>NC_136924.1:8106120-9344454 GCF_949752795.1 Hyperoodon ampullatus | reverse complement strand
GGAGGAGATCGACATTATGAAAAACTGTACAAATGAGGACCCCAGGAACAAGACCCCAACCGAGTGCCTCTCCCTCAATCCATCTTTCCATTCATATAATATTACAATCACTGAAGTCCTACAAGGGGAGTTATACTGATCTATAAGAGCAGAGAGCAAGGGAATTTGGTCAATGTGGCAGGCAGCATCTAAAATGGCCCCCAGGGATCCCTCTCTTCTGGTACTCACATCCTGATGCATGAGCTGAACCTAGTGACTTGTCTCTATTAAAGAGAACACAGTAAAATTAGGTTTGAAAGACGATGAGTTCTCCCTTTTCTCACCGCAAAGAAATTGATGTACCACTGAAATCCTCCAAGACTGGATATGAGCCTGGTTCTAATCAGAAGTATTCACTCTGAACCACCTTCCTTTCCCCTGCACACACACACCCTTCTCCCACTACACTCACAAAGTTTTTGTTGAACTGGCAAAATAGTTTGGTATCAAATATTGTTTTACAAATATTTATTGAGTTGAATATAGAGATAAACACAAGAATGCACTTTGGTTCCCAGTTAGTCCCCTTATCAAGTCCTCATTAAATTTATGGGGTATCTATTAAATAATGAATGTTGGGAATATTTTTGCTTTAATTATATTACACGTTTTCATCATGTGTTTTACAAATGTGTCATAGAGGAGGAGAGGACCAGATCCCTGAAGTCTGAAAGACAGCCCACATGTAAACTACCTTAACTGATATAATAAACAACAAATCAGATATCAACTTAATGATGGGTTGAATGGTAAAAAATATAATAACAATTTTGGGGGGAAGATATCTTTGGAAAACTTTATCAGCTTTGTTAATTCTCATAAGAACAAGAATTTAAATGGTTTTTTTACACAATATGCTAAAAGTTATTCTTAGCTCTGTTATAGAAATTTTAGGAGCATAAACACCCTATTAAATGGACTCTGGCATGGAACACTTACAGTAAAACCTATCTGAAGACAATCACTCCTCAAGCCAATGAAAAAATGGAATGGAAGGGCCATACCATCATAACAAGACACTAGATGCTAGCAACAGATGATACAGTCCATTTGTTTGTTCTCTCAACCATACAGTCATTTATTCACTTATTCATTAACACTGAGTGCCTTTTTCAGTACTAAGTACTAAGCTTGGCACCAGGGTTTTAACAATGAATAAGCCTTGTGTTTGATGGTGATTAGAGTCTAGTGAGGAGTATAGTCAAGTAAACCACATTTGACTCAGAAGCAATTGCAGAGATATTTAAGATATTGGAGAATCTGATAATAATTATAGACTCCCTTCCAAGAAAATGCACATTCTAATTATACCAAAGTTTAGTATACAATTGCAGAGGTTTCCAGGACCCTCAAACATTCATCCACAGACCACTAAATACTACCACAGAGTCAGAACATCTGGTTTACAGAGTCTCCTAATTTGTATTTGTGGTGTCCAACTGTAGGACAGCAGCACAAAAAAAGTTTTCAGTGACATGTGAACATTTTCTGTAGATATACTTCTCTGTGGATAAAAATACCCTTGCCATGGGCCAGCTGCCTTTGGCACAAAGTAAGTTCTAGAGACTTACCACAGTTAGCTTAAAGTTTAGCAATGCATGCCCTGTTGTGCTTACATAGTCATCTGTTTATAAAGAGCTGATCCAACAAGCGTAAAGATCATTTTTATTTACCTTGTTTCCAAACCAGGTCATCTACCAGAAGAATTAATGTATAAGGTAAGAAGAAAGGACAGTCCAATAGAATTGGCTCTGATAAAGTATCTGTTTGTGGTAAAAAAAAAAAAAAAAAAAACTCTGTTGATATTTCTGGATTCATTCAAAGCTAAAACCAGGCCTTTTTTTGCAGCTTAAATCTCCATGCTTAACATTTTGAGGTTGCCAGTGTAGAGGATGCTAATTAAAAAAATAACTGAAGAACACTAAAATAACTTTCTAATTGTCAATTCAAACCTTACATGAATTTAGTTAGAAAAAAAGTTTCTTCCTCCTTTTTATACAAATTAATAAAAAATATCCAATTGAAATGCATTTAGGTATAGATCTAGATACTCTTGAAAATTAGCTGAGTTTCAATCAAAAATAACAAGGAAAAACTGAAACAAGCAAATGTTTCTTTTGGAAGGAAACTGATTAGGACACATGTCCTGAAGAGGACACATGTATAGGGATTTATAACTGAGTAGAATTTTAGCAGGCCATAAAGGAAAGACAGGCACTGAAAGCAGAAGAAAGAAAATGATCAAAACATACAAGTAGTAAGCTTTTCATCAACATCTTATTCCTTAAATTATTATTCAGAAGATGATATATGACCCACAGTGGCAAGAATGGTCAGAAAGCATCAAGAGAATACACTGGAAAGATCAGTTTGAAATAGGATTTGAAATAGGACAGGTTAGAAATAGGACAGGTTAAGGAATTCAAATATATTTTTTATGGCAATGAGAAACTGAACTGAAGATTTGGTAATAAGAATGGAAAGAAGAGGATAGATCAGGAAAAGACGTTCTAAAGTAGAACTAGGAGGGCTCGCTGTTGATTTGATATATTGAGTTAGTAATGGGTGGGAAGGAAGTTAGAAAGCAAAATGAGATGAAGAATGTGGAAACCTGGGAAATACCAACAATTAAGAACAGATTCAAAATAGTATGTTGAGGATGCTGAGAATAAATTAATATGAGAAATAGGAGTAGCAGCTGCCTGAGGGGAGTCATCATTATAAATTCTATACATGTCAAAAGGATAAATTTTAAGAAAAGATCATTAGGTGTTGTAACCAGAGCAGAGTTGTTGACCACTGAGGGCAATTTCAACAGAAAGGTATACTCAGATTACTATACGTTGAGGAATGACTAAGGGACTGAGGTGGTCAACAGTGATGGTGAATTTGATATTTTTAAGAGATAAGAAGAAGGAAAGTAAACTTGTGAACATATGTAGGTCAAGGGTTTTTTTTCCTTTTTTAAAAAATTTATTTTGCATAATTTTGTGTTATATGAGAGAGTCAGTTATAGTCAGAATCTGAAGAGAAGGAATCAATACAAAGAAAATGGAAGATGTTATAGAAAGAGGGAGTCAATAATGGGGCAAAGCCACAAAAGAAATGGGAGCGGGTGAAAAGAGCATTTTCTTAGGCAGGACTAATAGAAGTAAAAATTGGTAAAGGTATAGTTTGGAGAAAATTTGAGCAAGCCCATTTTATTCTATCAAGACCAAAAGGTCATTTTTGACAGTGAAGGCTCAAAGAGGGATTGAAGAGCTTAAGGAAAATGGTAATGGTTTATGTCAGAAACAGGAAAAGGACTTGTAAAAGGATAAAGTTGCCAAGCAAAAGTGTTTTTAAAAAGGGCAAAAGAAGTGAATAGAAGCGTATTATTTTACTAGGGTTAGAAGGGAAAGCTTATCAGACATATGGCTGAAATTAGATAGATCCAAAAGAGCAGATACCTCTGAAATATGAGAATATCAGAGAATCTTAAAAGCCATGTTTTCTTATTTACCAAACACCGTCAGTTGTATGGCACATCATCAATTAACTGAGAAATTTAAAGGATTAAAAAAAGAGTTAATTGTGACTGGCAACATTCTTCTGTAACCAGACTCATCCAGGTGCTAGAAATACTAAAATATTAAAATATATTTGAGGAAATTCATTCACCTCCTTAAGAAGGCAGGTCTTTTCTTTGAATCCCTTTATTTTCTCAGCAGACCCAAAACACTCAGCGTAGGATCTTCCTAAATTTATTTTGATATGTTAGTTCTTGCTGATTTATAATTTTTCAGTCCAGTGAGAGAAAGTCCCAGATGTAACTAACAGTGAGTAGAATGAAAAAGAAGAAGTTGTCATTTCTCCTAAAGTACAGTGACAAACGAATGTTTCTAAGAAAGGTTCATTTTGGACTCTAGAAATCTGAGATTTGCGACCATGTGATTATAGCACTAACGGAAAGAAAGTTGATTTTTCACAATGCATAGAGAAAGGCTTAACTAAGCAACAGCCTAAATGCAATTGCAAGGAAAAACATTTTACCTGAGTAGGGAAAAACTATTTTAAAGTATGTTAGAAGCAATAAAGAATATGAAATCACATTATGTTCTAATTACAAATCCATGGCATCTATTCCTAAGACCATTCCTAAGGGTTTACAGTTGGGCAATAACTTTGATGTCCTAGATACTACAACAAAGACATACTTAAAAGTAATAAAACCATTTCCTTCAAGTTTTCTGTGATTGTGTCTGCTCTTTATTTCAAAGGCTCTTCCCCAGGATTATTCTGCATTAATTAGAAGGTGAGTTCTGCCTAGATAGCTCAGTGTTCTGAATAAACCCCCTGCCCCTCTGCACAGCCCCTGTCCCAGCTCTCCATCAAATCACCCAACCCAAAGCCTCTCGTGTCTGCCTGATAACTCTGGTCTAGATCTGTGAGCTCATACCTACATTCTGCCTTGTCCTTTTGGAATGATGCCTCATTGGACTACCTGCGTCAAATTTCATTTTCAGATTTGTTCCCTCAAAACTACCTTTGAGATTCTACTGGCTATCATAGTCTAGGGCCTTCAAGTCAGTCCTGTGGATCTCTCCTGCCTACATGGTGGCTCAGACAATGCCTCTGGGGCTCACTTAGACTCTGAGCTCCATGAGAACAACTACAGTGGCTGATGTGTATGAGAAACTCAATTAATAATTAATTAACAAATACATCTAGTCCATGCCCAGCAACCAGAGTATCTGCTTCTCCAGGGAAGAAATTCAGACAAGTTCCCCCTTTCCTTGTCCCCTGGTACAAAATCAATGTTGCCTTCTGAATCTACAGAATTATACAGCAATTAGGTTAGCACTATTTCCTGTCCATTTAGCTTCCAATAACTCCAGAACAGATCTAAGGTTTTTTTATGCAGATACTGATGAGCAAAAATGGCTGAATGTCACTTCCAAAGGACAAGGATCTCAGAATTCCTGAAAGATTGCATAGTCCTCCTGCTTGTGAGACCCCAAAGGTAAATTTATGGGATGTAAACCCTGACTGCTTTTAGATATTCACGTTCTGAATCACCAAGTTAAGCCACAATTGGAAGCTTTGAACCTTTTCCAACAAAAGTTTCCTGGAATTTTTCAAACAATTCAGTTTAATTTAAGGCAGAATGTTAGCATCTTCAATGAACTTTAAGCAAAAGAGAAGGAGGTCATGTAATTCAGGGCTCAGAAACGGATGAGTACTGTACTTCAAAGAAAATCTCTCTCTTCTGTGAGTCTGACAAGAAGGCCATGATAGGAATCTGTACGTGAAAATGTGGTTAGTGAAACAGAGTTCAACTGTATTTTTTCCCCAAAGAATGTCCTCTCCATCTGGAGCCTAGAAACGCAAGCTCTTCATGGAGAATATCTTTCTAAAGAGCACAACAATCAGGGTAAAGGTCATCTTCATTAATCGTCCTCTCATATAATAGAGTCAACTGTAAAAAAATGTATTAAGGCTAATTTCCTGAAGAGATGACGAGGAACCATGAAGCTCAAACAACTATCAGGCCTAAATGTTAACTGAAACAAGGCCCTTTCTGCACGTGCCTCTGACTGTTGTGGCTTCTGCAGTTTTCTCTTTTTCCCCATTTCCCCTCTCCCCACCATGCTTTATGGAAGAAAAAGATCAAGGATAAAACCGAAAATGACCCTTAAATAAAAAGGTCATTTTCGAGAGAAAAGAGCAGTCTGAAAAATCCTCTATTTTGTCAAATGGGATTTACTTTTCAATCTACCCAAAATTCTATAAATATCAAATTTAAAATAATCTGTGACAGATTATAACTTGCATATTCTTTTCTGATCGTCACAAAAAGGAAATATTCCAATGCAACCGACTATAGTGACAGAACTTGGAAATGGCTCTTCAATTCATTGACAGTGTTTTCATGAACAAAAATATAATTTCTATTTAAGCTATTTCTGTCACCTTTAAGTAGCATAGGGACCATTATCCTTTACTAGCCTTTAAGTGAAATGACAAGTCACCAGTTGTTTACTTAATGTAAAATCAATAGAAATATTCACATGGAACGGAGTAATAGATTGAAAAATGAACAAAACAAAGGTGCAATTTACTGTCCGGAAGACCAAATACACACACATACACAGACACAAACCCGAGAAGAGTACCAACAACAAAAGTCCTTATTTTAGCTCAATCAGTAAAAATCTGTAACAGAGTTAATAAAATGAGTACATACATAAAAGAATATTTTTGTTTTGCAGACTTTTTCTGTAAAAGGCCTAATAGTAAATATTTGGGGTTTCGTGGGCAATATGCTCTTTCATAACTAGTCAACTCTGCACTGTTAAATGAAAGCAGCCATAGACCGAGGCAACCAATACGGTGTGGCTATGTTCTAAAAAGATTTATTCACAAAAATTGGTGGCAGGTCACGTGTAGTCTGGGGACCATGGTTTGCAATCCTTGATTTATATCAGTGAGTGCAAGTTATCAGGCAAGTAGTACACACTGGCTAAAATTTGAATGAATAAATAGGTACGTTGTGGATAGGACTTCTGATCACTTACATACAAATATATCTGTTTCAACAGGGAGGAACTGTTTCATGTGGTATAACTAAATAATAGAATCTGACTTTTAGTATTGGAGGTGACCTTAAAAAAGTCTGAATATAATCTCATTAATTTTACAGATGAGGACCCTGAAGCCAAGAACATTCAGATGGTGGGTACTATGCTACATAGAGTTTTTTTTAAAAGGAAGAATGTTCCAGAAAAAAATCATAAGTAAAACCTAAGAAATAAATGCCAAAATAGGACCTCTCTAGATGCAGTGATAAGGAATAAGAGAAACATTACTGTCATGGTATTTTATTGTTTGTGATAAAGACAAGCAACAATTTAATGTTTCTGTTATTTTGTTTTATTGCTCTACCACAATTTGCCATAAATGACATTACTGAAAGAAGTGACTTTTTTCTAACAAAAATAAACTAAGTTTCCATCTGTTATCATTGTGAACAAAATTGTCAGGTACTGCAACAGGCAAAGAGGCTCAATTATCTGAGTAAGGTAGTATCTACTAATGTTTATCACCCAATTTCCCACTGTATGACTTCTTTGGTTATCAGGCACATAAATTATTTTATCTACTATATGTTGCTGTTTCTTTAAAGGGGGGGTCTGCATATGGAAAGATTATACACGTATCCATATTGATGGATCATAGGAAAAAAAGGTATTTATACTTCTATTCAATGGTCATTAAGGAAAGTAAAAAACCTTGGGTATAGATGAAATATTGGGAGAATTTTAAAGGATAAATGCACCAAAAAAACAAAACAAAACAAAAACCCAATGTTATCTTGTCATTGCATTAGTTTTTCATGGTATTTTAGGGAAGAACAGAGGAGGGTCTTAGGAATAGTTACTAGGGGTAGAATAAAGCATAGGTCAGTGCTAAAAAACAATCAACTGATAGTTATTTGGGAGAAGAGCCAACATTTGATACCTATCTCTATTTCACAGTTTCTTCTTTAAAACATTTCTTGTAAGGATGTTCATAGGTCACGGAAAAACAGGCAGGCCAATTAATTAACTAAGAGAAAGTAAATACACTTAAAAAAAAAAAAACAAATATGCCAACCTCAAGGTTAAGAACATGTGTAAACTTACATAAACTTGTTTACCTGAAAGAGAAGTTACCCTCAGGATAAAGCATCATGATTCCATTAAAAACAGTGCTTTGCCAATCAAAGTGAACAACCTGGAGCCAAACACTTACTCTTCCTCTTTTTCAATATTCTAGTTCCTGAAATGCAGGTTTGGACTAGGTGTTCTGTAGGTTCCCTAGAAGTCTCTAATTCTATATGTGTTTGCACAAATGCTTTTTTTTTTTTCTAAATCATTATCCAACTAAATGAAACACTACCTGAACATAATCTAAACTTCGATGAGATCATGGAATGAGGGGATATTGGCCATTTCTCATTTATCTTTCATGAGAAAATGACTTTTAACCAGAATAAATTTCAACAAGAACCTTTATATCACAAACTGAATGACAAAGCAACATAACATTTTAAAAGATTTTAATGAATTAATCATGTTTGGAGAACTTCCTAAACCAAAGGATAATGCTTCTTTTTATAAGGTAGTATGTTTTTCTGATTAATGTTGTCAAACAACAAGGACTGCATGTTAATAGAAGGAAATCCTGTTAGTTCATTCAGGTATTACAGTGTCACTGTAGATTAGAATATGGGATTTGGTACAGTATATCTCCGAAAAATTTTAATTGAGTAAGGTAATTAAATTTTTTCTCTACAGAAAGGTTAATGCCTCTGTGCTCTAGGGTTGAAAGCTCTGAAAACCAACATGTATGTTTCAAAAGGTTTAACTTAAGCAGAACTAGTGCACGTTTCTAATCTTCACCAGTATCAGTGAACTTCAAAACTGTTAACTGATTTGCCTACTTCTTGTAAATCACTTGTTCTAAGGGCGTCTTTCACAATTTTATTTAATCAAGGGCAGAGTTATTCATTCACTTCTTTTTTTGGTTGTTCATTTGCTTGTTTAGTAAATATATATTGAGCATAAACTGTTTGCCAAGTATATATGGCTTTCTGATGTCCACTACAACACCCAAAAAACTAACTGAGGGGGAAAAAAAAACTTTTGGTCCTATTAGAGCTAGGTATTTAGTCACATAATATATTTTTTTCTTTTTTTGATTAATGGTTCTTCTTTTACCGTTAGCTACGTATGTTTTGCTTAATATGACTTCAATTTACTAATACAGGCATACCTCAGATATTGTGGGTTTGAGTCCAGACTACCACAACAAAGCAAATATCACAATAAAATGAGTCACTTGAATTTCTTGGTTTCCCAGTACTTATAAATGTTCACACTATACTCTAGTTTATTAAGCATGTAATAGCATTACATTAAAAAAATATGTATATACCTTAACTAAAAAATACTTTATTGCTGAAAACTGCTGACCATCATCTGAGCCTCCAGCAAGTCCTAGTATTTTTGCAGGTGCAGAGTCTTGCCTCGATGTAGGTGGTGCTGACTGAGCAGGGTGGTGGCTGCTGAAGGCTGGGGTGGCAGTGGCAATTCCTTAAAATATGACAACAATGAAGTTTGACCCACAGATTGACCTTTCACATTTTCTCTGTAGCAGGCAATGCTGTTGGACAGCATTTTCCCCACAGCAGAACGTCTTTCAAAATTGGAGTCAATCCTCTCAAACTCTGCTGCTACTTTATAAACTAAGTTTATATAATATTCTAAATCCTTTGTTGTCATCTCAACAGTCTTCACAGCATCTTCACCAGGAGTAGATCCCATCTCAAGAAACCACTTTCTTTGCTCATCCATAAGAAGCAACTCCTCACCTGTGAAAGCTTTATCGTGAAGTTGCAGCAATTCAGTCACATCTTCAGGCTCCACTTCTAATTCTAGTTCTCCTGCTATTTCTATCACATCTGTAGTTACTTCCTCTATGGAAGTCTTGAATCCCTCAGTCACTCATGAGAGTTGGAATCAACTTCTTTCAAATTCCTGTTAATGTTGATATTTGACCTCTTTTCATAAATCATAAAAGTTCTTAATGGCATCTAGAACAGTGACTACTTTCCAGAAGGTTTTCAATTTACTTTGTCAGATCCATCAGAGGAGTCACTATCTATAACAGCTATAGCCTTAGAAAATGTTAGCCTTAAATAACAAGACTTGAAAGTCAAAATTATTCCTTGATCCATGGACTGCAGAATGCAGGCATGAAAACAACATGAATTTCATCATATGTTTCTATCAGAGCTCTTAAGTGACCAGGTGCATTGTCAATGAGCAGTAATATTTTGAAAGAAATGTTTTTTTCTGAACAGTAGGTCTCAATAGTGGGTTTAAAATATTCAGTAAACCATGCTGTAAACAGATGTGCTATCATTCAGACTTTATTATTCCATCTAGAGAGCACAGACAGAGCAGATTTAGCAAAATTCTTAAAGGCTCTAGGGTTTGGGGAATGGTAAATAAGCACTGGCTTCAACTTAAAGTCACCAGCTGCATTAGGCCCTAACAAGAGAGTTAACCTGTCCTTTGAAGCTTTGAAGCCAGGCATTGACTTCTCCTCTCTAGCTATGAAAGTCCTAGATGGCATCTTCTTCCAATATAACGCATTTCATCTACTTTGAAAATCTGTTGTTTAGTGTAGCCACCTTCATTAATGATCTTAGCTAGATCTTTTGGATAACTTGCTGCAGCTGCTGCATCAGCACTTGCTACTTCACCTTGCACTTTGATGTTACGGAAACAGCTTCTTTCCTTAAACCTCATGAGCCCACCTCTGCAGGCTTTGAACTTTTCTTCTGCAGCTTCCTCACCTCTCTTGGCCTTCATGGAATTGAAGAGAGTTAGGGCCTTGCTCTGGATTAGTCTTTGCCTTAAGAGTATTGTGGTTGGTTTGATCTTCTATCCAGATCAGTACAACTTTCTCCACATCCACAGTAATGCTGTTTTGCTTTCTTACCATTTGTGTGTTCACTGGAGTAGCACTTTTAATTTCCTTCAAGAACTTTTCCTTTGCATTCACAACTTGGCTAACTGTTTGGTGCAAGAGGTCCAGCTTTTGGCCTACCTCAGCTTTTGACATGCCTTCCTCATTAAGCGTAATCATTCCTAAATTTTGATTTAAAGTGAGAGATGTACGATTCTTCCTTTCACTTGAACACTGAGAAGCCATTGTAGGCTTATCAACTGACCTAATTTCAATATTATTGCATCTCAGGGAATAGAGAGGCCTGAAGAGAGAGAGAGAGACTGGGAAGGGCTGGTCAGTGGAGCAGCTGGAACATACACATTTATCAATTAAGTTTGTCAATATATAGCACAGTTAGTGGGGCCCCAAAACAATTACGATAAAATCAAAATCACTGATCACAGATCACCATAACGATATCATAATAATGAAAAAAGTTTGAAACATTGCAAGAATCACCAAAATGTGAAACAGAGACACGAAATGAGCAAATGCTGTCGGAAAATTAACACTTGCTGGATGTAGGGTTGCCACAAACCTTCAATTTGTAAAAAACATGCAGGACCCATGAAGCACAATAAAGCAAAGTGCATTAAAATAAGGTATGCCTGTATCTTTAAAACATAGATGGAAAACTATACCTCCATAAAGTAGTAAACCTAAATGCCTCATTGTGCTGTGGATCCTCAGTCCCCAGGTATGATCTTCTGATCTCCCTGTTTGTGATCTTTGAGCCAAGCCACTCGGTTTCCTAATCCAAAGTCCTTGGATCTCGGTGCTAGGATCAGTAGTCCTAGAATCCACAGGTACTTATCTTTTAAGACTTCATAGACAAGAGTTCCACAGAGGATAGCATGCAATGGCAGGGAGGTAGATGTTAGAAAGAAACAGAGGTGGTGGTAATAAAAGCTAATACTAAGTGCCTCACTGTCTGGCACTATGCTGCAT
This sequence comes from Hyperoodon ampullatus, assembly GCF_949752795.1. NCBI lineage: Eukaryota > Metazoa > Chordata > Mammalia > Artiodactyla > Ziphiidae > Hyperoodon > Hyperoodon ampullatus. Next base: position 9,332,928 of record NC_136924.1, on the reverse strand, counting down.
TCTTTATATATAGCATTGCATGTAATCGGACAACTAGAAGGTATCATCACCCCCATTTTACAAATGGGAAAAGTGAGATTCAGAGCAAGCTCAGAACTAGCTAGGCTGAATACAATTCCATCTGACTCCGAGACTTCTCCTCTTTCAGAGTATTCCAGAAGCATAGATAGACCAGGAAAGAGAGGTAGAAGAAACAAATCCAAAGAAATGTACATATATGCTGCTCCCCCAACCAATGTCCCATGAAAGCAGGAATCGGATTGCTGTTGCTATTCACAGCACCTCGCTGGGGACATTGTAGCCACTTCCTAGACATTGCTACATAAATGATAGTTTACTGGTATATTCTTCCTTCCACCTTTACATAGTGCCTTTCATGTTTATCATGGACAAAAATCAACAAGTAAAATAAATATAAAATTATACATGTATATGCAGGGTTGTACATTTATCACAATAAGAAATGTTGAATATTACAAAAGTAGATATAAGAAAATATGAGCTTGGGGCTTCCCTGGTGGCGCACTGGTTAAGAATCCACCTGCCAGTGCAGGGGACACGGGTTCGTGCCCTGGTCCGGGAAGATCCCACATGCTGCGGAGCAACTAAGCCCGCGCGCCACAACTACTGAGCCTGCACTCTAGAGCCCACAAGCCACAACTACTGAAGCCTGCGCCCCTAGAGCCCATGCTCCTACAACAAGAGAAGCCACCGCAATGAGAAGCCCGCGCACCGCAACAAAGAGTAACTCCCGCTCGCCCACCGCAAATAGAGAAAGCCCGCGTGCAGCAACCAAGACCCAACACAGCCCCAAAAAATAATAAATTAATTAATTAAATAAAGAAATAGAAAAAAATTTTTTAAAGAAAATATGAGCTTGAACATTTTAAAATGAATATTAATTGGCCTTAGCTTCAAAATTGTCAGAGAAGGATAATGCATAAATATACAAAGCAGCAAAAAGAACAAAGAGTTATTGTCAATTATCTCAGAAGACTTTATTCTTGGCTAATTTCACCAAAATCATGTACCAGTTGGATTTATCATTTAGATGATCTTTCTGCTTTAGAGAGGAATACATTTATTAGAAAAACAGTGCTTATGATTCGCATTCTCTTCAAAAATGACTATTCCCTCACTATGCTGTAATGGGGCAAAGATTATATTTAAAAATAGAAATTTGTGCCTACTGAGGTTGAGGATATTGTCATTTTTCCATTGGGACTCCAAATTTCATTTTTAGAACTGAATAGAACAGGTTTAAAATTCCAAGCTTTCTCATTAATGTATGCAGTAATATCAGTCTCTAAGTGTAAACAGGAACTGAACAATGGACTAGCAAACAGTTGGTCTCTCAAACCTAAATAAAATATCACAAAGTTGAATTATCTGTATGATCTCATTGCCAGGAATGAATGGGCTTAGGAAAAAGGGCATATAACAAGTAGAGACAAGTAAAGGAAAGAAAAAACTCCTCCACCCAAGCATTCAGCTGGGTAGGTGGACTGGAGCAGCAGAAGATTCGTGATCCTCTGTGAAATGCCAGGGGTGCAGGCTAGTTCTTTGGCATTCTTCTTGCTTCCTTTCTTGTCTTCATCACAGGAACTTTGTTATAGATTCTGTGCAATGTATTTAAAGCAACCAAAAAAAAAAAACCAAAAACCAAAAAAACATGGGGTTTGGAGGTAATCAAACTTGGTCAATCCAGGCTCTACCACATAATTTGACTTGAGGACAGTAATTTCTCCAAAATTCAATTTCTTCCTCTTGAGATTGGAAATAGTGCAAGTTTACAGTTTGTTGGGAGGATTTGAAATAATGATTTTGAATGTCAAGCACTGGCATAGAGTAGATGCTTCTAAATTGATTAAAACTACTGCTCTTCTTGTTATTAGTAGTAATAATAGTGGTAGCAGTAATAGTAGTAATAGTAGTTAATAGTAGTAGCATTAGTAGTAAACTATTTAGCTAGTAACACTAGAATGCACTCTTCCTTTATTATGTAAAAAGAGACTTCAGTGGTGCTGAGCTAACCACGTCCTCTCTTCCCCATTCCTGTATATGGAAATTATGGTGTCAGAGCCTTGAGTTCATTCTTCTTAGACAATTCCAGGTTCCCTCAATGTACCTTAAAACCAATGGCCTAATCACATGGTCCGAGACCACTTTTAGTTACTTTGTCTCAGGTAATGTGGTGCTTAAGCCAGTTTTCCCATTTGTGACAGATGGGCTGCTCCATGTCCAAACCTAGCTAGGGTCACACTCCCCAGTAATTCACTCCTCAGCTGATAGAATGATAGTGATTATGAATAAAATTTCAAATTCAGTTTTAATTTATAGCTTTTCTTAGACCAAGCCTCAATATTTAATTCTGCAGAAAATTGTAGCAAAAAATACAATCGGGCATTGACAACCACTATTAAGTCTGCCCAGTCACCATAATTGTAGCTAAAGACTTAAAAATTGCTAAACAATACCTATATTGTATAACCATATGGGAGGAAAGATTGTGATTAGAATTCAACCCTCAAATTCAGAAAGTGATAGAATGAAAGAAAATTCCCAACACACATTATTGCAAAAGGCCTTTTTTTTTTTTTTTTTTACATTTGGACAGCACATCAAGCAATTTAAAGTTTGTTCCTAACAGGACTGTAAAGCTTGGGAACTCTTATTAGTCCTCTGCCTTTGCAAAACTGTGATAGCACTTTCCACTAAATTAGAAATAATCTGAACTGATGAAGTCATAGTCACCTACTTTTTTCTTTGTAATCGCTTCTTCCTGAATTAAGTGATCCGTTTGGAGGATCTCAAAGAGGTATCCTCCGTACTTTCCAATGTGTGTGATCTTACTTTGAATTTATGTGAATTGATGCTATGCAGAGTACACCCCAGTTCAGATACCAGAAAGATAACAGTCCAGCTTGGGAATCTTCTTATAACCAGGGTTGGCTTTCTGTGAAAGAAAATGGACAGTTCCCTCTGGCAATCTCCTCTATTCCTTCTTTAGCTGCACTACTTGGTTCTATGTGCTATTTGTTTCTGGTTCTCAAACCAGGACCCCAGACCTCTCTCTGTCAAATCTCAACTGGGGCCAGTTTTTCTCCCTAGGGATTATTTGGCAATGCCTGGAGTTATTTTTGATTGTCACAACTAGAGGGCGCTACTGGCATCTACTGAGTAGAGCCCAGCAACGCCACTTAACATCCTACAATGCATAGCACAGTCCCCCACAATAAGTAATTCTGAGACCACGAATATCAATAGTCCCTTTGTTGAGAAACTCCACAAAAAGGAAGCAATGGATATTGTAAGTGTCAGAAAGAAAGAAATTTTCCTCTACCCTTTTAAGTTCTTCTATCTTGTCTATGAATTAATTTGACATGAGATAGATTAACAGGAGAAAATCAAAAAAAGTTTAACAATATGTATACATGAGAGAGACCCAGGAAAACTGAGTAACTCACCAAAGGGCCAAGACCCTCACTTTAAATACCATCTTCGGCTAAAGACAAAAGAGGACGTGAGGGGTAGTGGTTTGGGACTTTAAAAAGGAGGAAGACAATTCACAGGGTGATGGAAAAGCAAGTATTTGGTAAACAAATGTTTGCTGCGCCATGCAGAGACAATGGGACATGGCATGAACTCTGATCCCTAGGTCCTGGCAGTTTCCCCTACCACATCTTGCCCATATTCTTCGGAGATACCTCTGTGATAGCTCTACTCTGGGGACAGATCCTTTATAAAAATTCTTTTAAGCAGTTAAGGGGGAGGTATCAAGAAAAACTTCCTGAGTCTTCTGCTTCTTAAAAATAATCAGCCTAAACTAATCCTCATGTCAAAGAGACACATTTTGGAGTGGCAAATTTTGCTCCTCTATATAAACTATTTTCAGTAACATTTATTTATTATTATTTTTTGTATCGTTATTGGAGCATAATTGCTTTACAATGTTGTGTTAGTTTCTGCTGTGCATTTCAGTAACATTTAAAAGTTGAATAAAATATGTGTTATCTAAGATCACAAGCTAACCAGAATTTAAATTGATTGTTTTCTGTTGAATTCTTAATAAATTGGTGTGATGCTGCTTTTCCTGCTCATGAGAAGCTCTGATTGGCAACTGCCTTTTATTATAATATATAATGACAAATGATTATTAATAAATGTAATTGAACTAGCAATTTCTCTTTTCAAAATATAAGGTCAATGGAGGAAAGAACAAGTGGAAGTCATAATGACTACTGGTAAAGTCGATAACCACTGACATAGGTCTTGGTTATCACAAAAGACTATTTCATCTTACAAGAAAGATAAATAATATTTTTTCTGAAAAAAAGTTAATTTCCAAACTTTTTTTTTCTATTTTGAATTTCATGATAGTTTCACATAGTAGTTTATAACCTGTAGCTTCAGTTTTGATTATCTCCCTGCTCACTTTTTACTACCTGTATGGGTCTCTTCATGGGACTTTCAAACTTGAAAGCATTTTCTCAGTTATGAGCAAGAAAATCATTTTCTTGACCCAACCATTCTGCTCTTCTATGTCTCTCTCCCTTTCACTAAAGTTTTCAAGTGAAAACTCTCCTCTGTTCTCCTATGGTTTGATTTTTTTTTTTTTTTTTTTCAGTACGTGGGCCTCTCGCTGTTGTGATCTCTCCCGTTGCGGAGCACAGGTTCCGGACGCACAGGCCCAGCGGCCATGGCTCACGGGCCCAGCCGCTCCGCGGCATGTGGGGTCTTTCCGGACCGGGGCACGAACCCGCATCCCTTGCATTGGCAGGCGAACTCTCAACCACTGCGCCACCAGGGAAGCCCCCCATGGTTTGATTTTATTATTTCTGATCTACAAGAACCACAATGACCTAGGTCAACAACAAATCTTTCTCTGACTATTTATAAAGTTTCCTTGCATCTTCACTTGCCTTGATACATAAGGCAGGCAAAGAAAGTGAGAATGGGAAGGACAGTTGGTGACCCATTTTTAACACACAAGTCCAGCAGACTTATGCTATTTCCAATTTGGAATCTGTGTGATAGCCTTTCATCTTCACAGCCTATCCTCATCCTACTCCTGCTGAGACTTTGCTAAGTTTCTTTACTTTGTGTGAATCATCTTTTTGTAAAATTCTGAAATACGTACTTTCTTTTCTCTTTGACATCCTATTCTCTAGACTATATAAGCTTCTGCTGCCTCTTAGAAGAGCAGAATAGCCACCTCAGCCTCCAAAGAAGATGAAATTCTAGAAGACCTGCAATTGTGGGAGGCTCAGAATTAACATAAAGATTTTTTTTTAAAGAGATGACAAAAATCACATCACGGTCACTATCAAGATTATGGTTCCTAAAATTTAAAGACCATGGGTTATGAATTTTCATTAAACCATCTAACCAACTGGCTGACTGTAATGTGCCAGTGAGACAGAAGGGAAGGGGGCAGTGCACAACCTTTAAAAGAATGACACAGCTGTTGAGGATATGACAAAAACTGGGTAGAATTGATTAGGCCCAAGATGGCAGAAGATTCGACTTCCAGTTGGCCTTGAGCCTCATTATACACTCATTGTAATACATTAGCATATGCTAAGTGATACAACCACAGGTGCCATGACAGTTCTGAGGCTGACTATAAAAGGCCAAAAAGTGGCCGGTGGCCCAATTCTTGGAAATCTCTGACCTCTTCTCCGAAATAGTTGGAGTAACCCTCCCACTCATTAGCCTATGAAATTACCCAGCCCATAAAAACTAACCACCCCATATTTCAGGGCCTCTCGCCTTCTGAGATGGCCCACACTCTGTCTATGGAGTTTGTATCTCCCTAAATAAACCTACTTTCCCACTTAGCTCTTGGGGCAGAGCCCTCTAGGCCTGCCCACTTGTATCCTTCACAAGCATCCTTTATTAATAAATCTGCTTCTTACCTATAACTTTGCCTTTTGCTGAACTCCTTCTGTACTGAGACATAAAGAACCTGAGCTTCATTAAGTCCTGTGATCAAGTGTGAAGTTTCTGCTGGGAGATTGCGGGTTCGAGTCCCCTCCTAAGCCTGAGATTGTGGGTTTGAGTCCCAACTGAGGTGCAATTGGGTTTGAATCCCAATCTGAGTAGTGCAGTTCCACCAGGACCCAGGCTAGGTGCTCATAAAACAAGCATGATCCTCTCTCACAGGGCTCATATTCTGTTACACGAAACCTATAGTTAAGCAAATGATTGCTAATACAATGTGACGTATGGTATACTAGAGATATACACAGAATGTTGAAATATGCACCTGTAATAGAAGCATAAGGGGACAGCAGTCAATCCTACAGGAATAGGAGAGGGGAAAGTCAGGGGAAAGGGAAACAAGTTGGGTCTTGAAATACTTGAAGTAGTAGTTTATCAAGCAAAGGGAACAGGTCTTCCATTTACACTTTCTTATTTCAAAAACAAGAATACTTTAAAACTGGAAAACTTTTCTTGTAAACAAAAGAGAAAAAGACTATGCTCATTAGATCTTCTATTTAAAATGTTCTATAATACTATACTATTCCCTCAATCTCTGTGTAAGATGCAATTTACTGCCTAAATAAAAACTACCAGTATCTCTGATCTCTCTTCCTTTTTCCTTCAGCTCTTTATATTCTTCCTCATTTCCTCAATTAACTTTTCTCTGGACCCTTTCTTGACAACTACTCTTCAATTATCCAGACACATCTTTCTCCATTTCTAACCATGTAACTGCTATCTCAGTAGCAAAATATCTGATTGGGTGCAGCTTGACCTCCAGAGCACTTCTGTCCAATTGTCAGAGGAAATAAATTTAGTTGAGAGAGACTTTTATTCTTTAGGCATGAATTCTACTCTCCTTTTACTCCAACTGGGCCCATAGAGAGGACCCAGTTTTCCAGCTGGATATTTTGTCTCTGCCTCAACATGTGACTTAGGAAGCTTTCAGATAGAAGGAAGACACAAAAGTCTTAGTCAAGGCAAATTTTCACTCACAAAATAAGATTTTATGGGAATAGCCCAGTTTAAATTTTGCTTTTATTCTATAAATATATTCAAAAGTCACTTAAGCTTCCTTTGAAACTTTCTAGAGCTAATCCTTTTGCAGAGTTCCTCTGGTGCTTAAGCAAATGGTTAGCACTAATTGTTTCCCACCTTGGGGAAAACATTTTTAGTGGAAGAATAAACTAGATCTACAAAGCAGCTACTTTCTTATCTTGGACTCTACCATCTCTAATCCCCACAATGTGCTGACCCTGGAGCCCATACAGGTGTGATGTTTTTAGTATCCCTCCTTAAAATAGCCTCTGAAAAGCAGCGTATTTGATTTAGAAAATAATATGTTTGTTAAGTGTATTTTAACAATAATAATCCCTTGCTTTAAGTATCACGTGTGTGTGTACTATACACACACACAAACACAAATTTAAGTTAAATTAGAATAACATACAATAGCTTGCAAGGAAATTAAAAGAATAATATGCTAACCATGCTTTCATTTTATAGATAAAGCGACTGATATCCAGAAACTCGGTAACTACTCAAAGTTATATAAGTTAACTGATAGCAGAATCAGTCTGAACTGAGACCAGGAACTCCTCACTTCTACTCCAATGCCTTGTTCACATTATATATTTTACAATTAACTTGTGGGATAGAGAGTAGGGATTATTAAATGAGAAAATGCTTATAAAGTACAGTGCCCAAAATACAATAATCAATAAATGCCAACTTTTGTGGTTGCTATTGTTGTAGCTGTTTTGATTGTTATTATCACTCAAATGTTGCAACTACTATAAAGATAGGTGCCAGAATTATTTATGATCATATCGTTTCAGCCAGCATCTTGCCAACCAGGGATTCTTAGCTTAGGGTCCATGAGCCTTAAGATTTCATGAAGTGTTAAGGAGGCTCATAAACGCCCAGAAATGTGTGGTAAAGTTTTTGTGTCTGTATATTTGGAAATTTTTTTTTCTGGGGAAAGAAGAGATAGTTTTCATCAATTCTCAAGGTTTATCCATGTTGTTGAATGTCTCCGTATTTCATTCCTTTTTATTGCTAAATAATATTCCATTACAGCTGAACTTTGAACTGTGTGGGCCCACTCATATGCAGGTATTTGTCAAGAGTAAAGACTATAGTACCACACAGTCCATGGTGGGTTGAATCTGTGGATGCAGAGGAACAGTGGTATGAAAGGCCAACTGTAAGCAATACACAGATTGACCTCGTGTTGTTCAGGTCAGCTGTATATGGATAGATCACATTATGTTCATTCATTCATCAATTGAACATTTGCATTGTTTCCACGTTTTGGCTCTCATATATAATACTATGAATATTTGTGTCTTAGTATTTCTGTGAACACTTATTGGCGATTCTTTTGGAGAATTGCTGAGTCAAATGATAACTCTATGCTTAACTTTCTGAGGATTTGCCAAACTGTTTTCCAAAGGTGCTACACTATTTTACATGCCCACTAGCAATGTACAAGAGTTCCCATTTCTATACATCTTTGCCAATATTTGTTATTTCCTTTCTTTTTTTTCTTTAACTATAGCCATCTTAGTGGGTGTGAAGTGATATTTTATGGTGGTTTTGATAGACACATCCCTGATGAATAATGATGTTGAGCATCTTTTCATGTGCTTATCGGTCATTTGCATATTTATTTGGGAAAAAAGGTCTATTTAGATTGTCCATTTTTATTAAGGTTTTTTGATTTAGTAGTAAAAGTTTTCATATATTCTGAGTAAAAGACCCTTGTCAGAAATGTGATATGAAATTATTTTCTCCCGCTCTGTGGGTTGTCTTTTCACTTTCTTAATGATGTCCTTTGAAGCACAAAAGTTTTTAATTTTTAGGAAATCCAATTTATCTATTTTTCAATTGTTTATGCTTTAGCTGTCATATTTTACACTTGATCTTAACCAAAAGGCTGAGAAGTGATTTAGCTGCATATTTTAAAAACCATTACCTAATCCAAGGTCATGAAGATTCACACCTATTGTTTTTCCAAGAATTTTATAGTTTTTGCTCTTACATTTGAGTCTGTGCCCTGTTTTAAATTTATTTGTATGTATATGTCGCAAGGTAGGAATACACCCTCTGGAATACTAATGCAATACACTATGAGACAGTTGAAGCCGATACCCAAATGATCTACATTATTATACATAAAATCTCTTCTAACTAAAGGTTTATTATAATAACTTTCAATTTTACATAAGAGAAAATGGAAAATATGTATATTGCAATTTTTAAGTGTTTAAAATTTTTAAAAATTATCCTAAATGACATGTACATAGTAGAGCTACAGAGGGAGTGTCATATTATTAGCATTTCATTCAATCTGAGCTAATCACCTTTCAGATCACATAATCTCAAGCAGCTCACAGAGTATTCACAGCAGAGAGACTAGCTACAAAATAATGGCAAAGAAAGAAAGCAATCCCTTAAGAAACAACTAGAAATGGGTATTTTGCTGACCATATTGTGGAAAGTGCATCTAAGTATCAATGAAACAAACTTTGAGCAATTACAAATGTCAAAAGATTAATTATTTTGTAAATAGTAACTTAATCTCAATTCAAGAAAATAGTATCCTAGCACAAATCAAAGCAAGACACTCAAAGCATCAGCAAAACAGGCAACTCCCAAAGAGAATTCAAGACTGAACTTCAGTAGAGATAATCATAGTTATAACTGGATAGGTACCTACTCAAAGCAAACTCTCTCTAGACTGTTACAGTCTTGATTCCAGTTTTAATATTAGGCAAACCAGGTAAACAGCCTCACAAAAGATAGTTATCTGTAAAGAGGTGTGAAGGCACCCATCTGTGTATGCAAAATGATCTATTAGAATGACAGAAAAAACATTGGAATCTCTATTTAACACTTTCAATTTAAAGAAAGAGAAAAACCAATATTTACTGGTACTTAGCTATTAATATGATTTCATACTGATGTCCTCACTCAGTCTATATCAGATTATTTACGTAATTCAGATAAATTCATGTCATGTGGGATTTCTCTCCCAAAGAAAGAGTAGAAGTTCCACAATGGAGAGTTTGACATAGTGGTCCCACTCATCCTTTGGCTTTCAACAGAGAGTATCATATTTCAGTGGACGGGTAACCAAGAAGGAGATTTGTGTATTATATTAGCCAGTTGTAAGTAAACTAATCCTCATTAAATGGGTACAAAACTACAGACTATTTTTGTAAAAAATCATGGATTGGTAATATGGGGAAGAGGTAAAACTGAATAAAGAATGGCAGACTAAATCTTCTTCTAATCTCTAGTACCAGCTCCTCATCAGCCACATTGAAAGATAAATAATGATAATCTAATCTAATCAGACAAGAAGCTGCCCAAAATGTTGAAATTATCTAGAAGGCTTTTGAAATGTGAATTTGTATATTATTTACAATGAACATTTTTGTAGAGTGTTTGTGACTTTAACAATGAATGAGAGAGCAATTAGTTTCCAAAATAACTTCATGTTATGAAGAGAATGTTTTGGAGAAAAAAAATTTTTGGAAATCTCTCTCCTGATGTGAAGTTACTGTGAAAATGTGTGCATATCAATATGTTAAAAGAAAAGTTTATGTCTGTACACTTTCATTCAAAGAAATGGTTTTAGATATTTACATCATTTGTTCGAAATCTAGATTTTGTTTGCAAGAATGAATTATTGACTCCCAGGAGAGATTAGAATTTATAAAATGAATTCAATCTAGGAATCTTTGCATAATTAGTGAAAGCAGTTTAAAAGTGAATATCACGTTGTATTAGCTGCAGCCAATGAATTATTTCTTCCTTTTCTTTACACGTTTTTAAATTTTTTTCAAGCTTTGAGATATAATTGGCATATATTATTGTATAAGTTTAAGGTGTACAACATCATGATTTGATACATGTATATTGCAAAATGATTATACCACAATAGGGTTAGTTAACAGCTCCATCATCTCACATAATTACCATTTTGTGTATGTATGTGTATGATGAAAACATTTAAATCTATTCTCTTAGAGACTTTCAAAGAGATAATACAGTATTATTAACTATAGTCACCATGCTGTAGTTTAGATTGCCAGAACTTATTCATTTTAAAACTGGAAGTTTGTACACTATTTCTTCCATTTAAATGTCCTACTTCTATGACAGCCATTAAAACCAAGAATCAAACTGAATTTAAAACCTGACTCTTAAATCTCTTTAAATGATATTTAAACAAAGATTTTCAAAAATAATAAAGCATATTAAAACATAGTATATTCTCTGCAATGTTATTAATAATAATGTTGGATGAAAACAAATAAGGATGTTTGTGTTAATAATAAAAATGAATGAAATTATTTTAAAATGTTATTGCTCTATATTATTCTTTTAAATTTCTATTATGAAAATTATATATATTGTACTTTAGTAAGTAATTTATTATTAAACAATTTTAGGTATACTAAGAGTATTCTCAAAATTGCTCATTAGTGTGTGTTATCAAAAAAGTTTGGGAACCACTGCCACAGAGAATGTTGCACAACATAGGTTTATTATTCTCTGAATATGCTTTATGGTGCACAATAATCTAATAAAATGGAGATAGCCCAGCACTGAGTGACCTAGATTCTAATCCAATTTAAAAAGTTGTAAAATCCCAGGCAAGTCAACTCACCTCTCAGGAACATTTTTGCACATCTGTAAAATAAAATGGTTGGACTGGCTGATCTCTAATGGCCCACCTAGCCCTAAAATTCTGGTTTCAAGATGTTCTTCGTATAAGACTATGAATTTACAGCTATGTATTATTTGATCATAATTACATAATAATTTATCATAGGCTTTAATGATGACAATGGACAAACAAAAAAGCAAAAATTAATTTTCAGAAAAGGAATAAAAATTCATATTAAATACCAGTTCTCAAGAGTATAATCAATCTGATTGATCATTTTACAAGTACTGTTTCCTGCCAAATGTTAGACACAGTGTTTTGCTTTTGGAGGGATGCAAAGATTAACACAATGTTATCCCTCTCAATTACATTGTACATAATACTTTGTAAATAAGTAATAGCAGCACTGATAGAAAGCTTATATCATTGCTTAATTCTCAGTTTACAATTGTGCTTTCTTTTCTTTTAAGTAGAGTTACATCCTAACATGCAAAAGGAAGGAAATAAAGCAACCTATATAGATGACCCCAAATAAAATGCATTAGAGGGAGTTCTTGTTTCTGGGTAAAATGTAAAAGAAGTTTTCATATATTATTGATCTAGGCTTTGTTTCAAATTTTTCTCATATATATATAGATATACATATATATATACACATATATATATGTATATATGTGTGTGTATATATATGTATATCTATCTATCTATCTGTATATATATCTATATATATATATCTTCCCAAATCTTACTTTTGGTCACAAAGAACTAAATGTGTTGTTCTTTTGGCACTTTAATGTTTGCAGTCTTCCTACAGAGGGTGATCAAAGTAAGTAGACAGGTCTACAAAAGTGTCACTCCATCATAAAAGATAATGTGCCTAATTTACTATAGTTCATTATTTGTAAACTTACTCTAAAGGAAATATTTATCCCAAAATGTGCATGCTTCTGAGATGGTTTCAGGGGAAACATCTTGTAGATATGATTGAAAGAGACAGTTAATCTGATATACAATAATATTTTAAGGAAAAAAAATGACTCCCTAATTCATTAGAATTATTTTAATCACTCATCAATTCAACAGATATTATCTAACACTCACTCTACATTGTACATTGTTGTAAACTTGGGGCACGTATTATGAACAAGACAAAACTCCTATCCTCCAAGAGTTTCCATTCTCAAGAGAGAAATAAAGTTATTTAGCAAACAAATAAATAGTATAATTCTTAATAGTGATAAGTGCTCTAAGGAAAAATATAGCTAGTTTTTAACAGGTAGAGTGGCTATAATATAATGAGAAAGGTAGGATTCTGATGAGGTGTTTGGAAGATTAGTTATGGAAGAGATTGGAGAAGTTTGGAATTTCAGATGTTGTAGAATTTCAGATGATATAAAAATCTATGGTCTGACCATGTAATGAGTAGAAGCATATAGCTTACATGGATTGGAATGGAATAGCAAACTCTGAAGGCATCAGCTGGGCCAGCAACAGCAATATTGAACCAGGGGAAGGGATGACAAGAGAGATTAAGGCAAATCGCCAAAATTCTTAATATACATGGGGGAGTAATTGATGTTAGAAAAGAGCCATGTTTAAAAGTAGGAGAGATAACCGGACTCCATTAGCCTGGAATAATGAATGGGTTTTTCCAGAGAGATGGAAGAATGATAACCTCTATAATTACTCAAAAAATATTTAAAGAATGCTTAATTGATCTAAAAAAATATAGTAAATCTAAAAAAACATGGGCATGTAGGAGAATAAGCAGCATTTAGTTTAAATGACTGTATAGACCAAGTGTCTTCAATGCACAAAGGAAATTAAGTCAACTAGGAGAAAGGATGTGAGAAGCATTCTGTGAAGAGGTAAAACATGTATGGGAACGATAGAAAGTTGTGTGAAAAATTAGAAATGGAAGAATGAACCTTGGATAGAGGAAAGCAAATAAGAATTTAAGTTCTGAAGGGAATAAGTAATCAGAGGGATTTATGTCCATAAATGACAAGAATGTAAATGAGTAAAGAGATACAAAAATATAAAGTCAATTCAAATTACTAGACACTAGCAAACATATATACAATATAAAATGTAATACATATCAGACATATGTAATGATATGTATACATTTTTTCTTCATAAGATGTTTAAGAGGCTTCATTTATTCATTCACTCATTATTTCAAGAACAATTTTTTGAGCATCTACTTACTAGTCAAAAGCATAATCAGGAAAAGTCTGTTGAACCCAGAAACATTTGATAACCTCAGGTTTCAAGACGACTGTGCTAAAACAATAAAGTAAGCATACACGGTAACATAAAATAATTTGAGTTACTTCCCTTCTCTGATCTGGTTCCCTTTATTGATACCTGATTTAGTGGTTGAAAAGGATTGAAGGGTGGGCATTTATTCACAGAAATCTAACTATTACAACTTTCACTAAGTCCTTAAATTTAGAATCTTATGCTTGTGGTAACACAAGCAGAATTGGCATATGAACATGTATTGTTAACCAGTTCATTAACTTTACAATCATTTTCCCATTTTTTCTATCATCTTTTTTTTTTTTTTTTTTTTTTTTGCAGTATGCGGTCCTCTCACTGCTGTGGCCTCTCCCGTTGCGGAGCACAGGCTCTGGACGCGCAGGCTCAGGGGCCATGGCTCACGGGCCCAGCTGCTCCGTGGCATGTGGGATCTTCCCGGACCGGGGCACAAACCCGTGTCCCCTGCATCGGCAGGCAGACTCTCAACCACTGCGCCACCAGGGAAGCCCTCTATCATCTTTTATGAGTTCATTTAGAAAGAATTCTTTCTAAATGTCTAAATGATATACAAGTATAAATGATTATCCCATAGTCCAGATAAGTCATCCTGTGGCTAAAACTTTTCAACATGGTACCTTTTACTTCCTAAGGAATTTATTATTTAGCAAAAGAGTCCATTACCAAGAAATTCCTAGGTAAGTATTTATAGTTAATGTGTTTTAGTAGTAGCAATCCTTTCCCCATCTCCAGTTATTAAGTTAAAACACATGACACGCTAAACTACTACAAGTGAAAATCAGTTTGGAGCACTCTTAGAGGAATAGCCAGATTCTTACCACCAATCCACCTCCCTAAAAATGCTATGAAAATGATCAGGATAAAATCTGATTTATACTGAGTAAGAAAAGACAACAAGGAAATGCAGAAAACCAATCAAACAACAGAAAAGATAAAATTGGTCATTTGGTCATTTCAGTCAAACAACACACAGTGTCAGTAAAACTGGCTAATGGACTCCATTTTTTGGGGTGAATTAGTTTATCTTTTCAGTCACTGTGACCAGAGTATCATTAACAATTTAAACACGTGTTTATGCTAAAATTGTCTATACAATATCGGTGATTGATACTACAATGACTCCAAAATTCCAGAAATTTAATATTTCTTATGGGGAGAGAGAGAGAGAGAAACAGACTGTTTACCACAAGTGCTTGCCTTGAACATAATCCAGATAAATAGCTTAAAACTAGTGTAACAAAAGAAAACTTTTTTTTCATTTTCTTTTCTACCACTCAGTTTTCACTGAAAAAGCTTCCTAAGACACTCTTTCAGTAAGTATCTAAGTAATATATGAACTCTTCAAGTCAACACCATCATGCAGGCTCTACAGGCTTCAGGGTCATAAAGGAAATTTTACATCTTAAAGAATACACTGGTAATTAAATCAACATCTATGCTACACGAAGGAACAAAGACAGCAAAATGGGAGAAAGACATTTCCTGAGATCACTCCCTCCTCTCTGAGCAGTTTCCACCACTCTGTAAGCAAATATATCATTCTTTTGTTAACTGCCAATAAATTCTTGGTCTTCCTCCTTGCTTGTTTTTCTACCTGGAGGACTGCGTTTGTTTTTTCCTGACAGCATTTGAGATTTCCAAGCTACCACAGGGGTGCCAGCCCATACTGTGCACAGTAAGTGAAGAAGAAACAATCTGGCTGTTGTTTTAACACTTTGCAAATAGCAACTTGTTTCTTCTGCTTGATTTTTGCCCCTGGACATCCAACAGAGCAATAATCAATCCACGAATAAAAGACAGGTTTCCCTTTCATCTTCCCCACCAGTAAATTTGGCAATTTCAGATGGATATTTACAATTCAAAGAAAAGTTTTGGTTTTTAATCATGCATTGGTATTCTTTTACACAATAAGAAAATCTGTTACCTTCCTCAATTTTTTAAACTGAATTTGAATAAATCACTCTTTTGAATTTATGCCAACCACAACACCTAAGAACAAGGCTTTTTTTTTTTTTTTTAATGGGTCCAAATGACAACATTCTTCATCAAATTAACTATGTTGCTAAACATTATAGCAAACGATCAAAGGACAGGAAAACCATTCTTGTTATTTTGGTCCAACAAAATTATTTATTAAAATGAGTACTTATTAAGTTTGTCTATGGAAGCAAAAGTTACCACCCAAAAAATGTGTCTCTTTGACATGAGGATTAATTTAGGCTGATTATTTTTAAGAAACAGAAAGCTCAGGAATTTTTCCTGTTAATTCCCTCTTAACTGCTTAAAAGAATTGAGGTAAAAGGCCTGTTCCCAGAACAGAGCTATCACCAGAGTTATCTGCCAAGAATATGGGGCTAGGTATGGTGGCGGGTACTAGAGATCACAGTCTACTCTGTGTCCCACTGTCTCTGCATGGCCCAGCATACATTTGTTTACCAAACATTTGCTTCATTACTTCCATGTGAATTTTCTTCCTCCCTTTTGAAGTCCCAAGCCACTACCCACAACATCCTCCTTTGCCTTTACCTGAAGGTGGTAATTAAGGTGAGCTTTTCAGCCATTTTGGCAAGTTACTCAGTCTTCTTGGGTCTCTCCCATGTATACACGTACTTAAACTTTTAAAATTTTCTCCTGTTAATCTCTCTCATGTCAATTTAATTCTTTGATCAGCCAGAAGGACCTAACAAAGCAGAGGAAAATTTCTTCCTTGCAAACAGTTGGTGTAGTCGGCAGGATTCAGCTTTTCTCCCTGAGGCTGCTGCAGCCAGGAGGAGATCCTGAGACAAATGACAAAGGACAGCAGAAAGTAAGAATTCTTACCATGTCAGTCTCCCTGATCTCTGCCTGCAGGTCCTGTTGGAAAGGAGAATGAGTGCTAAGACTCTTTTTTCTTCTTCTAAAATTAGATTAGCAGGAGAAAATATTTGTGGAACTAGTTCCTTGGACTTAGCAACTCTGGTAAATTTCATAGAGTAATTTATGGCTTAATTGATCATTTCCCTCCTGGAGATGGTCACTGTTTTTCTTTGTCTCTGTTGTGTTTTTTATCTTGTTCTAAATCCTGAGAGTTTGACTTTTATGACCAGTGAGAATATACTTTCTGGTCTCTGCCATCTGGAAGGTGCACGTACTGACGTGTATTTGGTGGTCAATTGCATAGACTGGGATCTAAGCAGCTGTAGCGAGTTGATCAGAAGTAGGTAACAAAGCGACTGGCATTTGTTTCTCTACCCATGCCAGCTCTCAGGGGAGTTTGTCATAAGGGGTCCCAGTTCATACGGGATCTTTGTCATCTCAACCTTTGTTGCTTTGTGAATACATTTGTGTAACTTTGTTAAACTATTCTTGGGAGTGGACTTTCTGGACAATCTGAGGGCTGCATCTTTTTGCACTCTCCTTTGGGTATGCTTCTTGTGACAATGATTAAGCCATAAAAAAGCTTATCATTTGAGTCACTAGTAAGAGTCTACTCATCAATTGGCTAATGAGTCCCTTAAATTGGAAAAACTTCTAAATTGGTAAATTTTTCAGAGAGCTCTCATTACAAACAGCTGATTTTCTTGGTACCTAGGACAAGATCAAATTAAAAGGTGGATACAAAGAAATAGAATAGCTAGTCTTAAGAACTCTCTTGATTAAAAAAAAAAAAACAGTTCAGGAAATCTCATCAAATTTGCCTCTCAGCTTCTCCTCATGGGCCTTACAGATGCTAATTAGGTTAATTAACAAAAGAATGGGAAGAGGCTAAGGGGAAACCAAGGGACTCTTCCCAAGTTGGAAATTTTTGAAGGGTTATTAAGGAATAAGGTAAAGAAAGTAAATATTCAAAGAGGCAGAACAAAAAGGAATCAGAAAGGGAAGAATCATGGGACTCACCCCAGCAGGGTAAGAATTTTTAGATGGTTATTAAGAAATGGGATGAATAAAACAGACATTGATGGGGTTAAAACAAACGTTTTAATACAGCACTATTGAAGGTTGGGTGGGCCATAGGGACACCTTTCTGGTTGCCTAACACTAACGGGTCCCGAACAAATGCACTCTATTTACCCCAGTTTGGAAAAACTTAAAAATTCAGAAGGCAAAATTTACAATGAGAAACCTAACCAGCAATGGCTTGGGGCAGCAGTTAGGCTGATTAATCTAATTAAAGATTGACAAAAGAACCTGGGTCCCTTGGCTTGACCCCTCACTGGGGACCTAAGGCCTTTTACAAAAAAGTAGGTAAAAGGGCCTGGGGGTAGAAAGGAGAAGTTTCCAGGATTCCTTGATGCAGTAACCCCATGAGCTTTGGTACCAAAATCTATTGGTGGGGCCTGGCTACAATTAAGGTTGATAAGATTATAAAGGTTGGAATATTTAAGTGGGTGTTATGTGAGGAGGTTATGTCAACATTGCCTTCGTGATTTATGGGAATGGATGTTCTGTCTGGCCAGTAACACTTCACCTATCTAGTGTTGTAAGACCAAGACTTGTGGATGGGGTCCTAGTGAAGGCAATGGTTAAAAGTATAAGGGTTGATGGAAGTGAGGTGAAAGTATTTGAATGGGCTTTATGTAATGTGGTTGCCTATTTTGGGCATGACTGTATTATCAGGATGGGTGTCATGTCTCACTGGGGAACACTTCCCCTCCCTGGTATTATAGAACAGAGTAGGTAAATCCGCCCCTTCAAGCTTCGTTAGTTAAACAAATGCTCAAGGGAACCAGTGGGATTGCCTGAGCTCACACAGTGTAAGGTAGAAGCTTGGGGCCAATGTTCAAGGGTTAAGGGAAGCAACTACCTTCGTCTGGCAAATCTATACAAAATCAGAAATGTAAACACAGCCCACAATCTCCTAAGACTGAGCCCAGTTAACTCAAGGAGTAGAACCTAAAACCAAAGAAAAAAAGAGGGGGAAAGAGACCTTTTAAAAGCACAAACTAGTGAAAGGCTCCCTCACTCAAAATCTAATTCAAGATTAGATGTCAAGGACAAATACAAATGATACAAGTCTTTTCCACCAATAGTAAAAAGCCTTAGCTATCTGAACAGATAAACTTAACTTATTCCAACTGTTATTTATAAACTAGTGAATTTTGTACTATTGTACCTGCCTCCTGTCTAAGGTTTTTTTTATATTAAATGAAAGCTATAAGATCTGTTTGCATCTGTCTATATGTTTTTATGTGTCTATTGTAGATGCACAATAGTTTTTTTATCCCCCAGATGGTATCACTAAAATTAATTTATAAAAGAGCTCTATTTATTAAGCTTAAAAGTAAGCACTTATGAATTAAACATTTCTAAATCTCAGAAGTATAATAGAAACTAAGCCAACTGTTTTTCAAGTTCACGTGATCTAGAATTAAACTTCAGTAAATTAAAACAAGTTTAAGGTTTTGGTTTAATTAATTAAAATAGAGATGTCTTTAGAGTTATCAGCATTAAGTACAATTCTTTTATTCTACCTAGGTCTCCTAAAAGTCAAATAAGCTCATGTTATCTGTTACAAAACGTGTCAGGAAAAAGAAAAACAGCTTAAGGTGATAGTTGACTTTGATGTCTTATGAAATTTTAATAGGTAATAACATAATTGTAAAGAACTATAACACGGAAGAGCTAAATCGGACTCCATGTTGGATCTTTTTCTTTGACTTTAACCTTTGCTTTTTGTTGCTTTTTTTTATTATGATCATACATAACGGCCTGCCTCGGGAAACCTTGCCCCTCTGCAGTTCAGCTCACTAGGAGACAATCTGACCCTGCTCACCTGTGGATGGCTGCAAGAAAGAAGAAACTAACACATCACCTCACCCACTGCAGCTGGTCATTCCAGGAGATGTTTTGCAAGACTGATGGCCCTTTTACTTTACTTCCTCACCACCTCTCCCTCTCTGATTCTATACAAGAAACTGGCATCCAGACCTTGCTAAGATGGTTTTTCAGAGACACTAGTAGTCTGCCATCTTCTCAGGCTACAGGCTTTCCGAATAAAATCCCATTCTTTGCCTCAACACCTCGTCTCCTGATTCATTGGCCTGTCATGTGACAAGCAGAGCAAGTTTAGACTCCGTAACAGAGCAAGTAAAATTAAATAGATTTAAGCAGGATAAAATGTTTTGAGGTGAACATTTTAATAATAATTACGTGTTACGGTATGTGTGTATGTAAAAATAACTTCCAAAATCTTTTCGGTTACTAGAAACCTTAAAGTTTTGCTAAGTTAAATATTAAGTTAACTTCATTGAATATCTAGATCATTTCCAAATAAGATTAAATAATGAAACATTGGTTACTGTATATAGGTTTAACTACTGTTTGCTTCCTTTTACAGAGGAATTAAAATATTTGGGTCTATTACTAAGCATGTCTTATGACACACTGAGAAAATTTTTTATGAGAAAGCACATATTTCTAAGAAGTACTGGGTTGGCCAAAAAGTTCATTCGGTTTTAAGTAAAAATAAGACATTTTTCACTTTCACCAAGAATTTTATTGAGCAATGTTATACACTAACCAAACGAAAATTTTTGGCCAATCCATAGAATGCTAATTTAAAAGACAGTTCATAGGGCTTCCCTGGTGGCACAGTGGTTAAGAATCCACCTACCAATGCAGGGGACACAGGTTCAAGCCCTGGGCCAGGAAGATCTCACATGACGTGGAGCAACTAAGCCTGTGAACCGCAACTACTGAGCCTGTGCCCTACAGCCCACAAGCCACAACTACTGAAGCCCACGTGCCACAACTACTGAAGTCCACATGCCTAGAGCTCGTGTTCCACAACAAGAGAAGCCACCACAATGAGAAGCCTGCACACTGCAATGAAGAGTAGCCCACGCTCCCACAACTAGAGAAAGCCTGCGTGCAGCAACAAAGAACCAACGAGGCCAAAATAAATAAATAAATAAATTTATAAGAAAAAAAGAAGACAGTTCGTAATTGTTTACCCCTTTTCAACTAGAAATTAAAAGTTTCTAAGGGTTAAGAAATCTAATTAATATGTGATTAAATCTACTAGAAATAAGGAAAGCATACCTGTATGTAAAGAACGTACATGTATATTGTGGTAAGAAAAATATGAGGAATAACCTTCTTACGTTATATTGTAAGAACATTTCTAATGTTCTAGAAATTATATGAAATTCCTAAAATTCTGCTAATGTAATGGTAAAATGTTATCAGTCATAATTCTACTTATCTTCAAATTCTATGTGTTGCAGAAATAACTAAATTTACCCGTCAATTGCATTATAATGAATCAGATATTTACTATGCTTTTGGCATTTATAGACAATTATTTTTTTACTTTGACACTTTTGCAAAAATGTTTCATCTTCAAGAAGATTCATAGAAAGGATTTTTGACAAATATAGGTTTCTGAAAACTTTCATTTTATACCACTGAATTTGGAAAGAAAATACAGAACTCTAATGGAAAACTGATGGCTGCATAAAACTGTTAAAAACAGATCAAGAACAACAAGAACTACTTACAAGGGAGTCAATGAACTAATGAATATGATTACAATTTTCATGACTTCTTGTCTGAAATATTACTGCTGTTTAATCTTTGTTTTCCATATATAAAGAAACCTTTCCCCTTATGCTATGACTTGCAGAAATTTGGCAAATTATACTTTTATAAACAGAACTGAAACATTTATCTTTTCCTCCCTACCTGATCTCTCTAGAAATTGGCAAATTTTAATATTCTTATTTTCATGGTGATATAGTTTTTTATATAAATTCACTAAGAATCTGTTCTGCTTGTAACAGGACACAATTGGGAACACTGGTTATATTACCAAAGATTTGACTGGAATGTCATAACTGAGAACATGCCTTGAATCACATGTGACTAGATAGATTTAAGAAGCTAAGGTTGACTTTATGAAGTCAAAAAGTCCCTTGGAAAAACAGCCTGGTACATTGCTTAGAGGGTGTAAGCAGCCTTACCAGGTGATTAAAGAAGGTCACTTCCTGGAAGGTACAGGAACCATAGGAAATCTGGGGGACCTCAAGAAGAGAGGAGTTGTCCCAAATCCATAAGTATTACAGATGAGTCTGCTGCAAGTTACTGACTTGGTTTCCTGACCTCAGAGGCATTTAAAAGTTCAGTCTGGAGAGTCCTTATGAAAAGTTCCAGCAAAGCATTTTTAATGGAGTCTATATGCTCAATCACTATTCTTGCTGGAATTATGTAATCAGGCCAGGTTTATTAAAACCAGATTTATTTTACAAACAAATTAGCCTCAATTTGGCTCTCTTTGGTAAAAATAAGTGTGATTTTAGAGAGGAAAAAAAACCAATGTGTTTCAGTAGAAACTATAATACACAATTGTGGATATTAAATTCTAGTTCCATAAATCATCTTCATTTTTCTACCTGTAAACTGGACTTGGTCCTATTTCTAGTTTCCTCAAATATTTGGCTACAACTCTCCAAACTAGTGTTTCCAATATTTCACCCACATTTTACTTAGAATGATTGAGAGAAAAAGCTGTCCTTCTCCTGAAGTCCTGCAAACAGAAGCTGAACGATTTGATATAGACTTGAGAGACCACAACAACAGTCCATGTTTAGACAATATTTGAGCCTGTTGCTATGTAAGCCACTCAGAAAATTTACCCAAACACTCGATGACATCATCAGAGACACTTAAAATATAAAACAGGAAAATCTGTCAGATTTTCGCTGCTTGCCCTCACTCCAGCTGAAGATGCTTTGAGCCTGACATCTAGAAATCTCAACTGGCAGCTCTCCGGATCCAGAAACTGGTTTTATAATTTGTTCCAATCATTAACCATTGTTTTTGTTTCACCTCCATAGAAATGCCTCTTATTAAAATCTTGACTGCTTGCATATTATAGGCTTAACTTTGAGAGCCCACCTGCATCAGCGTCTCTTGAAATGAATTTAACTGGACTGACCTATTGTCAGGACTAAGTGACTCAATAACATGGAACAATCTACCAACTCAGCTTCTACTCTGTGAAATTTCTTGGAGAAGTTTCAAGGGTGGGAGTATAGGGGAGCAAAATTTGCCACCCCAAAATGTGTCCTTTTGGCATTAAGATTAATTTAGGCTGATTATTTTTAAAAAATAGAAGACTCAGAAATGGTGGGATCAAGATGGCAGAGTAGGAAGACTCTGAGTTTACCTCCTCACAGATACATCAAAACTACAACTACAAATAGAACAACTCTAAAAGCAACTCTAAAAGCAGAACAGCTCTTCTACAATTAAGGATATAAAGAAAAAGCCACACCAAGAAGCAGATGTCACAAATTTGGAAATCCTCCCTAAGGAACAAGAGGTTCAAGACCCACATTGCACACTCCAGGCCTGGGGACTGGCACCAAGAAAGTGAGCACCTAACATAGGCGCACCTAAATATATAAAGCAAATATTAACAAATATAAGGTAA
Organism: Hyperoodon ampullatus; assembly: GCF_949752795.1. Taxonomy (NCBI): domain Eukaryota; kingdom Metazoa; phylum Chordata; class Mammalia; order Artiodactyla; family Ziphiidae; genus Hyperoodon; species Hyperoodon ampullatus. The sequence goes on along the minus strand of NC_136924.1, from coordinate 9,309,568 downwards.
GAAATTGACAGTTATGCAATAATAGTAGGAGACATTAATACCCCAGTTACATCGATGAATAAATTATCCTATCCAAACAGAAATCCAATAAGGAAACATTGGCCTTAAATGACACACTAGAGAAGATTAACTTAATAGATATCTATAGAACATTCCATCCAAAAACAGAAAACACATTCGTTTCAAGTGCATGTTGAATATTTTCCAGGATAGATCACATGCTAGACCACAAAACAGGTCTCAATAAATTTAAGAGATGGAAACCATATCAAGCATCTTTAGCAACCACAATGGTATGAAATTAGAAATCAATTTAAGGAAGAAAATGGGGAAAAACACAAACATGTGGAGACTAAAACAACATGCTACTATAAATCAAATGGGTCAACAAAGAAATAAAAAAGGAAATCAAAAATATTTTGAGGGCTTCTCTGGTGGCGCAGTGGTTGAGAGTCCGGCCTGCCGATGCAGGGGACACGGGTTCGTGCCCCGGTCTGGGAAGATCCCACATGCCACGGAGTGGCTGGGCCCGTGAGCCACGGCCGCTGAGCCTGCGCGTCCAGAGCCTGTGCTCCGCAACGGGAGAGGCCACAACAGTGAGAGGCCCACGTACCACAAAAAATATATATATATATACTTTGAGAAAAATGAAAATAGAAACACAACTTTCCAAAATCTATGGGATGCAGCAAAAGCAGTTCTAAGAGGGAAGTTTATGGCAATACAGGCCTACCTGAAGAAACAAGAAAAATCTCAAACTTAACTTTACACCTAAAGGAATTAGAAAAAGAAGAACAAAAAAAACCCCAAAGTTAGTAGGAGAAAGGAAATAACAAGTATCAGAGGGGAAATAAATGAAATAGAGACCAAAAACAATAGAAAAGATCAGTAAAGCTAAAAGCTGGTTTTTTGAAAAGATAACAAAATTGATAAACCTTTAGTAAGAATCAAGAAAAAAAAAGAGGGAATAGAAAAAAATAGAAATAAAAGAGGAGAAATTACAACCAGTTTCACAGAAAAACAATCATAAGAGAATACTAAAATTATATGCCAACTAATTGGACAACCTAGAATACATAAATTCCTAGAAACATATAACCTACCAAGACTGAATTGGAAAGAAACAGAAAATCTGAACAGACTGATTACTAGGCATTAAATTGAATAATTAAAAACTACGAACAAACCAAAGTACAAGACCAAATGGTTTCACAGGGGAATTCCACCAAACATTTAAAAACGAGTTAATACCCATCCTTCTCAAATTATTCCAAAAAATTGAAGAGGAGAGAATAATTTTAAACTTATTCTACAAGGTCAGCTTTTCCCTGATACCAAAAACAAAGACACTCCAAAAATAAAAAAAAATTACAGATCAATATCCCTGATGAACATAGATGCAAATATTCTCAACAAAGTATTAGCAAAGCAAATTCAACAATACATTAAAGGATCATACATCACGATCAAGGGGGTTTTTATTCTGGAATGTGAGAATGGTTCAATATGTGCAAACCAATCAACATGATATCCACATTAACAAAATGAAGAATAAAAATCACATGTTCATCTCATTTGATGCAGTAAATGCATTTGACAAAATACAACATCCATTCATGAAAAAACTCTTAACAAAGTTGGTATAGAGGAAATATACCTCAACATAATAAAAGCCATTTATGACAAACCCACAACTAACTTCATACTCAATGGTGAAAAGCTAAAAGCTTTTCCTCTAAGATCAGGAACAGGACAATGATGCTCACTCTCACCACTTTTATTCAAAATAGTATTGGAAGTTCTAGCCACAGCAATCAGACAAGAGATAAAATAAATCCAAATTGGAAAGGAAGAAGTAAAATACTCACTGTTTCCAGATGACATGATTATTATACATAGAAAATCCTAAAGATGTTACCAAAAAACTACTAGACCCCATCAATGAATTCAGTAAAGTTGAAGGATACAAAATTATTATACAGAAATGTGTTGCATTTCTATACATTAATAATAAACTATCAGAAAGAGAAATTTTAAAAATCCCATTTACAATCAAATCAAAAAGAATAAAAAACCTAGGAATAAATTTAACCAAGGAGGTGAAAGACTTGTACTCTGAAAACATTAAGACATTGGTGAAAGAAATTGAAGACAACACAAATAAATGAAAATAATTTTTTGTGCTGTAGATTGAAATTAATATTAAAATAGCCATACTACCAAAGCAATCTAGAAATTCAATGCAATCCCTATCAAAATACTCATGGCATTTCTCACAGAACTAGAACAAATAATCCTAAAATTTTTATGGAACCACAAAAGACCCAAATAGCCAAATTAATCTTGAGAAAGAACAAACCAGGAGGCATTACACTCCCTGACTTCAAAGTATACTACAAAGCTATAGTAATCAAAAGAGTATGGTACTGGCATAAAAACAGACACATAGATCAATGGAACAGATTAGAGAGCTAGAGAGCCCAGAAATAAATCCATGCACATGTGGTCAATTAATCTACAATAAAGAAGGTAAGAATAGGCAATGGGGAAAGACAGTCTCTTCAATAAGTAGTGCTGTGACAACTGGACAGCTACATGTAAAAGAATGAAATTAGACCATGTTGTCACACCATGTACAAAAAAAACTCAAACTGGATAAAATGCTTAAATGTAAGACCTGAAACCATAAAACTCCTAGAAGAAAACATAGGCAGTATGCTCTTTGACACTGCTCTTAGCCTATTTTTTTTCATATGTCTCCTCAGGCAAGGGCAACAAAACCAAAAATGAAAAAAATGGGACAACTATACCAAACTAAAAAGCTTTTGTACAGTGAAGGAAACCATCAACAAAATGAAAAGGCAACCTACTGAATGGCAGAAGATATTTGCATATGATATGCCTGATAAAGGATTAGTTTCCAAAATATATGAAGAACTCATACAACTCAACATCAAAAAAACAAACAATCCAATTAAAAAATGGGCAGAGGAATTTTTCCAAAGAAGACATACAGATGGCCAGCAGGCACATGAAAAGATGCTCATCTGTCACCAATCATCAGGGAAATGCAAATCAAAACCTCAGTGAGCTATCACCTCACACATTTCAGAATGGCTATCAACAACAAGACAAGAAATAACAAGTGTTGGTGAGGATGTGGAGAAAAGGGAATCCTCATGCACTGTTGGTGTGTTGCTGGAAAGTAAATTGGTACAGCCGCTATGGAAAACAGTATAAAGATTTCTCAAGAAATTAGAAATAAAACTACCATAAGATCCAGCAATTCCACTCCTGGGTATTTATCCAGAGAAAATGAAAACACTAATTCAAAAAGATATATGCACTCCAATATTCATAGCAGCCTTATTTACAATAGCCAAGGTATGAAAGCAACCCATATGTCCACGGACAGATGAATGGATAATAATAATATATATATTAATATTTAAATATATAAAATCTCTATACACCTCTCTCTCTCTCTCTTTCACACACACACACACACATACACACACGCACACACAATATGGAACACTACTCATACATAAAAAACATGAAATTTTGCAATTTGCAATAATATGGATGGATCTAGAGGATATTATGCTAAGTGAAATAAGTCAGAGAAAGACAAATACTATATGTTTTCACTTATATGTGGAATCTAAAAAACAAAATAAATGAACAAATAAAACAGAAACAGACTCATAGGTATAGAGAATAAACAGTTGGTTGCCGAGGGGAAGTGGGTTGGGGGATGGGTAAAAGGGATTAAGAGGTACAAATTATTAGTTATAAAATAAATAATTCACAGGATGTAATGTACATCAAAGGGAACAGTCAGTAATATTATAATATCTTTTTATGGAGTGTAATCTATAAAATTATCAAATCACTATGTTGTACATCAGAAACTAACATAAGTCAACTATACTTCAATTTTTAAAAATTAGATAAAAATAAATTTTCAATAAATAAATAAATAAATAACAATGACTCAGAAAGTTTTCCTTGTTACATCCTTCTTAACTGCCTCAAAGAATTTAGATAAAGGGCCTGTTCCAGATAAGAGCTATCAGAGAGATATCTATAGAGAATATGATGCAGGTATGGTAGGGAAATTCAACATGGCCTAGGATCAAAGTCCACTCTGTCCTATTGCCTCTGCAGGGCCCAACAAACATTTACCCAAAATTTGCTGTTCCATCTCATTGTGATCTGCCTTCCTCCCCTTGAAGTCCCAAACCCCTACCCCCAACATCCTCCTTAGTCTTTAACTGAAGACGGTATTTAAGGTGAGGGTTTTGGCCATTTTCAGGGGTTACTCAGTTTTCCTGGGTCTCTCCCATGTCTACATATTATTAAAATTTTTTATCTCCTGTTAATCTATCTCATGTAAATTTAATTCTTAGACCAGCCAGAAGAACTTAACAGGGAAGAAAAAAATGTAGTCCTCATCAACACTTCCATTTATACATAGTAGAAGTCTAACTAGTGCTCAATAAAATAGCCTCTCTGAGGGAAACTACTGATTTCTCCTAGTATCAACTCTTTTTAAGTATTTTAGGCTATGAATCTTAATATTTGATGTATAAATTAATTACCTGGTCTTATTTAAAACTGGTATTTTTGCCCCAATCCTAGAGATTTTATTTCAGTAAATATGTGAGTTCAGAAACCCCTGAATCTGCATTTGGTCAGATGAGTTGAACAGAGACGGCTCAGAAACTGAACTTGAGAAACACCCTCGGCTACTCCTTATTGGCTTACAGCCTACTATGAGACACACAGGGTTATGAAATGAATAGTTTCCCTCCCCTCGAAATTTATATGTTGAGGTCCTAACTCTCAGTGTGGCTGTCTTTGGAAATGGGGCCTCTAAGGAAGCAATTAAGGTTAAATGAGGTCATAAGTGTAGGGTCCTGCTCTGATAGGATTAATGTCTTTATAAGAAGAGACACCAGGAAACGTACTCTCTCTCCACACACGCACCTAGGAAAGGCAGTTTTGGAATATGGCAAAAAGGAGGTTGTCTGTAAGCTAAGAAGAAAGTCCTCACCAGAAACGGAATCAGCTGGAACCTGGATCTTGGGCTTCTAGCCTCCAGAACGGTGAGAAAATACATTTCTTTTTTTGAAGCCACTATCACCTACAAATTGGCACTTGCCATCTACCTCTACAAGGATCAAATTATGAGCCACTGTAGCTACTGACCAACACCCCCTGAAAGGAGTTCAGGGTGGAGATCGGGAATGAGGCACTCTGTGCTCTGGGAAAAACTGGCAGAACAGGTCTTTCAGATAGATATTTTCAGAAGAAGATTTTATGAGCCCAATTCTTGCATCTTCTCATATCTAGAAAAGCACTAAAATCCTTCATGGTGATATCTGCTCCTTGTGACTAGCAATAACCTTCATGAGACTAGCAGAAAACTTCTGCAAAAAATATGTGCTCGATTGCAGGTACTCCCCCTTCACCAAAACCACATATATATTGACCCTCCCCCCACACACACACACACCTCTTTGGAGCAGTTTCTCAGAGCTACCTAAAATACTGTCTCCTGGGCTATAGTCCTCATTTTGCCCCAAATAAAACTTAACTCACAACTCGCACACTGTGCATTTTTTTTTCAGTTGACACCAACCAATTTGTGGTATTTTACTGTGGCAGTCCAAACAGACTAATATACACAGTTCTCATCAGAATTTTATTCTGGATCCCTGGAAACTTCTCCAGCCTCCTCCTCCTTGTTCCTCTCCTTAGACAACTAATCCCTTCAGACCAGTCTTACTATTCTTCAATGAACTCATTAACCTACCTGGCTCCCTAAATACTTTATTTTATCTAGGGTATGTCATACATGGAGTACAGTTTTCAACACTTCAAATCTGCATAACAAAAAGACACAAAGCTATAGAAATACACAGAAAAAGTGGTAGAAACCAGTCAAGTGGCTGAATCACTATCATTGTAGTCTACTTTTTCCTTCTTAAGACTTTCAAATTTGATTGAATTCGTACTGAAATATTATATTCTTAGCCAGGGATCAATGCATAAATTCCAAGAACACTCAAATATTGTTTGTAAAATGTTGGGTACATAGAAATTTCTCTGGTGAAAGAATCTCAATGGGATCTACTGACAAGACTTCCCTTAAGGTATAAAAATCTACCTACTTGAATTACAGAACGTGCTTTTCCAGGTGTTAGATATATGAATAAAAGTTTCCATTTTCAACTTAATCTGGTAAAATAGTCCCACGACGAAAGAAAAAAGTCACCCATAAAATGTTTAGAAGCTTAGGGCTTAACATAGAGAAGGAAAAAGAAGAATAAGTGTAATAGACTATTTCAAGTCCTGTCGCCTCCTTGGATCTTTCCTGAATTCTCCAGTTCAAGTGTTGTCATCTGTTCCTCAAATACTCTATTTTCTTCTGTTTGTGCTGCCCAATTGATGCTTATACTCCATATCCAGCTGTTGCCAGTTTAGCTTTCATTAGCAGATATTCCTTCACCTTTGTAATACTTACAAGATGCAGGTTGGAAACCTTGCTGGAATTGTGAAAAAAGTCAAAACAATGTTTGAGAGAAAACCTGCACAATGGCTACAGAACAGTGTTTCTTTTTTTAGTGCAAACACTACATTAAAAAGAAACAAGCCTGAAAAGGAGTCACTTCTGCTAAACCTCACCCAGACTTAGTATCTAACCCAACTGCAGTTTCAGCCTCTCCCAGGAATGGAATTTTAAACCAATCAGTGTGGTATTTCCTTGTCAGCACTAATGAGGTAATCTGCATGATAAGGCTCCCTCTAAGGAAAGGTTACCCAGCATGAAACAATTCTTTTTTGGTTTTGTTTTGTTTTTTGCTAATAACCTCCTTGTCCCACCTTATATCTAGAAAAGCCTTCCAATTTGCAAAACTCCTTGGAGCACCTGTTTACTAGGTGGGTTGCTGCCAGAATCATGAATCATGGATAAAGCAAATTAGATTTTCAAATTTACTCAGCTGAATTTTGTTTAACTAATACATGTTCTCTTTTCATTGGACTTAAAGGTACTGTTTATAAGCTGCAGTGTCTTATTCATGCAACAATCTATACTGTCATGGAAAGAAATGAGTGAAACAAGGGAATATTATCTATCAAATTTAAAGACAAGAAAAAGTGTCAAGAATAATAATATTTAAAAGCAACACTTACCTTCTATAACCAAACTGACAATGGTATTAGAGTACATGTCATGAATTTGACAATTTGAGACTATAATAAGGTAAGTTCAAATCGATTAGCTTCATAAAATCAACTTTTCTTGATAATTGAAAGTAAAACATTTAAAGGGAGCAATATAGAAAAACAATTTTTAACAGGGAATATCATTTGACAAGCTGAAAGATATAATTTGAGAAAAAGAGTCTGAAAAAGTTTTAAGTTTGCCTTATGTAGTACTGATTCTACTGTTTAGCAAACATTTATGGTGGATTTCCTGAAGTCAGTTTACAAAAACAAAAAAGAAAATTGGGGCTAAAGCAATTTTTTCGATTTGAAATTCTTTTAGAAATATTATAACAAAAACAGAAGAGACTTTATCAAGACACTGAATTAATTAAAGCTAATTTCAATCTAAAATCCTAAATCGAGCTCATCCAATGTTGCCTCTTAAGGTTTGCAAAAATTTTCAAAAGTAATTTTAAAGCATTTTTTGCAATAGAAATTTGTTTAACACTATATGAGAATATATAGTCCTGATTAATAACAACTTAACATAAATAAAATCAACTATGCCACAGTAATCATTTTTTTTGAAGAAAATACAAAATAATCTTTACAGGTAATTAAACATGACATTTAAATTAGTTCATGAAAACAAAAAAAAAAAATAAATAAATAAATTAGTTCATGATCTATAACTGACAACTCACATAAAATAATCTTGGATTGGACCACATCTTAATTCTTGAGTTTTCAGTGTGTTTTTACTACAAGGGAGCTTTACTTAAAGTTTTATTAAAAAGGAAATGCTAACTATAAATTCAATATTTGATGTCATTTATATTACTTAGTTGTAATTGGAATGTGGGTAATTATGAATTTACAGCTGACCCTTGAACAATTTGGGGGTTAGGGATGCCGACCCTCTGAACAACCGAAAATCTCATATAACTTATCATCAGCCCTTGGTATCCAGGGTTCCTCCTTATCTTCAGATTCAACAAACTTGGGTCATATTTACTATGGAAAAAAAAATCAGTGTATAAATGGACCTATGCAGTTGAAACCCGTGTTGTTCAAGTGTCAACATCTTCTGTTATCAGTATCTTCCGTTATCAAATTAGTTTTTATTCCCCACAGATTAAATGTCCCTGAAAGGCCGTCACATGCCAGGGGTGGGGCACGGTGGCAGCAAGTCCCCCGGTAGCCGACATCATGGCGCTGGGGTCAGTTGACTGCACGGCCGCCTCCGCAGCCGCCGCAGCCCCTGAGACTCGGCTGGACCGCTGTCGCTGTCGCTGCCGCCATGGCTCAGTACAAGGGTGCCACGAGGCGGGCCGCGCCATGCCCCTGATGAAGAAGCAGAAGCAGCAGCGCGAGCAGATGGAGCAGATGAAGCAGAGGATCGCGGAGGAGAACATAATGAAATCCAACATCGACAAGAAGTTCTCTGCGCACTACGATGCCGTGGAGGCGGAGCTCAAGTCCAGCACCATGGGTCTTGTGACCCTGAACGACATGAAGGCTAAGCAGGAGGCCCTGGTGAAGGAGCAGGAGAAGCAGCTGGCCAAGAAGGAGCAGTCGAAGGAGCTGCAGCTGAAGCTGGAGAAGTTGCGAGAGCAGGAGCGCAAGAAGGAGGCCAAGCGGAAGATCTCCAGCCTGTCCTTCATCCTGGAGGAAGAGGACGAGGCAGGCGACGAGGAGGAGGAGGCGACCGTGGACGACGAGGAGCTGGAGAGGGAAGAGATCACCACAAAGAAGAGGAAACTGGGGAAGAACCCAGATGTGGACACGAGCTTCTTGCCTGACCGAGCCCGGGAGGAGGAGGAGAATCGGCTCCCGGAGGAGCTACGGCAGGAGTGGGAAGCCAAGCAGGAGAAGATCAAGAGTGAGGAGATCGCGATCACCTTCAGTTACTGGGATGCTCTGGGCACCGGCGTACAGTCAAGATGAAGAAGTGCAACATGACGCAGCAGTTCCTGCAGAAGGCCCTCGAGATCCTGCGCAAAGACTTCAGCGAGCTCAGGTCGGCAGGGGTGGAGCAGCTCATGTACATCAAGGAGGACCTAATCAGACCCCACCACCACAGCTTCTATGACTTCGTCGTCACCAAGGCGCGAGGGAAGAGCGGGCCCCTCTTTAATTTCGACGTTCACGATGACGTGCGGCTGCTCAGCGACGCCACCGTGGAGAAAGACGAGTCGCACGCGGGCTGGTGGTGCTGCGGAGCTGGTACGAGAAGAACAAGCACATCTTCCCCGCCAGCCGCTGGGAGCCCTACGACCCTGAGAAGAAGTGGGACGAGTACACGATCCGGTGATGTGGCAGCAGCGCGGCCCCAGCCCCTCCAGCTCCCTGCGGCCCCAGGATTCCGGGCGCCCGGCTGCCGCTCCCCAGACGTGACGGGGCCTGCTCAGCCCCTGCCGCTGTTGTTTACCGCCTTTTTCTTTTACGACAGAGATATACGCTTCAGAGTTGGAGCACCTGTTGTGCGTTCTATTTATTTATTTATTTTTATAAATTTATTTATTTATTTATATTTGGCTGCATTGGGTCTTTGCTGCTGCACATGGGCTTTCTCTAGTTGCGGCGAGCAGGGGCTACTCTCCGTTGCAGTGTGCAGGCTTCTCATTGTGGTGGCTTCTCTTGTTGTGGAGCACAGGCTCTAGGCGCGTGGGCTTCAGTAGTTGTGGCACATGGGCTCAGTAGTTGTGGCTCGCTGGCTGTAGAGCGCAGGCACAGTAGCTGTGGCGCAGGGGCTTAGTTGCTCCATGGCATGTGGGATCTTCCCGGATCAGGGCTCGAACCCGTGTCTCCTGCATTGCCATGCGGAATTTTAACCACTGTGCCACCAGGGAAGCCCTGTGCGTTTTATTTTAAAGATTTTTTTTTAATTGAGCTAAAATTCACATAACATAAAATTCACCATTGTGACCATTTGAAAGTGTACCATCCAGGGGTACTTAGTACATTCATAGTGTTGTGAATCACCCCAAAGGAGACCCCACGTCCATTAGCAGCCACCCCCCAGCCCCTCACACCCCCTAGTTTACTTTCTGTCAGTATGGATCTGCCTGTTCTGGAAGTTTCACATAAATGGAATTACACAATTTAAAAAAAAAATGTCCCTGAAGGACATCTTGAAAGAAAAATAATGAGAAAGATGACACAGTACTGATTTAAATGAAAGCTAGATAACAGCAGCCCCTTGGAAACAATTCAAATAACTTGGTCTGGGAATAACTTGGATTCTCACGTAAACTATAAAATTGAGAGAGGCGGTATGACTAGGAAGCAGCTATCTGGCAGCCCTAACACTTCATACACTTTCAAAATGAAGAAACCACCAAGTTTCTTCTTCCATTTGAGAAGTCACAGTGTTTGGCTATCAGTTGGGTCCAGAATAACCTCTCAAAAAGACTGAGGTTGACTTCCATTTTTAGCAATATGTCAGACTAGTCCTAAGAAATCTTCTGCTACATAATACCTAAGAAGAGTGCACATGTGGTGACCTAGATGGGTGGGATGGGGCGGTGGGGAGGGAGGTGTCAGAGGGAGGGGATCTATGTATACATATAGCAGATTCACTTCGTTGTACAGCAGAAACTAACACAACATTGTAAAGCAACTATACCCCAATTAAAAAGCAAACAAGCCAAAAACCCTTAAACCCTTAAAAATATTCACTGATGAGCTGGCAGAATAAGGGCAATTCTCTGAAGCCAGAATTGTCAACAAAGTGCAAACACATAAAGCCCTGAAGCACTGGAAACGGGATTCCCAAGGATTTGATTTTAATTGACCATAAGCCTGACTTAGGCGAGCATTAAAAATAAAGTTTAGGTCCCCTGAAAGTTGGGAAGTCAGAATGGAGACCTCCACCTAATGCTGGACACCAGAAAAGCATTCAACTTTGCTGGATGTGACAGAAACAGTATTATATGTTGATCATAATCCTTTCTCTTCCTGGGCACAGAGGAAGGCCCATTTTCCACCCTCCCTTGCAGTTTTTTGGGGACTGTGTGACAGCATTCTGGCCAGTAGGATGTGGGTGGAAATGATGTCCTCTATTTCCAGACCTGGCCCTCCAGAGGTAATGTATTCCACATAGTACAGTTTAAAAATGTGAGAGGACAGCCCACTCCACATCAGACTTGGCATAAGGAAATAAACCTTCATTCTCTTAAAGCCATTGAAATTTGGGGGCTTACTTTCAACTACATTTAGTCTACTAATTTTGATTATTAAAATAATTGAACCAGGAAAAAAAAAACTTGCTCCACAGAGAGAAATAATTGGAATACCTGCTCTCAATAGGATGCTGAAATTAATACTCACAGTTGTGTTGGGGGGAAAAAAAAAAAAAGAGTCCAAACAAAAATTAGAGTAGCCTCAAATTATTAGAGCCCCCAGGTACGTTGCAGATGAAATACAAATTCTCTCTCTGCAAACAAACTTTAAATCTAGGATCAAATATTCTCAAAGATACAATTCCAGGATTATTTTACAAATAAAAATAATAAAACACAGAAGGAGACAAGCCTCCATGCACAAGAGAGCAGAAAAAATAAACTGCAGAAGTAGAAATGCAAAAGCAACAATTATTAGAATTATCACAGGGATAATATGTTTCTATTAATAAAATACTATATTAAATGCTACATTAAAATTGTAATTAAACAGTAACAGAGTTTCGAGATGTACCATGCAGATTTGGAAAGAACCAAATGTAATTTCTAGAAATAAAAATGTAATAATTGAATTTAGAAACTCCAGATTAGACACTAATTAAATTCTGAAGAGAGAATAAATGAATTGAAAAGATATAAAAATAATATTTAGAATGTAGCACAGAAAAAAAATATATAAAATATAAAAGAAGGGTTAAGAAAATAAGATAGTCATGTGTTCTAAAATATGTTTATAAAAGTTGACCCTAGTGATTGGAAATAGAATCAAACAAACTCTGGAGATTGAAATCTCTTTGTATCAATTTAACAGCAGAACAGACGGAGTTATACAAAGAACTAGTAAGCTGGTGGGTAGGTCAGAAGATATTATTCCTCATGAAATCTGGGGGAAACGATGCAAAATACAGATGAGAGTAAAAGATTTAGAACACATAGTGAAGCAATATAATAAACATTTCATTGGACTTCTAGGAAGCCTAGAGAGAAAGGGCAGAGGAATATTCAGACATAATAAAATTTTCCAGAGTTGATAAAAGACTCCTATTCTAGATTCAGGAAGTAAAATACATCCTAAGCACAATAAAAGAAATAAATCTATAGTCAGAGCCATCCAAGGAAACTGAAAAACACCAAAACGTAAAAAGAAGATTTTAAAAAGAAGATTTTAAAGCCCATCAGAAAAACAGAACAACTTACAAAGAGCTTACATTTCACCAACAATATATTTCTTAACAATGGAAGGCAAGAGAGAGTTGGATTAAATCTTCAAGAGAGAAAATTCAGTGTATACCCAATTTAACCATATTTCAAGAATTGTGATGAATTAAAGACATTTCTATGCAAACATTTACTAAGAATATTACCACCAACAAACACTCCTTAAAGGAACTTCTAAAGAAAGTACTTCAAGATGAAACTGACCCAGAAGAAAAGCTAAGTTGTAATAAATAAATTCAATTCAAATAAATCATTGAAAGCTTGATTTTACCAAACCATAATATTAACAATGTTTAACTGATGTAGTTAAGAACTAATGACAAGAGTTCTGTTTTAAAATACGTCAGGACAAGAAAGCACTTTTGCTGCAAAACTGCACAAAACCAGATAAGTTATAAATATCATATTTTAAAAGCATCAGAGAACTTTAGAAGCAACAAAAATTCCAGAAAGAAGAAAAACTCTTTTTTGTGAGCAAGGATTTTTCTTTCTCCTGCAGGCATTTTCTAACTCTGGGTGCCTGTGGAGGCTCTGGCTTGATCAGTCAGGCCCTTGGCTACAGAAAAGAGAAACTAGCAAAAATTTTAGCGATTCTGCAGGAGTAGTGGAACAAATTGGAAACCTGGGGGTTTTCAAACTCGCAACTCCTCGTCCTCACAGAACATTTGCTAAGTTTTGGTGCTATACAGGAAGCTGAGAACTAGGCCAAAAGCTTCCTGAAGGCAAAGTGAAATCTCCGGAAGTCTTGTGGAAATAACCTAACTCAAATATACTACTAGTCTTACCTTCAAGGAATTGGCCGTAGTTTGAAGCAAGGTAAGCTGGAAGACTGAAGAGCTGGGTTGAGATCTCTGAAGGACATATAGTTGAATTTTCTGCAGTCTTCCAAACTGGAGGAGACAGAGACGTACCGACTTAGAATCAAAACCCTGTGCAGGCAGAGACGGAGCACAGCAAACAAGATGAGCTGACGTAAAGCAGAAGTAGGCTGGGTTTATATAAAACAGAAACCCAGCCCCCAACTTTAATTAACGTCTGATTGGATTCAGGTGCTCCAAGCCTCACTCTATTTACCAAAAAAGGAAGATAACATAATGTAGAGCCTCAAGCGTTATAGCACAATGTCCAACATGCATCAAGAAATTACTACAAGTGTGATGACGAGAAACTATGACCAACTCTCCTGAGCAAAGGAGAGGAGAGACGAGCCAGATACTGGAGTTAGCAAACAAGCCCTTTCAGAAACCTGTGGTTCATGTTAAAAAAAAACAACAGAGAAAAAGAGAGGCAAAGTAGATCAAAGGGTGGAGAATTTAAAAGAGAATTAAAATCTATAAAAGAGAATGAAATGAACATTCCGTAAATGAAAGAAAGAAAATATCTGAAGCTAAGTAATTAATGAGTTGAACAGCAGACTGAACACAGCTGAAAACAGTGACTAGAACTAGGTGCTAGTTAACAAGTAATTAGTGTTTAAAAAACTGAAGCAAAAAAAAAAAAAAGGTATGAGAAAGCACACACATATAAAAATGTAAAAGATTGTGGGACATTGTCTTTGTTCAGGTACCCCAGAGAAAGAACGTTGATGAAAAGATTTGCATTCAGGACATTTAATAGTGAGAGCTCTCCAGAAAAACATTGTTAGGAAGCTAAGCATGATTGAGCGGAGGGAGAAATTGAACTGAAATTCACTTGCAGGAGAGGCCTTAGTCAATCCTGTAGAGGTTTTGGAACTGGGATGGCCCTTCAGAGATGTCCCAAATTGAGGCAAGGAAGCTGGGCATTTTAACCTCCATGTTGCACCTGTCACTGAATGCAGCCTCCTCTGCGAAAGAGCCATAAACTTGGGCAAAGCTGTTCTTTGGCTGCCAGCCATGCCGAGCAGGGCCTCAGCTGTGAGTTGTCAGAAGTCAACATGCCTAGTGGCTGGGGGAATGAGAGAGGCATGTGGATTCACCAGAAGCTGGTTCCCCATAGCCTCCAGGATTGCCCACGCTTGGAGCTACCTGCTTCATATAAGTTCACCTCCCTGGAAACAACTCCAGGATTCTGGTTTATCTCTTTTCCTGTGTAAATTTGCAAGGACAAAGTTAGTAGACATATTACAGCCCTCACGATTGCAACAGTTCTTGGACATATAATTGACATTCACTGTCTCTCTACTGACCACTCCAGATTCACTCTTGGCCACCCCATCTACTGGTTTAGGTGCTTTATGTGTGGGGTGACCAACACTTATTCTGAGCATCTGTTCACTAAGCCTTTCTCTAGCCATGGCTGCTGCCCTCATCCATTCACCATCAACATTGGGCAAAGAAATGACAAAGGACACACACCTAGACCATTTGGGTGGTAAATATAGTCTCTTCCACCTTCATCGTGTAACAGAAGCTCTAACTTCGCCTAAGGATTAGAGTCAATTACCCTTGCCAATATAGCGACTTCTTGTCCGCTGGTCTCTTGGAATGAGAAACACAAAGTGATTAGATGGTAACCATGGAATAAAAGTTCTTAGGAATCTGTGTCCCCTGATGGAAGCATTCCTTCCCTGGGAACCAGGCTCCCTATAAACTTAGAATTGGGGGTTCAGTTAATATAAAATCCCCAAGTAGGGCTTCCCTGGCGGCGCAGTGGTTGAGAGTCCGCCTGCCGATGCAGGGGACACGGGTTTGTGCCCCGGTCCGGGAAGATCCCACATGCCGCGGAGCGGCTAGGCCCGTGAGCCATGGCCGCTGAGCCTGCGCGTCCGGAGCCTGTGCTCCGCAACGGGAGAGGCCACAACAGTGAGAGGCCCGCGAACCGCAAAAAAAAAAAAACAAAAACCCAAGTAGATCATCGAGAGTGATGGTAAGTGGGGCCACTCCTGTTTCCAGTTCTTGGTTCCAGTTCCTTGCATTCTAACTACTCAGGACAGAGCACCTTCTCATGGTTGCTAGTTAGGGTGTCTGCTGTGTCCTGGAGGATGGGGCCCAATCCTTGTAGAATACCGTCTTCCAGGCAGTACTCAGGTCATACCCTTAAAATCCATTCCATTGCTATAGCAGGCCAAACATTTCTGGGTGGTTTGGTAGGTGATCGGACCAGTGGATATCAAGTCATGTGCTCACAGCTACAGCTCCTCCTTTAGAGGGGTTCTTAGTATGAGGCACGTTATATCACATATCTTCTCAGTGAATCAAACAACTATAAACCCTCATAGAGGGGTGCTGCCTAAGACTCTCTGCAGGCAAGTTAAGCAAACAGGAGTATGGAATACATGTCAGTTCCAGACAAATCACTGTCAAGACAAATCACTGACTTCCAAGATGTAAGGAATCTGGTGTACTCAATTTCCTACCAATTAACTCTTTGGTCTCCTCCAGGGATGGGGCCAGACTGAGGTACAACAATGGTCTCTTGCTGGCAGGTAAAACGTTCATTCACCAGTGGCACCCTTGGTGAATGGGAGCCCATGCAAACCCCATCCTAGCCACCATTGCTATTTCATGTCTGAGCCCACTGTGCTAGTAGCAGAATGGTGGGTGACGGAGGTTGGCTGGCATCAAGTTTTTTTGTCGATTTTGCTGTTTAATGCCTACTGTGTCAGTTTTCCATGTATTGCCTCTTAGCCCTGAATGTCCCTTTCAATATATGCATTGTAACCAATAACAGATTCCTTTAAGATTTTCTCCTTTAAAATGAACTTGATGTTAAGCTTCCTTGGTGCAGCGTGCTAGAGAAATCTTACAGGAAGAAGAGAATTCCTGGAATATTCAGCGTGGGCTGGGGGTCAGCAGTGGGGAGGGGAGGACATCCAAATAGCCTACCCCAGTCATAGGCCTAGTGCGTCTTCACTGCATTGCCTCAAAGCTATTTCAATTTTCATATTCTCTACCATAATCAACCCACAGCGAACTTGTTCACTGTCTCATCCCACCCTGGTTCACTATGTGGTGGCCATCATGCCAATTGGATCTGCTGAGTAGGATACAGCTAGCACCTTGGGAGATTATCAGTACCAGAAGGAAATAAACTCTATACCATTTCTGAGGCCCAGCATCTTAGTCAAATTTCTAGAGGTTCAATGATCTACAAAGAGCTAGGAAATTCCCTTTAAGAAAAGTTGTTATACCCGGCTCCACCGAGCACTGAAGAGGAGTCATAGTGTTTACTAGGCATTTTTGGATTTTGAAGGCAAACGTCACATCTGAGTGTTCTGTTCTGATCCATTAAACAAGTAACCATAAGTCTGAGAGTTACGGGGCTTGAAGCAAAAGAAGACTCTACATTAAGTCTGACCATAGTGAAATGTGTTTAGCAATTGGATTTTATGACCCAGCAAGTCCAATGATATTTAAACTGTCCAGGCCAAGGAGGGCTCTGTACAGAGCCTTTAGCCAACCCAAATAGGAGAGTCTCATTGCAAACCCCCAAGCAATAGAAGTAAAACCATATCCTCTTCTGCAAACAACAACTCTGCTTGCTCCTAAGTCCTGGAAAAGACTGAATATCCCACCAGAGAGCATCCAGAGACCTTGAAACATGTCATGGACTGTTTTTTTTAACTGATTTAGCAAGTTTTACTTCAGTCATGCAAATCAGCAATTCAAAACCAAGTGGAAAGGGTATAAAAGATGTCAGGCTAAAGCAAGTCTTCAAAGGCACAAGTAAGCTGAATGACCAGATGGCTCAGATGTCTGCAGCAACTAATCCTGCTGCATTGCCCCTTCAGCCTTAACCCACACTTACAGCCTTAGAAGATTTCCTTAATGATCAATTGACAAGAAAAAGCATAGGCCAGGTTTACAGACAATATTAAGAAGATACCACAAGATATTACAGTAAAATGGTTTATGTTGATACAACAGAATACTATTCAACAGTGAAAATGAATGAATGGTAACTACGTGCATCAAATAGATTCATCTAGGAAATGTAAATCGTTGAAATACTTTATGTAGAAGAGTATATTTAGTATAACTCCATTTATAAAAACTTCTAAGGCCAGAAAGCTAAAAATTAAAATATTTGGGGATACATGAGAGAAAATCAAGGCATGATTAATACAAAGTGTAGGATATGTATGCTTTTTTACATGTGGGGTGAGCAGTGGCGGTAATTCTGTTAGAGAAACACAGAGGCCTTCAAAGGAATTGGTGATGTTATAGTTCTTAAGCTTATGATGTATATATGAGTATTAATCTATTGTCATTCTTTGTGCTAGTGGCTCTCAATCCAGGCTGCACTTTGGACTCATCTAAAGAGGTTAAAAAACCAAGAACAAAACCCAAAAACTGATGCCCTGGCACCGATTGATTTATCCTGAGGTGTCTGTGTTCGAATGCTTTCCAAGTGATTCTAATACATAACTAGGTTTGAGAAACATTGCTTTGCACTCTTAATATACTCTTTTGTATTTTTATATATTTCATATTTTTTTAGAAGACCAAAGATACCAGAAATGAAACAATTCTCTACTTAGACTTGTTGTGATGTATTGACCCATTATGCTCCATGCTCCATGGCAGCCAGGTCATGTGTTAGTTTATTGGCCTTTAGAGACAAGCCACATAAATGTTCTCATGAGGTAATGACTATTCCCAGCCTAACTCAGTCAACCCCGTTTGCTTCTCTTTAATCATCACCTCATCTGCTGATGAATTCTACCCTGGCTTAGCAAACTTCCTACATCAAAAACACAGGCATTTTTCTTTGTGCTATCTAGGTATTCTCTGATTCTGTATGTTTATCTTTTCTCTCTTATTATTTCACTTTTCCCTGCCTTTATGCCTTCAGGCTGTATCACTGTGGCTTTCTTCTTCCCTTGCTGACAATCCCATTTAGTGCTTTTTCCATTACTTTTCCTTCATGGAAATGTCTAAACATTGACTTAGGTCTCTTTCTAAATGAAGATTATTTTAGAAAGAAAAGAAGAGTTAAAATGCGTTAACTAAGGACCTTGTCTTTTGAACTGGTAAAAGAAAAAACTAATTTAATGAGGATATTAACTCTGACAGCCCTGCCTCAGGTTTTTCTCTACTTTTATAAGTTCCTAAAAATTATACAGGGGTGGAATCAATAGCCAAAACCTTAAATGTCATGGTATTTTCAGCATGGTACTTTAATATCACTAAGAAACAGTATATTTTAAATATCCTTGAATCCAAATCAAAGATATCAAATGTGTAAAAATGAAAGTATGATCATTTAGGATGAAACTCAAGGAACTGAGCCCAAAAAAATCAATACTAGCTTTATTTTTATCATGTAAGCAAAGTGTGAGCATTCAAGCTAATAACACATTGGGGAAATTTAAGACATGAAACATTTCAAATTCCCACTACTGAATGTGAGATGCTTAAATGTTAACGGTATGCTGAGAATAACTGCGATTTTTCACCAGCATTTTTGAGAACTATACTGGGATATTTCATAGCTTATGCAAGCTATTCCAAATGAAATATTTTTCTAACACCTTTGAAGGGCCACTTTGTTATCCTAAATATTTAATAAAAATAGAAATAGAATAATTTCTGAAATGGCTTTAATTTTTCAGATATTTTCATTTATTTTCAGAGTGCAAGCATCTTGAAAAAAAGGAAATATACAAGGTTTATTCAAATATTTATGACATTTTCCAAAACATTTTCTCAAAATATTTAATAGAAACAAAGGTTAGAGATCATAGTTTTCCAAACATAATAGTATAACAAGAAAAATACCAGTTGCCAAGAAACTAGAATAATTACATAAAAGTAGTTAACCTTTGATATAAGACTGATTCATTTAAGTATGTTTCAAAAGATTCCTAGCTTCCAGACAGGAAACTTGAATAGGTCAACATAGTCTTTTCAGGAATGAAACTAAGATTAGGCAATTAACCTTTTAATCCACTTACCAGTTCAAATTCCCTTCATTTTAAAGTTATACAGGCAGCACAAAGATAATTGTTGGAGTTCTCTACTCCCTCAGCCTCAACTCAACATTATAGCTCAATTTTTATTGGTTTTAAGTAGTAGGTTGTCTATGATGACTAAAAAAAAAAAAAAAAAAAAATTAAAAGAGTTTTTATGAAAGAGAGAGATTATGGTGGTGTGTGTGTGTGTGTGTGTGTGTGTGTGCAGAGGATTTGGTAATTAAAAGTAAAAAAGACAAGGCTATGTGAGGAGATGTTTACCCTATAAAGATACGTTTTTTATGAAGGTTGAATTTTAGGTCATTATTTTTATGCCTCAATAATTTAAGGTGGTGATGAGTATTATATCCTGGATTAAATATATATATATATATAAACATTACACTTGGATAAACAAAAATACCTACTTAATTACCTAGTAGAATCCAGTGAACGTACAAAGATGACCTAGGGCAGAACTAAAGCACATATGTTCTTGGAAGTGGATGTGGGAAGAAGGTGAATATGTCAAATAGTGTCAACAAGGAAGTGCCAGAATCTTTATGCTTCTATACAATTGGGGATATTTGCTTTTAGCTTAAGTAGACCTCAAATAGGTACATTTCAAACTAAAATAACTTTTTTTTTTTTTTAAGAAGATGTTGGGGGTAGGAGTTTATTTATTTATTTATTTTTGCTGTGTTGGGTCTTCATTTCTGTGCGAGGGCTTTCTCTAGTTGTGGCAAGTGGGGGCCACTCTTCATTGCAGTGCGCGGGCCTCTCACTGTCACGGCCTCTCTTGTTGCGGAGCACAGGCTCCAGACGCACAGGCTCAGTAGTTGTGGCTCACGGGCCTAGTTGCTCCGTGGCATGTGGGATCCTCCCAGCCCAGGGCTCGAACCCATGTCCCCTGCATTAGCAGGCAGATTCTCACCCACTGTGCCACCAGGGAAGCACTAAAATAACTTTTAAATGTCCAACCTTTTCTGATAATCTAGAGACTAAAATTAGCTTAAACAACTAGAATATTGACTATCTCACATAACATGGCATCCAGAGGAGAAGCAGACTCCAGATTGGTTGACTCAACAGCACAATTACATATTTCAAGGCTCAGTTTGGGATTTATCTTTTTCTCAACCTTTCTGTAGTTCCATCCTTCATGTTGTCTTCATGTTAGGGCTCATAGTAAGGTGGCTGCATAATTTCCAGATGCTGGATCCAGATCCAGCAACATGCCTACAAAGAAGGCTCTTTTAAGAGTAAGAAATATTTTCCCTAGAATCCTCCAGAACTTCTAACATTTCATGAGACAGAATGGCCATATTCTTTTTGGAACAAGTCACTGACAAGAGGTAATTTAATACCATGTGGCTAGCCTATTCATTTGGGGTAGGGATGTTGGGGAGAAAACTCTAGTATCTACTACATATTTCAGCATATATGGTATTCATTATTTCATTTATTTAATAAATACTTCTTATCTTAGGTGTCTATTGTGTGTCACTAGAGATATAGTATTAAACAATGCAGTCACTGGTTTGATCTCATGCAGTTAACAGTCTAGCTGGAAGGGTAGATAGTTTAAAAATTTTTAGAAATAATTGTATGACTTAATTTTAAAAAATACTCTTGGATCTAACAAAATATGGATAAGATATATATGTGAAAAACAATCAAGCTCTGCTAAAAAAAAAAAAAACCTCAAAGAATTAAATAAATGCAGAGATATTCCACACTCATGTATAGCAAACTCAGTACTGTAACATGTCAGTTCTTCCCAACTTGATCTATAAATTCAATGTAATCCCAATCAAAATCTCAGTAAGTTATTTTGTGGATATTGACAAACTGATTTTGAAGTTCATATGGAGAGTAAAACACCTAAGTAGCCAACACAATATGAATGGAGAATAAACTCGAGCACTGACACTACCAGACTTCAAGACTTACAATAAATCTACAGTAATCAGGACAGTGTGGTATTTATGAAAGAACAGAAAAATAGATCAATGGAACAGAATAGAAATCTCAGAAATAGATCCACATATAGTTAACTGGTCTCTGACAAAGAAGCAAAGGCAATATAATGGAGCAAAGATAGTATCTTCAACAAATAGTGCTAGAACAACTGGACATCCATATTGCAAAAAAGTGAATTCAGACACAGACCTTATACCCTTCTCAAAAATTAACTGAAAATGGGCCACTGACCTAATGTAAAACACAAAACTATAAGACCCCCTAGAAGATAATGTAGGAGAAAATCTAGATGACTTTGAGTATGACAATGACTTTTAGATACAACACCAAAGTTGTGATCAATGGAAGAAATAATTGATAAGCTGGACTTCATTACAATTAAAAACTTCTGCTCTCCAAAAGACACTGTCAACATAATGAGCAGATAAGCCATAGACTGGAAAAAAAAAACTTGCAAAAGATATATCTGATAAAGGACTGTTATGCAAAATATATAAAGGATCCCAAAACTCAAGAATAAGAAAACAAACATCCTGTCTAAAAAATGGGCCAAAGACTAGCAGACACCTCACCGGAGAAGATATATAGAGGCAAATAATCATTCGAAAAGATGCTCCACATCATATGTCATCAGGGAAGTTAAAATTAAAGCAATTAGATACCATTATGTATGTATTAGAATGGCCAAAATCCAAAACACTGACAACATGAACAACTGATGAGGATGTGGATCAATAGGAACTGGAATGGAAAATGATACAGCCACTTTAGAAGAGGGTTTGGAACTTTCTTACAAAAGCTAAACATCTTACCATACAATATAGCAATCAGTCTCTTTGGTATTTAGCCAAATGAGTTGAAAACTATGTCCACACAAAAACTTGCACACTGATATTTATAGCAGCTTTATTCATAATTGCCAAAACTTGGAAGTAACCAAGATGTCCTTCAGTAGGTGAATGGACAATAGAATATATATATATATATATATATAATTATTATATATATAATATATATATAATTATATATATTATATATATTATAGAATAGAATATTATGTTATGGACAATAGAATATTATTCAACACTAAAAAGAAATGAGCTATCAGACCATGAAAAGACATGGAGAAATTTTACATGCCAATTACTAAGTGAAAGAAGCCAATCTGAAAAGGCTACATGCTGTACGATTTCAACCATATGACATCTGAAAAAGGCAAAACTATGGATACAGTAAAAAAAAAAAAAAAAAAGTGGTTCTAGGGGTTGTGAGAGAGAGAGGAATGAATAGTCAGAGCACAGAAGATTTTTAAGGCAGTGAGACTACTTTTTTCTGTATGATATTAGGCTGGATACCTGTCATTATACATTCGCCAAAACACATAGAATGAACACCATCAAGAGCAAACCCTAATGTAAACTATGAACTTTGGGTGAGTATGAACAATATAGATTGTTCATG
This sequence comes from Hyperoodon ampullatus, assembly GCF_949752795.1. NCBI lineage: Eukaryota > Metazoa > Chordata > Mammalia > Artiodactyla > Ziphiidae > Hyperoodon > Hyperoodon ampullatus. Next base: position 9,286,630 of record NC_136924.1, on the reverse strand, counting down.
GATTGTAACAAATGTACCACTCTGGTTCAAGATGTTGATAATGAGCGATGCTGTGCATATGCTGGGGCAGGGGGTACATGGGAACTCGGTACTCTCTGCCCAATATTTCTGTGAACTTAAACCTGTTCTAAAAAATAAAGTCTATTTTCTGACCCCCCTGACTTCAATCAACTAAAGCTCGGACACTGTCAACCTTTGCCTCAATTCTACGCTGAATTTTCCTCTGCTCAGGCCCCTTCATAAATATGCATGTACCCTTAGCTTAAAACTTCTCCAATTTCTCTGTTTGGGGAGACACTGCTTTGGGAAGTGTTCTCCTTACTTGCTGCAAGTAATAATAAGTCCTTCCTTCTCCCTATCTTTGGTTTGGTTGTGCCTACTGGTTTGACACTCCTCAAGAAGCGAGCCCAGTTTTTGGGTAACAGCTAGGACAATGATGTCACATAACATATGCTTACTAAAGGTTTAGAATGAATAAATGTCAAGCATTATATTACTTGTTACAAATAGAATGGCAACCAATATAAATACAATCCCTGCTTTCAGGGAGCTTACGATTGAGAAGATGAATAATAAAATAGGAAGTTACCCTACAATAAGTGTGGCAAGCTGTATATTAAAGGGAATATAGTGTGCAATGCTTTTATTTATTTTTTTTTACCTTATCACTTTTTTCTGGGGTCAGAGTTTGCAGTTTGCATTGTTCTATGAATTAACAGTAATGACTATTGTTACAGTTGACCCCCAAATGTCTGAAGGTCCATATTATTAAATCACTTGTTGCCTTCCCTATTTGAGATTGTTCTCACCTCCACACTCAATGTCAGTGTTGTATATACAACACTCCAGCCATGCAATAGACTTACAATTAACTGGTTTCTCCACTGGTGACGTCTAGGCAATAACATTATTGATGGAGATATTACAGAGACCAGTTATAGAATTGAAATAAGTCTGGGGTTAGTTTCTACATGGATGATTCACATTCATTCAGTTGCTACTATCATTTTCATATCTTCAATATGATTATAAACTTCCTCAAATCACTGTGACTAGTATATATTAGTGGCCTAATGAATATTTGGTGAATAAATGGACTGAAGCTCTATTGGTATCACACTGTAAATACCTCCCAAGGACAGGTGAACTGGATTCAATTCTCTTCTGTTATTAAGCACTCCATCAATGAATAGTGTACTGTCTGAGTAGCAGAATTTGGCAAGTGTTTAATCCTACACTGTTGGCACAATCCTTTGGCTGTGTTCCAGTACTGTGTTCTTCTAGCAAGCTTAAAATCAGTAATAGGGGGCTTCCCTGGTGGCACAGTCGTTGAGAGTCCACCTGCCGATGCAGGGGACGTGGGTTCGTGCCCCGGTCCGGGAAGATCCCACATGCCATTGGGCGGCTGGGCCCGTGAGCCACAGCCGCTGAGCCTGCATGTCCGGAGCCTGTGCTCCACAACGGGAGAGGCCACAGCGGTGAGAGGCCCGCGTACCACACACACACACAAAAAAAAATTAGTAATAGGAGGGTTAGTTCTGGAATCTTCTCAATCCTTAAACTGAAATTGACTGCTCTGTAATTTTAAAAAAGTCACCTTTGTCTACTTATTTATATACCTTTTAGGAAACAATGCTTGAATGTGTGTATTTTGTATGCACAGTATCTATAAAATTAACAACCATCTTTGCACATGGACAACAGTTTCTTGTAGAACCATTCAATTTTTTTCTTGTTTCCACAGAAAATCTGTGCCCCAGTCTCGGACTTTTTTTTCTTCCTTCATGACACTGTTTAGAACACTGAGGATGTCTGCCATGATAAGAGGATTCCAGCAAGGACTTGTCATAAGCAATTGCATACAATTAGGTTGAGTATGAGGTTGTGGATGTGGATTTTGTTCTTGACATAATGTCTCTGCTAAATTACTGACAGTAGTTTGAGGCTGTTCTGATTGTTCAGGAATATCAAGCCTTGAAATATATTCTACTCTTCTTTTTGATGTCTAGAGACACACTAATCACTTTCTAACTGATTCTTTTCCTTTCAGACTCATTTCTTGTCTCATGCCAACTCTGTTATTTCCTTACTCATCCCTCTGTTTCTTATTCTCTGCCTTAAATGTACTTTCTTTCCCAAAAGAAAAGACATTTTTTCTTTTATGTTTTTTTCCTTATGATTCCACAAAGTGCAAGTACTATGAAATACTGTTTTCCAAGAATAACCTAAGGATGATTCCATGGCTCAACTGATTTGAACCAGAAGATCCATCCTTCTTATTTTCTTATATGTGAACTTCAATGGATATTTTCCTCCGGAAATCTCATTTATTTTTTCTGACATTTTTCTTGAATTCCTTTGGTACTAAAAGGTGTAATAATAATATAAATAATAATTACAATTTATCTTTCATCTATAATTTTAACAGAAAGTATCTGACAAGTAAGCACATGTGCATATATTTCTTTGAAATTTTAATACAGGGCTTCCCTGGTGGCACAGTGGTTGAGAGTCCACCTGCCGATGCAGGGGACATGGGTTCGTGCCCCAGTCTGGGAAGATCCCACATGCCGCGGAGCGGCTGGGCCCGTGAGCCATGGCCGCTGAGCCTGCGCATCCGGAGCCTGTGCTCCACAACGGGAGAGGCCACAACAGTGACAGGCTCGCGTACGACAAAAAAAAAAAAAAAAGTTTAATACAGTTTGTATTTAGTTTTAGGAGTAACTGGCCTTTTGAAAATATTTGCATAGCACTTTCCTAACTTTAGAATTAGTTTTTGTAATATCTGCTAGATCAATGTTCATCAAACTTTAACGTACATATGAATCACCTAGGGATCTTGTTGAAATATAGATTCTGATTCAGTAGGCTTGAGGAGGGCCTGAGATTCTGGATTTTTAACAAGCTTTTGGTGGATGTCAATGTTATAGTATGCACTGCTCTTTCAATGGCAGAGTGCTAGATAGTAAAAGCTACAAAAGAGCAAAGACCTTGACATCTTTGCTCATCACCACATCTGTTTTATCTACTGTAGGGTCTATTACATGCTTGGTTTTAAATAAATCTTTATTAAGAGAATAATTAGCTCCCCCAAATCATCCACACAGCACTGGGAGAGAGTAATGGCAAACACTATGTTCCAACTTTACAGAAGTTCCAAAAAGTAAAGTAATCTGTCAGAACCATAGCTTAATCTGATTGTGCTATTAACAAAGGATAGTAACTGCTCCTTTTTCCAGTGTCTGCTTACTTAATTTTCCCTTAGAAGATGCCAGAGTCTCCAGTGATTTCGGAGTACATAACTCTGCATTTGATTTCCATGAGTTGCGGATGAAGTTGTCTAGGAGGAAGCTAATTTATCTTTGAAGTGCTTTTATATCCACTCATGTGGTCATGTATAAAAGCCCTTGTAAAACTCTGCATGGATTTTCCCAGAGACCATTTGAATGGTAAAATTGGGGAATACCTTTTAGGAGGGAGGAAGATTTAAGATTCCAATTAAAAAATAGGATTCTTTTAGCATGACCCTGTCACTCCTCCTAAAAAAATACACAAAGTACAAAAATTCAAGGATATAATCACCTTGTTAAATTTGGAATTGCAAAAACAATGTTATCAGGAATGAACGTGAAGCTCTCCCATCAAGGTTGTGATTTAGGGGCTACTAGTAGTAACTTCTGGAGCAGTGGCAGAAAATCATTTTCAAATGTTGGAAGCCAATTAACTGTAATGAAATATTGTTGAATAACAATCAGTAATTCTACTTCAAAGTATAGTAATGGATGGAAAGTAAACTTTCCAAAGACGCACATTCATTGTGCAGTTCTTCAAAAGACCACTTTAATTGTCAGGTCGCTTTTGCTTCAAGGTGTTCTAAACCATATTTTAGCAGGAATTCTAACAGCTGGGAAAAATCCACCTGCTGAGTTACTACCTTTTAATTACCCAAATAAAGAACAAAGTAGAAAACATGACAAACTTAAATAGAAAAAGTGAATTTAAAGTTAAGAGAGTTATTACTCATACGTTCTAAGGTTAACTTAGCTCTCCCGTGTATGAGAGAGGAAAATGACGTTTATTATTCACAACTCTTCCTAATTCTTTTCCTCTCTAAGGAGAATAGATCTTAGGGAAACTCATTTGCCCTCCTGAGTAGAGTGACAAGTAACGATAATTTTGGAAAATGACGGGGAGACAGGAGGTAAGAAGAGAAATAAACCATTGCTAAATTGTTCCAAAGAAATGGAAGTGTGAATTTTATGAGAGGAAGGGTGGGTCAGCCAGAAGACTGGAGTTGTGGAAATAGATGTGACAGCTGCCAAGGACAGAGAGCAGAGGTTATTAAAATGGATTCTTTTTTTTTTTTTTTTTTTTCTGGCCACGTCGTATGGCTTGCAGGATCTTAGTTCCCCGACCAGGGATCGAACCCAGACCCCAGCAGTGAAAGCACCGAGTCCTAACCACTGGACCACCAGGGAATTTCCAAAATGGATTTTTAAGGAAGTTTTATAAAGTGATAGATTTTATAAGGTCCATATCCCTCCAATCTAGGGTTTCTTGGCCTGAGCATATTGGCATTTGGGACTGGATAGCTCCTCACTGTGGGGATATTCCTATGCATTCTACTAACTTGGGCAGCAGGCGCTCATCCCTAGAGATAGTAGCACTCTTCCCCTAATCGTGACAACCAAAATGTCTCTAGACATTGCTACATGTCTCCTGGGGGGCAAAATCACCCTCCCTTGAGAACCACTGATCTAATCTCAAACCTTTTGATAAAGGTCTACACTGGTTATCTGTGCTTTCAGGGTTTAGTAGGTATATGTGTGTAATGTTTTAATTTATGTTAATGTTCTCCTTTGTTTGTTTCCTTGGATGTGCAAGTTGGTCTCAGTGCAGCGCAGGGCAAGAGCAGAAGTTTCCAAGTCAGTCCAATTACATTCAGATTAACCCTTGAGGGTTTCTGTCTAGAATACTTACCCTGGGCTTCCCTGGTGGCGCAGTGGTTGAGAGTCCACCTGCCGATGCAGGGAACACGGGTTCGTGCCCCGGTCCGGGAAGATCCCACATGCCGCAGAGCGGCTGGGCCCGTGAGCCATGGCTGCTGACCCTGCGCGTCCGGAGCCTGTGCTCCGCAACGGGAGAGGCCACAGCAGTGAGAGGCCCGCGTACCGCAAAAAAAAAAAAAGAAAAAGAATATTTACCCTAAAATGCAAGTACAGCCACAACTCAATTTGAATTATCAACTTAGAATTGAGGCAACATTGCATCCCTGTAATGACTGTGAAGGGCAAGTCAGTGGATACTGAACTGACAAGAGGTGTGATGACAGACCACAACAAATGTAAAATAAGAGAGTGGAAAACACCCCTCAATCACACTTTCAGTTTTTCACAGGTTAGAGAGTTAAGGAAGTATTCAGGACTGGCCGTTTCCATTGAAAAAGCAGGTGAACACATGCTATAAAATCTTACTCTAATAAAATAATCCAAGGGAATCCATGTGAAATTCTAGACTGAAAATTGCAGTTTAACCCAACCTTTCCATACATGATGTGTCTTAATAAATTATATCATTTCCTGGAAAAGAAAATCAAAGAAAGATCAGGTATAAGCTGATGTATGCCAACAAATGTGTTAACAAAGTATATTAAAAAAAAGAAAAAAAACCTCACTTGTAACATACATTTGCCGATTTCTGTGGTGTAAATACTACCACCATAGCCAAGTTCAACATTGATATTGTCACTAACATGATGTCACTGAAGGCAGGGTTACAAATAATTGCACACCATTGTCTCTCCTGAGTCAATAGGTGCAGGCACTAACACACTAGTAGGTCTGAGGCAGGCATGTTTGCGCTGGTTCACAGCCTTGCTATGCTTCACCTGCTCAAAAGTGATTCCTCAGAAAGAGAAGCTGTGGGATATATTATGAAGTAAGTTTTAAAAACACTGATCCACTAATCTCTTTGCCATTTCAAAATCTTCCCCTTTGGTGTCTCTTATCTTTCATTTTGTAGAATAATTTCGTGATCTTTAACACTGAAGTCGCTGGGGCTGTTATTATCTGGTGTAGACTAACTAGAAACGCTGGGGCTCATGCAAAAATTTATTTTAGGTATGTAACATATTTATAGTTAGTATGCTACACACCTAAAACACTGAAATGTGAAAATACACACATGCATGGGATGCTGCCTTCCAAGTCATGATTAGAACATACTTCTGGGTATTATATTGTATATCAAGCCTCAAAGGTAGATAAGCAACAGAGATGACCTAAGAGTTTAGAGGATTTCAGTGCTGTAATTATATGAGAACTTAATACCCCAAAGCTCTAGGTCTATAGAAGAACATTGCACTTTATTCAAAAGAGCCTAAGAAAAGATGGAGAGATGTGCAGATTCTTATATTTATAAGCATATGTAAACTTTAGAAAGAGATTTGCCCTGAATGTTTATGCAGAATCAAAAGATTCTGGTAGCAAGATTTGAAGGTTATGTGGAGTGTAGTTTAAAGAACTGGAAATGACTGGAACAAGGCAGAATCAACAACGTATCAGCACATTGGCACAAGGGACTGAAAAAGCTTAGGATTCCCCAGAGCCTGTACAGCTCTCACAGATGATTGAAACCAAATCACTAAGAAGAGGGAGACGAACAGAAGGTGTTTACTCTGAAAGAATAAGAAAATCATGTGAAGCACCAGTGCAGTAAGCTGTTGTCGGCCTGCCTTGGAGACCGAGGTGGGCTTCCTGACCGCCGAGGACCCCAGGCAGGAGGGTCAATTTCCAACCCGATTCCAAAGGCTCCTCAGAGCCAGGCTGGGCCCCGGAATCTGCATTAAATGTGGTGAAGTATGATGAAAGCAAGATCATCATGATCACTCAGGCACTGTTCGCTTAGAACCAGACCACAAGGCTAATGGGAAAAGTTTAAGAAGTAACCCAATATTGCTCAACTCTTGGGAGATGGAAATCTGCCCAGATTTCATTGTCAGAAAGTAATGCTGAAAAATACTATCTGATTCCTACTGAAGACATAGGTATAGCTAAGAACTAAACTGGGCAGTTATTACATGCAGACCCATTGAAATTCTTATACCAATGGATTTGCCTGAATTACAGGGTCACTCTCTGCTATAACATCTCTGGAGGTTTCAATGATAAGCGGGGGAGAGGTTGTCAGTAAATAGTGTAGCTCAGTGTAAAGAAGATTAAGAAGTTGTTTTGGTTTTTGTTGTTATTGTTTTTTGTTTGTTACTGTACTGTGTTTTGTTTTGTTGACTAAGAAGAATATGATGGAAAAAATATTTTGTTACATACCTAAAATAAGAAATACATATTATTGCAACCTAGTCCACACACACACACACACACACACACACACACAATTGTAGCAAAGGTCTTGCAAAACAAAACCTACTTATTTTCTGATCTATTATAGTTCAGTGAAAAAACACTGGTCTTACCCACCTTGGTTTCGGAATTCATTAATTCATAAATACCTATCTTTTGGAAACTATGTTACATAAAACCTCCTGTTTCAAGGTGCATTGATCCTAAAGTTAAATTTTTCTACATAATAAAAGATTAGAGAGGAGCTTCAAGATGGCGGAAGAGTAAGACGTGGAGATCACCTTCCTCCCCACAAATACATCAGAAATACATCTACTTGTGGGACAACTCCTACAGAACACCTACTGAACGCTGGCAGACGACCTCAGACCTCCCAAAAGGCAAGAAACTCCCCACGTACCTGGGTAGGGCAAAAGAAAAAAGAAATAACAGAGACAAAAGAACAGGGACGGGACCTGCACCAGTGGGAGGGAGCCGTGAAGGAGGAAAGGTTTCCACACACTAGGAAGCCCCTTCGCGGGTGGAGACTGTGGGTGGCGCAGGGGGAAGCTTCGGGGCCACGGAGGAGAGCGCAGCAACAGGGATGCAGAGGGCAAAGCGGAGAGATTCCCGCACAGAGGATCGGTGCCGACCAGCACTCACCAGCCGGAGAGGCTTGTATGCTCACCCGCCGGGGCGGGAGGGGGCTGGGAGCTGAGGCTCCTCGGGCTTCAGAGGTCGGATCCCAGGGAGAGAACTGGGGTTGGCGGCGTGACCACAGCCTGAAGGGGGCTAGTGCGCCACAGCTAGCCGGGAGGGAGTCCGGGAAAAAGTCTGGAGCTGCCGAAGAGGCAAGAGACTTTTTCTTCCCTCTTTGTTTCCTGGTGCGCGAGGAGAGGGGATTAAGAGCACCGCTTAAAGGAGCCCCAGAGACGGGCGCGAGCTGCGGCTAACAGCGCGGACCCCAGAGACAGGCATGAGATGCTAAGGCTGCTGCTGCAGCCACCAAGAAGCCTGTATGCAAGGACAGGTCACTATCCCCACCTCCCCTCCCGGGAGCTTGTGCAGCCCGCCACAGCCAGGGTCCCGTAATCCAGGGACAACTTCCCTGGGAAAATGCATGGAGCGCCTCAGGCTGGTGCAACATCACGCCGGCCTCTGCCACCGCAGGCTCGCCCCGCATCCGTACCCCTCCCTCCCCCCCGGCCTGAGTGAGCCAGAGCCCCCGAATCAGCTGCTCCGTTAACCCCGTCCTGTCTGAGCGAAGACCAGACCCCTCAGGAGACCTACACGTAGAGGTGGGTCCAAATCCAAAGCTGAACCCCGGGAGCTGTGCAAACAAAGAAGAGAAAGGGAAATTTCTCTCTGCAGCCTCACGAGCAGCAGATTAAATCTCCACAATCAACTTGATGTACCCTGCATCTGTGGAATACCTGAATAGACAATGAATCATCCCAAATTGAGGAGGTGGACTTTGGGAGTTTTTCCCTTTTTCTCTTTTTGTGAGTGTGTATGTGTATGCTTCTGTGTGTCATTTTGTCTGTATAGCTTTGCTTTTATCATTTGTCCTAGGCTTCTGTCTGTCCGTTTTTTTTTTGGTTTTTTTTTTCGCGGCACGCAGGCCTCTCACTGTTGTGGCCTCTCCCGTTGCAGAGCACAGGCTCTGGATGCGCAGGCTCAGCGGCCATGCCTCACGGGCCCAGCCGCTCTGTGGCAGGTGGGATCTTCCTGGACCAGGGAACGAACCCATGTCCCCTGCATCAGCAGGTGGACTCTCAACCACTGCATCACCAGGGAAGCCCTGTCCGTTTTTGTTTGGTTTATTTTTTAGTATAATTTTTAGTGCTTGTTATCACCAGTGGATTTGTTTTTTGGTTTGGTTGCTCTCTTCTTTCTTTTTTTTTTTATTACTTAAAAAAAATTTTTTTTAATTATTTTAATTTATTTTACTTTATTTTGTTTTATTTCATTTTATTTTATTTCATTTTATCTTATGTTTTCCTTCTTTCTTTTTTTTGTCCCTTTAATTCTGAGCCGTGTGGATGACAGGTTCTTGGTGTTCCAGCCATGTGTCAGGGCTGTGCCTCTGACGGGGAGAGCCAAGTTCAGGACACTGGTCCACAAGAGACCTCCCAGCTCCACATAATATCAAACGGCAAAAATCTCTCAGAGATCTCCATCTCAACACCAAGACCCAGCTCCACTCAATGACCAGCAAGCTACAGTGCTGGACACCCTATGCCAAAGAAATAGCAAGACAGGAACACAACCCCATGCATTAGCAGAGAGGCTGCCTAAAATCATAATAAGGCCACAGACACCCCAAAACGCACCACCAGACGTGAACCTGCCAACCAGAAAGACAAGATCCAGCCTCATCCACCAGAACACAGGCACTAGTCAACTTGACCAGGAGGTCTACACAACCCACTGAACCAATCTTAGCCACTGGGAACAGACACCAAAAACAACGGGAACTACGAACCTACAGACTGCGAAAAGGAGACTCCAAACACAGTCAGTTAAGCAAAATGAGAAGACAGAGAAACACACAGCAGATGAAGGAACAAGGTGAAAACCCACCAGACCTAACAAATGAAGAGGAAATAGGCAGTCTACCTGTAAAAGAATTCAGAATAATGATAGTAAAGATGATCCAAAATCTTGGAAAGAGAATGGAGAAAATGCAAGAAACATTTAACAAGGACCTAGAAGAACTAAAGAGCAAACAAACAGTGATGGGCAACACAATAAAGGAAATTAAAAATTCTCTAGAAGGGATCAAAAGCAGAATAACTGAGGCAGAAGAACAGATAAGTGACCTGGAAGATAAAATAGTGGAAATAACAACTGCAAAGCACAATAAGGAAAAAAGAATGAAAAGAAGTGAGGACAGTCTCAGAGACCTCGGGAAACCTTAAACACACCAACATTCGAATTATAGGGGTCCCAGAAAAAGAAGAGAAAAAGAAAGGGACTGAGAAAATATTTGAAGAGATTATAGTTGAAAACTTCCCTAATATGGGATAGGAAACAATCAAGTCCAGTAAGCACAGAGTCCCATACAGGATAAATCCAAGGAGAAACATTCCAAGACATATTAATCAAACTATCAAAAATTAAATACAAAGAAAAAATATTAAAAGCAACAAGGGAAAACCAACAAATAACACACTAGGGAATCCCCATCAGGTTAACAGCTGATCTTTCAGCAGAAACTCTGAAAGCCAGAAGGGAGTGGCAGGACATATGCAAAGTGATGAAGGAGAAAAAACTACAACCAAGATTACTCTACCCAGCAAGGATCTCATTCAGATTTGATGGAGAAATTAAAACCTTTACTGACAAGCAAAAGCTAAGAGAATTCAGCACCACCAAACCAGCTTTACAACAAAAGCTAAAGGAACGTCTCTAGGCAGGAAACACAAGAGAAGGAAAAGACCTACAATAATAAACCCCCCAAAATTAAGAAAATGGTAATAGGAACATACATATCGATAATTACCTTAAATGTAAATGGATTAAATGCTCCCACCAAAAGACATAGACTAGCTGAATGGATACAAAAACAAGACCCATATATATGCTGTCTACAAGAGACCCACTTCAGACCTAGGGACACATACAGACTGAAAGTGAGAGGATGGAAAAAGATATTCCATGAAAATGGAAATCAAAAACAAGCTGGAGTAGCGATTCTCATATCAGACAAAATAGACTTTAAAACAAAGACTATTACAAAGGACAAAGAAGGAAACTATATAAGGATCAAGGGATCAATCCAAGAAGAAGATATAAAAATTGGAAATATTTATGCACCCAGGATAGGAGCAGCCCAATACATAAGGCTAACAGCCATAAAAGGGGAAATTGACAGTAACACAATCATAGTAGGGGACTTTAACACGCCACTTTCACCAATGGACAGATCATCCAAAATGAAAATAAAGAAGGCAACAAAAGCTTTAAATGATACATTAAAGAAGATGGACTTAATTGATATTTATAGGATATTCCATCCAAAAACAACAGAATACACATTTTTCTCAGGTGCTCATGGAACATTCTCCAGGATAAATCATATCTTGGGTCACAAAACAAGCCTTGGTAAACTGAAGAAAATTGAAATCATATCAATTATCTTTTCCAACCACAACACTATGAGACTAGATATCAATTACAAGAAAAACTCTGTAAAAAATAGAAACACATGGAGGCTAAACAATACACTACTTAATAACCAACAGATCACTGAAGAAATCAAACAGGAAATAAAAAAATAGCTAGAAACCAATGACAATGAAAACACAATGACCCAAAACCTATGAGATGCAGCAAAAGCAGCTCTAGGAGGGAAGTTTATAGCAATACAATCCTACCTTAAGAAACAAGAAAAATCTCAAATAAACAACCTAACCTTATACCTAAAGCAATTAGAGAAAGAAGAACAAAAAAACCCCAAAGTTAGCAGAAGGAAAGAAATCATAAAGATCAGATCGGAAATAAATGAAAAAGAAATGAAGGGAACAATAGCAAATATCAATAAAACTAAAAGCTGGTTCTTTGAGAAGATAAACAAAATTGAAAAACCATTAGCCAGACTCATCAAGAAAAAAAGGGAGAAAACTCAAATCAATAGAATTAGAAATGAAAAAGGAGAAGTAACAACTGACCCTGCAGAAATACAAAGGATCATGAGAGATTACTACAAGCAAGTATATGCCAATAAAATGGACAACCTGGAAGAAATGGACAAATTCTTAGAAATGCACAAACTTCCGAGACTGAACCAGGATGAAACAGAAAATATGAACAGACCAATCACAAGCACTGAAATTGAAACTGTGATTAAAAATCATCCAACAAACAAAACTCCAGGACCAGGTGGCTTCACAGGCGAATTCTATCAAACATTTAGAGAAGAACTAACACTGATCCTTCTCAAACTCTTCCAAAATATAGCAGAGGGAGGAACACTGCCAAACTCATTCTACGAGGCCAACATCACCCTGATACCAAAACCAGACAAAGATGTCACTAAGAAGCAAAACTACAGGCCAATATCACTGATGAACATAGATGCAAAAATCCTCAACAAAGTACTAGCAAACAGAATCCAACAGCACATTAAAAGGATCATACAATGTGATCAAGTGGGATTTATCCCAGGAATGCAAAGATTCTTCAATATACACAAATCAATCATTGTGATATACCATATTAACAAACTGAAGGAGAAAAACCATATGATCATCTCAGTAGATGCAGAGAAAGCTTTTGGCAAAATTCAACAACGATTTATGATAAAACCCCCCCAGAGAGTAGGCATAGAGGGAACTTCCCTCAACATAATAAAGGCCATATCTGACAGTCACACAGCCAACATCATCCTCAAAGGTGAAAAACTAAAACCATTTCCACTAAGATCAGGAACAGGAAAAGTTTGCCCACTCTCACCACTATTATTAAACATAGTTTTGGAAGTTTTAGCCACAGCAATCAGAGAAGAAAAAGAAATAAAAGGAATCCAAATCAGAAAAGAAGAAGTAAAGCTGTCACTGTTTGTAGATGATATGATACTCTACATAGATAATCCTAAAGATGATACTGGAAAACTACTAGAGCTAATCAATGAATTTGTTAAAGTAGCAAGATACAAAATTAATGCACAGAAATATATTGCATTCCTATACACTAATGATGAAAAATCTGAAAGTGAAATTAAGAAAACACTCCCATTTACCACTGCAACAAAAAGAAAAAAATATGTAGGAAGAAACCTACCTAAGGAGACAAAAGACTTGTATGCAGAAAATTATAAGACACTGATGAAAGAAATTAAAGATGATACAAATAGATGGAGAGATATATCATGTTCTTGGATGGGAAGAATCAACATTGTGAAACTGACTCTATTAACCAAAGCAATCTACAGATTCAATGCAATCCCTATCAAACTACCACTGGCATTTTTCACAGAATTAGAACAAAAAAATTCACAATTTGCATGGAAACACAAAAGACCCCGAATAGCCAAAGCAATCTTGAGAAAGAAAAACGGAGCTGGAGGAATCAGGCTCCCTGACTTCAGACTATACTACAAAGCTACAGTAGTCAAGACAGTATGGTACTGGCACAAAAACAGAAAGATAGATCATTGGAACAGGACAGAAAGCCCAGAGATAAATCTACGCACATATGGTCACCTTATCTTTGATAAATGAGGCAAAAATATGCAATGGAGAAAAGACAGCCTCTTCAATAAGTGGTGCTGGGAAAACTGGACAGCTACATGTAAAAGAATGAAATTAGAATACTCCCTAACACCATACACAAAAATAAACTCCAAATGGATTAAAGACCTAAATGTAAGGCCAGACACTATCAAACTCTTAGAGGAAAACATAGGCAGAATACTCTATGACATAAACCACAGCGAGATCCTTTTTGACCCACCTCGTAGAGATATGGAAATAAAAAAAAAATAAACAAATGGAACCTAATAAAACTTAAAAGCTTTTGCACAGCAAAGGAAACCATAAACAAGACCAAAAGACAACCCTCAGAATGGGAGAAAATATTTGCAAATGAAGCAACTGACAAAGGGTTAATCTCCAAAATTTACAATCAGCTCATGCACCTCAATGTCAAAAAAACAAAAAACCCAATCCAAAAATGGGCAGAAGACCTAAATAGACATTTCTCCAAAGAAGATATATAGATTGCCAACAAACACATGAAAGAATGCTCAATATCATTAATCATTAGAGAAATGTAAATCCAAACTACAATGAGATATCATCTCACACCAGTCAGAATGGCCACCATCAAAAAATCTACAAACAATAAATGCTGGAGAGGGTGTGGAGAAAAGGGAACCCTCCTGCATGCTTCGTGGGTATGTAAATTGATACAGCCACTATGGAGAACAGTGTGGAGGTTCCTTAAAAAACTAAAAATAGAACTACCATATGACCCAGCAATCCCACTACTGGGCATATACCCTGAGAAAACCATAATTCAAAAAGAGTCATGTACCACAATGTTCATTGCAGCTCTATTTACAATAGCCAGGACATGGAAGCAACCTAAGTGTCCATCAACAGATGAATCGATAAAGAAGATGTGGCATATATATACAATGGACTATTACTCAGTCATAAAAATAAACGAAATTGAGTTATTTGTAGTGAGGTGGATGGACCCGGAGTCTGTCATACAGAGTGAAGTAAGTCAGAAAGAGAAAAACAAATACCATATGCTAGCACATGTATATGGAATCTAAAAAAAAGAAAAGAAAAAGAAAAAGGTCATGAAGAACTTAGGGGCAAGACAGGAATAAAGCGCAGACCTACTAGAGAATGGACTTGAGGATATGGGGAGGGGGAAGGGTAAGCTGTGACAAAGTGACAGAGTGGCATGTACATATATACACTACCAAACGTAAAATAGATAGGTAGTGGGAAGCAGCCGCATAGCACAGGGAGATCAGGTCAGTGCTTTGTGACCACCTAGAGGGGTGGGATAGGGAGGGTGGGAGGGAGGGAGATGCAAGAGGAAAGAGATATGGGGAGCTATATATATGTATGACTGATACACTTTGTTATAAAGCAGAAACTAACACACCATTGTAAAGCAATTATACTCTAATAAAGATGTTACCAAAAAAAAAAAAAGATTAGAGACACACAAAGAGAAAGATTTTGAAAGGGCAAGGAGACTGGTGGATCAACACTAGATATAGAAAGAGGCAGGAAAAACTGACTGGAGAGAGAAAAGGGAGGTGGATGATGTAATATCTACCAGATTAAGAGGCACTTTGAGGACTTCCCTGGTGGCACAGTGGTTAAGAATCCGCCTGCGAATGCAGGGGACACGGGTTCAAGCCCTGGTCTGGGAAGATCCCACATGCCGCGGAGCACCTAAGCCCGTGCACCACAACTACTGAGCCTGTGCTCTAAGAGAGCCCATGAGCCACAACTACTGAATGCCACGCACCTAGATCCCGTGCTCTGCAACAAAAGAAGTCACCACAGTGAGAAGCCTGCATACCGCAATGAAGAGTAGCCTCCACTTGCCGCAACTAGAGAAAGCCCGCATGCAGCAAAGACCCAACGCTGCCAAAAGTAAGTAAATAAATTTATTTTTTTAAAAAAGAGGCACTTTGAGAAAAGAACAGATATGATTAAAATGGATTTAAAGAAAGTTTTACCATATTAGTAGAATTGTAAAGCCATCCTTCTCCCGGAGAATAATATGAAGCATTCCACATTATTAATATCTAGCAAAATTCCATATTATTATTTACTGCTTTTAAAAGAGATATTTTGGTACCATAAAATCAATTTTTTGGTCCACCACCAGCATTTTAAAAAAATAGAATAGAATAGAAAATATCAGTGAGCACTGCAAGTATTATTATTTTGTAAAGATATTGTTTTAGTTATATGTGCATATACATGTGTGGGTGTTTGTATGTGCTTGTCTGTGTACTGCACTACAATGTAAAATGAATTCTTTACTGAGGGTGGGAGTCAGAACAGTTTAAAAGCCACTGCCCTAGAATATTCTTAAACATGTTTCCTAAGAAACACAAACCTTCATAGCAGCATTATTTATATGTTAAAAAAGTGGCAACTCTGAACATCCTTAGACAGGAAAATGGATAAATAAACTGTGGTATTTTTATATCATGGATTACTAGACTGCAAGAAAAATGAATACACTACAGCTTTACAAAACAGCACAGATAAATCTCAAAAACATGTCAAATGAAAAAACTTCTCACAGAAGAGCATACACAGACTTACTCCACTTATATAAAGTGCTAAAATAGTCAAAATAGAAAATATATGGCTTAGTGATATACACTGATATGAGAAAACTTTTTTTTTTAAAAAAGGAAAGGGGTGGTAAATACATCAGAATTCTGATTACATCTTGGAGCCTGAAAGGACAGACAGACATTTAGGGAAGTGTGTTGTTTCCACTTCTTAAGCTGATGTGGAGTGTATGTGTTTGTTTTTTGCTATACTTTAAAGTATATATACAAGTTATATGTACTCTTTTGTATGTATATTTTATAAAAAAAATTCTACAGTGAAATTACTGTTGTTGGAACAACATTCTTTTAGTTAACAATGGAAGAATTATTGGTTTTGAATATTTTATATCTAAGACTTTAAAGAATACCTCAATATTTTAAGAGCTTTTTTGTTAATTTTGGGTGGGGTGTAGTTCTAGTTGTATAGTCATATCATCTGCATATAACAGTAATTTTGCTTCCTCCTGCTTGCTATAGTTCTTTTTGCTGTTGTTGTTTTATGTCAAATTGTTTTATCTAGAAGTTCCAGAAAAATTAAAAACAAAAGACATTTTTTAATTAAAAAATAAAATATTTTCTTTTATTCTACACTGTAATGAGTGTAAGGTAGATTGTTGCTTTAGGAAAATGTTATTTATTATAAAGGATGATGTTATGAGCTGAAATGTGTCCCTCCAAAACTTGTATGTTGACGTCCTAATCCCAAATACCTCAGAATATAACTGTGTTTGGAAATAGGGCCTTTAAAGAGGTAATTACGGTAAAATGAGGCTTTACTGGGAAGGTCCTAATTCAGTACGAATGGTATCCTTAAGAGAAAAAGAGATTAGAACACAGCATGTATGCACAGAGGAAAGACCATGTGAGGACACAGTGAGAAGGCAGCCAACTGCAAGCCGAGGAGAGAGAACTTGGAACACTAAACCTTGATCTTGAGCTTCCAGTCTCCAGAAATGGGAGAAAATAAATTTCTGTTGTTCAAGTCACCTAGTCTCTGGTATTTTGTTATGGCAGCCAAGCAAGACAACTCAGATTGTATATCCTTATAGTCAGAAAAAACTATGCTGAAGACCTGGTTCTAGCACAAACTAGCTATGTGGCTTTGGCTGCATTACTTGAGCTCTCCAATGGTTTTAAGCAATGAATAATAATAATACCCACAAAAAGGGAGTTATGAGAAAATATGCCTGAAGTATTCATAGTAAATTTAGCTATTATTAAAAGTTGTTGAATTTTTTAAATGCTATTTCAACACATCTCAAAATGCATAAAAATATCCC
This sequence comes from Hyperoodon ampullatus, assembly GCF_949752795.1. Classification (NCBI taxonomy): domain Eukaryota; kingdom Metazoa; phylum Chordata; class Mammalia; order Artiodactyla; family Ziphiidae; genus Hyperoodon; species Hyperoodon ampullatus. Next base: position 9,269,189 of record NC_136924.1, on the reverse strand, counting down.
TATCATGAGGTGCAGGCATTTTACCCAATGGGAAGAAAATGCAGACAAAGATATACACCACAAGATATTAGTCACAGCGTGGTTTATATTAACATAGAGTAGAAATAATCCAGGTATTTAAAAATAGTATAACAGTAAGTAAGATATAACTGTAGACAGAATATTTTGTAGTTATTAAAAAGCACTGTGATAATACTTGCAACACATTAAGTACAAACAACAAAACCTTATATTATGGTATGACCTTAACAAATTAAATATACCTAGAAAAAAGACTAAAAAGAAAGAGAGCATGTCAAGATTATTAATAGTGGTTCCATTTCCCTAAAAGCATAACCTGTGTGTGCGTATTACCTATCCAAAAACTAAATAAAATTTAACTGTAAATAACAAAATGTTAGTGATTACCCTATTTTTAAAACACAAAATAGAATTCAGATCTGTTTTGATAATTCATATGGCATAGAGTATAAGCACTGTAGGACTTAATAGTTTGGAGACATATTTCACTTCAGGTCAACAAAGTTTAAATAGCTACCTGTTTTGTGATAGATTCTTATATACTAAGAATTCTAGAGATGTAGTGGGTCTTCAAAGGAGAACTATGAATATTCCAGGAAGTGAGAGTAACACAAAAAAAGAGACAGCTCTGTATTAATAGAGTCTAAGTAGCCTACTGTATTATTTACTATAGAAAATAAACACTTTGTTATAAAATTTGAACTATCTATAGCCATATTTCTTAATAATTTCATTTGTATCACTCACAAGTTTTTATTAATTTCAAATGGCTATATAACTGAAAATTTACTTTATTATTTTTATATTTCCTCTTTTTCCTTTATTAATTATTTATAAACATAAGATTTATCATCATGATCTGATATTCAATCTTATGTAAAAATAAATAAGATCACAATGTAATAGGAAAGACCAAAAAGTAAGTAAATTATTGCACACGGAAATTGATGGCAATTTACCAGTACACTAGTACTTAGGCTTTTATGAGTGAAAAATTAATAAGAAGGAATAATATAATTATTGTTTATTTTGTCAGTAGTATAAGAGTAAACGCTGAATGGTGTGAAACATTGTTAGACAGTCATTAAGCCCATTACTAATTAAAACTCTTCCAAAACTTGCTGTATGAATAAGTACTTAAATAGAACTTGACTTAGTTCAATTAAGAATTTCCCTTTTTATGGTTCTTCATAGATGCCTTGTTTTAAAAAAACAACGAATGTGATAATACTACAAGTTGCAAATTATTATTTTAATCATGCCAATCTTTGCATAATTGGTAACTGTTAGAAACGTCATTGATAAGAAATGTCAAAGAACGTCTTTTGTTTCCATTTCCTTGATATTTTCAGGTTGCAAAACAGAAAAAGTCATAATAATTGGATCGGTTTTTTTTTCAAGTAATATTTAATGAGCTACACAATAAGGACTATGCTAGATGCTAAGTGAGTAAAACTGACAAATTCCTTGCCCGTATGGAGATGTCATTCTAGTGGGTGAGTTAAACAATAAATAAGGGCATAAAATATAATCAAATTAAATGTTGCTGTAAGTGCTCTGAAAAATAAGAGCAAGTGGTAGTGAAACAGAAAAAGAAATGAGGATGTACAATCTATTTAGATGGTAACAGAAATCATTCTGAGATGATGATCTCCCAGTTGAAACCTGGAGGATGAGAACTTGACCCAGCATGGCTGACTTTTAGGACCAAGAGGTAAAGCACCATGATGAGGCTGGAGATGCAGGGAGGGGCAGATTGTGCCAATTCTTGGATTTCATTTGAGATACAATGGGAAGTCAGTGTAGGATCCAAGAATGGAAGTGCCATGACTAAATTTATATTTTTAATACATTGCTTTTTGCTGCCTTTTGAGAATAAGTTGGAATGGGACAGGAATGGAAGTAAGAAGAGCAATAAGGAGGTTCTTACAACAGTCTAGACGAGGTATTGACATAATGGTAGCTTGGACCGGAGTGGTATCCATGGGAATTGAAAGTTCTGAACATTACGTAGACATTATAGCAGGATCACTTATCATATTTGTTCCAATAACCTGCTGACGTATCTGTACCATGCATCAATGTGAACCACTTGAGGACTGGTACGTTTCTTATTCATCATTGTCCACCAAATTTCTGATGCTCATTATTGAATAAAAATACGCATGAATGAAAGAATGCTCAACATCACTAATCATCAGAGAAATGCAAATCAAAACTACAATGAGGTATCACCTCACACTGTCAGAATGGCCATCATCAAAAGATCTACAAACAATAAATGCTGGAGAGGGTGTGGAGAAAAGGGAGCCCTCCTACACTGTTGGTGGGAATTTAAATTGAAACAGCCACTATGGAGAACAGTATGTAGGTTCCTTAAAAAACTACAAATAGAACTACCATACGACCCAGCAATCCTACTCCTGGTCATATACCCTGAGAAAACCATAATTCAAAAAGAGTCATGTACCACAATGTTCATTGCAGCTCTATTTACAATAGCCAGGACATGGAAGCAACCTATATATCCATCAACAGATGAACGGATAAAGAAAATGTGGCATATATATATACAATGGAATACTACTCAGACATAAAAAGAAATGAAATTGAGTTATTTGTAGTGAGGTGGATGGACCTAGTGTCTGTCATACAGAGTGAAGTAAGTCAGAAAGAGAAAAACAAATACCATATGCTAACACATATATATGGAATCACACACACACAAAAAGTTTATGAACAACCTAGGGACAGGACAGGAATAAAGACACAGATGTAGAGAATGGACTTGAGGACACGGGGAGGGGGAAGGGTAAGCTGAGACGAAGTGAGAGAGTGGCATGGACATATAGACACTACCAAATATAGATAGCTAGTGGGAAGCAGCCGCAGAGCACAGGGAGACCAGCTCGGTGCTTTGTGACCACCTAGAGGGGTGGGATAGAGAGGGTGGGAGGGAGGGAGACGCAAGAGGGAGGAGATATGGGGATATATGTATATGTATAGCTGATTCACTTTGTTACAAAGCACAAACTAACACACCCTTGTGAAGCAATTATACTCCAATAAAGATGTTTAAAAAAAAAACATATGCATGAATGAATAAATCCCATGAACTTAAACCCCAGGCTTGAACATGCACATTTTTAATTGTACCATATAAGAATTAATAATGTTTATCCTTTTTTTTTTCATGCTGCCAAACAGCTGTGTCAACTTCTAAAACAGATTAAGGTCTAGAAAATATTTTAAGAATCACCTAATAAAACCCCTCTTTTCACAGGTCAGGAAACTGGAGCTCAGATAAAGGGTTACTCGAGATTATATTTGTTAGTAGCAGAGTTAGAAGTGGAACCCAAGAGTTCTTATTCCACAACTGGTGATCATTCTACTGTTCTATACCCTTCTGATCAAAATCGTGTGAAAACGGTTCAACCAGTTTGCATAGCATAGATATAACTAAAAGTTTCATAGAAGATCATGAACATAGTTTAAATTATAGACTTGCTTATGAAATAAACTCACCTCAAAAATGACAAACTCTGGAATACCAACACACCACTTTTTAATTTACTCGCTCAAAGGACTTCATAAATTAAAGAGAAAAACACCCACATACACATTAAATGACTAAATGTTCTTTGGTTTCCAAGGAATTCTCTCACCAGGCCTTAGAGTAGAGATGTTTATGATGGAAGATGAGGTCACTTTTAAAAAGAAAACATTGGTTCTTTTGAATCTATGGAAAAGCGAATGTGTGTCAATATGCTGCTGACTCAATCAGACCACAGTAACCATATGAGAATATTCTGCAGTGTTTCCAGACTTCTGAATACTTATGACATTTTCCCATACTAAGACTATGACTAAATGACAACAACAATAAAAATCTGCATAACATAAACACTGCCACACTTAAGAAGGCACACCACAGGTTCTGTATTTCCAGTCCAGGGTTGATGAAACCTGTGTCACAGACTATATAAATTGTCTGTGAAGAATGGAACTCTTTATTCTCACATTGTCATTTATAGAGAGCTAAAATGTTAAATAAATGTTAAATAAAATGTTAAATACCCAATTCTTCCTTCAGGGCTTAAAATCCCAACAAATTTGGGAGTCCATGAATGCTTCTGACACAGTTATAGATAGCTAAGCCTTAGAATGTTGCCATTGTATAAGGTTCTTTCAAATACGCTGGACATAGTTTAAGAAAACAGCATTGGCTCCTTGAAACTGACCTATGCCTTATATTGACTGCAAATTCAGACATGTGTGGCACACCTGGAAGGGGAGTCTGTCTGTAGGAAGAAATGAGGAGACTCTTGTGAAAGAATTAATCCAAAGGGAATAGAGCGTAGATACACAAGTGTGGTCCAAGGACATTTGCACCACCATGAATTCACAATTTCCAACCTCAACTTGGAACTAAAAAGTAACAGAAATCCTATGTTGTTCCCTGATCCAGAATTCATTCCAACACTCCACAACTATTGCAAACTCTGCTCTCCTAAAACCTCTAAGTCCTACCGCTCTCCTTTCTCTCAGCAGATGGTTTCACTTCCCACCTCAGAGAGATAACAGAAGCGATCAGGTATCAAAACCCTCGGCTCACTGCTACCCAAATCAGTAAACCTATTGATGACCACGGCCATTTTTTTTTTATGCTTTACTGCTGTTTCTGGAGAAATGACATCCTTCTTCCTATTCATGCATCAATTAATTCAACAATAAATCACTGTAGAATGCTTTGAATTTCACCTTCTTTGGGGAAACTCACCCATTGGTTATCTTCTCTTTCTTCTATATCTTCAGTCTCTTCCTCCTTACTGAATCCTTCCCAGCAGCATTTAAACACGTTCAAATTTGCCTCATCTTAAAGAAACAAATGTACAAAAACAAAACAGTTATTCCTTTCACCCTAGCTTCCTAGTCCCCCAGTTCTTACCCATGGTTGTCCTTTCCTTCCCAAACTACTCATATAAGATGTCACTTCCTCTTGCTTATCTCCACTTCTATTTCTCCATTTACTTCTCAAGCCACCCCAAATGGCTTTCAGCCCAACCTTTCTTCTGAATATGCTCACTTTTATATCACTAATGGCTTCTATAGAGCAAAATCCAACAGAGCAAATCCCCAAATCCAACTTTTCACCCCTTCTCTTGCTTGAAGTATCATCAGCATTCAAAATGGTTAGCTGCTCCCTTTTTCTGGAAATAATTTGCTTCCTTGGCTTCTCTGATTCCATATTCTCTCCCATCTCTTCCCCCCCCTTATTTCTATGGCCTCTTCCTCTCTGCCTCCATTGACAGCACTACATTTTAATGTCTCTCAGGGCTCAGTCCTAGGCCATCTTTTCCTCTCACCCTGTGTGTCTAATCAATTCTACCTACTCTTACAAATTGAATGACCTCCCATAGTATATGCTGAGGATGCTCAAACTTTATCTCCATTTTGGAATTCTCTATTGACTATCAGGTCCATTTCCCATCTATCCCTGACTTCTCTAGTTGAAGAAAGCAACCCAAGTTCACTTTTCAAACACTGCATTTATTACCTCCACTCATTCCCAGAGCTGTCAATGCAATCCTTTTTCCCTGCATCAGTAAATAGAAGCACAAGTGACCAAGTTATTCAAGCCAGAAACTTGAAAGTCACTTGCCTCCTTTCCACCCTTCACACCCTCATAGCCAAACACGTATCCTAAAAATTCTACCTTCTAATAGCTCTAGAATCTGTCTACATTGCTCCTTAACCAAAGTTCCAGTTATTGTTCAACTACTCGACTATAATAGAGTAATATATTGTAATATACTCTATTGGTATACGTTTGTGATTGCATTCTTAAAACTGTAGCCAGACTGAGCTTATAAAATGCAATTTCTACTATATATCTCCTTGTTTAGAAGCTTGAATGTTTTTTACATTTTCACTATATATATTTGCTTCCATAAATAATAGATACCATTTTATTTATGTATTTAACTTTTTTATACATGAACTGTATACTAGATATTCCTTTAGAACTTGCCTTTTTAACTAAACATCTTATTTTTTAAATGTTATCCTCAACAACTCATAAGCTCCAAGGCACTTTTTTTCAACTCATGAACAGGGTTCCACTGTATGACTAAACCAGGGTTTCTTTATTTACCCCTCTACTGAGGACTATTATGTTAGTCCTACTTTTTCATTGTAATAAAAAATGCTGTGATTAAGTTTCTTGAAAATGTCTCTTGTGCATATATGTGAGGTCTCTAAAATAGATACCTAAAAGACAAATTGCAAGGTCATGGGGATTGCACTTTTTGAGCTTCACTAGATACTACATCATTACATAGGACTGATATACTCCAACTTCAGGATAGTGGTTATCTGGAAAGACAGGGAGGAAGAAGGGACATGAGTCTGGGATTTTAGTTGAAGTGAAATATTTTATTTCTTCAAACCCTGTGAGGCAAATGCAAAATACTAGGCTCGATGATGACTATAGAGGTATCTACTATATTATTTTTTTACATTATTTTGTCCTTTTACAATATTTAATAACTTAAAATATTTTTAATCAAGCTTTCAGTGTTTCTCATTATCTTAGAATAAAAGTCAAGCCTTTTACTGTGACTTACAAGGCCCCCCTTGATCTGGTTTTCATTGGTATTTCCAGCCTCATTAAAGAAAACACAGAGGTCTCATTTGACCTCTTCAAACGGGGTTTGATCTCTGGGAATGCAGGGTCTTCACACATTTTCCTAATCCTAAATCACTGAATATACTGAATTCCCACATTTTAGCTAGTTGCTTTAGTTATTCTGTTAATTATTTCACTGCCAGAATATCATTTTTGAACATGGCTTGAGGCACAATTGCTTTTCCTCCAATTTTTCCCACGGTCACTTACTTATTTAATTTCTTCTCAGCTCTCAGATCTCAGCCTAAATGTTACTTCCTCAGGAATCCTTTCCTGACCCTCTGAGGCTGTTTAATTTCCCCTCAGTATACCCTTTCATACCACTCTTTACTTCCCATTTTGCAACATCCCTTACATTTGTAATTATTTCTTCAATATCTTTTTTTTTTTTTTTTTTTTGCGGTTCGCGGGCCTCTCACTGTTGTGGCCTCTCCCGTTGCGGAGCACAGGCTCTGGATGCGCAGGCTCAGCGGCCATAGCTCATGGGCCTAGCCGCTCCATGGCATGTGGGATCTTCCCGGACTGGGGCACGAACCCGTGTCCCCTGCATCGGCAGGCGGACTCTCAACCACTGCGCCACTAGGAAAGCCCTTCAATATCCATCTTTAAACAATAATTTATTGATTGATTTACTTGTTTGCACCTATCACCCCCATTAGACTCTAAGCCCCCTTAGGACAGAAACTGTGTCTGTCTTGCTCAAAACTCTATTTCCAGCACCCAGCACAATGCTAAGCACATACATGTTCAATCAATAGTCACTGGAGAATGAAAGTGTCAGAGAAACAGTGTTAGGTAGGGTATGCTGGATGCTCCAGATCAGCTCCCAACCCTCAAAAGAGCCGTGGAGATCTAGGGCAAGCGGCATGAAATTTAAAAAAATAATAATAAAATGAGAATCACATTGCCTCAGATCTGTGAGATACTGAGAGCATAAAGCAGCAAGACCTTGGGGCCCATATGAATACATGTGGTTCAGGTTGATGTTAAGTCAACTTTCCACATCTGGTGTGATAGTTGGTGCAGGATGGAACAAGAATGGGACACACAGGCTTCCCTGGTGGCACAGTGGTTGAGAGTCCGCCTGCCGATGCTAGGGATACAGGTTCGTGCCCCGGTCCGGGAAGATCCCACATGCCACGGAGTGGCTGGGCCCGTGAGCCATGGCCGCTGAGCCTGTGCGTCCGGAGCCTGTGCTCTGCAATGGGAGAGGCCACAACATGAGAGGCCCGTGTACCGCAAAAAAAAAAAAAAAAAAAAAAAAGAATGAGACACACAATGGTCTGAGCCATAGCAAGAGCAACCAGATGTGGAACTAAACACTAGACTTTTGAGGGAGAGGAGACATCATTGGGATGATCAGAGAAGTGACCAGAATGGCAGAATGTCGTGTCTTAGTCAGGAGCTCTACATTTACAAGCCCTTGTGAGAAGGTACCAATTTATCACAGAGTCAGTAGGGGCAGAATCATAGAAACAAAGAACTCGTATTATTATTGCTGCTCCATCACACAGACACTTGATTATTTTGTCACTGGATCACAAAATGAAGACTAGATACGTGAAATATTTTCATAATTCTATGTGACATGGCAGAGCTGGAAATCATAGGTCTATGCTATTAGTTTTATCTAAAACACAGAAATATAAAGTGTGTTAGATCTTTAAGTAAGGGCAAATCTAAGGCAAAGAGAGTTCAAGTTTGCAAACAATCTATGGCTTTCAGTAAAACATCTGTTTTTAACTCTGTACCTGATCAGTTGCTGCAAGTTATCTACATCCTAAGAAAATACTTATTTATGCTATGTATACATGCAGAATTGAATAAAACATCCAGAAATATCTTTCCCTTCAAAAATTATTTTTTTTAAATGAGTTATTTTGTCTACCTGATCCTAAATCACTGAATTGACTGAATTCCCACATTTTAGCTAGTTGCTTTAGTTATTCTGCTGTTTCACTGCCAAAATATCATTTTTGACATAAACCTGGCATAGAAAATGAAAACATAAGCTGTCTGAAGAAGCAACTCTTTAAATCCACCAGTTCTCTCACACCTCTTGCAGTTACCCTAGTGATGTTATAAAACATATTACTTTCCTGACCTCCTAAGACATTCTCTGGGGCCAGTACCCTAGACCCCATAATTCACTCAAAAGCTAAAGCTATTGTCAAGGCAGCAGTAATATATCCAAGAGTCTCAATAAATAATTCATTGAATGCATTCATTTCCAGAAGATGCACTCGGCTATGAACCTGGTTCTTCTTCAAGACAGTGCAAATATTGCCTCAAAATTGAAGAGCTAGTTCAACATGGAACACCTATTGGGAAGGCTGAGGTAGAAAGACACATTTTAGTCTACAAACATTACAGTAGATTGTACATGCCTGTTAACTTGCAATTGTATTGCTGTCTTCCAGAGCAGCATTTGCAACCACAGGGTGGGAGAGGCAGGAAGAGAACCCACAGACTGGGGAATGAATAGAAGTTTGTGGATCCTACAAGCACTTCCTTGTGATGGCCCAGGAAGGAAGCCAAACCCCCAGATGGCTGTGGCCTCTAGAGGTGAGGGTGATCCAGAATCAGTGTGTCACCTATTTCCTCCTCTCCAGCTGATGTGCATTTACTGCTTCTCTAGTTAGCCTCACTGAAAGAGCAGGTAAAAATCCTTGTCACCTGCCATTTAAGCAAGTGGAATTGTATTCAGTTTAGCATTTCTCACGTGAGGCATACTGTATCTTTCTGCAAAAATAACGATCATCCGTGTGGCTTTGGCACACCGCCAGCGCTTTCACTGGGCACTTCCCTCTTCTTGACGCTCCTGCTCATCATTAAGTCTGGCATCTGTCCTCCCTGGTTACCACAGAGACATCAGCTGGACTAGCCCATGTGGTCTCTCGGGTCTGGAGACTTCTGCTGCAGAGTCACTACTGGAATGTGGGAAACTTTAGAAAGGCTAGGAGGCCATGTGCCTAGGATATTAAGTCCTTGGGAGTGACATCGAGGGAAATCTTTGCCTCTTTGCTGAACCTAACACAGTGTCTGTCAAAAATACCTGATCAATCGTTCTTTTCAATATTCTGTCCTTTCTATTTTGAATATAAGCCACGTGAGGGCAGAAACTATATCTTTCTTGCTCACTATGTGCCTGAAACATGGTAGTGATTTAAGAAATATATGGTGAGTGAATAAATGTTTAGGGGATGGATGGATGGATGGATGGATGGATGGATGGATGGATAAATGAATGGGTGATGGGCAAACATTTTCTCATGGGTCTTTGGGTTTCACAGAGTTCAATACTATTTGAAATGAATCATCCCAATATCCCTACAAAATGGCATAAAGAAAGAGGAAGAAAGCCTTGTTAAAGACTCCGCTAGGTACAATTAGTGATATAAAAAAAAGAAAGGCCCTTTAAGACCTCTGTGTTGATTAACCTCACTAGTATTTCTAAACTGAATATTATTTGCATTATGTAATCTGAACATGTTTAATTCTAGTAAATTAACATACGAGCAGTTGCTAGAGTAGAAGAGACTATTTGTGTTTTCCCTGAGATCTGCCCTGTCAATCACACCTCTAAATGCAACTACAATAATTAGTGCCTTTAATCAATTTCCAGACCTCTTTGTTCCATAGACTGTAAAGGTCAGGGAAGGCATTTCATGAGTGAGACTCTTGTGAAGACTCATATCTTCCACAGCAGTGGGCGTGTGCGTGAGGAAGGAGAGGGAGGTTCCCCTGTTCTCAAGCTTTCAAATCCTGTCAGTGGTGGAGGCAGCAACACAATCAGAGCTATGTCTTTGAAAATCTATAACATCGCTTAGCTCTCTCCCAGATGCCTTAGTGCCCCTATCATATTAGCTCTGTTGGCATTTGGAGGGAAAAGAACTTCTAAGGCATTTTATTTTCTGTGAACTTGGAGCCACGTGCAAATATAAATTTTTTTTCCTTTTTTGATGAGGAGTCCCTGCTAATATTTAATAATGTGATCCTGTGCTATGAAAACAGTTTCTCCAGTTGAAGAATAAACATAGGCAACATTCCAGGGCAGGCAAGGCTGAAAAACTTATTATTATTATTACTATTTCACCTCAGTAATACTAGTCTGAGGCAACTAGTTTCATGGAAAATGTGTGTGGACCTGCACATGTAAATAAACACTGCCAGAAAATTGCAGAAACATTGAACATCCATTCAAGGACCAAAGAAGAAAACTGCTAGACTCATTAATGACACATCTTTCAGGGTTATTGGTCCTTAGGAGACCAGCTATTTTAATTTTTTGGTCTTCCTACATTTGTTAGAAGTTATGCTGAAAACTTTTGTACCTGCACAGAGGAAGGGACAATAAACAAGAAAATAAACTCTCCGTTACCACCAGGAAAAAGAAAAACTAGTGATCTGATGAGACATAGTAGAAGAAAAATCTGGAAAACTGGTAGTTTGATAGAACTTGGTGACCATTTTTCCTAAAATGAAATAAAAATTTAAGGAAATGTGATATTGCACTTTGACCTTCACCACTCCTAGAGTTCCAGTACACTGTAAAATCTGTTCTCCTAATTTCCATCTTCATCTTTGAGATTGCAGGAGCCTCCCAGGACTTTGTCTTATGCATAAAGTTATTATCCCCTTTTGTATCAGGTCTGTTGTAAATGTTCATTATAATCACTGCTGCTTAATTTAGCAGATGGTTGGAACTGAACAATTCTTCTCGGAGGAATTAAATATGGTTATGTCATTTCCCAAGTTGATTTAAAAGAAGTAATTTGAGATCAAGCAATGTTTCAGATTCAGTACTAGTTCAGAATCATTGCCATAGATGTTTTCTTTTCTCCACTTCTATAATTTTGAACATCTAAGATGAACTGCATTGATGTTCCAATTTTTTACATTTAATGTTCTTCAACAAAGAAGTAAAGATGAATAAATTATTGTACCCAAACCCCACATTTTACTACATGATTTATCAGGAGTCCCCAAAGGAATTTTCCTATAGTGTTTGCGTCTCATCTGTTGTCAGCAAATACAAGGTGGATAGAAATTATTTCTTACACCAAACCTCTGATCCACCTCCCATGAATACCTTGCACTGCTCTCAAGATATCGGTGGTCAGATATAATTAGCACGAAACAGAGAGGCTTCATCTAAAAAAATGTCATCTATGTTTTTTGTTCAATGGATATTCAATTGGCTGAGAATTATTTTAGCAGGATGACACATTTTCAAAGACAAGAAACTGAAAAGGAGAGATTGTTCATAGTCCCCAGTCTGTCTCTAAATAACAGGGTCCTGCTCCCCACCCTAGCATCTCTTCCAAAAAGGAAGTATTTCTAAATCAAGATTTCACCATTCATAAGGACTTATTCTTATATGTTATTCAACTGTTTTTTTGTTTTTTGCGATACGCGGGTCCCGTTGCCGAGCCCAGGCTCCGGACGTGCAGGCTCAGCGGCCATGGCTCACGGGCCCAGCCGCTCCGCGGCATGTGGGATCTTCCCGGACCGGGGCACGAACCCGTGTCCCCTGCATCGGCAGGCAGACTCTCAACCACTGCGCCACCAGGGAAGCCCCCTCAACTGTTCTGAAGCTCCAATTTCTATGCTCTACCAGCCACCTACTTTTCCTGTTGATTTTCACTTTGGACACTACAGGGAGCAAAAGAGGGGTAATATTTGAGGGTGGGCATAGAGGGTTGATACACCCCGGGGAGCTCATTACTATGCCATTATATTTTGTATATAGAAGCTTTCTTCTGAGGAAGTAAAGAACCTTAATTTCAAATAGGAAGTCAGCTTTGCAACTGCCCTGTGAAACTGGCAAATTATATTAAAACAGGCAGACATCTAGCGAGTGCTGGGATTATAACAGAAGGTAGTTAGGTGACCTGGGTTTGTGTTTGTGTCTGTCACTTGCTAGCACTTTAGACTTCAGATTTCTCTGTTTTCATATCCTCTTCATAACTACAAATTATGGCCATGAAGAGGAATAGAATACCGTATGTGTATAATAATGTATATGAATAATATATACACATTATTTTATATATGAATATTTATATATATTATATATATTCACATATAAAATAAGGTATATCATATAAATAAAAGAATGTGTACATAAATAATATATATAAATATATATATAATAATGTGGATACATTCCATATATATTCGGACATTCTCTATGACTGATAAAAATACTGTTTGTGTAAAGATATTTTTAACATTATTGTTGTCAGTAATCTCTCCCCTCTCTTCAGAGAAGTTGAGAGAAAGGACTGGTAAGATGCCATCCACGGGCATCCTTATGCCCTGCCTCAGATGGTTTTCACCACTGCTGCTTCCTTCCTCGGCACCCCCCAAGGAGATAAAGGAACAGATGTACACTCTTCCCTGTGCTTCGTCAGCTACATGCTTTGTATCCCAATCATGAGGATGGCAGCTACTGTGGTGGTGATAAATAGCAGTCCAGCCCGGCTGAAATAGGTTTGCAGCTGGCTTCCCAAGAGAAACCTTCTCTCAGCCTGGCAGAGGGGAAACGGCATAAGTTTTATAGTCAGACAAGCTCATTATCTAATCATGGTTTCTCGCTTATCTACCACCAGTTGAATCCCGGGCAGTTACTCAATCCTTGTAATTCTTGTAATCTTGATTCCCTCCTACTAGATTAAAAAGAACTGAACTACCCTTTTAGGATATTGTAAGGCTTAAGTAAGAAATCAAAGTGAAGCTTCTGATGCAGTTTTGATCACTAAATAGGTCTTTAATACATGGTGTATCCTGTCTTTATTCCATCTTCAATTCTTCTTCTATTCTTCTGGCAGCATCCAAGAAGCTATCAGGACCGTTCATTGCAGACTCCTTCTCTCTGAACCAGTATTCCTCAGCCCATCCCCCCACAAACCAGCATCTCCCCTAGAAAAAGTGTTTGGTTTTTCTTCCTATAAACTTCAATGACATTCATTGGAAAAGTTATCCTTTTGTTATAATTTCTTGTGATCCAAAATAGCTTTCCAATTAATTCTTTATTAGGATTATTATTGTATTTTGCAAAACAGACGATGGGAGAAAGCATCTCCCATAAGAGCCAAAGAGCTCTTATGTGCTTTTCCTTTACACCGCAGCATTTTGGTTCATAAATTTTTGTCTCAAACTTAGTTTCATTTGAAACCAAGGAAAGCTTTTCATCTGCAGCCTGTACTTTTATAAGGATTTACAAACGTTTATAGTCAGTTTTGTTGTCAGTTTGCATTTATTTTTCTTGAGTTCCCTAGTGGCTATGCCAAGAATATAATCGGTTGTGTGATACACAGATAAATTTTTCTAGCAAACACTGATAAAAGAGTAATGGTTATTAAAATTTCATATGATAAAGAGTTAATTCAAAGAATCTGAATTTGAAACTATATGAGACCTTCAAGGTCACTTGCTTCGATACCTTATTTTTAAACAGCTACCATGATAGAACATTTGCAAATGTCATGGTGTGTTCTATTAAACGCATCACATATTGTCTAAATTCCACATGATTTCCATTTAACAGATGAAAAAGTTGAGGATCTGAAAGGTTTAATAAATTTTCCAAGGTCAGGTGGCAGAGAAAGATCTAGACACTGCTGATTCTTAACCTTGGCTCTTTTCACTAAGCAATGATTATTGTTTTATGTGAGAGGAAACTGAAACCGAGGGCTCGTCATTGATTGGAAGGGGGTGACGGAGCTGGGATGAGAAATCTTGGTTCTTGAATACCCAATTTAGTCTGCATTTTGACCTTATCACCCATTAAGATATTATGAGATGGGCTTCCATCATATTTTTCTTGAGGGTTTTCATTTATATTGAGGAATTAAACACAAACATGGTTCCCTGACTTTCTACTTTGTCTCAGTTTTCCATTTGTGTTCATGTTTTCTTTTTCATAATTCTCCACTTCTAATTCCATTGTATTACTTCTTTTCATTACATAGGCCTTTTAAATCTTCTCCATAACTTAAGGGATAGGTAAGGAATGAATGAATGAAGTATAAATAGCCCTAAAGAGAAGTGAAAAATGCATGAGCAAATGAAATAGTTTAGGGCTCTAAGAAATGTGATGTTTTGAATATAACTGATGCTTCTTCTCCTCTCTGCACTATACTTCACTCTCCTCTATATGTTAAAGCACCATAGTCCACTGCATGTCCTGGAGAAGTACAGCCAGGCTGAGGTCCACAAGAAGTAACCAGGAACACTTCGGGAATTTTTACAGCAATTGCGTGAACCACCTTGATTTGCTCAGGCCTTTTCACCCATGGCTTGGTTGGATCCAGGTTCCGATTTAGGGCTCTTTACGCTGGCTTTTGATTCTACCTCCAGTGCTTGGATTTGATGGCTGAGTAAGTCTGACTCTCCAGGCTTGGGTCTTTCCCAGCTTTCCCAGGCCTTGGCTGAAGCATACTACTAGAGCCTTCTCCTTTCTCCTTCAGGATCCATTCCTCTCCTGGCCTAGCCCCCAGGTCTCAAAATCCTGCTCTCTGCTCAATGGAAATGTGTTCAAGCCAAGACTGTTCGTCCCTGTTCATCAGACATATTTCCCCAAGGCAGTGATGAATTTATCCATGTCTTTCCAACATTATATGGTCTCCTCAGCATAGTAAACATTAACACAATGCAAAGCACACCTTTTAAAAATCCAGGAGGTTGGTAAAGAATGTGGCCATAAAGTAAAATGAACGTCTTTATATGAGCAGTAACTTTGATGTGGGTATAACAGACATAGCTAACCACATGATCACACAGCACCAGGGATCAACTTCAATTCAAGGGGAAAAGAAGTAGAAGTGTATTGTGCCATCTATCTTACCTCCCAAATGCTCATGGTGCCCACTCCTGCTACATACACCACCTTTTCTCTCTCAGCCTGTATCTATGGCCTCACGGGGAGTTCCCTATATATAGTTGACAGAGGGAGAGAATCCTGGTTTACAGATGGTTCTGCACAATATGCAGGAACCTCCTAGAAGTGGACGCTGCAGGATCACAGTTTCTTGCTGGGACATCCCTGAAGGACAGTGGTGAAGGGAAATCCTCGCTGAGGGCAGGGTTTCAGGCAGTGTACCCGGATGTTCACTTGGCTTGGAAAGATAATTAGCCAGACATGCAGTTATATACCAATTCATGGACTATGGCCAATGGTTTGGCTGGATGGTCAGGAAGGAATATGATTGGAAAACTTATAACAAGGAAATTTGGGGAAAATTGATGACAAGTATTTGGATAGACCTCTCTGAGTGGGCAAAAATGTGAAGATATTTGTGTCCCATGTGAATGCTCACCAAAAGGTGACTTAGCAAAGGAACATTTTGATAATTAAGTGGAAAAAAATGACCTATTCTGTGGGTACGAATCACCCTCTTTCCCCAGCCACCCCTGTCATCACCTAATGGGCTCATGAACAAAGTGGCCATGGTGGCAAGGATAAAAGTCATGCATGGTGTAAGCAACATGGACTTCCACTCACCAAAGCCAATCTGGCTACGGCCTTGCTGAGTGCCCAATCTGCCAGCCACAAAAGACCAACACTGAGTCCCCCATATGGCACCATTCCTCAGGGTGATCAGCCAGCTACCTGTAGCATGTTGACCATATTGAATGGCTTGCATCATAGTAAGGGCAGCATTTTTTTCTTATTGGAATACACACTTACTTTGGTTATGGATTTACTTTCCCTGGAATGCTTCTGTAAACCACCATCCGTGGACTTATAG
The DNA here is from genome assembly GCF_949752795.1 of Hyperoodon ampullatus. Taxonomy (NCBI): domain Eukaryota; kingdom Metazoa; phylum Chordata; class Mammalia; order Artiodactyla; family Ziphiidae; genus Hyperoodon; species Hyperoodon ampullatus. Next base: position 9,252,725 of record NC_136924.1, on the reverse strand, counting down.
AATGCCTTATCTACTGTCATGTTTTACATTGCTTCTTATCAAGGAACTCAATTCACAGCAAGTGAAGATTGGCAATGGGCCCATGCTCATGTAATTCACTGGTCATCCTGAATCAGCTGGTTTGATAACTGGTGAAATGGCCTTTTGAAGACTGAGTTACAGTGACGGCTAGATGGCAATACCTTGCAGGACTGCAGCTAGGTTCTCCAGAAGGCTGTATATGCTCAGAATCAGCATCCAATATATGGTGCTGTCTCTCCAATAGCCAGGATTCATGAGCCCAGGAATCAAAGGGTAAAAATGGGAAATTCACTACGCATCATTACTCCTAGTGACCCACTGGCAAAATTTTTGCTTCCTGTTCTCTTGACCTTATGCCCTACCAGCCTAGAGGTCTTATCCAGAGAGAAGAATGTTTTTACCAGGAGACAAAATAATTCCATTGAACTGGAGGTTAAGACTGCCACCTGGCCACTTTATACTCCTCATGCCTCTGAATCAACAGGCAAAGAAGGGAATTATGGTGTTGGCTGGGGTGACTGACCCTGACTATCAAGGGAAATTGGACTATTATTCTATAATGGAGGAAAGGGAGAGCATGTCTAGAATACAGGAGACCCTGTAGGGCGTCTCTTACTATTACCATGCTCTGTGATTAAGATCAATGGAAAACTTCAACAACCTAATCCAGGCAGCACTACTAATGGCTCAGAAGATTCAGGAATGAAGGTTTGGGTCACTCCACCAGGTAAAGAATCACGACCAGCTGAGGTAGTTGCTGAAGGCAAAGAAAATACAGAATTGGTAGTAGAAGAAGATAGGCATAAATATCAGCTACAACCATGTGACCAGTTACAGAAACATGGACTGTACTGTCATGAGTATTTCCTCCTTATTTTGGTATGGATATTTGTGTGTGTGTGTGTATGTGTGTGTACAACTTGTGATGGCTAATTTTACATGTCAGCTTGACTGGGCTAGGGGGTGTTCAGACATTTGGACAAACATTATCCTGGATGTGTCTCTGAGGGTGTTTCTGCATGAGATTAACATTTGAATTATAGACTGAGTAAAACACAGTGCCCTCCCATGGGTGAACTTCATCCAATCCACTGAGTGTCTGAATAGAACAAAAGGTTGAGTAGGGGAGAATTTGCTTTCTCTGCCTGACTGTCTTCAAGCTGGGACATAACTATTCTGCTGCCTTTGGACCCAGACTCAGACTGGAACTTATACCTTTCACACTCCTGGTTCTTGGACTTGAACTCGGACTTGGACTGGAACGGTATTGTTCCAGCTGATGGTACTATCAGCTCCCCTAAGTCTCCAGAAGATCTTGGCACTTCTCAGCTTCCACAATCTTGTGAGCCAATTCTCCTCATGAGCCTATATATCCTATTCATTCTAGTTCTGTTTCTTGGGAGAACTCTAATATACCTGTTCAACACTTAATCACTACTTGTCACTTTATATAAAATGATTTGTGAGATCATTTATGGTCTGACTACATGTCCCCTGAGTGTATTACAATAGCAATAGCTATTGTTAGTATTATTACAATGTACTAATTACCAAACTACCCACTACAGCAACAGCAATGACATCCAACCGTTGTTTTACACCTAAAAAAATGCCAGACACTGTTTTTAAATATTAGTACTTTATATGTACTAATTCATGCAATCCCTGCAACACACCTGTGAGTTAGATATCATTATGATTCGAATTTACAAATAAGGAAACTGAGGCACAGAGAGGTTAATTAACATACTCAAATATTGGGTTGGCCAAAATGTTTGTTCGGGTTTCTCTGTAACATCTTACAGGAAAACCTGAATGAACATTTTGGCCAGCCAAATTCATGCTGCAGCCAGGACTTGAAACCCAGCAGGCTGGACCTAGATCTCTATCATGCAAAATGTAGCTTAGATTATTTTGCTTTGGAATTCCATAATGGAGGGCAGTAGTCTTCACACTATATTCTCTGCACCTAATGCATCAGAAAAGTAGCTTGAAAGTATAGTAGTAAGTAAGTAAGTAGTATCCTGGAACTAGACCTACTGGACATGGATCCCAGTCCTAACTCAATCACTTTTAACTGTGTGATTGGAGGCAAGTTACTTAACCTTTCTGTGCCTCAGGTTTTTCACCAGGATTTTTGTTACAATTAAATAAGCCAACACTTATAAAGTGCTTAGAACAGTATCTGGCGTTTAGTAAGTATTCAGTAAATGTTAGCTTTTCTAATCATGCTGGTTTTATTCATCAATTTATCCATTCCCATCACCCAGAAAAAGGCATATAATAGAGACTCAATAAATATCTGATAAATTAAAGAATATATTTGTTTTATTCCACATTGCATTCTTTTATCTGACAACAGTACTGCCCACTTTCCTTCCATTCACCCCTCCATCACCTATAATGTATGAGGCACTGTGCTAGAGGCTAGGGTGACAGAGAGGATAAGACATGATGCTGCCCTTGAGGCACTTGGAGCTGAGTACATAAACTGACATAATACACAGAATATGGTGTCATGAGTGGAATAACAGTCTAATCTGAACCTTATGGGAGGACAGAGGGTGGAACATGTATCTAACTGGGAGGGAGGGGGAGGGGCGCTACCGCCAGCAGCCATGTAAACGACCTTCTGCTGTGAGCTACTTGTAGTAACTAAGGGGAATAGACTGTTCTCATAACCATTTCCCCAAATATCAAGATAATGCTGCTGAGGACACTGGTTTGTTAGGGTGAGCAAATTCAGGTGCAACCTTACTGGTGGAAAGATTAGATGGCTACCTACCTCCTGCCTGTTGAACAGATGCCAGGACGGGTCTCCTGGCCCCCACAACTGTTCTTATACAACTGAGACCAAATAGGTTCTAGGCCTAAAGGAAAGAAAGAGGGCACGTCAGTCAGAAAGGCATTTGCCTGCTAGTGACTAAATGCCCAGTGAAGACTGCCTTACAGACGGGGGTGATTTTTCTCATGTAACAGGAAGTCTGGCAATAAGCAGGTATTGGCCTTGATTCAGCTGCTTAACAATTTTATCAGGAACTCAGGTCTTTTCCTTTCCTCTAAGGTGCTGGCTTTGGCTTTTATATTCATCACCCCATGGTTGCAAGACGGCTGCTCTCACCGTCAGATTTCACTTTCCTATTCAAGACCTGAAGGGGCAATTAATATGCCAGGCTTTTATGAAGAAAGCAAAGCCTTTCCAGAATTCCGCCTAGCAGACTTCTGCTTGCATTTCATTGTCACATGGGCACTGCCAGCTGGACTGGAGCCTGGAAAAGCCAGAGACAGTACTATCACAATTCGCTTAGACGAGGGGTTGGTAAACTTTTTCTGTAACAGGCCAGATAGTAAATATTTTAGGCTTTGTAGCCCATACAGTCTCTGCTGTAATCACTCAATCCTGCCATTCTAGCCACCATCGACAATCTATAAATGACTGAGTGCTGCTGTATTCCAGTAGCACTTTATTTATGGACATGGAAATTTGACATAACTCTCACATATGATGAAATATTATTCTTTTGATTTTTTTCAACCATTCAAAAATGTACAAAACAATCTGAGCTCACAGGCTGTATAAAAACAGATGGCAGGCCTGATTTGGCCCAGGAGACCATAGTTTGCTGACCTCTGGCTTGGACCAATGATAACCCATCAACCAGATCTGGGCAAAAATCTATGACAAAGTTGGTGTTCTAATAGTTGAACTATTAGAGAAATGACTACTGGATAGGGAACTAACAATGCAGCAATAAAGGGTAGCTTTAATTTTCTATATGAAATAGGATGTATATAAAGTATTTACTGTATGATGAGGACATATGTTAGTTCCTTTCACTTTCCTCCATTTTCATTTAAAATTATTTCTTATTCATAAAGGCCTTTTCTCTGCTCCATGAAAATAGCTGTTATCCAGACTCTGATTTTTAAAGAATTAATATCAGGGAAGGTTTTTTTTTGGGGGGTTATCTATCTTTCAGTCAACAAGGGATTGATTACTTCCTGTTGCTGCACTTTAACGGAAAGCTAAAGAGCCCTAAAATTTATGAACTAGAAACTCTATTTAAGTTTCATAAATGTTTCACAGTTTTCTTCCTGGCTTCCAGTGGTGAGGGAAATACAAATGGAAACCTAGCATAGAGAAAGATATCCTGCGTTCTGCTTTTGCCCAATCTCATTATACATTCTCCACTTATAAGAGAGAAGAAAAAAAAAAAGATTTGTAACAAGCAAAAAATAGGCTCCCTCTTTATATATTTAATTACAAAGGCAATTTCCTTTATAGCCTACTTACAGGAATACCTCTTCACATGTTGCCAAAAGTATCATAACTTGTTTATTCAAAGGTTATGTGTGAATGAGAGCTTTTTGATATTAATCAAGTAATTTGCTAGCATTGCTGGGAAAAGGAAAAAGCTTTATCCTGAAAAATGAAACAGCCCATTAATCACGTTCACTCTATTGAAGACAATTATGGAGAGACAGGGCAAACAGACCCTTCAGATAAGAAATTCCTAAACTGATGAAACTTTTAATAGGGTTTGGCATAGACTTCTGCATAGAAAGTGATGAAGTAAACTAACTTTAATCAACTTACAAATTATATCAGGTATTTATGGATTCAAAAGCTACCGCTTGTTATTAACCGAAAAAAACCCAATGAATATGCCAAATTCAAGAGCAAAATTCTTGCATATGGACTTTTTTGTTGGTGTTCATTTATTATCTCCAGTTAAAGTTAAAAGGTGAAACAGAATATGCCTGTCCTTAAACATCTGTCTCATTTTTTTGGTTCCCTCAGCATCACACTCTTTGTAGGTTTGAGACTGGGTCTCCATCCATCAAAATTAAATTCTGCAGTAGGAGGCGTTTAAAACGATTTGTATAACTATAGCTGAATAGATAAGGTTGCAAGATAAGGGATAGGAAAAATAACTCTGTTCTGAGGCAATATGGTACATTAGAAGGGGTCTTTTTCTGGCATGATGAATTGCAACAGTCCATTAGTCAAACACCAACAAAGAGTTAAGTTTTATAAGCCAGGCATTATCTGAATTAGTTAATAACATTAAAGCAAATTGAGAGAAAAGAGAAAAAGTTTCCATAATATTGTCAATTATTTCCTCAATTCGTTTGCAAACTTCATTGTTACTAAAATTAAAAAATTTTTTAAATGGTATGATGTTAGCCATCAGGGAAATGCAAATAAATACCACAATGAGATACCACTTCGCACCCAGTAGGATTGTTATAATGAAAAAAAAAGAACATATCAAGCATTGATGAGGACATGGAGACGTCAGACTCTCATATATTACTGATGGGAATGTAAAGTGGGGGAGCCACTGTGGAAGACAGTTTGGCAGTTGCTCAGAAAACTAAATGTAGGGCTTCCCTGATGGCGCAGTGGTTGAGAGTCCGCCTGCCGATGCAGGGGACACGGGTTCGTGCCCCGGTCCGGGAAGATCCCACATGCCACAGAGCGGCTGGGCCCGTGAGCCATGGCCGCTGAGCCTGCACGTCCGGAGCCTGTGCTCCACAACGGGAGAGGCCACAACAGTGAGAGGCCCGTGTACCGCAAAAAACAAAAAACAAAAAACCCCAAAAAAACTAAATGTAGAATGGTCCTAGGACCCTACAGTTTTACTCCTATGTATCTATCCAAAAGAACTGAAAACACGTGTTCACATGAAAGCTTGTACATAAATGTTCGTAGCAGCACTAATCATAATATCCAAAAAGCGGAAACAACTCAGTTTTTTAAAAATGGTGTGATAGAACCTAGTCCTAAAGAAATTTTCAAATACTTAAAAAATTCTAGGTAAATCATCACCTTTGAACATTTCGAGTACACTTTTTAAAAAATTTTATTTATTTACTTATTTTTTATACAGCAGGTTCTTATTAGTTATCTATTTTATACATATTAGTGTATATATGTCAATCCCAATCTCCCAATTCATTATACCACCACCACCGCCTTCTCTCATTTCGAGTACACTTTTATAAGATCATGTGGTGGAGAAAAAAATATATTAACAGCAGATGTCACAGAATCACCTGGTAAGGGAGGAACTGACTTTGATTAGAGCAGGAGTTTTGAACTCAAATGACTCTAGAGACTGAGCAGAAGCAGGGGTGGGGGGGGTGGGGACCGTGACACACCTGCAAGTAAAGTCCTATCCAAATGGAACGGCAGCTGCCCACAGAGATGTGGCCCCAGTGGCCAGATATTTTGTATTTCAAGGAAAACCAGAAACCCAAGTTTGTTTTTATTTTTGTTTTTTTTTAAACTCTAGATTCCTAAATATTTGTTCACACTTTAAAAAACATGTGTGGAGGCTAAATTCAGCCTATAGGCTGCCAGTTTTCAAACTCTGTTTTACGAAAAACACCTGGATAATCAGCTTTCCTTATAGGAGGACAGGTCTGGAGGCCTCTGCATAAGCAGGTAAAGGGAATTTTGAGATTAGGATGAGCACAGGAGAGAGGATCCCCTGAGAGGGGACTGAAACCCTCGGAGAGAGGTAACCAGTGAGAAATCCCACTTGCCGGGAGAGGCTAGAGAAATACAGAAAACAAGGATGTTCATATTCAATTTTAAGTTATTTGATTAAAACCACTGTGCCACCCAAACCTTTAAAGCTGGCCACATACACAAATGCAAATGGTTTTAGGGGAAATCAGAAAAGAGTCTGCTCTGAATGGCAGAGCAGTAAGAAGGAAAAACCAAGAGAGAAGAGTGGAAGTGGAGGCTCAGAGCCTCAGGATGTGAGAGGCAGGTATTCACAAGAACTAGGGAACTGCACCAAACCTTCCATAGAAGATGGGGAGGCCAAACATCGGCCGAGCTCAGCTGATCCCTGAATTGCAGGAGAAAGCTGCAATTGGTACACTTAAATTAGAAGCAATTCATGCCAACCCCCCACTACAGACAAGTAAAGAAAGAAAACAAAGGGACTGGAAAAAAGCTAAATTATTTTTGTGAGCCATGTATTCTTGTTGTACGATTGAATGATCCTCTCCTCCTCTTTCTATCCTCTCACCATGTAGGGATGTAGGTGGAACTGGTCTCTAGTTTTCAGTGAAAGTCTTTCGGATGGAAACACTCCTCAATCACATCTGATCCTCAGAGACTAAGGGAATAATGGTGTATTGATTGTGTCCATACCCATCAATGCCTGCCCAGGATTTAGACTAAAGTCATAAAATTAGGAGAGAGAAAGACCTGCTTTTGTACTGAACGTGATCTTGAATGAGTCATATGGCCATTCTAAGCTTCTGAATCCTCATCTGGAGTTTGGATTTGAGGGTAATTATGATTCTCTTGTCTACTTTGTCAAATTGTTTTCAAGAGCTAAGTATAAAAATAATATGAAGCCTTTTGAAAATTGCAAAATGCTCTGCATGCAAAAAAGATAATTACAACAGGAACACAATCTTGAGAGTGAAAAAATGAAATAATTAACTCTCTTCATTCAGATTTATATCTATGGGAAGGACCCCACTGCCCTGCAATTCCAAGGAGCAAGTTGAATGCCATGTATGGCATATAACACCACCCGGGGAGCTAAAGCCAATGGAGAAAGGTGATATAATTGGGGTGCTCCAGCGGTCACCTCATTTTCGGCAGTGCTTAGAATTACTGAGTGTGTTGCTTCCTGTATTAGAGAATTCATATTGCTTAATCATTCGGTTAATGTCTCCAAGATGAAATACGTTTAAAACTAAGATATTTAAAGGTCATTTTGGCAATTTCTCTTATCCTGAAAACGGAGGGCAACAAATCTACATTTTCCATGTCTTCTCATGATCTGAGTGGTATTTCTTTTCCAGAATGAGGACAGGAAAGTGCCCTAGATAGAGGAGTGATTCAGCTCGGTTGTTGACAGGCACAGAGGAGAGTGTGAAGAGATATGCCAAGGTGTTTACAACAGGAGCTTAAGAAGTGCCTGCCCTCATCTCCTTTGGACTCTTGCTTGTCTGGATTTAAATTGCTCACTGAAGGACAAAAGCTTTGATCTCACTTTATTTCCTCCGCTAATCAAAACATTTCAAAGTATGTCTCAATCCTCATGACTTCCTCTCCTGGAGGATCAAATGAACAGACACTTATGTTTGAACTCAAGTTTAGTTGTAGACTTTCCAGTCACATAGTGAGTGAGTTAGAGTGAGACTGTGTGTGTGTGTACATGGATGTGTGTGCAAGCACGTGTGTGTGTATAACAGAGAGAAAGTGGACAAGGTTGGTGAAAGGGAATCACACAGATTAGTCAATGATCATAAAGACTTGTAGCAAATGTATTTACTGTTGTTACACTGCAACAGGGAAATGGCATGTTATTCATATTTTACAATTATTCTCTGGCCTATAAAAAGCTTTCATCTAGCTAGTGCACTCCAAAAAAAAAGCCTCAAGTAAAATAAAGGATAAAACGCTAGCCAGGGGCTTCCCTGGTGCTGCAGTGGTTAAGAATCCTCCTGCCAATGCAGGGGACGTGGGTTCGAGCCCTGGTCTGGGAAGATCCCACATGCCGCGGAGCAACAAAGCCAGTGTGCCACAACTACTGAGCCTGCACTCTAGAGCTCGTGAGCCACAACTACTGAAGCCTGTGCGCCACAGCTACTGAAGCCTGTGTGCCTAGCGCCCGTGCTCTGCAACAAGAGAAGCCACTGCAATGAGAAGCCCATACACCAAAACGAAGAGCAGTCTCCGCTCTTCGCAACTAGAGAAAGCCCGCGCACAGCAAAGAAGACCCAATGCAGCCAAAAATAAATAAATAAATAAATTTTAAAAAATCAATGGTAATCACTTGTTTCTATCCCTCACACACAAACTCACCCCTCTCCTCCCTCACCAATTCTGATTCTCTGGTAACAATGATCTTTTACACAATACTAGAGGAGTGTCCAGCTTTAAAAAAAAAAAGGCATTTTAATTCTTTTATGACATTTTTAGTATTTTTGGAAAGAAATTACTTTGCTTGATTTCTCTCTCAATATGTTTTTTAAACTTTCATTATAGTCTCTAGCTGCTCAATGATGTTACCAAGAGAAAGTTCTCAGAGGAGTTATTTTGAGTCTTCTGGGATGGAAAAGAAAGATACATGATAGAAAATTATTAGAAAAAGTGCTTCTAGGAGTCTTGAGCTATTACTGAAATATCGAACTCGATTCTCTCCATCTGACTTGAGAATGGCTGATAGCTTTGTCTTGAATGAGGGATATTCCTGTCAAATCCAAAGGAGGTAGGAGAGAAATTAAATATATTTCAAATCAGAATAGATGGACAGTTCTAGTCTAAACTTCAAATTAGTTGAACATTTTTCCAACCTCTCCTGTGGTTGTCCTCTCCATTCTCTTCTTTGTTAAATGTTTTCCCCCCTATAATACAGTGGCTCAATCTTGGCAGGTTATGAAGCAACCAAAAAGGACACAGTCACAAACTGTTCCAATCAAATTCTCCTCTTCTACAACAAAAACTTAATTATTTCTAATGGCAATTAACTGTCCATTTCCCATGTGCCCATCCTTTCTCTCTCCACCTTGGCTTTCTCAAAAATGTAGAGCTTGAAGGTCAAATAGAGACACATTGTGGCTAATGTTTAATCAATAATAATCATTCATTTGTAGTAGTTATAATAAGGGCTGCTGATATCATCAGATTTTCTGTGTACAGAAAAGATGACATAGTTTTGTTTTTATTGGTGAACTATAGAAAAGTGTTAATATCCCAAGCAGGGTCAAATTCCCTACTTCAAACACTGTTCTGGTACAAGTGGCCATATTTAGAAGACCCTGATTCTCTAGTTTTGATCCTGGAGGAGAGCACGACTCTATTCTGCTGAGAGACGTGGGTATAGCACATTCAGGAATCAGTTATAAGGAGAGCTTGAGTTGTTGTTGAGTAGAACACAAAATACAGTAGACAGGGTAAAGACTGACAGAGAATTCGATTATCTTGTTAAAATTTTTATATAATAACAAAATTATATATTGCCTAATTCCTGGATTATAGGATAAAATTTAGCTATAAGGATTTTATTTTATGCCAAACACTCTGTGGATGTGTGAGGTTATGTCCCACCTTCACAGATAAGGAAACCAGGGCTCAGAGGTATGAAATAACCTGTCCATGTCCCAAAGCTAGCAAGCAGCAAGCCTGTCCCCATGCTGCCCTATGCTCACATGTCCTGTGTCATGAGAGCACTCAGGCAGTGAACCTGAGTCCGGAGGTGGTTTCTCCGCCCCCTTTGGTATTTCTCTAGCTATTCCATCTCCCACAAATCACCTTCTCTACCTCTCTTACTACAGAGTGATCATGAAGATGAAAGAAGGTTGCTATGATAGTCTGGATATTTACATTCCACCAAAACTCATATGTTGAATACCTAACGCCAATAGGTGATGGTATTAGGGGTGCTTCGGTCATGAGGGCAGAGCCCTCATGAATGGAACTAATGCCCTTATAAGAGAGGCTCCAGAGAACTCTCACCCCTTCCATCATGTGAGGGGGCACAGGAAGTCTGCTACCCGGAAGAGGGCCCTCACTCGACTATGCTGGCACCCTAATCTTAGACTTCCAGCCTTCAGAACTGTAAGAAACAAATTTCTGTTATTTATAAACTACCCAGCTTGTGGTGTTTTGTTATAGCTGTCCAAACAGACTAAGACAGGTAAGGCATGAAAAACATCTGAACAATTTAGACTGTGAGAGCCAAACAAGACTTCAGTGAATATGTAACTAAAGCCATTTACTTTCCACCTGAGGAGTACAAGGCCCCCAAGATAAGTGATTTAACCAAGTTCCCAAAACTAGTTAGTGGAAGTTATACAACAAGCTACAGAAATGTTAGATATTAAGTCATCTTAGTATATGAAATAATTGCACAGTTGATTCTATTCTAAAATCAGGGTAGAGTTTTAACTTGGATTGAGGCACTACGCTCTGAAACCAGTGAAGGCAGGGGCCATGTCTTTCTTTTCTCACATTGTTTTTCTAGACTGGCACACTGTTGGTAGAACATAAAATAGATCATAAATGAAAATTACATCTACTATTTGCTCATGATCAACATGATATTTTTGAAAATCACTTTCTAAACAGTTGAGATTTGGGGATCCAATGACTTTTCATTTGATGTTTTCACAAATGAAAGTGATGACAGTTTTTACATAGTATACATTTACAGTACAAAGAAAGGAAATGCATCTAAGCCGTGGTTATTCTCTTACAAGGGAAAAACTGGGTTTCTTTGGATAATTTAAGAATTGTAATCATTCCAATTCATTTCTATGTACCTTTGGAATATGATTTTTCACTTAATTTAAATATTATTTCCAATACTATAGAATTTGCTTCCTACTATTTAACACTCAACTCAGTTTAATGAAGGGGTATTGCTAGAAAACTTGGCTTAAGCATTGGAACTGCCACAAGCTGAAATGGCAATGCAACCAGGGTAATTCTGTTTTATTTAGTTTTGTAGTAGAGAAAGGTGCGTACCAGGATTTTAACCTTCTTCCATTGTGATTTTGGGTGGTCTTCCTGCAGAATGCAATCAGAGAAGACTTTGTCCTTTTTTTTTTTTTTTGCGGTACGTGGGCCTCTCACCGTTGTGGCTTCTCCCGTTGCGGAGCACAGGCTCCGGATGCGCAGGCTCAGCCATGGCTCACGGGCCCAGCTGCTCCATGGCATGTGGGATCTTCCCGGACCGGGGCATGAACCCGTGTCCCCTGCATTGGCAGGCGGACTCTCAACCACTGTGCCACCAGGGAAGCCCCAGAGAAGACTTTGAATTGGCTTTCATTCTCTCTGCCACTTCACCACATATTGACCTCTTGATGTTGTTATTCCAGAGATTTGAGATGTATTTTGCCCCCTGGGGTACTGCTGGAATTTGAAGCTTCTTGTTCACTTGAAATTTCTGTGAAGTTTTTCTCTTAAGTTTTCCAAAACATTCTCCCAACTTCTTACAACTGCTCTCTGATGTTATTGTGTTAGCTCATTGTCTACTTCCAAAGAGTGAAGACCTTTTGTTTAGCAAGTAAATCGTGGATCAAATGAGAAAGTTCCAAATATGTGAGACAACTTGATGAGGTCATTTAAAAAAACCTAAAGGAATCTACAAAGTTAATATCTAAAATGGGGTTTGGGAAAAGTTTCTGGAGATTTCCAGCTTTCTCATCGGTCTGTTAAAATCCAAGACAGTATAAGTGTTGTTGCTGTAGACGATTTTAAAAAGGCTAATAAACGTATTTGTTATCAATGCTTTATTGTTGAAAACAAAATCGAAATTCTCTGGCACATAAAACAATTATTTCTACAAAAGGAAAGCCTACAAATCTTGATAATTTATACAAACAACAGTTTCTCAAAAAATAAAATTTTAATTTAGTAAACTTGTGCTCTATATTTTTAGCACTGTCTGCAATAATCCACCATAAATCCCTGAGCGGAGACATTTTTTGACCATGTTCTACAGACCCCCTCAACACTCCCCCCAAGTTGGTCAGTTACTAAGCCCAGCCCTGTAGTGAAAGGTGTCAGGGACATTTAGTTGTTAATGATCCATTTTATGACACAGGCCCAATTATTAACGCTACTTGGGAACTGGGTCAACATGAAGTGCCTCTGCTGTGCCATCAGCGAACCTACCAAGAACCAAGTGTGTGAAAAGAAGAACAATAACAATAAAAAGACACAAAATGTTAAGACTAGGAAGTCATCATAGGTCAATAACTATTTAAATAAATAAAAATGTTAGACACTGAATTCACCTCTATATCCTTACATTAAATTCCTTTTTTCCTTTATGAATTTTTGTTTTGCAATTGCCAATGCACTAGAAGATGAAAAATATACTTCAATCCATGCTTTTGGTTTGACCACGTGTTTGTTGTTGTTAAACATTAAATATCGTTCTGAAAACACAGTGATTTAATTATAATTTAACTTTTGGCCCTTCAATGAAATGTTTACCAAATAATATACATATTAGGAGGGCCTTCTTTTAATGCCATCAACAAATCTCTCTCACTATGTTGCCTTTCTCACCAAAACACTAATGCCGTAGGAACACTACTTTAATTCTTTATCCCACCTTATTCAGATATGCAGCAAAACATATAAAATATGAAGAAAACATAATATGATCTATTTGCATGTCCAGCTTCCCTTAAATGGGGACGCTGACCATATATACACTGAATGTGAAAGGACAAGAAAAAAAGCTAATTTTAAGTTGCAAAGAACTGGTTTAATGAATCAAGTTTTGTTATTTTGCTATGGTAGAATAATAAATAAATAAATATGTTGGGTATTGTATAGCTACTTTCTCTAGGAAGAAGTTGAGAGTGGATCGTTGTTTTTAGAAAGTTAATTTTTAGTAGCAAAGTTTGACTGCAAGTCAAAAAATGTTCAGTAAATGTTTCTTTCTCTCTACTTCCCTTATAGTCTTTTACTTGTGAAATTATCACTGAAGTGGTTACTAATAGGTAATGAAATAAAATGCCAAATTTGCTAGTGAAAAATAGTTTTCAACTGTGAAAAGCACTTGGCAGGAGACCTAGAAACACGTGGGCTAATGCTATAGTCTACTGCAGCTTAAAATAAGTCATTTTTTATGTCTTTTGGGAAGAACAAAGTATGATTAAAAATAATTCCTCAAAAACTTATCAGCACTGCTGTTTAGGTACCTATTAGGAAGTGATTAGCATTTCATACCGACTCTTTCCAAAATATAAAATCGTTGGCAACCATCATTATACACCCTCGCACAGACTTGATTTTTAACCCAGCAACATCTGGAAGGCACAAAGCATCTTCCCTTTTGTCTCACAGCTGCTGGTTAGTTATTGGAACTAGACCATTTGTTAAGCTTCCTTTTGATTTACTGCCTTAGCATGAGCGTTAACCAGGAATAGCCATTTTAAAAGGCAATTTCAAAAGCCTAAGAATTAATACAATGAATCCTCCTAGGCAGTTTTGGGAAAACGTCAGTGACGTCAAAGTAAAATACGCCTGCCTGGAACACATAAGGCCTCCCCATTCCCTCCTACAACACCAGTGAGAAACATGGTTTGCTCTGTTCTGTATACCCTTTTTAGAACATGAAAAGCAAAGGATGCCCAAAAGATGGTGACATCTAAATCATAAAGCGTTATGTGCACTAGTCAGGAAACAAATGTAGACTCTGACAGATCCTGACACAGTATTAAAAAAAAAAAAAAGTTTTCTAAGTTTTAGACACTGATAAGCAGGCTGTCCCAAAGAGGGAAGACAGCAGCGTCAGGACAACCGGCCAGCTCACCAGGATTCACATGACACTTGAATCACTGCGTGTGAACACTTGACCGTAATAGTTTACCGTGGCTGAAGAGAAATTCTGACTTCCTCTCACAGTGTTTCAGGAACAGTATAATTTCTAAGTGAGCTTTCAAAATTGAACAAAATTTGAAACTTAGACTCCCCTCCCCCCTTTAAGAATGCCAAAAGATCCTGTTTTAAGTGCTCTGGTTTACAGTTCTATGGGTAACAATTATATCCTGCAGGAGGTTTCCAATGTTCCTCTTTTTGGTGTTAACGGCTGTGCCCACAGCAAAGTGGATACTCCCAGAAGTAGCAGTGACCTCAGTGACCTCTGCCCCCCGGTTTTGAAGTCCAAACTAGCTCTTGTCATAGCACTGCTGGGAAGTTCTGTTCGTTAATGAAGCCGGCTTTCAAATATGGAGAAGGATGAGGTACGGCCCTCCTGTGTCAAGTCTTGGAAGTCTTCAAGCCTTGCTTTTCCATGATGTTCCAGAGTTTGCGGAGATTGGACTGTGTGATGATGTCATCCGGCTTGAGCTGTAGCGCTCGCAGGTAGTTGGCCTCGGCCTTCTGGAGTCGTCCATTGAGGTGCAGGATGGCTCCCAAGTTCATCAGAGCAGCCGGATACTGGAACCAGAGAGAGGAAGGAAAACGATTAAGAGGCCATGGCAAGCTTTCCTTCATGGAAGACAAAAATCTTCATCCATTTATGCAAATGACTCCCTTATGTCTGGAGGCATTTTATGGAAGCAATGTAGCAATTTATACAAATAGATAAAACAGGAAGGGAAAAAAAGGTTTTCAAACAGCTGCTGTGTACTTTGTGCTTTAAAGAGGGCAGGCAGTTAAGGAAATAGCTTTTTCTTTAATGAGAAAGTATAGGTTACCTATGGAGACCTAGTAACCTAGTCACACTGTACTTTCTTGAGAAAAAAGTTAAACGGGATACAATTTTAGACGGAAAGAATTGAACTTTTTTTCAACTCAATGCCAAGCAATAAAAAATTAAGTGGGAAAAGTTGACAAATCTATGTCTACCCATTCTTTGCTTTCTCTCCTTAGCAATATTCTAGGCCATTTCTGCAAACATATATAAATAAGTAAAATAAGGCCTTCCCAAAGGAAAAAACACTTTGCTTGTTATCTACGAATAAGGGCTGTCCTGTTCTTGTCTTGTCCCTGGAACTTTCTGGCTAACAAAGGGCAGCTGATACCTTGGCAGTTACATAAATGCATATTTCAAACATCAGATAAAACTAAAATTGTTTATGCTAAGATTATATTTTCATTTTACAGATGGTGTCAACTATTAATTGTCTTGGCAACTATGATACAGCCTAAAATAATTCACAATTATTTTTATGGTTTAGTGTTTTCACAATGCAAGCATTTTTTTTTCAGCTGAATTCATATGACTCCACTCTTTACTGTAAATACAATTATTTCTGAATCAAAAACAATGCTGGGGGGAGGGTTGAATAGCTCAGAGTAAATCAGCTGGGAAAAGATGATCAGATTTGGATTTGAAGAGATCTGGATTTGAGTTCTTGCTCAACCACCGGCTGTGACCATGGTGAGGTCCCCTAACATATCTGTGTCCCAGTTCTTTCATTTATGAAATACTGAATAAACATCAACTTTTTTGCATGTTGTCAGAAAGATAAAATGAGAAAATAAATGTAGCATAGTATTGATACGTGCACATAATAAGCACTCCACAAATGTCAAGTTCACTTTTTCTTGTCTCATTTTGCTTGAGGTCTAGCACATGCATGTTTACGATTTTTATGTTGTTATACATACTTTATAATTTTTGTTTCAATGGCTGCATAACATGTCTCTTTGGATGTATACCAAAGTTGTCTTAAGTCTTCAACTGCTGGGTATTATTTTCCGACTCTTCTGTATCCTTTTTTCTTTTCCAAAAATAATGTTGCAAATATAAGCTATTCCTGACCTTCGAAAACCTTTTGGTTAGGATGACTCCATAGTTATCAAGAAAAATACAGATGGCCAACTTCTAATTTTAAACACCAATCCAAATAAACATAGCTTTTGAGCAGTGAATAGCTCCACACTGGAAACCTAAAATAACACCACCTACTCTGTCTTCCTGAAAGAACTTTGTTATCATATCACCCATTGTTATACTGAGTTTCTTGATGCTGGGACACATTTCTGAATTATGTCCACTCCCAGAGCTTAGCATGACTGCCAATAAACAGCTACTAAATTGAAGGCGAAGTGTGTTCACAGCCTGACTTACTGGAGATGCTAAGTAGATAAAACGTTCAGACTTCCTGCTATCCTGAGTGGGAAGAGAGGAAATGGGGAGGGAGAACCACGGCTGGAGACCATTCCCTACTAACCAGAAATAGAAAAGGCCCAGTGTTGGGGCTGAGAGAAACCAGATGGCTCTGTGGGGTAGTGGTTATTTCTTGAACCACTTTATTATCAGAGTCTGTACCTAACTATAATTGCAACTCAAGGGGATTATTAAAAACACTCAAGAGGTTACAGAATCACATGCCTAGGTTCCAATGCCAGTTCTGCTCCAGTGACATGTGCACTTAGGAAGCACTGAGACCACAGTTTCTTCTGGAAACGGGATGAGAACAGTACTTGCTTCACAGGGTTGTTAATGAGATTACATGAGGATACAAAATTATTGTCTTTTCCCTCTTCTTTTCTGTCTCCTCATCATCTCAAACACACAAAGTAGGATCTTCTTGTCAATATGCCTGAATGACCACTGAGTCCAAATGCTGAGGATGTGTGAACTGGCTCTGCCTATACTAGGTTTGTAGCCTTTCTTAGGTTAAACCTGGAAAAGACAGCTGTGAAAACAGGTGGTGAAGTACATACCAAGCCACATAAATAGGCTTTACTATTGTTACTAAATTGCAGCCTGGGGTCCATCTCTCCTTAGACTACTTTGAAGTCACCTTTCTGCTATCAAGTGATGAAAAAAAGTTAATATTATTTGAAGAAAACACAATTAGGAAGTTATATCTGTTATCAAAATGAGTTCGGAATGCTAATTATAATGGTGTTTGGAATGATTCTAATTTTGCATTATCCACGTTAGTGTTACTCATTAAACAAAAATAATAAAGAATTGACATCATGAAGTTAATGTGGGATAACCGATCTCTTGAAAGCTCACATATACTCATTAACTGTGTCCCCTAAAGAGTCAAAATCCAAATAAACTAAAAATGTGCATATTTAAGATCATTCAATATTTTTAAAGCAGCTATAGATGTCTACATTCAGATGAAACATTTTGGTTTAGATATGTCTATTCTAATAGAGTAAAAAAAAGCTTTTTTTTTTAATTTAAAAGCCTATGGACATACATTATGTAACGCTTAAAACATCACTATAACTTCTTATTTGAATAAATAGAAACTGATGAAATTTACATACTGGTGTGCTCAAATGTGACATAAGAGTATCATTGCCTTAGGTAACTGCTTTGATAGTATCAACCATTATTTTGATTAAAAATTTCATGTGTTTGTTAAACATTTATGAATAAAACTAGATACAGAAGACTTTCTTCTTATATGGTTATTTTCTCTCTTCAAAGACAAGGGCTTCTTTATCTTTTAAGCCTGTCATGTCTCTCCTCCACAGCAATGACCAGGGTAGCTTAGTGGATGCCCACTGGACTGAATGCCTTCAGGTCTTCTAGCCTTGCTACAAAAATTGCAAGGAGTAGCATTGGCATCACCTGGGAGCTTAACAGAAATTCAGAATTTCAGTTGCCACCTACTGACTCAGAATCTGAATTTCAACAAGATCTCCCAGTGCTTTGTATGCTTATTAAAATTGGAGAAGCATGGTTCTAGAGGTTATTTCCAGATTCTAGATTACGTCCTTTTAGGGTTTTTGAGATGAAGTTTCCTATAAGAAGATGAAGTTCCTACAGAACAAAAGTGTATCAGATCACATGTCCATCCTTCCATAAAGTAGAATTCTTCTCTTGGCCATGTAATTATTTAAGGTAATAAATGTTCAAATGAAACTTTATTAACAGAAGCCATAAATGACTAAATATTGTTAGACAGAAGGAGAGGGAATGAAAAGCCTTTTCATAACCAAAGAAGAGCATGTAAAGGTTTCTAAACAGATTTAAAGACTACCTCACGATATAACTGAAATGCAAGAAGTCCAGGTGACTGACTGGCTGTCTGATTACATAGTAGTGTCATTGCTCTCTGCCAGCTATGACTCATGGACTGGGGAACAGAAACCCAACCACATCTGCTGATGTCTTCCCTCACACACATCCTCTTTTATTAAAGACAGCCGATGAAATTTTCAGCATGTTAACAAACGCAGTCAAGCAGCTTGCAACCCAGTAACATGGGGCTTGTGGCTCCTCACAGACTAGAAAGGAAAACCAGACCTTTTTCGTTTCCTTGAAGAGGACAGATGCTTTACATCAAAGGGGCTGACTAGCAGCCATAATGAGGCAACGAATGATGTCTTTTCCAAGTCTCTAGGGAATTATGCCTTTATTGTTACTTCACTGTGGTCTTTGGCTTTCTTCTCTAACATTGGAGGCAATAAGCAAAATTAAAATTAATATATATGTAGATGTATATTGGGATGAGGTAGGGCAAAGGTAAGATTATGAAGGTCTTATTCTAATCTAATGCCCTTGAGGCTCCCAAGGAACCCAGCTGATCACACAGCACTGGAACACAAAATCATCTTCCTAGCCTTTGCCTATTACATAGTCTTGGAAAGATATCTATGGAGGAGGAATAGTGAGACCATAAGGGGATTTAAGATTGGGAATCCATGTTTCTACTGGGAACAGGACTAAAATATAGAACTTTGAACAGAGGACATGGGTGAGGCCTAGGAAAAGGAAAAGAAGGACTTGGTTGAAAAGTTCTGGAGTTGAAAACCCACACAGTGACTGGCCTCTCTGTATCCCATTCGTCCCTGAGACCACTTCCCTTTTCTGAAAATAAATCAAGAGGCAAGAGAAGCTATGAAAAAGATGAAGACAGAGATAACAGACCAATAGTTCTAGTTTTATAGATATATCAATTTTCACTCAAAGTGTTGCTGAAATTATCCATATAGTTGTACATTTACTCTTGTAAGAACTAAATAACTTTTAAGAAAGAATGTCTGAAGTTAGCCTTACCCAGCTGTTATTCAGTTAATACACTACACATTTGGGGGATGTTTTCAAGATAACCACCTTTAACTTCCCTTCTGAATTTGCAAACTTAAATTGAGTTTGCACAGTCTGAAGGTTTTAATGGATTCTCACTCTTTTTCAAATAGTTACCCCATAACTTAATGAAGGCTGCCTACTGCCATTCAACTGGATTCAGTTGAAATTGCTTACCCAATTTAATTTACTGAAGCAGTAACTGTACATGATGCTTAAAAATGAATGGTATAAACTTTAAAGAAACATATTCATGAAAAAGAGTATTTATGCATACATTTAAGGGATCTCTTTATATTTATTGTGCCTTGTACATGGCAAATATTTAATAAATAATTACCGAATTAAAGTTTTTAAGATTATCTATCAGGTTTATGGGAAAAAAGTGTGACATGGACTGAGACAAAATTAGATACCCTGTTCTCCTCGGTTCCACTATCACTCCTTCTCCTTGGTCCCACTGGCATGTGCAGTGGGCTGATACCAAGCTAGAAACCTCAATACATTACCCTTGATTCCTGGGGAATGAATACATTCCCCCACATGCACACATATACATTCATCCAGTTGTTCAGTCTTGGCAACTTCACCCTCAAATCTCCCTTAAATCTGTCTTTCAATTATAGTTATGCTCCTTTCTCCCAACTTGGTTTAAGCCGTGATCAACTTCTGAGATTGTTTAAATAAAATTATTTTGACAGAAAAGAATAATAAATGAATGGGGAGCTGAAAAGACTGACGGGTGACAGGTTAAATGAATGAACACACAAGTAAAGCCATATGCAGGGTTTTTTCTTTATTGTAAGTATTTTAGTCATAGAAGAATTTCAGAGTACCATAAAAACTGTGCACCTGCCTAACAAATAAAACTTTATAAAGACAACTGAAGCCCCCAAATATCTTTCAGTGAAATAACCCCCCTTTCCTTCTAAGAAAGCCACTCTCCTGAAGTTGGTGTCTATCATTCCCATGTATGTTTCACACTTCTATTTTTTGTGTACCCATAGCAAATGTATGATCTTATACATTTGTAAGTTTTAATTGTATACATATGTCATTATCCATCATGGGATGCCATCCTGACCAGCACTCACTTGGAATTTGAAATTTCTGCTCATCTTTTTGTTTTTCAGATTTATCCTTGTTGATATATGTAAGGTTTTGTTGTTTCACATAAATTCTGTTGAATGACTACCCATTTTCTGAAGGACTGGCTTACAGACTATTGAAAAGAGGCTGCCACTATAATTCAAAAAGCTACATGCCCTCCTATGTTCATAACAGCACTAGTCATAATAGCCAAGACATGGAAACAACCTAAATGTCCATTGACAGATGAATGGATAAAAAAGATGTGGAACATATCAACAATGGAATGCTACTCAGACATAAAAAAGAATGAAATAATGCCATTTGCAGCAACATGGATGCAACTAGAGATTATTATACTAGGTGAGGTAAGCCAGAGAGAGAAAGACAAATACCATATGATATCACTTATATGTGGAGTCTAAAATATGACACAGATGAACCTACCTACAAAACAGAAGCAGACTCACAGACATAAAGAACAGACTTGTAGTTGCTAAGGGGAAGGAGGATGGGGGAGGAATTAATTGGGAGTTTGGGGTTAGCAGATGCAAACTATTAGATACAGAATGGATAAGCAACAAGGTCTTACCGTCTAGCACAGGGAACTATATTCAATATCCTGTGATAAACCATAAAGGAAAAAGAATATAAGAAAGAATGTGTGTGTGTGTGTGTATAACTGAATCACTTTGCTGTACAGCAGAAATTAATACAACACTGTAAATCAACTACACTTCAATTAAAAAAAAAAACCTCTCATCTTAAAAAAAAGGAGGCTGCCATCAATATTCTTGTGAATATCTCCACATGTACTTATGGGAGAGTTTCTAAGACTGGAGTTGCTAGACATGGGGGATCTTCAACTTTGCCAGATATCACCAAATTGCCCTTCTGTGTGGTTGTAGCAAAATGCATTAGCATCAACATGTAACAGGGGTCTCTGTTTCCTATCCTTAATACCACTTAGTATTGTCTGGCTTTTTAAGTTTTGCAAATTGAGAGTTGGAAAACAGTATCTTATTCTGTGCTTAGTTTTTTTTCCTGATTACTAGAGAGGTTAATAATATTTTCAGAAGCTTACTAGCTTTTTACATTTCCTCTTCAGTGATCCACCTGTTTTTTTTTTTTTTAAGTTATTTATTTTTGGCTGTGTTGGGTCTTCGTTGCTGCACGTGGGCTTTCTCTAGTTGCGACAAGCGGGGGCTACTCTTCGTTGCGGTGCGCTGGCTTCTCGCTGCGGTGGCTTCTGTTGTTGTGGAGCACAGGTTGTAGGCGCGCGGGCTTCAGAAGTTGTGGCTCACGGGCTCAGTAGTTGTGGCTCGTGGGCTCTACAGCGCAGGCTCAGTAGTTGTGGCACACGGGTTCAGTTGCTCCGCGTCATGTGGGATCTTCCCGGACCAGGGCTCGAACCCGTGTCCCTTGCATTGGCAGGCGGATTTTTAACCACTGCGCCACCAGGGAAGCCCGATCCACCTGTTCTTTAACATTTGGACAGAATACGTTCTGTATGGATTGTCAACTACATGGTGATATTTGAAAGGTAATTATTCAGGGCTCCCATCACCTCAGAACAGCTGGTAAATAAGACTGTCTGGCCTGGTGTTTTCCTGGTCAGAGTCACTTTCTCAAGACTAACAACTAGATAACCACTGTTTCGAAGGTGAAAAGTCTGTTATACCTAAAATGGAAAATCCTTGATATAGGTGCACTTTCAATGCGGTGAGAGGAGGATAACAGAAATCTGGGCAGCGAGAGGGACAGCAGGAGCCACCAAAATGAGTCACAGTGACTATGGGAAGCCTGGACCACTGTATGTGGGAGAAGGATGGCTTTTTGCTGGTGCTCCTAGCATGCAGAAAAGACTTCTCTTTTTTTTTTTTTTTTTTTTTTTTCAGGTACGCGGGCCTCCCACTGTTGTGGCCTCTCCCGTTGCGGAGCGCAGGCTCCGGACGCGCAGGCTCAGCGGCCATGGCTCACGGGCCCAGCTGCTCCGCGGCATGTGGGATCTTCCCGGACCGGGGCACGAACCCGTGTCCCCTGCATCGGCAGGCGGACTCTCAACCACTGCGCCACCAGGGAAGCCCTGGAAAAGACTTCTCTTTATGGCCTGCTTCTCTGTCTCTATTCAGATGCCTTGCTTTCTGGCTTCTTAGCTCCTTTTCCCAGGGGCAACAAGCAAATTTAAGATGAACAATATGTTTCATATTCTTCCTCTCTTTACTGCCCTCCATTTCTACTGGCACTGCCTGGGTTAGCATCTCATCCCATTCCTAAATGCTATCAGCCTCCTCTTCTCCCCACTTTCAATTTCTTCCTTACTCCAATACCTTCCACCTGACCATCTGTCTTTCTTAAGCACATGGGGGTTTAGAGGGTCAACCTGTGCCGACAGAAAAGAATCCACTCTTCATCCCAGTACTAAGAAACCCTTTACAACTTGGCACCCCAAATAAGCCCTCCATATACATTCTTCATGAGCCACGTGAAACTTCTCTTTCTGCCGTGTGCTATTTTGAGCATCCATTTCTTATCAAACTACGCTTCTGACAAAGCTCTTCTTCCACTCTCTTTTTTACAAATTTCTGTTCATTTCAAAAACGAACTGAACAATCTCTTGTTCATAGCTTACTTTCTATGTTGCCATAGCACTGTCTACATACATTAATTGCAACACTTGCCACAATGAATTGTATCTACTTGTTGTGTCTGTCTTCTATGCTGGAAGGTAAGATAGTGAATTTACTTTGTTTTCATAGTGCTAGTGCCAGGCTCTGGCATGTGAAAGAAACTCTCAGTGAATGCTTTCTGAAAGAAGGAAAATTTGTACGGTTTAGCAAAAAGAGGTGACCTAGGAGAGGTAAATTCTAGTCCAAACAGCATAATTTAACAAACATTTATTAAGCACTTACTATATGTCAAGGTTGCTGCCAGATATGCTATATAAGTGGTGAAAAAGAACAATATAGTTTTTTGCTCTGTGTCTTGAGCCAACTTTAATTGCACACTTGGCATTTATCACTATTAGGAGGTGTACATTCTACTATGTATCATTTATGCTCCTGAAATTTGTGAGGTAGGCAAAACTGATATCCATGCCCTGTTTTTTTTTTTTTTTTTTTTTTGGTACGTGGGCCTCTCACTGTTGTGGCCTCTCCCGTTGCGGAGCACAGGCTCCGGACATGCAGGCCCAGCGGCCATGGCTCACGGGCCCAGCCGCTCCGCGGCATGTGGGATCTTCCCAGACCGGGGCACGAACCCGTGTCCCCTGCATCAGCAGGCGGACTCTCAACCACTGCGCCACCAGGGAAGCCCTCCATGCCCTGTTTTAAGAACTATAGGGCATGGTACAGAAGAAGGCTTCACCGCCCTCAAGGAGTTTATAGTCCAGGCCATGAATACAAATTCTTCTACACCAAAGAAGAATCAGACATGTCTACAAAGGACATACGAAGACTGAGCTAAGGGGTAAAGGGAGATTCCTTCCTTATGGGTGTGAAGCTTTTAGACAAGATAAATGATCAGGTTGCTTCAAATCTTTTATTCTTCTGAAATAAGAATGATACAGAAACTTTTGAAATGAATGGGTCCTATCAAAGTCAGTTTGTTACTTTTTAAAGCAAACTGAAGAGAGCAGAGCCAGCAGTGGAGAGAAGCCCTCACAGAGCAGGGTCTGCATTTCAATTAGTCTGGAGATTCAGATCTTAGTAGTGACAGCCATGATGTCAACCCTTCTGAGACCAGACCAAAATGGAAAAAGTTTTATTAAAAAATGAAATATTAATACAACAATTGAAAGATCTTTCACAAAATTTTATGACAAAAAAACCCCACAACCAATGCAATGTTCCCAATTCAGAAATGATAGTTCTTTGTAGTCATATGCTGACTACAGTCATTTTTTTTTTTTTTTTTTTTTTTTGTGGTATGCGGGCCTGTCACTGCTGTGGACTCTCCCGTTGCGGAGCACAGGCTCCAGACGCGCAGGCTCAGCGGCCATGGCTCACGGGCCCAGCCGCTCCACGGCATGTGGGATCTTCCCAGACCGGGGCACGAACCCGCGCCCCCTGCATTGGCAGGCGGACCCTCAACCACTGCGCCACCAGGGAAGCCCTGCAGCCATATTTTGAATAAAGCATCTCTGCAAAAAGATTTATCAAACTGTACATCCAGCAAGGGAAAACAACACAGGAAGTCTAGCAATGGCAAGGCAAATGCTGACAGATAATAGAAATGATTCATTCTGATTCTCAGTTTCAACACAGTATTTGTGTTTTTGAAATAGCTTTGAATAAAACAAAACAGATATAGGTGACAAGCAAGACACGACGCTGTATTAAGCAGTAGCTTCAATTCGTCAGTGACATGTTTTATCCTGTGTGCTCAATCCTTATCTCCTACCTCTGTTCCATCCAGCGGGTATTACAAGAATGTTCATTTAACTTTTATGATGGGTTTGATTGCCACAGTGTGGAGTGCTATTCATTTCAGTAGCAATCAAAATGTCAACAGCTGTGGTTTGGGGGATAGCAAACAGTGACTGTAACAAAGTCATTTCAAAGGTGGTGGCAATTTCTAGCAGATTTTAAAGTACATCTACTAAATTAAGGATATGACCTCAGAAATTATTCTTCACTGAGGATGATCCTATTTCAAAGATAGGTTTTCCTTATGTCCTTTAATTTCACAGTAAGTCTCTCACATGATCCAAATGGAAAACCTTGATCCCAGGCCACCTAAGTTTCACTCCCAGCTTTTTTTTTTTTTTTAACTTTTTTTAATTGAATGAAAAATTCTTTAAATTGTATAGTGCTTTACAGTTTTCAAAAGTTTCACACACACATGATTTCATACAATCTCATAATAATAACCCTCTTCTCCCCCTATCCCTTACTCACAGCTTTTATAAAATGCAATTGGGGGCTTCCCTGGTGGCGCAGTGGTTAAGAATCTGCCTGCCGATGCAGGGGACACGGGTTTAAGCCCTGGTCCGGGAATATCCCACATGCCGCGGAGCAACAAAGCCCGTGCGCCACAACTACTGAGCCTGCGCCCTAGAGCCCGCGAGCCACAACTACTGAAGCCTGTGTGCCACAACTTCTGAAGCCCACGCGCCTCGAGCCTGTGCTCTGCAATAAGCTACCACAATGAGAAGCCTGCGCCCCGCAACAAAGAGTAGCCCCCGCTCACCGCAACTAGAGAAAGCCCGCGTGCAGCAGCGAAGACCCAATGCAGCCAAAAATTAAATGAATAAATAAATTTTAAAAATGCAATTGGCACACTTTATCTTGATTTGCAACAAGCACGTAGCTCATCATTTGAAGGAAAATGACTAAAGAAATTTCTACCTATGTGAGAAAATATACGATGACTTAAAGTGCATGAAGATTAGAAAAATCAAAGTAAGAAGAATTTATTGAAGGTTAAAAACAATGAAGGAAAGTTTAGAAAAAGATCTGCACAGTTGGCAAACATTATGTCTCTCAAACACCAAGAGCTGTCTTCTCTTACTAATCTAGAGAGCTGCTACAAAAGCCCATAGCATCTTCTCCTTTTCTTTGAACCAAAGTCCTTGCCTGTTTCTAGTCCAAATACGATTTAAGCGACATAATTCACTCTGCACTTTATTCGTTTCTTTTTAGCATGAAGAGGAGGGAGGAACACGTGCATGCTTTCTCAATCATAGTCATGTTACACAGAAGGATTTCCAGCTGTACAGGCCATCCAAGTGTGTATGTGTGAAGCATGAGTTTGAATATATCTAATACAATGACTGCTCATTCCAAGGAGTTGAAACATGTCACTGGAATAATCATGTTGTTATTAAAATGTATTTTCAGAGACATGTTGGAAGTTGAGTTTTAGACTTATAATATTTAAGAACTCAACTGCCATGGAAGATGGAAGCAGAGAGCTAATTCTTTTCTTTTGCTGGGCGGGGTGGGGGTCGGAGGCTGGCCTTTTCTTTTTTTCTTTTTTTTTTGCTGTGTAAATTGATCTGATCCAAAAAATACAATACAGCAAGAGGTATGGACATACCACATTGACAGAATCAAAGTTATACTGGAATAAAGACTTGACAGGGGCTTCCCTGGTGGCGCAATGGTTGAAAGTCCGCCTGCCGATGCAGGGGACACGGGTTTGTGCCCCGGTCCGGGAAGATCCCACGTGCCGCGGAGTGGCTGGGCCCGTGAGCCATGGCCACTGAGCCTGTGCGTCCGGAGCCTGTGCTCCGCAACGGGAGAGGCCACAACAGCGAGAGGCCCGCGTATCACACACACACACACACAAAAGACTTGACAGATGCCACAACAATCAGATCCAGGAGATTATTTTTAACCTATGTACATCACTTCTCATAATTAACTTCTATGTTTGCAATAAGTAGCTTTGATCTGATGGAGGTCAACTGAGAGACAGTAATTTGCATGCTGTGGAAATGACAGATTTGTTCCTGAATGGGACTAATTGGAAATATTCATTTTTTTATTACGGAAATAAGCATGTCAGAGACCTTAAAACAGTGGATTAAGATGAAATTTAGGTTAGGCATACACTCTCTAAAGATGGATAGCACATTTTTTTTTCCCTTTCACAAAGCAGATGGGGACCCTGGTGTGAACAAGCAGGATTAATGCAAGGTTGACAGTGTCATTCAGAGCAATCACATTTCAACATGACATTAGAAGGCAGCAACTGTACATCCACAGAATGAAATAGGAAGAAAAACATCTCCCTGGGAGAATTCAGGCACACAGCAAGTGGAAAGTTTTGTGAATGCTCTAAGTTAGGACGACCAGATCAAATGTAATGAGCAGGAGCAAAGCAATCCCTCCAGAAACTATAAATCTTTCCAGGGACTAAAAATAAAATGTAAACACACTGTCTGCTGCATGGCATTCTATTTGCACTTTCCTAGGGCCTAGACTTTGTTGATACATGCTTGTAAAAATAATGATGCAAGGTCTTCACACATCATTTCAGAAAATATTCCATCAGGACACACCAATCAAGGTGAAGCCATGCTGTATTCCAAGCCATTATACTGGCCAAAGTGTCACACCTGCTGAAAATGTAAAAATAAACATGGCTTGTGTGTATCTACACTCATGGCAAATCAAGGGAGGCTGAATGGCAGAACTTCTGCCACTCACGTAGTCTAAGCTCACATCTCCCCCTCAAGATCTCTGCATTCATTTGCACACTTGGCCTTTACTTCTGAAACGCTCGTTACCTGAAATTGTCACGTTCAGACTGAACCTCCTAACTTAAAGCCTGTATAGTCAGCACATTATAGGAAGGCATTAAAGACTGGCTTGATGACACTTTTCTGCATAATAGCTTCCAAAATTGTAAATAAAACAGATTTTGTATCACCGTGACCTAATCTTATCTCTTCTCTGAGCAACTCTATTTTTGAAAATAATACACACTTATTTTCTTGACTCCCGTCCTTGGTCTAACCTATTAATATAAAACAAGTGAGCAAGCAAGCAAATAATAAGCAATCAATAAAGCAACTGCACAGAGCAAGAGTCCAAGCAACTGAGAGCCTCAGATATACTTATTGAACACTTATTCACCCATACTCACAAATAACAACCAAAATACTTGAAAAGGAAGGTAGAACAAAATAAATTATTCCAATGATTAATTGTCTTATGCCAACTTTGATTTCTTTTAGACTCACCTTCAATACAGAGTTAGGGAACCATAATGAATATGTGATACATGTCAAATATGTCTACAAAATCACAAATACATTTTCACCTACTCAAAAAACATAATTTTGTATTGACAATGCAACAACCTTGAATAGTGATTTGATATTTGACTATAGAAAAAACTTGGCTACATTTCATCTCTACTTATGATTTGTATCTGAACAAGAAAACAAAAAGAACTTCTCTAGAAGTATAAGAGAGGCACATCTCAATTATTTCATGTAAGAAATTAGAGGCAAGATCCTTTTCTGCTATTACATATTAGCTAGTCTTAAAGTATCTTATAAATACTTCACTAAGTATCTAATTAAATTATAGGCCATTTGTCTCATACATGCTTAATGTCCATTACATATAATAACTAAATCCAATTTCAGTATCTTGAAATGGTTCATAGAAATTAAGCTATGCTCTAATGCCTACAATTTAACACTTTTATTTACTTCAGTCAAAGACAGAAGTTTTAGAACTTTGTGACCTTCTTTGGTTCATCCAAGAGAAGAAGAAATTAAGTGGTAATTATGAAGGCAATATTCTTAGAAAATTAAGTCCTGGATGCTAAGTGAACATGACAGCCACGTGAAAGGGCAGCCTCCAGCAGAGAAGCAGGAGGGCATGTGGTGAATCTACAGGTTTTTTAATGCCAGAACTTGAAGAACCCATGAACGAAAATATTGCCTGCCATATCGGTAAATAAAGAATGTTGCAGCCATCAAGCCGTCACATTACAGCTGCCCGGAGAGTGAGCCCTGAGGGAACTCAGGATGGAGACAAATGGGCTGCCCACTGCCAAGCCCATCTAGAAATCAGCTGCTGCAACCACCTCTGAAGATGCACCCTGAGGCAACTCAGGATGAGAAAACACAGGATACTGGCCCCAGATAGCTGAAGTGTATATCAAAGGAATGATTTCAGTCAGCCCTGACTCTTCCATCTTCCTATACATAGAAAAGTGCTGAATTTTTAACTTGAGATAACTGGTTTTCTTTTATTAACACTAATGTTAATAAAAGAAATGTTTAGACTACCTGGTCTTTTGTTGCAAAATCTCATATATTGATATATCCTGGATCCCCCCTTGCCTCTTTGGGACCGGTTTTTCAGTGTTATCTGAGATGCTGTGTCCCAGGCTTGAAGCCCTCAGAACGTCCACTGAACAAAACATAACTCTCTACTTTCAGGTTGTAATTTTTTTCAGTCGACAAACCATAGCAGGACAGGAAGCATGGCCATCCCAAGTGTAAGTAGATCACTGCGTTAAGTATCTCTTACTAAATAAATGGGGGCTTAGGGAGGTTGAAAAAAAAACTATAACAATGAAATAATTAAAATTTCAAGAAAAAAGTCTCTAAAGGAGACTTGTAAGCTGCAAATGGTTAAAATATCTCTCCTGTAGTTCTATGACTATCATTTCTAAAATACGTTTGAGTTCTTCAGTGGTCTCATCCATTATAGCCAAATTTCTTTACTTTCTTTTTTAATGAAATTTGTTCATTCATTAATTCATTCATCTAATTATTGAGCACCTATGTTGGGGATTCAGCAGTTCACAAAACACTTCAAAAATCTCAGGCCTCATGGAGCTTAAATGCTACTTCTAAGACATACACAAAAAAATAAGTAAAATATATAGCACGTTATATTGTGATATATGATACGGTAAAAAAATATAACAAAGAAAGGGTTTAAGGAATGTATATAAGGAGAGAGGTCAATGAACTACAGTCTGTGGGTTATCTCCAGCCCACTGCTGGCCCATTTAAAAACCTACATGTTTTAAATGGCTGAAAACACTCAAAAGAAAGAATAATATATTATGATACATGAAAATGACATAAAATTCAAATTTCAATGCCCATAAATAAAATGTTTCTGGAACATAGCCACATTCAATCATCTATGTATTGTCTATGGCTGCTTCCGTGCTGCAAAGGCATGCAAAGAGCTGAATAGTTGAAACAGAGACATTATGACTGCAAAGCCTAAAATATTTACCATCTGGTCTGCTACAACCAAAGTTTGCCAATAGTAAATAGGGAGATCAGGAAAGGTCTTAAGAGACGATGGCACTTGACTGAAGAATTGAAGGCGTAAGCTTCTCAAGGAGTGACATGATCTGACATATACTTTGAACGTTGTGCTTAAAGTAGACTAATGAAGGACTCAAGTTTAGTATTATAGGTCAGTAGTGACGTTGCTGCCTCTGACAAGGGTAGTTGCAGTGGAAGTTGGCTTACGCGACTAGAAAAATGAGATGATTTACTGCAGTGGGAAATACCATGTGAGAAGGAGGAGTGGGAAGAAGATCAGGGGCTCAGTTTCAGACTAGTTGCTTGAGGGGGTCCCTGCAAGTGGAGATACTAAGTACACACTGAATAGATCAGTCTGGAGTCCAAAGAAGTGATCTCAGCCTGAGATATACATTTGAGAGTCGTCACTGTATTTAAAGCTAGGAGAGAGGTTGGGATCTCTGACAGACTGAGTATACAGAGAAGAGTGAAGCTGTTCAAGAAGAGAAGAACTTCAAGGTTAAGAGACTGGATGGTTGGGAAGGAATCAGCCAAGGGAATGAGTGATAAGATGAAAGACGGACCAGATTTAGGAGGTAGCAGAGAGAGGGTGTGCTGGTAACCAAGTGAAGAAAGTGCTTCCAGGAGGAATGAGTAATTATCTGTGTCAAACGCGATTAGTATGACAAATAACGTTAAACTGAGAACAAACAGATTTAATGATGTTCTGTGCTGTTCTAGTAACTTTGACAGGAGCAGTTTTGGTGACATCATTGGGGAAAAAGCCTGTATGGAGTAGGTCCAAATGAAAATAGA
Source organism: Hyperoodon ampullatus (assembly GCF_949752795.1). Taxonomy (NCBI): domain Eukaryota; kingdom Metazoa; phylum Chordata; class Mammalia; order Artiodactyla; family Ziphiidae; genus Hyperoodon; species Hyperoodon ampullatus. Next base: position 9,221,558 of record NC_136924.1, on the reverse strand, counting down.
AAGGTTTGCTATAAACAGAAGGAGGGATATTGAGTGGTAGTCAGAGGTATAAATGGGCTTGATAGGCTTTCTGTTTTTCAATTTTGGGAGACATAATATCATGTGTTTTTTTTTTTTGCGGTACGTGGGCCTCTCACTGTTGCGGCCTCTCCCGTTGCGGAGCACAGGCTCCGGACGCGCAGGCTCAGTGGCCATGGCTCACGGGCCCAGCCGCTATGCATGTGGGATCTTCCCGGACCAGGGCACGAACCCGCGCCCCCTGCATCAGCAGGCGGACTCTCAACCACTGCGCCACCAGGGAAGCCCCATAATATCATGTTTAAATGCTAATGGAGAAAACGTGGTAGAGAGAAAAAAAGTTTGTTAATATAAGAGAGTCAGAGAAACAGAAACAGAAAAACGTAGAGAGGGAGGAGAGACAGAGGAAGAGGGATTGGGAACATCCTTCAGTCAAGAACAGAGGCATTCAGTGAAGAAATGCAGAGGCTGGTTTGAGCTACACGTATGGACAGTTTATCCATAATAACGGGAGGAAAGGTAGCATTTAGAGGCACAGATGCAAATAGATGGTTAGATTTTGTGATGGGATTCTGTGGAAGTTCTCTCTGATTACTTCTATATTCTCAGTGAAAGAGGAAGCAAGGCCATCAGTTGAGTGTGATGATGGAAGAAGAGCTGTTGGAAATTTCAGGTGAGACAGTAAAGTGTGAACAGTAATCTAGAAAAATGTCAGACAGAACAGACTAGAAAATTATAGTAGGTTTGCCACCCAGCACTGTGGTCTCACTTGAAGTAGTGATATTGAGCTTAAAGTGTGTTGTCTTCTTAAGCTATGTTTAGCTTTAAGATGCAGATATGGAACAGGCAGAGATGGATTTAACCAGGTGTTGTTTGCGCCCAAAAAGTATGATGGGCAAAAAGAAGCAAAGGAGCTGAGGTTGCATGCAAGGGAGTGATAATGACTGACCTTGAAATGTAATCTCAATAAAGAGGAATGTGAGGTATAATAGTCAAGAACATTGAAACACTTGTGATTTCAATGGACTGTAGGTCCTGGGTGTGGCCGAAGCATTTGGGAAATTGGTGCCAGAGTTAGAGATGGTAGGCAGGTACTAGGCTGTCTGAAATGAGACCACGGAGGTAGAGAAAAGAGCAACTAGTTAAGAGGGCTCTCTTGACAGACCAAAGTTAATACAGTATTTTAAGAGTTGGGGAGTGATTGATGGGTGATGCAGGCAAAGGAGGGAAATAGAATCTTATGGGAATTAGATTCTGGGGAAGAGGGGTGACTTGTGAGGATGGGGCCTTTTTGGGGTGACTTCTGTGAACAGGGATAGAAAACATGACTGAGATTAGTCCTGATGGTACCAAGGAAAAAAAATGACACAACAATTTTGTTAACAAATACTAGCAAGGAGGGGCATTAGTTAGGATAACTTTTTTTTCCTTTTTAAAAGCTTTATTTTATTTCATTTTAACTTTTTATTTTATATTGGAGTATAGTTGATTAGCAATATTGTGTTAGTTTCAGGTGTACAGCCACAGTGATTCAGTTATACATATGCATGTATCTATTCTTTTTCGAATTCTCTTCCCATTTAAGTTGTTACAAAATGTTGAGCAAGAGTTCCCTGTGCTATGCAGTAGGTCCTTGTTGGTTATCCATTTTAAATATAGCAGTGTGTTCATGTCAATCTCAAACTCCCTAACTATCCCTCCCCCCAACCCTTCTCTCCTGGTAACCACAGTTCTCTAATCTCCAACTCCAGTTTGCAGTTATTTCTTTTACCCCTCCCTACTTCAGAAGAGTGGTTCTCATCTCCGTCTTAAAAGCCCAACAGCATTTCAGAAGGAGAACATTATTCTATCTACCAGAAGAGAGAATCTCTATGCTCTGCTATACTGACCGAAGTAGAAGTCTTTGTGATTATAAAAGTCATTGAAATTTTAAGAGTTGGCTTCAAAATTCAAAGGTGTCATATTAATGAAGTTAGTTAACAACAACTACGGAGTCTGCATCCTGCGAAGACCATTCAAAGTAACGGGGAGTAGGCTTCCCTGGTGGTGCAGTGGTTGAGAGTCTGCCTGCCGATGTAGGGGACACAGGTTCGTGCCCCGGTCCGGGAAGATCCCACATGCCGCGGAGCGGCTGGGCCCGTGAGCCATGGCCGCTGAGCCTGCGCGTCCGGAGCCTGTGCTCCGCAACGGGAGAGGCCACAACAGTGAGGCCCATGTACCGTCAAAAAAAAAAAAAACAACCCAAAAAACAAAAAACAAAGTAACGGGGAGTAAAAAGGAAAGTGGATCTTGCTCTCAAAATGTTTTCAAACTCAAGGGAAGGGAGGAAGTGGCAAATACAGATAAGCAACATAAACAAATAAAAGTACACAGACATCTGAAGAAACACTTTGACATCCTCCTGGAATGTTATCCACTTTTGGCAGTACTCCACTTTGTTCAGCTTACTACTGAGAACCACTACACAATCCACAGTTTATTTATCAGAAGTATGTAGTGCTTCTCCTATAAAGAACACTGACTGATTTGCATTTTGACACAACCCTTTTCTTATATTTCAGTTTGATATCGTGTTGTCAGCAGAGCAATTCGACTTCTTGCCAAGATAAAGTCTAATTTCATCCCCACAACATGAAAAGAAATTTACTTTCCTTCCTCTATTCTCTCCTTTCATCATTAAGTAGCAAACTAGACTAGTGACCAAATATATTTTGTTCCTTTCTTCACTTATAGAAAAAGTAAGACGTGGCATACTTTCCATGCTGCTAGGATTGATGTTCACGGGATGGACGAAGGACCCATGTATCTACTTTTCTTGCTGTCTATCCAAAATCAAGCTTCTTCTCATGTGGGTACAAACTCACTTACAGGAATATTTGCACCCTAATGGCTTGAAAGTCACAAAGGTCTACCCAGTTGCAAGGAGCTAATGTCAATACGTAAGCTAGTCACATACAATTTGCTGTCAACTGCAGGTTTTTGAATTACCTTTGTAATATGAATTCGTTACCTGCTTTCTAGTACAATTTCCCTAGTGAAAACAGCATTAGCCCACTGTTCACCTGAAGCATGACAAATCATCTTCATCCTCACTGCAATTTTTTGTTCAAAGGTATTGTATATACAAAGCTCCCAGATCTTTTTTTAGTCTTAGTGTCTTAATGGGTCTGAAAGTCTGTCTTCCATTATTTATACAACAGACACTTTACTTTTTTTTTTTTTTTTTTGCTATTTTTAAATTTTTCAAAGCACATATACTTACATGGTTTCATCCTGAAGGATTCAGTTGTTCAAAGTAACACAGCCAGTGATCAGTACTACTGGGTCCAAAACACAATTCTCTCCACTCTATTTCCACTCTACTATTCCAACTTATTATGATGGTGATACAGGGATTGTTTTCATTTTGGTAAACACTGGCAGTGATTCACAATGTCTGTCACAAACATTCGGATAGATTGCACTGACAATATCCTGTAACTATAATTTAAGGGCACAGGCTAACTGGAAGATGGAGAGAATGAGACAGAGGTACTGACAGATACAGTGAATCTACCTGCACCAGCATGAATTTTCTATGATTTTTCTGAAACACACTAAACAGTATTTGGGGTCAATGAAATTATTCTTAATTTAGCCTTTACTTCTTGCTTCATGTACTCTAAAGTGTGAAAATAAATCACTATCTACTTGAAGAAAGACAAAATTTATATCTTTATAATTGGCCCACTGCTCACAAACAGTAGGGTTAAAATTATAATGCTTTGATATTTAAAAACAAAACATTGCTGTCCAAGATTATTTAATCACACCAAATAGTCTATTGAAGTTTTATCTTTTTTTTTTTTTTTCCCGGTACACAGGCCTCTCACTGTTGTGGCCTCTCCCGTTGTGGAGCACAGGCTCCGGACGTGCAGGCTCAGCGGCCATGCTCACGGGCCCAGCCGCTCCGCGGCATGTGGGATCTTCCCAGACCGGGGCACGAACCCGTGTCCCCTTCATCGGCAGGTGGACTCTCAACCACTGCGCCACCAGGGAAGCCCTGAAGTTTTATCTTTGAATGCAAAATCGTGTCACGAGCAATCATGCTAAATGCCTGTTTTAATTTACTTGATTTATAAATTTAATTTTCATTTATCAAGTTCTATTCAATGAAGACTGATTAAAAATATGATCAATATTGTTTTTAGCTAGCCACCAAAGTACAGGGAAAACTTGTTATAAAACACGAACTGCAAAGCAATTCAATAATAAAATAACTATTAATCAATTAGAAGCATCTAGGATGTGCTGGTAGTGCCATACTTACTTTCTGGAAGAAGGTTCCAGAGATTCTGTAATACTTCAGTGTTTATTAGGTATTAGAAGTAGAAAGATCATCTTAACTGCAGCCATTCTTGCTAGTATTTGTTAGTGGAAAAACAGTGTTCTAGACAGGTAAAATATAGAATTAGCGCCATGTATATTATCTAGGTTAAGATGCATTACAGTGGGGGTTTTTCCCAAGCTGTCTGATCTACATAATTATATTTTGTTCAGACAGATCATTCTTGCTGAAAATAACAAACAGACCTCAGATTATAAAGGTGTTGATATAGTTATTCCCCAGTGAGGAGGAAATGTTTTAAGACAAATATACCAGAACAATATATATGTATGTATATCTCCAAAATGGCAAGTAGGAACAGTTCTGGATTAATAGTAGGAAGATCCAAATTTTAATTTTTACTTTAGCATTTCCTACCTATATGACTTTGTAAAAATTACCCAACATTGCTAAGTCAGTTTCCTAAATGAAAAACAACAAAAAAACCCCCTGCAAAAATAGATGTTGTTTTTCTCATTAGATATTATGAGGAATAATAAAGTAGGTACACAAACAATTTGCAAATTTATAAAACCCTACAGAAATGTTAGATATTATTGTACAGCATGTTACCAAAAGAAAAGCTGTAATATTTCAGTGGTAATGCGCAAACTTCCAGATGGCACTGTCTTAGTAGAAAAAAAACTAGATCAAGGGTGAAAATACATTAGTTATAAGGGTAAGCTAACCAACCCCAAACTGAAAGAAAATTAACATTTTTCTTCTTTGAATTTGTGGGGGAAAATTCTGTTTTGTAAATTCTTCGGTTGAAGAAGAACAATAATAAGCCTCGGAGAATCTCTTAATCTCGCTTATTCTCAGGAGGCATCTGAGGAGATGTAAATGTTATGCGCATAGAGCATATATACAAGTATATTTCACTTCTTAATGTTGGAGGAATTTGGACTCTGGGAAAAAAGCAAACTATACTAATGGTAGCACAAGGAAATTCAAAGCAGCATATGGTTAAACTTCGGCTCTAAATCACAAGTGTACGTTTAAAATCCAGTGTGAGGGGACTGTGGATGTTGTGCACAGTAAGAATCTTATTAGAGGAAAAAAAATTAAATTGAACTCATCTGGTTGCCTATGGGGTTGTTTTTATTTAGTTTGGAAAATTTCATTCCTGCTATAAATCTTTACCATAAATGATAAAGAATAACACCTATGGTGTAAGAAAAAAGAACAAAATTAAGCTTTTAATCAAGAAATTAGGAGCTCCCTGGGAAACAGCTGGGGAAGGAGGAGGTATCATATTTCATTCTTTTGCAAAGTAGGAAAGTCTGAAAAAAATATTGGACCTTTATAGGAGGATATTGGCATTAAGAGAATCTGATGATTATGGAACAAAATCACTCTCTTCCAGCAACAGAGATAGATTTCTCTCTTAGTATAGCATATTCATTAAAAGAATTCATTAAAAAGATATGACATACTCTAATTTACTCTAAATTCCTTAAAAGGGTATAACATACCCTAATCTACCTAACAAGTCTTCTCAGTGGGTATTTAGGTTGTTTCTACTTTCTTTGCTGTTAGAAACAATGCTGCAGTACCCAGAGATGGCATTTGATATAGATTTTCAAGGATGAATTAATTCCTGGGGCCAGGGAGAAGAACAGGGCAGGACCTATGGGCAGGAGAACTTCAGGGGAATGAAAGGGTAAAGTGCATGGAATTTCAAAGCATGTTGCGTTCGTGGATGGCGGTGGTACTGGGAGATTGGGAGGTAGTAAAATGAAGTGCCTTGTAGTACCAGGGTTGCCGGCATTGGGTAGGGGCACACTTGCTAAGGTGAGCTCATCTTTTACATCTTTGGTTTCTGATAAAACTTTTGTTAGAAAAAGGATTTTGTATCTGCCCAGAAAGTGTGGGAAAAGATTATTATCAGCAATGAGAAGTCAAAGAGTATTTATATTTGTAATTGGAAAGAAATGTGTTTTAGATGCAGTTCTCGTGGCTAAATTAGAGGATCAGTTTGAGGAACCTGAGATTTGAGGCAGAGAGAGCAGTTAGAGACCTCTTGGAAATGTCATGCCGGGAATTGTGGAACCCTAAGCTAAGGCAGTGAAAAGAGAGGTGAAGAAGAGATATTACAGAGAGCCATTTTGGTTGTTATCTGATAGGATTTGGTGATCTCCTGCGGGAGGAGGGTGGAAAAAGAAAAGAAAGGTGAAGCTAACTTGGAAATTATTAGCTTGGCCACTTGAGTGAGGGTAAATGTAATAACTGATGTGAAGAATCCATGAGGAAGAGATGTGCTGGGATGGAAGGATGGAATCAGTTGTTCTCAATATGTCCATTTTCCCCATCTCTACCTAGGACTAAGACATCACCGTCTACAGAGTAGACTCCTCCAATGGCTGATTAACGGTCTCTCTGCTTCCAGCTGGTCTCTATAATTCATTCTCCATGCAGTAACGCCAGACATCTTTGTAACATATAAATAAAATTATTTTCCTCACGCTTAAATTACCCAAGAGAGGGCTTCCCTGGTGGCGCAGTGGTTGACAGTCTGCCTGCCGATGCAGGGGACACGGGTTCGCGCCCCGGTCCGGGAAGATCCCACATGCCGCGGAGCGGCTGGGCCCGTGAGCCATGGCCGCTGAGCCTGCGCGTCCGGAGCCTGTGCTCCGCAACAGGAGAGGCCACAACAGTGAGAGGCCCGTGTACCACAAAAAAAAAAAAAAAAAAAAAAATACCCAAGAGATTTCCCTCTGTACTTAAAATCAAAGTCATTCCTGCCTACCCATACTTATCTCTCCAACCTTGGCTCCTGTCCCTCCCTCTCTCTCTCTCTCATATGCTCCTTGCCCACATGGGTTCTCCTTCTGCTCCAAGCTTCCTCCCATCTTGTCTTCAGGCCTTTACACAAGCTGTTCCTCTCCACTTTTTTGCATGACTAGCTCCTTGGTATTTCAGTCCCAGATTATATCTCACTTTTTAGATATGCTCAACAGTGATTATCCAAACTACAGTATGTGGCCCGCCAATTACTCTTTTTTTTTATGGCTTATGCTTTTTTTCATAACATGCATCATTCAATAATATTTCATGTTTTTATGTCCTTTCCAAGATCAGAATAAAAATCCTTTTTGTAAATGAAAGGGACTGTATTTCCCTTGTTACTGTTCATTCCTAAGGCCTAGGGCACTGCTGACCGTGAATAGATATTCAATACATATTTGGTAAATGAAAGAATAAATGGTGTGCTTGAAGTGCCCCGTGGCACAGCTATGTGCACATAGCTCGAAAGTAGTTTTGAGCCCAGAGGAAAGAGAAAGCTTGGAGAAACGGAGGGATTAGGAACAGTTGTACAATGATTGATTTATATCTTGTAGGCTAAGCTACTACTTGTGTTTGCATGTATGAGAGAGAGATTGAGAGAGAGAGAGAGAGAGAGAGAGAGAGAGAGAGAGAGAGAGAGAGAGAGAGTGTGTGCGTGTGCTTGAAAAGAACGACATTCCCATAATAATTACTTTTAAGTCACTTCATTATATCCTTTCCAGGACACAGAAACAAACTAAAACTCATCTCTCCTTGATTTCTCTTTCAATGGCTAGTAGCTTGAATTGGAACCTTGGCTCCAGCACTAGTTAGGTGTATGACTTCAGGCAGATCACCCATCTTCATCTCTTTACTTGATAGCTATTTACTAAGCATTCGCCGTGGATACAGATACTGTGGGACTCTGCTCTCACGGAGCCTATACTCTTGTGAGGGGAATGAACAATCAAATCATCACACAACTAAATGAAGGTCAACTATGATACAAACTATAAATATGAAGCAAATTGTATGGAGCAAATGCAGTTCAGAGGAGGTTTCCCTAGATGATGACTGCCAAGTTGAGATCAGATGAATGAGTAGAAATTCACAGGTGAGGGAGCTATAGGTAGAAGTTCTAGAAAACCAGTCCGATGAGTGCTCAGAGAGCAAAGGAGAGAGAACTGTGAGATGGGACTACAAAGATCACTCAAGACCGTAACATGGGGGCTTCCCTGGTGGCGCAGTGGTTGAGAGTCCACCTGCCGATGCAGGGGACGCGGGTTCATGCCCCGGTCCGGGAGGATCCCACATGCTGCGGAGCGGCTGGGCCCGTGAGCCATGGCCGCTGAGCCTGTGCGTCCGGAGTCTGTGCTCCACGACGGGAGGGGCTGCAGCGGTGAGAGGCCCGCGTACCGCAGGAAAAAAAAAGACCATATCATGAGGGGCTAAAGGCCACCGTAAGGGCTTAGTGAATGAAGGGCTCCCACATGCTGCCTTTCCCTGGTAGCTTCTCCCACTGATAACACCATGCATACTTTGGTGTAGGTATAGTAAACTTCCTGAATGTGGCAGAAAACTTACTATTCCAAACAGTGTCTCTAAAAACCACAAACTCTTCCACATATACAGAAGGCATATTTGAATAATGTGTAAAGTATCTGTAAAGTGAATTGAATAAAAGCAACTTGGTTTGTGTTGGTTAAAAGGGATGCATCTGTGACATTTGTAAGATTTTTCTCTCAATCACATACATGCTCATGATGTCAAATTTTTATAATAGTAAGAAATCATCAGTCATGACTTCAGAACTTCAGATCTAGAGCAGTCTTCCTCATCTGAGTGTAAATTTCAATTTCTAATATTTAAGAAGAAAGAGCTTGTTAATTAAGCAAATTAATATTGTGGAGAGGGTTTCCTAGAGGCATATTTAACCTACCTGCAAGGCCAACCACTCTACAATACCTGGCTTACATGCAAATGAGAAGTTACAAAATGTAAATTAGTTTGTTCATTACAATGGTCTAGTAAGGCTTAGAACCGCACTATCATTAGTTAAGTCACTGTGATAAAGTTATAAAGCTGCATTTTCTATTAAAATTCATTAATTCTCTATTTCTTTCACTCACTCACTCACTCACTCACTCACTAAACCTGCTCCTTGGGGAGTCTTCCCCATCTCAGGATATGGCAACTCCATCCTTATGAAAGTTGCTCAAGCCAAAAACCACGGAATCTTCTCGACTTTTCTCTCTCACACCGTACATCAAATCCATCGGCCAATACTGTAGGCTCTGCTTAAACAGATGTACACGCAGACGCAGACACTCATACACACACCCACGATCATCCCACCTCTTCAAGAATTTTTTCTTAGTCACCTTTGCAAACTTCGCTTTTAATTGGCACTAATATGTCAAGTTTGGGAATCACAAAACCTCCTGATATCTCTTCATGGACTCTAGGTTTAAAACACTCATTCTACTTGTTCTCTCTGGGTTTTTAAGATAACTTCAACACCTGTATCTCTAGCCCCGATCTCTCCCCTAATTTTCAGGCTTGCATTCAGTTGCCTGATGGGCATCAAGGACATCCAGCAGTCAAGGTCAATGCATTGTCTTGCCTATCGGAATGCTCATCTTTCCGGATCCCCTATTTAAATAACAAGTGGCAGAATCCACTTGATCCCCCAAGCTACAGACTCCTCCCTCCTCCTTACTTCCTTGTCCCTATTAAGGAATCATCAAGTGCTGCCCATTTGATTGCCTAAATATTTCTCAAATATGCCTCTTCTCCCGCTCCTACTTACCACTGCCCTAGTGTAAGGGAGCTTATTCGTGTTCTGTTTCCTAGACCTCAATTTATCTCCTTTGTTCAGGCAAGGAAGGCAGGAGAGGAGGTTCCTCTGCGGAGATGTCGCAGGTACGAACTTAGTATAAACGCACCTACTGCAATCCCCCGCTACCTTCTAGACGCTCACAGAAACAAACTCAACAAGCGGACAACTTAGTTAATACACAGGAAAATGTCTGAAGCAAGAGTTATAAAAAATATTGTGGTGCCTCTTCGTCCCTGTTTTCTATGATACCTTTGGGAATTCATTGGAGTTCCTGTCTCATTCACTGAACTTGGCAGCTGTAACTCGCAGACACAAAGAGAAAGGAAAAGTCTGCAGATGTCTGTCTTTTTCCTTTTCTTGCCTTCTTTTTTTGGTGAAGTTCAGCCAGGGCAGAAAATATAAAAAGACGTAAAATATCACTTACAGACTTGATCACAAGAAATTTAGCTGTGTATCTTACCTTTGCAAGGATTTTCCTCTCTAACGTTGTTACTCATTATCTTGTTGAGCTATTCCACATGCTAAAGTAATATAGACTCTGATAGAGGAATGTGTGTGTACACGTACACACACACACACACACACACACACGCACAGAGTGACATCCTGAATAGGCAACAGAGTTCCTTACATGCCTCCCAAGAGATAGTATGGGGATCTCTGAAGCACAACAGTACTTCAATACTGAACACATCGTATCTTAACAATGTTCCACATTCCCACCATTAAATTTCAAACCCATGTGCAAATAGCTGTTTGCATAACCATAGGGGGAAGAACACGGTATGCTTTTATTTAACTTTGCCACTTGTCTATTTCTCAAGACAAGGGACAGCCAAGCTTTGCTTGTCTCTTTATAGTTGTAGTAAACAGAACTTGATCCTGCTTGATAGAGGGATGCCTGACAGGGGATCTATGATAAAGGTTCATTTTTAATCATGGGGACGGCAAGAACATGGATGCTATTTTTAATTAACTGAACTATGCAAAATAACCTATTATAAATAGAGACGTGTATTTAGAAAGGTAAGAGTACATGATGAAAACAATATAAATAATATGATGAAGACTGCTGATTGCTCCCGCAGTACAATCTAGTTTTCTCTTCTTTCTGGGTATAGGGCTACCTGCTAGAAACAATATTCCCCACTTTGTCTTGTGGCCAGGCTTGGTCATGCAATTAAATTCTCACCAATAAAATGCAAGCAGAATGGATATGTGTAACTTGTGTAAAAGGAAATCCTTACCCTGAAGTTCCTTTCTTTTGTTCTCCAACACATGAGGACAGAGCCATGCCTATAATCAGTTGCGACCATGTAGAAGAGGCTAATGCTCTCTGGGATGGCAGGACAGAATGGAAGGAGGACCCCCTTAGACTCTCTTGGAGGCTGGGAGGAGTTGGGCCTGGCTCTGTCTAGGCGAGAATACTGCAAAAGTATTTGGGAGAAATACTTTGGGAGAAAGCAAGATTATCTCTAAAACACAGTGGCAACCATGAAGGCAGTAGGTCAGTTAGGGATGCCCCATGAGCAGAAGCATGGCTCTCAAAGGCACACAAATGTACTTTTCCAAAGGAGGTTCACAATGTCCATTTCTTCCTTTCCATCCAAACCAACATATACATGTTGGTATTTATTCTCTCACACATATTCTTTCATCGCCCTTCCTCTATGTGTGTGTAAAGTCACGTGCCATAGTGGAGAAGACAGACATCTTGGTAACAAGAAAACCTAGTAGAAAAGTGGGCAAAAGATGTATTATAGGCAAGTCTCACAGAAGATGCTTAACAAATAATTAATATATAAAACATTTGAGGGCTTCCCTGGTGGAGCAGTGGTCGAGAGTCTGCCTGCCGATGCAGGGGACGCGGGTTCGTGCCCCGGTCCGGGAAGATCCCACATGCCGCGGAGCGGCTGGGCCTGTGAGCCATGGCTGCTGAGCCTGCGCGTCCGGAGCCTGTGCTCCGCAACGGGAGAGGCCACAACAGTGAGAGGCCTGCGTACCGCAAAAAAAAAAAAAAAAAATTGAAAAGCTGTGTTACCACAAGAGTAGGCAGAAAGAAGCAACTTGAAACAACAAAATAGAAATTTTTAGTCTTCAGGTTGTTCATAATTATAAAAGATGTGTATTACTCCAATCTGGCTGCTGGGCTGGGAGGAATGTGAACTGCTGTAACTTTTTTTGGAAAATAATCTGGCAGTATAGCAACTATGAACATTTAAAATGTTCATCTTCTTTGACTTAGCAACCATACTCTTAGGAATTTATCTTAGAGAAGTAAAAACAAAACGTTTAAGGAGCTATGTAAAAGGAGCATTGCAGCACCGCTTATAACAGCATTTAGAGAAAGGGAGAAAAAAAAGAGCAAATGAAATGTTCATTAATACAGTAAAATTTGACAAGCTGATGGTAATACCTTAGTGAAGTTTTACTCTTCTTTAAAATGACCTTCAGTTATACTCTAGCATCTTAAAATATTTAAAGCCACATACTAGTGTCACCTGTGCAAAGTGCAGTTTAAAAAGGGAATGTGGGGCAAAGTATGCTGGGAGAAGAGCAGCGAAGGGAGGGCAAAGATGATGTGCTGAGCTTTAGAACAAAGTGGGTTTGGATAGAGAAAGGCTTACTGTGGTGACTAGGAAACCACCCAGACACTTCTATAGAGAACATGTAGCCATTCTTTGGGGGAAACCTGAAATTTATATGAATGGTTAAGTTCAGCACTGAAATCTGTATATTTAGGAAACGTGACTTTATTTGATACTTGATATGACTGAATGTATTAGATGATCTACCAATGTCTCAATGGAATAGAACACAAGAGGAGCTCTTGGAATTCTGGGAGAACTCTTGGAGTGCTGGGTGTAAGAGGAACAGAACAAACGTGAACTTCTTTCAGGAGAGGTATAGGAACAGGTTTACATTTTAGAAATATCACTCGGCAGCAACCCAGGAAATGGATCTAAGGAAGCAGATCTAAGAAGGAAGTAGGATCACCCTGAGGGCCTGTACAAGGGCAATGTGGGAAGAGATGGAAAGGAGGGAAGACAGGTTTGAGAAATGAGAGATGGAATGCCTAGCGAAAGGGCAGACTTGTTGCTGCTGTCTATGCCTCTTGCTCAGTGCCGGGGCAGATGATGGCACCATTCATATACTCTGGGAATTCAGGGATAAAAGCTGATCTCAGAAAACTATCTTATCCAAAGAAGTTAACGTTTTGCAGACACTTGTGATGTGTCAGCTGCATGACTCTTAATGCATAACAATGGAAATAGAACTTTCACTATTAAATTAGTGCAAATGAGTTTTCTCTCTAAAGGGCATGGACGTGACACTCGTAGCAGGATATGATGTTAGAATAAAGTACTTTAGTGATTATATTTCATTTGATCTCTCCAACTGTAATTCGTTTCTTTCTTTTCTCCTTCACTCAGCACATGGATTTAAGTAATTTTTTTCAAGACACAGACTAAATCCAGGAAAATATATCTACATCTAACCTTTCTCTTCTAATGCTTCTGAAAATTAGATATTTTAATGCCACACTTAAAACATCTAAACCATGGTAACAATCTTACAGTATATTATGAATATGCCTAGTCTTTCCAACTTATTAGGGATTTGATGTGAAAAGAAAGGCATAAAAAACGCTAAACATGGGGACAGGAAGATGCTTTTTTCTCTCCATGTCCTCTATCACAACTCAAATTTGAGCCCATGAGCCCATGTTGACTGTAATCCTAGGGTATATGCATTGAATTCTGCAAAATATAGGAAGGAGAAAGCACATGCACAGAAGCACAAAAAAGAACATAAAAATCTGCCTTTTGGTTTTTACACTATCAAGCCAACCCCTTGCTCTGCCTTTATCAAGTCAAGATGCATCACTGAAAACCCCCAGAGTCAGCACTGCCTACAGAAAGGTCATGACTTAGGAGAGGTCAGCATTTGGAGTTGAAAGGGGCTTTTTTTGCTCACTACCATGCCATACTTCAAACTGAGATTCTCACGATGAGCCTGTAAAGATTTTAAGAATTTAAAATTTAAGGATTTTATGACTTATGCTTTTGTTCTTATACTTCTGACATAGGCATCATGCTGGCTACAGAGCAGGCTATAGTTATTTGTCTGATTTAGTTTCAGAGTGCTTAGTGGGCCCAAGTGATTACTTAGTTTGGCTAAGAGCACATAAAAAATACAAAAATGTGTCTGCTGTATTGTGAATTAGTTATCTTCTGAAACACCACAGCTAATAATAGCAACAGTACCATAAAGTTAATAAAAACAATAATAATAAGTGACATTCACTGAATGCTTATGATGTACCCTTCAATTTTTTAAAATTAATTCTCACACCAACTTGATGTGAAAAATAAAATGAGGAATTCGAGTTAATCTGTATAAGGCAACGCAACATGTAAGTGGCTGAACCAGAATAAAAACAAAGGTTTCACTCAGTTTTTTTGTTTGTTTGTTGGTTGGTTTTTTTGCGGTACGCGGGCCTCTCACTGTTGTGGCCTCTCCCGTTGCGGAGCACAGGCTCCGGATGCACAGGCTCAGCGGCCATGGCTCACGGGCCCACCAGCCGCTCCGCGGCATGTGGGATCCTCTTGGACCGGGGCACGAACCCATGTCCCCTGCGTCGGCAGGCAGACTCTCAACCACTGTGCCCCCAGGGAAGCCCTTCACTCAGTTTTATAATATAGTGAAAGCACAAATGAGCAGATGTTCCAGAAGAGCCCAAGTTAGGAAGTATACAGAAGGAAGCAATTCAAAGCCTCATTATTATCATTTTCATTTTAAAAACAGATGATAATGCTGATAACAGCTAACCTTTGCTGTACACTTATTATGTTTCAGGCACTATTTTTTTTTTTTTTTTTTTTTTTGCGGTATGCGGGCCTCTCACTGTTGTGGCTTCTCCCGTTGTGGAGCACAGGTTCTGGACGCGCAGGCCCAGCGACCATGGCTCACGGGCCCAGCCGCTCCGAGGCATGTGGGGTCCTCCCGGACCGGGGCACGAACCTGTGTCCCCTGCATCGGCAGGTGGACTCTCAACCACTGCGCCACCAGGGAAGCCCTCAGGCACTATTTTAAATGCTTAAAATCTATTAACTCCTTGGATTCTCAAGATGATTTTATGATTTAAGTGCTACTAATACCCCATTTGACAGAAGAGGAAATTGAAAGACAGAGAGGTTAAGTAACATACTCGAGGTCACAAAGTAAATGGTTTAGCTGGAACTGGCTGATGGAAGCAAAGCCAATCGAGAAAAGAATGCTAGCTTTTAAAGTGGGGTCCACAGTCTCATGGCACATTAGAATCAACTGGGTAGCTTTAAAAACTAGGATGATGGGGTTCTGTCTTTGACCAATTAAAATCAGAGTGGTGAGACGCAGGGCTCAGAATGTTGTAAAAGCTCCCTAGGTGATTCTAATGCAGCTAGGGCTAAGAACCACTGTACAACATAAAGTCAAGACTACTATTTCTATTCTCAGAAAATAACATTTGGGTTCAAGGTCAATGGCAGGAGGTAGATTAAAAACTCAGTAATAAATAATAGAACTATTGCCTTTGCTGTGTTAGAAAATTATTAACACTGATCGTAAGCAAAAACATTACAGATAACTTAAAACAGAGTCCCAGAGTGAATATAGAATCTTGGGTTTATTTAACGGATGTCAAAGCTGACTTTCTTATCAGTTTTAATTGGATAGTAAATTCACTCTATTGTTTCCAGAAACAGTCCAGGAATACCATGTTAGGAGAGGCCTTGCAGGATCTTTTTTCAATTGGGCTCAAATAGATGGTTAATTTCTAAAGTGTTAATTTCATTCTGTGGGTTCCATTTTTCATGGCACTTATTTCTGATAGACACAGAGGGCAATATTTTCAAGGTATAAGACATATTCCTCTCAATCCAAGTGAATACATACCACTGTCTTACTATTGTTTTATGAATGGGATTTCAAACAACAAATGAAGTCCCAAAGAGAAATCTGGGATGCAAAATCTTTTGTAACATGATGGAAACTGTCTATGGACAGCCATTAAAAAAGTAAATAAAACAAACTATGCCCTCTCCCCAGGGCAAAGAGAAAGGCTATGAGAAAAAGGTAAGGTAGAAAAAGAATAATGCTTGGTAAACCTTACCTGTTGAGGGAAGTCAGGACAAATACTGGCCCCACCAAGACCTTTTCTCAAAGGCATAGTTAAAAATATATATAAGTGTATTCCTTGGTTTTCCACTCTTATTTTACTTTTCCTCAACTGATGGAACTCACAGAAGAATTAATAGCAAATGTAAACTGTGGAGGGGGCTCAGACTGAGAGCTCTTTTCCAATGATGAAGTGTTGATTCAACAACCCCATCAAAAACAGAACATCACCACCAAATCCCGACATAGGACGTGTGGTCAACACTCTGGCCCTTGCTTCCTGATCCAAGAGACTCACTACCAGGCTAGACACAGTGATGGCAGGAAGAGTCTGGGGAAAAAAAATACTCTCCCTGGAAAGCACACATACTAGTTTAGCCAATTTGTTATTTTTGTCTTTAAAATGATTTCTTAACCACAGTCAGGTTTCTTGAAATGCAGGCAATTTTTCTTTTGGAGAAAAATTGGCCTTTCGTTCATTCGTATGGTTGACACAAACCACTGATCCCCAGGGCTGCGGCTTGTCATATTAGGTTTTGGCACTGTTGCCCTCTCTGTATAGGTGCCTCACCATTTTTTTTGTTTGCTTCTCATTTCCCCTTTCACTGGTATTTTCCTCCTATTGTGGTTCCCAATATCAAAATAGGTCATCCATAGACAACAGCACAGGGAAATAAACCACAAAATCTAGTCTTTTTTTTTTTTTCCTTCATAAAATTGACTAATGGGGAGGAAAACTTTTTGGCTTATTATTCTTATTCTAAGTTTTTTCACATACCCTTCTTATTTTTAGCATCGAAATATTTGTCATTGCTTTTTTAAAAAGGAAATCTTATATAAGGTAAATTACCTGTGGAGAGGGAGATATGCCCTTTAAGGGGCTACTTTTTGGAAAATCACTGGCCAGTTTTCAATAAGGTCTGAATGTATTTATAAAATCAGCTTCTACCTTATGGTTTACTTTGTGTTTTGCAGAGGAAAGTGAGGCCTGTAAAGGAGGTAAGCATACCATTAGGTCAAACAAAGAAGTTTAAGGGTTATACTTTATTTGGATTATAGTGCTATAGAAGCTGCTCCAAAGGTTTATAGCTATTCATTCTATGACATCTGCTGTCACTTCTACCACAGGCTGAGTTTCAGAATCTAAATATATGAACACTTATCAAGAGTGATTCTGCATTTCCTGAGTATGAAGTCATTTAAAATTGGACAGAGTTCCAGTTCATTGTGATCACTGTCTCCTGAGACTCAGGTAGAGAGAACCAAAAGACCCAGGGTGGGTGCAAGTTGCGGCAGACAGAAAAAATTTCAAGGTTCTCCATTCAGCGAGAGTTAAAAAAAAAAAAAAATCAACATTACTCTTAAACATCTCTCTTAAAAAATCACTTGGATGGCTCTTGAAGTAAACTACAGTACAGCCTCTCAGTGTGTTCCTGGCAGCCAGTCTCGTTGCTTTTGGTTTTATTTCCAGCGCTGTAAAAGATCAACGTGTTTTGTGCTGAGCAGCCCATGTTGTGGTTGGCTTGCATTTAGAGGCTGAATTTCATTGGGGGAGGGGACACGTTGAACACAACATGTTTCAAACACGAGAACCATACTCAGTGCTGCAAGATGTCTACGCTAGGAAAGGACAGGAAGCCAACACAGACTGAGAGGACAGAAGCTTCCTGTGAATCCCTTCCCAACATTGACCGAGCACCTACTGTCTTCCAGGCACCACCACATGTGCCGGGGAAAGAGGAAGTCCAGAAAATAAAGTCCTTGCCACCACAGAGCTCATGGTCTGGAGAGCGGACACAGATAATGCACGTAGGTAAGAAAATACATAGGCTGTAGATGGTGATAAAAACCAAGGAGAAAACGTACAGCAGGACAGGATAAAAGAGGTAGGGTATATTACTAGTACAGAGGTGTTTCTTATGAAGCAGGATGGGAAATCTTACTGATACAAGTTGCTATTTGAGCAGATATTTAAGAAAGTGCCAGAGCTAGCCATGCTGCTATCCGGAGGAAAAGCACGGCGGCTGGAGGAAAAAGTACGATTATAAAGCCCGGAGGAAGGAGTGTGCTTGAGTCTGTGACAGGCAACATCATTTTGTTCGTTGTTTATGTAACCTGGCAAGTGGAATTGACTTATTTAAAAATTATTCTCTTTGTGTAAAGAATATATAGACAGGGCTTCCCTGGTGGCGCAGCGGTTGAGAGTCCGCCTGCCGATGCAGGGGACACGGGTTCGTGCCCCGGTCCGGGAAGATCCCACATGCCGCGGAGCGGCTGGGCCTGTGAGCCATGGCCGCTGAGCCTGCGCATCCGGAGCCTGTGCTCCGCAACACGAGAGGCCACAACAGTGAGAGGCCCGCGTACCACACACACACAAAAAAATTAAAGAATATATAGACAAATTCCTGCAATGTAAATAATTTAACAGTAGCTCTGGACCAAGCAGTATTCTAAGTGCTCTGTATGTATTGTTGCATTTCCATAACAAACCCTCTGAGGTAGTTAGTATTACCTCCGTTTACAGAGTGAGCAAATGAGGCTTAGGGATGTAAGCAACACACCCAAGATCTCAGAGCCAGAGGCAGGTGAAGCCCTGTTTAGTACACCCAAGCCATGTAATTCCAGAGCCTACACTGCTAAGCTACGTTGCCTACCAGGGCTTGTGAAAATGGCGTGATTCCACTGGAAGTTCACTGCAGAGACTGCTCTTCCCAAACCAGTGAAGTCACTGAAGCGTGCTATTTACAGCAACGTCTAGTAAATAGACAAACCCTATGTGCTACCCATGTCTCTGTACATTCAGGAAAGCAAAACCCAAAGTTTCTTTGTGAAATATCATGCTGGAAGTAGGTATCTGTTTTTTCACTGCTGCCATATGAGCGGAATACACTTTATCCCTAAACATTAAAAATGTTTTGATGCCATTAAGGTACACAAAATACGTATTCATGATTAAGTGCTACACTTTTTGAGATATAGCATATATAAGCCAGACCAGGTGGGGTGGGAATAGATATAGGTTCTGGAAAACATGTTAAAATAAAAACTTGATATATATTTGAAGGTGCTACACTAAATAAAATCTACACTATATCAAGGATCATTTAGCACTATACACTGTAATTTTACAAAAACATTTAGTTCAAAATAGGCTTTCGAAACCTGCAGTCATGAATTGCCCTTTGACTATCAACTTTATTGATGGTGTGTATCATGTTTTGTCACCATTCCTGCCTTCACTAGGGATCTTGACTTGTTCTGAGGCTATTGCCAACACGCATCTGGCAGACCTTTGGTTATTCCCAGAGCCTAGCATGTTCTCGCACACTTTAAGTGCTATAGCACGCATATATTTGAGGAGATAATAAATTTCCATTAAAGCAGAGTTGAAAATTCAAACCAAGTTTTAAAAAGAATTGAGTCATATAATATCTTCATGCTGTAGTTCCTTTTACATAAACATCTTCACCATATCCAGCAGCTTCAGTTTAGACGTGAGAAGTACTTGGATTGGATAAATTAAGGACTAAAAGATCAATTCCGAATTACTCAAAAAAAGCTTTTTGCTGTAATACTCTATTCATAACACATCATTAAACAGATTAAAAACCTACAATCAATTTAGCATATTTCTAAGTAGTTTTTTTTTTCCTTTTCTAGGGATTTTTTAAAGGAGAATGTTAATATTACTTTATTTATATGTGGGGGAATTTTAGATTCCTGTGTATTTAAACATTATTGTACTGGAAATCACAATAACCTTAACATACGAACTTTTGTCAAATACATCTCTAGACCGTAATACACATATAGTAGGAATAAAATAAAATCTGACATGATACCTGCACGTCATTCTACCATAACTCTCATTTAAAGAACACAAATTCAGTTAACAGCAAAACTTCACAAAGAAATTGCCAGGTAAGTAAGAGTCTACTGTCCAAAGTATCTGGCCTTCCAAATCCTAAACCAACATTTCACTAAATCATTTTGCTTGCTTCAGCTTATTAAAGGAAAGGAAATAAATTACCTTTATGAAAAAATGAGATTTACTGTGGTTGTATGAGTCAGCCCAAGACGAAGTAATCAACACATTTCAAGCAATACAAAAACAGTAATTTGTTTGCTATGTTTCTTGAAGTCCCTGAATATTCTCTGAAGATAACACAGTGAATTCATGAATTTTTAAGAACTGTTGTATAAGGTGTGGAAGATGCAAACTTTCAAGACTCATAAACTATATAAACCACTCATGAAAAAAATTAAGAAACAATTAAATGCTAAGCCTGCATCAGCTACATCTCTGAGAGAGTAGGAATCACAACTTCCTTGTTTCTCATTATATCCCTGGTATTCATTTTAGATACCGACATATAATAGGCACTCTGCTTGCCTGGATTTGTATTCTGAATCTACCACTACCTGTGAGATCCCAGACAAACTACCCTGCCTCTGTTTCTCCATCTGCAAAAATGGGGTAGAATTTAACTTTTAATGTTTAACTAGTGTAGATGTTGTTAGGCTGATGCTTCCTAATTTTTTTAAAAAAGACGTTTTTATGGTCTCAACATTATCATGTTTACTCTTCTACAAGTTACAGAGACAAAATTTTTTTGGTAATAATTCATAATAGATACAAGCAGAAATATGGACCTATAATAGTTGTTTATCAACTTTTAACCCACTCAAAATTATCACCTCCATTTAGGTGAATGCTCTCTTTTTTACATCATTAAGTGTGTATAAAAAAGGTTCCTAACTTCCAAACATGGAGACACAGTTTATACAAATTCAAATGTAAATAATGGACTTAAAGCAATCATATGGTACTACAGTGCTTATGGTATAATCCATCATCTGTTCACCATAAAAGTTCCCTACAAGTAGGAAATGTTTAGGAGTTACTGTGTCAATCAGCATAGTAGAAAAGAAAATGATAATGTTATATTACTCAATGAAAGGAAAAATAAGCATATGTGCATGTATCCAGTAAAGATTTCCAAGGCTAATCAAAGTACATAATCTTCCTTCGGCAGCAAAATAATTCCATCTTCCAGATTTATGGAACCTATTGCTTTCAATGCTAGCCTAAGAAAACTATATCAAAAAGAAGATATTAAAGTGGAGAAAAGCAACTAAACATAAGTGAGAAATTATAAATTCTACATAGGAATCTTTCTCCATAAGAAAATTCGAAAATAAGCACAGATATCCATGTATTTGCAGTGTGTCATTTAAGTAGAGTGACCTACAGAAATGCATTTTAAAAATCCTTTGTTCTTTCAATATTTTCATATTGACACTTTTTCAAATACAGTTTTTCACAATTTCTGGTATCATTTTAATAATGCATGTAATCATGGATGAAGAAAAGTATCAGTGCATATTAAGGATATATTTATTAAAGTAGCTTTGATTTGCTGATAGATATGTACATTAGCATACTTGTGGCTACAAATAAAAGCTCAGCTAGTTGAAACAGATGAAAGCTATGATTACAAAAATTTAACAAATAGTATGACTCTTTGGGAAAAGATAGTTGAACCTTGTTAAGAAAAAGGGAAAACTACCATTGGTTTCTGTAAACCAATAGTGGAAAATGCACTATATATTTAAGAAAAATAATTTGTCTTGTAGGTAAACTAAATTAATACATATTGAGGATTTTTATTCATTTGTTTTAGTAGCTTTTATTAGGATTTGTATATAAACAACCAGTAAAAATTATAGGTGGAATCAAGAAATAAACTGTAGTACAAATACAGATTCCATGGGGAAGATCCAGCTATCCTTTATAGGATTAAACAGTTAAGTAGAACAGTTAAGGAAGAGTAACTTAGATTGGAGAATAAGGGAAAAAAAGTGTTTGAAAGCAGTAGCAGTAAATGTTCTACATCTATCCGTTCTTGAGCTTGTTGAGATCTATCATATGATACTATCAAAAACATAGTTGATTATTTCCACATGTAATTTAAGCAATTACTTTCTTTAGTATAAATTGTATATGTATATATACATATATGTAAATATATAAATATATATTTCATAAATCATTCTCACAAATCTTTTCAAAATTGCTTCTCTCTTTAAAATTCAGTATTCCTAATCTGAAGAAATTACTTTTAAAATGAAACCAATTCAGTGAATTGACCATTTCAAACTCTCCGTCACAAAACCTTTAATGGCACCACATTTGCCCTCTTTAAGTTGCCATTTACTCTTCAAAAGGGCAGTGTCTCAGTAGGTCACAGTATGTGGTAAAGCTGCATTTCTGGGAGTTATTTCGCTACAGATCTCATTTAAGAAAGTGACAAGAACAACAAAACGGAGATGAAAACCACAGAAATAATGAGAGTAAGTAAAATATAAAGGTCCTATTCTTAAAAACTTGAGTTCTCTATAGTTTTATTTTTTGCTGTAATCACAATGCAGGTTCAGACAACTGATAAAACTCTGAATACCATACCACAGTGGCCATTTGTTGGCACTTGGTATCTAAGGAAGTAACAGTTGATAATAAGACAAAGACTGAGACATTTTGTAGCATACACATTTTTTTCCCTCTCTTAAAGATGTCATTCTTTTCAGCTCTCTTCTAGGGTTTGTTAGCAAAGATGTTACAGCAATATATTTAAGCAAATTCTTCTCAAGTTGATAAAGGGAAACTCCTGATTTTGACATTATCTAGTGACAAGAAGTTTAACATTGTAACAACTCAGTCTGGGAAAATAACATCATCCAGAATGACACAGAATCTCCTTGACCAAAGAAGACATTCCTCTGAGTCCTCTTTTTGACTAGGCCTCATCCTTGGGTCTTTTCTTAGGCCTGCCTAGCCCAGCTGTAGCAAGAATTCTGCTAAGTTAATTTAGCGAGAATCCCCCCACCCTCACTATCTGATCATACTGGCTTGTCTTCAGCAAGAATTCTGTAAGTTGGTTTTCCAAGAATCCTCCTACTCTTGAGGTCTCTTCTTAGTAATTTTCCATCCACTGACCACCCCCTGCTGTCTCTGCTGTATGCCAGGTTGAACCTGATCTGTCTCTCTTATTTCCATAGTCATGACACTTATCACAATAGTCCTGAATAAAGTCTTCATTACTATTTTTAAAAGCACTGGGGACTTCCCTGGTGGTCCAGTGGTTAAGACTTTGCACTTCCACTGCATGGGGCACAGGTTCGATCCTTGGGTGGGGAAGTTCTGCATGCCCCGTGGTGTGGCCAAAAAATAAATAAATAAATAATATTTTTTAAAAAGCATTGGAATATATATTTTTTTCTCTTTAACAAAGACACAGGACTTTCAAGAAGAAATTATTCTATCAATCTACTAATTTTTCAGGATCTGCCCAACTTTTACTTGTCTTTAGGGTAAAGTTAAACAAAATTTTATCTGTAGATGTAAATAAGAGTTCAGGTAGATAATAAAGAGGAGTAGAAGAAAGGTAAGAAAATAGAAAAAAGAGGAGTGGAATGTTACAGGAAACTCAGAAGAGGGAGGGGATAAAGAATCATATACAAACACGGCTTTTTGTTAATGTTTCAGTTATATTTAGAAAAAACATGGCCCCATAAGTCCAATCAAGGATGAGAAACATAAATGTCTGAAATAGAAATGGGGGAGAAATTTTATATACAATGGAATACTACTCAGCCATAAAAAAGAATGAAATAATGCCATTTGAAGCAATATGGATGGACCTCGAGATTATCCTACTAAGTGAAGTAAGTCAGAAAGAGAAAGACAAATATCATGCAATATCACTCATATGTGGAATCTAAAATATGACACAAATGAACTTATCTACAAAACAGAAACAGACTCCCAGACATAGAGAAGAGACTTGTGGCTGCCAAAGGGGAGATGGGGTTGGGGGAGGGAGGAACTGGGAGTTTGAGACTAGCAGATGCAAACTATTATATTTAGAATGGATAAACAACAAGGTCCTACTGTATAGCACAAGAAACTATACTCAATATCCTGTGATAAACTATAATGGAAAAGAATATAAAAAAGAAAGGCTATATGTGTAGAAGTGAATCACTTTGCTGTACAGCAGAAATTAACACATTGTAAATCAACTATACTTCAATAAAAAAAATTAAAAAAAAAAAAAAAAAGAAATGAGAGAGGCCAGCTGTGGAAATAACCAAAGGGGATTATGAAGAATGTGGTGACTGGGGGTGAGGGAAGGTCATATCCTTCTCATGGGAGCAGCTACTGGTCCACCCTAGTTGCTATGCCCAGGTAAGAACATGGGCCAGTGTGGTTAGATTAGCTGAGTTCAAAACAAAACAAAACACAACAGGAATCTAGTTTCTCTGGAAGAAAAGGAACTGAAAGTAATTTTAGTGTGTGGTCCCACAGTTCAAACAATTATAGCTATAAATCGATGCAAAGGATACCCTCACAAAGAAATGTGAGTAAAAATAAACACGTTTGGAATCAGATAACATAATTAAGTGGAATTCCCCAAAGTTCTTGATGTTCCTCAACCCTAAAGTACTCAGGCTGATTTTCTTTATAGCCAAGAGCCACGTAAGTTCCTGCCCACATCTCACACCCCCTCATCCTTTTCTGGTTGTGAATCTAAAACACACACACAACACATACATACATTTTCAAAAAATAGTGCTCAAACATGATTGCATGTGGATTGTGATGAATAACAATACCCCAAGGATGGAAAAACTGTAAATTCAGCTTAGTTGAGCCCAAATATCTGATCCCAGTCCAGGTGACAACTAGCCCACATCAACAGCTAGTAAACAAGTGGATTATACTAACCATCTTTGTCTTCTAAGCATGAAGAATTATACAGATGATAAACAAAATTAGTAATCACTTCAGAAATACATTTTTTCTGGTTTATCTCACATTTTCGAAATAGAAGTATAACACAAAGCAACAACAATGTAAGCAGAGAGAAATGAATGCACCAAAAACTCAACTTTGTAACTTGTTAGAAGAAAAGCAACATCTAAATAATTTGGAAAGAAGATCTACAGTAGAAAAGAGTTTGAAGATAGATATGAGTGTCTTCTCATATCTAAAATTGGGGCTAAAATCGATCCTGGCATAACTGAAGCTCTCAGGAAAGTGAGCATCTATTTTGCTGAAATCAGACATGAAGAATTAGATATTTGATTTCTACGGCTGTGTGCATAAATGTCCATAACATCAAAAGGATTAAGCCTATTTATGAACTGAAGTAGAATTAGGGTTTGTTGACTTAATTGGGTATGTGTGAATAACCAACAGTTTTTGTTCCAATGATATCTCTGGGCCCTTTTAATAATACCAGATAAAATATAGAGGGAAACTAATGGCAATTTCTCTCTTGATGGAAACCTATTTATTCTGGGTTTGTCAACTTACTCTATTTTTGACTGTAAAATACATAGAGGTATTTGAAACTGAAATGACTAGTGAGAATGGGAAATATATTTACAATATTAAAATGCATTTTACTCATAAAGTCAATCTGGTGATTCTGGGATCCATATTAATGCCTGAAAGTCAAGAGACACATGGTATGTAATTTTCCCACATCACAGAAGCCTGTGGAAAGTTTTGGAAAAGGCCATATGTTTTTTCCTCCATTTACAAGCAGAAATGTGGTTTAACTGCTTCCCAGACAAATTATTATTTACTCTACCATTTTTTTTTCCCCCAGTGAGATGGCAATCTCAGCAATTTCCCCCACCAAAATCCCCTATATGGTCAAATCTGAATCTGTCCTGTTTAACTGAATTTCACAGTCTCTTGCTCTAATTAGGGTTGAGGAGTATCTTCCCCATCAGAAAATAACTATAACTCAGAATATTTTCTCTCTCTTCTATCAGAAGGTAATTCTTCCATCAGAAGTTAATTCTTACCCTTTCCCCCCAGATTCTAGTCTTAGTGGTTATTTCTACTGCATAGCCATCTCTCCCTACCCTATCCCACAACCATATTTACCATAAAAAGGGTAGTCCAAGTTGAAAGGAATATATTGTAGAATCTATGTACTAACTCATAACAGAGCTGCACTCTCTTACAGTAAGCTCATTTCTTTGAATCTCATATTTCTCATTTGCTCTTTGACATATAATCATTGCCAAAGAGCCCCAAATGTATAACATCAGCTTTGATTTTATAATAATACTCTGAAATAATTTATGTTCTATGTGCCCAGGAAAGGTATAATGCATATATGTAATTTTCTATTGGACAGTCCAATCCTTGGAGCACATTCCCCTTGAATTCATATGTAATGAATGTGCACTGGAAAACATTTATAAAATATTATACATACTAGAAATATAAAGGGTGAATACAACAATCAGTGTAAAAGTCAAAGAATGAATCAAAACTAGAAGCAATCGACCAGTGGTTTCAGAACTTCACTGAGAATTATCACAAGATGACAAAGGGCTTAAGGCCAGAATTTCTCCTGGCACTTACTGATCATATATAGATGGTACAGACCTATGGCAAATATTATCTACTGCCTGGCCTGGCCTGTTCAGCTCTATCCACAGGCCTTTGGCTTCAAATTCTGCCCTTTTTGCCACAGGACCAACGTACAGCCAAATAAAGATGACAGTAGTAAATTACTACCTATGCATGCTCTATTTCTAATTTTTTTTTTCCCTCCTTGTATCTTCATAGTCTACTTTTTCTTTTTCAGTCCCTGGGGAGGAAATAATCCTTTAAGATCTTCTATATTTCCTTTGCTTTCCCCTCTACTTGGACGCATTTTAAATCTCATGTTTAAACACACACACATACACATACCCTTTAACACCTTTTTTTTTTTTTTTTTTTGGCGGTACGCGGGCCTCTCACTGTTGTGGCCTCTCCCTATTGTGGCCTCTCCAGTTGCGGAGCACAGGCTCCGGACGCGCAGGCTCAGCGGCCATGGCTCATGGGCCCAGCCGCTCCGCGGCATGTGGGATCTTCCCGGACCGGGGCACGAACCTGTGTCCCCTGCATCGGCAGGTGTACTCTCAACCACTGCACCACCAGGGAAGCCCTAACAGCTATTTTTAATATTTAATAAACACATACTTAATATTTCTTTGGTATTGCCCTCTTTCATTTACTTCCACACTTATTTACAGATTCACTTTACACACTCTGCTCCCAATTCTCAGGTCCTTAACACTTTAACAACTTCCGCCCATATCACTTGCATGAAACTGAACTCACGAAGGTAGCCCGTCATCTTATCCTTTGAGGTCAAAGGACTTTCTCAGTCCTTGTTTTTCTTTACTGTTTAGCAGCAGTGGAGATTGCTCACCAATGTTGATTTCTACGTCCTACTGTTGTCTTATGCCCTCCTTACCCTGTATTCCCAATGCAGGGATGCTCAGGGCTGTGAAACGGGCTCTCTTCTCTCCTTCTGTACTTCCCCTCCCTCGGTGATCTTATCCTCTCCTTTGGTACTATGCTGTTTCTGCAAATGACTCCTGCACCTCTATGCCTAACGGTGGCCTTTCCCCCAACTGCCCACTTGATAGGAATGTCCTGTAGAAAATTAGAATATCTTCCCTCTCACTTAGAATCTGCTGGGTTCAAACTTAACACTTTCTTCTTGAAATAAACACATTTTTCTGTCCTTTTTCTGTTTAGGGGATTTCTTTTTTTCCAAGTTACCTAAATTTAAAATTTTGGATCACTCATTGGGCCAATTAATTTTCCTACTCATATCCTATCAAATAATATGCTTACTCTCCCTGCATGTTCTTTTCCATTCTACTGTGTTTCTGTATTTTAGGATCTATATTATGCCTTGTGCCTGTACTATTTTATTTTCTTTTTAAAGAGAGAAGGCAAGTTTTTTTTTTTTAATTTTATTTGTTTATATTTGGCTGCATTGGGTTGTTGTTGTTGCGTGTGGGCTTTCTCTAGTTGCAGCGAGTGGACTTCTCACTGTGGTGGCTTCACTTGTTACGGAGCACAGGCTCTCGGTGTGTAGGCTTCAGTAGTTGTGGCTTGTGGGCTCTAGAGCGCAGGCTCAGTAGCTGTGGCGCACGGGCTTAGTTGCTCCGTGGCATGTGGGATCTTCCCGGACGAAGGCTCGAACCTGTGTCCCCTGCATTGGCAGGCAGATTCTTAACCACTGCGCCACCAGGGAAGTCCTGCCTATACTATTTCAATGACCTTTTATTTGGTTTTCTCAAAGCTGCATCTGTCATTTCTACTTTCCCAAATGAAACACACATTCTTCATCACATCAGATAAATTACCACTTTCATTACGTCATCTTGCTGAACACAATCCTGGAATACAAACTCCTCATTCTCAGTATGGTATTCAATGTCCTTCATCTGGTTTTATATTATTTTTCAGTTCTATCTTCCCCCACTCTTCCCCTCTGCCCCCCACCATGGGCAATATTAACCACATCTGCTTACTGTTCCTTGGGTATAGTTCATGCTTTCTGAGCTCGTGTCTTTGTTCATGCATATGCCTCTACCTGCCAGAATTCTCTCTTTTCTCCTCTTCCTGTTAAAAACTTCACCTATAAACCTCCAATCATTTCAAGATTCTCCAAGTTTGTCAACTGTGACTCAATGCCTTCTAGGATCAGCCCAGCTGAAAGTTTTTTTTTTTTTTTTTTTTTTTTTTTTTGCGATACACGGGCCTCTCACTGTTGTGGCCTCTCCCATTGTTGAGCACAGGCTCCGGACGTGCAGGCTCAGCGGCCATGGCTCACGGGCCCAGCTGCTCCGCAGCATGTGGGATCTTCCCAGACCGGGGCACGAACCCGTGTCCCCTGCATCGGCAGACGGACTCTCAACCACTGCACCACCAGGGAAGCCCTGAAACTTTTTTTTTTCTCCTGTGCACTTTTCCAGCACGTAGCTTCTATCACTCACAGAGAACTTATTATACAGCATCTTTTACTGCCTTGAAGTATGAGGATTTGGATCCCTGGTTCTTTCCCCCACTTTCCCCCCGCATTAGATAGTACATTTCTCAAGGTCAGGGTTAATTTTTCACAAGTTGGAAATCCTACTGCACTTGGCGTAGAATTTTACACAATGTTAGAACTTAATAATAATAATAAAAAAGTTGAATGAATTCAGACCAAAAACAATTACATGCAGAAAAATACAAAATATAAAGAAATATAATTCCTCATTATGAGGAATTACCCTCTTCTAACTCTGGAATTTACTAAAAGCCAAGTAGAACTGGGTGACTTTGTACTATGCAAATACCCCATCCTTCACATTTTACAGAAAATTTAAAAACCTATAAATTAATGCAGAATTTGGCTCACTTCCCACAGGAGGAACAAAACCATTTCATTTTAATGTTCTCTCTAGTCCTCAAGAGTCAACAGTTTTTGATGTGAGTAAACGGGAGAGAAGACAGAGAAAAGTGTTGTCTTTTTAAAGTAACCTCCACAGAAAGATCAATTTTATTTATAAAAATGGAAAACTGAAAGTGGAAAACCTAAAATGGCAATTTTGGTAAAGAGTTTTCCCACTACAAAAATGTTTGTCTAAATGTGCACTTAAATAAATATACTTCTCTAAATGTGCACTTCAGTAAATGACGATGTATTCAATATCCCTGATGAAGAAACAATATCAGAGTCTAACATTTCAAGTTATATGTGCCTGCTAACTGACAAAGGATTAATCTCCAAAATATACAAGCATCTCATGCAGCTTAATATCAAAAAAACAAACCCAATCTAAAAATGGGCAGAAGATCTAAATAGACATTTCTCCAAAGAAGATACACAGATTGCCAACAAACAAATGAAAGGATGCTCAACATCACTAATCATCAGAGAAATGTAAATCAAAACCTCAATGAGGTACCACTTCACACCAGTCAGAATTGCCATCATCAAAAAATCTACAAACAATAAATGATGGAGAGGGTGTGGAGGAAAGGGAACCCTCTTGCACTGTCGGTGGGAATGTAAATTGATACAGCCACTATGGAGAACAGTATGGAGGTTCCTTAAAAAACTACAAATAGAACTACCATATGACCCAGCAATCTCACTATTGGGCATATACCCTGAGAAAACCATAATTCAAAAAGAGTCATGTACCACAATGTTCATTGCAGCACTATTTATAATAGCCAGGACATGGAAGCAACCTATGTGTCCACCGACAGATGAATGGATAAAGAAGACGTGGCACATATATACATTGGAATATTACGCAGCCATAAAAAGAAATGAAATTGAGTTATTTGTAGTGAGGTGGATGGACCTAGAGTCTGTCATACAGAATGAAGTAAGTCAGAAAGAGAAAAACAAATACCAT
Source organism: Hyperoodon ampullatus (assembly GCF_949752795.1). Classification (NCBI taxonomy): domain Eukaryota; kingdom Metazoa; phylum Chordata; class Mammalia; order Artiodactyla; family Ziphiidae; genus Hyperoodon; species Hyperoodon ampullatus. Next base: position 9,191,127 of record NC_136924.1, on the reverse strand, counting down.
ATGCTAACACATATTTATGGAATCTGAAAAAAAAATGGTTCTGATGAACCTAGGGGCAGGACAGGAATAAAGACGCAGATGTAGAGAATGGACTTGAGGATATGGGGATGGGGAAGGGTAAGCTGCGACAAAGTGAGAGATTAGCACTGACATATGTACACTACCAAATGTAAAATAGATAGCTAGTGGGAAGCAGCTACCAGCTACATAGCACAGAGAGATCAGCTCGGTGCTTTGTGACCCTCTAGAGGGGTGGGATAGAGAGGGTGGGAGGGACAAGCACGAGGGAGGAGATATGGGGATATATGTATACGTATAGCTCATTCACTTTGTTATACAGCAGAAACTAACACACCCTTGTGGAGCAATTATACTCCAACAAAGATGTTAAAAAAATAAAGTTATATGTGCCTGCTAATTTAGATTTCTTTATTTTAGCATTTGGTCACTGGAATTCTTTGAATATGAATAACCCTAAAGTCAATTAATAATTTTCAAGTAAGTTGTATGGAAAAATAAGACTTTCGTAGAAGAAAAAAATATAGAGCAATTCATCAAGGGACATACTGAAGAAATGGAATAGGTATTTTACTAAGAGAGGAATTCATCTCACAGATAATCAGCAATCTTCTTAATACAGTAAGTAGGCAGTACACAGGGTTGCAATAAAAAATTTTACTTCACATAGTCATGACCTGACATGAGCACTGCTGAAAACTCCACAGAGGACCCCGACATACAGCTACAGACTGTGGTAGCTGAAACTAAACAACAGAAGAAAATGCTTTATGAAAAATAAGAATAAGATTAGATTACCATGTAGACAAGAAAAATAGAAAAGATAGTGAAACTACTTAAACAGGGAATAAGAGTTGAGGTCTGTTTACCATGTTCTCATATAAACAGGTAACTGAAATTTATTAAGTACAGAAATAACAAAGAATGTTTTTATGACAAAGGGAATAAACAGCTATGAGCAAGATAAATGTCAGATGGATGTTTTAATTTAGATCACATGCTAACTGCTAATAATTCATGACATGGGGCTATTGTTTAAATAGGTCTCTTCATTTAAGAATAGAAACCTGTGCTATTGTTAAGGTTTACATTTTTATCAGTCTTGTCTTGGTGGCATCCTACTTACCAAATTATGTACAGAAAACCAAACACAATTCATAAAACAGATTAGGGAAATATCACATCTGTTGATCATCAACTGTAACATCATTTACTTATTGTTAAATATAGACTTCATATCTTATCCAAGTCTATAAAATACTTAATTTATTGTTACCAGAGAAGAGAAATCTCATTTGAATAAATGCATTTTTCAAAAGCAATCTGTGGCATGTTTATGAAGAAACTTTTTGGGGTTTCAGAAAAAGTGGCTTCGAGTTGGAGATTAAATATTGATTTTATGATTCGGCCAGCCTTTAAAATAAATAATCTTATAAGTCAGGTTTAAATCTTGTGGTGCCTCATTTTCTTTTTCATTTTGGAGGTCAGGTCAGAGAGTTCAGATAGCCCTTTTCTCCCTAATCCACTACAATGTGCTGAAGACGGCCATCTGATCAACCACTTAACCAGAAATAAAAGTGACACTCAAGGGACTGCTACTCGATGAATAAAGGTTGAACTTACCATCATTTAGTATATATAGTAAGAGCATTATATCATTCTATTCATCATTCTATTATTGATTCTATCAATCAATTCTATTAATCAAAGAAGGGAAGGAAAGGAAGGAAAGGAAAGGAATGGGAAGGAGGATAAGGAAGGAAGGAAGTCAGTCAGACAAAAAATCCTGATTCCTGTCTTCAGTGAACTTATAAGTTTAAGGTCTCAAGTCCAACCCTTTTCTTAGAAATGCTACACAAGATGCCCAACTCAGGCATTTACAAAGCTGTGCCTCCTGCATACCTCCCCCTGCACCTCCTAATTTCCTTTTCCTGCTCCATTTTTCTCCAAAGCACTTACTGCTGTCAGACATACTATATATTTTATTTATCTGCTTCTGCTCTGTCTCCTCACCACTAGACTATATGCTCGTAAGGGGCAGAGACTCTTGTCAATTTTGTTCACTGCCGTGTATCCAGTGCCTGGAATAGTGTCTGGCACTTAATAGATGCTCAGTAAATATTTAATGAATAAATGAGAGGACCATTATTATTTTGTTTTTCTAGACTTCTGGCTTGCATTTTCTCTCTAAGATACAACTGCATTTTTTCCGTCAAGCTTTCTCTTATACACACAGCAGCCTGGGTTACAATGTGATTCCACTTATTAGCTGTGATACTGGGTGAGTTATTCATTTCTCTGAACTTCAGCAGAATGAGGATCACAGAAGTATCTGTGGGTTGTTGTGAGAAATAAATGAGAGAATTCACTTGAGGTACTTAGCATGATGCTTGACACGTAACAAGTGTTTAATAAATTTTAGTGCTTATTATTCTTCTTCCAACTATGAAATTATTTTCTTCTGTTGCAAACAGCTTACCGATTCTTAAAGTACCTCATAATTAATGAAACTGGGACATTTAGATTCAGGGGCTAAGGTTACATGTGGTTGAGTCTCTTGATCAAAAAGCTACTTCCTGTGTGGGTTGCTTTCAGGAAGCATTAATCCTCCCCTTGTTCCACACTGTATTTCAATTAGTTGATTATGTTCAGTCTTGTCTGCTACATTGTGTGGTCTTTTAGGGTATGAAATCTCTGTATCCTATCACAACGCAGGTACTCTATAGACCTTTGTCCAATAGATGAGTTACTGTAAAGAAATGGGACTGATTCCATTATTTGTAGTCCCATCACACGTGCACTTTCATTACTGTTTGAAAATTACATTTCTCAATAGACGGCGTAGATCCAGAGAGCAGGGTAGAGGTTTTAGTGTTGCAGAGTGATGCAGAGCAGTGTGGATGAGAATAAAAGTAATGCCCTGGAATTCAGTGATGTACTGTGAATAAAAAAATGCTGAGAAGACCGATACAAAACCAGTTCTTATTCTCTCGTAAATGGTTACTCTATTTCAATAGCAACGATCTAATTTATGGAAGTGTGACTACCCAGGGAAAACTTCTAATAAAAAATACTTGATAAAGTTGGAAAGCACAGTTACTAGAAATGAGGACTGTGGAATAGGGAAGAGGCATGCAGCTTGAGGTCTGACAACACGTAAGAATCACTGAGTTGTTAGTCCGAAAGTATGTAACACCACAGCAAAAATACTTTCAAAGAACTCATTTTAAAAGTCATCCAAATGCAAAATATCTAATAAGGCTAAAACCTGTGTTCAAATGATAAAAATGTATGGTGCTTCACACAGGGTAGTAAACAGCAATTTGTACCTCTGGAAAAAAGAAGCTTGAGACAGGCATATTTTATGGTTGAATCAGCCACTTAACACGTATTCAAAATAAGAGATCAGAGAGAAAAACACCAGTATCACAAGGTTTCTATGTCTAAAACTCTCACATGCTGTGAGTCCATCCCTTTGAATAATGCTTCTCATTAGGAAGGTACTTACATTAGGCCTCAGCTTGGCTGCCAGATCATAATACTTCTCGGCTGCTTCATTGAGGCTAGCCTGCCTGTTAAAGAAAACAAAAACAAAAACTATATCATCTAGTTAAAAATGTCAGATAGGTGAACAGAATCATTATGTAGCAAAATAATATTAACTTTTAAAAAATTACAATCATGTCAATCAAATAATATGGTGATTAAGCAGAAAAATATCAGTAAAAATTGAATGCACACAATGTACTTGTCATGATCTTTAAGGCATTGTAAATAATATCTCAACCTAATCCTACTCAGTAGGCATTATTTTAAATTTACACGTTAGGAATTCGAAATGTTATTTTCCTTTTCCAAGCTAATACAGATAGTATGTCACAGGGTTGGGATTCTCCTGTTTCAATATGATGTCCTAGAAAAATCTTAACTCTTAAAAATAAACTGTCAAGATTACTATTTAGTTGCTTTTGTTTTATGAAAATAGTAAACATTTTCAGGTTTTAGAAAAAAAAAAAAAATCTATCTAGAAAGCTACTTTCTTTACAGTCCAGGAGGGGAACTTTCCATTGTGTGTAGTTTACCTGGGAAAAAAAAAAAAAAAGGCCAGCCTCTCCCTCCCTTTGCTCTCTCGCCACCAGGGTGGGCACATGATGTAGCCTCAGCTAATGGGATGTTCTTGCTTAGGACTTTCATTCCTGAGCAAATGACAGAAAGATGAGAGGATGGCTAGAATTTGCTCACAGAGACAGTGGTGGAGGCAACAGGGCTATATCCTGGTCAGAGTCTTCCTGTAAAGAACTGCTACTGGGTGTCCTGCTTCTTTGCAGGAAGAGTCTGGGGCTACTTGATTTCATGCCAGTTCAAGCTATGTCTTCCAGTCTATAGTGAATTCTGTAGTTCCCACAGCCTTCAAATAGCTACAGTCAGTTTTTCTTAATTACTACCAAATACCATGAGTGGCACAGGTGACTTACACAAATAAGATGCAGACTAAACTTTATAGATAAGTTTGTGCGCTGTCTATTCTTGCAATTCACAGCAAACTCCCTGGTTCAGCCAATTGGTTAACAGAAGAAATCAAATCTCTTGAGTCCCGAAGAAGCCCAGCCAATTAACCATCAAAACATTATGCTTGGGGCTTCCCTGGTGGTGCAGTGGTTGAGAATCTGCCTGCTAATGCAGGGGACACGGGTTCGAGCCCTGGTCTGGGAAGATCCCACATGCCACGGAGCAACTGGGCCCGTGAGCCACAACTGCTCAGCCTGCACGTCTGGAGCCTGTGCTCCACAGTAAGAGAGGCCGTGATAGTGAGAGGCCCGTGCACTGCGATGAAGAGTGGCCCCCACTTGCCACAACTAGAGAAAGCCCTCGCACAGAAACGAAGACCCAACACAGCAAAAATAAAAATAAATTAATTAATAAACTCCTACCCCCAACATCTTCTTTAAAAAAAACAACAACAAAAACATTATGCTTTTTGATCATGCCATGCTGCTTTCTGAAAACCTTCCAAGATGGTAGATAATAAAAGCTAGAAGCTCTTGCAGGTTACACTGTAGTCTGGTGACCATATTTGTGTAGAAAAGAAATGCTATAGAAAAAGAACAAATTCAACTTCAGATGATGTGTATAGCACAACTATAGTGTGAACAATAGTAGTTAAAGTCGTGTGGTCCTGCAGTTAAAATGGAGTCTTGAAACTGTGATGTGAAGAACGTTTTGAGACAAGAAGATTGCAAAGAGGTCAGGAATAAAGAGGAGAAACAAAAATTAACTTTCTCAATTAGAAAACCACTTCTCTCTTTAAAAGAGAAGGCAAACTAGCCATACCTATAAAATTGAATTTGCACTTTGGTCAAGCCACATAAAGACATATGGCATGCAACCATATAAACTATAGGAATAAGTGAAGATAACATTTCTCTGGAGAGCAGGACATATTTTTCTAATTTTTAAAGGAAAAATAATTAGAAACACTGCTATTTTTAATGGGGTTATAGAGAAAGTAAAAGTCCTTGACTTAAGACTCTACTGGACTTACGACATGTTACAAAGTGCTGTTGCAATTTATATTCTCATAAATGTTGAAGTTCAATTTCAATATGTCAAGAAAAGTACTTCAGTCTGGTATGAAACAGTAAAAATTCTCTCGCTAGGGTATTTAATGAAGGTTCCCTAAACCAAACTATAGAATCACTTTGGTTCAGATTCATTTGGAAATTTGAACCAGAATTCATTAGGTCATGCCCTGGAAAGGTTTTCTCCAGAGGAAAATAAAAGGCATGGAGTAGGAAATTAGAGTAACTTAATTCTACAAAGAAGTAAGTTACTTTGAAGCAAGATCAACCAATAGATGTCTAACATAGAAAGTATGGTGACCATTAATATTCATCTTTATGGACACTCAGATTCATGAGATAGGTAAGGATCAAAAGAGAAACTCAGGAATTCACTAGGTAAAATGCCTTTAAAATAATAATCAATGAAATTGAAAAAAGGTTTTTTCCCCCTAAAAAGGTTATTAGTTTTTCAAGCCTTCACTGTCTTCAGTCTTTTTAATTCCCAAAGGAAATATCTAGTTTAGAAGACTTAGTTTCTTAAGCTAAAAGTAGAATTGATGATATTCTAATGAAATAAGAAAATACAAATAGAATTTATTATATTTGTCATATAACTGTGAAAATTACTTTTGATTCTAGGACTTTTCTTCTAATATTAAATGGATTTTACTGACTACTAGGCACTTATGGCAACACATGGAAAACTGTAGGGAAAAGAGTATGTCAGTTCTATCCACTGAATCTTCCTGAATATCCTTGTTTTACTCTCTACAGAGAAAACTCATAAGGAACTCTCCAATGTCTACTTTATGGTGTAAGCTGTATTGCATACTCCCCCCTCTGCAAGAAGCATCCTGGGAGTACTTAATAAATCTTAATGCAAAAATGATTGAATCATTAGTCAACATTTGAAAACTGAGGAAATTAGCAATATCCTGCCAGTTGCTTAGGGGATTCTAGTAAACACCCTAGAACCTCAACCACTGGATTGTTAGAGATTGATTATAGGACTCAGGTTCCAAAGACTATTGGGATCAAACTATTTATAGAAGCTGATAAAATATACTTTTCCTGAATACCCATATTTCTTTTCTTTCTTCACTATTTCTTTTCTGAGATAGTAAATTCTCTATGTATCACTTACAAAATTCCATGGATTGATTACTCTGTTTTCCAGTTTCAACAATATTATGAATCTATTGCTATTATTGCTATTATTAACCACATTTCAAAGATGGTTAAAATGAGGCTTAGAGAAGCTGACAGTCCCCCAAGGCAACGCAGCTGGTAAGTGGTTGAGCTCAGAATCAAGGGCTCTAAAATAAAATATCTGAATCACAGGATCATGCTGCTATCTTTGTGAGCGCCGGATGTATCAGAATGACATGTGGTACATTGCTCTGTGGCAGATGACCACAACAATTCTTACATAAAATACTAAGAAAGCAATAAAGCATGCTTCTTGATTATTATGCTTAAAAGCGATGATTTAAAGTAAGGAATGAGATTTGAAAAGGGAAGAATATGAAAAAAAGAAAAGGGGAGAATATGGAGAATATTTGCAATGACAGGTTTTACATCCTTCCAATTCTAACTCCCAAACTGATAGAAGTGAACTTCACCAGACACAGCTGAGCAGAGGATAGTTTTAAGAACAAACAGCGAGGGGCTTCCCTGTTGGGGCAGTGGTTGAGAGTCCGCCTGCCGATGCAGAGGATGCGGGTTCGTGCCCCGGTCTGGGAAGATCCCACATGCCTCAGAGCGGCTGGGCCCATGAGCCATGGCCACTGAGCCTGCTCGTCCGGAGCCTGTGCTCGGCAATGGAAGAGGCCACAACAGTGAGAGGCCCGCGTACCGCAAAAAACAAACAAACAGTGAAATGCACTATAGTATTTTGCCGCATGTACTTCACCCTCTCCCATAAAGAGGGGAAGAGTAGGAATTCAGGCGAAAGGCAAGGAAATAGGGAATGAGAAAAAGCAAGAAGAGTATCTGGATACTTACTTTCTTACCCCCCAAATCTCCTATTTTGGGGGTGGTGGTCACAATTAGACAGAGAAGGGGACCATAAGTTTCCCGCGTGTCCAAGTAGAAGACTCAGAAGGTGAGTAAAGGGGAAAGTAGTTGGCTCTGCCAAGAGATCTCCCAGGCTGTATGTAGACAACCTTGTGTTCTGGCCACAATATACTTTACAAAAACCAGGAATGAGATGGTAAGAAAAGTTACTCTTACCAGGAAACTACACTGGGTCCAGAAGGGTGACTACCCTCATCTAACATGTCACCCTGAGTCAACATTATGTCCCTTATCTAAAGAATAAAGATTAAATCACCATGCCAACAATAGACATCAACTGGAGACTGATACAGTGGCTCCTTTCTTATTAACTCCTGTCCATCACATATGTAAGGCCCTCTCCCTCTGCATATTATCTGTGGCCTCTCAGGGCCACAAAAGGTAAGGAGGTAGAAAAAGCCAGATGGTATTTGTAAACTAGATTATGAAGTAAACCTTGACTTCTGAAGAAATCACTGGGTTGCGCTGATTATATTTTTAAAGTCTTTAGATTCAGTTTTTCTGCCATCAGTGAAAAAGTAGGTTCAGAGTGAAAACAAATAGTAACAAAAGTCACAAACAAATGTCATCATTTAATTACTACAGAATTCCATTTTTGCACATGGGACTATGAAACTTACATCTGTTAAAAAATATAGAAATATATTTCATACAGCTAATTCTTCTCTTTGGTATTATTTTATGACATAGAAGTGTCTTTTGGAACACAGGTTTAGGGCCCAATATTCTTACAAGAAAAGATACATAAGAGAAATTTGGGAATCAGTTACGTTATGAAACAACTTAATATACCCCGTAAACTGTTTGAGGAGATTCTGATTAAAAGACTCATTTGCAATTACCTACATTTTTATGTATTCTGTGAGAATTATAAAATTAAAGGTTGGTATATTTTAAATTACTTCCTTGAAAAAATATAGAAAATAAAAACTCAAGTAGTATTTAGAAGACTCTCTTTAACTACAATTATTCATGGTTGTGAACTGTCAGTTTTGAATTAAAATTATTTAATATGGATGATAACCACGGTTTGACTCATACGAAAGACAATATTTTATTTAAGTCTTGGTGATCATTTTCAAGGATAACTTATGAGGATTTTTTTTTTTAAACTAGAGAGCCATTTGTTCCTGTATCATGAAAGTAAGGTGAAACAGTAGCTGATGTTTCCTGTGCTCTTGCCAACTTGATAAACTTACACTTAGCTTTAAGTTACTCAGAGGTAAATTTTAATTCTAGTTGATAAACTGTACAGTAGTAATAGAAGTAGAACTGAAATAAACATGGACATAAAAATGTATGGGGCTTCCCTGGTGGCGCAGTGGTTGAGAGTCCGCCTGCTGATGCAGGGGACGCGGGTTCGTGCCCCGGTCTGGGAAGATCCCACATGCCGCGGAGCGGCTGGGCCCGTGAGCCATGGCTGCTGAGCCTGTGCGTCCGGAGCCTGTGCTCCACAACGGGAGAGGCCACAACAGTGAGAGGCCTGCGTACCGCAAAAAAAAAAAAAAAAAAAAAAAAAAAGTATGGAAAGTCTTAAAATAGCAAAACCAGAGTCACATATATGTAAAAATAATGGAGTAGGGAAAAAACCTTGTAATGAAACTCCTAAAATAAATTATTTATGATCATCAAGGCTTCTTAAATGAAAACTTCTCAACCAAGACATCAAAAATGGCTTCAAGACCTGTAGGCAGCTGTCTCAATACTAAATATAAAGGATAGAGAGGCATAGTGGAAATGTAGCAATAACAGAGGAAAAGACTATGCTGACAGTGTAAGTTTTACAGAATGATTCCTTGAAGTTAGATATTTCTTGATGTCCCATAAGAATTTGAGCCCATTATTTCATGGCCTCAAATCTTTGAGGGCTGCTAAGAACAGGTTAAGCCTGTATCTGGAAAGGTTACATAATGAAATGTACTGGAAAAATTAAAAGGAAGGAAATGTGTATCAGTAATGTCCACTATAATATTCCTATATAGTAAATTACTACTTATGTTCAAGTTGTAATACTTGGGTGGGGAGCAGGGTTGAGAGGGATGACAAGAGGAAAGGCAAACTAGAACTTGCTTGCAGGAGTGGTCCAGGAACCAACATCATAAGCAACACCTGAGGCTTGTTAGAAGAGTAAAACCTCAGGAACCACCCACACATACTAAATCAGAACATGTGATGTAACAAGATCCCTGGGTGATTCACATGAACATTAATGTTGGAAAGGCACAGAGTAGGAAGGTACCTACCTTTAACCTCATCTGCCACACCCCTTTGCTTTAAAGACCTTACATCCCACTATAGCCTACTTGAAATAGGTCTCTCTTATGCAAAACTTGGCAGTAATGTACAATTTATAAGTAGAAAACCCAATTACTTTTTGAGCGGTCTTCGGTAATTTGGGAAGTGTTAAAGAAGAAAGCATATTACTTATGGGGTCTTGGAGATATATATATCTCTCTCCAATATCCAACGTATGTGTGCGTGTGTGTGGGGGGGTGTACATTCACAATCTGCTTTGAGAAAATAACCTGATTTTGTTCCTTTATTCCTTAAGAACGTCTATTTTATGTCATTTCCAGTGAAATTATTTGAGAATGAAAATTGAAAGATAATTTTTTCTCATATATTCACTCTGCTCTCTAGAAATTAGGGAAGCATTGGGAACCAGTTGGTACAGTACAGTTTTGCTTTTCTTACTACCTTAGGAAGCAGTGACAACTTGGGCCCTTAGGCCTGGATAAAAGGAAACTGCACTCTTATCTCAGCAGTGTGTCCTTCGTCAGACAATATACCGTGATGGTATGTCTATAAACTTAATGTTCCTTTGAGAGTACAAATTTGGAGTTCTCTCTCCTATGACTATATACCTACTTTCTAAAATTTACCACAAAGGGATAATCTAATAATACTGGAAGGATCTTACTATTTAGGATTTACACATTTGAAAACCTGTTACTCTCTATAAATCCTTTTTCCATCAATAAATTCAGGAATCACAGCTTCTAGGTAATCACCCAGTTATAAAGCTATGAGGGAGCCAATGTGACACAGTGAAAACAGTATTATACTTGGCAAGAATATGCTAAGTTTAAATCCCAGCTTTACCAAGTATGGGAAATACCAACTCTCTTTGAGCCTCAGCATCTTCATCTGTAAAATGGGAATATTAGTGTCTATTTCATATATGTGAAATTATAATTAAGAGGGTGACATATACAGTGCAAAATATGGTGCTAGGTAGACAGGAGATATTTGAATAAATGCTACTTTTTCTCCTTCATTACCCTGTAAATGGATTTAAAAAAAGAAAATAAAAGAAAAAAACAACTTTCCACCAGAGCCCATGAATGCTGTGAATGAGTTAAATTTGTTTTCAGTGCCTCAAGATTTCCTCTCAGGTGTCAAATACCTTTGTGCGCTTTCTAGCTTCCAGGTCTGGGAGAACACTGAATAAATCCATTCATACAAAGTGCTTCTAACAGAATAATTGATTCAATACTTTCCTCTCACAACTCTATAGACATAACTCTACTGAGTTTTAGTATTTAAATTCCTTTGATATTTTCCTTTGATGATAACCAATCTGTTTTTTTTTAATGCTCTCATCTGGAAATATCCAGTACTTTTTCCATTTTATTTGAAGTACTAAAAATGTCAACACATGTAGTCAACCGTTCATTATGTGAGGCCTTCAATATCTGTGATCACCCTCCCTGGAAATATATTTAGTAATTAGCCACAGTGTGCATCCTGTCTTCCCAAACAAGGCAGAAGCCGAAAATTCCCTCATTTTCCAACTTTCTTCCAGCCAAGGTATCAGCACGTGACTCAGATTCCATCAATCAGATGCAACCTCAAGAGAATCAAAATCAGAAGTAAGTATAATGGGTAGGCAGCTGCACTCAGAAGACTCATCTTCTAATGAATGTGGTGCTTGTTCTTCTTGGTTCCTTGTGGGTGATGGTGTCAGAGCTCTGGATTCTAAAAGCTGCTGAGCCCCAAGGAAAGCTAGGTGGTGGGAATTATTTCTGGCTATGTAGACCACTCTCAAGCCTATGGGAGAGTCTGTGGGCTACAGAATTCTCTACAATAAATCCTGTTTCTGCTTAAACTGGCAAGAGTGGATTCTCTAGTTTGCAACTAAAAATGGTGACCCATGCAAGAAGACAAGTTTAGGAGTAGATCTATTTTCATTAAGTTTGGTTTTAATAATGATGATTAAAGACCTCCATCCTATCTTGGAAATTTTTTCTATTTGTTGATAATTGCTCATCTGCGCTATGTTCTCCTTCAGAAATTTTCTATTTATATTAACATTTATACAACAAATAAAATTACATACGTATATATGCCATATCTAACTACATACACATACATACAGCATAATTATATATACATAGTTATATATACAGAGACAAAAGTATCACATATTACATAAACAATACCTATATACTATACACATATATATAACTATATATACATAGTTGTATACTATATATAATTATACAAACATATATATATAAATAGAATTACTAGTGTATATATACTATTCTCAATCTATTCATCAATCTTTTATCCTTTCAGTCATCATTTTCATGTCTTTAGTATTTTTCATTAAGTTCTGGGAAAATATCTACAATTTCTATTTAAATTTCAATCTATCAATTTTACATTGCCTCCACTGTAGTTATAAACTCAGAGATCCTATTAATTGCTTAATCTTTTCTGATGTTATATGGCTCCTCTTTCCAACTATGTATTTTATTTTCACAGATATATTCTGATCAGTTAGGATAGGTTAGATTACACTGCGATAATAGACACATCCTAAATCTCAGTGAATTAAGACAAAATTTATTTTGCATTCATTCATCCTATCCAATGCAGGTGAGAAGGGAAGTTTGTCTCCCTTTGCTTATTTCTGGATCTATTTCCACAATTTTCAAGTCAGAAAAAGGGAAAAGCACTGACTCTTACAATTTGGGCTCAGAAATAACATACATCACGTTCACACACATTCAACGACCCAATAAGACCCAGGAAGGTCTTCAACTTGGAAGAAGGCAGGAAAGTGCAATCCTATTATGTTTCTTGAAGTGGGAAGGCCAAATATATTTGCTGAATAGCATTAATACTTCTATCCCACACAGTGTTCTTGTGAATCACCTTGACAACAGGAATTAGAAATGTTCTAATTCTATAGAAAAAGATCTTTCTCCATTACTGAGAATTAAAATGGATCTATTAGACATTTCTTCAATTTCAAGCCTCTTGAAGGTCCTAATAAGTTAAAGATTTGCCCCTTGATGGGCTCTTCCAAACTAGTCTCTTCTGGCGGAATGATTTTTCTTTTCCTTTTTCTTTTTGGCTTTTGTGATAAGCAGTTTTTTCCTTATTAATAGATTCTTTGTGTCAATTTATTGGGAATTACCCAAGGAAAGGGAAGTTAAATAAGTATGCTTCAAATTATATCTTGAACTATAACATTTCCTAAATTGCTGATTTGGTATATTAGGTCAACCATTGAACCAGCTAACCAAGACACAGCCAGGGAGACATCTGCCCTTTCCCTCCCATCGAACTGATCACCAAACCTTGCCAATTTTGTCTCCTAAATATCTTAGGAAAGACCAGAGTTCTTGAAGGAAAAAAATTAATGTCAAACTCAATTTACAACAATTTGGCAGCCCCAAGGGAAATGTTAGATGTAACGCTGAATAAGCAAAATCTTGACAGCTAACCATTTTGATAAGGCTGCATTCAAGGGAAAACTAATAACCTTTTTTATTCTTTTTAGCAAACAAAGTCCTACACGCTCTTGATTAATAAGGAAAGAGGCTGGTGTTCAGCTTGCACAATAGGCATTCAAGAAATTGTTGAATTTGACAGAGCTAAAAAAATAAGTAAAAACATTCATACGGACTGCCACCAAGTTGAATAAGGATATGACCAGGTTGCTGTGGTCATACTCGCAATCAAGATAGGAAGGTGCTGACTGAATGCAACTTTATGAGGAATGCAGACCGTAGAAAGCTAGAGGGAATGTTCTGAAAAATAAATCCTAAAGATTTCCACATCGCCAATGTATAACAAAAACTTTCCACTGGTTTCTAGCACTATGGTAACTAAGGAAAAGTTACAAGCTATATATTTAACAAGGATGTTTTTCGTAATGTTCTTATAACGAGTTTCCGAGTTTCCGTTGGTAGACCTTGAATTTCAGATACTGATTTAATATATAGCAAAATGCCTTGTTGATGAAAGTATCTATTATGATTAAGATAAATTAGTTTCTAGTAACTTGTGCATTCACATTCTAAATGGTTTATTGTAACTAAAAGCACAGTGTTTTTTTCATGAAGAACAAAAAAGTCCTCTTCCCATCACAGCACCTAACCTTGTCATGCAAATTAAAGTATCTTTTAAAAATTATCCTTCTATTGAAGGTTCCTGCGAACTGGCTACAGTTTATTTTTAAAATATACCAATAGTCTATTGAATCCTGATTTCTCTTTGTAGGTACCTGCTTTAGGAACGCCAACCATTGATATGGAATGAGGATATTCAACTGAAACCTCACAGTACACTCTTTCCTCTCAAACACACTTCGAATTTCTTATTTAAAACTTATTAAAAGCCAAGGAGGAAACCATTAAGATACAGTTACAGTAATAATCTCAAATTATAAATCCAAGGTAATTTACAAAACTTGCTTTAAATATTGGTTCCTGGGGGACAGGGGTAGGTGAGGGTATGTGATTATAAAAGGAGAATATGAAGGATGCTTGTGGTGATGGAAATAGTCTGTATTTTGACTGAGTGATGGATATACAAATCTATACATGTAATAAAAGTACACAAAACTAAAAACACACAGACACACACAGGGGTACAACGAAAACTGGGGAAACCCAATAAAACCAGTGGACTGCATCAATGTCAAAATACTGGTTTTGATACTGTATGGTAGTTCTACAAGACATCACCACTGGGGAAACTGGATAAATGGTACAGGGATCTCTCTGTATTATTTCTTAACTGCATGCAAATCTACAATGATCTCAAAAAAATTTTTTTTAAATGTTCCTCTACTTTTCTCAAAAAGTCCATGTTTTAAAACCATCCAAATGTGGACCAATTCTCTGATATTCTTCTTCCCATGTAAGACTAATCTACATAATTAGAAACTTGCCCCTAGAAGCCAAGTTCAGAGACCATAGTGTGAATGCCACCCAAGGAAGCATTTACGTGGAGATATAATAGAGTGAAATTCAGGTAACAGCATGTGCGAGGGGTATACGTATGGCTAACAGAACAAACAATGCTTTTTAAGCAACTGTATAAATCATTCAAGTTTCTTAAAAACATCCTCCTTTAATGCACTGACTTTCATTTTATATCCACACAAAAAACTGTTCATCTGCCTTTTGTTTTGCTATTATTGTAATTAGCCTTCAAAATAGTCTTTCCAAAAACAGATGCACTAATGGTCTAAAAACATATATTGTTTTAACACATAGCAACAGTGTTAATTATAGGGCCATTTTGAGAATTTGATAGGCCTTAAGTATATTTGTATTTGATAATCCTCTCTACTACCAAGCATAATAAAACATATCCACATGACCCATTTAATATAATTAATACAAAAACACAAATATTGAGATGCAGTTGACTAACTGACATAATGTTTTGCCTTGGAAACATTTAATTAGACAGTTACTAATTTCAATTTTGCAATTTTCCTTTTGTATTTTATGGCCAATAATTTTTGAAGGAAAGAGAAAAGGGGCCTGAATAATTTTCAGAGAGTCCTAAAAGTTCATATACCCTATATACTATGCACATAAACTATAATGAATTAAATAGTCCTGACTGATTTTAACATGGTTAAGCAGCATAATTCACTTTTAGAATATGGAATAAGGTGACATATAAGGGGAATTAGTATAATTGATTTAATTATATTATATTAATTTAATAAGAATAAAGCTACAGTGTTGGTCTTCTCAGGCACAGTAGCAAAAACTAACCTGAGCATGTGGGCAGCATTGAAGACCACATCAAACTCCGTGCTATCCAGTTCAGCCGCTTTTTTTGCCATCTCAGCTGCTTCTATGAGGCGAGCTTCTTCCAGAAGAAATTGACCTGCAAAGCATGAAGTCAAGTGAGCTGAAAATTGGAAAATAATAATCCTGTGAAACAACTAAAGCTGCTATAGAGAAAAACGTAAGAACAGTGGTAAGGGTGATATGAAGGTAAGATTTATGTGTACCGTGCATCTACGTGCTCATTATTTAGTCATATTTTATATACCTTTCCCTTAATTGCAGGGCATCGCAATGTACCTAATCTGGTACATTAACAAATTTTTTTTTCTTAAAAATCCTCCAAAGATTATTGAAGCAAGAAATAAAATGAATAAATTTAAAGATATACTACAGATATGTAAAAATGTTTTTAAAAAGTAAAGCAAAATAAAAAAGACTAGGGGGGGGATTTTAGTTTTCTGATGGTCAAAGAGTTTGGGGATTAAGGCCCCATATTAGTTCTTTTGAATCTACAGCTCGGGTGCAATATACTTCAGTAAGTCACCCATCAACTGGTTTAAACATTACTTGTTTCAGCTATATAAGTCACTATAATCATTATGTTGCATCACTAGTATAAAATTTAGTTATTAGCTATAAACCTCTGAGATCCTAAGATGAGAGTTGCTTTGTAGGAAAAAAAGATATGTGACAAATATAACTTGAATTGATTTTAATTACTGGTCCTTTAAAACAGTTTTTGTCTCTGATGCACATTCACAAACAGGGCTACCCATATCAAGATATATTTATTTCTTATATTTAAGTAACACTAAAATTATTGGAAGAACATAGAAAGGTTGGTTTAGCATTAACTTATAGATTGACTAATAAACATGGAAGAATATTAACAAATACAGATTTCTGAGATTACTTTCAGGTCAGCTTTGCAAGGTTAGAATTATTGCAGATACAGCCACACAATTCTTCAAAACTGTATCTCGAGAACTGTTATATGATGCTATCCTACAATCATATTGTAAAGGCAAAGAAAACAACATAAAAGTTGGGCCCAATTTTAAGGCTGTAAACATGCAAACAGAGAGAGCAGGCTGCTTTTTCATAGCTAAGGATTTATTAGCAGCAAAAGTAATGATGTTAAAGCCTTGTCTGATACAGATAATCAAATGAAAACCAAATCAAGGGAGGACAGAGATATGCAGAAACCACCCATGCAACTGACAGGCTTATAGAATTGTTTTCTGTTTATTATTTCTCTTTGCTTTCAGATTCCTGTTTGCTTAAAGTTCAAGACTTTAACGACATGAAAAATAGTTACAAAAATGATTGCAAGTCCTAGGCATACATGGAAACTGAAAAACTTTAAAAATGGGGGGTCCCTCAGGGCTTCCCTGGTGGCGCAGTGGTTGAGAGTCCGCCTGCCGATGCAGGGGACACGGGTTCGTGCCCCGGTCCGGGAAGATCTCACATGCCGCGGAGCGGCTGGGCCCGTGAGCCATGGCCGCTGAGCCTGTGCGTCTGGAGCCTGTGCTCCGCAACGGGAGAGGCCGCAACAGTGAGAGGCCCGCGTACCACAAAAAAAAAAAAAAAAAAAAGGTGGGTCCCTCGCTTACTGTTTATCTACTAAATATTACAAATTGTCTTCTGACCTAAAAGGACCAGTTCTTAAAATACAGGGGAAGTTTTCTGTTTTAAGGATTTATAATAAACCACAGCCACTGCCTGTACTTAACCGTTTCTAAACTTCAATTGGTAAAGAGTGGTGCGTAAAGATAGGCCTAGGATTTTAATCCCAGTTTCAGACTGGGAGTTGGAGATCCTTCAGTTCTTTCTACAAAAAGTTTTACATCACTTTCTTAGTTTGTCACCTAACATTTGGTGCCTTTCTCATTTCCCAAAACAAATATAATTGTTGGGTCAGAAAATTATTAAGAAAACAGAGTTGTAAATGGTTATGTTGATAAACAGAAAGACACATTACTTATGAAATTCATGTAGACCCTAACCCTACAGACATGTTGATATGAGATATAATTTAAAGTATATGAGGTTTTTAAAAAAGTAAAACAGGGCCTCCCTGGTGGCGCAGTGGTTGAGAGTCCGCCTGCCGATGCAGGGGATACGGGTTCGTGCCCCGGTCTGGGAGGATCCCATATGCCGCGGAGCGGCTGGGCCCGTGAGCCATGGCTGCTGAGCCTGCGCATCCGGAGCCTGTGCTCCGCAACGGGAGAGGCCACAACAGTGAGAGGCCCGCGTACCACAAAAAAAAAAAAAAAAAAAAGTAAAACAAAAATTAGACAATCTGTGGCGTACTGAATAATTAACATCCCCTCACATATCTTAGTACAGGATACCAGGTTAAACCCATATTTCAGTTAGCTATACTTATCACAGATTAAAAAAAAATTAAAACATAATATTAGGACTTCCCTGGTGGCGCAGTGGTTAAGAATCCACCTGCCAATGCAGGGCACATGGGTTCCATCCCTGGTCCGGGAAGATCCCACATGCCGTGGAGCAACTAAGCCCGTGTGCCACAACTACTGAGCCTGAGTGCCACAACTACTGCAGCCACGTGCCTAGAGCTCATGTTCTGCAACAAGAGAAGACACCGCAATGAGAAGCCCGTGTACTGCAACAAAGAGTAGCCCCCACTCGCCGCAACTAGTGAAAGCCTGTGCACAGCAACGAAGACCCAACGCAGCCAAAAATAAATAAATTGATTTAAAAAAACCATAATATTAAGGCCTATTTACCTAACTAAATGTATTAATAAATATACTACTTATGTGATATTTAAACAAAGGATAATGTAGGAATTTATCAATTGTTCTTTTTCCTTTCTAGACAGCTATTAATCCTGAAATGTATTCTGTATTAATAGTAGGAAAATACAACAATTAATGGAATAATGAAGGTTATTTTCTTAAAATTTATTACTCCAGATGGTAGAGGGAAAAGGAGATAATATTAGCTCTGGTAAAAAAGAAAGAAGGAAGGGAATGAAATCTATACTGTCCATACAGAAACAGAGACGGACAGTGACAAGAAGTCTGCGTGATGAAGACAATGATACTCAATGGCCTAAGAGGACAGTTGATATGCAATGGCCAGGGCAAAGCCTTGCAAGGTCTATTAATGCCGAACACATCTCTGTGTTCGTCAACAACAAAGAGTAACATTAACTAATTGTGTAAAATCAAATATACAATTTTTAAAATATTTAAAAACATTTCCTTATGGTTTAGGTAAGCTTTGCCACAGAACATAGACTTTGTAAGCAGCTTCCAAGATCACAAAACTACACAAAACACATAATTTCTAGTATTGCAAATGGTGACAGAAAGAATTCCTATATGATCATTTTCTAACAGGGGGATTCAATCATCATATTAACATTCAGAAAAACAATAATACAGCATATTAGTAAGGTATTTGCATAATTCCCTGCACTCTGTTCTCAACAGGCCATAGATCTCAACAGTCCAGGGTTAGTGTTTTGCTATGATAAAGCCATAAAACATTATGGAATGTGAATCATTTGGTATCTCTTTTTAAAGTGAATTTGAAAATCTGAACCAAAGTTGAAAGTATGTTATTATTATGCTGTTTATATAGTAATCGTTTGTTTGAAAGAGGGCCCAAAATTTATGGAAAATAGAGCAATAAGCATTTCAAATATATAGAACCAACGTAAATAAGGAAACAAAGACATACTAAGTTTCTTCTAAATAATTATCCGAAGAGCCTAAATCGATACGTTGTTGGGGGAATAAGAAACAAACAAACAAACAAAAAGATGACCTTAATTGCTCCTCTTCCACCAGCTTCTTCTACTATTGCTCCCACCAGACCCTGGCTCCAGACTCTGAACTACTTCCGCTTCCCTTAGTGTAACCTACTGCTTCACATCCTTATTTGTCCTGAACCCTCAGACTCTAAGGTTTCTCTGCCTTGTCCCACCCCAAGCTCCAGGCCCGTCTTGCCTACCTCTTGGACATCTTTCATTTTTATGCCCTAAGTCATTTCCTTCTTGGTGAATCCTTCTTTGACCACTTTCCAATAGTGGTAGAACTGCTTATGATTTAAGTTCACTGTACTATGATTTACCATCTAAACTAGAGTACTTAAAAGAGTGAAAGAGAATGGTATTGTCAACTGTGCTATAATGAGGGGGAATAAACCAGAATTGTCCCAATACCGCTGCCCCACCTACAGCATATGTGACCGGCTGTTGATCTCAATCCTCTTGTCTTGATCACTACTGGGAAGTGAACTGTTTTACACAATAAGGCACTGAATCAGTTTTAGGAGAAGTGAGCAATACTAGCAAGTGAGCCAGAGGTGCTCTTCGCTGAAGAATATAAAGATCGACAGTCGCGCTCACCAAGACAGAGCCAGATCCTGAAGTTCTGTGGGTAGGAGCTGCTACTGGGGCTCTGAGATTGAGGGTACCTCAGTCTGAGACACAATGGAGCTAGGATAGGACACTGTGAGAAGTGAAAGGTGTTAGAAAAGGAATGCAAGAACCCTTGAGAAGAGCAGGCACTTCGGGGAGTCCATCCACATTGGTGGATTCTGTAAGACCTGAAAGGTTGCCTTTCCCAGTGGTTCCCCAGCTTTAGGGCACATCACAATCACCTGGAGGACTTGATGAACCAGAGAGCTAGGTCCCATCCCTAGAATTTCAGATGCGGCAGGTCTGGGGCAGAGCCTGTGATTAGCAATTTTAAGAAGTTTCCAACTAAAGCTGATGCTGCCAGTCCAGTGCCCACAGTTTGAGAACCAGTTGTCTTATGGGAACAAGAAAATAAATGTTTTGCACCATACTCGGGACTCCATGTCTGGGATTGGCTACCAGTTAGACTGAACTTTTCTGGAAATCAACTGCATGTGGCACGCCTTTCCTCATATTACAGGCATAATGACCAGGTTACACATACCTGTGTAGCTAGAAATACATATGTGTATGAATAAGATATACTCATTACATATAAGTTTACTCTCTCAAACTCGAAATAAGGAGATTTAAGAGTTTTATCCCTCATTTGCAGACTAGATCTCTGAGACATCACTTTTCTTTCAGATATAGTAGACAAACACATTCTTTGTGTTTGATACTTGAGTAGACTTTCAAATAAAGAAACCACAAAAATTTAAGTAAAATACATTTTGTTCTCCAGGGTGTATTGTGCTACCACACTTTATCATTATTTCTTTGGTTTGTAATTTGTCTTACCCAAGTTAATGATTGTCATCTTATTTCATTTCTCCAGTCAAAGGGAGAAAAAAACAAGATGAGAAACTGTAAAGAAAGAAAGAAAGAAAGAAAAAAGACGTTTGAATAGGAAAAAACAGAAGAGGATATAAAAAGAGAAAGCATTCTCTAGAGGTCCAGATACAAAGAGTGTAAGTCTCCTCACAGGCTAACGTGGGAAAAGGGGAAAAGCAGTCAACAGTTTTGGATTCAACTGTTTCAGTATTAAAGGGATACCATTTCTTCTCTGGACAATTCTCTAACTGAACAATTTAAATTACTTGGTAGATTTTTACCAACATATCAATATGACAAGCCTGTGAAGTTCAATCTTTCATTAATTCCTGGATTTAAAAAGCTGTCTGAAAGGTAGAAATCCATAAAATTGTAAGCTGGCCTTAAGCCGTAGGCTCAAATACTGCTTAAAAGTTCTGCATATAAACTCCCTAGCTTAGTGGAACTGTCACTTCTTACTAAAATACTACGAAAAATTCACTCTTATGATCAATGCTACTAAATTAAGGAGATAAAATGATCTGTAATAAGTGTCATAATGATCCAATTCTCTTTAGTAAAAAATCATTCATATATAGCTTTAAAAATGGTCAAAGGCAGGGGCTTCCCTGGTGGCGCAGTGGTTGAGAGTCCGCCTGCCGATGCAGGGGACACGGGTTCGTGCCCCGGTCTGGGAGGATCCCACATGCCGCGGAGCGGCTTGGCCCATGAGCCATGGCCATTGAGCCTGCGTGTCCGGAGCCTGTGCTCCGCAACGGGAGAGGCCACAACAGTGAGAGGCCCACATACCGCAAAAAAAAAAAAAAAAAAAAAAAAAAAAGGTCAAAGGCAAATGAAAATCTTATTTATAAAATAACAGCTAGAACATAGCATTTGTATTAAAATACTTCCCCTTAGAGAGGACATCAGATTAGCAAAATGTATCCAGAATTGTCTTACTTCTACTGATACCACCCTGTCTCAAACCATCTTCTCCCCCGGGATTACAGCAATAACTTCCTAATGGGTCTCCACACTTCTGCCCTTGATTCTACAGGGTATTCTCAGCACAGCAGTCAAAGAGATCCTGTCAGATCCCGTCATTCCACAGTTGACCCAGGGAAAGTGAAAGTCATCACACTGGACTACACTGCCTGATATGACCAGCACAGGGCTCTCCCCCGAACCTCTACATCGGTTCTCTGACCTCATCTCCTTTGTCTTCTACGACTCTCCCTCTTGGTTACTTAATTATATTAGCCCCTTGCTGTTCATCTAACACACCAGAGTAACAAAGACCCATGCTCCACAGTCTTTTGCCATTCCCTCTACCTGGAATGCTCTTTCCCCAGATATCACAGTGGTTCACTCTCTTACTTCCTGGCACACGGTGGGGGTTTAATAGATTCATATTCAATAGCAGGACTGAATTAACTATTCATATTGCTTCATCTTCCAAAGCAAGCTAGAACCTAGTTAGCCCAGGTCACCAGGCACTTGCCTATTCATAGCCTCTCATCTCACAGTGATTTTCAGGCAGGGCTGCAGTGAATGGCCACACATGCTGGGCACTGAACAATTCTCAAGGGTGCCATTCACAATGATGTCTCTATGAATGTGTCTCTTGGACTTGAGCAACATGGTGGCCGTGGCCATGGTTTTAGAGCTTTGAATTTCCCTCGGAATACAACAAGTGATCCAGACATCAATGATACCTTCAAAGATATCTTAATTCCAGAACAGTTCAAACTACCTAAGGTGGCTAAAGTTTATTATATTCCATTGTACTATGGAATCACTTGAACGGTTTGGGAAAAGAAGAAACTGTAGGTTAAAGTATCCAACCCAAGATATGTACATTGTGCCTTGTATAAACAAGATATGGGGGATATGAAGATAAATGCAACATTTATCCTTGGAATAGTTCCCATCTAGCAGAGGAAAGAGGAGATTATGGAGATGGTTTAACTAGTTTAACTATAAAATGGATATAAATTTGAAAAGGGAGGTGTGCAAGGTATCAAGCTAAGTGCATGATTTCTGGATGGAGGTGGATTGTTTGGCTTTGTTCAACTTATAATCAAATTTAAATATACATAAAGGGGGCTTCCCTGGTGGCGCAGTGGTTGAGAGTCCGCCTGCCGATGCAGGGGACACGGGTTCGTGCCCCGGTCCGGGAGGATCCCACGTGCCGCGGAGCGGCTGGGCCCGTGGGCCATGGCCGCTGAGCCTGCGCGTCAGGAGCATGTGCTCCGCAACGGGAGAGGCCACGACAGTGAGAGGCCCGCGTACCGCCAAAAAAAAAACATATATATATATATATGTATATATATATATATATACATATATATATACACACACACACATACACATAAAGGGCACAAGTAAGTGAACTTTTACAAAGTGACTATGGTCATATAATCAGAAGCCAGATCAGGAAAAAGAACATTACTAGTATCCAGAAGCAATCTATACCTGAGGGCTTTTTCCAAAGACTCAGATGACTGGAACAAGGAAAAAGCCACAGTGGAGGGATTTGCGGACTGCTTTTGGTGACGTCTAACGATAACAAGAAGAGTGGGTACAGTGGGGCTGAGGTGAGCCTTCATGGGCCGCTTCTATTAGGGGAGGTGGGTAATGCATTCCTGGTGAGACAGCATGGGTGATAACCCAATGGTCAGGATTTAGACAAGCTGTTGAAAAGAGAGTCTGCTGAAGACAGGCCACTTGTTAATGTGTGCTCCTTATGCCTGGGAGAAATAAAATTATGGAGGACCATCTTCTCTCTTGCTTCTCGGAAGGGAAGCTTGCTGAACGTCTGAGTGAGGTATGCTCTCACTCTTCAAACCAATCTCTCTCCCCTGCCCTTCTGTGAGTTTTGCTGCTTTATGTTTTTGTGCGTTGGCTGCCTGAGTTAATAAAAGCTCTGGTTTACTGAGACAGACTCAGTGTGATAAATGTGCCACAGTTACTGGCTAAGAAAACAGGTGGGCCTGGGAAACAAGGAAAAGGACGCCCAGTAGATCAACCTGGACTGCTCACTTTGAGGCTGGAAGGCCCTGATCTGTCCCTAAGATCCAGGGACATGGATGAGGCCAAGAATTTGCCCTGAATTGGACAGGTGGCATGAAAGGTGTCCAGTGCAAAGGAGAGCAGAAGAACAGCAGGCCAGGGCTCTGTGCTCACCTGAAAAGGACGTCAGGAAGGTTAGCATTGCTTTATTGCATTGATTTCTCCCCTGACTCTTTCCAGAAGGGTTATGAAACTGATGGAGTTATGACGACTGTCAGATGGGGAATGGGAATTAGCGGGGAGCAAGGAGAAGAGAGGAGACTGGGGAGGAGTTGCAGAGATCAGAGAGAGCAGAGGAGCGGAGAAAGGGGCACGGAGGGGGAAGCAACCCAATCCCATTATAAGTTTAAGTAATACATAGATTCAATAGAGATCAAGGGTGCTTCATCAAGAATGAGACATTCATGCTAAGACTTGAAACAATCTGAGTTTCATCACCTAAAGATGAAGAGAAAGACATAACTGAATGAGGGCTACAACCTAATCAAAGACAGAGGTAAGCAGCCTCACTTTGTTCTGGGATATTGTGTAACCTGAGACAAAGCAGCTGTAAGGAAAGAGATGAGGCAGACAGAGGACTCAAACGTAGACACTGAAGTCACTACAGAAAGGAACATGCCTCTGAGACTAAGTTAAGGCAGGTGGTAATGAGAATGGAGAGAGGTGGTCAAAGAGCTTACATCCTCTTCCTAAGAAGAGCTCAGAGTCTTCTCACTGTGCTCCACACCATCTCTAAGGGCTTTGTGGAGGTATTCACTTACAGATGCAGCCGAAGGCATGGAGGAGTCAATGGCAGGGTATACGAACGTACCTTTGGGAACCATTGTTTTAATTAAGCAGAAGCAGAATGCAAACAAGAATCTCCCAAGTGCATTCGGTCACTAAATCAAATAGCTAAGACTGGAAAAACAGTCCCTGTCTCTGTCTCTTTCCTCCCCACCCTCTCTTTCCCTGTTCCCAATTACTTGTAACTTATAATCTTCTTTCTTCTTATAAGCAATTATTCCCTTTCCCTCTGGTCCTCTCTGCACGTTGACAGGTAAGGATTTATTCTTTTTCTTAATTCCTAGGTTCTTATTCTGTCTCCTCTTCCCCTGATTTCTGTCCCTTATTTATATATCTTATTCAAAAATTTTTCTATACAATTCATTCATTCCAGGACATTAGTATGGTTTCCACTATAATTTTAAAAGAATAAATGGCCATTATTACAATTTACTGAGCATTTATTACATGCCAGTTATTTTATGAAATTGCAAGTGAACCCTCACAACTTGAGTCAGTAGCAATCATCTCCAGATTAAGAAACTGAGCAGCAGAGAGGCTAGGGGAAGGTGGAACATGCTCAAGGAGATATCAGCCGTAGGGCTGGGTGTGCCTCATTCCAAAATCCATGATCTGCTGTCCAAAATCCAGTGAATTTTCTGCGCCCTAATCCAAAACTTAATTCAGTTCTCGTCATCTTGCTTTTATAGCTTTTTGAGTCCTATACAAAATCTTCAAAAGAATATATGTAAATTGTTGCTATGGTCTGAATGTCTGTGCCTTCCTCCCATTCATATGCTGAAATCCTAGCCCCCAAAGTGATGGTATGTGGAAGTGGGGCCTTTGAGAGGTGCTTAGCTCGTGAGGGTGGGGCCCTCATGAATGCGATCAGTGCCCACACAAAAGAGACTCGGAGAGCTCCCTTTTCCTTTCCACCACAGGAGAACACAGAGAGAGGATGGCTGTAAATGAGGAAGTGGGCCTCACCAGCACCAAATCGACCTGAGCATGATCTTGGGCCTTTCAGCCTCCAGAACTGTGAGGAATAAATTTCTGTTGTTCCTAAGCCATGTAGTTTATGGTATTTTGTTATAGCAGCCCTAGTGGACTAAGACAAGAACTTAACTGTACCTTTTTCTTAGCAAAACAAGATTTGGTCACCAATGATTTAAACAAGGTAGATCCTATTCCCGTGCAAAAAATGGAAGCAGAGATAAGAAAAGGAAAGAGTAGAACCAACTGAAAGCCAGTCTATCCTCCTTCAGTCATTCTTTTATTGAATAAAATATTGATGGACCACCTGCTTCGTGTGAGGTATTGTGTTCAGTGCTGGAGAAAGGCCACCTGGTTATTTTCAAGATTCTCTGGTTTTGAGTCTCCGGTTCCTCACTTTTTAAACAAGGATAACCTCACTGTGTTATCAGAAGGGATAAACAAGGCAGCATGAATAAAACTGCCCAGGGTGGGGGTTGGCGCCTTGTCTCCTGTCTTTTCTCTTCACTCCCCTCTGCTTCAGCTCCTTCCCTCCATCTGCCCCTTTCAGGCTCTTTCCCTGCCTGGAGGACCTCCAGCTGGCCTTCCTTCCTGAGGCTTTCCGGTACATGATTATGAGAGCTCCGTGGGTCTCTCCACCAGCAGTCCTCCAAAATCTCAGCATTCTGGATCTGTGTCACATTTGAAGACCCACCAGGCTCATATTTCCTAAGAGTGAAACTTTGAAAGCACCAGGCAAACCATAAAAATATCATGGGCTGGAGAGCAGACAAGGTTCAAATCCTTGCTCTTCCAAGCTACTATGCGTAAGGGCCTTTGACATGTCACTTCCACTCTTGATACCTTAAAGCTTGCATCTGTAAAACAGGGATAACGTTACTTTGATCTAACAGGGTTAGATTACTGGAGTGACAAACTGTGCATAAAAGCACCCAGCACTGGGTCAGAAATGTAACTGTTTGACACTGAGATTCCATAATAAGTGTACTAGCATTAATGGATACATATGTGCCTGGCATGACACTAAGCACTTTCCTTTATGTAAATTCTGAAAACTCTGGAGTCAGGCCATGCCATATTACTTGAATTGATTTAATCATTCTAGTACTGTGAAGCATCTTATAATCCTTGTATATTTTATAACAATAGTATTCATTTCTTTTTTGAAATATAATAAACATAATAAAACTTGGTGGGTGCTATGGTCTAAATGTTGAAATCTTAACTCCCAAGGTGAGGGTATTAGTAGGTAGGGCCTTTGGATGGTGATTAGGTCACGAGGACTCTGAGATTTGTGTTCTCATAAAAGAGGCCTCAGAGACCTCCCTCATTTCTTCCACCATGCAAGTAGACATGGGGAAATCTGCAACCCGGAAGAGGGCCCTCACCGGACCATGCTGGCACCCTGATCTCAGGATTCCAGCTTCCAGAACTGTGAGAAATAAAGTTCTGTTGTTTATAAGCCACTCAGTCTGTGGTATTTTGTTACAGCAGCCTGAACGGACTAAGACAGTGAGTCAGACCTATGTCATTTTGGAATCTCAGAAGCATGGTATTATGAACGTCTTCCATACGGGGAAAGGGGAGCACGAAGAGGTAAAGACACTTGCTTACAGCTGTGCTACTAACAAGCGGCCATGTGTATGACAGTGGTGCCAGGCTGCATAATGCCTGGTTGCTATCACCATAATGATTGGTGATTGGTTTTTATTTTTTATTTATTTTTATTATTATTATTTTTTGAGGTACGCGGGCCTCTCACTGTTGTGGCCTCTCCCGCTGTGGAGCACAGGCTCCGGACGTGCAGGCTCAGCGGCCATGGCTCACGGGCCCAGCCACTCCACGGCATGTGGGATCTTCCCGGACCGGGGCATGAACCCGTGTCCCCTGCATCGGCAGGCGGACTCTCAAACCACTGCACCACCAGGAAAGCCCTGAGTTGGTTTTTAAATGTGTTTTATGAAAAATGCTTATAAGGCTCAAGTATACACTGCATAGGGGTTATAGATTGATATACTATGTATTTAATATATTAAGAATTTTAGGTGTACTGTGAAAACTAAAATTTTATATAAAGTTTATATTTTAAGCAGTATTTTATATTATACTTTCTGTAAAAGGTTATTGGAAATGAAATTTAAAAGGCCAATAAGTAGTAGATTCAAAATAATAAATATTATATGTATACAAAATTCTTACTTATTCTCCTTCCTGAAAAGAAAATTCAGATAGAACCAAGAATGGAATATTCATCGTAAATGCATGAATTCCATAAAGACTTCTCCCTCTTATTTTCAAGTCTTTTATGGCTTCAGAATAAAAAGGTAAAAAACAACAGAAGAACAAAGACTGCCTCATCATTCACTGAAGCTTGGACCTTAAATGAGTTGTCCATGTTTGACAAGATAAATAGAAATAGTCTTCTACCTCTAAATGTCCCGAATGATAATAAAAGGTGAGTGATTCCCAACTTTCAGTGTATCTGATACATATTGTATCATCCACCAATAAAGCATCCATGGATGTAAAATATCTGTGTTCATCTCTTACACTGACATAGAGCTGATGACAGTGCAACACAGCAGTCAGGAGTGTTCTGGTTCAAATGCTGCCTCTATACTAAGTGGCATTGAAATCTTAGATAATCTACCTTACAGCTTGATGACCTCACCTTCCTCATTGTAAAATGGAGACAGGTAACTTCATCACCTGGCTTTTGTGGGGATTAAATGCGAATTTCTCAGGACACAAAAGCACTTAGTAAATGTTTGTACTGTTACTATATTTGATGAATTCATCACGTAAATACAGTATTTAATAGAGAATTCAGACAAGATGCCTTGCTCTACTTTTTATTCCTTTCTCACTTAATTTTTGTCTTAAGTTTTACATGTTGAGTTCTGTTAAATAATTTTTGGATAATTATTTGGCTACTATAATAATTTTCCTATCTTTTTTACAGACTATCCGAGCAATAGATTAAGGTGCTTGTACTTTCACATTTTGCTAAAGAATTTAGTCCTTCCAAAACTAATATGCTCATTAAAGAAAACATAAAATAGAAAACATTAAGCCTGTCCCCCGCCAAAAAAAAATTGACTGTAAAAGTCCAAAAAGCTAAAATATCCATTCTTAACACTGTTTACTTGTTTTACTTTGCTTTTTTAATGATATAGCTATTTTGTATAATTTAATCATTCTTCATGTACCATAACATAGATAGTTGCCTCTGTTACTATTATTCTTTATAAACTTAACCTAGGGTTTATAATATTTCCTCAAAAAGGGATAACCATAATTTATTTAATTATTTTCCTTCTTGGGGCATTTAGATGCTTTTTAAATTTTTGCCTCTAATAAATAGCAATGCTGTGCTCTGGTTACTATCTTTGTTGATAAACATAGAAAAAAATTATATTTTCTTACGATATATTACCAAGAGAAGAATTACTGAGAATAAGTGCTAGAGCAGCTGAAAAGAATTCATTGAATTCTTTACTTGAATTTGAATTTCTTTGATTTCTAATGAAATTGTATGTTTACCTATCTTTTAAAACCTATTATATTTCTTCTTTTGAGAACTGTTTGTTTGTAACCCTTGGTCTTTGTATTCTATTTTCCTCATAGTTTTATAGAGTTTCTCATGTCTTGAGTAGTCTGATCTTTTAGCTTTTGCTTTTAAGGAAATTATTTCCTATCACTTTACTGTTTGTCCTTTAACTATATCCCTTTTTTGAAACAAATTAATCATTTAATTTCCCCTTCATTTTTGGCTTGTAAGCTTAGCTAATCCCTTCCCTATTTCTTCCCATTTTACTCATGGGGAAGTTTTAACTCTAAACGTCTCTGGAAAGTATCGCATATAAAATACACACAGGTAGGAAGGTTAAATTAAATTACTAAACACATTGTTATAAGAGGGAATTTAAGAATAAAAAATCCTAGGCAAGAAGTGCAATAGTTTGGAACAACATTTAGAAAAATCCAATTCTAATTATACACCTGTAAACTGCCTGTACTGTCCTTGGAGCAGTAAAAGCACACAAAGCACTGATATTTTAGCAAAATGTTTTCATCCTAAGCATTGAATATAACTGGAATCTCAATGTCATTTTTGCAAAAGCCAAAAATATATTTTCATTTTTAATCAAGGAAATAACACTATTTAGTTCATTATTTAATTTTTAAAATTACTCATAATTTCTGAAGCGATTAGAAATGTTACAACCAACCTCAGTTCACTGCCATATTCTATTTTAATTACAAACAATAAAAACCATAGGCCTCTCACCAATTCAACCCATTACATAGTTTTCAAGCTGCTTCTTTTAGTGTTCACTGATGAAATGTCAAACCCAATATTTTAACAATTTTCTCCAGTAACTACTTTTTAAAATGAAATGTAATATATATAAACCATGCAGAAAGTTCTGGACTTAAAAAGTTGAAAGAGCTGGATTTTCAAGTTCTTCTCCCACTACAGACATATGTTGAAAATGTCTGATCTGGAGAGTCACTTGAAAATTCTGAACTTCTATTATCTTAGTCAAATGTATTGGGATCCATTCCTACCTCACAGGGGTTAGATAATGACCAAAGAAGATCAGGGTCTGAAAACACTGGGTTAGATCATAAATTGTTTGATAAATGTAGTAAGAAGTTTTCAGGATTCTAATCTTGTTGATAGTGATGTCTCTACAAAAGAATACAGATAACTGTAGTTTTAAAAAGTCCACACTTCTCTGTGGGCCCAAGATGAAAAATGATCAGCGCTCATCATTTGGAGTTCCTCAGTGTGGAGGTACATTCTATGTATCTTCTCTTAGCATCTAACTATGGTCCTAGTTCCGTCCTTGAACTATTCTCCAGACACATGCCGTGCCTTCTGCCTCAAGCATTTTCTCTGCTTTAATGTTCTTTATTGCAACCCCTCAGTTCCACACTTTTGTTTGGAGAACTCCTACTCATCATTTAAACACAGCTTACATGCACCAGCATGGCTCTCCTGCATCCCAGCCACCTGGGTCGAGGCCCCTTAGTGGATACTGTGTCTCCTTTTAAAAATGAATTGTAATTGTAATTAAATCATTCTTTTTATAATTTGTGCCTCCCTCTTCAGTTTGCAGTCTACATTGGAGCCTGTCTGGTTCCCTGTGGTATCTCTATGAAACTGAGTAGAATCCTGTGGCTCCCTACCCCAATTCCCACCCAAGTACAAAGGTCCTTCCATGTCCCCTGCCTCTTGTTTGTAGAAAAGCTGAAGTTTCCCAAGCCTCCCTGAGTCACAAAAGAGCAGGCTCAAGTAGTTAATGATAAGGACAGTAGCGTCACAGAATCTTTCAGTGTCTGATGCACATTCCTGAGTTGTTTTACAGATACTATAATTACTACCAGAGGGGAAAAACCTAACTGCATGATGACCAGATTGTAGCCATGATATAAGCTGCTCCATCTTGAGCAGTACTGAATCTATGGGTAGCACAATTCCAAGAACTGGCCTCAAGTGAATGGGATTAACACTGTTGCTCATAATAATCTATATCTTTGTGGGCATCAAAATAATTGTAGCTTGCTGTGTCCATATATGTAAGCAAGCAACTAAAACTGTCAGCAAAGAGATGCTACAGAGCCATGTCAACATCTTCTACTCTGAGAATATGGTGCCCTGTGTCAGCATGAAGAAGTTATAGAAGATGGACCTTCATCCCTAATCCCATAGAAATGGAATGATGTCTGACAAATGGGGATTTGTAAGAGCTCTTTGGCCCCTTTCCTGTTTGTCTATTTCTGTTCCCCTTAAACCTTAATTATAGAAACGAGATCACTAAGTAACATTTAACCGAACTCCTGACTTATGCTCTACTGAATGTTCACAATACCTTGCCTAACCTGTTGATTCTTTCCCTAAATTAAAAGAAGTAGGAATGAATAATTAAGTAGTTAAAGAATGACTAGCTTTCCACCCCCAGCAGCTCCCTTAGCGATCCTGCAGTCAGTCCACATGGGCAAGATAACATCTGAAGAAAGATCATGAGGAGTAAGCCAGCCTGCCCGCAATGGAAAACGATGCAGAGCTTGACCTCCTGTCTTGATGATTTACTGAGATTTTTCCCTTTAAAAACTGGCATGGGGCTTCCCTGGGTTCGTGACCCGGTCCAGGAGGATCCCACATGCCGCGGAGCGGCTGGGCCCGTGAGCCATGGCCGCTGAGCCTGCGCGTCGGGAGCCTGTGCTCCGCGGCGGGAGAGGCCACAGCGGTGAGAGGCCCACGTACCGCAAAAAAAAAAAAAAAAAAGAACTGGCATGGCTGAGCAGAATCTTCAGAGTTAGTTTTGGGACATGAGTCCACCTTCTCCCCAGATTGCCGGCCTTCTGATTAAAGCAACTTTTCCTTTCTAGCAATACTTGCCTCTTGAGTATTGGCTTTTAAGCAGCAAGCAGCTGGACCTGAGTTTGGTAACACTTACATCTAGTATAGTGCTTGCTAAATATTGAACTGGAGGAAGAAGATCAGGACTTGTCACTATTGTTGGAAATGAACATTACCCAGAGAGAGGATCAATAATGAAGAAAAAGACAATAAAGTCTTTGCTCTTAGAAACATATGGTTAAGAGGTAGATGGGAAAAGAAGAACCATCCAACATCTACATAAAAGAGTACTTCTCATTATCATTTGTCACAACCTGCTCCCTTTTAACTTTTTATGCTTTGGTGCTTAATATCTAATGACTTTCCACCTGCCCCAGATTTAAGCATAGTAGGTACCTTGTAACAAATATGTATTGGTTTTAGTTGTTTCAGTCTATATCAAATTTACTACTATGCATATAAAGAGATTTATAATATATTCTTTCTGAAAAAATGGTATTTCCAGTAATTCTTTAAAAAACATAGGAAGGGGCTTCCCTGGTGGCGCAGTGGTTGAGAGTCCACCTGCCAATGCAGGGGACGTGGGTTCGTGCCCCGGTCCGGGAAGATCCCACATGCCACGGAGTGGCTGGGCCCGTGAGCCATGGCTGCTGAACCTGCGCATCCAGAGCCTGTGTTCCGCAACGGGAGAGGCCGCAACAGTGAGAGGCCCGTGTACCGCAAAAAACAAAACAAAACAAAACAAAAGAACAACAACAAAAAAAAAACAAAGGAAGACAAAGAGACAAGGAGGGACTTGTCTTGACTTTCATTCTTTTGGCAGAAGCTTTCTACTGTAGCCAAAAGGAAATTCATGGAGAATCCCTTGAATAAGAGGCCCACATGAGACATCAGGGCACCAAATGTTCACCTTTGACATTTATAAATTAAAGTCTGTAAAGACTAGACAAGATTTGTTTTTTATGGACATGGGAGTACACTGTAAGCTTGATGAGATATGAATACAACATTATACTATTACTGATAGCATAGTTTGAAACCTATTTTTTATACATTCCTTAAAATGTTTGATGAAAGACCAGTGAGAAATTAAGTATATATTAGACACAACATGAAACATGAGTTGGAAAACATTATGGAAGCCCACATCAGCCCTTTCACTCTACAGATGGGGAATCTTAATCCCAGAGACTATAGGTACCACAGAGGCCTACATTTAACCAACTTATTAAACCAGTTTTAAAAACCTGCCTCTCTTTCTTTCTTGCAAGCCAACATGAAGAAAAAATGGCAAGCTCTAACGCAATCCCTTCTTCCAAGACATAAAACTAGTGGATTCAAAACAAAAATAACTAATAGTACTTTAAAATACTGCCTTCTAATTGCCACTGCAGCCAGTATAAATTCCTGTAATTTCCTGTCTATTCCCAACTGAATGGCATATTCCAAGTCACTTGTATCAGTAACAAGCAAATGAAAAGCACACAATCACCCAGCAGAGTGAATTTACAATAGAACAAAACTCACTGACTCTGGCATTTTCACTGACATTTGCAAAAGCATTAAAAAAAAAAAAAAAAAAGACTCAAAACAACATTTACCATTTCATTTACATTACATAAACATTCATTTAACATTGACATTTCATTTAAACATTTATTTTTAAGCTGAAGAAGTGTTACTATTCATTCAATCCATGGGCTATAAATACCCTAAGAATATCCATAACCAGTAAGTTGGAGAAGAACTGATATAAAAATCATAGTATGCATCTTCTTGGACAAAGAGTAAAACAAATTCTAAGGGAACAAACTTTCAGTCAGTTTTGGAACCTCCATCCAATTCTAAAATTAAGAATATATCTGAGCTCAACATTTATTGCACATTACTGTGACATGGCAATATGCTAGATATGGATGGTGCAAAAAATGGAAAATACGTCTTCCCTATTAATTACCTTAGAATTTTCTAAGGAAGGTAAGTGTATAATTTCAATTTAAATATTTGCATTCCCACAACACTCCCCAGCCTAAGCCACCACCATTTCCTTGCCTGTGAGACAGCAATAGAGTTCCCCTCGCTCTACTCTGACCTTTCTCTCATCCTGTCTTGCCACATGGTCCCTTCCATTGCTCTTAAAGTAAACTCCTTAGCTTGGTTACAAAGGCCCCTGGGCTCTAGCCCAGCCTCCTCTCCAAGCTCATCTCCTCCCACTTTCCCGTCAGGTTTAATATGCTCCAGTCACATTAGCCTGTTTCTTTGCTGTGAACACAAGCTTGTTCTTGCCTGTGACCTTTGAACTTTCTGTTTCTTTTGTCTGAAATGCTCTTATCTGGCTCTTCAAAGAGTTGGCATAAGCTAAGATTTCATATATCACCTCCTCAAAGATGCTTAACCTGACTATTTGGTTTCAAGAAGTACCTTACTGCCTACCACATCACCTTCTAAAAATGACATCATCCTATTTATTGCCTACATAGCACAGACTCACTTTCTGAAAACAGAACAGTGCTTTGCATCTTATACATATTAAAATTAATAAAGACCCTTCCTTAAAAATTTTAAGCTAAGTCATGATTTATATGAATTTGACATTCTAAAACTGCACAGAAGGGCTGACTAATCAAAAATATCTATCTACCTACCCAGCCACCTATCTACCTACTTGTCTGTGTCTTTATCTACAATGTTGTGAAAGAAATGGAATATATATTACAGAAGAAAAAACAATGATGGTTATCAAGCGACCTAAAATTTAGTTACTTACAGCTAACTTGGGCAAATCAACTTCATCTCTCCTGGTTTCAATCTACTTATTTGTACAACAGGGGTTATATTAGATAATTTTAGAAGAACTTTTCAGTTCTAAATTTTAGTCATTTGAAGCAGACTTTTTCCAAATAAAAATCATTAATAGTCCTTTAAATGTACATTTTTAAATAACCTGAGGACAGTGAGATAGGAATATGAGGCCCTCAGCTATGGGCTTCCTGTCTGTTTGTAGGTTATTCTGCCTTAACTACTACTTTTTGATGCCTCATCTTCAGTCCTTTCCATTTCCTATTCCAGAGTGGGGAAAAAATACTGAAACTATTTCATAAAAATATATTGAATTATGCACTCATTCCTCCCTTGGAAAATAAATGTACTTCTAATAATAGGTATATGCCAAAAAATTAAAATAACCCGAGTACTAAGAAGAATCAGTTTTACACATGCATCTACAGAACATCTATCACTGTTTTCCAAATAACATACAAAATAAATAATTTGTTTCACTTTCTGTTAAAACTAAATCCCCAAATTTCTCATTGGAGTAATATTCCCTATTACTACCACTGGAAAAATAATTATTTTCAGGAGAATACTGTAATATAAAAAACAATAATAAATAAAAAGAAGTGGTAAAGATAGACAAGTCAGAATAATAAATAAGGGGGCTATCTCTTAAAATTAATAAATAGTGACTTTTTTCAGTGGCATTTCAGATGAAGCAATGATGAAGTTTAAAGGAATTGAATGTGAAAAATATAAAGCATATAATAAAATTATGGGAAACAAGCTTAGAAGAGGCAGTAGGTAGGATTAGTTTGAGGTACAGAAAATGCAAGCAGCAAGACAGGATAAAAAGAGTCCTATTTCATAAAATGACAGGAGGTCCTTTAGCACTCATAGAAAATAATCAGGGAATTACTTTAGCTCAGTAGGGGAACCCAAAATAATATGCATGAGAAAATCCTAATTTAAAATATTTCATATAATAAAACCTGAAGAAGTAAACTAAATTCTGCAGCAAACTTAAATTAGTTGACTACTATTTTAACATGGCAATAAAACTGCATTGTGAAACAAAATCAGGAGTGGTAATGCAATAAGTTGTGTGAAATTACATGCTATGTTATGCTGGAAAGATAAAGTATCACAACCCTAGGTTTATAAACATATACACACAATATAAACAAATGGACCGGTGGTTGGTTAAGTGTATCCTCCATTTTTTTATTTCCATTTTCCACACTCATAGCCTGTCACTGATCTATTTTTACTAGTGGGGAAATGGAAGAAGAAATTTAATATTATACAAGCATATTAGCTTTATTTTCCCAAGATTTTTCATTTCCATCCATCTTTAAGTTTACTACTTGATAAAACAAACACATCAAAGCCAACAGTGGTCAAAAATTTGTTTTTATTTTCCAAGGGATCAGCAAAAGTAAATGCTTTTAGGCTCTTTGAAAGCCAGTCCAATGAAAATATGGTAGAAATCAGCACATCTTACCCGACACCAAACCAGCTATATACTTCGCCTCACTGAACACATGACTCACTACTAATGACAGCATGGAGTGTGACCAGAGTTGTTATGTAACTTCATTCCAGACTGATTAAGATAAACCGAGTGAGAGACACATCCTTTACAGCCTCTACAGTTTTTATCCTTGACCCCAATCTCAGGCATTTAGAGAACAGGCTGGGGTAACTCCGTATCTTCCAGAAAGCAAGACTCTGAGGCCAAAATGTAAGCCTCTAAAACTTCAAAATGATACATTCAGTGAGCAATACATTAACATTTAGAATGAAAAGAGAGCTAATATTTTAATTATATACCACGCATCAGGCAAGGAGCAAGATGATTTTCTGACGAGACCTCATTTAAACTCCAAACTGAACTTGAAAAAAAAAAAAAACACAACTGTGAAAATAACTTGCCCCACTGAAATCCTATGAAAATTACTAAAAGTAACCATAAGGCATAGCCCTTGTTAACGTGACTGCTTTGAACAAGAAGGCAAGACTATAGCATGAGGCTACATCTACAACAGCAAAGTCAATGTCCTTTCAAAATGTTCTTTGCCAGCACAACCTAAATCTCATATCAACATTCATTGTAAACGTGGGGGACATGGAAAAAAAAACTATCAAGCACTCACCATAATGCATGTAACAGTTTCCTTTGGTGGGGTCCAGCTCAATAGCCTTCAAGAAGAATTTTTCAGCCTCACTCTTACGACCCTTGAAAAACAGAGAAAATGGATGATTCAGCAGTGGATCATGAGGGATTCTTCACCTCCTGGGCCCAAATGAAGTAGACTAATGTCTACTTAGTAATCATCATCAAAAAACAGTGTTTTGTTTTTATCTAAATGAGGATGATCAAAGAGAATATGTTGAGAGAGAAGACTGAGGTCAGAATCCTGGGAAACATCAAGATTAGGAGAGACAGTGAGAGTGAGTTCATTAAAGACATCAAAGAGAAGAGACCAGGAGAGCAAGAGAAAAGAGGGAAAAAATGGTTTCACGGAAACCAAAAGGATAAGAGAGTTTTCAGGAATGGTGGGAAACATATTTTCATTTTCTATTTCATTTTCTCCCTTTGATCTGTTTCTCTTCATTCATTCATTCATTCATTCATTCTTCCTTATAAGGAATGATGACTATTTTAGCTTTGAGATGGTTTTGTCTTAATGTTCACTTTTTTATTTATTTATTTTTTTAATGTTCACTTTATATAGGAAGGAACTAAGTCACAATTTGTTGACTGGCAAGCAACTACTGCTTATCCTTGCTGCTGTCATTCAGGACTACAATACTGCTAAATCAGGATTTAATCTAAAGCTAGATCTTCTCCCTAGCTACAGTTTAAAGTAAACATTACCATAATCCTCAGAAAAAAAATAAGCAAAAAGTAGGGGCAAAGGCTTATATGCAATAAACTGATTTTTCATGAAATAATATCATAATCCAGGCAGATTCTAAAACTAGACATTCTTTGCTGTGCTATAGCTTCTGCACCAAAATTGACTCCAGAGTATCAAAACGGGGTGACTCAAGGTAGGAGAACAACCCAAAGAAGACCTTTCCTAAAACAGTTCTGTCTCGCCCTGCAAGGTTAAAATGAAGATCTATGCCAACTGGGTGGAAGCAAGGCACAGGGTGGTATTCAGAAGCTGTGGGTCTAGAGTAAAGAGAAACAATCTTATCTGTCTGTTCCTTCTAATTTAAACGCTCTCTACCACATAAACTTCAGGTGATGTTTTTCTGTCCCCTTCACATATATTTTTTAAATCACTTTTAAGGAGATAATTTTTCGAAAGATAGAGGTGTATGGTTAAGCTAATATTCTACATTTCATGCAACTTTGACTCATTTCTCCATATGACTTCTCCTTTTTATTCGTTCATTTAACAAATTCACTCTGTTGCCCTCTTTCATTTTACTAATGCTACTCCAGTCAATAACTCCTCTTTAATTCACAAGGCTTGTCAAATTTCCAATAATTAAAAATTTAAAATCTCTTGCGATATTTCTCACAGCACTTTAAGTTCAAAGGAAAGCACAGGCAAAATACTTGCTACACATATCACACTTTGATGAAGTTAGTAAGAATTAGCAAGAATCTTACCCAGTTAGGATTCACTAAATGATCATGCAGTTAAGAGCAAAGATGCCAGGAGGCCAAGCAGCTCTCACACTTATGTAGCTATGTGAACCTTGGAAAATAATTTCATCTCCTAGTTATAATTTTCTCTGTTACAAAAAAGAGGGCAGGTGGAGAACAGAGGATTTTTAGGGCAATGAAACTATTCTGCATGATACTGTAATGGCAGATACATGTCATTATACATTTTTCAAAACCCATAGAATATACAACACAAAAAGTGAATGCTTATGTAAACTATGGCCTTTAATTAATAATAATGTGTCAGTATTGGCTTATTAATTATAACATGTACAACATGAGCTCAAGTTGATACAACCAGAGAAGCTGTATAGGAGGGTGGGAGAGTATATGCCATTTCTGTACCTTCTGCTCAATATTTTTTTTGTAAACCTAAAACTGCTCTAAAAATAAAGTCTATTATTTTTTAATGAGGATAATAAAATCTATTTCATAAGATTACTGAATTATGTGAAAGGATACACATGAAGTAGCTATTACAGTACATAGGCATATTCTGAGTTTATAATAAATGTTAACTATTATTTATATGTAGATATATATATACATATACATATATAATATGCAACAGAATGCAGAGTTCTGAATGACAAAGAATATGTTTTATTATATACACAGCCTCAAAACACATGGTTAGCCTTTAAATCACCACTGGAAAATAATGTACAAAGAACTTGCAGAAGATGATAAAAGAAAGATGCAAAATGAAAACTATCATTGGTAAAGAGTCTGTACAAATGTTATATGCAAAAATATAAAAGGGTCTGTGAACTTTCTTCCACTTAAGTTTTAAGGACAGAAGAGAAGAAAGTGTCTCATTTATCAATGTCACAGTAAACAGCGTAGTAAAATTCTTATGTGTAGTCCACTGGCAAAGCAATAGTATATAGCTTTAAAAAACAAATCAGAACTCAAAGGCCAGTAGTCTCAGGTTACTCAAATGAACCAGGTTATTAAAGACAATGAGTCCCACCACCTCCTAGATACAAAACAAATACATCAAAGGCCAGAACATTCTTTTGGGGGGGAAGTATCAAACCATCATGCAAAGACCCATTTTTCTACTTTGACCACTATTTGGTCAAGTGCCAAGTTATGAGGAAAATAAAATTCTCAGGACACTATAATTCAAGCAGATGCATAAGCCAACCAAACACACACATCACTGGGTCCTAGGAAGGGTGGTGAGGAGGTCACACTGTGTTTAATCAGGTTTACTCTGTTCACTATTATCGTTATAGAGGGGTAGGTAGCAGTTAAGAAAGTGGAGAAGAAGAAAAACATCATGTCTCAGCAGGTTTTTCTTGGAGTCTTCTAGATTATGTCAGCATTTTCTACAAGCAAGCATTATGGAGTAGCCTCTGGTTAAATGAACTTCTCACATCAAACATTGTTATTCATTTTGTATATTGGTTGAGATGTTTGGACACAAGTGGTGGTTGAGAAAACCAAGAAAAAGGGACTGTGGTCAGCTGTGACAAATAAGGGAAATGTGAGTGGAGAGGCTCGGTTTCCACTGCCAGGTCTATGACTTATTTGCGTGTTCACTTGTTTTTGTAGGTTAAAAAACTTGTATCGAATGCCTTGCGCTGTTCTAAGTACTGGGGATATAACCATATAACTGAACAACACAGACTGCTCGCTTGCAAGTGCTACTTGCAGGAGGCACACAGCAAACGAATAACCCAATAAGCAAGGGGATCAGTCACAGAGCACTGAGGGCTAACAATGAATTTCTTCAATTCTCATTGAGAGAACTGCCCAGAGCCAGACTAGCCTGTGTTTGAATCTTGCTGCCTCTACTTATTTAGCTGTGTGACTCTGAGTCTCTTTTTCCTCATTTGGAAAAATGAACATAATACCAATTTTGAGGGGTTGCTAAAATCATAAGTCAAAGGGAAGTAACTAGCTTTGGGCCTGGCACAGAAAGCTCTGACACTTTGATTTTTCTTCCATCTCCTCAAAAAAATTTTATTCTTTCCACATTGAATGCCACTGTCTGGTTCCCAACTACCAAAATTCAAAAATCCTTTGCAGAATTTTATGTCATGGTAGAAACTAAATTTCACGATTTTCCTATAAAATGTCTCTCATTCGCAAT
This sequence comes from Hyperoodon ampullatus, assembly GCF_949752795.1. Taxonomy (NCBI): domain Eukaryota; kingdom Metazoa; phylum Chordata; class Mammalia; order Artiodactyla; family Ziphiidae; genus Hyperoodon; species Hyperoodon ampullatus. Next base: position 9,150,412 of record NC_136924.1, on the reverse strand, counting down.
ACTTCCCCCTCCCCCAATAAAAGGCTCTTCCGGCTCACATCTTTTTTTTTAATATTCTTTTTTTTAAATAAATTTATTTATTTATTTTATTTTGGGGTCTTCATGGCTGCACGCAGGCCTTCTTTAGTTGCACTGAGGGGGGCTACTTTGTTGCAGTGCAGGGGCTTCTCATTGCGGTGGCTTCTCTTGTTGCGGGGCACTGGGTCTAGGTGCACGGGCTTCAGTAGTTGTGGCACGCAGGCTCAGTAATTGTGGCTCGTGGGCTCTAGAGCGCAGGCTCAGTAGCTGTGGCGCACAGGCTTAGTTGCTCCGTGGCGTGTGGGATCTTCCTGGACCAGGGCTCGAAGCTGTGTCCCCTGCATTGGCAGGCGGATTCTTAACCTCTGCACCACCAGGGAAGCCTCTGGCTCACATCTTGAATGCTACAATAGATTTCAGATTTCCTGACTCACTGAACTTCATTTTACCAGCTTAATAATACTTAAACAGAACTGTTTTCATGTTATGCCATTGCTCAAAAATATTTTAATAGCACCCTGTTTCCACTCATTTTATTTAATAACCAGTCTAATTTTCAAAATATTTCACAATCTAGTTCAAATCTTCTTGGATAAATTCCTGTACCTTATCAGGCCAATTTCCTTATGTATCTTAACTGTAGCTCCTATGTTCTTCCTTAATTATTTCTTCTGGTCTGTAATGTTATTCTTTTTTTTTTTTCCATTCATTCATATCTATTTTATGTTTCAAGCCTTGGTTGAAATCCCACTTTTTCATAAAGCCCTCTGTGATGGCTCCAACTCCCAGTAATTTCCCTTTTCTTTTTTTTTTTTTTTTTTTTTTTTTGCGGTACGCGGGCCTCTCACTGTTGTGGCCTCTCCCATTGCGGAGCACAGGCTCCGGACGCGCAGGCTCAGCGGCCATGGCTCACGGGCCCAGCCACTCCGCGGCACGTGGGATCCTCCCAGACTGGGGTATGAACCCGTGTCCCCTGCATCGGCAGGCGGACTCCCAACCACTGTGCCACCAGGGAAGCCCTTCCCTTTTCTTTTAATTGTGCTTATATGATTATTTTTTTTAGAGTCATCACTATCACACTGGAGTCACACAACTTGAACCCTAAAATACTAGACCAAGGGCTTTCATTATAAACTAAGGTGGTTGGCAAGTAGAATTTCAAAGTTGAAAACTGTAATTCTCGGAAAGTATTTACAGTTTGTATATAACAATTTGGTGTATTCACACAGGAGTCAGTTAAAACAGCAAAAACCCAGTACGCAGAAGCAAAGAGCAACTGACAGTGGAAAAGATTAGAAAGTCAATATCAAACAGACCTATAGGAATACTTGGCAAATACTTTAGAAATTTTACCATCAGAACTTGGAACAATTCTAGATTAGACATTCTCTGCAGTTAGCATATTAGTGCTGATATGAAGAATTAACTGGTTGGATCTGAAGCAGCATAAATGACTATGGGATGAAGGGAAAGAGCTAGAAAGATGAGAAAAGAGGAGAACTGAATGGAACCAGTGCAGAGACATATTCCTGGCAAGGGGTGCGTGAGTAACTAGGGGGTTAGGGATTTGAGATTATCAATATACTTATCCTTATATTCGTATAATATTTGTAGCACTCTACTGAATATTAAAAATGGATTCAAGAGTAATATCATTTAAACTCATGAAAAAAAGCATCCTCCATCAGGACTAGGCTTGGTCAGGTCCTCTTCTGACTGGCAGCAATAAAACATACACATGTAAGATAAATATTCAGTAAAGTTTAGATAGCCTGTTCCACAGCATAAGATTAGTTTTCAGCACATTTATTTTGTTTTCTAATTAAACTGGATGCTACTGTCCCTGTTCAGAAAGAGGTGCCCACCTGAGCGGGTATACAAGGCAAACAGTTTCTCTTCTGAGGGCTGATCAATGTTTTTTCCAACTATGAAGTGATGAAATATAAAACTAGATACTTATATATTTATACACACACACACACACACACACACACACACACACACACCCCAAACCTGGAGCTCCTACTTAAGGAAGCACTCGGGAATATTAAACATGAGAAAATGTTATACTATTAATGGCTTCAGCTTGAATTGTCTTATTTTTAAAAGTCAACCATATACCAAATTTTGTACTTACTTTTGGTAACAAATCACTCATTATAGGTACCACCCTACACACAGTATGTTTTGAGGCCACAGCTCAGAACTGCTATTTTATTGAATGACCTAAAAACATCAAGACTTTGCATTGTTGCATTGCATTATAAATATATAATATAATATAATTAGTGTATTAATCTTGTCCCCTAAACTAGATTACTCCCATAAGACTTTACTTTTTCATCTATAGCCATCCAAGTGTTCTATAAATATAATTACCAGTCAACAAATGAACAGGCTACCACTATTTTCTTGTATACAACTTAATAGCATATAGTTACTCCTTAGTCATTTAGTTCACATGGTTACATGTTTTTGGTAAACTACAGAGCTATGAATAAAGCAGTGATTTCTACACTTTACTTCTGGAAACTGTCACATGAACCAAGGTCTATAAAACTATAAAAAGTGTTCCTCAGAACTAGCCTGATTCTCAACCAAATATTTATATCCTAATAAGGGACTACCTGTGTCTTCAGCATTGGTAGGAACACCAGTTAGAATAACATAAAGAACAAACCAGAGGATTTCCCTTAGGTGGCCCTACTCATATTTAGAGGCTGCTGTAAGTTTAGTGTAAAGAGTCTCCTTCTGCAGTTGTGTATCCAGCAGTCACTCCCATACATTTAGTGTCTACTTTGGGGGAAAGTCTGACAATGGTGAATGCCAGTCATTTTTCACAACCAATGAAAATCACATCTTCATTTCACATTCAAGAGTGTATCTACACAGATAAGAAATAAAAAAGGGAAGCAGCCAATAAAATGGGTCCAAAAGCTTATATGTAGTTTGGTAAATGTGTTGTTTACAGCTGCATTATAGTTTAATGAGTACAAAAGGAAAAGCAATCAAATAGCCTTGAAAAATTAATTTGTGAAGGCCACCATTTACAAATAGAAGTGTTGTTTCATGGTCTATCTTAACATCACAGTGTTTGTATGCGAAGTGTCTTCAGGATAAAAAAGGTTTTCCTTATCACAAGAAAAATATCATTAAAAAAATCTAACAGTTGAACTAATTCTTACTAATCAAGATGATTTACATCAAGCCATTTAGTTCTAAAGTCCCTCCAAGTCATTATATATAATCAGCCAGAGATAACCTTAGAGGCAAAGTGAAGGGACGGGGCAGTGGTAACTTTCATGATGAAATACTTTATTTATTAAGCCTCCCAGATTTAGGTGAACCATTAAGCCTCCCAGATTTAGGTGAACCATTAAGCCTCCCAGATTTAGGTGAACTTTTGGAAGGGGAGGAGGCGACAAAACTGGCTGAAATGAAATGGCGGACCAAGTGGGATGAAAGACTTCAGTAGACTGAATTTCCCTCAAAGAAGTTAAAGTGGATCATCCGCATGCAGCTGGGGCTCTGGCTCGAATGTCAGACATGTTACATGAGCAATAGGCACAAATAAGCAGTTTGCAAACACCAAAAAATAATGTTCGATATCCCATACTACTAAAATGTTTCCCATCAAATTATCAGGGGCCTAAAACTTGACCATGACATTCTTTTTTTTTAGGGACAGAATAGCATTTCTTCTGGAAAGCTTTAGAATGTAACAGAATAAGGCTACCATAAATAAAAATGAATGTGGCTAAATAGCTTACTGATAATAGTTTGTGTTTCTCCTCCCTGAAATGTCCCTCAAGTTTCACTTTCTATAAACGTCAGGCCTTTTCCTGATCTCTTTTCCTAAACGTCCCAAAGCAGAAGCTGCCTGAAAGATACCTGGAGTATACTGTCATAAGCCTAAGCTCATGGAAAAGGCATGTCAAATGACATTGAGGGCAGCTAGTGGTGACAGGGAGTGCCCTCTCAGTGTCCAGGGGCTGCATCCAGAATAGGTGTTGAGACCTCAGCAGGGAGGCATGGCTCTGGGGTACACCTAGAGCAAGGCTGGACCCCAGAACCACAGCTCCCAACCTGAGCAAAGCTTCTCTGAAACCCGTCCTGGGTCCTACTGCAGAGCCATCAGACTTCAAGGTGAAGAAATATGCTCAGACCAAGCTGCCCAGGGCAGCCTCCTTCCCCGCTTTTTGAACACCATTAAGCCTCCCAGATTTAGGTGAACTTTTGAAAGGGGAGGAGGCCACAAAACTGGCTGAAATGAAATGGCGGACCAAGTGGGATGAAAGACTTCAGTAGACTGAATTTCCCTCAAAGAAGTTAAAGTGGATCATCCGCATGCAGCTGGGGCTCTGGCTCGAATGTCAGACATGTTACATGAGCAATAGGCACAAATAAGCAGTTTGCAAATACCAAAAAATAATGTTCGATATCCCTGTGAAAACATATTAAACTTACTCAATATTCAGTTTACCTAAAATGTAAATTAATACATTGAGATGTTATTAATCATCTATCAGTGAAGTTGCCCCCACATTATAGAACTCAGTATTCCTGAGGGTTCATAAAAACCAGCACTCAGCTAACACATAGCTAAAATATAGTAAAACATAATAAGATCTTCCTGGGAGCAATTTGATATGCATCAAAGCTCTTAAGTCATAGGTATATCTTGGCCAAACAGTTCTATCTCTAGGCATTTGTCCTAAGGAAATATCTGTAAATACCAAGAGGTAGCTATTTATTTTCACTGCAGTATTGTTTATACAAATTCAGTGTCTATCAGGATAGACTTGGTTGACCAAATGTCATTTCAATGAAATATTATGTATCTACTAAAATGATTTTGTAGAAATTATTGAAACTACAAGAGATTTCCATGATCTGTTGCTAAATGAAATAAGCAGGTTGTAAGTTTCTGTTTATGTCCTAATTACATTTAAAAAACAAAAAGAATATTTTAAAAAGGAGGCTAGCACTACCTGTATCACTGGCTCATTTTACTACAGGATTTCAAAGGTGAATGAGAGGGTTGGTCCTTTGGTATTTCAAGACTGACAGGGAGGGAAGTACACTTCTAGATTAGACTGTTAAAAAATAGTGCTGTGTTAGTGTCAAACTAAGTGTCCTGAGAACACAGAACAACTTAGTCCACTGAAAAGGGAAAGAGAATGCTTCAGAGGTGTGACTTTCACTCCACAGAAATGGATTAAGCTCCTGCTATGTAACAGGCTGTATTCCAGATCCTGGTAATCAAGACGAAGTTCCTGCCCTTTCGCAGTTCACATTCTGGTGGTGAAATGATAGTTCACACATGAGCAGGTGACACTGTCTAAAGCAGTTGGTACAAAAAAAAAAATAATAACACAGGCTAAGGGAAGAGAGCAACACACACTGGGGTGGGATGATGTCTGATAAAGTGGTCAAGAAAGGCCTCTGGTAACACTGGAGAAGCGACCTGAGTAAAGGGAGTGAGTGAACCATGCAAAGATCTGGCATGTTTGGAATTTTAGGGACTAACAAGAAAACCAATATGGTGGCAGGGGAGTAAATGCCGCAAAGAATCACAGGAAATGAGTGTGAGAGACACGAGCGACCAGACTGTGTAGAGCAAAGTAGGCACTGTGGGGAGTTTGGAATTAGTTTTTCTTTTTTGGTAGTAAAAAAAAATCACAGTTTCAACATCGGATGCCACATGTTGCTTTGACTCATATCACTTCCTTGGTGTTAACCAGCAAAGCATCAAACAGCCTCTGGGAACTGCACAAGATATGGAACACTTCATCAGTGTGTGTCATCCTTGCGTGGGGGCCATGCTAATCCTCTCTATGTCATTTCAGTTTTAGTGTACATGCTGCTGAGGCAAGCCCTGGAATTTCTTTTGACTAGGAAGGAACACGACAGAGGATTTTAAATAGAGGTACAACATGATCTCACATATTTTTACAAAAACACTGGAGATCTTGGCTGGAAAACTGACTATAGGGGGCACAGAAAACAGGGAGACCACGTAGGAGGTTATTAATACTCCATGGCTAAGACTAGGGTGAAAGAAGTGGAAACAGTGAGATGTGGTTATATTTGGAATATCTTGCAGATAGGTGACTGATGGATTGGGTACGTTCTGTTTGATTGAAATGCTAGGGCAGGAGAGTATGGAGGACTAATTTAGAAAGACTGGCCAGAAAGGAGGTCACAGACCAAGCCTTGGCAAGAACACCAGATATCTAGTACCTTCCCTGAGAAGAAAGTAAAAGAAAACTTGGAAGAATGCCAAGAGGAAAGCAAAAAAAAGGGCAAAAACAAAAACAAAAAACTCTTCTATTTCAATCATGTTTTCAATAAAAGAGAAGAAAAAGATTTTAAATAACTACTGAAAATAAGTAGCTTGCTTTCCATAAATATTTAAAATATTTGATTAATAAAAGTAAATTCTATGTTGCTTTCTACACAGCTTTGACATTAGAAGTTAAAAGTTAGATTTTAAGGTATAAATACAAATAGCTAATTTCTGAAACATTATATAACTGAAGGTGTTTAACTTACTCAGATTTCTTGTTATATAACAAGTTTTTACTTCCTTTCTACATCTGTTCACTTGAATATTTTCCCTTCAGGCTTGAAGAGGTCATCCACACACACTGTAATAACATTTCACTGGAAGGTAATTAATTTGATAGGCTACAACCACATCTTAAGCTCCATCTGGGCAAATTGCTTAGGCTGTTACATTGCATTGCTATACTAAAGTCAAAGTCAAGTTAAAGCCAACATCTTACTACAACTCTTCTCCATCCATAATATCAAGTTATGAGAAGAGAATTCAGATATTTTATTAAAATGTCTAAGGAAGTTGCGGTGAAGTAAGTAGGCACTTTGCTTGGATCAAATGTATAATTAAATTTCAGATAAATGTATCCTAAAATTTACTTTAAAATTATGTAACTCATTTTTAAATATCAAAATCAGCTATTTTTAGACTTCAGAATAATACACAGAATTTATCTTTGACTCACCAATTAAATAGAAAAATATCTGTTTGTAATTAAAATAATGAACTTTTAGCAGTTCATTAAATTTATTCGTTGATTTCCTTAATCCAACAAATATTTATTGGGAACTGTGTTGAGCACTAGTATGAAAATGGTGAATAAGGACATAACCCTTGTCCTCATGAAGAGTCCAAAACTGTAGCTGTTAGGAGTACAACACAAATAAGGGCTGTACATTTCACTTAGAACTAGTTGAAGCATTCAGAAAAGGTTTCCAAAAGAACTCCCGCTTGCTCTAACAATCTGAGAGCTGTGTGTATGATTAACTAGTTGTATGATCTAGTTGCAGGGTAGACAAAAGTATCTGAAGTAGAGACACAGCAAGGGAAAATCTCTGTAGCAAAAACACTGCATGAGCCCAGGGTGAGGGAGACAGAGACCAGGAGTAGAGGTGGGCCATGGGGTAGAGCCCGCCTGGCCAACAGATTACATGGAGGAATCTGTCCTTATCTGTTTGTCAATATCGCTCTGAGGGTTGTGTGGATCACGGTTGTAATGGGAACGGAAGGGATGCGGGCAGGTTAATCCAGGCTTTTAAAAGAGAGTGATGGGGCTGATAATGGAGATGAAGATTAGTGGACTGACAGGAGGGATATTTAGGTAATACGGATAGGATTACATGATGGATAGGAGAGGGATGGGGTGTGAGACAGAGGTCACAAAGATGACCTCTAGGTTTCTGATTCTGAAACGGAGACAAAGCCGGTAAATAATAGAAAAAGAAAGACCAGATTAAGGGGGGAAGATCATGAGCTCAATTTTGAGAACTGTAGAGACTGAGGTACCTTTGAGACATCTGAGCTGTCAAAGATGTGGTTTGTTAGGCTGACTCAAGAGGCCTGAGGTAAGGTAAAACAGTATTTCAAGAAGATAGAAGTAGTCAATTATGTCAATTGTTGAAATATCCAGTGGATTTAATGACACAGAGATCATTGGTAAGCTCAGTAAGGTGTATTTCTATGGCATAATAGGTCTTAAAGCCAGAAGGAGTCGGGGGGAATTTGGGGAGTGGATACCCTCAGTCAATAGTCTGGCTCTGAAGGGGAGGGAAAGTTACCATGTCAGCAGAAGGGAATGAGACATATTGAGTGTTTTGAAAAAGAAAACAGAAAGTTAAAACATAAATCACAACTGGGCATAAAAATTAATGTGTAGGGCTTTTTTTCCCCCTTAGTTTAATTGAAAATTAGAAGAGAAAACCTCAAAATTCCATTTCTAGGGTTCTTAGGTAACTTTCCAATTTGGTCATGGCCAAACTTAAACCAGTCCAGAATTCTTCAAACTGTGTCATTTCCTCCTGGGTGCCCTAACAGCACTTGATTCCTGCTTTTGTTGTGACACTTACCATATGTACTCTAATTACCACTTGTAATCTCTTCTAATTGTAAACCAGTTTAGGGGAATTGTTTAGTCAACACTTCGCTAAGGGCCAGATGCATAGTAGGTGGTCATAAATGCATGAAAACATTAAATATCTTGGAAAAGCAAACACTCAAAACGCACTTCATAAATGCATGCTCTCGTTGGGAAGTCCTGTTGCCTAAATGAGGGCGTAGGTTTCAGTGGGTAAATCTGATTACATCATAAGGCCCGAGTGATACCCAGAATGTCACCCCTGGCACTGTTGTCAACACCTCCTCTATACAAGGGATAAAAAAGAAGCCACAATTTTTATCAGCCTTCTGTGGTCCATAAGACAGCACCACAAGTTCGTAGAAAATAGTTTCCAATAGGAAACTTTAGATGGATAAAGTGGTCCACGTGATCACCATTTAGGGAATTAGTGCCATTGGAAAGCCCCTGAATCTCAGCTATTAGCAACAGCTCCAACCGTTTTCTTGCACTGTTTGTGCAAATGGGTGCTTCTTGCTTGTCATGAGCATTTGCTGGATCACTCCAGCCCAAACTGCTTAGCAACAGCCTGGAAAGCGGCTATGCTGATTGGTCCCCACAGAGCTGGCCTTGGCTCACAGAGCTCAGGGCTGACACTCGTGCTGCAGAAGTTTAAACCCCATGGGGATAGTCAGGAAAGCTGCGCTGTGAGAGTGGAAAAGCAGGAGCCCCAGCAACAGCTGCTTTGCAGCTGGGTCACAAAGGAGAGCAAGCAATCCCTCGACACCATAAAAGGTAGCGGATGATGGGAAGGCAATCTCTGTGCCTCCATTTGTCACTGGCAGGGTGCCACTGGCTCTCAAATCCAAATGCTCTCACAAGAGGATAAAGCCAGATGTAAATAATTCCCTAAATTTATACTTTTTTTTTGGTAGAAATCTTCAGCAGTAAAGGACATAGAGGGTTATTTAATTTATTTAGACTCAAAATTCTTTGATGATTGAACCAGGGTGCTGAATAAAGCAATGGATTCAGTCACAGAAACCTGAGTTCTAATTTGGTTCTGATACCAAGAAGGTGAACCACCAGAGAAAACCCCTAATTTGGATAGGTTTCATTTTTCTCCTTTGCCAATCAAAGGACCTGGGTTAACTGAACTCTACTGGTTACAATTCTCTGTTTAAAAAATGGAATTCAATTCAGGGAACTCATCATTGGTTAAAAATTCAGATTAAAGGAGAGTTAAGCTCTTAATTCATGTCATACTCCTTTGCCTCCATTGCCTTCCAACCCATGACAGAGAAAAGGCATTGGCTTTCCCCCAGATCCAGCCAGCCGACACTGAGATTGGGGATAGTAGCTGAGACCTAAAATCAACTGTAGTTTACTGTACTAACAAATGAAACTAAATGGAGTTGGAATAAATGATCCATTTATCTTCTTCTGGAAGGACTTTCAAGGTAAAGATGCCTATCAAAGGCAGAATGTCCTAGAAAGGTTCTTACGCCAATTAGACCACATACATATTGAATGTGTATACTGTGCTTCTGGTTTTGGAAGTAATTCTTGGAAGTAATTCTGGTTTGCCTGAAACTATTCTATGTCCACTGTTCCAGTGGAAAAATAACAGCACCCCCTTCCTGGTTTGAACAAATATTCTGTAGTTGCCCTAATTCTTGTTTCCCTCTCACAAGTATTCACCTAAATCAGATGAGTCCAACAATGGCTCTATGACACTGAGATGTCCCAGCAGATGAAACCAGGAGCCTCCATTAGCAGCATCAGTGAGATCTCGGCTTTCTATCCCCGCCCCACACCTAACAAAGAAGGCATGAACAAAGACATCCTTTCACAGCACAAGACCATGTGATCTTTGTCAAGAGTAATGAAATTTCCATTTATCTCTGCTTCCGCAAAACAGATTTTTCTGGGTGTCCGTTGTCCTAGCACATTGCAATTTTACTTTGTCTTTACAGGTTATATGATGAGAACAGAAACATTATAAAAGCAGCTTACTATGTGCCAGGTGCTGTTCCAAGAGCTTTCTCTGTATCGTCACATTAAATCCTCATATTACACCTGAGATATTATTATTATCCATTTTACAGAATAAGAAACTGAGGGACAGAGGGGTTAAGTACCTTGCCCAAGGTACAGAAGCTTGATTTGGCAGAGCTGGGGTTCAAACAGAGACCATCTGGCTTCACAGTTTGTGGTATTGCATTATCGACTTGGTTCAGAAGTTTACTACCAGGAATCACTACGTTATTTAAAGCTGAGCTTTATGGAGTAGGTCCACCCATACATTCATGCACCCACCCATCCATCCCTCATCACGTATTCAGAGGGTATGTCAGGCACTGGATAATGAAAGGACTCCTGCTCTTTAGACTGAATAATATGATAACTCTGGAAGTGGGCATTTATCAATTGGAAGATCATACTCGAAAGGGCTCTCGTTAGACATATGCATCCTACATAAGGAGAAAACAGAGACCAAGGCATCTATTGTGCCTGAGTGAGTTTGGGGAGGTCTCATAAAAGAGGTGGCATACTTCAGCTGGCTCACAGATGGAGGAAAAGTTGGCCAAGCATCAAGACAACAGACTACCTGCTAAGTCCAAGGGCTGGTGACTTAGAAGTTGTCTTTACAAGATCCAAATTAAGAATATTGTTTAGAAAGTCAGTCTAATGGAGAAAATGTTCCTTGTTTTAACAACATTAAAAGGCCCTGTAGCTTACAAAGGTTCATTTGATATCAACCAACTCAAAACACATCTATTTGAGAAAATAAGGTTATTTAACAACTCCAGTTACCTAATTTCTACTTTCTGTCAGTCTAATGATTCTTGAGCCACCTTCTGTGAATAATAATTATCTGTGACTTACAAAGAAAGAAAGATCTACTGAAAACAGCATTGTTTAGTATGCAATGCTCATTCACTTTAATTTCTAGAGTGTGAAGTGACCAGAGGTAGTACATACACAATTACAGGAAACTTTAATCTAGGCAAAAATGGGAAAAATACACACACACACAAACACACACAGCAAATGGTCAGAAGCTGGCACATTACCAGCAGAACAAGTTTGTATGTATAAATACATATGACAAGCATATCGCCGAACTGGATCTTTCCCAAGTCCTAGCAGAATAGTGTGCAAGTAAGAAGCATACACACTTGGGTTTTGGCATTATCATAGAATAAGATTCTCTCTTTCTCTTTCTTACAGTAAGAGAAAATGCCTAATGTCACAAGAAGATGTGGGTCACTAACAGGAAAAAATCGAGTACAGAGGTGACATGGAGATGGAAAATATAAAGTCTGAACTTCTCTGCCTGTAGATAGAAAATTTAATAGCGGTTCAGCTCAGGGCTAAATTATCACTGTCAACATCTCAGACCCTCTTGACCTTGGTAGGAAAAATGTGCCATGAAGGCTGCATAGGACTCATTAGACATCAACCTCCCAAATTGTCTTCGTCACAGTCTGCTGTGTAATTGACACCTGAGTCGACAGGTTTATCTGTGAGATTCAAGAGGGGCTGAATTGACACTCCCAATCACAAGAGCATCTTTAAAAGCCATGCGGAAGTCTACAGGAGGGTGGTGGAACACTCCTTGCATGACTGCTATAAATACAAAGCAGCCTTTGGAAGAAACATATTGACCTATTCAACTTCTAAAAATGGAATACATGTGCACGTTGGGGTATATGGTCCCATGCCATGAAAAACACAAACATGGCACTTTGAAGACTTGGGGGAAAATATAAGCTATTAAATTACTAAATCATTTAAAGTGGTATTAATTTTTAAATAAGCATAGATATGTTATAAAAAGAGAAGCATCAGCATAGAGGAAAGATTGCAGGCTTAGGAATCAGATAGGCCTGAGTTTGATCGTCTCCTCAAGAACGATCCCTAAAATAGCCGGGCTACTTGGGCAAATTGTTTAATGTCTCCAGAAATTCAGCACCTTATAGAGATAAGATGATACCTCCTGATAAGGTTTATAACTGAGACAGTACACGTTAAGCTTTTACAACAGCGCATGGTATATAATAAGTGCTCGACAAATGTTAACTGTCATGATGACTGTGCAATAGGAACAGCAGTAGCTCTCATGCAATATCTTAAAAGGATTAAACAAAGTAAAATACATTTTTAAAAGCACAGCACAGGGGCTTCCCTGGTGGCGCAGTGGTTGAGAGTCCACCTGCCGATGCAGGGGACACGGGTTCGTGCCCCGGTCCGGGAAGATCCCACATGCCGCGGAGCGGCTGGGCCCATGAGCCATGGCTGCTGAGCCTGCGCGTCCAGAGCCTGTGCTCCACAACGGGAGAGGCCACAACAGTGAGAGGCCCCCATACCACAAAAAAAAAAAAAAAAAAAAAAAAAGCATAGCACAGCAACACATTGTTAGCACTCAAAGAAAAAGTTCTCCATCTAACTAGACCTCTTATACCTAAATCCATTTACTCAGAGGTGGCTCACGGAAGTAGATGACTAGTTTTCATGTATGTTAAGCAGCATTCTTGTAACACACCCACATTAAGAACTTTGTGCTCCCAAATACTTTGCTAACAACCAAACTATCTCTTGTTCTTGCATGTCTTAGAATATCACAGGCAAAAAATTGCCTTTGAGTTCAGAGAATTTGAAGAAAAGAGAAAACAGGGAAAATACTAAAGCTCGAAACTGAAGTTACAGTAAAAAGTACTTACGACCACTTCTGATCAAACTGGAAGACCCATATAAATACTGGCGACAGTTTAAGAATATATTTCCCCTTATTCAGAAATATGTACTTTCCAAAAGGTCCATTTTCACTTTAAAATCTTGACATGATTTGGCAAGCTCATGTTGAACTAGTCAGTGTGGCTTAAGCTGTTACCAATCTTAGAACAATAAGAAAGTAGAAGAATTATAGCTGACTCTTCACTATTGCAATATTCAGATACCTGGTATTTCCTGGAAGCAAAACTTGAGTTAATCAAAATATCGTTTTATTCAGATCTGTCCTTCTTCACACTTCCTTTCCAAAGTAAATGCCAAAGATTATCATATTAATATTTTTTATTTTGTTTCTAAAAACATAACAATGAAATAAGAAGTACTGGATAGGAAATGGAGGGAAAATAAAAGGAAGTATAGACAACACCCAGAGAAGACATTATTTTCAGCAAATAGCTTTTGTACTGAAGGATAAGCAAGAAACAGAGTAGAAAAGACAGTTTTTGGTGTTGCTGGATTTACTAGATTAATGATCAAATGAAGTTAGAAAAGCATAAGGAGACTAAGCTAAGTGCCTAAACAAGGGTCACATATATACAATGGAATATTACTCAGCCATGAAAAGAAACGAAACTGAGCTATTTGTAATGAGGTGGATAGACCTAGAATCTGTCATACAGAGTGAAGTAAGTCAGAAAGAGAAAGACAAATACCGTATGCTAACACATATATATGGAATTTAAGGGAAAAAAATGTCATGAAGAACCTAGGGGTAAAACAGGAATAAAGACACAGACATACTTGAGAATGGACTTGAGGATATGGGGAGGGGGAAGGGTAAGCTGTGACAAAGCGAGAGAGTGGCATGGACATATATACACTACCAAACATAAGGCAGATAGCTAGTGGGAAGCAGCCGCATAGCACAGGGAGATCAGCTCGGTGCTTTGTGACCGCCTGGAGGTGTGGGATAGGGAAGGTGGGAGGGAGGGAAACACAAGAGGGAAGGGATGTGGGAACAGATGTATATGTATAACTGATTCACTTTGTTATAAAGCAGAAACTAATAAAAATAAATAAATAAAAATAAATCATATTACCTTTAAGAAAGATTTTATACAACAGGAAATATTCAGTCTTTCTGGGATAGTGACTGTTTTAGATTTGGGCAGCTTATAAGAATAATAGTAATCCATTCATTTCACAAATATTTGGATATCTGAGATGTCACTATGAAAAGAAAAATTCCTCAGAGTTCCAAATAAAGATTTCTTAAATGTCTTTTAGTACAGTAGCTATTTTACTATTTGTTTCAAATTGAGTAAGTGAGATTGTGTTAATACTTTCTAACATCACAAATGAAGTTCAACAAAACTATAGCAAAACCATGAAAAGAAAAGCTTGCTTCTTTTATAGTCATCATCAGTGTAAATTCAACCTAATCACTTCTCAGTGAAAATATTTCATATTGCTCTCCAGCCCAATCAAATTCACGTATCAAGCTGACTCTTCAACTAAAATTATAGATATTATGATAGTTTATATAAAAGATATTATTATTCCTGGCTGCCATATGTGATACTCAATAGTTAAAAAAAACCCAAAAACCAAAAGATTATCTGTATTTTATTGTACCTGTCAGAAGAGCACATATTCATTATCATCACTATCACTGTTCATGAAATTCTACAAAGTCCCCTGAAATGAATAATTTATATTATGCACTCTACTGAGATTACATTCCAAGGCTATCAGAGCAAAACAGATAGCCAGCAGATCATGCTTCGCTATGTCACCAAACAGAAAAAAATAAAGGAATATATTCAATTTTGTGTTTTTTCATTTCTATCTTTCAATAGTAATCAGGATTTCTATATTCGTAGGATTACCATATAATTTTTACTGAGACAAAAAAAAGAAAGAAATTTCACCCCCCAAAATGTTGTTATCCAATTATTTGACCCTTTAAATTCACTCTTCAATCCCTTTTTAATGCTGAGGATTTTGACATTTTTAACCAACAGAACAAAAAATAAGTTCTCATATTTTTTATTTACTTGAACCTACTTAAAACATCACTTTTTTTCTCCTTCCTAATTACTTGTACAACCCCCTTGCCGTTTATTCTTTCAAACTTTTATTGTTCCTTTCTCTCACCATCTCCTTCCACCATGCAACACTGAAATAATGTGTCCAACAAATAGTTATTGCTGTACAAGACCCTCCCTTGGCATCTGAAAAAAATGAGTAAGACAGAGCTGCTCTCAGTCTAGTGGGGAAGACAGACATGAAAATGACTAACAGTAACAGAAAGTGATGGAGCCACTTTCATGAGAGCACAGATAACAGAAGAATCAAGTTAGTGCGGAAGGGTAGTGATGTATCAGTGCTATGCCCTGACAGAAAACTTTTATGTGAATTGGGCCAATCTCTGCTTCAGAGTCATTTCATTTACATTAATTCAATAAATATTTATTGAATAACTATGTGCCAAGCACCAAGCTAGTAATAGTAATGAAGAGACAGGGTCTCTACTCTCACTGCCTAAAAAAAGCAACCAATAGTAATACACTAGTATTCAGCTATCACAGATATTCACATGCAATAAGAACCCTGGAAGAGAAGCATGAAGGCTGCTTGGAAGAATCAGTCACTGTTTCATGGAACGTAGTGTTAAAGATAAAACTGGATGGATGGATAGGGCTTTGCCAAGTGGAGATAAAGGAAAAAGATATTCTAGGCCAAGGCAGCAAGCAGCATGCTTGGAAAAGACAAAGAATGAACAGATTCTTTCTTAACCTACTTAGGGAGCCATTAGAAGTTTAATATTGTGGGGGGATAATGGCTGATGAGGTTTAATGAGAAAGGCTGTGGCCAAATAATAAACAATGTTCCATGTCACACAAAGACATAAAGATTTTACTGAAGAAGAATCATGATATTGTTCTTACTGTTAATTGCTAACAATTATTGAGTCCTTACAACATACATACCTGGCAGTGTTCTAAATGCTTTTATAATACATTTAGACTCACTTAACTTCTGGACCCTCTCAAGAAGGAAATACTTTTGCCCTCATTATACAAACAGGCAGAATAAGATAGAGAGAAGTTAAATAACATAACCAAGATCACTGAGCTAATAAGTGGTAGAACATGCCAGGCAATCTGGAGCCAGTGTTCATATATTATGGATGCAGCCCCTCTAAGGTGATGGAGTGCTAATGGAGAAGGGAGGCAAGTTATGTGATCAAATACATTTTTCTAGACATCTGTTTCTATACCTTTGAAATAGTAAGAAAATAACTACTGAGCATTTACTACATACATTATTCTTTAAGCCACAGGAAAACAAAAATATACAACACGTCCCATGAATACCTGCAATTCCCAGTATATTCAGACATAGATTGAGATAAAGAAACAAATAGAGAGACAGTCAAGATCTGCTTATCTGATGCAGAGACCAATGGAGCCATGAACAGGTAGGCATACTTTAAGTGGTACTTTTGATGACTTGCTGGAGGCGGACTCTGGACTAGCTTGAGTGAGAAATTCCTGAAGGCCAGTCTTGAGGGGGCTGGGGGGTCCCACTCTTTCATGGTCTTTATTTCCAAGAACCTGACCAGGTTCTCATAGTGGAGAACCAAAAAAGATCCCCTCCTGGTGAGGGCAAGGGAAGAAGAGAAATCCTTGTGAAATATATCCAGAGCCTTCTCAATAACAAAGGCCTGACCCTCCAAGGTAAAAGACTTTACTAGAGCCTTTAAAGAGCTGTGGCAAAAAGGCACTCTCTGACTTCGTCCTCCTCTAGCCTTCTTGTCTCATCTAAGGTGGTGGGGGCGGTAGCTCTACAAGCAGAAAAACGCGTGAAGGTCATGGGACAGAGACACAGGCTGAATCAAAGACTGAGATTTAACTGAACAATTATAGAACATTCCCCCTCCACCATACCTAACACCTCCACGACACGGCTCCAGTATGATAATACTGAAGTATACCTGAAACAGCTTCAAGACACACAGTCTCTCTGAGAAAGAGTATTAAGAAAGCCTAACACCAAGATGGAGATAAAAACAAGGACACTAAAGAAATTTGAAGCTGCTAGCACCAATAGCTACAACAAACACTAAACAATGCTGAAATCCCAGCCAGATTAACATAAATCTTCATATTAGAGGCCTAATAATTTGAATTATATTACGAATTCAACATATCCAACATTCAACAAAAAAATTACAAGGCATTACCAAAGGAAAGAAAAACACAGTCTGAAAAGACAAAGCTATCACTGGAACCATAAGATGTTGGAATATGAAACAGATGTTAGAATTGTCTGACAGGGAACTGAAAATACCTATGATTAATATGCTAAGGACTCTAATGGGAAAAGTAGACAACATTCAAGAACAGATGTGTAATGTAAGCAGAGAGAAATTCTAAGAAAGAATTAAAAGGAAATGCTAGAAATCATAACAGACATGAAGAATGCATTTGATGGGATCATCAGAAGACTCAGCATGACCAAGGAAAGAATCAATGAGTTTGAAGATAGGTCAATATAAACTTCCCAAACTGAAATGTAATGAGAAAAATGAATGAAACGTACAGAACATCCCAAAACTATAGGAAAATTTCAAAACATGTAACACATGAGTAACTAGAATATCATAAGGGGAAGAAAGACAAGAGGGCAGAAGAAATATTTAAAGTAATAATGATGGAGAACTTTCCAAAATTAATGAAAGATGCCAAGCCATAGATTCAGAAAACTCAGAGAACACTAAGCCAGATAAATTCCAAAAATAATAAGCCTAGGCAGAGTATGTAAAAACTGTAGAAAACTAAAGGCAAAGAGAAAATCTTAAAGTCAGAGGGGAAAAAAAAAACACCTTACCAATGGAGCAACAAGGTAAGAATTTCATCGGACTTCTAATCAGAAACCATCAAGCAAGAAGACAGTAGAGTAAAACACTGAAAATGTTGAGAGAAGAAAGAAACTACAAAACTAGAATTTTATATCCAGCAAAATTTTCCTTAGAAAGTGAAGTAGAAATAAATACTTTTTGGACAAATAAAAACTGAGGGAATTCACATGATCATCTCAATTGATGCAGGAAAAGCATTTGACAAAATTCAATAACCTTTCATGATAAAAAAACACTCAAGAAACTAGTAATAGAAGGAAATGATGCCAACATAATAAAGGTCATATGTGAAAAACCTACAGCTAACATCATATTCAACAGTGAAAAACTGAAAACTTGTTCGATGGGTAATGAGTTTCAGTTTTACAAGATAAAAAGTTGTTTTGCAAGATGTGTTGCAAAACAATGTGCACAGAGTTAACACTACTGCATTATATACTTAGAAATGGTTATGATAGAAATTTTTGTTTTCTTTTTTTACTACAATAAAAAAAATAAGGTGGAAAAAAAAAACAGAGAAGGAAGAAGCCTTTGGTAACAAATAGAAAACAGTTACAAACCTGGTTGATATTAATTCAAATATATCAATTATCACTCTAAATATGAATGGTCTAAATGTACCAATTAAAAGATAGAGATTGTCAGAGTGAATAATGATAATAATAAAGGGCTCAACTATATGCTGTCTACAATAAATCTACTTTAAATATAAAGACGCTGATAGGTAAAGCAAAGGGACAGATATAGATAAACCAGGCTAACACTAATCAAAAGAAAGCTAGAGTATTAATTTCAGACAAAGAAGACTTCAGACTTAGGAAAATTATTACAGTTTCTCCCACACTATTTGCTTACTTAATTTTTTCTAAGGAACACCTAGACGTGCTAATGTCTACGGAATACACTTGGGGAATGTATTTTGTACCTTCTGGGAATACTGCTTTAATAGAAACTATCAAAGCAATAATGGCAGTGGTAAAATCTTCTTGGTACCCTTAAACTTCACCGTATTTGAAATTCCCCGTCTTATAATCAAGTAAAAGCAATCCTTGTCATGTAGCATTACTATTTGAATCAGCTTTGTTATAATTAAAAGGTATCAAATTTAATAAGTGCCATGTATACATAGTTATTTATATAAACAGGTTGAGAACTGTTGAAGTGGTGAGGGGGAGAGGATGGAGGACCCCTTTTCCTCACAAGTGGAAACAGAGTGGAGAAGATAATTACCACTTGTGGCAAATGCACATCCTGGGTGGAAAGAGAAAAACAGACACCTTCAGGAAAACTATCTTTAGCCAAAGCAATAGATTTCAACTTAATCCTTTACCTCTACTGAGGTAATCTCTTTGAGATATGCAAAGATACCTTAAAATAAAATACTCCTGATCAGTAATTTTCTGCTTAAAGTGAGTAAATTTCTGATTCAAGCAGATGGAAATTCTGTTCTTCTTCTAACTAGTGTTGTTTCATCCCCCAAAATGAGAAATAGAACAAACTTTACAGTGGATAGTATCTTTAAGTTCCATTGCTCAGGGACAAAAATTTTCCAGACTGACCATTACATCTACCAATTACAGTACCTATTTTTCCATTATATGGCATTATAATACATGGCATTATTTAATGGCCAGTGCCCATCTCAAACCCAGTGCCACATGGTTAATGTCAAAGGGACCAAAGGGTCATATTAAGTGTCAATCCTCCTGCATGTTACCATCTTCCACCTAAAGTATTAAACCCAGTGCCACATGGTTAATGTCAAAGGGACCAAAGGGTCATATTAAGTGTCAATCCTCCTGCATGTTACCATCTTCCACCTAAAGTATTAAACCCAGTGCCACATGGTTAATGTCAAAGGGACCAAAGGGTCATATTAAGTGTCAATCCTCCTGCATGTTACCATCTTCCACCTAAAGTATTGTTACTACAATGCACACTGAATTATAGTGTCAGCTCAAGAACGTACGCCATCCTGTCACTTTTGACAAAGAGCCTCAATTACACCTCAGAAATAAGAGTCCTGCAATTTTAAGTCTTTTAAAGGAATTATGCTGTTCACTGTGAGAAGAAATAAATACATTTATTAAATAAATTTGTAGGCTGGTATGTGCTCAGGTGCTCTGGCTTCAACTCACTATCTACCAGTTATAAGTTAACCAGGTAAAGGTCAGCAGTCACTTCACTCAGGCTTCTGACCTTGTGCTCCTGTTCAGTTTGGAATATCATAATGTTTCCTTCAAGACTTAAAATACAAGAGAAACTACACACCATATAAGGTACACCCTGTAAACCGTATCTAAATTAAAAATTCAACTTTCAACTTCACTATTACTATTTTCTTGTTACTTCACATATATAGATACCTAAATCCTTTTTTGAATTACCCATGTTAAAATTCTTCTTTAATTTAATGATATACACAGAAGTTGTCTTTTCACTTCAGAACTGCATTCTAAGAAAATCTAAAAACTGAATAAAGATTTTCTTTAAAAATCAATTTTTACACATTTTGAAGTTAGGCATTTATGCGCACAAGGCACCATATATCCATATTTGATCATAATTAACAAAAGGTTAAAGAGAAATTTAAGTACAGCTTTCAGAAAAACCGAGTATAATGCAAGAGGCTTTGGACACAGGTCTGAACCTCTGTGAACCATAGTTTCCTCTCTCTAGAGTAGGTACCTAGATCGTGGGATTATGTGAGAAATATCAGAATAGCATATTCACAATGTCTAGTTCACTGCATGATAAAGAGTACGAGCTAACTACAGGAAGTACTCTGATTAACCTGATCACAGAAGCGGCAGGGTCAGGGGCCACCTTGTAGGTAATATTTAATTCTTTTTAGGTAGGAAAGCAAGAGATGAGGATTGATGTCAAGGGAGATAGGAAATGAATGAGAAGTTCAGATGGTCCTAGAAGCTCAGGACTTGGGGAAAAAAAAAAGTTGAACTCAGAATTAACTATTGTTTGGAAGAAGTATAATTTTAATAAAAAACTAAGGATAAAATCTACAAGTCTGCAGATGTCATGCTTCAGGCTGCTGAGGCTCAAGCGGCCTCATATGCAATGTAGATGAATATAAGGGGGAATGACCAAAATGTCATGGGTTTGTAAACATGTTCATGGATGGGCTGATAAACCTATTTACGAGGCTGCTGCAAAAATGAAAACTTTCACATCTTAGAACAGACGTGGCTTCCTTTATATATATGCCTCTGTGTGTGTGTGTATATCTGTGTGTATGAATATATGTATACACATCCAGAGGCTACAGGAAAAAATAGGCAACTTTTTTTTTGTGAAGTGTTGATCCAACCCCTTGGGAGGAAAGATTCTTGCTTTTGAAAATGTATGCGGTCAGTACCACCTTTTTCAAAGGTAAACAGGGGCTTAGACAAGGATGTTTTAACAAGGAAAGATACTCAAAATTGCTTCTATTAAACAATGATCAAACTAGGAAAATATAAAACATAAATTACAAACAGAGTTTAACTCACATTAAAATGTGTTCATGCTTGATCACATGACAGGAGAGTCAACATGATGTAGCAGAAAGGATAACAAGCTGGAAATCGTGATGCCAAGTCATTTCGTGTTATCAATGGGCTCATGTAACAAATTAAAGGACTGCAAAGTGGGAGAAAAATACCTACTAAGTGGTGTGGAATCCCATGCCTCTAATAAAAATTAAAAGGAAAATAAGATTAAGGTACCTATATAATTGTCCTGTCTGCAACAAAAACCATTTCCACCAGTCTTAAGCACGGTAGCCCACCAGTGAAGCAACTACAGATAGTTGTTATAATTTCCCCTAAAGAGAACACACTGAGGTCTTCCTGAGACCAAAGAAACGCCCTGCTGGTCTTTGTATCACCACTGTTTATTACAGAACATGACACAACGTTCAGGTTCAGAAAATGTATATTGAAGTCAGGTTTTTATAAAGGATTGCTCTTTTAGAGTCCTGCAAGAAAGCCAAGCTATATTTAAGGGCATACGGCTTCTCCATCTGCATCCCTCCAATAACATGGGATAGCAGAGTCCTGGGGGATTTTGAGGCCTGAGCCTGCTGGGCTGTTTATTTATATATTTTTGCTGGGCTATTTAAATTGCACTAAATGTTAACTACAGACCAAATACAGAAACCAAACAAAATAACAATGAAGTTTAAGTTAGTTTCAAAGCAGCAGCATCCTATCTACCCCTAAGTAAAAAGCTAACATTTCTTTTCAAACGTAGCATCATGATATGTAGATAGAAAGCAGGTAGAATTATTCCACATGACCTTCAATGCCTGAGAATTTGAGTATTTTGATTTTATTATTTCTGCGAATATTACTCTTCTGAGAATAACGTTACTTCGGGCAAAAGAAAATATCTGTGACAATGACTTTTAGTAACTGACATAAAAAAGCAGAATAAAACTCTGGAATACTTTGGAGATACTTGGATTCCTGGGTCACTCAGTGGCAACAAATAGCGTAATTACAAGATTGATTCTATAAAGATACCTCAATTAAAAAAAAAGATTGATTCTGTATATCAAAATACATAAAAAAGCATTATCAGATTCATTATGCTTCAGAGTAAAAATAATACAATGATAACACCCAGAATGCTAAATGATAAAGTTTAGATGAGGCAATTTCATAAAAAATGTTTAGCTGAGCACTACATTAAATTAAATTTTCTTCTATATGTTATCTAATATTTCAGTAGCATGATATATGTGATATATGCCTTCTCCTTTCACGGAATAAATTTGCAACTTCAATGGTATATATCCGTAATAATCATTCAGTGAGTGTCACAGGACAATTTTTTGTTCCCTGCTCCCTCCAATCCAAACATGACTGTGCAGTGATTATAATAAAACAAAGGAACCTAAATGTTAGTCAACGTGCAAAACGGGAAGAGCTTTGCTTTAAAGAGGAGCAAATGGAAAAATAATCTCAGCTCTAAATAGTAATGATTATGACAAAAGGCCCAAGGAAACACACAGCGCTGTGCTCCAGATAGACTACACTGACACCATTTTAGCCTGGGGTATGGAACTTTTCCATGGAACTTCAAGTACTTTCACAACTGGAGTTTTACGTAGCCCAATTAACTTTGGCTAGACACAGAAATCTGGCTCAGTATTTCCATACAGTAGCCAAAATAAAGGTTTGCTGCATCAAGAATTACTGTCAGAGTCTCCCATATCCTTCCTTCTCTTTTACTAACCTAAATCTGGAAAAGAAGCTAACAGCCAAGTTGCTTTTATTACAATTTAAGTCAATATTAATTTTACTGGCTCACAAAAACTGTAAAATATATGGCTGAAATAAATTGAACAAAGACAAAAAGAAGGAGGACCAAAAAAAAAAATCAAAGTAAAGAGGTACACACAACTAGAGAACACACATGGTTTAGAAACAACTATAAAACCATCTGAAACACCATAATAATGGAAATGCTATTCCTTCTTTTCTCTCTTAATGCATGCCCAATTTCAAATTCATGGCATTAGCCCTAGGTAACAAAGTTCAAACAAGGAATAAATCAATTTTAAAGAGAGCTTGTGTTTAGTATTTTAATTGGATATGACATTGGTATGAAAGTTCCATATATTCTAAAGAGATGTCACCCAGGCCCAGCTATATGTAACCATGGAGGTTACCAGTGACCCTAAAGCAGAACTAACTATTCTCTAGGGTACCCTGGAACATTTGTATTTGAGTTGTAATGTAGGACCCAAAAGTGCCAATAGCCAAAAGTTAATGTTAAAAGTTTTGCTAATAGCCAAAACCCTTAGTTAATGACCTATAACGCCTAATAATAAAAATGCATTTACCCATTCAAACTAAACTAGCATTTAGAGGTAATGTCTAAAAATAAGTTATAAAAAATGGGGATGGGACTTCCCTGGTGGCACAGTGGTTAAGAATCCGCCTGCCAACACAGGTGACACAGGGTCAATCCCTGGCCTGGGAAGATCCCACATGCTGCGGAGCAACTAAGCCCGTGTGCCACAACTACCAAGCCTGCGGACCACAACTGCTGAAGCCCACGTGCCTAGAGCCCGTGCTCTGCAACAAGAGAAGCCACCGCAATGAAAAGCCCATGCACGGCAGTGAGAAGCCCATGCACTGCAATGAAGAGCAGCCCCCGCTCGCCACAACTAGAGAAAGCCCACGTGCAGCAACAAAGACCCAACGCAGCCAAAAAATAAAAAATAAATTTAGTTAAAAAAAAAAAAATGGGGAGGCAGGAGTACTAACTTCCTTTTAGAATCTCTGATCAATTATAAAAGGGGGGAAAAAGCTCCACACAAAATTATTTAATATAGAATGAAAATTAATGATGCTTAATTCAGAAATCCTTGAGGACGTATCCAATTCCACTATTTAGTAGCTTATTTATTCTTGGGGACATTCCTTAAATCTTTGAAGCTCAGTTTCCTCATTTATAAAAAGAGGACAGTACTCATTGTAAAGCTTCATGAAATAACATATATCAATCACAGGCACTCAAGAGATGTACAGTCCTCTTGTGACCACCTCCCCTTCCAGGGTCTTGGAAGATTACACTGTATCCACTCTACAATCATGCCACTCTCATTCATTTATTCAGTATATATCATTGGGAATTAGAGTGATGCCTAGCATGGATTAACAAATCTCAATACATGTGTTGGCAAAATGAAGGTACTAATGAGGACATGAGAATCAGGCTAGGGAAACAGAAATATTAAAAAGTCAGGCACCCTGTATACCTTTCACTTATACAGTACTATATGTCAATTATATCTAGATAAAACTGGGGGGAAAAATGACCTATGCCCAGCCCTTATGTAACTTAACAAGGGAAATGCAAAAGGAGGGTTCAGGGATAGTTATCAAGATACTGAAATGCCATATACTAAAGATATAAAAAGATAAGTTAAGACTTAGTCCCTGTCCCATGTCCAGGGTCAAAAGACATAGATTTATGTCTGCCATTCAATCTAAAATGTGCTATTATAGAGATACTGAAACCAGTGCCATGGAAATACAGAGAAAGGAAAAAAATAATTGCTTGAAAGACTCAGGCAAGACTTCACAGAGGAAATAAAATTTGAACAGGTAGAGAGAGGAAAGGGACATTTCTGTCAGAGAAATAAAAAAGGATTTGATCTATGGAATTTGTCAGAGCATTCTGGGAAATTCCAAATCTTTTTGAAGTTTTCTAAATACTATAAATACTACAAATTCTTAAAGAAAATTTTGTACAAAAATGCTTTGAGTGAATCATTCCACTGGCTATAATAAAAGCACCAATAATCAATTTTTTATCTAATTTGTCTCAGAAAAATGTAATTCTTTATATGAAGTCCTACTCTATAGTCAAAGTCTAATTTTGTTGCACGTCAGTTTTACATATTTTGCCTTTGGTCAGTTTTGATGGAACAGTAAAAACACAATTCCATTTCTATTCTTCTTCCCTTGAGAGTAATAGCCAATTCCATTTTATAATATTTTATATTTAAAGCACTCAGAAGTCAAATGTGCGGCATTTTCTACCTTGCCAATTCCATGTTAAGTCAATGGCATATTACCAGGCCAAGAAACCCAAAATTAGACAAAAGCAATCCACTGGGATCAGAAATTTGCCAAATCTCATAATTCAAAAAGAGACTGTTAAGGACGGTTGTGCAGTTTTTGGCACTTTGAGTTTAAGCCATTCCATAATAGGATTTGTATTTCATCTAATCCGCAAGTCAGAAACTGTGAAAGTTCTCTTGATTGAGGGGGGATTAAAATTTGATTGTAATACATGTCTTTCCCTCCCTTCCTTCCATATGTTTCAGTAAATTAGAACTGCTAAATCTTGTTTTTAAAAATACATTCTGAAAAATAAAGCAGCCTGGAAAACCATATTTTTGGTACAGGAAACAAATTATTCAGGCGTGAAAAGAAGAAGGAACAAAAATTTTAAAAGACACGTAGTTTCTATATCCAAACTAGTGTCACAATCTAGGTATATTCAGAATTAAGTACATTTAAGCATTCAGTGTTTTTTTTTCTAAATGATTTTTTTGGCGGGGAGGTAAATCAGGCATTTGAAACTTTTAGATTCTTTGAAGGTGGCCATTTCTCAATCTAATTAAAAATGTTTCCATTTGAATTCTATAAGGACATCTCAAAGACAGTAGTTGAGGCCCAAGTTATATATGAATTACATTTTTATATGGAGCTGTGTGAATTATCAGCCTATCAGAATAGGAAATGGAACAGGTTTTCATAAGGTAAAATAATTTTTTTCTAACTGATTAAACTAGACATATTATGATCCTATAGACGGCCAAAACGGCAACTTATACCCTCCAATTCTAAGTAATGTTCTTTCCCTTTCTCTGTTCCTTCTTTTTTTGGGCCCCCATATTAATTTATTTCATAATTTCTTCTTTCATATATTTTTTCTTCATCTTTATGTTTATGTATGAAAACATTTACTCACCTTTATTTTCTTATACTTCAAATGAAAATTGTTTTGCCATCACTTTTTTTTAACTTCTAAAAGCTCTTTCTTGTTTTTTCATTATTTACTTTTTATGGCATCCTGCACTTCACAAAACGCTATATTACCATCTCTAAGGATTTTTTTTTCTTTTGCTTCCTTCAGTTTCCTTTTGCTAATCATTTGTTTCAGTTCCAATCTTTTACATTTGAGGCTTTCCTAATAAGACTGATGATCCTTGGTTGCCCATTGTTATTTAAAAGTAATAAAAGCTGAATGAACTCCTTAGGCATAAGTATGCTTTCTAGACTGGAGTCACTTTTGTTTGTCTGGTTTGGGAGCTAGTCATTTTCAGGGACCTCCAAGGGTAGGTATATGGAAATCTTTTCCCTACGGTGATTCAGTTTCTCCAGATAAGAATGCAACCATTTCTTGGGAGGGGAGGTGCATGTATGTGCGTTGCTGAGGGGGTACGAACTTTGTGTAGCTTGTGTTCTGCGGGTGGCAGGGGAGTGGTACTGACAATCTGAGTACTCCCCTAGAAAACATTCAATCAATCCTCTTTTCAGTCCCCTCTGCATTCCACCTTTGACTGGGCAAGCTGTTCCTGAGT
This sequence comes from Hyperoodon ampullatus, assembly GCF_949752795.1. Lineage (NCBI taxonomy): Eukaryota > Metazoa > Chordata > Mammalia > Artiodactyla > Ziphiidae > Hyperoodon > Hyperoodon ampullatus. Next base: position 9,123,234 of record NC_136924.1, on the reverse strand, counting down.
CATGGAGCTCTCTCACCCAACTGCTCCACCACTGTGAGCATCCCTTCCCCACTTGGAGGTGAGTGCCTACTGGCTAGCACTGTGCACATGGGGAGAAACTTGACTGCCGCATATGTAAGTTAGAACTCATTACCCTATTTTATACTCCTTAACTCACTCTCTTCTATGCCAGCTGCCACCACGTCTTGAGTCTCTCCAGCTTTCTTCTCATTGTTATCCCGTTCCAAACTCCCTTTAGATGGTTCTGACAAATCAGTTGTAATACCTCTTTCTACTTTCTGACTTCCAAAAATCAGTTTAAATTTCACCTCCCCTCCCATTCTGATTGTTCCTGTGAGGTTATTCCTTCTCAATAGTTTTATTAAGTAAAAGTTTATTCTGATTTACCCACATAATCACCATTTCTTTGTTCACCCGTCTTTTTGCTCCCCACTTAGCAACTCTTTCTAGATTTAACTGTGTTCTTTCAGAGGACACCTTCAGTAACGTCTTCAGCTAGAGATTTTAGTGGACTGACTTTAATTTCTTGGCCTAGGAATTCCCTGATCATTCAAGTAAAGTAAATTCAAAACCCAAAGCCTGGTAAAGGGAGGATGATAGTGACAAATTCTCTGCAAATATTTCAGATTCCATGCTGAGATAGACAAACTTTCATGCTGCCCTCTTGTATCAGTATGTGAACTTTTTCTACATTATTCTTTCACTGAGGATATGAACTTTCCTGCTTTATTTAGGCATCTAATTCCTGGCTTTCTGTTGGTCCAAGGTTTTGTCTCTTATTCCAACAAGAAGGAAAACAAACAATAAGCTCCTTCCCATGGGTTGTTGCAACTGGTAAACTATCCCAAATCAGCTGTAGGAACAGCCTACTGTTTACTGTTCTGGTGTTTAGTTATTGCTTCATTTCCATCCCTGGGAAATTCTCTTTCTACACCTTGAGCTCAGCCATGCATTAAGAGCATATCTGTTGTAGTTTATTAGGCATATCTAGATATTTTTTAGTGAGATGTTTTCTGGTTACTTAGTCTGCCTATATAATATCTTTAGTAACATTGTAGTGGTATCTTAGAATGGATACATAATACTTTTAAGTGTTTAGCTTATCATCTTCTGTGGGAAATAAAAATGTTATTATTTTTAAATAATTATAAGACACCCTTCTAAGAATTCACTTAGCAATCACTTTCCTGACCATTTGCTCTACGTTTTGCTAGTGTTCATTTATTTTTAGTAATATTGGAGAGAGATTAAGGGATATAACTAAAATAACACAGATAAGAGATTCAGATTAGGATTGAGGCTAGTTGTACCACTTATTAGCTGGGTGAAAAGTTAGTTAAATATTTTGAACAATCCCTGATTGTATAAAATAAAAACATTAATATTACTTTGAGGCACATAAAATTACAGTTTTTGTAAGTCACAAAGGTAGAATATCAACAATTTCTTATGCTTCGAATAATACCACTTTCACAGAAATGTGGCCAAGAGAGTTTGTCACATAGTGGGTGGCCAAATGATGGCTCCACTTCTCTTACAGAATGATTTCCAATTAGTAGAAATTCTAGGTGACAGTGATGGACACACACGCAGTTATCTTATATAATGCTGGCTTTTTGGAAAGAATCAGACTTAATTCCACATTATAGCCAATCTGGGGTTAACACTGGCTTGGAGAACATAGTCGTTATACAAATATTGTTATTTTGACAAGTTTATTATATAATCACACATTTGGAGTTCTCCATTTATACATTTCAATTAAGTTACATCAAGGATACATATCATATTTTATCTATGGCAAACCCCATAGCCAAAGGAATGCATTTTTCTATATTTTTCTGTACAGAGTTCTAACTTAGTATTATCATCATTAAATCCTAACAATCTGGGTTAACTGGCCAGGAACTGGTACCTCAAACCCTATCTGCCTCAGTCTGCACAGGCAGAACCAGTTTCTGAAGGGTGAGAAAGGGAGTTACTCACTGTTAGAGCAAGCAGTTTCCCGTATGTGAGATGAGCAGGGATGTGGTCGGTCTTGGATCTCAGTGATTCCATATACCAATGCTCTGCTTCAGGGAGTTTGCTTAGTCGCATGTATGCTTCACCTGGCAAGAGAATCATGAAAATCAGTATGAGGATACAGCTTTCCACAAACATTTGCAACAGATCACATCATCATGTTTATATTCCACACATTTTCAGATTCTGTGGCAAGTACTCTCATCCGTTACCTCATTTGATTCCCCAAAAGTCACCATCATGTCTATTTCACAGATGAGAAAACTTGTGTTTGGAGAAATTAAGTGAAATGCCTAAAACTCAAAAATGTAGTACATGATAAAGGTTTGATTTTTTTTTAACTTAGAAACATCTAACTCCCAAGAATATGTGCTTTGTCATCATTTCTTTTTTTTTAAGATTGGGTCTTTCTTATGTACAATCATTTGTTCTTTTTAATTCACATTCATTCATTCCTTCAGACACTCAAGTATTTATAGAATAACTACTAATTGGAGAGTATTATGCAGGACCTAGACAACAGAAGTTCAAGGTCCTACCCTCTAAGGTTGACAACCTTATTGAGAAAAGTAAGATTAAATGAAGGAGCTAAAAATATTTGGGTTTAAGCATTGGTGCTAGATTTTAGTTTTTTTCAGAAATTATTTGTATTTTATATCTTAATAAGTAAATAAAATTTACCAGTTTCCTTTGGAAAATCCAGTGAATATATGACAGTTATTTAGCATGCCCATCACCATGTGCAAAGCTAGTCTAAGGCCTTTCAGCCATCAGCTGTTTTCTTTCAAATTACACAAATTTTGCCCACCAAATAGCATTTCACTAACAGCCAAGCAAGAGAAAAAAAATTGGAAATAAAGCCAAAAGTGTATCAGTTCCCCGCTTATTATCATCCCCCTCTCACTTCTATGCTCAGAATATGGAAGAATATTCACCTGATGGTAAAAGTATATTTTAAGATGATTTGTGTATTTAAGTTAAATATTATAGTTATAATAAACACTGCAAATGTTGAAGCTACTTAATTTCTGAGACCAGGCAACAGACTGGTGACCTGCATTATTTTTCAAGCAGACTCTTATAGCTTAACTAATCATAATTATGATGGCTTTTTCCATTTAGAGGAATAATCAGAGGCTTTTCCTAAATGTGTTACCCACACTGGTTGTACATCTTTGCTTCAAAGGAAGAGCTAGCTTCCTTTTATTTTAATCAAATTCTTTTTGCATTAGCACAGCACTGTCAATAGAAATGTCTGATGAATTGAATTGATTTGCGTCTCCTGACCTTTTGAGTGCCCTTTGCTTGACCGGTTAGTAAAAATATTGGTGACAAATTATATGTAACATGCATAAAAATGTAGGTACCACTCACACACATGTATGTGTTTCTAGTTCTGAGAAAAGTCACTAAACTATATTATCATAAAAATGATAGCTCGAAAAAAAATTTTTTTCCTAAAGCTTAAAATGTGTTCCCATTTAAGAAGAATTTGGTTAGACTGAATCAAATGCTCAGGGTGAGATGCAAGAAATCCTGAAGCAAAGACAATATTCATAGTTGTTAGAGTGGTAGGATTAGGCATGGATTTAAAAAAATTTTTACATGTTTCTGCGATAATTATATTTTTTAATTATAATATCTCCTAATAAGTGAAACAATGTCATACAATTTTCTTTTTGGCATGTTGAACCAATAAATACTTCCAAACAAAACAAATAGTAATTTTCCTTAGGGAGAATGAACCACTTCTTAACACTAAAACGATACTAGATATGATTTATGTAACAGAAAAGATGCACAATCCTGAATATTAAAAATTGTAAAGCAATTAATGATAAACCAAATCCAACTATTTATCTCTAAAAGGGATTCTAAAGCCAGAAGGAAACACATACTAATTTCAGAGTTAGAGCTGAAATATGGGTCTGCATTATAGGTTCTGTTTGGAATTGACCTGAAATTCTACTTTGGGTCTTCAAGTGCTCATAGATAACTTTTTAGAAGTTCTACAACTATTGAATGTAATATGGCTTCTACTTTTCATTTATTAAAAATTCAACTAACTTGTAGAATAGTAACAGGTAAGTTACCTGTACAGAATGAGAGTGCAGGAGAACCCCAATTCCAGGGTGCTTTCGAGATTCAAATCTTTATATTTAAGTGTCTGATTTTTAAAAAATCATTTCAGAAAGTGCACTATTTTTTTCCAAGTCAGAAATCTATCATGATTAAAACCCATTTTGAAATGAAATATTATTAATTTGCTAACTACTTAGGTTGAACTATTTTGTTCAGTAAGAACTCATATGCAACTTATTAAGTTATAAGGCTTGTGAGGTGGAGAAATACCAAAGAACCACAAATAAGAAATATAATGCCGTAATGCATCTTGGCAAGTGTATGAAAAATGTAAATAACTAGCTTACTTAGGTATTATTCATTACAACTTAGAAAAACTTCATGTAACCATTCAGTGCATCTCAGTAATAACAATGACAATAACATTCATTGAATGTTTATTACAAAGTAGGGTACCAAGCTATAGGGAGCAAATGTCTGACTTACATGCAGCCACTCCTCCCATTCTATACCTTTGGGCACACAGAATGTTTTCTCACTTAGCCCCACAAGGGGCCTTACCGCATCACCCTCATTCAGCCAGTACTAACTAACTTTTCAAATTAGGTTTGTGAGATGAAACATATTTTCAATCTCTACATTAGTTGCTTATGTATCTCATTTTTTAAATTAAGGAACATCCTTAATTACCTGGATTTTACAGATAAGAAAATTGAAAAGCACAGTAGCTAAATCAAACACACAAAACCATAAAGGTAGCAAGTGGTAAAACTGCAATTCAAACCCAGGACGACCTGACCTCAGTGCATTGCTAACCTGTTGGTAGTGAACAGTCACAAACTTTCCAAGTCTCCAGCTCAGGTGAAAATTATTCTCTGCCTCACTCACAGAAAGTTGTTTTCTAGCTATGATACACTGGCCATCAAGTTCATGTCACTTTGCCTTGGGCTTCTCTATTTTTTTTTTTTTTTTTTTTTTTTTCACATTTTATTTTATTTTTTTTATTTTTTTATTTTTTTATTTTTATTTTTTGCTTTATCACAAATTTAATCAGTTATATGTATACATATGTTCCCATATCCCCTCCCTTTTGCGTCTCCCTCCCACCCTCCCTATCCCACCCCTCCAGGCGGTCACAAAGCACCGAGCTGATCTCCCTGTGCTATGCGGCTGCTTCCCACTAGCTATCTACCTTACGTTTGGTAGTGTATATATGTCCATGCCGCTCTTTCACTTTGTCACAGCTTACCCTTCCCCCTCCCCATATCCTCAAGTCCATTCTCTAGTAGGTCTGTGTCTTTATTCCTGTCTTACCCCTATGTGGTAATAAAATCAAGATGTAGGGCTTCCCTGGTGGCGCAGTGGTTGAGAGTCCGCCTGCCGATGCAGGGGACGCAGGTTCGTGCCCCGGTCCGGGAAGATCCCACATGCTGCGGAGCGGCTGGGCCCATGGGCCATGGCCGCTGAGCCTGCGCGTCCGGAGCCTGTGCTCCGCGACGGGAGAGGCCACAGCGGTGAGAGGCCCGCGTACCGCAAAAAGAAAAAATCAAGATGCAAAACCTAAAATGCAAGAAAATGATCATGGATGAATTTAAATGTGTTTAAAATGCAACTCAATAAAGATTCAGGCAACAAACAATACAAGCCCAAGTACTTGCTATATCCCTGGCACTGCCAAGGTAGGAGCCTCGTATTTCTCATTTCTAATTCATATAAGGGGTTAGAACACTCATTTGTGAATGTGGAGGAAGGAACAGGAATAATAAGTGACTTGAACAGTTAATAATCCTATCTTAAAAGGTGTGAATGCCTGGAAAGCCCATACTTTTTGCCAATGCATCAAGCTACCTACTATATAAAGTTTATTATTTACTGAATACCTACTAAAGTATTATATATATATATATATATATATATATTTGGAGTATAGTTGCTTTACAATGTTGTGTTAGTTTCTGCTGTACAATGAAGTGAATCAGCTATATGTATACATATATCCCCTCTCTCTTGGGCCTCCCTCCCACCCACCCCCCATTATCTTTATACTTTTTACATTATTCCTACACTCTAATTAGTATTGGTCTCATTTTACAAATGAAGTGACTATGGGTCATTGAGCTTAACCAACCTGTTCAGTGTTCACAAACAAGCAAATGACAGATTCAGGATTCAGATTGGATTCTCTCTTTTTCTTTCTACTATTCCATTCTGTTCAAATACTATAAAAAAATAATTAGTGCCATCAGTGGATTCAGTATTAGGAGCGAATGGTGTATATGTAATCCTTCAAGCTTGATTAAAATATTAAAATCATAAAGGAAATGGCCACAGGAAAAGAAAGTTCAGTAAATTCAATAAGGAAGGGAATGAAGATACTTGATCGGGAATGGGGTGGAGGGAGGAGGGTTAAGTCATCTTCTCTGGTACTATAATTCTTCTTAACTTACAATAATAGAAAAAAAATGTTTATACTACCCAGGAGGAAAGAAGCAATGACGACTATTTTTCTTTCTCACTCTACATACACACACAAAAAAGTGACATAATAGAGGTACCTTCGTAAGAATTCAAAGATTTGCAGTGTGATGATGTAGTGATCAGGTTCATCACCCAGATTTATTTCCAATTCACTCACAGACAAAAGGGATTTCGATGTCTCCAGGCTGGCTTCAGGCAGATATAAGCCAGTTTCAGATGTAGAACAAATAATGTCACTCTTCCTCCCTAAAAAGCCCTGAATCTAAATAATCCAGGCAAAGACTAACTCCTTAAAGGAAAGAATGCTGGATTATCGATGATATAAGAGTCCAGATCTCACTAATTTTCATGTTTCAAGTTACTGGACAGCTCCAGCTACCAGATAAAGAATAGAGCATGTAGGGGTACATACTACCCCTATCTGCTAGTGTTACCTTTTGTTTCTCCTGCCCTTGGTTCAAGAGAATATATTTCTATGTTAAGATTCAGTTTAGATTCCCTTTTTTTTTTCAGCTTCATTTAGATATAAGTGGCATACAGCACTGTAAAAGTTTAAGGTATACAGCATTATGACTTGACATATATATTGTGAAATGATTACCACAGTAAGGTTAGTTAATACCCATCATGTCATATGGATACAAAATAATGTTTTTTCCCTGTTATGAGAACTTTGAGGATCTACTCTCTAAGCAAATACATCATATAGCAGTGTAAACTACAGTCATCATGTTGTACATTACAGCCCTAGTACGTCTTTGTCTTATAACTGGAAGTTTGTATCTTTTGACCACCTTATGCAATTCCTCCACCCTCCAAATTCCCTATTTTTTTAAATTTTTATTTTATATTGGAGTATAGTTGATTAACAATGTTGTGTTAGTTTCAGGTGTACAGCAAAGTGATTCAGTTATACATATATCTATTCTTTTTCGAATTCTTTTCCTATTTAGGTTATTACAGAATATTGAGCCGAGTTCCCTGTGCTATACAGTAGGTCCTTGTTGGTTATCTATTTTAAATAAAGCAGTGTGTACATGTCGATCCCAAACTCCCAATCTATCCCTCCTCCCCAACTTAAAAAATGTTTTTGACCACATGTACCAAAAGTAATCACCCCTTTCTCAATTCTTACAGTAATTGTTAAATCTCTTTTTAAAAATTCTTAAATAGGGACTTCCCTGGTGGTCCAGTGGTTAAGACTCCACGCTCCCAATGCAGGGGGCACAGGTTCGATCCCTGGTCAGGGAACTAAGATCCCACATGCCACGTGGCTCAGCAAAAAAAAAAAAAAAAAAAAAAATCCTTAAATACATATCTTGCATATCAATTTCGGTTAGCCAACATGGATAATGCATATGATGGTAAACCTAAAGGCTAATGAGGTAGCATTCATTCCTGCCTTCATGGTACTTACAATCTTCTGAGAGAAATATATTTATCAGTATTCTCCAAAGTTTGATTTTTAGGTGCACATGAAACAACACAAAAATTGTTTTAATTTAGTACTTATAAATTACATTTAATCTGTGTTTTAAAATGTGATTTCATAGATATGTTTTAGAATGAAGAAAATTATCAAGTAAATAATAAAACAGATGGTAATGAGCAAAATCACAGTGAACAATGAAACGTGAGTGCAAAAGGTGTGAACAACACTGAATTGCATGTGCCTAGCTGTAAGTTCAGAAGTTCTAAAAGTTTCAGAAGAATGTTTGTAAAATACAGTGACAGCAGCACACTGGGGAGAAATGCTACCTTTGTAAAAGGGCTCACGTAGGTTATAGCGTTTTTCTGGCCTGTAAAGAATAGGAGCATTAAGAAAATAGCCCTACATGATTTCTAGTAGGCTTTCTGCTGCTGATATGGTGAAAGCATCTGATTGTCAATATTCCAAGTGTTTTAGGATACTTTGCCTGAAGGTCAGGCGTTCTATGGTAATCTGTCTAATTTCTAAGCTCTCCCAGCTTAAGGACTTGGCTGGTCACTAACGTAATCATTCCATTTTTAAGAAATGCTTCTATTCCATTTAAGATATCAGGTTTATTTTGTTTTCTTTCTTTATTTTGGCTGCATTGGGTCTTTGTTGCTGTGCGTGGGCTTTCTCTAGTTGCAGTGACCGGGGTCTACTCTTCGTTGTGGTGCGCGGTCTTCTCATTGTGGTGGCTTCTCTTGTTACAGAGCACGGGCTCTAGGCGCGCGGGCTTCAGTAGTTGTGGCGCACAGGCTTCAGTAGTTGTGGCACTCAGGCTTAGCTGCTCTGTGGCATGTGCGATCTTCCTGGACCAGGGCTTGAAGCCGTGTCCCCTGTATTGGCAGGCGGATTCTTAACCAATGCGCCACCAGGGAAGTCCTATATTGATGGTTTTTATAAGTAGTGTTTTTCTGTGCTGGTCATTTTTCTTTTAATGAGCACTTTACCCATCTTCAAGTTTATGATTTTTTTTTATATGTTACTTTTAATTCTTTCCTTAGGAACTAATTTTGCCACATAATTTTAAAATGAAATAAACACATTTTAATTAATTGACTGATTAACTTGGTTTGTCCATCTACCTGTTGAAATTATTTATAATTATGATGTAGCACAGAATTATGAATTATATGCCAAAAGAGTAACTAGATGTCTGGGTTTCTAATTCTTACTTTTCCATTAAAACTTTGTATGGTTATAGACAAACAGGTTATTTGACAAGACCTTTGTTTATCATTCACAAAATGAGGGGCTAAGACTACATAACTCCTTAATCCCCTAAATTATATAATCATTTGTAGATTCATCCCTGTCCAGGAATTTACATAGTCATTTCATAAACCAGTGACAATATCCTAGTTAGTTTAAAAAGGAACTGTCATATTCATGGATTTTCTAGATGATCTGCTCAAGATTGACTAGCCCAAGTCCTGATTAATCCTTTAAAATTTTGTTTTTTTATATTTATTATCTAATTACTAACATTATATCTACTCATTGTAGAAAATCTGAAAGATGATAATTTTATTAAATCAGATAGTGGTTGGTAAAATTCCGGTGTTTTTCCAGAATTTATTTTATATTTTGAAAAAAATCAATTATAAGTAAAATATTTTGCTAGTTTTAAATATTTAGGTTCCTTCTAGCATTTTAAAACTATATTAAAAAATATGATAAATTTTCCAAAATTATATTTTCTCATTCAAGATCAATTTTTTGTGTATTCAAATTCCCCTCCCAATTTTTTTGCAGGTACTACACCTACTTCAGCAATTATCATCCTTCTTTGTAATTACTTTTAAAAAAATTTTTATCTTATTATCTTAGAATACATATATAGCAGTAGAATTCTTGAACTGATGAAAATGCATATATTTTCACAAATTTTTTTAATAAAATTTTAACCAGCAATTCTTTAAAATTGTGGGTCACTGTTTAATGGTTTTAAACCATTTTTTAAACCATTTTTAATTAAGACATTTATCTTTTCCTTATAATAGGCAAAAGATGGTAAAAGCTTTTCATTTCAGACTATTTTAATTTTTACATATGCAAATCAAGTTGACTTTTCCTTTGTAGTTTAATCACTATCTATTTTGCACAAAATTATTCTCCATCATAGGGACATATATTCTCTTCTACTTATATAGTTTTGTTATTAAAATTAGCTACTTATTCCACATGAAATACATTTTACCATATGGTGTGAGGCAGATATCTAATTTTATTATTTCCAAACAGTTAATCAATTCTCCCAGATCAGCTTTTATAAAAACTCCCTTCCCTCAATCATATTTAATTCCACATCTATTATCTATGAAGATTTAGTAAATTTTGATCTGTTTCTGGGGTCTCCATTCTGTCCTACTAGTCAGATTTTCTGTTTTTATGCCAGGACAACACTGCTCTAATTACTATAGCTTCTATTGATATTAATATTTTAATATCAAGTAGAGCAAGTTTCACCCATTATTCTTCTCTAAACCTTCTTGGTTCTATTTTCCTGTTAAGTCTACTAGATAAACTTTAGAATCATTTTGTCAAATTTTTGATAAATTTTTGAGATGTTTATTGCTATTGAATTATAATCCAGGGATCAATTAAAGATGGCAGTTTTTACAAAATTGACTTTTCCTATTTAAGATTATATTCAATTCTTCATTTATTCCAACTCCTGTCTGTCCCCCATCTTTTTAATGTATCTATAGGACTTACCTCACCAATTATAACCTTCCTGATCTTAAATTAGACTATGAGATGTGTAGAGCCAGAGAGAAAACACTTCATCTCTTTATCTGTCCTCCAACCTAAGTTCAGAAGTGGCTCCACAGAGTCTTGATAAATATCTGAAAAATAATTGATCACATTATGTATCAACTTGAATTTAGATGTTACATTTTTGCCTAGTATGTCACTGAAGAAAAATTTCCAAGTAACTTCTTTTTCTAGAATCTATAGGTCGGACAGAACCACATGACATCAGGAGCCTATTAGGTCAAGAGTTTAACTTGCTGTGATTTTAGTTCTCACTTTTTACTTCACGGTATTAGCATTAACATAGAAACATCAGGGAGTCTGGCCTTTACTTATTTATGTCATAAACTTGCTGTAACTATTGGCTGTCAAATTTTGTGAATCTTTTGTATTTCCATCCTAATATTTTCTTCAGCATTATGATATCATAAAGATGACAGAGTCCAGTTACCTTAGATATATTAGTCCTGATTGGAAATCCTTAAGAGGTAGTGAACAGAGCAGGCAAAGACAAAGACAAAAATTAAAATGATTACAGAAATTAGGAAGGCTACTTAGTATCTGACAATAGACTTTAACAATTATAACTTCTTCCTTTGGGGCGGAGTGACTGGAAGTAAATGAAATATAATCCAAGTCTTAAACTGAGGGTTATGAAAAGGTTCAATACGTAATTCTTTAGCAAGTCCTTACAGCACCAAACTTAAGGGGAAACGCTTGAAGCCAGAAAGCATAGTTTTAAAGCAAAGAGAGGAAACGCAGGGGAAAAAAATGAAAATGTGTTTCATTAAGTAAAATCACAAATCATGAAGAAAGAGGTTAAACTTCAGTGAAAGTTAAAAAGGTTCCTAGTATTATATACCGGAAACATCTGATGTACCATCAAAATTTAACTTGGAAAATAACCAGGAGCCTATGTTACTATGTCTCTTTTTGCAACTGGGGACCCTGAAGTTCTCTAGGCTAATCAATTTCCTTTATGTTTTCAAGGAAATAAATCACTAAGAGCAATCAATCAACAAATGTTGGAGACAATCCCATAAAATGTTCAGATTTTCCAAAAAAAGAGAAAGTGAGACTGTGTGTGTGTGTGTGTGTGTGTGTGTGTGTGTGTGTGTGTGTGTCCCTGTGTACGCTGGAGGTGATGATCCGCTCCCAAAAAATATAATACTGTCGTCAAGAGAATTACAACGCAATAAAATAAAACGGCTTAATACAACTGGAATATTTAGGGAATACTAAAAATATATGCAAGGAATTTCTAAATTGTGTTTAGAAAAACCCAAAGCTTACACCAGAAAAAAGAAAAAAGAATGAGTAAATGTTATACTAGCTTGGAAAGAATTAATGAAAATAACAGTATTCAGAGAAATAGGATATAAATATTTGCAGGAAGACATCAGAAGAGAATAATAAAAGCATTTTCAGTTTTATACACATCTTCTTAGGATTACATTTCATATGTATTCCTGGATCAAGCAATATGTCTCTATAATATGTAATGAATAATTTATTTTGTACTATAAATTTTTTTTTTTTTTTTTTTGTGGTACGCGGGCGTCTCACTGTTGTGGCCTCTCCCGTTGCGGAGCACAGGCTCCGGACGCGCAGGCCCAGCAGCCATGGCTCACGGGCCCAGCCGCTCCGCGGCATATGGGATCCTCCCAGACCGGGGCACGAACCCGTATCCCCTGCATCGGCAGGTGGACTCTCAACCACTGCGCCACCAGGGAGGCCCTAAATTTTTATATTAATGTTAATTACTAAGATATATCAAAAAGTTAAAAATTCATTCTATTTTTAATGAATACTTAAAAATAAGATTCTACAACAGCTCACAGAACCCCATACTCATAATTTACATGCTGGCAAAAAAAAGACTTGTAATCTGGAACAAAACTTTGCATGTTCTATTTTAATGCTTTATTCAATTTGAATATGACAATAGCTTCACCCAGTGTAAATAAAATCACAACTAAGTAACAGTTCATGGGGGAGTTAAATAAGATTTTCAAGTAGGAAACAACTTTTCCCTACCTATTAGGAAAAGCCGATATAAATACACACAGAGCAAAGTATGTGCAATTAGTAATATATTTAATTTTTAACTTCATTTGTATTACTGACCTATTCTAAATATGTGCAACAATTTATCATTTTCTTGACATTGATTTTCAAGATTGTATCCTTCATACAAGATTTTCTTCTTCCTCATGATTATGTCCATTTCATCTCAATGTCATCAAAATTGGCATCTTTTAAGAATGTCAGAATTCGAAATTTAGTTAATTTTCCAAGTATAACATAGCATCACTTTAATTTTCTGAGAACAATCCAACCCATATTTATTACTGAGTAAAAGATTCACTCCGTGGATAGTGCCCAATAAGAGAGTAAAATATACACTTTTTTTTTCTCATTTATTTCTATTGAAGCCTCAGAAAACATATTTTTCAAGCAGAACATATTGAAATTATTTGGGAATCAGAGAATAAGGATATAATTAGGTATTAATTTGAATACACTCATTTCCTTATAACTCAATTTAAAAATAAAGTTTTTAAGTCTCAGTCTTTTCCTTTACCACTAAACTGGCAAAAGTATGAATTAATGTAACAGGTGGGCTCGTGTGGTTTTAATAGCAGTGAAATATAATCAACTGTCTTATATCGTATTTCCAGGAAAGCAAGCAACATCTAGACCTAAGCATGATCCTCAGGCAATCCCAGCACTGGCATGAAAATGTTCAAACTCCCCATAGGGACCATATATCTTCTGGTCCTGGGTTTAATTGAAACTTTAAACAAAATATATTACCTATTTAATGCAGCTGAACTGGAGGCTGGCCTTTGTAGTGTATAGACTAATGCCTAGCAAATTAATGTCTGTAACCATAGTACATAATGTAGAATTTATATCAAGTGTGAATGGTAAAAAGAAAAAAAAAATAAACCACTACAGTTTTATAATGAGAAATGAACTTTTAGGAGCAAATTGTGTACATACATTTCATATATTTATTCTTTTTGATATACAGCCCAAAGCTCATATTTCCTTATCTTATTGGCTCCATATCTTACAAAATGAATTTCTAAAATCTCCTGGCCCTGGTCTTATCCTTTCTCCTGGTCTTGTCCTTTCTGACAAACGAAAAATGAAAATGCAATGAAAAGATTTATCTTAAAAATTAGAAGTTAATATTCTTGTAGAGGTACACAGGTCAATGGCTAATCCAGTTATACAGTTGTATCATATTTGAAGGGTTGACTCACAGATTTTCAAGAGTGCCAATGGAAGCAATCAGAGGAAAATCACCAGAACTCAAAATAGGGGAAGCAGGTGGTATAAAAAGCTTAACACTACTGGAGTGTTAATGCTTCCACACTTGAAAGATGTGAAGTTCAAATCTCACACAGTTAAAAACCATTTCTTTCACAGTCAGCATGCTAAATGCCTTGAGCAATCCACTTAAGAACCACCAGTCATAGAAGAAAACATTAAGCATGTGAACCGTCCTATCAAAAATTTACTCTGAATATTTCTATTCTAAATATATTCGGGAACAAAGTGAGGTCAACACATACACATACACGCAAATGTGCACACTAGAAAAATCCAACAAAAAGAAATTATGCACTAAAAAACCAACCATACAGAGGCTGAGAGAAAAACAGACTTCTCTGACAGCCAACCTACTAAACTGAATTCAGCATAGAGTATACATCCTTCGAGTAGAGTTAGGATAAATTTACAGGTGAGAATTTTTGTGTTTTGTTGTCAGGAGGTACATGTGACATCTTCTTTGTCAGTTCTTACCTAAATGAGAGTAAGGAATCTAAAGGTCCCTGGTAGCCATTTATGACAAAACTTTTTCATTCCACAAGTTTCTTTCTCAAAAATACAAATTCTAACATTTGGACAAGCTCTTTACTCCAAAAATTGTTATAATAAATTCACTGTGTCTCCTATTTATTGGTTCTTTCACTGTTCTCTCTAACTAGCTCAATGAAATTGGGGAAATCTCTCACAATTGAAGAGCCGTTTTCACAAAACTGAAAATTAAGTCAAAAGATTCCTTCTTTTTTCTGAGAGAATGTGAGGAAAAAGCATCTTGTCAATTTTAAACCTATGTAAGTAAAAGACTTGTTAGTTGCAGGCTGATGGAGGAAAATATATTTTCTAACACTGAGCTAGGATTTCATAAGTAACAGGGATGTGTATAAAAAAAGATCTAGGAATTATCAGAAATAAGAGAATCGAAATGGTAAGATCAAAATAAAGGCAAATGAGGTAATAAATAGCAATGATCATTATCATGGAATTCCCCTGGAAGAATGTAACCTCTCCCTAAAATAAAAGCATGTTACCCACAGACACATATTTTTTAAAGAACAAGGATATATAAATATATATGCAAATTGTGACACTAGTGTCACATCAAAAAAAAAAAAAAAAAAAAAGCTTGAGATTTTTGTTCGTTTTGTTTGTTTTGGTTTGTTTGGTCCAGTCAACATAGTAGGCCTACATAGTTATAAACAAAATATTCTCGAGGCTAGAGTAATACAATTATCCATTTTATTGATAGGCATTTACTTATTTAGGAAAGATACTAAAGAGCACTAGACCAACTGTGAAATCACTTACAAAGTTCTATGAGAGCAGAAACCATATGGACTATTTCCATTTCATCCTACCACCACTATACGCACCCCCCAACTCAGGACCTGTGACTTAAAGTTTTTTTTTTTTTTTTTTTTTTTTTGCACACAGAGGTTATTCTAAACATAGTGACTGCAGACTGCAACAACAAGGCTGTAACTCCAGACTCGTACTCCATGAATACATCGTGGCTTTTTTTTTTTTTTTTTTGCGGTACGCAGGCCTCTCACTGCTGTGGCCTCTTTCATTGTGGAGCACAGGCTCCAGACGCGCAGGCTCAGCAGCCATGGCTCACGGGCCCAGCCGCTCGCGGCACGTGGGATCCTCCCGGACCGGGGCACGAACCTGTGTCCCCTGCATTGGCAGGTGGACTCCCAACCACTGCGCCACCAGGGAAGCCCCATCGTGGCTTTTTGTTCTCAAGATATATTACCAAGATGAAATGGCCTAAATTGCTTATATATTATAATTAAACCCAACAATCACTTTGCATTGAGAAAGCCAAGTAATTTTATATTAAATAGTAAATAGGCTTAAAATGACCTTTGGGATTGGAAGGGCTCAAACTGATAAAATTGAAAGCTACAGCCTTTCTTACTTTCCCATAATCTCGTAGGATTATTCAAAAGCAATGCTTAAGTACACATAGTAAGGGAAATAAACAATGATAGCGAAAGAAGAGAAAAAATGAGGGTGGTTAAAAATTAACCAACATTAGGGCTTCCCTGGTGGCTCAGTGGTTGAGAGTCTGCCTGCCAATGCAGGGGACACGGGTTCGTGTCCCGGTCTGGGAAGATCCCACATGCCGCGGAGCAGCTGGGCCCGTGAGCCATGGCCACTGAGCCTGCGCGTCTGGAGCCTGTGATCCACAAGGGGAGAGGCCACAACAGTGAGAGGCCCGCGTACCGCAAAAAAAAAAAAAAAAAAGACTAAAAAAAAATTAACTTACATTAAAAGAATTTTAATATACCGCATTTCATGCATCTGTAATGAAACCACAATTCTGTAGGTGTTTCATTCTTTTAAGATGAGAAGGTTTTTAATATATATTTGGACAAGGAATGATATCTATATCCACATATCTATATATCTATATCTACATATAGATATATATGCTGGTTTTTAAATGGGTAAAGATAAGCTGTATTGACATAGTGAAGAATGTGCCAGTTTTGGCAATACAGAGGACTGCATACAAAAAGCATTTAAATTTAAATCAGTAAACTACTGGTTCTAACACACTGTGTAATCCTAAACAGATCAATCTAACTCTTTGTAGGTCCTTTTCTTCTCCTGTGTTTCCCACTTAGTAAAGTTCCTTTAGCATTTGTTGTAGAGCTGGTTTCGTGGTGCTGAATTCTCTTAGCTTTTGCTTGTCTGTAAAGCTTTTGATTTCTCCATCAAATCTGAATGAGATCCTTGCCAGGTAGAGTTATCTTGGTTGTAGGTTCTTCCCTTTCATCACTTTAAGTACATCATGTCACTCCCTTCTGGCTTGTAGAGTTTCTGCTGAGAAATCAGCTGTTAACCTTATGGGAGTTCCCTTGTATGTTATTTGTCGTTTTTCCCTTGCTGCTTTGAATAATTTTTCTTTGTCTTTAATTTTTGCCAATTTGATTACTATGTGTCTCAGTGTTTCTCCTTGGCTTTATACTGTATGCGACCCTCTGCACTTCCTGGGCTTGGGTGGCTATTTCCTTTCCCATGTTAGGGAAGTTTTCGACTATAATCTCTTCAAATATTTTCTCGGGTCCTTTCTCTCTCTCTTCTCCTTCTGGGACCTCTATGATGTGAATGTTGTTGCGTTTAATGTTGTCCCAGAGGTCTCTTAGGCTGTCTTCATTTCTTTTCATTCTTTTTTCTTTATTCTGTTCCACAGCAGTGAATTCCACCATTCTGTCTTCCAGGTCACATATCCGTTCTTCTGCCTCAGTTATTCTGCTATTGATTCCTTCTAGTGTAGTTTTCATTTCAGTTATTGTATTGTTCATCTCTGTTTGTTTGTTCTTTAATTCTCCTAGGTCTTTGTTAAACATTTCTTGCATCTTCTCGATCTTTGCCTCCATTGTTTTTCTGAGGTCCTGGATCATCTTCGCTATCATTATTCTGAATTCTTTTTCTGGAAGGTTGCCTATCTCTGCTTCATTTAGTTGTTTTTCTGGGGTTTTATCTTATTCCTTCATCTGGTACATAGCCCTCTGCCTTTTCATCTTGTCTGTCTTCCTATGAATGTGGTTTTTGTTCCACAGGCTGCAGGACTGTAGTTCTTCTTGCTTCTGCTGTCTGCCCTTTGGTGGATGAGGCTGTCTAAGAGGCTTGTGCAGGTTTCCTGATGGGAGGGACTGGTGGTGGGTAGAGCTGGGTGTTGCTCTGGTGGGCAGAGCTCAGTAAGACTTTAATCTACTTGACTGTTGATGGGTGGGGCTGGGTTCCCTCCCTGTTGGTTGTTTGGCCTGAGGTGACCCAACACTGGAGCCTACCTGGGCTCGTTTTTTTTTTTTTTTTTTTTTTTTTTTTTTTTTTTGCAGTATGGGGGCCTCTCACTGTTGTGGTCTCTCCCGTTGCGGAGCACAGGCTCCGGACACGCAGGCACAGCAGCCATGGCTCACAGGCCCAGCCGCTCCGCAGCATGTGGCATCTTCCCGGACCAGGGCACGAACTCGTGTCCCCTGCATCGGCAGGCAGACTCTCAACCACTGCGCCACCAGGGAAGCCCAGTACCTGGGCTCTTTGGTGGGGCTAATGGCAGACTCCGGGAGGGCTCACGCCAAGGAGTACTTCCCAGAACTTCTGCTGCCAGTGTCCTTGTCCCCACGGTGAGCCACAGCCACACCCTGCCTCCACAAGAGACCCTCCAACACTAGCAGGTAGGTCTGGTTCAGTCTCCTATGAGGTCACTGCTCCTTCCCCTGGGTCCCGATGCACACACTACTTTGTGTGTGCCCACCAAGAGTGGAGTCTCTGTTTCCCCCAGTCCTGTCAAAGTCCTGCAGTCAAATCCCACTAGCCTTCAAAGTCTGATTCT
The DNA here is from genome assembly GCF_949752795.1 of Hyperoodon ampullatus. Lineage (NCBI taxonomy): Eukaryota > Metazoa > Chordata > Mammalia > Artiodactyla > Ziphiidae > Hyperoodon > Hyperoodon ampullatus. The sequence continues at coordinate 9,104,740 of NC_136924.1, read as the reverse complement.
CTAGGAATTCCTCCTCCCATTGCCGCACCCCCAGGTTGGGAAACCTGACGTGGGGCTCAGAACCTTCACTCCAGTGGGTGGACTTCTGTGGTATAAGTGTTCTCCAGTCTGTGAGTCACCCACCCAGCAGTTATGGGATTTGATTTTGCTGTGATTGTGCCCCTCCCACTGTCTCATTGTGGCTTCTCCTTTGTCTTTGGAGGTGGGGTATCTTTTTTGGTGAGTTCCAGTGTCTTCCTGTAGATGACTGTCCAGCAGCTAGTTGTGATTCTGGTGTTCTCGCAAGAGGGAGTGAGAGCACGTCCTTCTACTCCGCCATATTGGTTCAGGCTCAGATCAACCTAACGCTTTGAGTGTTAAATTCTAGCTTGTAAAATAAAAGATTATGTTAGGAGGATTTTAAAGATATGAATCTTGCATCTCTAACATTCTATGATTCTAAAAATCACTTACAATTTGAGAAGAAAAGAGTAGAAACTGAGATTCAATAAAGGCCTACAATAGGTGTCAAAATAAAGAATAATTTTGACTAAGTCTAGGGGAAAAATATGTCATGACAGGAAAAGGAGAAGAAACTCTAACCTAAATATGACGATTTCAATTTAAAGGGAATACTCTATAAATGGAATTAAATTAATTGGGCATTAACTAAGCATGCTGTTTCACTTCTGGTTAATGCAGTTAATGATAAAAGATGGATTTTGACTGTGGTTGTTGAGAGATAAGGGGAAATGGACTTCGAGAGAAAATGCAGCAATTCTAGACAGGACAGAACTAAACAGAATCCCCGTTGGTGACTCCAAGGCCATTAGTATGTCAAAACTGTATCTATAGAGAAATCAGATTTATATTGGTAAATACAAAAAGAGCTGCCAGAGAGAACACAAGGAGTGACTTCTGGAGTTTAAAGCCCACAGAAAGGATAATGATTACAACGGAAGGTAAATGGTATGAAACACTAGGTTGGGCATTTGGTCCAATATGCTTTACCTTCATTATCTCAATCAATCCTCAAACTGACACTACCATTACAAGCACCTTATGGATGGGGAAACTGAGGCTTCAGTTAAGTAATTTGCCCAACGTTACTCAGCTGTTAAGTGTCAGAGCCATAATGTGAACCTGGGCTATCTGACTTCACACTATACTGAATCTCCACTGAATCCAACCCATTCTCTCAAAAGGAAACTGAGGTCCACAACTGGCTAGGAGCAATTTTAACAGTTATTGTGTGATTTGGCCTCTTTACATTTCATGTATTTTCATACCTTACTAATTTTAACTGCCACCTAGGTGAAACTTTAATTTTTGTTTATAAAAATGATATATAGTGCCTTTTAACATATGATTTGTACATGCTCGTAAATTCACTTAATTTTGGATGGGACGATACTCCTCAATTATTGTTACTCAATCACCTTGATCCTATGAAATCAAAGAGAATAATGAGAATGTATCTTTTTTTTTTTTGCGGTACACGGGCCTCTCACTGTTGTGGCCTCTCCCGTTGCGGAGCACAGGCTCCGGATGCGCAGGCCCAGTGGCCATGGCTCACGGGCCCAGCCGCTCCACGGCATGTGGGATCCTCCCGGACCAGGGTACGAACCTGTGTCCCCTGCATCGGCAGGCGGACTCTCAACCACTGCGCCACCAGGGAAGCCCGAGAATGTATTTTTAAATAGATTTTTAAGTTTACTTATGAATTATCACAATAAAAACTAAGTCTTATGATAAAATATAGAAAAATATAAGTTGGGAAGCAAGTAATACTCGATAATCAAACTTGTTATTTTCTATTAATACACAAATGCAAAAAAGGCTCATTTGATGTTCAGGGTAAGTCAACTACTGGCATGCAGCATAGAGTGATATGTTTTTCATAAAATGTTCAAGGCAAGGGAAAATGCAAAGGGCTGGAGTGCTGGTTTTTTTTTTTTTTTTTTAAGCAGCTGCAATGAATTGAGTCATTAAAATAATAATAACATTCAAATATAATTGTATTTTTTCATACATATTCCTTTATGTCTCCTAACCTCCAAATAAAAGAAAATAAATAATGTTTGCATATATACATGCAAGTGCTTGGGGGTAGTGGTCTTGAAGGGGTAAATGAATGAGCCGTGAGACAAATGAATACTTGCAGGCTAAATCTAGCCAGACGTTATAATCCATCACTGATCCCTAAAGGGCACCAATAATATGCAAATGTGAGAATTAGAAAACACATTCAAGGCTGTTGATAAACTTGATAGGATAATCAGCACATGTTGACAGACTAATGAAAATGATGAACTGATAGGGCAGCTTATCTCCTGGGCCATTTTTTTTTTCTTGTCAAATGGAGGCTAATCAAAATGTATTAGGAGTTAAAGCCAACACTCAGAGGATTTCACCCATTTGATTAGGAGGTGAACTCATTCTCAGAGAAAATTATAGTTTCGTGAACAACTGAAACTACAAAACCTAGTCAGCTGACAGACCGTCACATAAAATTAAACAGAAGGCAGCCACTATAATTATGGCAGAAATCTGGAATTATAAATTATATTGGGATTCTCCCCTTGCAAATTGTTAGAGGGCTTTGCAGAGTCTGGGCAAAGCGGCTCCCTCCTTCTATAATGGAAAATAAGACAAAGTACTAAGCAATCACCCCAGGGATACACTTATCTTTTGCTGCCTGTGTGTGCTCAGCATCTGTGTAAACACATGAGACACAGATCTCAAGGTACCAGCTGAATTTTCAATCAAATGTATTTACTTAAAATAATTGAATGAATTTTCTCAAATCATTAACTATAGTGAATACCACACTTCCTATTAACAATAAAGATGCCATATGCTGTCTGCTGTCATGGATCTGAGTCCTTTCCTAATTTAAAGAAAGATATCTTCTCTGATAATTGAGGAAAATTGGGAAAAAGTCCTTCCCAAGCATTAGCGTTAAAAATCAAATTATAAACTAAAACCACTGTGCCTCCTCAGACAAAACTAGAGAACACAGTTCTTTCAATATTCATTTTGAAATGAATAACCATCCAGCACTAACACAGAAAGTTAATTCAACTGATAAATCTACATACTCCAGGTACACACTTTATGGACATGTACATTTCACCTGAGAGGATAGATTGATGGTAAAATGTTAGATAGTAAAAGGTGCGGTTTTAATGCACAAGAGGGTAAAGACAAAAGTACATTTAAGGAAGTTAGATTTTACCTTTCAGTAATTATACCAAAGAGAAAAAGAAACAGCAACTAAAACTATTCCAGTGTCCTCTTTAACACGAGCATTAAATCACCCTACTGCTGTCCAGGCTAAATGTCAGGATTCCCAGAGACAGGGAATGAATATAAACCTCTCCCAAATCTTTTTTTTTTTTTTTTTTCCTATTTACTGACCTGTGCCTTGTTCTAGCTCTATTTCTGAATTTTCTGTTATTTAAAAAAAAGTAGAAGTGAGTGTCCTTGCCAGGCATATATTTTCTAGTTTGGGAGGACTTGGGATTTTATATGTGTACTCAAAGCCATACAGCTACTATCAAATGTCTCAAATCACAGAATATAAAAGCATAAAATAATCCTAGAGATCATGTAGTCACATTTAGTTTATATGCACGAGGAAGACCTAGAAATACTAAGCAAATTAACCAAGTTTAATGAAAAAAGAAAATCTGAGTTTGTGATTTGTTGTTCGGAGAAAAAGAAATATTTGATTTGAGGACAAAAGTAACCCCTTATCTGGAAACAGCAGAGTTAATCAATCAGCAGAACATCTTAAACTTTAGGGATTCTTTTCAAGAATCATATACCAAATAGGCAATTTAAAGGTGTGTCCACCATCAAATTAGCTGTGGTAACAATTTCCTATAAGGCTGCCATGGATCAATTGCAGGTAATAGGCAGATTATTTTATTAGGAATTCTAGTTCTTGACCTCTTGTACCTAGAAAAATCAATGGCCTAGCGTACATACTTTCTGATTAATAAGAAAATTAAGCTAATTATTCAATGTAGAAAAAGGAATAATTGTAGTAGGATATTTACACTCTTCACAGTATTGTTTTTACTCTAAAATAATACCCTGAAAAAAACCTCTTGAGATCCAAGCCTTTATCAGTGAAAACCATACAAGTTGGCTCAGTTGCTCACATTTTTTTATAAGCATCAAAACCATGAATCTCTACATCATAGCAATGTTTATTTTTGAGGAGGACATTATGATTAAGAAAATAACATGATCAAAAATTATCACAAATTTGATAAATTCATGAAAATCTACATGTATTTTATTCATCATTTTCAATCTCTAGGGTCTAGCTAACACTCAATACCCACTTCAGTTTTTGAGCTCCTTTTGAACAACTCTGGGATCCAGCCAATTCTTGAAAAATCACTATGTTAACACATTTATTTCTCTTAGAATAAGTATGCTTTGTGAAAATTTGAATGTGACACTCAATTGTGAACAGGGTTTTTGTTAGTGAGGATTAACAATATGATTTATTAGAATTCCATTTAACAGAATTACAGGTTTCAATTTTTCCACAGGCCCCTGAAATACCAATTAAAATATTACTATTTTACTTACCCATCATGTTGTACAAGCTCTGTGGGGCAAACTGCCTTGGCATTTTCTGAATTGCTTCCTTGTATACACTAAGTGCATCCTAATTTAAGAAACAGAAAAAGAGCTAAAGTACAGGGCTATTCACTGAAAATAAAATAACAACACCCTTCCCAAATTAAAATCTTCCATTGTTCTTTCTAAATGGTATTTAGAGGAAAATAATTAAGCCGTCCTTTGATATCATACTGCCTCCATTTCATGAATAAAAATATTCAACCCAGTCCGTGAAGAAGGTCATATAAAAATCAGTTTAACAAGGAGTCAAATGTTACCATTGTTCTCTCAATATAAATTTTTCAGTTCCCATAGATTATGCAATAAAATAACCAGAAGTCACCCACAGTCATCTAAAATCTGTAGGTACTTCAAGTCAGGCGATCAAGTAGGATCTAAATAAAATATCAACTAACGAATCTTCTAGCTACTGAGACCTACTGAGATCATTAAATGCAATTACTTTTAAAATTCTATTTTCACCCTCACGTTGCAGTCTTAATACATCGTGTAAGAGTATGTGTGGGTGTCATCTGAGGAGGGAGGAGCCATACTGAATGGGAGAGAAGAAACCCATGCAGGCAGGCTTCGTGAGAGAGACAGGGAACACAGGACTGGGCCAACCTCCCAACTTCCCATCCAAGACCCTGTCTCCATCACCTTTCCCCTCTCCCCAACTCAAAAACACAATAAAATTAGTTTTCATTGGGTTTTTCTTTTAAAAAGAATGAAAAGAAACGAGTAGGATTTATATCAATCATTTACTCAATACGCAGAGTACAAAAATGTATTTTTTTAACATCAAAAAATGGATATAGATAAAAATAATAATGTGTCTTGAATTGTAAAATCAAAGAGATGGTGAGCAAATAAGCTTGAGCTGCAATGCATGTTATTTCCTTTTCCTGAGGAGTCATAATTACACTGAGAAATTCACAGTGAAGAAATCCATTAAAGTTTTGCTTAAGCAGAGTTTTTTTCCAAAAGAATTTCACCATAAAACTCTTTTAATAAAAACACTTATTAGCTTCTTAAAGGATCAGTGTCCCTACAATGAGATCGTAGGTAGAAAACATTAAGACTAGATCAGAACAAGGGGGAGAAATAAAGCAGGGGTTTTGGCCTGACCTCATAGTGTCCCTGCTCATGATAGAGTTTCCCCAGGTTGTACAGACAGCTGGTGACCGAGCTCTTATGGGCATGAGGGTCCTTTAGGTTTTCGTCAGGGATCTCAGAACACTTCAGGAACGTGCGTCGAGCTTCTTCTGTCTTTCCTTGGTTCATTAGAATAATCCCGGTGTTTAAATACGCAGCTGAGGGGAGACAAGTGGAAATACAAATGTTGAGAAGATGATGTACACGATGGAAACAATAAAGTTATCTTGGGCTTCCCTGGTGGCGCAGTGGTTGAGAGTCCGCCTGCCGATGCAGGGGACGTGCGTTCGTGCCCCGGTCTGGGAAGATCCCACATGCCGCGGAGCGGCTGGGCCCGTAAGCCATGGCCGCTGAGCCTGCGCGTCCGGAGCCTGTGCTCCGCAACAGGAGACGCCACAACAGTGAGAGGCCCACGTACAGCAACAAAAAAAAAAAAAAAAAAAAAAAGTTATCTTCACTTCAGTTTTGTTTCTATGTATTATTTCTGATTTTAAAAGAAAACCAAGAAATAAATACCCAGGGAACAAACGTACAAAAGAACAACAATGTAGTAAGAAGTACAGGTATCACTGAAAAAATCTCTGCCTTCAAGGAGTCAGAATATTTTGAGCTTAATATCTAGAGGAATAAAAGTTATATTTATCTTAACATATTAACATGATAAACAGGCACCAAAATATTAAAATTGAGAGAGATGTAATTGTTAAAGTCTCATAATTTGATTGGCAAGTATTCAGAAATTGAGTTACCATGTTTTTTAATCTGTGAGGCTTTAAGTCACCATCTTCACGAAGGGAGGGAGGGAGGGAGGGATATTTTAAAAGGACTTGAATATTACTTACAAGCCAGCGTAGGCCTGCTCCCGATTGCCAATTTATAATAATGTAGTGCTTCTGCAAACCTGCTGTTCTCTTGTAGAAGTAACCCTCTGCATGAGCAAAACAGAAATTTGGAGACAAGACTGTATGACTATACATAAAATCAAATTTTCATTTTATATTTCAAACATAAAAATGGTTAATGGGGCCATAAAAATGATGAGGTACTATAAAAATAAATTCTAAATAGAAGAAAATGATTACTCAGGAGAGAAAATACTAGAGAGGGATCAGCTGCATTTACGTTGCATTAGAAAGTATTAAGAAGTATTTTCAAAAAGCTCTTTACCCCCCACTGAAATTTCCCTTTTCCAGCAATCTTTTCTCTCCCACTAGAATTACAAACCACCTGGATTTCTCCTTGGAGCACGCACAGTTTTTCATCACTTCAGAAAGGAAACCTGTCTAAGGCCCTGATATACATATATACATTTAAACCTGAGACGCCTCTCCCACTGGCCATATTGTTTGGGAAATATTGGCCCATGACTGCTTGAAAGGCAAAAGGTAATCTGGATCAATAGTATAGAGTTAGAATCTTATCAGATTCCATCAAAGACTGAAGACCAACCACATTGGTATTTCCTTATTATTTGGATTCGGTCAAATAAGCTTAAATTCCAGAACACTGGGCGAATTTCAGTTCACTGTTGTGGGACATGCTTTTGTCTACAGACCCTCAGACTCTGGGCCTCCCTAGAGGCTCCTTTGGCAGTGCGTGGTCACATGGATTATCCCAGCATTTCCAGGCCCTGCCCTCATGACAAGTGAGAATCAATTATAATCATGCCTGTGAAAATACAGTGTCAAGGAACTGGACTGAGTTCTGAAAGTTCTCACAGAGGGCTTTCTGGCCTATCCCTATTCTCGTATAATCAGCAAGTGTCTTACAGACATTTGGCACCTCTCTTGGACCCGAGTACTACTGTCATCAACCTCAAATTGCAGATTCCATTTGCCAGCTCCTGAGGCCTCCAAAAGGTGGTAAAATGGAGGTTTGCAAAATGAGAAGGCCACTGATAAAAACTTATCATTTTGTAGAGTATTTTAAAAGACTCAGCTTTTTACTTAATGGGCATGATTGAAAAATAATGAAGTAAATCATTCTGAAATTAAAGTTTGCTCACTGTCATTAGCATATATTAACCTCATTATTCCTATTATTTGTTAAAAGAGCCATTTGAATAAATCAAACTGTTCCAAACCACATTAACAGTTACATATACACAGAAATGCACATATCTGTAGAAAATTTAGAGCAACAGTTTGATAATGAAATTGATATGCTTTGCTGTTAAGTGTACTTTTCAGTTGCTAGGAACAAGGAAAAACAAAGCTTCCGGCGGTATTCAAGAGTCTGTGAAAAAGTTCAGTTATCTTTAAAAGCAAGTAAAACTGATAAAGAGAAAGAACACTCACATACTTTCCAAAAGGGAATAATATTCTTTATAAAAATAATTTTGACAAAATGCTTTCCAGTTAGCTAAGCTCATACACATTATCTCATTTCAGAAACATATCTACAACCTTAATTGTCTTTGTCACTTTCCTTTGAGGTTCAGATAAAGAGGTGTTTCTTCTTTGATACAAGGCCAATGTCATCAGAGGAGAAATCCATCTTAATCCGAGTCTTTCTACTTTCCTTAGGAACTAAAGTCCTTCCATGAGCCCCTTTTTATCCAATATCTTCAATCTTTTTCCCCATTGCAATTTCCTTTCCCTTAAGACTACAAAAATGTTTGTGTGCCTCTTAGCATAGAGAGGAAGATAAAACCCTACCACCTTATCATTCCTGCATCCACCTCTTAACTACCTCTTACTGTCATTCTTCCCCTCAAAGTCAGATTTCCTCTAAGAATAGTCTGTGGTGCACGTGTCCAATGACTCAAATCCCATTTACCCCTAAATCCAGTTTAGGCTCTTTCCCAGAATTCTGCTGAAATGTCATAATCGAATTTCCACTAATTATCAAACTCCCAAAATAGTTTGCTTATATGAATCACCTACTCAACTGTAGCATCTGTGACTATTAAACCCATCTTCCTTCCTGAAACTCTTGTGTTTCCTCGGCTTCTGGAAAACCAGTCTTCCTTATTCTCTATCCCTGAGACTATCCTTCCAAGAATGAAGAAAAGTGTATCTTTATTCATATATTCCTTTAAAAGAAGTTGGTATTTCCCAGGTCTTTGTCTTTTTCTCCTTTTCTTGGTAAGTACTGTCTCTGCATGACAACATGCATACATGCAGCTCATATGCTGACTGTTCTCAATTCTAAACTAGTGATCTCTCTCCTGACATCCAGATCTGTTGAAAATTCAACAGCTTACTCAACCTCATCAATCTAGGTGCTTATTAGCTGGAATTTCAAAACCAACACATCCAAAAATTGAAAGCAATATTTCCCACTCAAAAATAAAGAGATAAATGAAAGAGATAAAAGAAGAAAAAAAATCTTTCCTCAAAAATCTTTCCTTTACATCAGTTGCTAAAATCAGAAACCTGGTTATCACTCATGACTTTAAAATCCCAGGTTTAAGAAGTCTCCAAAGCCTACCAATTCTTATTTTATTTTCTAAGGCTCTTTACTCTGGCCCCTCAAGGGTCACTTTTACAGATCTGGCAGAGCCCTTTTTACCTTTCCTGTCACCTAAATAACTGCAATCGCCCACTAATTAGTCTGCACATAATTACATTTCTAAAGGACAAATATGCTGTTAGGCTAGACAAAAAGAACATGAGGAGATGAATGCATATCTTTGAAACTGTACCTAAAGCCCATAAACCTTGAAAATGATGTATTCAGCCTCATGGGCTCCCCAATACTGATGTATTACAGTCCTGTCATTTTCCACCTCATAAAATACAGCATGATAACCACACCTAGACAATTCTGTCCAGCCTGCCTCATTCTTTGGAAGAAACTAGTCACACAGAGGGATGGAGCAAGCCAAGTCTCCAGGATTATATATAAAGTGGCTCTTTGAATTAGAGAGCATCATCCTCTGTATCATCTGAATAAAGTTAGCAATGGAGTGAGTCCAAGTTAGACGGCTATTGTGACCAATTTCTCATGGCTAAGGATTTAATTGAGCATCAACTATGCTCTAGTATGCACACTGCAAATGTGAACAAGACAGATGCACTCTCCTGGGGATGCACGATCTATTGAGGGAGACAAATAAGAAAATAAATGGTGTGGAAAATTACTATGATAGGGCACAGAGAAGCAACACCACTCTAGCTCAGGAATGGACAAAGGAAGGTTCACGGAGTCCAAGTGCCATTGGGCAGAGGCTTGAAAGTAAGCAGCAGTTAGCCAGCAGTAAAGAGTGTCATCATCAGCCCCATGTTACTACACAGGAAGAAAGCGAGGTCCACGGAGAATTTACCAACTAACCCTAGGTTTTATGGTTAATAAGAGGCAAAGCCAGGACTGGAACACAGTTTCTTTGATACTAAATCCCATGCTCTTTCTAAAAGAAAAAAAGAAGAGGAGAGAGAAGATAATTCAAGTCTAGATGCATATATACTAGGTTATGTTTCCTTTTGCTCTAAAATTCTTCAGATTTTGGATAATATGAATTTGAATTAATGCTCTGAAAAGGAATCCAAATGCCATTTTGACAGTTCAGGATGAATTTGGGTCAATTCTAGCACTGTAACAACGAGGCTTCTATTACTGCAGTTTTCCACATTTATAGAACCCATTCTTTATTTTACTGAAGACTGGATAGAAGGATAGAAACCCTTCACGTTGTAATAGTTGTGGTTGTAATAATAAGAGCAACAACAACAGCTAAACCCATTTGGCACTTACAGTGTTACATATATTAACTTAATTTACATATATTAACTTATTACTCATCAATAATCTTATGAGGTAGGTTATTATTACAAGTCTCATTTTACAGATGATGAAGCTGGGGCAAGTAAAAGTTCTGCAACATACCAGAGGACACACAACTAGCAAGAAGTGTGCCACAGTTCAAGCCCAGCAATCCGATTGTAAAGGAGGATCTGTATTTTAATAGACCATTCATACCAAAGGCTTTTCCACAGCTGTTTAAAATTGATGACACAGTTTGTTTACATGCTGATCATGTCAATAAAATCTTCTGGTTTCTGTGTATATTAGAAACAACACATTTTTTAAAAAATAATATCAGCTGTTATTCTTTTTTTTTTTTTTTTTAAGATGTTGCGGGTAGGAGTTTATTATGTATTTATTTATTTATTTATTTATTTGCTGTGTTGGGTCTTCGTTTCTGTGCGAGGGCTTTCTCTAGTTGTGGCAAGCGGGGGCCACTCTTCATCGCGGTGCGTGGGCCTCTCACTATGGCGGCCTCTCTTGTTGCGGAGCACAGGCTCTAGACGCGCAGGCTCAGTAGTTGTGGTTCACGGGCCTAGTTGCTCTGTGGCATGTGGGATCCTCCCAGACCAGGGCTCAAACCCGTGTCCCCTGCATTAGCAGGCAGATTCTCAAACACTGCGCCACAAGGGAAGCTGACAACAACACATTTTAATATACCATCAAGCTAGAATCTAATAAGAAATAGTTTTATTCATATTATGTGAAGTTGCTTTACAATTAAGGAAACGGGCCCATGCTATACATTAATGGGAATTCAAAGTGTCTTTTGGGGGAGAAATTGAAAAAATTGTTATTGATCTCTAAATAATAAATGGTTGGGTCACTTTTATGTATCTGTGTGTAGGTGGATATATTATAGTGTATTTTAATAGATTCAAATCTTTTACTTCTCATATTTCTCTCCCAGTGATTTATCTTTCAGAACCACAGTCACTGAAATTAAGCAGCCAGTGAAGAATACAAATTGGAGAAACAGAAAGAATAAATACTTGTTATAGTCAAAGGAAGAAAACACATCTGGATACAAAAAGTACTATTCACTGTAACACTTAAATTCCAGAAGACCACTTTACTTCAAGAAAAAAACAACAAAATGCCCTCCCTTAAATCCTTTCAGCTTTTTTTTTTTTAACCTGATTTTGACCATTTTCTAGGAATTACCATTAAGTGTGTAGAATTTCTTTTTCTTGTAAAAGTTTTGCCCATCTTTACCCCAATCTCCCCTAACAACCCTTTCTCTAAAATACCATTAAAAAAAAAAATCACAATACTCCAGATACTTGACAAATGAAAACCAGTCAAACCCATGGTAACAGTGGATGGACAGAGTTCAATGCAAACATTAAGTGTAAACAGGCAGACAAATCCCCACCTGATTCTAAATATTGACAGAGACAGAAGGGGAGCATTTTTCAGTACAATGTTTCTCAACCAGGGGTGACTTTGTCTCCCAGGGGACACTGGGCAATGTTTGGAGACGTTTATGGTTGTCACAACTGGGTGGATGCTATTGGCATCTAGTGGGTAGAGGCCAGGTATGCCATTAAATATGTAAACATGTTAGAAGACACAAGACAGCCCACCAAAGCAAAGATTTATCTGGCACACAAGACAGCCCCCCAAAGCAAAGATGTATCTGGCCCCCAATGTCAATAGTGCTGAGGTTAAGAAACCACATTTAGCATTTCATACATACTAACTGCAACACCTTTGTTCAGAACATAAGGTTCTCATGTCCTTGCCAACCACATACATGAACTATGTAAAGAATATAGAATGTAAAAAAGCAAACTACAGGGAATAAATTATTTTTTTCAATAAAAATCTAATCTATGATCATTTCTACTTTTTATTTAAAAAGGCAAAAAAAAAATAAATTTTCTAGATTATTTTAAAAAGCATGCCCTTCCCCACTGCTGTCAGTACATACAAACAAAATGTCAGTGGCTCTTTGTAGGAGGTTGCCCTCAATACAGAACTGTCAAAACATACAAATCTTCAAGTAAAGCTACCTTTTGCCTCAATTTCAAACAAAGGTCTTTAAAAATCGTTGAAATCCGACATGTTCGAAAATTGGTATTAATAAAGCACATCAGCAGAAGTATACTTTTCAAGAATATGTATGGCAGTAAACAGAAGAAAAGTATAGTTTTCAAGAATATGAATTGCAGTAAACTAAGCGGACATTTACTCAGAACATGGGTGAAACAGGATGCGGTTTACAGAGCCATGAGCTGTTAAGACTAGGGAAATACTAAAGGATAGTAGCTTTGTTTCTTTTTTCAATTTCATTAAAGCATAATTTGTGGCACTCGTACACCATATTAAACATTAAGAATAAGATTACCAAACAATAGGTAAATATTTTTTGAATGAACTATCTCATGAAGACAGACGATCAAGCACTCATAATACAGTGTAAATGAAGCCTAAAGTGTTCTGGGAACCCACAAAAGGGATACTTTTCCACGATGACAGGTCAGGTGAGGTTTGTAAGGAAGGCAAGCATGCAGGGAATGGAGTTCCAGACAGATCAGGCCACCATGCTTATGAAAACTCAAAGTTACAGAGGATAGCATTTTAATCTACCAGTAGCAGTAACGGCAAGCTTCATGGAAATTAAATGACGATCTATGTTAGAAGCCTTTTGGAAACTGAAAAGCTAAAACAACTTAAAATTAAGATTATATTATTGAGAATATTTCAGTAATAAGTTGTCTGGTTATTCCCTGGGCAAAAATTCTTAGTCATCAAAATAAATCAGATAGCTTAATGTTTACAGGCAATGGTTCACAAAATAATTGAAAAACCCTAAGGTCCAAATACTAACAAAAACATCATGTTCATGTTAAATTGAGACTTTTTTTCTGAATTTTATTTTGTTTGATTATCCTTTAACACATGTAGGTACTCTGAAACTAAGATTTCTTTCCTCAGAGATAAGACATTATATGTTTTAGATGTTCAATGTTTTCCTAAGGTATTCATGCCTCTGAAATTTCCCAACTGAAATTAATTGGCATTGGCTTGGCATCATATTCAAACTTTGCATTAATTCAAATTTAATAATTGATTTTGCTAATTTAGCTAATGACTAATAATGAGATTTTATATAATCTAATTGTGAAATGGCATTACAGTTGCAATTCTTCTGTTTTTCCAAGATTAATGCCTAGTTTTAGTCTATGTTCATAATAGGATATTTGGAAACATAAATCGTTAATCTCTATTATCAGACAGAAGTGATAATTAACAGCATGTCAAACTCATAACACACAAATGCCCCCAAATCTTGCTTGATAAAATAGGTATCACGCAAAAATCTCAAGTGACTATCCCAGCAGTAAATGGAATGAAACTCAAAGTCCTTTTTAAAAACAGAAGCTGTAAGTAAAATGAATAAATTACTACTACTTGAATCAACTGCAGTAATGCCAAGGTTTAGGGTGACTCAAGAGCTTAGAAATTAAGTATCTAATATGCACAAGCCACTGAATACATACAAAGAACCAGAATCAATCAGCACAGGAGTGTTGGTCATGTGACTAAATTCTATCCAATGAAATGAAAGCACAGTAGCCAGAGGACCTCTAGGAAAAGTCCTCAAAGAGGAGGGAGCATGTTCTCCCTTACCCTTCCTCTGTCCTGCTGACTATAGGTGGAGGCCCAGTTCTGAGGATGGTAGAGAAAAGCCCTGTTCTGAAGATAGTAGAGAGCAAACTGAAAGGAGCCCAGGAAACTGAGCCCTTTATAAAAATTTCCCATGACACTGGGACTGCACACCTCTGGACTTCTCTGTACAGAGAATACAATTTTAATTAGTTTAAGCTAATGTTATTTGGGATTTCTTATCACTTACTTTCTTATCTCTTCTCTATTGATAAAAAAGCACATGTAAATGACCCAATTTCGTTCCTTTTTATGGCCAAGTAATATTCCATTGGGTCATTTGTAGAGATGTGCATGGATCTAGAGACTGTCATACAGAGTGAAGTAGGTCAGAAAGAGAAAAACAAATATTGTATATTAATGCATGTATGTGGAACCTAGAAAAATGGTACAGATGAACCAGTTTGCAGGGCAGAAATAGAGACACAGATGTGGAGAACAAACATATGGACACCAAGGGGGGAAAGTGGCAGGGGGTGGTGGTGTGATGAATTGGGAGTTTGGGATTGACATATATACATTAATATGTATAAAATGGATAACTAATAAGAAGCTGCTGTATAAAAAAATAAATAAAATAAAATTTTAAAATTAAAAAAATATATAAATATATACATAATATATATATAATAAATATATATATAACATATATGCATATATTATATATATATTTGATTATATATAATTAAATATATATATATAAAAGCACATGCATTGTTTTGTTTAGTTTTTCTTTTGTTTTTTTAAAAACTAAAATATGTAATATCAAGTATGGCTCTTATAGAGAATTTTAAGGAAAACTTCTATTAATTATATTTGAATGAATACAAAGTATGTGTTGTCTGGTTTTGAGTGATAACCAGATGACGCAATTTGCCAAGTATGAAATTTGCAATTAAAATATTCAATTAAACTTATATAATTTTAGAGTGCAATAGGGGCATGAAATTGGAACTCTTAAATTAAATGTCTAGACATCAGAGTGGTCAGAGTTATCACTCTTTGCCCAAAAGAGTGATGACATTAGTAGCATTTTTAATATAAAAGCATTTTAGTTAATCCTCTCAATCCTCAAATAACTAGAAAGAAGCAGATTCATAGGAATTATCACATGAAATAGAAATAGGTAGGATTTTAATCTCAGGAAAAAGATATAAGTGAGATATAAGTGATTGAATTTGAGTTCCATGGGAGATCCCAGAGACAAAGTTATATAAATTTTCTGGTCTCACATGGCACATCTATGGCTTTCAGGTCACCCTAGGATAATAGATTTTGTATTTGAGGACCACGCAAAAGAATTCTCTCTACTCATATATTTTTTCTCAAATCATAAACTCAACTTTCCTTCTCTCCTTTTCTTTTAATTAAACTAGAAAAGCACTAAGAGAGAAAGGGAATATAAATAGTTAACTTTTTACTTAAAACACACAATTTCAATTTATTAGAATAATAATATGTGTGTTACAAAAAGCATAATTTAATTGGATACTAATTTTAAACTACTGCTAAGTTATTATACATGATAATTATATACTGTATGTACTCTGAGCGAAATAAAAAGATGTCACTTCTTGAAAAGGTTAAATCCCACTGAGCTGAGTAATGAGCAAGTTGTTTCCCCACTCCATACTTTTATTGCATGAAGAAGAATGGAAATGGAGATGGAGCAAAAGACAACAATCATGTGACGTGAACTAGACAGATGCGCACACATGATTCTATTACATAGCTCCCCAAAGCTGAAACCCGTTTCACTGGTTATCACTTCTAAGTGTCACAGAACTGCCAAGTAATACAGTTTCAGAAAATACAGTTAAGTCTCCTCTCTGGTATCTTTCTTTTGACACAGACCTGTTTATTTGTTCTAAATTGGATTTTGTTTAGACTTTGACAACTGAATGAAGTACAGTAATGACATGCTATTTCATAAAGATGATTATTTTTTATTCTAACCTATCAAATATGAGGCAGTAGGCATCCAATCAAAAAACTGTTTTTATATTTCCAACACATTACTAAAAACCTCATCAATTCATATTAGGGGGAAAAAGAACAAGTTGTAGCTTTTATATTTTAAAATTAGTTTTTGCTTAGGGTCTAAAGAAAGAGAAATGTATCCTCACTATAGTACCAGGTCTGAAAAATAAATGAAGGCTCAGTTAAATGGAGCATTCATTACGAAGATACTTCTTCTGAGTTAGAGCCTGGACTATGATATCTAAATAAGCCTTTATCCCATATAAGTCCACTTCTACTCTGTAACAGGTCCTGAACAAAATGCTTCATGATTATTATCTTATGTAATTCTCTCAATAAACCTATAAAGGTATAATCCCCATTTTACAAATAAGGAGCCCCAAAATCAGAATGGCTACTCAAATCCACATAGCTAATTTTGTTGGATCTGGGATACACAGACTACATTGTATATTAATATATGAATAATTCACTTTATACCTGTCTTCCGAATATATAATTACGGCTATATTTTCCTCTACATGTCATACAATAATAATAGGTGTGAATATACTTTCCTAGTTAAAAAACAGTACTTAATAGGAAGAAAGAGAATTAACACTCGATGTGTGTTTTCCATATTATTTCTTTTCATAATTAAAATTAGCAATTTCAAATATTATTACTCTTTTTACTTTAGAGATATAAAAACATCAGAGATAGAAATTAAACAACTTGCCCATGATAACACAACTGGAAAGTCTTAAGATAAGACTCAAATTCAGAGCTGCCAGGCTTCAAGTCACATGTCTTTCCATGTCTTTCCCATATTAGTCCACTGGGAATATGTACCTGTTCTTAGTTTAAGCATTTATAATTGCCCTCTCTCTCCTGCTCATACACCCAGTGCTTTTCCATTTTCGGTATCAACAAACTTCTCTTCTCTCTTTTTGTATTTATACATGCCCATCCCAATATATAAACATCTTGGATTTGCTTCAAAGGTGGGTAAACTACAGCCTCCAATGCCAAGTCAACTTCACCAAGAAATGCATCATAACCAATATACTTGGTGTGATAGTTCATTTTATGTGTCAATTTCATTGGATCATAGGATACCCAGAACACTAGTTAAACATTATTTCTGAGTATGTCTGTGGAGATGTTTCAGGAAGATTAGTATTGTATTCAGCTGACAGAGTAAAGCATACTGACTTTCCCATTGTAGGTGGGCATCATCCAATCTGTTGAGGGTCTGAATAGAACAAAAAAGGGAATAGGAAGATTTCTTTCTCTCTGTCTCAGCTGGGACACTGATCTGCCCTCAGTAATCCTGGTTCTCAGGCTTACAGACTCAGACTGGAATTTACACCAGGCTCTTGGTCTTTGAGTCACACCAGCATCCTTCCTGGGCCTCCAGCTTGCAGAGGGCAGATCGTGAGACTTTTCAACCTTCATAATTTCATAAATCAATGACTTACAATAAATCTCTTTACTATATACATACACACACATACACACACACACACACACGCACACACACACACTATCGGTTCTGTTTCTCTGGAGACTCTGATTAATGCAACTTATAAAGGGGTTTCCCTGAGTTATTCTTGCACCCAAGACCTACTTCTCTTAATGGAAGAGTTTACCAGTGAGTGTAAGCAATATCCTCACACAAGAGAGCTGTGAGCTGTTAGAAACTGAATGAAATTAACAGCTAACAAACTCTTTAGCTTTTATCATTACACAATTATATCAAGTTTCCAGGAACTTTATTTAATCCTTGCTACAACATTAGGTGATATCAGAGCCCAATTTTGCAGGTGAAGAATAAGGATTAAGCAATTTGACCAAGTTCAGGACCAATAAATGGGAGATCTGAATCCAAGTCTGTTTAATGCCAAAACCCATGCCCTTAATATTTCACAAAGCTGCCTCCATGGTGTGAAATTTTTTAAAAAATGAAACTTTTCCCTTTTCCCCACTCCTTTTCTCCTCACAAAAACAAATGTTATTCAGGTAGGTCTACATATATTTTCTGGGACCATAGTCAAATCTCTTTCAAATATTTCCTCATTCTCTAAGAGAATTCTGTGATTTAAAGCAAGCAAAATTAAGAACTAAAGCATACCTAACACAAATTAAAGGCATTGACCACCAGTGATGGAACTTTAAACCTATATACAGATTGCTTTTATTCTTTGCTATTTACAGGGGCTATCCAAAATCGATGACTAATTATTATGTCATTTTTTGAAGGAGAGACATTTATCAGTTGGATGGTGTACAATCACTGTGGAGGATCCCCAAGCTGGGATACAGGAGTGGGCCAAAGCTTGACCTGCTCAGTAAAAGTCAATGGAATTAGACTTTTGATTTGTTCATTCATTCATTCAAAATATATTTTGAAAGTGCCATTATAGAGATTTTAATGACTGGCAGAAAAGAGAGATAATTTAAAAAGCAGGAACAAAGTTGTGTACAGGGTACCATGATACAGTCTGATGCACTGTGGAAGTCCACAGAAGGAAACCTAACTTAAAACTAGTTTGTTCAGGCACTGGGAAAAAAAAAAAAAAAATAACGAACATTTGTGAATTCCACAGGAATCAACACACTCAAAAAAATATTACCAAAAAAGAAAAAAAAATCAGGGCCTGATTCCATCACAGATATGGTTATAATTTGGGTTAGAGATGTTCCCATGGGCACACAGTGATTTAGTGCAATGCACTCACCTTTAACATAAATATTCAACAAAGTGGGTGTTTTCTTTGTCCCTTAACAGCAGGTCTCCAACAAAAGTCTGCTGTTGAAGCAATAAATTATGAAAGAGGAAAAGGTATCATGTATCTCACAGACCAGCAGGAATAGGTGTTAGGTCAAACCAGCAGTTTCTAACTTAAGAACAGGCATGAGCAGTTCCAAAAATGAAAGTCTTAGTCTATCTCTTTTGGCCTGGAATAGATTTTACAGCCTAGAAACAATTCACTCATGGGCTTATCCTGCAGTACTTGAAGAATTGAAAGAAAACACCATTTATAACAATGTTCCTAAAACTGCCCTTGCAGGTTTAATTTTGGTGCTGAGAAGAGATGTCCCTTCACCCAACTCAAGGGTCAAGAGAGCAAGGATCTATTCGTGTAAGGAGGCATCCTTTACAGGTCCTAGCAGTGGGAACCAGAGGCAAATTAGTGGCTGGAGACAAGGAATAAGAGCTGGCGGAGCGCCAGAAGATTTGAACGGAATGACGGAAAGTTGGGGATTGAGGTGCTCAATGAAGAGAAAAATGGGTGAATACTTTCAGCACCACTTGCTTTTTAGTTTCTTATCTTTTCTGTTGACTCCACCCTCATATTTTATAAAGGTACTGGCCCTTCCCAGAGAAACTTCTCACCTCTGAATGCTTCCCATTACTTTTTTTAGAACAGGGTCTAGAAATTGGCCAGCTTGCTCATCTTGCCTCGATGTCAGTTGTTGCTTTTGATTACAGTTCCACTCTCTTCTTCAACCCTAAGTTTCAGGAGACTGAGTACTCATTTGGCATCCCAGGTCTGCACCCACCCCAAAATCTGGTCTTTGAGGAGTGAGAGAATTTTCTGAGAATTTTACATGAATTAGGCGAAGATACAGAGGATACACATGCATGCATGCGCGTGCACACACACACACACACACACACACACACACACAGTCATTAAAACGAAAAACCAAAGGCTATTCACAGAATATAAATGGCGTTCAAAATTGGACCTCCTTTAGACTTCAGGACAGCTCAGATTAATCCCCTAACCTGAAATTTCTATTCTCTAAGAAAGTGTCTGCCTGTCATTTTCTGAGTCTCATGATGAGATGTGGTTACACTGACCAGGTTGGATCTTCTTTAGATGATTGGCGAGCGTTTCCTCACAGCGTTCTCCTTATTACCAGAACTGCAAGATGGGATCACTCCTCCTTCTTGCCATTCATCCAACCCCTATCTAGTCATTTCCAAGTACAAGGGTGCCTGGGGCAAAGTCAACTTAGGGGCACTGTAATTGCAAGCAATGGAGGAGTAAAGAGAAAGGGCATCCTTCGGTCTCTGATTCTACAGAGGTAAACAGGGACGGAGGAAGAAAGAAAAAGCAGGGAGGCAAGTCTCTGAAATAATCCTTGATGCACTCTTCACACACAAAGAGCTTAAGGAAAATGGATGTACCTAAATCATGGAAAGCACATATAAATATACATACAACATATATTTATCGAGCTTGTTTCTGTGAGCTAAGCACTGTGCTAGGCACTTAGGAGACATATATATAAACCCTGTCTTCAGGGAGCTTACAGGTTAGCAATATACAAAATAAGCTATACATTTGTATTTATTTTAATACCATTATATAGAGCTAAACAGGAAATTATAAAGTTCACTAGAAGGTGATAAATGTGATGTAAAAAAAAGGAATTAAGTAAAGGAGAACAGGAGTGTGAGAGCAGTGGAGGGGCTGCAGTTTAAATAGCGCATCTGGGGAGCCCCATGCAACTGTTTGGAGCGAAGAATTGAAAGGAGGGATATGAGATATAATTTAGCCACAGTAATAATTTAGTACATATTTATATGAATAACATATAAGAGAAAAATAAGCAGCAGATGACAAGATATTAATTTTTAAAATTCATCATCATCTGAATACCCAGGTGGCCTCCAACTTCAATTATACTTTAAGCAACTTCTCCAAAACACAGGCAAAATCAGTTACGTTTTGTGTAAGAGAAAAATAAATTAAATGGAAGACAATATTACTGTATTTCCTGGTGTATCTAGGAAATAATTCTTAAGTCATAGTAATTGGAAATCTGCAGAGGACTGATTGGAACTACTCAAATAACAAATTTACATCTGTTCATTTTTTTCAGGAGTAGAGGGAAAAAGACACTTTTTTTTTCACAGTGCAAAACCTCCTTCTGAGAAAACTGAAATTAATTTATTTGAAATTCTGCTGCCTATTAGCCTGCACTTTCCATATGAACATCATTTTAGGAAGAACAACAAAAATGCTTCTGGCCATTTGAGCAACTTTCAATCAGTTTTAAAGTTAAGCCAAACAAAAGGCATGAAAACAGGATGCAATTATGAATTTCTTAATAAACCTCTTTTATATGCTTTCTAATACATGTCTTCAAATTTACCTGCAGTGCTCTGGATAAAAATGACTATGAAATTAAAGGTCATTTTAATGAGATTTCAGAAAAATGCCTTTCATCATTTTTCCAATATGGAAAATAGTTTAACTCTCTCTATACAGTTAATTTTGAATGAGTATTTCTACATGGAAAAGCATGACCCATACAATGCCATTTTAAAACTACATTTGTAATAGAAAACCTATAACACAAACAAGCTTAGGAATGACTTAATCTCCTTCTTTCTCTTTGCCAGGCTCCAATTTCTAAAAGGATTCTGATTTCCCTCAATTTTACTTTGGGTTGCAATGGGGAGGGCAAAGTTTAACAGTTAGTTCCAGGAAGCAATCCTAGACACCAGTACCACAATGTGTAGTTTCCATTGCTATAAAAGAAATGAGTGTGAAATAATAAGTGGTTTAATTCAATTCTATCCAAAAGCGCTTATTAGTACCAAGAAGGTGTCAAGGACTTCACTATGTGCTAGAAATAAAGACATAAGTAAATTACATCCCCAGTCCCTAAGGAGCTCCTAGTGTGAATTTCAATTCTTTGGTCATCATGTCCATGGATTTCATAGGATAAAATTATTCTCTAGGATATCTTGTAGCTTTGTGATAGCAAAATGTTATTCTCTACTACATTCAGGAGAAGTGAATAATATTTCCAAGTTTCTAGACCCATGATTGATGCCACTATGTTTTTTCCCCCACAGGGACACAAAAACCTCATAGAAATACTTAACTTCTCTATAGTACATGATCTTTGGCCATTTTCTCCCTTCTTACTGTCCTATCCATCAGCTTCAATGACATCAAAGTACCCTGGGCTTCTTGCCTCCTCCTTGAGCACACTTTATGGTTCCACTTGCTCTACCAAGCTCCTTCAATATTGGTATTTCCCAGGATTCCATCCATGGTCCTTCTTTCCTTTATCCTTATACATATTACATACACACACACACACACAATTATTGACAGTCAGTTGCAATTTACACACTTAGATAATTACTCCAAAATCCACATCCTCTACCTCAGAATGCTCTCACGAGTGGTAGAAACATGTTCTAGTTGCTTAGTGGATGCCCAATAGTCATCTGAAACTTACGTAGCCAAAACTGTACAATTTTCCCTCTAAACAACCTTGTTCATTTGTCTTTCAAGTGTGATTCCTCTTGTCTTTCTCTTTATTATTCTTCCTTTTTCTCCAGCCTGAGTTAAGTCCCTTCCTTCTCATAATAATACAAGCATCTCTCCCTTAGAAGAGATATTACTTTATTACTAAACATATATATATATATATATATATTTTTTTTTTTTTTTTTTTTTTTTTTTTTTTGCGGTACACACGCCTCTCACTGTTGTGGCCTCTCCTGTTGCGGAGCACAGGCTCCGGATGCACAGGCTCAGTGGCCACGGCTCACGGGCCCAGCAGATCCGTGGCATGTGGGATCTTCCTGGATCGGGGCACGAACCCGTGTCCCCTGCATCAGCAGGCGGACTCTCAACCACTGCGCCACCAGGGAAGCCCTACTTAACATATTTTTAAATCCAAACTTCAAGCTACTTGAGGGCAGAAACTATACTTTCTTTGTCAGCTTATTCCTACCATCTAATAGAATATCTGTCACTCTGAAGGCACTAATATTTGTTGAATGAATTAATGAATCCTTATTTCCAATACAGGAACTTACAAATGTGTTCATATGTACAAATGTACTCAGAAAGTATAATCGGTATTAATCAAACTTTATAATTGGTCATTACATCTCATAAATGGGTGAAAATTAGTGATGTTTGACGTAGGTGTTATCAGCATTGGGGATTTTAGAGTTGCAAGAAAACAGATTTCACCTTGAAAGCTAAACTGTAAAATCAACTCACAATGAATCAGAGAACCAGTGTTCAAAAAATGAACTGTGGAAAGAAGATGGCCATGAAGCTAGCAGGTATGAAGCGCTTACTTGTTTAACTATGTTAACACAACCACTGAGTACAAAATGTAAAAGTCTGCATGAAAGAGAAGTGGTGTGACTTGGAAGAAAGGTCTGTAAATGGGGATTTACAGAGGCAAATGCCAATAGCACTTATTCCAGCACTTTCCAAGGAAGGAAGAGCTTCAGCCAAGAGGTTTCATAGCATCAGGCTGTCTTAGACTAATGTCATTATAAATTAATCCATCCAGTACTCTTTAGCCTGATGTTCTTATAAATTGAATGTTTTTAACACATGGATACATATGCTTACCGAACAGACTTATGACTCTCATGCAGATTTGACTGGACTCTGAGTCCTTCTAGCACCTGTGATAGTACAGTGGGGGAAATCCCATGAAAACACTACTACCACAGGGGAACTCTGTCACTCTTCTCTGTGTTTTTATTATATAAGTAGGTTGCTCTGGGACTGATCACCCCAGGCAACTAAGCACCCCACGCACCTAAACTGATTGTTTCTTACCTCAAACAACTTGCAAAAACTCACTAGATATTTGAATGCTGTAAAATGAGCCTTCATGTTACCTACAATTTGTAATTTGAACTAATAATTACATATGATGCTTTACACTATAAAACTTGCAATAAAAATCTTTCATCAGGGGCTTCCCTGGTGGCGCAGTGGTTGAGAGTCTGCCTGCCGATGCAGGGGACACAGGTTCCTGCCCCGGTCCGGGAAGATCCCACATGCCGCAGAGCGGCTGGGCCCGTGAGCCATGGCCACTGAGCCTGCACGTCTGGAGCCTGTGCTCCACAACGGGAGAGGCCACAACAGTGAGAGGCCAGCGTACCGCAAAAAAAAAAAAACAAAAAAACTTTCATCTTGTGCTTTTTTTTTAATTGACCTGGATGTGTTATTAAATTAAATTATTTCTGACTTCCTCTTTACCATCCTACAGATGTCCAGGTCATCATATATTAATTCTCTTGCCTTAATCTATCTTGGCATTTTGACAAGACAGGCTTGGCCAAATTTCTTGAATATAATGTAGCATGGCCAAAACTCAAGAATGGATAATTTAATGCTAAAATATACTCAAGAATTCACATGTTCAAATGCATATAAATGGTTGATGAAATCATTAAGCATGGTTAATTTGCCCTAGTTTCAAATAATCACTAATTTTTACTTTTGAAAATATTCTCAATAAAGGCTACACTTATATACTTAGTTCATCCACTTTTCCTTTAGACATGGTAATGTTACAGGAAGTCTAAAAATTAGAATTGAAAATTACTAAAAGAAACATTTAAATAATGTGTTTCTATAAAGAGAAATCAGTTGCATAGCCACTTATACATCTCAAGTAGGATTTTAAAGGGACTATTACTATTTTAAGAACCATGAAGCATCACAGTTTTTTTGTTTTTTTTTTTGCGGCACGCGGGCCTCTCACTGTTGTGGCCTCTCCCATTGCGGAGCACAGGCTCCGGATGCGCAGGCCCAGCGGCCATGGCTCACGGGCCCAGCCACTCCACGGCACGTGGGATCTTCCCGGACCGGGGCACGAACCCGCGTCCCCTGCATCGGCAGGCAGACTCTCAACCACTGCACCACCAGGGAAGCCCGCATCACAGTTTTAATAAATCAGAATAGAAGTATAGGCTTCATTATTTACTATTTAATTTTTTTCTGATTAACAAATGAAAATGTAAGAATGTGTTGTGATGAAACCTCCCTTGGCTGGTTATCCAATTATGTAACATCCATTATCTTCTCTTACCGATTCTGAAAAACAGTTTTCAATATGTTTGTTACAAAGAAAATATTTTGGGTTTGGTGGGAGAAAGGGAAAGAGAACTCAAGTCTTGATACCAGATGATATATTCCAGAATCCTTATCCCACATCCTTATCCCACCTTTTCTTGTTTCAAAGAAAAGAAAAATCTCAAATAAACAACCTAACCTTACACCTAAAGCTATTAGAGAAAGAAGAACAAAAAAGCCCCAAAGTTAACAGAAGGAAAGAAATTATAAAGATTAGATCAGAAATAAATAAAAAAGAAATGAAGGAAACAATAGCAAAGATCAATAAAACTAAAAGCTGGTTCTTTGAGAAGATAAACAAAATTGATAAACCATTAGCCAGACTCATCAAGAAAAAAATGGAGAAGATTCAAGTCAACAGAATTAGAAATGAAGAAGGAGAAGTAACAACTGATACTGCAGAAATACAAAGGATCATGAGAGATTACTACAAGCAGCTATAAGTGAATAAAATGGACAACCTGGATGAAATGGACAAATTCTTAGAAAAACACAACCTTCAGAGACTGAATCAGGAAGAAATAGAAAATATAAACAGACCAATCACAAGCACTGAAATTGAAACCATGATTAAAAATCTTCCAACAAACAAAAGCCCAGGACCAGATGGCTTCACAGAAGAATTCTATCAAACATTTAGACAAGAGCTAACACCTATGCTTCTAAAACTCTTCCAAAATATAGCAGAGGGAGGAACACTCCCAAACTCATTCTATGAAGCCACCATCATCCTGATACCAAAACCAGACAGAGATACTAAAAAAAAAGAGAATTACAGCCCAATATCACTGAATATAGATGCAAAAATCCTCAACAAAATACTAGCAAACAGAATCCAACAACACATTAAAAGGATCATACACCATGATCAAGTGGGATTTATCTCAGGGATGCAAGGATCCTTCAATATATGCAAATCAATCAATGTGATACACCATATTAACAAACTGAAGAATAAAAACCATATGATCATCTCAATAGATGCAGAAAAAGCTTTTGAGAAATTCAACACCATTTATGATAAAAACTCTCCAGAAAGTAGGCATAGAGGGAACCTACCTCAACATTAATAAAGGCAATATATGACAAACCCACAGACAACACTGTTCTCAATGGTGAAAAATTGAAGCTATTTCCTCTAAGATAGGAACAAGACAAGGTTGCCCACTCTCACCACTATTATTCAACATAGTTCTGGAATTTTTAGCCACAGCAATCAAAGAAGAAAAAGAAATAAATGGAATCCAAACTGGAAAAGAAGAAGTAAAATTGTCACTGTTGCAGATGACATGATACTAATACATAGAGAATCCTAAAGATGCTACCAGAAAACTACTAGAGCTAATCAATGAATTTGGTAAACTAACAGGATACAAAATTAATGCACAGAAATCTCTGGCATTCCTATACACTAATGATGAAAAACTTGAAAGAGAAATTAAGGAAACACTACCATTTACCACTGTAACAAAAAGAATAAAATATCTAGGAATAAACCTACCTAAGGAGACAAAAGACCTATATGCAGAAAACTATAAGACACTGCTGAAAGAAATTAAAGATGATACCAACAGATGGAGAGATATATCATGTTCTTGGATTGGAAGAATAAATATTGTGAAAATGACTATACTATGCAAAGGAATCTACAGATTCAATGCAATCCCTATCAAACTACCAATGGCATTTTTCACAGAACTAGAACAAAAAATTGCACAGTTTGTATGGAAACACAAATGACTCTGAATAGCCAAAGCAGTCTTGGGAAAGAAAAATGGAGCTGGAGGAATCAGGCTCCTGGACTTCAAACTATACCACAAAGCTACAGTAATCAAGACAGTATGGTACTGGCAGAAAAACGGAAATATAGATCAATGGAACAGGATAGAAAGCCCAGAGATAAACCCACACAAAAATGGTCGCCTTATCTTTGATAAAGGAGGCAAGAGAATACAGTGGAGAAAAGATACCTCTTTAATAAGTGGTGCTGAGATAACTGGACAGCTACATGTAGAAGAATGAAATTAGAACACTTCCTAACACCATATATAAAAATAAACTCAAAATGGATTAAAGACCTTAATGTAAGGCGAGACACTGTAAAACTCTCAGAGGAAAACATAGGCAGAACACTCTATGACATAAATCACAGCAAGATCTTTTTTCACCCACCTCTAGAGAAATGGAAATAAAAACAGAAATAAACAAATGGGACCTAATGAAACTTAAAAGCTTTTGCACAGCAAAGGAAACCATAAAAAAGATGAAGAGATAATGAGAGAAAATATTTGCAAACAAATCAACTGACAAAGGATTAATCTCCAAAATATACAAGCAGCTCATGCAGCTCAATATCATAAAAACAAACAACCCAGTACAAAAATGGGTAGAAGACCTAAATAGACATTTCTCCAAAGAAGATATACAGATTGCCAACAAATACATGAAAAGATGCTTAACATCACTAATCATTAGAGAAATGGAATTCAAAACTACAATGAGTTATTACTTCACACCAGTCAGAAATGGCATCATCAAAAAATCTACAAACAATAAATGCTGGAGAGGGTGCAGAGAAAAGGGAACCCTCTTGCACTGTTGGTGGGAATGTAAATTGATATAGCCACTATGGAGAACAGTATGGAGGTTCCTTAAAAAACTAAACGTAGAAGTACCATACGACCCAGCAATCCCACTACTGGGCATATACCCTGAGAAAACCATAATCCAAAAAGAGTCATGTACCAAAATGTTCACTGCAGCTCTATTTACAATAGCCAGGACTTGGAAGCAACCTAAGTGTCCATCGATAGATGAATGGATAAAGAAGATGTGGCACATATATACAATGGAATATTACTTAGCCATAAAAAGAAACAAAATTGAGTTATTTGTAGTGAGGTGGATGAACCTAGAGTCCGTCATACGGAGTGAAGTAAGTCAGAAAGAGAAAAACAAATACCGTATGCTAACACATATAGATGGAATCTGAAAAAAAAAATTTTAATGGTTCTGCTGAACCTAAGGGCAGGACAGGAATAAAGACACAGATGTTGAGAATGGACTTAAGGACATGGGGTGGGGGAAGGGTAAGCTGGGACGAAGTGAGAGAGTAGCACTGACATGTATATACTACCAAATGTAAAACAGATAGCTAGTGGGAAGCAGCTGCATAGCACAGGGAGATCAGCTCGGTGCTTTGAGACCACCTAGAGGAGTGGGATAAGGAGGGTGGGAGGGAGACGCAAGAGGGAGGGGATATGGGGATATACATATGCATATAGCTGATTCACTTTGTTATACAGCGGAAACTAACAGAACACTGTAAAGCAATTATACTCCAATAAAGATGTTAAAAAAAAAAAAGAATAAATGAACCTCAAAAATGTGAGGCCTTTTTGAACCAAAATACAGTATTTTCAATATGGGAAATTTAAAAATTGAAATAAATGTAGAAATACACATATCTAGAAGGGAAACTTGAAGAGTATAACAATGTCAGTTTACCTCACTTGAACATATAGTCACTGGAAAACCAACTCAAAGCCCAGACTTCTAAGGCAATTTAACAAGGCTATGTTCATGTTCATATTAAAGACAAAACACAGAGGAATAATCAAGAATTGCTTGAAAATAAATAAGAAGAATGGGAAACTTGCCTTAAAATATAAAATATACTAGAAGTTACAGTAAATAAAACAAATTGTTCTTGGTGTGGGTTACCAAAAGACCAAAATAAAGCCCATGACAATGACTCCAGGGTTATATACAAACTTGGCCTAGGTGAGAAGCATTCAATAAATTATTATGGGGACATTAGTTTTCATTTTGGAAAAAAAAATACCTTAATACAAAAAATAATATATCCAGGGTGGACTAAGTACCTAAAGAAAAAAACCAAAATTAATTCTAAAACTATTCAAAAAATGGACAACAACTTTTAAAAATATTAGCCTATGAATGGTTTTCACAGAGACACAAAATTACAGAGGTTTTAAAGGAAAGGGTCTGTGGATTTTTATATATATATATATATAGAGAGAGATTCAAATTACATACAATAACGATTATCATCAGAAAAGTAAAAATACAAGCAAAAACTAGGAGAAAATACCTGCAGAAAAGATGTTTGTGTTATACATGTAAGTGCGGCAGAGGGACCCATTTTCACCTTAAACCCCACAAACCAACAAGAAACACTTCTCAATAAAGAACTAGGCAAGAAACCTGAACAATTAATTCCCAGGAAAATTACAAAGAGCTAATAAACAAAATAAACTCCACTGGTAATTACGGAAACTTGGTTTTGAAGCAACATAGCTTTGAAACCATTCCATTGGACATTTATTAATGTTGTCTGTGTAATAGCCCCAATTGAAACAGTGTAATGTTAATGAAAGCAGAGACAGTCATGAAAATTATGACACATTTGTATATACATCCAGAAGTAAAAAAATCACTGGTGATGCACATACACAGGGGAACAAGTTAAAAGTATGCTTGTATAACTACATGTTGTAACTACATATAGAAATGCTCATGAAAAAAGTGAAAAGATATATGCTAAAGGAGGGAAAAAGATGTGTAAGGAATGCAATAATAATTTTTATGCTTTACTGCTTATTCTTCAGTACTGCTTCAATGTTTTCAACAAGATTCTATTTGAGTATAAATTAAGTGGTAGGGGTTCCCTGGTGGCGCAGTGATTGAGAGTCCGCCTGTCGATGCAGGCAACACGGGTTCGTGCCCCGGTCCGGGAAGATCCCACATGCCGCGGAGCGGTTAGGCCTGTGAGCCATGGCCGCTGACCCTGCGCGTCTGGGGCCTGTGCTCCGCAATGGGAGAGACCACAACAGTGAGAGGCTCGTGTACCACAAAAAAATAATAATAATAATAAAAAATTAAGTGGTAAAAATGATCAATTAAAACAAAATGAAAGTATGTAATAAGTGTTAGGTTTTGCTCTTGCCATGTGAACAGGTAGGTAGGTACCTGCAAGCTGTCTCACCTCCTTCCAGGAATCACTAAAGGGACAGATGAATTGTGTATCCAGATCTCTGGTGACCCCAAGCCAATAGAATTTCACCAAAATCTCTCAGTCCCATTCACTTGATATCACACATGGCAAGCACCTCCTGGCCCTCCTGTTTGATAGCCTTTCCTGAATTGTCTATTTTGGGAGACGAGTCTGCTTACCTGGTATCCTTTGAACACCTCCCTCCATCCTTTATACACATACATACACACATCCATGGAACTTGGCAGGAAACCCTGCCCTGAACTCTAGCCTTTTGGCCAAAGGTTACTTTCCCCCTCATTTCTACAGACCTCACTACCACAGGCTTCTCATGCCTTGTTTTCAACGGGGATTCAAGGAATGGCTCAGCCCCATTATCAGATAGTCCCGCCACTTCCATTCTGTAATCTCTGATCCTTCTAACCTCTCAAGGGTCCTGAAAAGCTGGTCCTGAACCAACAAAAAAATCTCTCATTAGAGCTAGATCTATGGTGACAACTCTGCACCCCACATTCCCTCACTGCTCTATCCTCCTATATTACTTCCTTTGAAGACAGAGTTCTCGGCATCATGAGATATATAAACTTGTTGTTAGCTTCCTCAATCCCCACTCCACCCCCCGTTAAAAATTCATGTGCTTGACATTGTGCTTGGTACTGGGGATAGAATGGTACCACTATGTGTCACTCTGCCTCTTAAAATGAAGCTCCCAATAGGCAGCTATTGGTTGAATTATGTCTCTCCCAAAAAAGGTATGTTGAAGTTGTAACCCCCCATACCTTAGAATATGTCCTTTCTTGGAAAAAGGATCACTGCAGATATAATGTGATAATAAGGGTGGGCCCCTAATCTGAGTGGTATCCAGATAAGAGGATGTGAAGGCAAAGTTACACAGGGAGATCGTCATGTGATGACAAAGGCAGAGACTGGGGTCATGCAGCTGCAAGCCAAGGAACTCCAAAGAATGCCAGCAAACCACAGGAAATAGGCAAGGAAGGATTCCCCTAAAGGTTTCAGAGGGAGCTTGCCCTGTGGACACCTTTATTGTGAACTGCTAGCCTCCAGAACTGTGCCATAATAAATTTCTATTATTTTAAACCACCTAATTTGCAGTACTTTGTTACGGAAACTAATACACAAACCAGCGCTAACATAAATGTCTTTGCTTCTGAAACTTCAAGATAACAACTCTAGACACCTAATTCAAGAAGGCTGTCATAACCCAGAATTGTTTAATGACAATGATCAACATATACTTACACAATTCAAAGAATGTGGCTAATACCCATTACTAATCTTACCACTTATAGTGACAAATAGAATCTCCTCTGCTCTGATATGAATTTCATAATTCATTTATAAAAGCAACAAATATAGTCAGAACTCCTGTAGATATGGAGAGATATAATGACCAATAAGAAACTGCCACTACTTCATGGAGCTGAATATGAATGGTAATGATCATTGTACTTCAATATTAAATATGGTATTTCTATAACTTTAGACAGATAATCTTTATGTTGTAGAAGTATTTATTTATTCCTAGTTTATTTATGTCTTGCTCTCTGAGGCAGATGTTGATCGAAAGCCTTCCTGGCACTTCTAGAAATGATCATAATTTTTTTCCTCTTCTGACTTTTTAAATTGAAAGAGTATAGCAATTGAATTGTGGTATTGAATACTCCACTATAAAACTTAGAATAAATCTCATCTGATAGTGGTGTTTTATTAATCTTTAATATGCTGCTGCATCTACTCTATTAATTTTAAGATATGTCTACATTTATATTCATAAGTCTATTGGCCTGTTTTGGTTCTGTTATTTGTTCTTGCTTGTTTGCTTTTTGTTTTGTTTTTTGAGTTTTGTTGTTGTCGCTATTCTCTTTTGTGTTTTGGTTTTAAATATCAGACCTTTTGCTATCAGTTTTATCTAGCTTCACAAAAATAAGTGAGAAGTGTAACTAATGCAAGAAATACCATTTGATTAATGACTTGATAGAACTTACTTGTGAAATGCCTTAACTTGGTTCCTTGGAGAGAAAATTCTTTAATATGGTTTTCAAATTTTTCCAAGGTTTTTGATTCAGATTGCCTACTTCTTCTTGGGCTAATGTTAATCATTTATATTTTCCCAGAAAAGTATTCATATTACTAAGATTTTCATATACATAACTAATATTTTGTTATTTTAAGCTTCCATATGTCTGGATGCAGGCCCTTTCTCATTCTCAGTATTATACTGTATATTTGAGATTTTCTATTTTGTCCATTACCTTTGCCATATATTGTTGATCTCTTAAAGAACAGGCTCTTACATTTGTTCATTACTTCCCATTGTTTCTCCATATTCTACTTCATTAACATTTTCTTTTTACTCCCTTTAAATTTATTAGTTTATTGTATTGCTCCTTTCCTAGCTTCTCAGATTAGATGATTACTTAGATGCTTACAGAACAAAAATGACAACTAACTTATGGTGGCAAAATCTCTATTATCCACAGAAATAATCCCCTCTGTTATGTAAGATAATCAAGAATTGATTAAACCACATTACATTTATCATCTGTATTCTGAAATCTAATGCCTAATGAAATATTCAATGCTCTATTGAATTCCTTGTTTAGGTGGCAATTGGAACAGACTGACTGGGGCAAATCTATAACAGTGAAAGAACAGAGCATTATTCAGACGAGAAATCAATTGTATTTCAAATGGCAGTGAGTGGTGCAGTTAAAAGGTTGAAAGTCGACTACATATTTCTAAGATTTGACACTGCAAATCACTGAGTGGTGGTCCATCTGCTTTGTCCCTGAAAATTTATTATACCTGAAAAGAGAAACCAATGTCATAAGGCAGATCTGTTAAACCTGGTCTTAAAATTACTTGTGGGAACTACTGAATTTTAATAAATTTGATAATATGAATAAAAGGTTAAATATAAGGCTATGCAATAAATGTACTACATCTATTGCTATTAAGAGTAGAATTGGGACTTCCCCGGTGGTGCAGTGGTTGGGAGTCCGTCCGCCGATGCAGGGGACGTGGGTTCGTGCCCCGATCCGGGAGGATCCCACGTGCTGCGGAGCGGCTTGGCCCGTGGGCCGTGGCCGCTGGGCCTGCGCGTCTGGAGCCTGTGCTCCGCAGTGGGAGAGGCCACAACAGTGAGAGGCCCGCGTACCAAAAAAAAAAAAAAAAAAAAAAGAGTTGAATTGGGGGGAGGTAGGCAAAATGGGTGAAGGGGGTTAAAAGGTAGAAACTTCAGTTATAAAATAAATAAGTCCTGAGGCTGTAACGTACATACAGCATAGTGACTAGTTAATAACACCATATTGCATATGTAAAAGTTCCTTAGAGAGAGTTGCTAAATAAAAGTTTTCATCACAAGAAAAAAAATTTGTAACAATGTATGGTGACAGATGTTAACTAGATTTCCTGTAGTTATCATTTTGCAATATATACAAATATTGAATCATTATGCTGTACACCTGAAACTAATAAAATCTTATATGTCAATTATACCTCAACACAGAAAAGCGGAACCTAAGCACTGTTTTAAATTTCACATGTCTATAATCTGTAACTATGGATTGAACTGATATCAAAACAATGTGATAATTAATGGATTTAGACAATTAAAAACAATTTCTGCCGTATCTTCTTGAAAGCAACTCTTAGCTCAGTTGTGCAAACCCATGATCTTTTTAACAAAATTCTACAGCATGAGTTCAGTAAACTATCATAAAAACAAAAAATTAACTTCTACTTTCTGTTAGATGTAATTCCAAGTATTTCATTTCTATATGAAAAGTGATTTGAATTAATTTTTTTTCTGAATTTGACAGCTGTATACTGTGATTTTTTTCCCCCATACCCTTGGTTTACTTCTGCCAGCTTGAGCAAAAATACTGTTGTTGCAGGGTTATAGAGTCAGAACATCTTAAGCTCAAATATTGGCTCCTCTACTGTTTGGGTGATCTTACACAAATTATCTCTGCATTTTCCTCATTTTGTAGGCTTCATGTGAAGATAAACTGACATAACATATGTAAGGAACTAAGAAAAGTGGTTGGCACATAAAAGTAATTCAAGTAATTGCTCTGAAAGAAAAAAAGTTAAACTTATTCCATCATTTTATAAATAAGAAATATAACCATTTATATGTACCTCTTGGATATAACTTGGTATTAATCCTGCAAAAAAAAGTCCTCAGTTTTAAAATCTTTTAATGCAATGTTTCCTGAACTTCAGATATAACCACATATTATTTGCACTATTGCTTTTTTAATATTTTTCGAAATCATTCTTTTTTTTCTCTATTCTGTCCTAGAACAATATTTAGACATGCTAGTTATATTTTTAAAATATAAATATAAAATTACAGGAATTAATTTAAAGATTATCTCTGGCCTCTTAGAATCATCCTGTGTCTGGCCAGTGGTAGTGTACCTCTCTTTAGTAATTATTGTTTTGAAGTTACATAATGATGCATGTCTCCAAGTTATATTCCTAATAAAATTTTCTAGCAATAGGAATTTTTTTCAATAATTTACAAAGCATGTAGATCTATGAACATTGAATGTGTTCAAGAAAATCTAGGTTACTGATTTAAAGTTAAGTAGAGGAACTAACAGGAGTTTATGATTCTCAACAGCTTCTAAAACTCATTAATAAATATGGGTACTTCATGCTAACTAACATAATGGCTTCATTAGTTTCAGGTTTTGGTTATAAAACATCTTTAAGAGACTGATAATATGAAATGTGATTAACACTTGCTGCTACCACAAGGAATGTTGTTGGGTTAAGTTTACTGGTAAAACTGAGCAAAGCAAACCCTTTTCTTTCAGGATTTGAAATAGAACAAGGAGCAATTTCTGTATGTCAGAAAAAATTATGTGATGAGGGCTTCCCTGGCACAATGGTTAAGAATCCGCCCGCCAATGCAGGGGACATGGGTTCAATCCCTGGTCCTGGAAGATCCCACATGCCGTGGAGCAACTAAGCCCATGCACCACAACTACTAAGCCTGCACTCTAGAGCCCATGAGCCACAACTACAGAGCCCACATGCCACAACTACTGAAGCCCATGCACTGCAACGAAGAGTAGCCCCCACTCGCCACAACTAGAGAAAGCCCATGCGCAGCAACGAAGACCCAACACAGCCAAAAATTAAAATAAATCAAATAAATTTTAAAAAATTGTGATGAAAATAGCATATATATATATCACAAAAATTTTTTATTTGTCACACAGTCTCTAACTGTCCATGAGAAAACCTGGCTTTTTTCCTTACTATGTAAATAAACAGAAAAAAAAATAAGATTGCTCCTAGGGACATATGATGCCAGACATATTTATGATATTACAGGTTGTAAAGTATATATCTTGGTGTGTCTTATTAATATTTGATTAAAAATCATTGAATAACTCAGCTATTTTGAAACATAATTATGTATGTATCAGAATTCTGTCAACCACATGGGTTATGTAATCCTTCAAAATTATTGCCGACATTTCTTGTGGAATTTAGGCCTCTCCATTTGAGCTAACAGTTAAGTATAGTTCAAAAATCCTGTCACAGTAGTAAAATGATTTTGGAACTATAAATGGCATTATGCCATATCATTTTTCCTACAAATAGGGGGGAAGAAACCAAACCTTGTTAATAACCACTTCTTCAGCAAGAATTTTTCATTAGGGTTTAGGGAGATGTATCTATATGCTTTCACAGTTTACATATGCATCCACAGAGTAAGTTATAAGATGCAGCTTTTAAATTACATGTAAAGTATATTCATCTAATTGAATAAACTTCGCTTCTCAGCAAAGAATACGCCTGGTTGGACACATTTCCTTTTTCTTTCAACCCTTGCCCAACAAGTAACACCAGAAGGTAGGTAACTTTTCAACCAGTGGCTATGGATGAGAGAGAGAAAAACAAGTTCAAAGAGGAGATGCTGGTTGTTCGGCTACTTTCTCCCCTGACAATGTATGAAGAATGGGCACCAGAAGCAAACTGGCATCCCATATTGCAAGGCAAGAGTTCCCTTTGACAACATTACTTTCAGAGGCAAAAAAAAAAAAGAAAAAAAAAAGAATGTGTAAATTTGTCAAACTGATAAGGTTCTTTTTCATGAAATAAAAATACTATTCAATAATCAATACTAACCAATAATATAGGAACATCACATTATTTAGATGAAGAAGACATGGGGGAAAGCCTTTGTAGTTGTATCTAGATATATCCATTCAAATAAAGAAAAAGATGTAATCTCAAATTACTTTGGGGAAAATGACGAAGTATGAAACACAGCAGAGAGTGAATATCAGGGGTGTATAAACTGGAGAGGGAGTGCTCCACCTGAAAGCATCCCAGGTAAAAAAGAGAAAATTGAACACTGTGCAGGTCAACACACAACACATGCTGACCTAATTTAGACTATAGGCCAGGAGACTGAGACCCCAGGGTTAAAGTCAGGGAAGTTAAAGAAAAGGTAAATGTACAAACAGGAAGTTAAACTGAGCTCATCTTGTCTGCTTTCCCTTAAAAATCTAGATATTTTGGTGGTTTTTTAAAAAAATTTTTTACATCTGTACTTTTAGATTTAGCCAGTACAAAAGATTAGACGTAACCAGAACACAAATGCACATTAAAAATGAAGCTGACAGGGGCGTCCCTGGTGGCGCAGTGGTTGAGAGTCTGCCTGCCGATGCAGGGGACGCGGGTTCGTGCCCCGGTCCGGGAGGATCCCACATGCCGTGGAGCGGCTGGGCCCGTGAGCCATGGCTGCTGAGCCTGCATGTCCAGAGCCTGTGCTCCGCAGGGGGAGAGGCCACAACAGTGAGAGGCCCGCGTAATGCAAAAAAAAAAAAAAAAAAAAAAAATGAAGCTGACAAATTAGTTTAGTATTGTCAATATTACATAGCAGTCATTAAACACAAGCAGTAGACATCTTATATGCCTGGTCCCTTCCTACAGGGAACTGATCCTCCTCCTTTCTATTCCAACCCCAGAGGCACTGTCAGTGGAGGGCTCTTACAGCGCCGGACACACGGCCCAAAGTTTCATTTAAGAAACGATCCATGATCCCGGAAAGGCTGGTCAGAGATCTTTTTCCAGGATTAATAGAGATACCAAGACAACTCCTTCAGAGACTGAGAAGAGTCTATATGCATAAAGGTGCATGAGTCATTTCATTAACTTAGAGTCCCACAGAGAAAGGAGTGAACCCCAAAGAAACCAAAGACACAAAATGGAGACAAATACTCGAAACATAATAAAACACCTGGATCTAATTGTGCCTTCATCTAGTCAACCCCAGGAATTTTCAGTTATGGGGGCTAAAAATTCTCTTTTGTGTTTAAGCAAGTTTAGACTAAGTTTCTATTACTAATAAATAAAAGAGTGTCATAAATACAAGAGACAGAAAAAGGATTTCAGTTTAATTTGCATTTATCCACTCACATCTAACTGCACCCCCTGGGGCTTTCCATTCAAATAACAGAACAGATTTTTCCCCAGGGATTTTTCTAACCCAACATACACAGACATTCTAAATTATCCCATTATCCCAACCTAATTGTCACTACCGTTGGAAGAGGGGATGGAAAAATAAAAGAAAAACATTATCTTATTTGATAACTCCCCAGGTTTAGTACATGTTCTATATATACTTTGACACCAGCAATTCTTTAACAGAGGATAAAATCTATTATTAAAAATCAAGATATCAATTACATAGAGTAATAGCAGCCTTATTTTATGAGCCCAACCAAGTACTAATGATGTGAACTTTAAAAAAAAAAAAAAGCTAAAAGCATTTAAACCAATTTTTGTTATATGGCATAGTACTTCAAAAAAAAAAACCTCAGCCATATCATATCAATACACATGAATATCAATGATGTGGCCCAAAACAGAGATCACAAATACCACCCACTTATTGATCTCAGAGGCATGATTCATGAAAAGACTATTTCAGAATATCAGCTACCGTCATCTCCATTTCCAGCAGTTAAATCAACAGCCCCTCTTGCCACATGTTTCAAAGATGAACCAAACCAGAGAAAGCAACGCATACTCACAAATTATAAAGCATGTCAGCCATGTTGCTTCGGTAATACAAAGCATTTCTATAGGCGCTTTCAGCTTCAGAAATTTTGCTCTGACTCTTGAGAACATTTCCAAGGTTACCCCATGCTGCCAAAAAGAGAAAGAAGTATTCAGGCTGAGTGTCATTCCAATTATATATGACATAATATCAGGCTGTCATGAAGTACCACAATGAGAGAAAAAACTCTCATAAAACATTTTTAAGAAAGCAAATTTATTTCCTTTATACTCCAACATTTCATCAAACTAGGGGATTAAATACAATGAAAGCCTAAAACAAAAATATGTCTCAAAGCTGATATACACATACAAGTCATCATAAGGCCAAGAACTATGTTATCTTAAGATCACCTACAAAGACTTGAAGCTCTTTCAAATCCTGGTAGGGGTCTTCGTGGACTGAAATTATTGTATACTTACTAAACCAGAAACTGTAAGAAATCATCTTAAAATAAAGACTTCATTCAAATACAAAAATACTGATAAATGACATAGAAGAACTGGGAATAAAAAAGAAGATAACTAAGTAGATCAAAGCTATAAAAAGGCTTAATAGTCATCAGAATGTATCAGTAAACACCATGCTTCTTAAAAAAGTTAAGTATATATGGTTTATTCACATATAATGTTCTTTTATACCCTTCCTGTTAATAAATTTATACATGGTAAAATCAGTAACAGTGTTTTCACACATAGTCACACTTAAAAATCGACATTTTCTGTATACCCTTTATGTTTCACTCTAAATAATCATGATTTCTCAATATTATAAGACACCCCATTAACAGCTGCCCACACAGCATGGCTCTCAAACAGACCTATCCCTCAAACTTGGGTGCTTCTCTTGTCTTCTTTCTTTCCCATAAGGAGATGAGGTGTCGGGTCCTGAAATCAGAGTCCCTCCCAACTAGAAGCTGAGGATAAGAAGGCTCATGTGTGCCAAGATCTATTTATTTGGGTAATTAATAGCTGTATATGAAGAATGAAACGGGTTTTGAGATATCACTTTTTAATGCATAAAAATGTGTAGCCTCTTTCAATCCCAAATTTGCTTATGTGCCCTGTAATTTAACACTCTGTGCCTCTGTTTACTCATTTGTAATATGGGGGAGAATAATATCTCCTGGGTTTGTTGACAAGGATTAAATGAGTTTGTATACATAGGGTGTTTAAGACGGTGCCTGCCATGTGGCAAATACTCAATAAATATTTTCACACCAAGTTTCATCTTTCACTGCAAACCAACATTCACATGCTACGAATAGGCCTTGGCACTATGAGTCCATAGAAAATTGAATCCTTATCTTTTTGAAAGATAAAAGTTAAAAAAATACTAAGTATGAAAAACATATAGTAAAATAAATTATGATTATCTTCAAATTAAATAGGCAAAACACCATATGTATTTTATATCCAACCCCCCATCCCACCACCAACATAACAAAGTATGGCTCAATGGAAACTTCTAATAGCCAGGCTGTTTTTCAACCCACCTCACCTCTCCCAAAGTTTTGCTCTGATTGTGGCATTAGTAAATGAAAATATATTTACACTGGAATCACTCCAGAGAAATGCATCCAACTAGTAATTTAAGCACCAGGAAAACATAATCATAATGCTATCCCATCTTACCCATAGTCTTTGAACACAGATGATGAAAAAAAATTATAGCAGGAAATTACTTTGAATATTAAGGCATATTTCCAGAGAAACTGATTGACATTTTTTCAAGTACTTCTAGCCCAATTAATAGTTAATAGTCAACAAATAATTATGTCTAGAATATACATTTACTCATTTGGTTAGTGGTTCATTTATTAATTCATAAATGTATTTGTTTATTAAGCACCTATTTGTGCCAGAAACATTATTGGGGGCTGGCACAACTGTACATACATACAAGTTCTCACCCACTCGCAGCTTATGTTTGAAGTGGGGAGTGGAGTGGGGATGGGAGGACCACACAATAGAAGAAATGAATTAACTTCAGGTGACAAGTGCTACAAACAATATAAAACAAAGTAAGATGGAGGAAATGAGGCTAATTTAAACAGGGATATCTTAGAAATAGGGAAATGGGTGTGATCTCTAAAAACTGAGGATAAGGAAGTAGTCTTGAAAGACCAGCGATTCCAGGTAGGGGGAAGAGTAAGAGCAAAGAATCTAAAATGCCTTCCGCAGGGAAAGGCAGCAGAGGAGATGGTTATTTCAAAGTAAGACTACAACTTATAAATTAAAAATCATCAGTAAAGTTATCTGTGGCAAAGCCACAGCATGTTACTAAGTTTCTTTTGTCCAAACAGAAATCACTCTCGTATTTATGATTAAGTCATTTCCCTAGGTAACTACAAAAAGAAGAAAATTCCCAAATTAAGTACGTATTTTTTAAACAATTTTAATTGCTTATGGATGAAAGAGGTAGTAGTCGGGAGAGAGGAAAGAAAGGGTAGACTTTGATGTCCTGAACTCATCTGACACTCACCAACAGGCCATTCTGTTCTCCTGTTGTACATATACAACAGGAAAACAGCTGGAGACAAGGTTACTTTGAGACAATGGTAAATGATACCAAGCAAGATCACTTCATAATTTTACTAAACACAAAAAAGAAAAAGGCCACTGTACAACCCACAAAATAGCAAACAACCCCCTCACTTGCTAAACAAATGACTTCTTTAACCAGGCATAGATAGAATTGTCCCAGCATCCGATCTAGAGGACTCCCCTGTTTCCTTAGACCCTTTCCCAAATCACCCAACCAAAATCCAAATCCAATGACAGGACATATAATGAGATTCCCCAGGACCCCAATGGTGCAGTGTTCCTTCAGTGCAAGGAGTAGTTAAGCCAAACTCCTTACTACCAGTGTGTTCCTGCTGGTCTCTGCCTGAAAGGCACCAACATAGAGGATTTCATCACATTCAAATATGAAAACAATTCTTCTTCAAAATCCCTTCTTCCTAATTGCTCTTTAGTACTGTGTTTACCAAAAGAGAGTTTAGGTTTTTAAGTAAGAGCTGACAAGACTAAGCCTACAATTTTTGCCTACTTTTTTTTTATTGTTACTATTCCATACTTTTAAGTTTAAATACTATTGATTTTTGCTTCAATGCTACCAGAACCCAATGCTAACCTAAAGATTACTTCTAAAAATATAAAGCTACCCTACAGAATATAACCTAAAATTAAAAATCCTGTTAGTAGTCAACTAAATAGTAACCTTTTCACAAAAGTTGTTCATGTTTCAGTGATAAAACAAAAAGGAGGAAAAAAAAACATTGTTGACATATAAACCAGTTAAAATCTAGCTTTTACAGATATATTATAGTTTAAAGGAAAATACATTAAAATAAACTATAAAAAGTACATCTTAAAAGGGCTAATGTGATGATTTCAAATCTATATAATTAACCTATAGAATTAATCAGTGTAGCTTTAGGGTTTTTTTTTTTCCTACTACTTGACAAATTTGATCATATCAACCAAGTCAACTGTTTTATATCAGATCAATTTTTACACCTAGCTGGTCTGATGACTTGAAAGTATCCAAACCAAAACTCAAAAAATATGGAGAAATATTCCAAGGCTCACGGATGGGACAATTTAACACTATAAAGATGTCAATTCTCCCAAAATTAATCTATAAATTCTATATAATTCCAATCAATATTTTAGCATAATTTATTAACAAACTCAAAAAATGTATTCTAAAAACAATAATAGAAGAGAAAAATGAAACTGGGTCTTTATAGCATATTCACCATATACAAAGGTAAACTCCAGATGGTTTTAAAAGATAAATGTGAAAAAGTAAAGCTAACAGGGGAGAGGAGGAGAAGATGGCGGAAGAGTAAGACGCGGAGATCTCCTTCCTCCCTACAGATACACCAGAAATACATCTACACGTGGAACAGCTCCTACAGAACACCTACTGAACGCTGGCAGAAGACCTCAGACCTCCCAAAAGGCAAGAAACACCCCACGTACCTGGGTAGGGCAAAAGAAAAAAGAATAAACAGAGACAAAAGGATAGGGACGGGACCTGCACCAGTGGGAGGGAGCCATGAAGGAGCAAAGGTTTCCACACACTAGGAGCCCCTTCGCGGGCGGAGACTGCGGGTGGCAGAGGGGGGAAGCTTCGGAGCCACGGAGGAGAGCGCAGCAACAGGGGTGTGGAGGGCAAAGTGGAGAGATTCCCGTACAGAGGATCGATGCCGACCAGCACTCACCAGCCCGAGAGGCTTGTCTGCTCACCCGCCGGGGCGGGCGGGGCTGGGAGCTGAGGCTCGGGCTTCGGTCGGATCCCGGGGAGAGGACTGGGGTTGGCGGCGTGAACACAGCCTGAAGGGGGTTAGTGCGCCACAGCTAGCCGGGAGGGAGTCCGGGGAAAACTCTGGAGCAGCTGAAGAGGCAAGAGACTTTTTCTTCCCTCTTTGTTTCCTGGTGCGCGAGGAGAGGGGATTCAGAGCGCCGCTTAAAGGAGCTCCAGAGACGGGCGCGAGTCGCAGCTATCAGCGCGGACCCCAGAGACGGGCATGAGACGCTAAGACTGCTGCTGCCGCCGCCAAGAAGCCTGTGTGCGAGCACAGGTCACTATCCACACTCCCCTTCCTGGGACCCTGTACAGCCCGCCACTGCCGGGGTCCCGGGATCCAGGGACAACTTCCCCGGGAGAACGCAGGCGCGCCTCGTGCTGCTGCAACGTCACGCCGGCCTCTGCCGACGAACGCTCGCCCCGCACTCTGTGCCCCTCCCACCACCACCCCACACCCCCGGCCTGACTGAGTCAGAGCCCCTTAAGCAGCTGCTGCTTTAACCCCATTCTGTGTGAACAAAGAACAGACGCCCTCCAGCGACCTACACGCAGAGGCGGGGCCAAATCCAAAG
Organism: Hyperoodon ampullatus; assembly: GCF_949752795.1. NCBI lineage: Eukaryota > Metazoa > Chordata > Mammalia > Artiodactyla > Ziphiidae > Hyperoodon > Hyperoodon ampullatus. The sequence goes on along the minus strand of NC_136924.1, from coordinate 9,061,639 downwards.
CTGAGCCCCGGGAGCTCTGAGAACAAAGAAGAGAAAGGGAAATCTCTCCCAGCAGCCTCAGAAGCAGCGGATTAAAGCTCCACAATCAACTTGATGTACCCTGCATCTGTAGAATACATGAATAGACAACAAATCATCCCAAATTGAGGAGCCAGGAGTCAGTGCTGTGCCTCTGAGGTGGGAGAGACAACTTCAGGACACTGGTCCACAAGAGACCTCCCAGCTCCACATAATATCAAACGGCAAAGATCTCCCAGAGATCTCCATCTCAACACCAGCACCCAGCTTCACTCAACGACCAGCAAGCTACAGTGCTGGACACCCTATACCAAACAACTAGCAAGACAGGAACACAACCCCACCCATTAGCAGAGAGGCTGCCTAAAATCATAATAAGGCCACAGACACCCCAAAACACACCACCATACGTGTACCTGCCCACCAGAAAGACAAGATCCAGCCTCATCCACCAGAACACAGGCACTAGTCTCCTCCACCAGGAAGCCTACACAACCCACTAAACAACCTTAGCCACTGGGGACAGACACCAAAAACAACGGAAACTACGAACCTGAAGCCTGCGAAAAGGAGACACCAAACAAAGTAAGATAAGCAAAATGAGAAGACAGAAAACCACACAGCAGATGAAGGAGCAAGAAAAAAACCCACCAGACCTAAGAAATGAAGAGGAAATAGGCAGTCTACCTGAAAAAGAATTCAGAATAATGATAGTAAAGATGATCCAAAATCTTGGAAATAGAATAGACAAAATGCAAGAAACAGTTAACAAGGACCTAGAAGAACTAAAAAACAATCAATGATGAACAACACAATAAATGAAATTAAATATACTCTAGATGTGATCAATAGCAGAATAACTGAGGCAGAAGAACACATAAGTGACCTGGAAAATAGTGGAAATAACTACTGCAGAGCAGAATAAAGAAAAAAGAATGAAAAGAACTGAGGACAGTCTCAGAGACCTCTGGGACAACATTAAACGCACCAACATTCGAATTATAGGGGTTCCAGAAGAAGAAGAGAAAAAGAAAGGGACTGAGAAAATATTTGAAGAGATTATAGTTGAAAACTTCCCTAATAGGGGAAAGGAAATAGTTAATCAAGTCCAGGAAGCACAGAGAGTCCCATACAGGATAAATCCAAGGAGAAACATGCCAAGACACATATTAATCAAACTGTCAAAAATTAAATACAAAGAAAACATATTAAAACCAGCAAGGGAAAAACAACAAATAACACACAAGGGAATCCCCATCAGGTTAACAGCTGATCTTTCAGTGAAACTCTGAAAGCCAGAAGGGACTGGCAGGACATATTTAAAGTGATGAAGGAGAAAAACCTGCAACCAAGATTACTCTACCCAGCAAGGATCTCATTCAGATTTGATGGAGAAATTAAAACGTTTACAGACAAGCAAAAGCTGAGAGAGTTCAGCACCTCCAAACCACCTTTACAACAAATGCTAAAGGAACTTCTCTAGGCAAGAAACACAACAGAAGGAAAAGACCTAAAATAATGAACCCAAAACAATTAAGAAAATGGGAATGGGAAAATACATATCGATAATTACCTTAAATGTAAATGGACTAAATGCTCCCACCAAAAGACACAGATTGGCTGAATGGATACAAAAACAAGACCCATATATATGCTGTCTACAAGAAACCCACTTAAGACCTAGAGACACATACAGACTGAAAGTAAGGGGATGGAAAAAGATATTCCATGCACATGGAAATCAAAAGAAAGCTGGAGTAGCAATTCTCATATCAGACAAAATAGACTTTAAAATAAAGACTACTAGAATAGACAAAGAAGGACACTAAATAATGATAAAGGGATCGATCCAAGAAGCAGATATAACAATTGTAAATATTTATGCACCCAACATAGGAGCACCTCACTACATAAGGCAAATACTAACAGCCATAAAAGGGGAAATCGACAGTAACACATTCATAGTAGGGGACTTTAACACCCCACTTTCACCAATGGACAGATCATCCTAAATGAAAATAAATAAGGAAACAAGCTTTAAATGATACCTTAAACAAGATGGACTTAATTGATATTTATAGGACATTCCATCCAAAAACAACAGAATACACATTTTTCTCAAGTGCTCATGGAACATTCTCCAGGATAGATCATATCTTGGGTCACAAATCAAGCCTTGGTAAATTTAAGAAAACTGAAATCGTATCAAGTATCTTTTCCAACCACAATGCTATGAGACTAGATATCAATTACAGGAAAAGCTCTGTAAAAAATACAAACACATGGAGGCTAAACAATACACTCCTTAATAACGAAGTGATCACTGAAGAAATCAAAGAGGAAATTAAAAAATACCTAGAAACAAATGACAATGGAGACACGACGACCCAAAACCTATGGGATGCAGCAAAAGCAGTTCTAAGAGGGAAGTTTATAGCAATACAATCCCACCTTAAGAAACAGGAAACATCTCGAATAAACAACCTAACCTTGCACCTAAAGCAATTAGAGAAAGAAGAACAAAAACACCCCAAGTTAGCAGAAGGAAAGAAATCATAAAAATCAGATCAGAAATAAATGAAAAAGAAATGAAGGAAACGATAGCAAAGATCAATAAAACTAAAAGCTGGTTCTTTGAGAAGATAAACAAAATTGATAAACTATTAGCCAGACTTATCAAAAAAAAAAAGGGAGGGCTTCCCTGGTGGCCCAGTGGTTGAGAGTCCGCCTGCCGATGCAGGGGACACGGGTTTGTGCCCCAGTCCGGGAGGATCCCCCATGCCACGGAGCGGCTGGGCCCGTGAGCCATGGCCGCTGGGCCTGCGCGTCCGGAGCCTGTGCTCTGCAGCAGGAGAGGCCAGAACAGTGAGAGGCCCGCGTACCGCAAAAAAAAAAAAAAAGGGAGAAGACTCAAATCAATAGAATTAGAAATGAAAAATAAGAAGTAACAACTGACACCGCAGAAATACAAAGGAACATGAGAGAGTACTACAAGCAACTCTATGCCAATAAAATGGAAAACCTGGAAGAAATGGACAAATTCTTAGAAATGCACAGCCTGCCAAGACTGAATCAGGAAGAAATAGAAAATATGAACAGACCAATCACAAGCACTGAAATTGAAACTGTGATAAAAAATCTTCCAACAAACAAAAGCCCAGGACCAGATGGCTTCACAGGCGAATTCTATCAAGCATTTAGAATTGAGCTAACACCTATCCTTCTCAAACTCTTCCAAAATATAGCAGAGGGAGGAACACTCCCAAACTCATTCTACGAGGCCACCATCACCTTGATACCAAAACCAGACAAGGATGTCACAAAGAAACAAAACTACAGGCCAGTATCACTGATGAACAGAGATGCAAAAATCCTCAACAAAATACTAGCAAACAGAATCCAACAGCACATTAAAAGGATCATACACCATGGTCAAGTGGGGTTTATTCCAGGAATGCAAGGATTCTTCAATATATGCAAATCAATCAACGTGATACACCATATTAACAAATGGAAGGAGAAAAACCATATGATCATCTCAATAGATGCAGAGAAAGCTTTCGACAAAATTCAACACCCATTTATGATAAAAACCCTGCAGAAAGTAGGCATAGAGGGAACTTTCCTCAACATAATAAAGGCCATAACCCACAGCCAACATTTTCCTCAATGGTGAAAATCTGAAAGCATTTCCACTAAGATCAGGAACAAGACAAGGTTGCCCACTCTCACCACTCTTATTCAACATAGTTTTGGAAGTTTTAGCCACAGCAATCAAAGAAGAAAAGGAAATAAAAGGCATCCAAATCGGAAAAGAAGAAGTAAAGCTGTCACTGTTTGCAGATGACATGATACTATACATAGAGAATCCTAAAGATGCTACCAGAAAACTACTAGAGCTAATCAGTGAATTTGGTAAAGTAGCAGGATACAAAATTAATGCACAGAAATCTCTGGCATTCCTATATACTAATGATGAAAAATCTGAAAGTGAAATCAAGAAAACACTCCCATTGCAACAAAAAAAAAATAAAATATCTAAGAATAAACCTACCTAAGGAGACAAAAGAACTGTATGCAGAAAATTATAAGACACTGATGAAAGAAATTAAAGATGATACAAATAGATGGAGAGATGTACCATGTTTTTGGATTGGAAGAATCGACATTGTGAAAATGACTCTACTACCCAAAGCAATCTACAGATTCAATGCAATCCCTATCAAACTACCACTGGCATTCTTCACAAAACTAGAACAAAAAATTTCACAATTTGCATGGAAACACCAAAGACCCTGAATAGCCTAAGCAGTCTTGAGAACGAAAAATGGAGCTGGAGGAATCAGGCTCCCTGACTTCAGACTATACTACAAAACTACAGTAATCAAGACAGTATGGTACTGGCACAAAAACAGAAAGATAGATCAATGGAACAGGATAGAAAGCCCAGAGATAAACCCATGCACATATGGTCACCTTATCTTTGATAAAGGAGGCAGGAATGTACAGTGGAGAAAGGACAGTCTCTTCAATAAGTGGTGCTAGGAAAACTGGACAGGGACATGTAAAAGTATGATTAGATCACGCCCTAACACCATACACAAAAATGAGCTCAAAATGGATTAAAGACCTAAATGTAAGGCCAGACACTATCAAACTCTTAGAGGAAAACATACACAGAACACTCCATGACATAAATCACAGCAAGATCCTTTTTGACCCACCTCGTAGAGAAATAGAAAAAAAAACAAAAATAAACAAATGGGACCTAATGAAACTTAAAAGCTTTTGCACAGCAAAGGAAACCATAAACAAGACCAAAAGACAACCCTCAGAATGGGAGAAAATATTTGCAAATGAAGCAAGGGACAAAGGATTAATCTCCAAAATTTATAAGCAGCTCATGCAGCTCAATAACAAAAAAACAAATGACCCAATCCAAAAATGGGCAGAAGACGTAAACAGACATTTCTCCAAAGAAGATATACAGACTGCCAACAAACACATGAAAGAATGCTCAACATAATTAATCATTAGAGAAGTGCAAATCAAAACTACAATGAGTTATCTTCTCACACCAGTCAGAATGGCCATCATCAAAAAATCTAGAAACAATAAATGCTGGAGAGGGTGTGGAGAAAAGGGAACACTCTTGCACTGCTGGTGGGAATGTGAATTGGTACAGCCACTATGGAGAACAGTATGGAGGTTCCTTAAAACACTACAAATAGAACTACCATATGACCCAGCAATCCCACTACTGGGCATATACCCTGAGAAAAACATAATTCAAAAAGAGTCATGGGGGCTTCCCTGGTGGCGCAGTGGTTGAGAGACTGCCTGCCGATGCAGAGAATGCAGGTTCGTGCCCCGGTCCAGGAAGATTCCACATGCCACGGAGCGGCTGGGCCTGTGAGCCATGGCCGCTGAGCCTGCGCAGCCGGAGCCTGTGCTCCGCAACGGGAGACGCCACAACAGTGAGAGGCCCACGTACCACAAAAAAAAAAAAAAAAAAAGAGTCATGTACCAAAATGTTCATTGCAGCTCTATTTACAATAGCCCGGAGATGGAAACAACCTAAGTGTCCATCATCAGATGAATGGATAAAGTAGATGTGGCACATATACAGAATGGAATATTACTCAGCCATAAAAAGAAATGAAATTGAGCTATTTGTAATGAGGTGGATAGACCTAGAGTCTGTCATACAGAGTGAAGTAAGTCAGAAAGGGAAAGACAAATACCATATGTTAACACATATATATGGAATTTAAGAAAAAAAAAGTCATGAAGAACCTAGGGGTGAGACAGGAATAAAGACAGAGACCTACTAGAGAATGGATTTGAGGATATGGGGAGGGGGAAGGGTAAGCTGTGACAAAGCGAGAGAGAGACATGGACATATATACACTACCAAACGTAAGGTAGATAGTGGGAAGCAGCCACATAGCACAGGGAGATCAGCTCGGTGCTTTGTGACCGCCTGGAGGGGTGGGATAGGGAGGGTGGGAGGGAGGGAGGGAGGGAGGGAGACGCAAGAGGGAAGAGATATGGGAACATATGTATACGTATAGCTGATTCACTTTGTTATAAGGCAGACACTAACACACCATTGTAAACCAGTTATACTCCAATAAAGATGTAAAGGCAAGAAAAAAAAAAGAAAGAAAGAAAAGTAAAGCCAGCATAAGAATATATAGATTATCTCTGTGGAAGGGAAAGTGGCTTCTTAAAAAGACCTCCAAACAGAACTCAAAAAGTAAAACAATTGATGAATTTGAGTATCTCAAAACGAAGGACTTCTATTTATTGAAGGACACGATGGACATGAATTAATACACCAGGAGAAGATATTTCAAACATCTAAACAAACAAGGATCTGTACTTAGAAATAAAAAAACTCCAAACAAAGCAATAAGAAAATAAGAAATCCAACAGCGGGGGAAAAAAATGGGCAAAGGATATGAACAGGAATCTACAAAAAGGGAAACCAAAATAAATTCTAGAATACATTAAATAATTTTAACTAATACTCAAATTCCTTAGTAACCCAGAGAAATGCAAATTATAACAATGAGACTTGAGACTGGCAAAAATTAGAAAACTGGATAAGGCCAAATACTGGTGGGGATGTGGAATGGACCCTGTGCACTGTCGGGGGCCTTGTAGCCTGGGGAAACCACTGCGTTCTGCCATCTGACAGTACTTACTCTGTCAAATCAGCAAATGTTACTGACTACGTCATGAATCATCCCTGACCAGCAATCCCACTTCCAGAGAAATTCTGAGAGAACATTAAGAGGATGTTTAATGCAAGGCTCTTAGTGTTGGCTGATAGTAGGAAATAATCAACCTGTCCATCATGGGAGTATCATGTGAGACATAAACTTCATGGATTACTATACAGCAGTGAGGACCAGCAAATTCCGTGTAAATACTGTAACATGAATGGACCTTGAAAAGCCTACAAAGATTCAAAATATCTAATGCATTCTTTTAAAAATATTAAAAATTCATTCCCACCCAAAATATCACTACATATTTTACAAGGGTACATTATAAATCTAAGGATGCAAATCAAGTACATTAGAGCAGTTACCTATGATGCCAAGGGAAATTCAAGTTAGGAATAGAGATAAAAGGGAAGAAATACATAAATAAAAGAGAGGAAATACATAAATAAAAGAAATGGATCGGCTACAAACTGAGGAATATAATTAACTTCTGCAGCTGGGTAGCAGGGGATGAAAAGGAGAATGGAGGGGAGGGGAGGATAGGAAAGAAGGGACAAAAGGGAAATGAAGGTCACACTTCACATTCTTTTAAAATAGTGATGGGGTTATTCTATATCCTACTTCAGGAATAAAGGGTTTTAACATTCACTAAACTTTTTCTTGTACTAAGACAATTCGAAACAGATGTTTGAGATTATCTTCAAATTTTCACTTGGTAATTATACTTTGGACCAACATAACTTAAAGATCTTGTAGTTTCATTAATATTTAATGTCATTTACACTGTTTACATTTTTAATCTCCTATATTTTATTGATGCATTTATTTCACTGCAGTGACCTTTAAAACTACAGTTTGACTGGAATAAAATCCCTGAAATTCTTCCAAGAAATTGTGAGTGAAACCTAAAAAAATGTATCTAGTTTTTTAAAGTCTATATTTTAATAGTGTGCCCAGATGAATCCAATTCACACATTAAAGCACTGGAGATAATAAAGCACTTGTTTGAAGTTTTAAAAAAATGTAATCAGTATATCCTAAAGTCTCAATGTAATGTTTGAAAGTTTTTCCCAACAAACAGCATTTCAAAATATTCAGAGTACTCATTTTATTCCTATTTTTGACACAGGTTATACTATAAGAAGCTGCTCTTGTTGGGGGACTACTGTCCCATTTCATGGGCTTAATGTGCACCACTACAAGCCTAGGGAGAGAAAAAGAGAAGGAAAAGGTGAAGGGAGAAGGAGAGGTGGAGAAGGAATAAAAATATATGTATACTGGGATAATAAAAATAACAGTACTTTCATTTATTTAAAGTTTACTATATGCTTGACAGTGTCCAGAATTTATTTAACACAAAAATAACCTTTGAGGTCCATTACTATACCCATTTCATTGATGTATAAACTGAAGTTAACTTTTTAAATTGCAAAGTTAATGACAATAGAGAACCAGATCTGTTTCCAGGCATCGAAATCTCACCCTCTCAACACTGAGTCGGAATACAAAGTAGATCACATATTATAGTACTCAATATTTACACATATTTAATTGAGGGACTAGAGTATAATACGGAACCAAGATAAGTTATCCAAATGAGTCATCCGCTCAGAACTAGTAGGGACAAGATACTCCAGAAACAACAAGCTAAAGCTATCTAGTACCCATATTTCATAATGTATTTTCTATACTACAGAAAAATTAATGCCAAACAATATATTAAGTGTTTTACATTTCTTCGGGAACGGAATTTTAAATGTCACATTTTCTAGTTAATGCAGTGGAAAGAGAACAGAGTCTACCTATGTAAATAAATGGTTGTTGCTCAAAGATACTGGGGATTTAGGTACATTTATCAAGGACTCCTAAGTGCCCTGAAGATGCCTTACATGTGACAGAGATTTAAAAAGCATTGTTTAACAAGTACATGACTTAGTTCTTAGGACTAAGAACTTTTCAAAAAGAAAATGAAATTTTTCTTTTAAACAAAATCAGGAAGCAAAGAAGCAAGAATAACTCATATCTCAAGGGCCCTTCACACTGGTATTTAACTGCATCTAAAAGGTATCCACTTACTAAGAAACTTGACCTTAATTCACAAGGAAAGCTTCTCTTGTACTTCGTCCACAATCTGCCACAGTTCATTTTATGTTCTTTGAAAGGCAGAAAAACAATTAAATATTCCCATCTTGCAAAAGTTCTTCTAAAGAGAAAATCAAATGTGAGGCCCTTCTGGAAATGTTAAGTGATCTACAGCAATGAATCCCTCCAAAATTTTTTCAAAGCCCTCATTCAAATACAGCAGCTCTAAGTTCATAAAGTAATTCAAACTTACTGTAAAGTAACTACTGCAATTTCATAGCACTTGATATATTTCACAAAATCAATGCAGGGAGATTTGAGCAATTTTTTCAAGGATATATATTTTTTTCATTAATTTAATTTTACTTATTTTATTTTTGGGTGCATTGGGTCTTTGTTGCTGCACGCGGGCTTATCTCTGGTTGTGGTGAGGAGGCCTACTCTTTGTTGCCATGCGCAGGCTTCTCACTGCGGTGGCCTCTCTTGTTGTGGAGCACGGGCTCTAGAGCGCAGGCTCAGTAGTTGTGGTGCACGGGCTTATTTGCTCCACGGCATGTGGGATCTTCCCGGACCAGGGATCAAACCCGTGTCGCCTGCATTGGCAGGTGGATTCTCAACCACTGCGTCACCAGGGAAGCCATTCAAGGATATTTTTACTTTACACTAAAAGTTTGGAGATATTTATATTCATTGATTATTAAAAAAAAGTTTAAATAATTTTATGATTACGGCATGCGTTACTCTTTGAAAAATTAGCTAATAAGATGAATGAGGGTGGGAGGGAGCCGCAAGAGGGAGGAGATATGGGGATATATGTATAGCTGATTCACTTTATTATAAAGCATAAACTAACACACCATTGTAAAGCAATTATACTCCAATAGAGATGTTAAAAAAAAAGATGAATGAATCTCTTAATATTCAAATTTTAGCTACTTAACATTCAGGCATGCAGTCATGCCTCAGGGTTATCATACCAGCATTTCCATTTCATTGGTGCAGTGAACACAGCCACCAAAATCAGCAAGGACTCCATTTTTGACTTCTGCCTTCAGCTGTAATTTATTTTTAGTTTAGAACTTTAATATATGTCTTTAGTCCCTATATCAACACCAAGTTCTATGTAAAGATCTGGCAAAATTGAAACATTTAATACTGTTTTAAATAAGGTGATAAATCCTAATTTTGCTTCCTCCAATTCTAAGTTACTTGTTTGAAATCAGAATGCTACCCCCCAAAAAAGTTTAAACATTGAAATTTGCCAGTTATCTAAGCCAGACCAGCAGCAAAAGAAAATAAATACAGGAGTGCCTAATGTACCTGTACTGGATGAGGAAACTGTGCCTCCAAGAAAGTGACACTTAAAAGCTAACAGAGCTAAAAGTTATGTCTGCTTGGTTCCAAAGCCCTTGTTTTAATCACTATGGAACACTTGGACTTTAGATGTGTTCCAAAAATGGTGTTACTAAAGATATAAGTTAAATAAATGTCATTTTAAAATATAAAGGATAATTATGTTAAAATTTCTAACCTCAATGAAAAGGGAAAAAAGAGAAAGAAAGTAGAAGGAGGGGAAGAAAGAGCCACTCAACTGCATGAAACTTAAGATTAATGTGAATGTGGTTTTTTTTTTTTCTTGTTAACCAGAATGATTTCTCATTCTATCCATTAACAAACATTGTAAGGGAGTCAACATTTGTAGCCTGGGCTTTTTACTAATTGTATGATAGTGACTCCAGGGAAATAAGAGCCCTTATAAGCCTACAAGAATTTATTTTTCCTAGTAATTATACCTTGGATTATTACAGAAATGAACATAATGTTAAGTGGGTAAAAAAAAAAAACTGCCTGGCTAAAATGTTAAGTGGAAAAAGTACACATAACTTTAAGATTATGATTCATATGATACCAGAATACATATACTATATACACTTTTACACTCTAATTAGAGCAATTTTATAATATGCAATTATTTCTCATTTCCCTACCTTTGGTTACTTCACACGGACCTGAAAATAAGTTTATTCCTAATAAGGGAAAAAAGTATTAAAAATGAAAAGATAAAATTTAGTATCCCACTGATATGTTAACATTGTCTTGACAGCACTGTTAGTCACTACGCTATCTATGTGCATATTGTAATATCCACATATACAGTTCAGTGCAGGTGTTTTGGTTTTAACATATCTAGGGTTATTTCTTAGCATTTTACCATCTGCAATCTCTACTGTATTCTGACTAACTATGAGCCACCCCCAGGTCCACAGTTCAGTGTCTGCTATCAGTGCCACACATGGTCTGTGGAGCTGGGTCTCACCTGTGGAAGCCTTCACTCTTTAATTTCCCATCTGTGCTCAAAATTTTCCCCATTGCCTCTCCATCAAAAGAAAACAAATCTCTTTATGTTCCTTTCTGATAGCAATGTGCTCTCTGTGAAGTTTCTGATTAACTAACCCACAGCGTTATACATGAAGACAGTAAATACAGTTGCATTTGCAAATACAATGACTGGACAAGGAGGAAGAATTTAGAAGCATCTGAGCTTTGAGGCTCTCCTCAAATCTTACCAACAGACCCTTTTTTTGGCCTATTACACTGTTAATCTAAAACACTTGGTGAATATATAACTGGTATATAGTGACTCTATTTATACAAAAGACATACCAATTCAGTAAAGACTCATCAGAAATTCCTCACATCTGGCTGATCTCTTAGCCTATGAGGCTGTTCAACCACTACCATAGGTTGACTGTAAATTCTACAGAGTAGTTGAGTTGCTTCTGATTTCATACAAGGAACATAATAGACCCAAAGAATCTCTTAGAGTTTGTCTCCGACATATTTGGTATTTGAGTCTGGCTCAGCTCTAAAAGATGAACAACCTTTAGAAAGGGCAAGAGTTCAGGAATTCTAAACAACTCCAGGGGGAAAACAGAGAAGTGATTTTTTTTTTTTTTTTTTTTTTTAGTTCTCTCTTTTGCTCCTCTACACTCGAATCTCATAATCTACTTTATCTCACAGTGAATCCTGTCATCATTTGGATGGGTCCCTGCCATCAAATGGCCCCAGGTTAATTTCCTATTATGTGCCACTAAAAGGAAATTTGATGTGGAAACATAAACCAAAATATCCCAAACCTAAGGTTTTAGTTCTAGCTCTGTTAACAATTAGATCTGGGTACAATGAAGTAAATTACTGGGCTCACCTATTTCTTATTAACAGTAATAAGTAAACATGTAATACGGGCCAAACCCTGGGCTAGGGTGCTACACACACTCTGTCCCACACAGTGGTATTGCTATACTCACTATACAGATCAGCCACTTGACACTCTAAGGACGATGATAACAGCTATTCATGGTCTGGGTTAGGATTAGGACCCCCATCTACCTTACTACAAATCTGCCCTACTTACCATGCCTTTCCTCCCTAAGCATTCTACCTCTCTTTTAGTTTCTCATCTGTAAAACAGGTGTAACAATGCTTGCACAAGTTAAACTCCAGCATCACTGAGATAAATAAATAAGAAAATAGAACTCTGCAAAGTACATTACTATGGAAAAGGAATAATATGTCATTAATAGATCATCATCCATAAAAAGCATAACCAGTTAGATACATGCTTTAACAGTATATCTCCTGGGCTTCCCTGGTGGCGCAGTGGTTGGGAGTCCACCTGCCGATGCAGGGGACATGGGTTCGTGCCCTGGTCTGGGAGGATCCCGCGTGCCGTGGAGCGGCTGGGCCCGTGAGCCATGGCCGGTGAGCCTGCGCGTCCGGAGCCTGTGCTCCGCAATGGGAGAGGCCACAACAGTGAGAGGCCCGCGTACCGCAAAAAAAAAAAAAAAAAACAGTATATCTCCTGTATTCAGAATCTATGGTCATGCTACTGAGGATTTCATTGCCAAGCAAATCCAGGCCAAGAAAAACAAATCTCAAAGCAACGTTAAATACTCTCAAAGCCAGTTTTAAGAAGAGAAAAATAATAAAAATCAAAGCTTACATTTTATTTAAAAAAAAATCAGCTCCTAAGATAAACATGCAGTATATCTCAAATATCCATCATGACACCATGTTATACATTATATTACATTAATATATTCAATATATTAATTTTTTTAATTTATTTTTTGGCTGTGTTGGGTCTTCATTGCTGCTCGTGGGCTTTCTCTAGTTATGGCAAGCGGGGGCTACTCTTCGTTGCGGTGCACGGGCTTCTCACTGAGGTGGCTTCTCTTGTGGAGCATGGGCTCTAGGTGCATGGGCTTCAGTAGTTGCAGTGTGCAGGCTCAGTAGTTGTGGCACACGGGCTTAGTTGCTCCTCGGCATGTGGGATCTTCCCAGACCAGGGATCGAACCCGTATCCCCTGCATTGGCAGGCAGATTTTTTTTTTTTTTTTTTTTAATACCAGCAAAGCAAAAGCAAGTTTATTTGGGAGCAGAAAACAACTGCAATTCGAGATACGCAACTATAGCAAACCACATGTGAGTCCAGCAAAGAAAGGAGAGGAAACTTTTTGTTGAGGAGAAGGGAAAGTTGGGAGGGGCTGTTATAAACAAAAAGCCCACTATAGCAGGAGTCCCCAACCCCCGGGCCATGGACTGGTACTGGTCCGTGTGGCAGGCAAATTCTTAACCACTGCACCATCAGGGAAGTCCAATATATTAATTTTTGACAGTCACTCTTAACTCAGCACCTAGTGCTGAACATGGAAAAAGTAGAGTTAATAACCAGAGAAAACAGCATTTTAAAAAGTGAAAAATGATCAGTAAAAACAAGTATCAAGAATAAAATATTTATGTGAGTAGAAAAATATTTACTTATGAATGCTAATGAGAAGATAAATTAGCTATTAAATAAATTTCAAAAAATATCAATTACTTTTCTATATGCACAAACCTTGGGCAACTATTATTTTAATGTATTTTCTTCTGTACTTTCAGCTAACTACGAACAACAGAAAAAAAAGAGGGAGGTTAATTTTCTTTGCCTTTTTTTCTGCTACAGGACAAATAGATAAGGGTTCTTCAAAGGCTGTGCAGCCAGTACTTGTATGAGGCATTTTTGCATCACTTGAGAAATATTGAAACAAAGGATGATGTTATTCATTTAACAGCCTTAAACATACAACTCAGGAAGTCTACTTCCAAACAGCGAAAGGAAGCTAGTACATAGAGGGGTAAAATAAATAGGAAGAACCAGAAGGGTGAATGCACTAAAATGACATTCTCACATCAGTTGAGCACTATGAGAAAGAGAAGGGCTGGCCCATTTTCCTGAAGCTCTAATCTTAACTGGATCTATCCATCCAAAAGAGGCCATTAAAGGCCCTTTTACACCAAACAAATCTACTGGATACATATTAGTGTTTAATAAATATTACCAACTAGAAATTATGACTAGATATGTGGTTTTAGAGGCATAAACCCCTATATTCCATCCATGAGTCCTAAGTGGTGTTGACATTCAGAGGATCTACATTTTAGGTTGATTAAAACCCACAGAGAAGCTATATTGCCCTATGAAATCATCAGGATCGGGGTTAGGATGTACTTCTTTAAGTCTAAACTTTTCACTTAAAAACCTCAAAAGTAAATATCTACTCCAGGCTCAATTTGGACATGAGCTGGGAACCAACAGCCATGATCAAAGCAAGGCAGGTCTCTGATCAAAGTACCACTTAAGACTCTTGGTTCTAGAATCGCACCACAGAGCCCAAAGGTATGGCACAGAAAAACTTTAGTGACTGTATCACCTGCCCGAAAAAACTTTCTCAAAATCATTGTCCTAAACTGTAAAAGCAAAAGAGATTTTTTAAATCTTGTGCCACTGCTTCCTAATAATAGAATTGCAAGAGCAAAAGTAATTTCAAATAGTGATTGGAGATAAGAAAAACGCACAACACATGGATTTGTACAATATCATTAATTAATATGCTCATGCTTTCTTTATGTAAACCCAGAAACTTATCTCTACTTGAAAATTGTTTTCAACACTCACATGAATATGGACCACAGCATTTAGTTTTAACCACTAGAGTGAACACGACTTGAAGCTGTCCTTGGGATATATTCAGATAATATGAAAACAGACTAAGTAGAGAAATGAGGTATTCTATACCAGTTTTGCAAACCACCAAAGCTTATTTGTAAAACTCAAAAAGAATAAGCCAGGCTTCCCTGGTGGCGCAGTGGTTGAGAGTCCACCTGCCGATGCAGGGCACACGGGTTCGTGCCCCGGTCCGGGAAGATCCCACATGCCACGGAGCGGCTGGATCTGTGACCTGTGAGCCTGCGTGTCCGGAGCCTGTGCTCCGCAACAGGAGAGGCCACAACAGTGAGAGGCCCGCGTACCACACACACAAAAAACAAAACAAAAAGAATAAGCCAACTGATAAAGTAAAACCAGATATTATCTCAACATATCTCAGACCTCCTGCTCCTTCCTGGTAGTCTCGTGATACATAATTTGAGAAATTTACTCTCTTTTCCCAAGGAAAGAAAAGAGAGGAAGAGAAGAAAGAAAGTTTATCGCATTTCTTTATTATACAAACTCCCAGTTGTAATATGCAGAGCCCCAAAATTATAAGACTATAAGTTTCCTCTGCCATCCAGGGAAAGAGCTGGAAAAAAAGTTCGTTGACACCTCAGTTATCTGTTCTTGTCAAAATTTGACTCTCAACTATTGTACTGCATATCTAATCCAGTCCCTTCTTTCTAAACTTCCAATTCCTAGAGAGAAAGTTCTCCCAATTAAAATGTATGCCTACACTACTCCCAAGAAAGATGTTAATGTTGATATTTTAATATAATACCCCACAGTGTTTTACACAGAGAAACTGAATTATGCTGTTTAAAGTGACAATAAATGTTCAGAGCGTCAGCTAACATCATTGGGATTTAGACTCCTAAATGCAAGACACAACAAAGCCCCTAACAGAGTCCAGCCCTTGAGCAAGTTTTTTTGTTTGTTTGTTTGTGCCTGTTTCTCTCTACTATTTAATCAAGTTGGATTGTAGTGTCTTACTTGGTAAATAATATTATCATTTTTAAATCTTATCTTTTAGTGTTTGGTCCTTATTTTTTAGTAAGCACATATATGTTTCCACTAGATCCTCCTGGGTGGTAATATTCTTATGTTTAAATTAGAAATAAATTTAACACTAAACTAAAAACTAAAACTAAACAGAGGAGAGATTTCTAATTTAACACCCATATGCATAAAAATAGGGCTCACACTTTGTTTCTCCCATAGAGTTATATATAAACAGTCTTCTACATCCAACTCTTTTTCAATAATTATACAACTTGGAACATCTCAGATTTTTCCATAATCCCTTGAGACTTAACTGGAATTTTCTTTTACTTCCACCATCACCAGTAATAGGTGTGTACGTGTAATAAGGGTAAAACTAAAAAACATGTGTGTTTGTCTTCTTGAAAATCGGCTATATCTGTGACATTATCTGAAAGTTTATATTACAGCAGAAAACAAATATACATTACCCTTCTGTGTTTTATAAGGGTCAAATACCTGTAATTTGATTTTGCTTAAGTCAGTGCTCTAATATACTTTTTAGCTTACTTAGGCAACTTGGTTCTCTTGTGGAAGGAGAATTTAAAATTTCAAAAATATCTTCTATGTCATAAACAAACAACTCTATTCTCAAACTCTAACTTCTAACATAGCTAACCCATTCCTTAATAGATGCTAGATTGAAGGATATTTCTTAGGTGTTTCTCTTTCCGACAGTACAGTGAAACTCGATATTCAGAGATTGCCTCCTAGTACAGAAAACATGCTAGACAGAAATTACAAAATATTTGTTAATGAATGTATTAACTGATGGGAAAGCAAGGGCAATCCCTAAGCTTAGAAACTGCTTGAAAGCAGGAATCTAGAAGGTTAAACGGTTCTGAAGATGGTATTCACCTTGCGTACATCTGTGAAATTAAGAGGAAAAGGGCTTGGGGTTTAGTCGGCTTCAAAAGGGAGGTCAGATTGGAGAAGCCAAACAAACTCAAACCCCCTGAAGGGAAGTGCCAGTCTCACTCAGGGACATGGGTGAAAAACAAATTTAGAAGAATATAAATTTGATAAAACATTATAAGTAATTTTGGGGCTTATTCCAGGAATGCAAAGTAGGTTCAACATTAGAAAATCTATTAATATAAATCATTAACATAAATAGATTGAGTGGAGAAAATCACTATCATTATCAACATTAATTCCTAAAAAGAAATTTTAGACTAGAAATAAGAGGAAAACTCTACTGATAAAAGCTGTCTACTGAAAAACCTATAAAGTACACATAATTAATGGTGAAATATTTAAAACATTCTTTCTTAAACAAGAATAAGACAAAAATCCTGCTGTCATCACTCTTGTTTGAGATTGTAATGGGGGTTCTAGCATAAAATAAGAGAACACAAATGAAAGAAACAAAACTGTGAAATAAGAAGAGGTATGGGGGAGGTCATCAACTGTTCTGGTAATAGCTTTCTCTTAATCTGCAAAATGCATGTTTTAGTAGTATCCTTTAAGTGGTTCAAATATGAGGTACGTGTATATATTTCTCAATGAATGAAATATTTCATATATGTTTAATTAAAAAAAAAAAAAAAGGCAAAGAGGGCTTCCCTGGTGGTGCAGTGGTTGAGGCTCTGCCCGCCTGCCGATGCAGGGGACACGGGTTCATGCCCCTGTCTGGGAAGATCCCATATGCTGCGGAGCGGCTGGGCCCGTGAGCCACGGCCACTGAGCCTGCGCGTCCCAAGCCTGTGTTCCGCAACGGGAGAGGCCACAACAGTGAGAGGCTCGTGTACCGCAAAAAAAAAAAAAAAAAAAAAAAAGGCAAAGAAATGTTACAGCATTTTAAGAATCAAATACAAAACTAATACGGAAATCAGAATAAAGTAACTTTACACTTATTTTAATTATATGTGAGTTTCAGTTCCTTTGAAATATAACCACTGGTAAATATATTCAATCTAAGGCAACACTAATTTTAGGTTTGAGGGTTTTCAAAAACCCTTAAAGATTCTAAAAGTTCTGTTACGGGTAATCCCAAAGAAACAGCAGTACGTCACCTACTTCACTGGTAATACACCGTAGGACCATTTTCACTGAGTCTGTTGTGGTCTGTTTTTTTTGTTTGTTTTCTTCTTCCCTATACAACTGTACTTGCAGCCATTAGAGCTGGAACCAAAGAAAAGATTTATGTGTTATTCCATTCTTAAAGGCAAGGAAACCACATGCTTTTGAACTACTGTGACTTACTCTATCTCAACTGAGAAACAACCGTAATTCATTTCCTCAAGAATCAAATGTTTAAAAGGGGCCTTAACAATTTAGCAGATTTACTTGTTTAAATCCTTTGGTTGAGCCAAGGAGACATTTTCATTTTACTCTTGTCAGTCCCATTATTTTATATTTCTTTTTTCTACTCAGGAGAGACGAATTGAGAAGAAACACTGAATTTCTTTACCCTCTGGAAACCTGATTCCACTTTACATTGTTTTTCTCTCAATCAGCCTTTTATGGGGCTTTTTGCTAGCTGTCTCCTATCATATCTGTTAAAAATGAAAATCTGTATTTTACAGCTTTTTAACTCAGGCCAGCCAATCTGATAAGATATTATACTGGTTTTCCTTCCTGACTTAACTGCTTCATGTTATTTTTCATAAAAATCTGTACCTCTTTTGAAAATTTTTCATCTTCAGAAGTAACATGACAAATTAGCTAAGAAATATAATAAGATTTATTACACAATCTCAAAGCTAGCTGGTTAATTGCAATTTACCATAGTTAAAGAAGACAGTCAATTAGAGGTAATCAAAAACTTAGACCATAAAATCCACAAGGAATTAGTCAAGTTTCACATGACTCAGAGGTTTAGATTGCACTTAAATTATGAATTGTCTTCTTCATAAAATGATATTCCTTCCACATACTTGTTTCTTGAAATCTGCAACCATGTGAGGTTGAAATTGAAGTGTCAATTTTACAGAAATCCAGGAAAAAAGAAAAGTTGTCAAATGTTGCATGGCTGAAACAACTATTTAGTTTCTGTTTTTCTATATCTAAATGGGCAATATTTGTCATTTGCATAAGGAGGCATCGAATATAGGATGTGTGAGTAATCACCCTTAGAGTTTCAAATACATGCATCATTATATACACATCTTTTTTTTTTTTTTTTGCGGTACACGGGCCTCTTACTGTTGTGGCCTCTCCCGTTGCAGAGCACAGGCTCCGGATGCGCAGGCTCAGTGGCCATGGCTCACGGGCCCAGCCGCTCCGCAGCCTGTGGGATCTTCCCGGACCGCGGCACGAACCCACGTCCCCTGCATCGGCAGGCGGACTCTCAACCACTGTGCCACCAGGGAAGCCCTATACACATCTTTTGTGTCTATCATTTCACATATTTACATTAGAAAAAGGCATTAAAATAAATGTTTTCTTGTTAAATTTTCCTTGGATGAACCCTGCTTCATTGTTCCTAATTATTTTAAGAAATTGTTTCCAACAATTAAAAAGCATAGTCATGTTCTCTAAAGCAAATTGATATAGAGTTAATTAACCAACCATTCTAAAGAGCTGATTTGATTTTTAATCTATAACTTGAAAAAATGTAAATGCCTTTTAGCACACCAGCTATGCTGCCTATATGTTATCATTCTTTTTTATGTGTATGTGCCCACTGATCTGTTTATCTATAATAACTCTGTTAGTCTCTGCTTATGACCTTAATCACTAAGGAAGTCAGTGAGTAGGTGGTTTTAGGGAAGACTGGTGAAGAGTTTGAGACGTGGACAAATCACCCAGGTGGAGAAGTCCCACATAGATAGGAAGTCATGGGGAAGGTAACTTAGAAATTCAATGACACATTTATTGACCCCACACTATATCCCAGGTAGTGGTCTAGATTCTATAGAGAAAGGAAAATGAAGGCAGTCTTTGGACAGAAACTTGCAGAATGAATCAGTTTGGGGAGGAGGCAAAACCATACAAGAGACAGCTGTGGAAAATGAGAGACAGTCAAAATTGTGTAGTGGCCTTGAAAGCCAGAGAGCAGAAATTAGTGGTGCCAAATTCTGTAAGAGCCAAAGACACATGGGGATTTAGATAAGGCCAGAGGCCAAGAAGGAAAGTGATCATACATTGAACCACCTTGTAATGAATTAAGAAATGCTTGTTTCAAGCAAATGCTAATCAATACAGTTTATAAAAAATGGTGCTTTAAACACACACTTCGAAAAAAACCTTTTAAATATTATGTGGCTTGCTCATTAAAGCAGTCATCAAAGAAAATTTCCTTTTTCCTAAGCACAAAAATGCAAAGAGTTATTGTGAAATCAGCAAACTATGGTAATCAACTATGTCTAGTATTTTCCTGACATTATCAACCACATAATGAGACAGGACTTGTAGTTTACATAGTCCAAATCAGCTATCATTTCTCCACTATCCAGATTTAAACCATAAATTAGCCACACAGTCACTATGACAGGCTCTACCCATCATCATTTGCATCCAATCAGTTAATGACTGGCAGCTGTCTGCAGGACCAATTACTGAAGGCAGCAGCTTTCATGTATAATGCTTCATGAGGCTTAAAATCATATTCTGTTAAAGTACACAGAAGACTGAAGTACTCCAAAATTTGCAAAGGCTTTCAAAGGAGGGAAAGAAAAACGAACTCAATGAAATAACTGTAATCTCAGACAACCTTACATAAGACTGGCTTTAAAGGGTTTCTAACCTTTGGCTAGGCTCAAATAACATCAGACTTAGAAAAATCTACCTTAAGGAAGATTACGACCAGTCTCATAACTGCTAAAGAAGTCACTGTAGCCAGAACTATATTTATTAGCATGTTATAAACAGAAAAAATCAGGAACCTCGATTTTAAAAGTTTTGCCTTGTATCAAAATGGAAGCGTATGTCACACAAGGCACTCGTGGAGTCCAAAACTAACTCCACTCCCAATTCTATCCCTCTTATTATGGAGCATGCCTCATTACCTGGTATATCAACAGCAAATTTTACACTTTCACTTCCTTTAATGAAGGTACATTTTATCTCTAAACAGGTTCTCTAAACTCTTTCAGGAGAAGGATTATGACTAAAGTTTATTCGTCAGTGTATTCGTTACTGAATGCCCTCTCTCTACCAGGCACTGTCCTAGTCGCTACATATATAGCATTAAAAAAATGCGAAACTCCCTGCCTTCTGTGTCGTGCATTTTAATGGACACTGGCAATGCATTCAAACAATAAACACAGAAACATGGAAAATACAGTATGTCAAATGGTCCTAAGTTTTATGGGAAAAACAAAGTATGGAAAGAGGATAGGGAATGCTAGACAAGGCAGAAGCAGAGGGGTAGTTGCAATTTTTCAAAAGATAGACAGTTTTACGTAAAGCACCTTACTGATAATGCAACAAGGGACTGGAGACCTAGAGGAGGTGAGGGAGATAGAGGTGAGACTGTCCTGGGAAAAACATTCCAAGAAGAAGCAATGACAAGTGCCAAAGCCCTGAGGCACGGGCTTATCTGGAATAGAAAAGGCACATCAAAGGGGGCCAGTAGGGCTGGAGTGAAGCAAGTGAAGGCAAGGCTGGGAGATGTACAGTGTCAAGTCTCTATTGTGTGCTTTGACTTTGGGAGAAATGGGTACCAGTAGAGGACTGGGGGCAGTGAACACCATACTCTGGCTTACGTTTCAAAGGAATCATTAGGGCTACTGATGACAGGCAGATGCTAAGGATGGAAAAATGGAAGCAGGAGTTCAGCTCAGACATGTAAAAAGCTTGGAACTCATCACTCCCATTCTTACAACAAGAATACACTAAAGGAACTGCAAAACCAATGGCTTTTCTTGGGGACTTCCCTGATGGCACAGTGGTTAAGAATCTTCCCGCCAATGCAAAGGACATGGGTTCGATCCCCGGTCCGGGAAGATTACACATGTCGTGGAGCAACTAAGCCTGTGCGCCACAACTACTGCGCCCGTGCTCTAGAGCCTGCATGCCACAACTACTGAAGCCTGCGTGCCTGGAGCCCGTGCTCCGCAACAAGAGAAGCCACCGCAATGAGAAGCCCACGCACCACAACGAAGAGTAGCCCCCGCTCGCCACAACTAGAGAAACCTCACGTGCAGCAACACAGCCAAAAAATAAATAAATAAAATAAATTTTTTTTTTTAAATGCTAAAGGAACTGCAAAACCAATGGCTTTTCTTGGAACCATCAGTGAATTGAGGTCACTGGGCAAACCATCACCAGGAAATCTGGAGAGACTGGAAAATCCAGTCATGCAGAGATGAGATTACCTGGAGCAGAAACTGATAGGAACAAGTAACTGGCGATTTTGAGAGGAGTTGCTGGAAGCTGAGTTGTAGAAGAGCTTCAGTAAGAGGGAGAAACTCCTGGAGGCCACGGTCTTAGGGGCCTCTACTCTTTTGTGGGTTTTACCTCCAGGGACCCCCGTTCTCACATTGAAGAGCCAAGAAACAGGCCTTCCTGGCTCTACAAGAGGAGGAGAAATATAAATTTTATGAAATAAGCCCTGATCCTCCTCCATAACAAAGGTCTACTCTCCAGGAGAGTGGCCTTACCCAGAGCTGTGGGGGACAGTCACCCCTATCACTCCCATCCCCTCTGGCCTTCCTGTCCCAACTAGGAGACACAGGGAAAGCTAAGAAACTCTCATAAAGGTTACAGCCCAGAGGCACCAGGATTTAATCACTAAATAAGGGGACACTTCCCTTCTCCTACATTTAACCAACACACTTACAGGGCCTCATGATAAAAGTGGTGAATGTACAGCAGAAAGAGATGCAAAATACAGACTCTGAGTTCTTGGGGAAGCCCAAAGACAACAGGGAAGACAAGCACAAGGACACCAGGGAAATACAATGCCTCTGGCACCTACAGCTACAGCAAACATTAAACCCACGCCCAACTCAGAGCCAGATTAACATTAAAACTCACATTAAGCCTATTTACCTAAGTTCCTATTACCTGATACATCATGTCCGACTTTCACAAAAGCATGCTAAAAGGCAAGAAAATAGAAGCAAGGAGATTACTTTAGAGGTTTTTAGTAATAACCTGATGAAAAATGATGGTGGCTTTGGCCATGATGTTAGCAGCAGAGGTGGTAAAATGTGGTCAAGTTCTGGATGTACTTTTGAAGAGACAGCAGAGAGGATTTGCTGATGAAATGGAGGTAGGGTACAAAAGAAAAAGTGAGGTATGGATGACTCCTAAGTGTTGGTCAGAGCTTTTGAGAAAATGGAGTTGCCACCAACTGAGATGGTAAATGCTGTAAGTAAAGCAGCTGGCTGGGGTGCAGGTTGGGGAGGGGGCATTATTCAGGAATTCAATTTCTGATGTCTCAGAAGATTTATACTATTGGTCAGCTGTGTACTCATTTAACTAATAAAATTGAGTACCTAAATACTATAGCACTTCTTAAGTACTAAGAAGGAGACATGGAAATATATCAGAAACCAAAGACATGCTTAATAATTGTTTTACTGAGTGAATGGATGAATGAAGAAATGATCAGTCATCTTAACCATGTCACCAAAATAACTTCAGCAAAATCGGAATCGTAAGTGTCAGCAGTACAGTAGCTAATGCTGGAAAATATCTAGGAGTCTACGAAATGCTTTTGCTTAGTCTGGGACAGAGACTGCTAATTACACTAGCATCTCAGTATCTGCCCTCCCCTTCCTCAAGAGTAATAAAATTTGGCTGGGTGCTTAGCTTCCCAAAATAAAGATAACATTTCTCAGCCTTCCTTGTAGCTAGGTGTGGCCAATAGTCTGGGAGCAAGCATGGTGTGGCAATTTCTGTGATATGGTCTTAAAGAGAATGGGAACACCCACCATTTGCCCTTTCTCTCCCTCTTCCTGTTAGCTGAAGTGCTGATGTGATGCTGAGGCATCTTGGACCACTTGGACAGGGTGACACTACTGAGATGGCAAAGGAACAAAAGCAAAGGAGCACGGATCCAGAAAACCCATGGCGCCATCTTATCAGCGCTGGACGGCACAGGCTTAGATTGTTACATGAAAGAATAAAGTTTCTATCTTATTTAAGCCACTGTTATCTTGGCTCTTTGTTACAGTAGCTTAACCTGAAACTTAACCAATACATTTAACAAATCCTTACAACAACCCTGTGATGAAATTAATATGCTGGGGTTTTCTTTTAATTCCTGACTGTGTATCTCTTTCAAACAGCAGGAAAATAAACTAGCAACATAGCCTTGTTTTATATACTTACATGTACCAGTGAAGAAAAACTAGCTGAAAAGCATTCTGTGAGAACTGATTGCAACAATTTTTACAGCAAGATTGGGGTTCAGGCATTCAATAAACTGTGCAGCACTCACTACCTAAAAAGCCACATGGTAAGATTTTTCCAAGAGAATTGAGAAATTCTATGCTCTGTATTAGCTCAATTTTAATGTTTCTACTCCCATTAAAATCTCTGCAATCTATTAAGCATTATAAGTACCAACAATTAGTCCCTTGGCTGAAAGAAATGAATAGTGGTTCACTGAACTCTTGACTTAATTGGTAATCGATAGGGGTGTCAGAGTTGTTTCTGGGGCATCCAGATCTTTGGATATATATATATATATATCCTGATACATATCAGCAGGCCATTCCATTCATTAGGAACAGTTTCACACATTCAGTATTTGAATAACTGGTACAGAAATGTGTTGGAAAAAGTGGAAAAAGCCCAGTTCAAATGCTATGCAAGCAACCATAATTTGAAGGATAAAACACTAAAAAATGCCTTATGAAGAACAAGACTCTGTGGCACTATTTACTATGATATATTTCTACACTTAAAATGCACACTTATTTTCATTCAACTGCTCTCTAGCTTCTCTCATCATTCATTGCCTAAACCAGACAGATCACTGAATTAACAGCTTTTGACTATTCATTTATGCTTTAAAGGCTACTTTCTACTCAAGCAATAGATTCTGAGATTTACTAAAACAATTTTTTAAATCAAAAGCAGTAATGAAAATATGTTCCATCTTCTCCTTGTATAGTGAAAAGTTTATTTCCTTAATTGACTTAAGGACTTTCAAATAAGAATATGCGAACTGCTTGGCAATACCCAGATTATTTAGTCTCTGCAAAGCTAAGGGTGACTCACACTTGCACGCACACACACTGATACCTATAGACACCATGTCAAGGTTCAGAGGTGGCTTTACCTCCAAATCTTTTAAAGGTATCAGTGTAAGCCTCGTGGTGTTTCCTCAGGCAGTGCTTGGAAAACAGAAGAGCTAAACTATACTTATGTGGGATAACCTGACTCTCATGGCATGATGAAAAGAGATGATGTGCGTACCAGTATTTTAGAATGCAGAAACCAAGCCTTTTTCTAAATTCTTACAACCGTCAGTATTTTTACACAATAGGAGCTCTAATTCCTCTGGACAAGTATACTCAGAAACATAGGAAAACACTTCCCTATTCCAAATATGGAATGCTGGATGTTTCTAAAATAATGGCACTGCTCCCTCGCTTAAAAAAAAAACAAAAATTATAGGGCTTCCCTGGTGGCGCAGTGGTTGTGAGTCCGCCTGCCGATGCAGGGGACACGGGTTCGTGCCCCGGCCCCGGAGGATCCCACGTGCCGCGGAGCGCCTGGGCCCGTGAGCCATGGCCGCTGAGCCTGCGCGTCGGGAGCCTGTGCTCCGCAGCGGGAGAGGCCCGCGTACCGAAAAAAAAAAAAAATTATAAGTATTGAGTAACAGAACCTCTTCTTCCTTAATACTGCGTGTTTTAAGGCAAGAAGCAAAGATAGAAAAAGGCAGAAACCGTAAACCGTCCAGGCAAAAGCAGAAAATAAGACATTACCTTTAGCTGGGTTCACTTTTATCCCTGACCTGTACAGCACCTCCTCATTCTGCCACTCTCCGTTCCGGATCGCCGTCTTGAGTCCGTAGAAAACAATTAACGTAGCTGCAGCATAAAAAATCAAGCTCTTGAGAAAGCGCTTTCGGACTTTGACGTAAAGGGCTCTCGCACCCACTGTAACAAGGAGGCAGAAGCCCATACTAGGAATATACAGGACTCGCTCGGCAATTACAAAGCCGACGTAGAAAAACAGGTTCGTGGCAGGAACGAAGGGTATGATTAACAAAGATAAAGACAAAACAACAATGTTCTCTGTAGAAGGAAGCCGTGTTCTCTGTGACACGTGATTTTTAACGCCATTTTCTACTTTGGATGGAAAGCTGGGCTTAATCTCGGAGTTCCGGTACTCCGCCTCTGAATGGCAGCTATGTCCATTGGCATTCTGCTTGCCATTGGTTACAAATTTCCCGCTGCATTCTCTTTCTACGCTTGGGCTCTTCAAACCATAGTAGGCAAGGAGGAGGAGTCCAGTATAGAAGGCCACGGTGTGTAGGTTTCTCCAATCACAAACTGTTTTGAGCAGAGGCACGGCATCCATGGACCAATCAAAACTGAGGGTATCTGGGCAGAGCAACAGCCAAAGGTTCTTGGTCGGCAAGTAGAAGAAGGTGAGTGTGCGAGCCAGGAGGCTATCCGAATCAGCAGCAGGGTTGTCAGAGTTGGAAAAGCTTGGTGGTTTGTTTCCCATCCAGTATAAACGGGCACCCAAAAGGGAAGTTCCCCAGAAAGTTAACAAACTAATGCTGAGAAAAAGAGACAAGTTCTTCCTCTGAAACCAAAAGAGAGGGGGAAAAAAATTAAGATCATCATCAAGACAACATAGGAATACAACACTTAGAGATGAAACATACTTTAAATGGACAACTAAAAACAGAGCGTTAGGTTTCAAATACGTGACTTCGTTTCCATCTCCTTTAAACATGCTTACAGATATCGTAAGCTTAAAAAAAAAATGGACTATGGAATTCTACTCTGCATATAACTTTTTTTTTTTTTTCCTGCGGTACGCGGGCTTCTCACTGCTGTGGCCTCTCCCGTTGCGGAGCACAGGCTCCGGACGCGCAGGCTCAGCGGCCATGGCTCACGGGCCCAGCCGCTCCGCGGCATGTGGGATCTCCCCGGAGCGGGGCACAAACCCGTGTCCCCTGCATCGGCAGGCGGACTCTCAACCACTGCACCACCAGGGAAGCCCTCTGCATATAACTTTTGATGAGTATCTTTTCTTCTTGTTCCTCTCTAAATATCAATAACCAAAACTTCAATTTCTTGACCTCTATAAAACGGGTTGAATACATTTCCCTCTCGAAACTGGTGTCAGGTCAAAATAAAACTACAAAGTGGAAGTACTTAGCACTGTATATGGGATATAGTAGACATCTAATAAATGTCTTCTTTCATTTTATAGTTTAGATTCTGGGGAAAACAAAGAGCAGACATGCCAAAATATATGGAGTATGACAGGATTCTGCATGGCTCAATCGCATTTAGCAACAGGTATCGCCGCTTTTCAAAAGTTCACTTTATGCCACCTTGCTTTTACAAAAGACCTAAATTAGTACCTATTTTCATTAACAACAACAAACATGCAAAGAGGATTTTCACTTTTACAGAAAAGGTGAAAAGTAGAAATAGGTTCAGCATGTGTTTCTGCAGGGAGCCATCTACAGAGGCAGTGCGTACCCCAGTGAGTGGCACCACCAAGCTCCTTCCCCGGGAGCTATACCCAGTCAGCATCCAGCTGCCATAGCTTTAAACTGTTTCTGTGAGCATTTGCACTTTATCTTGATTTATCTGGTACTTCCCTTAGCAAGATGTGCCCTCAGGTAATAGCTTATTTGCTTTAAGCCATTTCGGCTTACAAAAGGTTTCACAGCAACAATCTACTTTCGGATAGTAAAAACCACGGTATGTTTACGCCAGTCCCCATTTAATTGTCTTGAATCTCCTTGCAGAATTTATAAACTGGGTTTTCATCTGCTACCCTGTGCTCTCAGTGACATCAGTGACAATAAACATCTAATAAGACTCCTCGTGAATCCTAAAATTTTCATGTCGATAACTTTTTAAAAATAAAATGACTTTAATAATGGACTTATTTCAAGAGAAAGACAGAAAATTGTGAGAGGAAGGCCAAAGGGCATCCCTGTTAATGAGAAATTTCTGGCAAACTCTTTCAACCTGAATAAGAATTTAGTGACCTCAAATAATTTAAGTCCTGAAGAAGCAGTGGGGAAGGGGGAAGGATGGACACCATATCCCAACTTTAATGATCCACTGCTAATGTGATCTCTTACTGCACACATTCTGGCACTATATAAAACTATCTTCCTCAAAGACATTCAGAAATGTGCTTGGAACCATGCAAAGAATATGCCAAATATTTAGTTTAAAAAACAATCTATAAAAGGCAACAAAAGCAAATATAAACAAGTGGGACTACATCAAACCAAAAAGCTTGTGCACAGCAAAGGAAACCATCAAACAAAATAAAAAGGCCACCTACTGAATAGAAGATAATACTTGCAGGTCATCTGTCTGGTAAGGGGTTAATATACAAAATATATAAAGAACTCATATAACTTAATAGAAAAAAACAACAATCTGGTTAAAAAATGGACAGTGGATTTGAACAGACATTTTTCCAGGGAAGATATACAGATGACCAATAGGTATAGGAAAAGGTGCTCAACATCACTAATCCTCAGGGAAATGCAAATCAAAACCACAATGAGATATCACCTCACACCTGTTAGAATGGCTATCGTCAACAAGACAAGAAATAGCAAGTGTTGGCAAGGAAGTGACGAAAAAGGAACACTTTTGCAGTATTAGTGGGAATGTAAAGTGGTGCAGCCACTGTGGAAAACATTTTTGAGGCTCTTCAAAGAATTAAAAATAGAACTATCATATGATTCAGTAGTTCCATTTCTGGGTATTTATCCAAAGAAAACTAAACCACTATCTTGAAAAGATACCTGCACACCCATGATCACTGTTCACTGCAGCATTATTTACAATAGCCAAGACATAGAAACAACCCAAATGTCCATCAATGGATGAATGGATAAAGAAAATATGGCACATATACACAATGGAATATTATTCAACCATAAAAAAGAAAAGCCTGCCAATTGCAACAACACAGATAGACCCTGAAGGCATTACGCTAAGTGAAATAAATCAGACAAAGGGCAAATATTGTATGATCTCACTTATAGGTGGAATATTAAAAAAAAAAAAAAGCAAAAAACTGAGCTCATAGATTAAAGAAAACAGATTGGTGTTTGCCAGAGGCAGGGGTTGGGGGGATGGACAAAATGGTTGAAGGGATATAGGTGGTCAAAAGGTAAAAACGTCCAGTTATAAGATAAATAAGTCGTGGGGATGTAATGTATAGCACGGTGACTGTAGTTAACAACACTGTATTGCAAATTTGAAAGTTGCTAAGAGAATAAACCTTAAATGTTGTTGTCACAAGAAAAAAACAGAAATTTGTGTGTCTGTGGCAATGGATGTTAACTAAACTTACTGTGGTATTCATTTTGCAATATATACATGTATCAAATCATCATGTAGTATACCTAAAACTAATACAATGTTAAATGTCAATTATACCCCCCCCGAAAAGAAGAAAACCTTAGTCCACAAGACAGTATATTTTGAGCATGTACAAGTTCTATTAAAACAGTGTCTGTATTAAACTGTCACTGGCCTCTCCTCTGACTCTCTCTTGTTCACCCCAACTCTAATTGCTGGAAGCCACAGAACTCATCATGGATCATCTGTTCCACCTCTACTCTGAACCAAATAATCTCAGCAAGGATCGTGATTTTAAAATTTATTAGGAAATACTAAGGACACCACCTTAACTTTCCTTCATCTCCATGGTCAATTATCCAATTGCCTGTTGGGCACAGTCATAGACACCTTAGGTACCTCAGACTCAAGATGCCCAAAATAGAAACTGTTCATTAATATCGTATCACAGTAACACTAAATTCACAGAATTAACTGCCTCAGTGTTTTAAAAACATCTGTGGCAGACTTCAGCTCAAAATTAATTCATGTAATGTTATATGGAATTTTTAATGGTTGGGGGAGTAATATGTTCATTCATCACCAAGCTTTCAATTTCAGGTCTGCCCTATCAATATGCAATGTTTGAAGACTCATTTTCATCTAAGAATAACTTTTGCAAACTATTCTTTTGCTCCCCTGAAATTCTACCTAGCAAAAGTCCTAAAATTTCTTGATTTTAGGGAAAAAAACGCATAAAACCATATGTTAAAAGTTGTAATAACTTGTTGGATCAATCACGAAACTGAGTATTCTTACATTATGCAAGAGAGAAACACATCATTTGTCAAAGACAAATGAGGCCAGGTATCAAGGTATCATAAAGGAGACAGATCTTGGAAAACAATTCAACTTTGAATTTGTACCAAAAGTCCATTTTGTAACTAAGTATTAACCAAGTGTTCTAGGTGTAATTAGGGCCATTCTATTACAGGATCTTCTGGTGGGGGTAAGCAGAGAGGATGAGCAGAAGGAAGAAGGCATTACAAAAAACAAGCTGTAATCAGGCAAGAAAAGCAAGGGAGTAAGAGAACCTTGGGGAGGGAA
The DNA here is from genome assembly GCF_949752795.1 of Hyperoodon ampullatus. Classification (NCBI taxonomy): domain Eukaryota; kingdom Metazoa; phylum Chordata; class Mammalia; order Artiodactyla; family Ziphiidae; genus Hyperoodon; species Hyperoodon ampullatus. Next base: position 9,031,217 of record NC_136924.1, on the reverse strand, counting down.
ATTAATCAGGTTTCTTTGCTGGCGTGAAACTCCAGAAGAAGTTAGCCTTAATAATTACATAATTCTATGATTCCTAAATATAGAAATGTCATAAGGCAAACCTACCTTATCCATTAATTTTTAATAAAAGCATCATTATATTAAATTTTAATAAATTTCTATCAAAATAAAACAAGATTTAAGATATAAAATGATTCTATTTTAATAAAGCTGGAAGAATATTTAAATATACTAAACTACAAAATAAAAATGTGAGTAATGAAAACTATTCAATGATAAATACTATATAAGAAGGCTAAGTGCTGAGAAGATGAGAAAAATGAAAAAGCATAAAAATAAAATACTAGCATGAAGTACTTTACATTTTAAAACATTTTCACATACAGTCTCTGATTTAAACAACTGACATAATAACTAAGATCAAGAGACATAAAGGTTGTGAACTGAGATGCTCCATACACTCATTCTGCCATAATGGTGAAGTCTACAAGGGCTAAATAAATTACATTATTAAAGGAAAACTGAGCTGACAGGTAAAAGAAAATTGATGTTTAAATGTTTAAAGTAGAAGAGTTTCCAAAGCCTTGTGATAGGCTGATACTTTAAAAAAGTGGTAGCCAAAGTTTGAAATTGCAACTTTCAAGTCTCTTTAATGCCTTCTCGCAGAATTTTGTTTAAAATTATCACCTATAAAAATGGGATTCTGATAAAACCAAATCTCTCTTCTAACTTCACATTCAGTATTCCTGTGGAGATGGCCTTAAAAGGTGAAAAAAAAAGGTATGAAAAGATTTTATTTATTAATTTTAATCCTTACTTTCTGATTTATGGATTAAATCAAATTAACAATTTTTTATTGAGCTACAACTAGGAGCCAAGTGACCATACAATTAGCCTCAGCATTTCTGCATTGTTTTGTTCTTGGCTTGGTGCGTCAAATTGATTCAACACAGTTATTTCAAAGATAAGGCATGAGAGTTCTGATGAACTGCCACCATAGACTTGAAAGTCAAAACTAGTAAAAACCACATATAGAAGATGAATTCCAAAGTCTGGGAAATTTAAACATGATCTAAGTATAACCTTTGATTGGGAGCATTAGAAAACGATTGAAATTTAATAGCAAAAGCATAATCAGTTCAGTCAACACATCATTAAGGCTGCTTGATGTGGCAGACACTCTTCTTCTATGTGCTGGACATACACCTGTAAGAAGAAACGAGAGCCCATGTGCTCTTGGAGCTTTGTGTATTCTACTCTGCCTAGAAAAATACTTTGAAAGGAGAAAAATCTTAGTGTTTTCAATGATAGTTTTCAAACCTAAAGGACCATCAATATCAATTGTGAGCTTTTAAAAATACTGATACCCTAGTCTGACTAAAATCTCCATAGGAGACTGTAATATATAGGCAAGGCTGAGAATCATCACATATTTTGCACAAGTCTAATTCTTATTACTACCACTAAAAATACAGTTGGACTCTGGCTTTCATTTCACAGTCTAAGGCATATTTTCCTCATTCTAAATGAAGAAACCATAATGAAACATAAATAATGCTTTCTTTCAGTCTCTGGGACAAACTGAACTCAGCATAATAAATGAAAGTCAGGCTAAAAAGGAATTGAGGTCTTTGGAATAAGTAGAATTCAGGGTTGAATTATTCAAGTCTTGTTGCGACATTCAGAAGACAGAGGGTTCGTTCTCAGAAAAAAAAAAAGTGAGACTTCTAAGTATGAACCACAAAAAGCAAATAATCTAATAGTAAATACAGATGTGAAACTACAGACAGGAAATTCAGAGAAAAGACAACAATAAACATTTGAAAAGATGCTCAATCTCATTGATTAATAAAATGAAAGTTGAAGTGAAAAGAATATATTTCAAATGAACCTAAGTGAAAAAACAAAAAAAAAATAATTGGATATTAAAGTCCCTGAAATTGTGTTGAAATGACAACTATCGCACATTGTGAAAAACATAAATTGTACAATTTGGGTGGAAAATTTGGAAGTGTTTAGGAAAATTAATAATTTGTATTCCCTATCATTTGGTAATCTGGATTTAGTTACATACTCTCTAACAAAACCTCTTAGATCTAAATACAATGTCATCTAATGCAGCACTATTTATAAAAGCAAAAATAAGGAAATAGCTAAAAATTTCAATAGAGCAATATGAAAATAAATTATGGTATGACCATATAATCTAATCTATAAGGTAATTAAAAGGAGGACCAGGGCTTCCCTGGTGGCGCAGTGGTTGAGAGTCCGCCTGCCGATGCAGGGCACACCGGTTCGTGCCCCGGTCCGGGAGGATCCCACATGCCGCGGAGCGGCTGGGCCCGTGAGCCATGGCCGCTGAACCTGCGCGTCCGGAGCCTGTGCTCCTCTATGTGAGAGGCCACAGCGGTGAGAGGCCCGCGTACCGCAAAAAAAAAAAAAAAAAAAAAAAAAGGAAGACCATATATATAAACTATATATAATATATATAAAGAGATACAAATATTTATATATATGCATACATATATATCAACATGAAAAATGCTACATAGCAATTAAGACAAACCAAATCATTTTAAAGTAACATGACTAGTGAATAATCATTGTGTAAAATATTCATATCATAAAACCATATTGGCTATTCAGGAAAAAATACCATCTATTTTTCACAAATGCATACATATATATGTAAAGGTTTTTTGTTAGCTTGTTTTTGTTTTTTTCCCAGTCTAGAAATAATTACACCAAACATGAGATGATGAAATCTCTGGGACAGGATAGGGCAGGGAGATGGACTGATAGAAAAGAGACAAAGGGGGCTTCAAATTTCTGAGTAATTGCTATTTATTCACAGCCTCCCAAAATTTATTGTAAAAAACAAGGTTTGACAATTCGATGCGCCTAAACTTATATTTCTTGGGTTTAAAAAAAATTTTTTTTTTTGAAATATGCAAATAATGTTAACAAATCTAAATTCTGGTCATAGGTACTTAAGAATCTGATGTGTTAGTTCCTATAATTTTCTATATTTAGTATTTACTGTAGCTATAATTTTATAATTGTTTCTTAATTAAAAAATACTTTTCCATGTCCCTATTCAATCTATCTACAATTATTTTGTGATCCTTGCCTTAATTTTGCTAGAAAATCTCTTAATTTCATAATGCACCCTAGTTGGGATACTAAATTATGATAATATTACCCCAAAGCACTCTTTTATATCTGGGGTATAATCACTGACACATCCTTGAATCCCCAGAAGCTAATACACACTCTGACATTTGTAGGTATTCAAATAAATTATTCTTAAACTAACTCTGACCCTCAAACCAAAAGTCTGTTTATACCTATCATCTCACACATTTTGAATCTTGTTATGATAAATCCTCACTCCTAATCCCTTATGAAGCCTCATAAATTAAACAATATTGCACAGCTCCAAGGCTATTTAAAAATAGCTTGTTGTCATCATATACAGAAACTTGGCCATGTCACCTTTATATCATAACACCTTTGCCTGTTTCCATCTTTCTCCATGAAAAGTACACACAAAAGCAATGACATATGTTCTGGAGGAACAGTTTCCTGACTACAACTTCATTCCAAAAGTAGAATTAGAAATGGGAAATTGATTGCATCCCTAAAAAATTCTTATCAGACACATTTTAAGTCAATTATTGAAGGGACAGGGTTCCTTCATGGTTTAATTCACTATTTACTTACAAAATGATATAAATCTGCTTTAGGAAAGTCTAATTTCTCTAAAAGTTCAAATACATTCATCTTTAAAAAAATTCTTCTTTAACATAAAAAGCGAAATCAGACCTAATCTCCATTTCATTTTAAAGAATTATACATTGCTAATCACAAAATCTTAGAGGGATTTTTCCTTTTTTTTTTTTTTTTTTCCGGTACGCGGGCCTCTCACTGCTGTGGCCCCTCCCATTGCGGAGCACAGGCTCCAAATGCGCAGGCTCAGCGGCCATGGCTCATGGGCCCAGCCGCTCCGCGGCATGTGGGATCCTCCCGGACCGGGGCACGAACCCGCGTCCCCTGCATTGGCAGGCGGACTCCCAACCACTGCGCCACCAGGGAAGCCCTCTTAGAGGGATTTTTATGGAACTGTCAAACATAGGAAATAATAGAATGGAAATCAGCTAAGAATATAAGGTTCATGGTTGACAATTTTATCTCTATGCTTTGGACACACTAATCAAATACAAGAATGTAGCTACAGCTTAAGCAACTAATGAGAAATTTATCATAGAACATAAAAGTCTTTCCCACACATCACCTGAAATATGAAGGCAAAGCTGATGAGAAGACCCTGCCCTATTAATTAGTGGTGATGTCTTTATAGAAGCCCTGTGGTGATTTTCTCCTATGGGGAGTCTTTGACTAAAGAAATAATACAAGAGAAAAGAAAAATCAACTACAACAGCTCCCCCTCTATTATTCAAGGAAAACTCATGATGGCAACCTCAATACTGTCTTCTGCTCTCACAATCTGTGAGACATAAAGGAAACTGAAAGGATTATTTTAGACTCAATGAAAGAAAAATGTAAACATTCTGCCTTAAAGTATTAAAACCATCATGAGACTCACTTTTTGGCAAACTAATGAAAATAAATTACTTAAACATAAGGCCCATTTAATTCCAAATTAAGCCCTTGGCAATGATAGTAGAGTTGTAATAATAACGTAGATAAAAATCGGTATCTGAAAGTTATAAGAATAACTGAGAGAAAAGGCTATCCAGACATAACAAAAATCGAGCATTCCCTATTTTGTATCCACCATTCATCACTGAAGTCATAAGCTTTCACTTTATCAACAATATAGGATTTCTCCTCGCTGTCCTCCTCTCTGAAATAGTTCTCACTGGAGACTCACTCCAAAACATGAATGCAAAAGCAGATTTTTCTGAATATGTGACAAAAAGGAATGCATGGCTAAAAGTATAATTAGAAATTTTTTTCTAGAATATATTCATGTGATTAATCAAAGTTTTGCCATAACCAAGTTGTCAGGTAGTTCTGTTTCCCTTCAAAGGAAAAATGGGTTTCCTTATTAATAATTACCCTCTATACAACATCAGAAACTTTTTTCCATACCAACTAACAGACAAAAGAATTTTAATGTTTGGTATTTCAAAAGCTATAAAGAGGTTCAATGGGTGGGCATATCCAGTCTTTGTGAGGAAAGAATTTAAAAACTAAGGGCATTTAAAAAAAAAGTATGTTGGTGAGATACTTAACACTTTAGATTATAAGGAATTTTTTCATTTATTCAAGCTGACTCTACAATACACCATAATACTTTATTAAGTTTGGCCATCTATCAGGAAGTATTTCACATATCCAGAAAAATATTTAGCATCTCAATAAAATCAGTTATAGATTGAAATTCACTGATGAAAATGTACAGATTTTTTTAGACCAGATTATAACTTACCCAACAAGGTTTTCATCAAGGGAGAGTATAGTTATATAAAAATCCAAAGAGTGTTGAAGCGTATTTCATGTATCTGATATAAGGAATGACACAGGATATTTATCTGAAGTTTAAAATCAAATATATTTGGATCGATTTGGTAGTAAAAAGCCACCAGAAACAACAGGATTTTCTTTCTTATTTCAATTATAACCACAACTATTAGCCTATTTGAAATCTTCTCATATTTCTTCATATATATGATACTAGCTAACATTGGTAAAAATGGACATTTAGAATAGTTTTTAAATGTGATGTAAAGAGGAGAAACCTAAGACAACCATCTATTCTTCTTTCATTTAAGCGTACTTGAAAACACCTCCTTAATTTTACTTAAAATTTTGTTTTATTTATTCCTTAAAAGGTGTTACCTAGTGTTCACATCTTGATTTCAAATACCATTTTCCAATAAAAGGAACCAAGGTTCCTTGGAGAAATGTACTGATTTTAGGACTGGAGCAGGAAATATACAAGATGATCCTGGAGCATCTTGTAGTGCTAGAAGGTAAGAAAGTGCTCAAAACACACACACACACACACACACACACACACACACACACACACACACTCACGCACCCACCCATGGGATGTGGCAAAGTGCCAAAGGGACACAGGAGCTTACTTAAAGAGCTCCCCTGGCCGAAGCCAGAACAATTTGAGCAGTAAAATAAGTAGTATTGGGTTATAACCTAAAGTATAAAATATCCATGAGTCCATACTGATAAATAAATGATATAATAAAATGGTATGAAAAAAGGGGAGGAGGGAATAACTTTACAGTAGAGAAACTGAAAAACACTATCTCAGCCAAATGATCAAGGTCAACCTGAACAGTGATAAGTCATGTTGATAGCATGTACCCTTCATCCTTGATATTACATGATGCAAATGTCACTTTATCTGTGTGCTTCCTCTCAAAACCCATAAACCCAGTCTAATCATGCAAAAAACATCAAGCCAATTCTAATAGAGAACATTTTACAAAATATCTGACTAGGAATCCTCAAAACTGTTAAGGTTATCAAAAATAAAGTTTAAGAAGCCATCACAACCAAGAGGAGCCTAAGCAGACATGACAAATAAATGCAATGTGCTATCCTAGATGGCATCCTGGAAGAGAAAAAGTACATGAGGTAAAAATGAAGGAAATCTGAAATAACTATGAACTTTATTTAATAACAACATATCAGCATTGGTTAATTAATTGTAACGCAGATACTATACTAGTGTGAGCTGTCAATAATAGGCAAAACTGTATGTGAAATATACGGGAACTCTGTTCAACTCAAGTTTTCTGTAAGCTTAAAACTGTTCTAAAAAATAAAGTCTATTTTAAAGAACGGTTGTTACTAGAATAAAAGCTGCTAGAAACCAAACAAAATTAAATAGATGGCCTTTGATAGATCAATATCTGAAAGCTACGAGCCAAGAAATATTAGTAACTGACAATTAACATCAACATAAGTGCCTATTAACATTTTACATGTCTTCAAAATTAAAAGGATAGAACAACAAAATGAAGTAAATGCCCATTTAATTCAGGTTAAAGGACCACAGTTGTTTATATGGATTGTATGAGAGATGATATACCAATTTCAAATCCTGTTTGGTTTTTGTCTGACACTCCAGCTTCTGTAGTTTACTAGAAACCCCCAAACAAGAAGCAAATATCAAGGAAAGGACGCTTCTAAACACATAGCTAGGGTGTTTTGGTTGGCATGGTGACCCAGTCTTCCTCATTAAGCTAACATGGGGAAATCAAGCAGTTAACAATTCCTTGTGTACCCATGGCAAGCTGCTTCCAGAGCTAACTATTAGAAACTGAAGTACCCAAAGAGTTCAATTACTGAAACTGCAAGGGGTGTGCCACAGCCCCTACCCCATTATACTAAAAGCTAGCCCCTGAATGCCAGCCTTCAGAGTAATCTTGTTTAGCTTAAAATAAGGGGTTTAACACTTCCCACCAGGCAGTGCGCTATGGTCAAATCAGGTTAGCCATGAAACAATCCAGCCTTTATGAAGAAACTATGTGAAGAAAATAGCCTTCGTGACCTAAGAAACAAAAAAGGCTTTAAACCAAAGAAGACACCTCTCTATCAAAACACTTTTGGTTCTTATTAAGCTTCTTTGCCTATACTTTAAGATGACACCTAATAGGGCGAGAAATCAAAATAAAGGAGCTCAAAATTAATTGAATTTGGAAAAGGACCTCTTTTTCTATCCATTTCTCCTCAAATGGGCAACTGCATTGCAAATGCATTTCCTGCACCAATGGATTAAACAGCAACATTCTTTTAACTCTGTGTGGCTTTAGTGAGACAAACCAGCCATTATGAGATGCGTTCCAGTCTCATTAATGAGGTAAGCATGTGAGTCCAGCATTTTTGGAAACATAAAGAGACAAATTATAATGAGACTTCACTTAGTGGGGAGGCCAAGAGACATCCATCTTCTCTCAAAGAGAATAGACAGCTATTTAATGAGTGTGGGAGTTTTCCTGTGAAGACACAAAAGACACCAATAAGAAAAGGAAGATTTTATACATATATATATGTATATATATACATATATATATATATAAAACAACATACATACCTAATAGGTAGGTGTTCGTTAATAAGCATAAATTTAATGCTTAATGTCTTTACATGGAAATAAATGTGTCCCCATTCTATAATTACACTTGTCTTCTGCTAAATATGAAGAGTAAATTCAATGTCAAAATGGATGAATGATTATTCACTTTCTCTCAAGGTTAAAAATGTAGCCTTTTATCTATATAATTCTCATGTGGATTTTGTCTATATTCGCAAAATACCCACTGATGTATACAATAACACTTTTTTTTGATTGGGAAACTGAGGTAGAGTAATCAGAGTCTTTGAAAGAAAATGTTCACTTGGGAAAACATCCATCAATTTTTTAAATTCGTCTCTCAATACCTGGTGATTACAACCATTCAGAAATTCCCAGACAACACTCTGGCACATACTTAGGCATCATAATTATTAGTCATTCAGAGCAGAATTAAACAGAACTGGAATTCTCAATAAGAACACCTGAGTAGAACATTCCGGGTTTACTAAGCAAGGAGAACGGGGGTCATCACCTCTCCTCCCCTTTACCCTTGCCTAACTGAAAACAGAATAAACAAGTGCCCATGCCAGATTTTCAAGTGATCAGAGTAGGAAGGGAAGTTACGGTTACTAGAATCTACTACAGAAAAAAAAAAAAAAACCACTACTTTCAAAATTTTTGGGGTGGACTATTTGGTTTGTTCCCTTGAATATAGGAAGAGATGTGAGGAGTAGCAAAGTAGTGATATCAGCGGTAACCTAAGGCTAGTTATTTGAAAGTACCTTAAAAACAAAATTTGAGTCTAGGGATGGGTGATGTGAGAAAAGACGAAAAATATAATTTGAGTTCTCATGAAAATAACAGTCATCTCTCAACGTCTATGCATCTTATTACTCTGAAAGTGAAGTTCTTCTGGAAAGTAAATAGTAAACCTAGATGGCAATACTTATTATAAAGAAGTGGGATATCTTTTCTAAGAGCACCAAGTAATATTTGTACCATCAAATAAGCATTTTTTAATTCATGCTTTTATTAGCTGAAATTAATCATCAAAAGGGTGACCCTCGATTATACTGACTTCATGAATAATAAACTAGTAGCATGTTTCATGTTATGCAGACACAGAAATGATTCATATAGCTGCCAAGTGGCCATGAGCCAGATGTTTGAGAACACACGAAAATACTAGCAAGTTTTCAGTTCAGATTCTGTTCTGATGGCCTCTCCAAGTGTGTCTTACTTGCCAGAAGCTTAGCAACTTAGCAAAATTCAATTTTGGGAGCCCACTGGTGGTGGCTACCAATCTAAACAGATGGAATTTTTATGTAAATATTACCTACCTAATTTCTTTTTTTCCCTCTTTTATTGTGAGATTTGAAATTAAATTTTAATCATATACTAACTTTTAAAGATTATATATGTGATCCAAGGTGTTTCAGAAAGTTCATAGGCAGCTTCACAAGAAGATTTTGAAACAGAAAGGAATTTGACAACTGTGAAACCCATGTAACTATTGCAGTATTTGTCTTCCACTTGAATAAGATTTCAATACAACCCAAAATTTGATCTTACTTCAAATTAGTTTAAAAAAAGAATTCTGCATTTATTAAATACCTATTTTGAGGGCCATTAAAACTCTCCCCATTAATCTTCCTTTTTAAGCACGTCCAGCCTTTGGATTTATCATTAAAGTAGTAGATTTCAAATCTGGTTAAAATCTGGTGTTTTTTTAATTAAGATGCAGATCTTTGATTTTTAGCAATATCAATTTTAAAAAATCCTAGAGTTAAGATTTACTGCAAAAATCTCTCAATGAGTCTTCAAAACATATTTGGATAATTCTTTCAGCCCAACACAGCTCCAATTAGCACTAATCATTGCCATGCGCTAATTATTTAAAATTAAATAAATTGAATTTACACGTGCAAACATTTTGCAATTCACCCTGCATCCACTTCTCTTTTCAAGTTAACTCATAAGATTAGACAACTTGGTTTAATAGATTATTATTATTGGATTAGATCCAAAAAGCATTCGTCTTATGGGAATTTTGTCTTGCTTTAATAGTTGTGGTTTAGTGGATGTTCCCGAACTAAATTGTCAATCATTTTGATTGGCTCCTGGCCCCAAGAACCCTGCTGGGAGACAAGCAAGAAGCTTTTTTCCAGGTGTCTGACTGGTACTCAGTAAGTGTGGACGAAGCAAAGGGCAAGTGGAAAGGACTGGTTAAAATACCTGACTGGGCTGCTCCGGCTTCCAGCGCCATACTTAACATGCCCTTGTTCAAACACGGTAGTTATCCCTGTCCCCGCGTAACGTGACCAGTTAGGCACCTTCAGTACAGCAACGAACCAGCAACACTTAGAAGTGTACAAACTCATGCAACCCATGCCACGGGCAAATCAAACATTAATAAAACCCACAGTGTATAGTAACACTGTGCTATAACTTTTGGTAGCCAGAAAATAATAAAAATTACAGGATAGGCTTGAGTCTTTATTTAGCCTCTGTGACTCAAGCATTCCCTTTTAAGGAGAATCAGGAAATTCCATTCTCGAACAGGTTCCGTAGCAACTCCTAAACTAAACAGCCGCAAAATTTTACAATGAGGATCATATTTCTTAATAAATCCATTTTTCTTCTATTCTGGACCATCAAATCAACCCACATTATCTTGTTCCTTCAATAATCTAAACAAATGCAGGTTATCCAAATGATATGCTAATGTGAGTACAAATTAAGCTCCATTCTATTTTTCCATGAGAGACCAGATATTATGAGGAAAGAGAGAATTGTGTGTAACTGCCTAATGAATTCAAACACCTGTTAAGTCATCTTATCCCTCCCAGATAAGGCCCCAGAATCTAGTGAAGAGAGCAGTGCCTAGAAAACAACATTCTATTCTGTCATTATATTTCACTGTGAAATGCGGGGCGAAATCATTTATTAGTAGGAGTAACACTAATTATGAAGGTTTAGTAAACATTTTACAGAATGTTTTTACATATATTATCTCAAGGGATGCTTTCTAAAACCTTGTTTGTAAACTTTGTGAATTTGTATTTTACGAAATGGTAGGTGGGGGCGTCCCTGGTGGCGCAGTGGTTAAGAATCTGCCTGCCAATGCAGGGAACACGGGTTCGAGCCCTGGTCCGGGAAGATCCCACATGCCACGGAGCAACTAATCCCGTGGGCCACAACTACTGAGCCTGCTCTTTGGAGCCCGCGTGCCACAACTCCTGAAGCCTTGTGCTCCACAACAAGAGAAGCCATCACAATGAGAAGCCACGCACCACAACGAAGAGTAGCCTCGACTCGCCACAACTACAGAAAGTCCGCGCACAGCAACAAAGACCCAACGCAGCCAAAAATAAATAAAAACATAATAATAATAAAAATTTTTTTAAAAAAGGGTAGGTGGAACTCAGACGAAATGGGTTGGTCAGAATCCCAGAGCTAATGGGTAGAAGAACTAGGACTCAAAGTTATGTCCTTTAGGGCTTTCCTTGTGGCGTAGTGGTTGAGAGTCTGCCTGCTGATGCAGGGGACACGGGTTCGTGCCCCGGTCTGGGAAGATCCCACATTCCGCGGAGCGGCTGGGCCCGTGAGCCATGGCCGCTGAGCCTGCGTGTGCGGAGCCTGTGCTCCGCAACGGGAGAGGCCACAGCAGTGAGAGGCCCGTGTACCGCAAAAAAAAAAAAAAAAAAAAAAAAAAAGTTATGTCCTTTAAAAGTCCAGGGTGCTCTGCCCTCCCCCTGCCCCCAACCAAACCACACAGCTCCCACTCTTCAACCACCATCTCCAGTCCTTCAGCAGCCAGGTTCCTTAACCTGCTCTCATGCTCTCCAACCTCGAGGTGTTATCCAACATAAAAGACCATCACTTCCACAGGAGAGGCTCATAAAACCACAGATGGGGAAATGCTAGAAGAGGTCTAGAGATCAGAAATCTCTATTTGTAAAAGCCCAGAACTGTGGAAATTATCTCCTCAATGTTTATTTTTGCAGTGAGGAAATGGATGTCCATAGAGTTTAAATGTGTTCCCCAAGGACAGAGAGCTATTTGGTTGAGATCAGGACCACAGATTTCATCTGCCTTTGTGTTTGTGGCAAGGAACTTGATCCCTCTGTTTCTATTTTTAATGACTACCCTGTAACAAGAAACTATAATGATTCGGGAATAATTATTAGATTCCAATGTCGTGGACCTAGTAATCAAAGCTGTCCAAAATTTGGCCCATCTTTACTATGTAAACTTCAAAATTCCCTAAGTAAAAAAAATATATATTTTAATAGATCTCTATTGGAGTGTAATTGCTTCACAACACCATGTTACTTCCTGTTGCACAACAAAGTAAATCAGCCATATGCATACACGTCCCCACATCCCCTCCCTCTTGAGCCTCCCTCCCATCCTCCCTATCCCACCCCTCTAGGTCATTGCAAAGCACCTAACCAATCTCCCTGTGCTATGCTGCTGCTTCCCAGCAGCCAACTATTCTACATTCGGTAGTGTATATATGTTGATGCTTCTCTCACTTTGCCCCAGCTTCACCCTCCCACCCCATGTCATCAAGTCCATTCTCTATGTCTACCTCTTTATTCCTGCTTTGCAACTAACTTCATCAGTACCATTTTTTTTTTTTTAGATTCCATATATATGTGTTAGCATACGGTATTTGTTTTTCTCTTTCTGACTTACTTCACTCTGTACGACAGGTGCTAGGTCTATCCACCTCACTACAAAGAACTCAAATTTCATTTCTTTTTATGGCTGAGTAATATTCCACTGTATATATGTGCCACATCTTCTTTATCCATTCATATGTCGATGGACATTTAGGTTGGTTCCATGTCCTGGCTATTGTAAATAGTGCTGCAGTGGACATTCTGGTGAATGTCTCTTTTTGAATTATGGTTTTCTCAGGGTATATGCCCAGTAGTGGGATTACTGGGTCTTATGGTAGTTCTATTTTTAGTTTTTTAAGGAAACTTCATACTGTTCTCCATAGTGGCTGTATCAATTTACATTCCCACCAACAGTGCAGGAGAGTTCCCTTTTCTCCACACCCTTTCCAGCATTTATTGTTTCTAGCTTTTTTGATAATGGCCATTCTGACTGGCCTGGGGTGATAGCTCATTGTAGTTTTGATTTCCATTTCTCTAATAATTAGTGATGTTGAGCATCTTTTCATGTGCCTCTTGGCCATCTGTATGTCTTCCTTGGTGAAATGTCCATTTAGGTCTTCTGCCCATTTTTTAACTTGATTGTTTGTTTTTTTGATATTGAGCTCCATGAGCTGTTTGTATATTTTGCAGATTAATCGTTTGTCTGTTGTTTCATTTGCAAATATTTTCTCCCATTCTGAGGGTTGTCTTTTCGTCTTGTTTATGGTTTCCTTTGCTGTGCAAAAGCTTTTAAGTTTATTAGGTCTCATTTGTTTATTTTTGTTTTTATTTCTGTTACTGTAGAAGGTGGGTCAAAAAAGATCCTGCTGTGGTTTATGTCAAAGAGTGTTTCTCCTATGTTTTCCTCTAAAAGTTTTACAGTGTCTGGTCTTACATGTAAGTCTTTAATCCATTTGGAGTTTATCTTTGTGTATGGTGTTAGGGAAGGTTCTGATTTCATTCTTTTCCATGTAGCCGTCCAGTTTTCCCAGCACCACTTATTGAAGAGGCTGTCTTTTCTACATTGTATGTTCCTGCCTCCTTTGTCATAAATTAGGTGCCCATATGTGCATGGGTTTCTCCCTGGGCATTCTATCCTGTAACATTGATCTATATTTCTGTTTTTGTGCCAGTACCATACTGTCTTGATTACTGTAGTTTTGTGGGATACTTTGAAGTCAGGGAGACTGATTTCTCCAACTCCGTTTTTCTTTCTCAAGATTGCTTTGGCTATTTGGGGGCTTTTTTGTTTCCATATAAATTGTAAGATTTTTTTGTTCTAATTCTGTGAAGAATGCCACTGGTAGCTTGATAGGGATTGCACTGAATCTGAATTGCTTTGGGTAGTATAGTCATTTTCACAATATTGATTCTTCCAATCCAAGAACATGGTATATTTCTCCATCTGTTTACATCATCTTTGATTTCTGTCACCAGTATTTTATAGTTTTCTGAGTACAAGTCTTTCACCTCCTTAGGCAGGTTTATTCCTAGGTATCTTATTCTTTTTGTTGCAATGGTAAGGAGGAGTGTTTCCTTAATTTCTCTTTCTGATTTTTCATTGTTGGTGTATAGGAATGCCAGAGATTTCTGTGCATTAATTTTGTATCCTGCAACCATACCAAATTCACTGATTAGTTCTAGTAGTTTTCTGGTGGCAAATTTAAGATTTTCTATGTATAGTATCATATCACTGGCAAATAGTGAGTTTTACTTCTTCTTTTCCAATTTGGATTCCTTTTATTTCTTTTTCTTCTCTGACTGCTGTGGCTAGGATTTCCAAAACTATGTTGAATAAGAGTGGCGAGAGTGGACATCCTTGCCTTGTTCCTAATCCTAGTGGAAATGCTTTCAGTTTTTCACCACTGAGGATGATGCTTGCTGTGGGTTTGTCATATATGGCCTTTATTATGTTGAGGTAGTTTCCCTCTATGCCTATTTTCTGGAGAGTTTTTATCATAAATGGGTGTTGAATTTTCTCAAAAGCTTTTTCTGCATCTATTGAGATGATCATATGGTTTTTATTCCTTAATTTGTTAACGTGGTGTATCACATTGATTTGATTTGCATATATTGAAGAATTCTTGCATCCCTGGGATAAATCCCACTTGATCATGGTGTATGATCCTTTTAATGTGCTGTTGGATTCTGTTTGCTAGTATTTTGTTCAGGATTTTTGCATCTATGTTCATCAGTGATTATTGGTCTATAATTTCTTTTTGTGATACTTTTTTCTGGTTTTTGTATCAGGGTCATGGTGGCTTTGTAAAATGAATTTGGGAGTGTTTCTCCCTCTGCAATTTTTTGGACGAGATTGAGAAGGATGGGTCTTAGCTCTTCTCTAAATGTTTGATAGAATTCGCCTGTGAAGCCATCTGGTCCTGGACTTTTGTTTATTGGAAGATTTTTAATTACGGTTTCAATTTCATAACTTGTGATAGGTCTGTTTATATTTTCTAATTCTTCTTGGTTCAGTCTTGGAAAATTGTACCTTTCCAAGAATTTGTCCATTTCTTCGTGGTTGTCCATTTTATTGGCATACAGTTGTCTGTAGTAGTCTCTTATAATCCTTTGTATTTCTGCAGTGTCATTTGTGATTTCTCCTTTTTCATTTCTAATTTTATTGATCTGTGTCCTCTCCCTTTTTTTCTTGATGAGTCTGGCTAAGGGTTTATCAATTTTCTTTATCTTCTCAAAGAACCAGCTTTTAGTTTTATTTATTTTTGCTATTGTTTTCTTCATTTCTATTTCATTTATTTCTGCTCTGATTTTATGATTTCTTTACTTCTACTGACTTTGGGTTTTCTTTGTTCTTCTTTCTCTAGTTGTTTTAAGTGTAGGGCTAGATTGTTTATTTGAGATTTTTCTTGTTTCTTGAGGTGAGATGGAATGTTATACACTTCTCTCTTAGAACTGCTTTTGCTGCATCCCATAGGTTTTGGGTCATCGTGTTTTTGTTGTCATTTGTTTCTATGTGTTTTTTTAATTTCTTCTTTGATTTCTTCAGTGATCTCTTGGGTATTTAGTAGCACACTGTTTAGCCTCCATGAATTTGTGATTTTTTTTACAGTTTTTTTCCTGTAATTGATTTCCAGTCTCATAGCGTTGTGGTCAGAAAAGATGCTTGATATGAGTTCAAGTTTCTTAAATTTTTTGAGGCTTGATTTGTGACCCAAGATGTGATCCATCCTGGAGAATGTTCCATGTGCACTTGAGAAAAAAGTGTATTCTGTCACTTTTAGGTGGAATGTTCTATAAATATCAATTAGATCTACCTGGTTTCTTGTGTCATTTAAAGCCTGTGTTTCCTTATTTACTTTCTGTTTGGATGATCTCTCCATTGGTATAAGTGGGGTGTTAAAGTCCCCTACTATTATTGTGTCACTGTCGATTTCTCCTCTCATGGTTGTTAGCATTTGCCTTATGTATTGAGGTGCTCCTATGTTGGTTGCATAAACATTTATAATTGTTATATCTTCTTCTTGATCCTTTGATCATTACGTAGTGTCCCTCCTTATCTCTTGTAACAGTCTTTATTTGAAAGTCTATTTTATCTGATATGAGTATTGCTACTCCAGCTTTCTTTTGATTTCCATTTGCATGGAATATCTTTTTCCATCCCTTCACTTTCAGTCTATATGTGTTCCTAGGTCTGAAGTGGGTCTCTTGTAGACAGCATATATGTGGGTCTTATTTTTCAATGCATTCAGCCAGTCTGTGTCTTCTGGTTGGGGCATTTAATCCATTTACATTCAAGGTTATTATCGATATGTATGTTCCTATTACCATTTTCTTAATTGTTTTGGGTTTGTTTTTGTGGGTCTTTTTCTTCTCTTGTGTTTCCTGCTTAGAGAAGTTTCTTTGGCATTTGTTTAAACCTGGTTTGGTGGTGCTGAATTCTCTTAGCTTTTGTTTGTCTGAAAAGCTTTTGACTTCTCCATCGAATCTGAATGACATACTTGCTGGGTAGAGGAATCTTGGTTGTAGGTTTTTCTCTTTCACCACTTTAAGTATATCCTGCCACTCCTTTCTGGACTGCAGAGTTTCCACTAAAGAATCAGCTGATAACCTTATGGGGATTCCTTTGTATGTTATTTTTTGTTTTTCCCTTGCTGCTTTTACTATTTTTTCTTTGAATTTAATTTTTGTTAGCTTGATTAATATGTGTCTTAGTGTGTTTTTCCTAGGGTTTATCCTGTATGGGACTCTCTGTGCTTCCTGGATTTGGGTGACTATTTCTTTTCCCATGTTAGGGAAGTTTTCCACTATAATCTCTTCAAATATTTTCTCAGACCCTTTATCTCTTCTTCTTCTGGGACCCCTATAATTCGAATGTTGGTGCATTTAGTGTTGTCCCAGTGGTCTCTGAGATTGTCTTCAATTCTCTTCATTCTGCTCCTCGGCAGTGAATTCCACCATTCTGTCTTCCAGCTCACTTATTCATTCTTCTGCCTCCATTATTCTGTTATTGATTCCTTCTAGTGTATTTTTCATTTCAGTTATTGTGTTCTTCATCTCTCTTTGTTTGTTCTTCAGTTCTTCTAGATCTTTGTTAAACATTTCTTGTATTTTCTCAATCTGTGCTTCCATTCTATTTCTGAGATTCTGGATCATCTTTTTTTTTTTTTTTTTTTTTTGCGGTACGTGGGCCTCTCACTGTTGTGGCCTCTCCCGTTGCAGAGCACAGGCTCTGGATGCGCAGGCCCAGCAGCCATGGCTCACGGGCCCAGCCGCTCCACGGCATGTGGGATCTTCCCGGACTGGGGCACAAACCCATGTCCCCTGCATCGGCAGGCGGACTCTCAACCACTGCACCACCAGGGAAGCCCTGGATCATCTTTACTATCATTACTCTGAATTCTTTTTCAGGTAGATTGCCTATTTCCTCTTCATTTATTTGGTCTTGTAGGTTTTTACCTTGCTCCTTCATCTGTGACAATTTTTTTTTGCCATCTCATTTTTATTTTTTTATTTTTTTAATGAGTGGGATTGTATTCCTGTTTTACTGGTTGTTTGGCCTGGGGCTTCCAACACTGGAGTCTGTAGGCTATTGGGTAGAGCTGGGTCTTGGTGCTGAGATAAGGAACTCTGTGAGACCTCACTCTGATGAATATTCCCTAGGGTCTGAGGTTCTCTGTTAGTCCAGCATTTCTGACTCAGAGATCCCATGGCAGGAGCTGCTGCCCGACCCTGGGCTCGCAAATCAATATCCCACAAGCCGCATGGGGTGGCCAAAAAAAAAAAGAGAGAACAATAACAAAGTAAAAAATAAAATTAGTCTAGAAAACTAACCAATATGGTAGAAAGAATGTAAAAATAAATATATAGATGAATCAACAACCAGAAGATACACCAGTAACACAATAGTAAAAAAGAGGAGGAGTGTGGAAAAAAAAAAGAGTGTGGCGGGGGAGGGGGGAGGCCTTGGCTGTGGAGAGAGGGGCCTAAGCAAGGGCGAGGTTTGGGTGGTGGGCAGGGCCAATGCTCAGGACCCAAAGGGCTGGAAAAGGCTCTGGGGGCTGTGGAGTTGGGGCTTAGCCTCAAGGAACAGAAGGGGCCCCAGAATGCCTCCTACCCCTGGTCTCAGAGGGCAGGGGACCTCACTTGGGAGCCCAGCAGGCTTCCTGGGCTCAAGTGGGCAGGGCAAATGCCCTCCTCTCCTCTCCTGCTCCTCCAGTCTGGTGTCTGGGAAAGCCCCTCTGGCCTGCCTCTCCTGATCTTCCTGGCCTCCCTCCTATGCTCCCAGGACCAATGCAGCTGGGGGGTCAGGGAAGAAGGGGACTTGGAGGGCAGGGGACCCGCCTGGGAGCTCAGCAGGCTCCCGTGCCTTAGTGGGTGGGGCAATAGCCCTTTGTTCCTCTCCCACTCCTCCCAGAGGGCCCCTCCTGCCTGTCCCTCCTGATCTCCCCAGCCTCCCTCCTATGCCCTCAAAGACCCATGTGGCCTGGAGGGGGGTTTGGAGGGCAGGGGATCAGCCTGGGAGCTCAGCAGGCTCCCTGGGCCCAAGTGGGCCAAGGCAATCGCCCTCCACTCCTCTCCCACTCTTCCTGGAGAGTCCCTCCTACCTACCTCTCCTGATCTCCCCCATCGGGGGCACCGATCTTGTCTGGCCTCCACTTCCCCTCCCCCTTCAGTCCCCCTATGTCCTACCAGTTCACTCTGGGGTTACTCCCGTCTCCTTGGAGTCCTTAGGGCACCGGCAGGTGCCCTAGTTGTGGGGAGACACTAACTCCGCATCTACCCACACCACCATCTTGACTCCTCCCTCCCTAAGTAATACTGATCTCTTTTTTTGTTTGTTCAAAACTTCAAGATTCCCCCAGGTATCAGTCTCATTAAACAAATTTGCATCCATCTACCTAATGTTTTAAATGTCTACACTATCTTAAATGTTCTCCGCCACCTCCAGTTCTTCTTTAAATTCCAGTTCTTCCACAAGACATCCCCAACTTCTCCTGCCTACATTAATCTCTGACTTCTCAAAGTTCTCTAGTCTTACAAATTTGTACCATATATGAAAGATATATTGTAAAGGTCAAGTCTAAGTTGTTAAGGCCCAAAGTGACACTAAGCATATATAATCTTAATGATTATCACACTCTTCAGAAGTAAGTCTCACTGCTCCCACAGGAATACAAGCTCCTAGAGGACAGGGATTTGTCTGTTTTCTTCAGCAACTGGACCAGCACCTGGCACAGGGCAGGCACTCAACACTAGATGGATGAATGGGCACGTGAGTGACTGAGTAAATGACTGATTGAATGAACAAAAGAACAATGAACCAAGACAGCAGTCTAGAAGGGAGCTGCAGGGCAGATATGAGCGCAGTAATAGATACACCAGAATCTTGATACAATGATCGAACTGTCCAATCTGATCTCTCTAGTCTACACACCTATAAAGGACAATACAGAGAGGGGATTCTTTATCCCGGGATTTTTTGAAGTCTACATGGCTAGGTGATAAGGCAGCTCCTCATTTCTTTTAACTTACATATTTTATGTCGCTGTCCATACCTTCCTTTAACAAATCGTTTATTTTTCCTGGTGGGTACTATATTAACTCAGGAGTCAGAACAATGGTAAAGCATTTACAGGTCCTGGTAGCTAATAAGGCCTGTCTTCCTTACTGTAGAAAAAAGTTCAAATGTTTTAAAAATATATTTGAAACATGAAGCCTGGTCAAGTTCCTAATCTTTAGGGCTCTTTTTAATCAATGAAGAATAGGAGAAGAATATAGTGTCTTAAAGAAAAGAAAAAACGGGGCTTCCCTGGTGGCGCAGTGGTTGAGAGTCTGCCTGCCGATGCAGGGGACACGGGTTCGTGCCCTGGTCTGGGAAGATCCCACATGCCGCGGAGAGGCTGGGCCTGTGAGCCATGGCCGCTGAGCCTGCACGTCTGGAGCCTGTGCTCCGCAACGGGAGAGGCCACAACAGTGAGAGGCCCGTATACCGCAAAAAAAAAAAAAAAAAAAAGAAAAGAAAAAAGGAGAGGGAGAAACAGAGAGAAGGAGGCAGGGAGAAAAGGAGTCAGGAAGACAAGACTTTTAATCATTAGATTTGTAAGTTCACCTGAACAAGATGACAGTAATCAAATTACAAAAAAACCTCTGGGCATCATCAGCTCTAAATAAAGAGCCTTAAAATATCCACTTCCCTTCCTGAGGCCTTCAGGAAGTGATCTGTAGTATTAGGAAGGCTTGTAAAAAATATGTAACACTGGACAAACGTAAGGCATTACAGGTATGATGGATGGATATTCTTGAAACAGCAATGTTAGTTCCTTCAAAAGGATGTTATTGTGGGATGTGAGAAACTTCTAGGTAACTGCATACCTCCCAGTGATGGGAGACTATGGTCCTAGGGAGGAAGCTATTTTTAATCTCATTTCTAAACATTCCTGTTGAAAATGCAGTCACTTCTTAGTTTAGTGTCATATGTAGAGAATAACAAAATTTAGCAAATGATAAATATAAAAATGGACTAACATCTTTGCAATGTTAGATAAGAGTATCAGAATATTCACATTTACTGCAATTCTCTAATGAACTCTGACTTCTAAAAAAATATTTAAAAAAATAACAGGAAAAACCATACATATGTTCTTATGGTACATACTTTAAAATTAGCCAATTTGCAGAGAAGAGTAACCGTCTTAAAACGGATAAAAATAAAACCAGCTCACATTAATGGAGCACTTAGTGTGGGCTAGGCATTCAGAGATTTCTACATAGTAACTCATTTAATCATCAAAAAATCCCTAGATTTGAGGTGTACTGAGACACAAAGAAGTAGAATCAGAATGTCCAGGTCAGGGCACTATTAAAACAGCAGGCTTTATTTATTCATTCCCTCATGCAACCAGCTGCCTCATTAAGATAGGGACGAAAATATTACAAACCATCGCCAAAAAATCTGAAATAACTTTGAAAAGGGCCAAATGCAATGTTGCACTCAAAAAGAACAATTAAACGTTACTTATTAAAATGTATTTATGGAACATTCAGAACTGGAGATTATGGCTTGATGAGTTTGAAAGAAAAGAAAAGAGAAGCCAAATTCACATGGATCCTTAGAGTTAGTTATCTTGGATTTTTTAAATTCTCAACCAATACTTCTAATGATGTTTGATTGCCCCAAGTGATCCTCATTCAGGCAGAAGGAAATGGCCAGTTTTCAAAAAGACAGGATGAGAGAATTATAACCCAGTAAATATAACATTGCCAGACTTTCCACTACTGCCCAACTGAACTATGTCACAGCCACCAACACATCGATCACCAAGATATTAAAAAAAAAAAAAAAATCACTGCCAAAGCAAATAACTTCTTATCTACTAGGGACGTAAACACAGTAAGACATACACCATCACTCCACTACCACCAGTAACAACACCGGCCAAGAAAAAAAGATTATGAAACCGGTATTAACTTCTCAATTTTCTTCCAGGGACAGCTCTCCTTCACGATAAAAGTGCTTGGCCTTTGTATTAAGAGCAATAAATAAATATCCTCAACATCTCTTTCTAAATATTTTGCAAAAAAAAAAAAAAATCAAGGAAGATGCAGAAAAAGAAAAATTCAAGTACCCTTATATTACAAGCTAAATTTCTACTGAAGATATATTTTTACAGCTGCTATGAACTTCTAGAGCTGGTTATTCTTGGAAACCACCTTCTGCTTACTTGGGCTTCCTTTAGGGGAGAATTGTTACCAAAGTTTACTTTGCATGATTATTTTGAATGAATTTGGTATCCAGAGAATAGTCAGAGTGCTAAATTCGGACTTGAATTTACTTTCAAAATATAGGGTAAAGGAGAGCCCACTAACACAAAGCAGGATAGGAGATATCTGCTCCGTGAGCTCTCTGGTACTTGGATAAAATACAGAACAGGAAAAGAGAGGATTTGTCTTCTCAGGGTCACCTCAGGCAAACTTCACCACTCTAGATTTCCTCCACTATAAAGGAAGAAGATTAATATCCTCTTGACAGGAGTATTAAAGATCCAGATAAAAGTAAAAATGAATGTGAAATTCCTTTGTAAAATGCATGTGACTTGTAGGAAATTGAATGAATGATACTACTATAAAGATATTATCCCGAAATTGGATAATAGTCTCTCTGGAGAGCCTGTATGATTTAACTCATATGGCTGTGTGTATCAGCTAAGGTTCTAGATAAAGTCAGCAAACTAGAGCCTACTGGTCAAATCTAGTGCACACCTGTTTTTCAGATGAAGTTTTACTAAAACACAGAACATCCAGTTGTTTGCAGTAATCCAGCAGAGTTGAACTGTTGTCATGGAGTCCAAATGATGGAAAATATTTACTATCTGGCCCTTGACACTGAATGTTTGCTGACCTCTGAGACAGAGAATACAATATGGCAAGCTCTCAGTCTAGATCACTGTTTGACAGTTGACAATATTATTTCTTTTAGCTTTTTTTTTTTCTTTTAAAATTTCCCTATAGAGAATAGCAAATTCAATTTGGTATTGCAAGAAAACATGCTCTTTTTCTTGCATGGAAAAAAGGATCAAAGCCAATTTCTAATTACAGGCCTAAAATGACAGTACTGCTCATGTGAAATGACATAAGGAAACAATTATGTGGACTAGAATAGGGAATTAAGAATTAGAAAGTATGATGGACTTCTAGGAGAATCCATTTCAGAAAACCAAGTGTTAACTGTATTTGAGTTTAGAAGATAATGAAAAAATAACTTCAAATCATCATGATAAAAGGGAGATATGAAGATATTTTAATACAAATAGATTCCTCTGAAAGGTGAAACAAAACATAGAGCCCACTTCAGTTTGCAATAAATGCTTGGTCCTCAAAAAATATTATTATAAGTACTTGGGGATCTAATCTCCTGTTCCGGCAATGAATGAAGAACTTAATATCTGCATAATAATTCCATTTTTCCAATCAGATTATTTCAAAGACAGAGACAGTTATGATTTTACTAAAAAAAGATTAGCAATAGAATTATTTTTTAAATTATGATTAAAAATAGTATGATATAATTTGGTTCTTGAAGCATCCTCAGAAACTCCCATATTAGGAAAATAACCCCTGGAGAGGTTAAATGACTTGTCCACAATTACACAAGCAGGTAGTGGCAGAAACTGTGAGAACCCAGGCCTCCTGATTAGAACTGCAGGATTTATGTCATTATGCCACATGGCCATACTTTTCACAGCATGTTCTCCTTTCTCTGAAATCACAACTTCTCTCAAATGTCTAACATTTTTCAGAGGCTCACGTGTAATTAACCCAGAAAAAGGCCACCAGCAGGATGCAAAGGTATAGCTTCAAACAACCTTTATGTAAGTCTGATGTAAATCAGCAAATGTCTTAATGGCATATTAAATTTTTATAGAATTGTTCTCCTATAATTAACTTGATGTTATTTCTCTTTTAAAGCTGCTCAAAAGTAAATCTACCTCTAGGAAATAAGCTGAGACATATTTTAGGATGGCCATTTCTTTAAAGGGGTAAAGAAATACTCCAAATTCTGTTCCATCTTTAAATATGTTTAGTTTGTCTAAAAATATGCTTCCTTTTTTAAACAAGTAAAGGTATGGAAATTGGGTCTATCTTAGATTTTAAAAGCACATTTACACTTTGATAAAACCCCTGGTCACAACTAAAAAAAGTCAATAACATGCACTTAAATAGAACACAATTACTTCTGCATGTGTAAGACATATGTAATACACACTGAGAGGCAAATATATGGAAAAGACTTAGAAGTACCTAGATTCCTATTTACACTATAAGCCATTGTTACTCATTCAAGAACCAAGGGCTGCATGTACAAAACACACAGTCAAGAAAGCAATCAAATACTGATGTCAGATTCTTACTGCAGAGAATTGCATTTATGTAGGGGCCTACAATTTATCATAATTTTGAAAAAACAAAATAAGGATCCAAGCATTCTGACCTAAACATAACCCCAAGGAAGATACCTTGATTACCCAAACTCCATAACCAATTTGTTAAACAGTAAATAAGACAGGCAAGCATATTAAAGACACGAGTAGAAACATGCAGGAGTCTCAGTAAGACTTTAACCAACTACATGGATTGAGGTGAGAACTTTTTTCTACAGATCTTATTAAACTTGAAAAAAATTTTTTTAAAAAAGGGAAAACAACAACAACCCTACATCTTTTAAAAACAGTAGCTACAGCTCCAAACTCCTTCATTCTTAATTTCAAAATATGGAATTAAGATTTTGGTGATAGTTGCAAAAACTTGGTAAACACACTCAAAACCAACATAAACTATACACTTTATATAGACCAATTTTATGATATGCAAATTGTATCTCAATAAAACTGTCAAAAAAATACAAAAAAAAAAGCCCAACCTGAACTGACATGAGGCTATTTACAGTCTTTATGCCATTTATTGTAAATATTCATATATTTCCCTTCAGAAACACTAAAAGTTTCTTAATTTGAAATGCTGCCGCGTTGGGGGTGTTATCTAATACAGAGTTTATGCACCATTAGTTCCAAATAATTTTTTAAAAAACAGAATTACATCTGGACTCAAAGGTTATGGGTATTGCATCAGGGAACTTAGAGCCCTTTTTTATAGAAATAGAGGAAAGCTCAGATTCCGAAAACACTCTTTACAATCCTTGTCCAACAAGACCCGACATCCTGTGCAGGATGGGACCCACTAAGACACACAGGCACTTGTTGGCATCACAACATTGCTAGTTATTCTAAGCTGTTTTATAATTTTAATGAAATTTACAGGAAAAAGTTTTTAACCTGAATTATAAAACCACCTCTGTATCACAGACTCATCTTTTCTTTTATAAAGCCGTTAGGAATGCATTGCCTATACACGTAAATAAGTTAATAAGGTTGATTAGCAGTGATGCGGCAATATGAAATTCGGAGCCAAACCAAATGTTTCACTGTGAACTGACTCCGGATAATTCTTTTTTGCATGCTTTTGAGAAACTATGCATTTCAGAGGAGGGAGAGGAGCTATAAGGAGCTTCAGAAGCAAATCTAAACCAGTCCAACCTCAAAGGAGGTATGTACAAGGCCTCTCTTTTAAATCTGTTCAGTGTAGGCCAAAGCCATGGCGGACATGCTATGCCCTTGCAAGCCAGTGGGATGTTGATGATCAAGCTCAGAATACTCAATGACTATTTCTCTTCTGGGACAGGAAGATGCAAAAGAAAAAGAGTATCCAGTCCTTGTTCTAAAGGAGGCTTCTAAACCAACTACACACACACACACACACACACACACACACAAAATCAGTATTACTCATATAATACCTTAAATAATCAGGCCACATTTTACTTGAAGGAACTCAACTGAAAGATAATGAGCTGCACTGGAAATGATCACTGGATTTACAATTAGCACTGTCTTTGAAATCCAGCTTCACTGCATGCTAATCAATTCAGGGGAACTCACTCAATCTCTTGTAAAATGGGTACAAATAATGACCCCACAGGGTTACTGTGACAGTTAAATTAGAAAACAAATGTAAATTCCAAGAGAACAGAAATTTTGTCTGTTTTCTTAACTGCTTTATCCTCGACATCTAGAAAGGTGCCTCATACCTAGAAGACACTCAGTACCTATGTTTCAAAAAATGAAAAAATAAGAAAGCATCGAGCAAACTTCTAGTCACATGACAGGTATTGAGGGAGAAAAAAATGGAAGTTGACTCTGTACCCAAGTTAAATGCACCCACATGAAATGTTTCTAAAAACAGTTAAAAACAGAACAAACTCTTGGATGAGCAGAGCTACTGAGATGCCACTGCTTTTCTGTCACTCAAGACTCTTCCCTCACCAGACTAAATAAATTTGTCAGACATGTGTCACTTTATATGAAATTCTATTAGCATTAAGGCAAAGTGATATAATTTGTACACGTCTTATACTTCCTAGGGACGGGGGTAGTATATTATCCATCTTTGTATTTTTAGCACACATAAAATCAGCTATTGCATGTGGAAGTGCAGGTTATTTGTATTTAAAGCTGTTCCAGGTAAACAGCCTTGGCTCCAAGACCAAGTAATACGAAAGTGGTTGATTCTTTCATCATCCTATTTGCATCTTCCATTTTAATCAAACTTGTACAAAAACAGTACAATGGAGGGGCTTCCCTGGTGGTACAGTGGTTGAGAATCTGCCTGCCAATGCAGGGGACATGGGTTCGAGCCCTGGTCTGGGAAGATCCCACATGCCGCGGAGCAGCCAGCCCCGTGAGCCACAATTACTGAGCCTGCGCGTCCGGAGCCTGTGCTCCGCAACAAGAGAGGCCGCGATAGTGAGAGGCCCGCGCACCGCGATGAAGAGTGGCCCCCGCTCGCCGCAACTAGAGAAAGCCCTCGCACAGAAATGAAGACCCAACACAGCCATAAATAAATAAATAAAATAAAATAAAAATACCCACACCTTTAAGGATTTAAAAAAAAAAAAAACAAAAAAAAAAACAGTACAATGGAAAGACCATGAGCTTTGGTGTCAAAGCTTTGGAAGGAGATCCCTTCTCCCCTAGGCGCTCTCTGAATCCTTGGGCAAATTATTTCACTCCTATAAACCTTAGTTTCCTTATCTGTAAATGAGGTTAATAATACCTACTCTCATAGACTCGAACAAAGAAATGCACAGAAGACACTTTGCTAGCACACCACGGTAAGCCTTGATCAATGGTGGTTGTTATCGTAATTACCACCAGCTCTGTGTATATGCAAATGAAGGCTAATGAATTCAAACTGGGTATTTCTCTTCCTCTTTAAAGAATATGGAAGTCAGCAGAGCCATGGAGAAGATTATACTCTGCAGAATGCAACAGAATCAAAGACTACAAATTACCCTGTCCAAGAACCAGAAACTTTCGGCTGTTGCTTTGACAGCTTAAATTCAGCCCTTTTCTCACTCAGACTGCCCATTTTTCAATTGGCACCTCTGTATTTTCGCTTTTCTGGCAATTTTACCTTCATTTTTGGAACCATCCTCACTTTTGACATTAGGGTTGTCACTCATTCGAATAGTCACCCAACAGTGAGAAACTAAAGTCATATCTTATGGTCAGAAGAAACTTTAAGCATCTTTAAGACACAAGTGGTGTCCACCACACTCCTGGAATTGCAAGCGCCAGGGTGAGTGATGATACACCAAGCTGATGAGTCTACTGCTAATGCCTAAAATTTTTCATCTCCAAGTTTGAGCCGTGGTACCTTGGAGAGTTGGAAGAGGGTGTCAAAAAGGAGGTGCCCCAGTATTTATTACTTCTCCACCTCTAGACCAATCTCAGACTCAGCATCCTCAAAGAGAAGAGCCCTGGATTGAGGGGTAACCTACTCCAAACATAATATCCTGTTAGTGAAGGAAATTAACCAAATCAGGAAGAAAAATACTCTGATTTTAGTCACTTTGTGTTCAGCTTCTGGTAGCTGCAAAAGTATATGTTCCTACTGAAAGCAAGCTTAAATCAAGCTGGAGCCCTAAAATAGCAATAGGAAAATATTTGAGCCCTTAAGTGAAGCTAGTTCAGGGGGGTGGGGGAGGAAGGGGCACAGACAGGAAAAAGATGGGCCTGGCGGGGAGGAAAACAATAACAAAACACAAACCAACTCAATTTCAAAAGGTGCCCTGGAAGTTTTAACACAGCAGAAGAGAAAGAACCTAGGGTGAAATAAGAAGCACAGAGTCTTAATTAATGACATACTTGAGGGATGGTACATAGCAGTCCATTACAAGTCTCTAGACTAAAGTGGCAAATAGAAAAGTATTTCCATAGTAACAAGTTTTTTATAAATTAAAGGCAGGGAAGCAATGTGCACAGTGGTAAAAGCACTGGACCTGGAGGACGAGGTACCATGCCAACTCTATGCTTGACTTACCCTGTGACTAATTTCTGTGGGCCCCACATCCTGTGAAAAGAGATGGAGTAGCATATGGATACATAATTTCTAATATCCTTCTCCAGCCACAAAATCTTGCGTCTTTATGAATATCTTATAATGTTTAATAATATTGTATGGGGTATCAGATTCTCGATGTGCACCAATGGGTCCCAAACCCAGCTATTCATCAAAATCACAGTGAGGGCTTCCCTGGTGGCACAGTGGTTGAGAGTCCGCCTGCCGATGCAGGGGACACGGGTTCGTGCCCCGGTCCCACATGCCATGGAGCAGCTGGGCCCGTGAGCCATGGCCGCTGAGCCTGCACATCCGGAGCCTGTGCTCCGCAACGAGAGAGGCCACAACAGTGAGAGGCCCGCGTACCAGAAAAAAAAAAAAAAAAATCACAGTGAAATCAGCTCTTTTGCCCTTTTCCTGTCTGCCCATTTCTGTTCCCCTCTTAACAGTAAAAGAATCTAATTATAGGAATGAGATCAATAAGCAATTGAAACTAACCCCTGACTTATGCTCTCCTGAATGTACACCATGCCCTGTCTAAGCTGTTGATTCTTTTCCTAGTTAAAAAGAAGAATGAAGAATTAATCTGTTAAAAAATGACTAGCTCTCTACCTGCAATAGCTCCCTTAGCAATCCTGCAGACAGATCACACGGGCACGGTAACATCTGAAGAGACAGCCACCCAGTCTGCACACGATCAATAACGATGCAGAACCCAACCGCCTGCCTTGACGATTCACTGAGATTCTCCCCCACTCCCCCATTTTTTCCCTTTAAAAACTGCCATTGGGGGCTTCCCTGGTGGCGCAGTGGTTGAGAGTCCGCCTGCCGATGCAGGGGACACTGGTTCGTGCCCCGGTCCGGGAAGATCCCACATGCCGCGGAGCGGCTGGGCCTGTGAGCCATGGCCGCTGAGCCTGCGCGTCCGGAGCCTGTGTTCCGCAACGGGAGAGGCCACGACAGTGAGAGGCCTGCATACCGCAAAAAAAAAAAAACTGCCATTGGGCTTCCCTGGTGGTGCAGTGGTTAAGAATCCGCCTGCCAATGCAGGAGACACGGGTTTGAGCCCTGGTCTGGCAAAATGCCACATGCTGCGGAGCAACTAAGCCCGTGCACCACAACTACTGAGCCTGCACTACTGAGCCTGCACTCTAGAGCCCGTGAGCCACAACTACTGAAGCCCATGCACCTAGAGCCTGTGCTCCACAAGAGAAGCCACAGCATTGAGAAGCCCACGCAGCACAACAAAGAGTAGCCCCCGCTCGCCACAACTAGGGAAAGCCCGTGCGCAGCAACGGAGACCCAATGCAGCCAAAAATAAATTAATTAAAAAAAATTTTTTTAATTAAACATTAAATAAATAAATAAAAACTGCCATGGCTGAGCAGGATCTTCAGAGTTGGTCTCTGGACACGAGTCGACCTTCTCCCCAGATTGCCAGTTTTTCTGATTAGAGCACCTTCGCTTTCTACTGACACTTGCCTCTTGAATTATTGGCTTATGAGCTGCAAGTAAACAAACCTGGGTTTGGTAACAACAGCAGGAACTTTTAAAAAGGAGTTTCTTGGGAATTCCCTGGTGGTCCAGTAGTTAGGACACGAACCCGTGTCCCCTGCATCGGCAGGCGGACTCTCAACCACTGCGCCACCAGGGAGGCCCTGTCATGAGATTTTAAGAAAGAAACTTCACTCGACGGAACACGTAAACTGGCAAATTTTTGCCTGAATCTTCAGTAGTTAGCGCTTTCACCGCTATGGGCCTGGGTTCAATCCCTGGTCGGGGAACTAAGATCCTGAAGGTCGTGCACTGCAAACCGTGAGGTGTGGCCATAAATAAATAATAAATAGTAGTTTCTTTCCTGCTGCCTCTGCACCAGCTCCCCCTCAACACCTCAAAAACAAACTAAAAATAAGCAGAGCAAAATATTATGATTCGGTAGCTTCCAGTTTGGGGCTATAATCTCTGGTTTAAAACAGTTTCCCCAGGAGAGGCTGATGATCATCCCAGTTTGGAAACCCATAATGAATCCTGATCTTTAGTCACCATCCCCCACCCACCCCTGTTATTACCTGTCAATTAAACCAGATTTTTAAATACTGAATTTTCTGAAATCAAAAACTAATTTTACCTATAGACTTTTCTCAGCAAGCCCAAGTTACCAGATTTAAGTTTCTGTAAAAATAATTTGGTCTGAATGTTATGAAGACGTCTGAAATATTTCATAAAATTTTTGGCAGCCAGAAGATAGTAATGCTTTAAAAGTAAAAACTTTTTGCTTACTCTGCTCTCCCTAGGAGGTAGGGAAATAAACTAAACTGTGGAACAGCAGCAATAACAACAGCAAAAAGCAGCCTCAATGTTTCCCTGAAAAGGTTTGTTATAAAAGATTCTGGAATCAGCTGCCACAGTATTGGCTGCCAGGCTGGGGAAGAATAGGAGGAGGAGAGAGATGCACATTCACCCTTAGGTGATAACTGCTTCTTCTTTCTCCAAAGAATGAGACTTGAACGCTGCAAGTTATTGCAGCTACTGAACTAATCTTCCTTACTATAAACCTTACCAAAAGGAAATATACAGGAAACAGGGTAATGGGGGGTGGGGAGCAGACCAGAAAAGGCCCGGCTCCCTTCCACTTTCATATATATAAGCAACAGCACCATCCTGAGCCTGAAGGGGAAAAATCAGGCTATAAAAGTATGAGACGATGGCAAGATATTATCAACGGAGAAAAATTAAGGAATGAGTGTGTGTACCTATTTTCAATCAAACAAAAGATAAATGATCAAATCGTGTTGTTCAGAAAAATTATCCTTAAAAAAGGTCTTCTTCTCAATATTCTTTAAATTGTCAGCATTGGTGAATAGGGTAGCAAATAAGTTGGTTGACATTTCACCCTGCATCCCACTAGAAAAGCCAGAGCTACGCTAATTGAGTGCTCCGTGAAACAACAGACAAAAACTTCACTACTATTGAAATGCTGTGGAAATGCAGTTAAATGCTGATGATCATGATACGTACTATAGAAGAGGAACTTGGCTGAAGAGTGTACACTTACTATATTCATATCTGGCAATACCTTGGCAAGGCAAATATTATAGTCCTAGTTCACAGACCCTGTAACTGATGTTCAATACGTTTAGTACTTTATCTAAAATCATGTCATCTAAATCTAAACCTGCATGTTCCAGTCCTACAGCCTTTCCAAAATAGCCTTACTTGCACCTATACGTGAGAAGACCAGCCAATCACCAAGTCATTCTTCAAAGTGAACATCACTTATATTTAACTTTTTTTTTTTTTTTTTTTTTTTTTGTGGTACGCGGGCCTCTCACTGTTGTGGCCTCTCCCGTTGCGGAGCACAGGCTCCGGATGCGCAGGCTCAGCAGCCATGGCTCACGGGCCCAGCCGCTCCGCGGCATATGGGATCCTCCCAGACCGGGGCACGAACCCGTATCCCCTGCATCGGCAGGCGGACTCTCAACCACTGTGCCACCAGGGAGGCCCTATATTTAACTTTTTATCACACTATGTCATGAGATTTTTTTTTTTTTTTTTTTTTTTTGCATTACGCGGGCCTCTCACTGTTGTGGCCTCTCCCGTTGCGGAGCACAGGCTCCGGACGCGCAGGCTCAGCGGCCATGGCTCACGGGCCCAGCCGCTCCGCGGCATGTGGGATCCTCCCGGACCGGGGCAGGAACCTGTGTCCCCTGCATCGGCAGGTGGACTCTCAACCACTGCGCCACCAGGGAAGCCCTGTCATGAGATTTTAAGAAAGAAACTTCACTCGACGGAACACGTAAACTGGCAAATTTTTGCCTGAATCTTCAAATTAGAAAAAATAATCCTATGTAATTTTGGAGCTTTCCATTTCATAAAAGTTATGGAAATACACTCAAATCATTCATGTATAACTTTGGTATAATCCGACTACATTACATAAACATGTATTCTGATAGAACACACAAAACACACACACACACACACACACACACACACACCCTTTTATAGGGGGAAGGGACTCAGTGTCTTATATGTTAAAAACTAAGACAATGCCCTCAAAAGGTTGGGTTGGTACTGCTAACAGGTATAATGACTCAAAATTCATAAAATTAAAATATTAAGGTTTTTTCTTTTTTGCTGTTTTTAAATACATAACATTTAATTATTTTTAAGCAGTCACAAACGATGTTGCATATAATCAAAGACTATTAAATGTACTTGGTGTGTAGTTATCTTCAGCAATACATTAATGGAAATTCTAGATATATCTTCCATTTCTTCATATACTAAAAGCTAAGAGTCATTTATTTGTTTTTATATGTCCTTCATTTTTCTCATATTGTCCCTGCTGTTTTCTTTTCTTTGAATCTTATATTAATTATAAGCAAATCGACAACCACATACCCAAAGGCAGGTATTGCAGATTCCCCTATTACACCAAAGAGAAGCATTATGATCTTTGCATTTTATTTGATTTCCTGAAATGAAATGAACAAACATGTGGAGAAAGAAAGAAAGTGTCCTCTGGAACAGAAACACTGACTTCACTAATCAAGGCCATAATTACTCAGGAAACATGTATTAAATTCTGAATTCATGCTATTTCACTTGATGCAAGAGTTGTAATCAGACCAACAGAGCATACAAGAGCCATCTGGGTGCTGCAGAGTTGTAAAGACCAGCCCTGAGAGCAAGGGTACATCGACCTTCCCAGCACCAAATCACTGCAGGCTTTTGTATTAGAAAGTGCTGTTCTTCCCTTTTGATTTCTTCTTTTCCTTTTTGAAGAAAGGAATACTGTGATCAATAGGTATGAAACTGGATAAAAAAATTAAACATCACACCATGCAACCTTTACCATAGTATCATATATCACAGATATTCTAATAATCAAAGAATCTGATTTAATATTCAGTTTTATCCAACGCACCTCCCACCCTGCTCACACCTTTTAAGGAATCTCTCATGTACTCTGGAAATCAGGCTTTCTATAGCTTAAGTTTCACTTGAGAGATCAACACTAAATTAGCATTTCCATTGTTCCAGGCATTTAAGACAGGAATCTGACTTCTAGGCAATGACAATGGATTTCAAATTTGTGCAAACCACATCATTTTCTGTGAAACTGACAGAACCCAGCTGAATATGAGTAACCTGATAGTCATGAGATCCCCATCAGTCAATTTGATTCCTCTGAGGCAGCAGGTTATCGAAAATTGAGCCAAGTGATGTAATATGCATCCCAGACAGTGTTATGAGAACAGCAGAGATGATTTCAATGAGACTCATTATTTATTCATCACAAGGTCCAATTTGCGTGTCATTTTCACTGACAGTGTACTCAGTTAACTGGTTGAAATTTAGTGCTGATAGGGTGTTTTATTCCATCCTGTAAAAAATGCTTTTTCTGTCTTCCTTTGTGAAAGAGTACAAAACAAAGAGGGATTTGTATTTGTGGCCATTCACAGTAATATCTGAACATGTTTCAGGAATACTGGAAGAACGGACATAGGAGAGAGCCCTTAAGGACTCCCTGTTTTTCTCATTAGGAGTACACAATAATATGCCAAATATTACAGAGTAAAAAGTACGACAGTATTAGCCTTCAGAAAATAACTGCTTTTCTTTTAAATGCTAAACAACGAAATAAACACTGATGGGAGACACACTCACTGAATGAGATACAACTTCTACTCCTGAGTCCGGTCCTTAATCTCATCACCCAAGGGACCCTCTCTCAGGTTTAGGGAAAGAACAGAAAAGAAAGTTCTCCAAGAGGCAAGAAGGAGTGGCCTATACATTCTTGGGCTTCTCCCATGGACCAGTCCAAGGGCTAGCACATTTGAAAGCCATGCATCATTTCCCATCACTGTCGGGGTGACAACCTATCTTAAAAGGCCCCGACGTCGTTAGACACGGTAGCTGTCTCAGTTTACCTTTCCTGATTCATTTTCCTCTCTAGGTCCTGGCGCTCTGTGTATCTAACAAAAGGACTGCTCTGTGCCCCTCAGGAACTTCCTCTGAGGGTCCCTCCGTGTCATGCTCAGGCTCCACTCTCCACTCTTCCTCGTCTGTCCAATTATAAACGCCCATATCCCAAGTATCCTTCGGGGTCCTCCTCACACACCTTTGCTGCTGAAGGCACTTCAGCTGAAAGTCACCTCCCCTTCCTCTAAGCCGCCCTAGTGCTCCCAGGGCCTCCCCTCCAGCCCTCACCACTCTCCAGCTTGAATTTCAGTTCTACACGGGCAGGTACTATTCTCCACTTCCTACTACTCTCAAATGTCCTTCAGGGCAGAATTTTTTCGATTCATCTTTGATTCCCCACATCACCTAACACCATGCCTTGCACAAAGATGAATCTTTAAAAAAATAATCATAATTTGTGAATAGAACACTGTCCCGGGTATTAACACTCTAATGCAAGCATTACAGAAACCTGCAAGGGTAGTCAGCTTCCCAAATTTAAATAACTGGAACCTAAACCACAACCAGAATACAGAATCATCTTAAGTCAGCTGAGCGAGGAAGCCAACCTGCAGGAATAAAATACCCTATTCATCTTTGACTTTTTGAATTGTAAAATATTTCTGAACCTCGACTTTATGTGTGGTGTTATCTGGTTAGCGGTCTTGGCAGCAGTTCAAAGTTTTAAAGTACTACAGGTCATGAATATTAAATGCCACAAAAAGTTTACTTGGAGGAAATCCAGATTCATTTGTAACTGCATGACAAACAGTCCTCCAGTTTCAATAATGTGAGGAAATACTGTGATCGGAATCGGAGTATCTTGCTCTATCTGGATTCTCACAAAGTCAAGTGTAAGGCAAATGGGGGAAAAGACAATCCTCAGAAAGCAGGAACACTACTTGGAGTGGCACAGATGGTGGTTAAAGACAATCAGAAAGGGCAAATATATCCTATTTCATTCAAGGCAATGGATATGAGGGTCACATCTTGGGTAAAACCACAACCTGGTCTAGAAAGAAAAGGGACAGAGACATAAATGATAACAGATTCCACCAATGTCATCCGAGAAGCTAATCAAATAAAAAAAGCACATGTGGATTCAATGTGCAAATACCTGCAGGCTATGCACTGGCTCTCCTGTACACGGGGAGTCACACAAAATAATCTGATACACAGAAGCACTACGTTTAATGTCTTCAGTGTTCCAACAGTGACAAACCCAAACCTTCAACAGAACATAAGCCCCAACCCTTGGAAACCATTCTCAAGATAAACCCTGTAAATGGTTTGGAAATATGGGACTGTTTGTTAGTGTGGGTCTCATCACTGCACCCCGCTGTAGAGCCCAGCTTACATAATACCCAAGATAAAGGTAAACTTGCTCAACAAAGGCAACCTCTATCAAACACATCCTGCTTAGCATTAAAATAAAGTTATTTCTAGACAGAGATGACTTGTTTTTTGAAAGTGGCAATGCCTCCCGTTTCCCTCTCTAATAATATAGTCTCTTTACCTTGTTTACATGAAATAGAGCCACAAGATTTTATTTGAAGGAGGCTGTCCAGATAATGCACATCTTGGAAGCAACTACAGCAAAATTAATGCAGCCATCTTTACAGAGAGTCTTTAAAAAGATCAAACTCAAAGGGCTTCATTTTTCCAAATTATTTTGGGCTGTAATTAGAATTGTTACACCCGCTTTCAGATTTCCTTCCTTTAAAAATTTTTTTCCCCCACCTGTAACTGAGTAAGTGATTATGAAGCTAATAAAGGGGGGAGAAAAAGATGTTTCCACATTAAAACAGTTAACAGATGTTAAATAAGCACAGAAAATGGCCACTAGGCAAGCAATGACTGATGCTGGGTAAGTAAGAAAAATGTTGCCTTTACTGATTTTATTACCCATGTACCTCCTGGGGCCATGAGAGACTTGTAAAATATTTTGTGGGCAGATAAAAGTCTAGCATTTATTTGCAAGGCTAGTGTAAGTGTGTTTCAAGGGCTCCCCACTCCCCTGATTTCGTTTTATGCTGTCAAAAAGTAAGTGAAAATCATCTAAGAAAGGCTAAAATAATCATTTGGTGAGAGGTCAAGAAAACTCATTTTTCAACATTTTTCTGACATGCATTTCTTCCAATCCTACCTTCCAGACCTCACTAACCAGTAAATGAAATCTTCACTGTAGAAAGGGGAGAGCATAGGATTTCACTTTACCATTGCAGGCACATCCTTTTCAAAAGTCAATCTTAAACAAGGGTGAATTCAATAATTTACTAGGTACCTACTATGTGCCAAATGGTGCACGAGATGCCAAGAATCGTGTAGGAAATGTATTAAATAGATGCTGAAGTGAAGATCTAGAACATTTAACAATTTTCAAAAAAATAGTTAGGAACTCTAATTTTGTTCATACACATTCCTGAAGATTTTATATTGTTTTCTTAGACATCTTCCTAACTACTGAAAACTATAGTATTTCATATTATATTCAACCACATTATTTCATAAGTCATATTACTCTCTTGATAAGCATTTACTGAATAAGTTACACGTGTTAATATTTTTGACATATTCAGAACAGTGCCTGGCAGATATAAACACTATACATGGTTACCAAATACTAAATAAAATATCTATGATTTTCTGGGTACCTACTGTTTTTCAAACACTTCATCGAAGAAAAAACTTTCGTATTTCTTTTGCAGAACTACAAAAAATTTACATGTCATATGGACACGGGCATCCCTTGCATGAATCTTAGAAGTCAGAAAATGGCAGCCAAGGCTTCTGGCCAAATTCAGTCATCCCAAGGATATTGTCTGGCCCAAACAGGGCATATTTGTTCTTAAATTAGTAACCAATAATAAATAACAGGAGATGTCATAGGAAATACAGATGTCTCTCTGTCTTAGAAAAATATTAACCTCTACGAAACTGAACCCTGTATTTGCTTATTGCAATAATGGGATGGAGAGAAGCACGAGTGGGAGAGCATAACCTCTAGTTCACCACAGGCCCTTCTGCCTGGTCCTGGCGTGCATCTGACTTTGGGGCCTGGATCTGATAGGCCTCTAACTTCTGACATTTCTGAAGAAATGTGAAGGGAGAAGCTGAGTGTGACTGCTACGAGAAAAACATTACGGACAAAACTATAAAACTGGAGAGCCTTGCTCCTCTGGTTTTAATAATTTCCAGCTTGAAGAGGACCACCATCTTTAGATTTTTGAGTATTTGGCTGGTTCTCTAGTTTGCCTAATAGAGGTAAACATTTGGGCACTGGATTTTTCTGTTTATATATAAGTTATGTTTTAATAAGGCAGGGAAGTTTATTTCATCTGGCCAACTATGATAACTCTGATGCAGAGTTAATTAGTAAGACATTTAAGACGATTATTCGTTTAAGGTTGAAAAGTCTTTTAATCCACTTCCTTCAGAGCCTCTTCTAACTCACCCCAGGCATAGAAATCTATTTATTTTAAAGACAGAATATGGAATTTTTCTATAACTTCCATATGTAATCTATGCCAGTGTTTATAAGCCCCATAGTCATGAAATTCTAAATGAAAGTTTTTGCTTAAATATTCATGCTTCAGCTTCAGTTGATTCCTAATTCATATGCTTTCAAACCACTGCATGTTTAAAGACTAGTAGAAATTTATCTTTTGGCCTTCTCTTTCTTGAGATAAAGAATTACATTTCCACTGATATTTCTTCTTTCCTTTCAACTAATGTGCATTAAGTGACTTCCAGATATTGGGCACCCAGTTCACAACGAACACTCTACAGTTTCACATAATCTTCCTAACGTCTCTAGGAGAGAACATTAATTATCTCTATTTCTACATGAAGAAACAGGTCACTGAATTAGTCCAAGGTGACTCAGCCAGTGCACGTTAAGATTCAATGCCTATTATTTTCTTCTCTACTGTGGAGTCATCTGACTACTTTCTTTATTCATCTTCACACCTTCACCGTGTAAGATCACTAGACAGTCACAAATATGTCTTCTAGTCCTAGTGATTCCACCATTTTCTGGGTGACTTTCACATCTCTGGTTCTCTACACCTCATCTGGAAACAAGGGGACTGGCATAGATGGTCTCAAGGTTCCTTACAGATCTGTAAAGTCTTTTATCCCAATGTCCTCATTAAGTTCACTGGCCCCAAACCTAAGAATGAAAGAAAAAGCTAAGCTGAGATAGCAACTATCAGATGAAGGGTTTTGCTGCCCTGACCACTTCCCTTGCCCACAAGCAGTGGCTGCCAGACAGCCTGGTCAAGTTTCCATTTGAAAACTTCTCAAGACACTAAACATTCAAAGCCATTAAGTCCTTTCCCATAGTGCGGGGGACTTCACACCCTCTACTCTTACGAATTCCTTCTCAGTGATGGGGGTTCGGGGCAGGTTGCCACAGAATGTGCCACTTTGGCATGTGGATTATATGGAGAAGACAATTAAGGCCCAACAGACTCAAGAAGAAGTTTTTACTTCCCTCTTAAATGCCTAAAAGAATTTAGTTAGCCTGTGTCAGGAAGAGAGTTATTACCAAAGATAACTTTTTTACATAAGGAAGACTCTTTGGTCTGGAGTGGCCAACATTTGCTCGTCCTGTCTTCCTCCCTCTGAAGTTCCAGACTCCTCCCCCCTTTTCCTTAGCTCAGGATGGCATAGAAACCTCAACTGCCTAACTGTTGAGGAGCTTCTCCTGTCTTTGAGGGGGTCCTGTATGTACAAAACTAAATTTGTTTTTCTCCTGTTAATCTGTCTTAATGGCAATTTGATTATTAGGCCAGCCAAAGAACTTAGATGGAGAGAACA
Source organism: Hyperoodon ampullatus (assembly GCF_949752795.1). Lineage (NCBI taxonomy): Eukaryota > Metazoa > Chordata > Mammalia > Artiodactyla > Ziphiidae > Hyperoodon > Hyperoodon ampullatus. The sequence goes on along the minus strand of NC_136924.1, from coordinate 8,992,277 downwards.
GTTCTTCTCCCCTGCACTAGTGGCACTTCTCGTTTTCTGAAGCAGCAGTTGCATGAGTAAGGCTGCCAAAATACGAGATGCCCAGTTATATTTTAATTTCAGATGAACAAAGAATAATCTTCTGTTATAAGTATGTCCCAAATACTGCATGGGACATATTTATAGTAAGGAGATCAATCAGCAACTTAATCCTTGAAAACAGGCTTACAGACCTGAAAATTTCTCAGAAGAGAACTTCAAAGGTCCTAAAAGCAAGTCCTGAATTGACATACCAAGGTAATTTCCTAATTCATGAGATGGTAACATGAAAATTCTGTAGGAGAAACCACAGTGTTTCACAGGCTATCAACACAAGGTCTTAAAACACCCAATCTGCATCCCCAAATAGTTCTCACCCTGCATAGGACAAGGACCATGACTTATACTTACTCTATTTGTATTTCCAAGTAAAACAAGAAAACTGGCTATTATTGATGGCATGGTTTTCAAAGGAAAGAAAAATTTCCTAAATTTCCTTGAGAGACTAATTAAAATTGATTTGAAATTAAAAGCTTGACTTCCAAACCATATGTTGTTTGCAAAGCATCAAACTCTAACAAGAGTTTTCTTTTAAAGTTTCAGCGTTTAACCGAAATCACAAAAGAACTTCATTAAGCACTTGATACTGGGGTTCCCTGCAGAGCAGAGGCAGGGCAGTAATTACTCTGCCTCTTACATGTAAAAAAAAAAAAAAAAAAAGTCATTTAGAAATAAATGTTTCCGAGGACTGCCCTGGTGGCGCAGTGCTTAAGAATCCACCTGCCAATGCAGGAGACACGGGTTCGAGCCCTGGTCTGGGAAGATCCCACATGCCACGGAGCAACTAAGCCCATGTGCCACAGCTACTAAGTCTGCGCTCTAGAGCCGGCGAGATACAACTACTGAGCCTGCGTGCCACAACTACTGAAGCCCGCGCGCCTAGAGCCCGTGCTCCCCAACAAAGAGAAGCCACTGCAATGAGAAGCCCATGTACCACAACGAAGAGCAGCCGCCGCTCGCCGCAACTAGAGAAAGCCCGCGCGCAGCAACGAAGACCCAAGGCAGCCAAAAATAAATAAATATATTTTTTAAATAAAATAAAAATAAATAAATGTTTCCATTTCCCTCAATTTTGTTCTTTATTTCAATTTCTTCCCAATTGAATTTTAAGTAAAATTAAGAACTGAGAGGAAAAAAGTGGTAAAAACTAGAAAACTTGACAGCTTTCTCAGGGTCAGTATCCTAAACCATAATTCCTTGCTTAAGAGTGTCCAAAAGGATAGAGGAGCTGGCTGTGGTCCATGATTTAGAAAATGGCTGAGGTCTGCAAACACTGGCGAAGTTCCGTCTTTATACTTAAGTTAAAGCAAGGGTGAGTTTATTGCCAGGGAGGGAGGATGGGGAGATGGGAAGGAGGCAGTTTCTCAAAAGGGGTTGGTCCACCCAAACACACCAGCAGAAAACTGCTCAGTTCTCTTTAAGTATGTGGAATCCAAAAGTGCTTCCGTGACCTTCAGACGACATTGCATTTGCAACCACTAAGGGAATACAGAAGAACACATATTAAGCCCTGAAGCAAAGGTCTTAATTGGCCTCAGGGCAAAACTTACAATAAGCACTTTCTGTTTTGACTCTTCTATTCTTATACACTACATCAGGGAAAGGTGAATATGACTCATAATTTAAGAATGTGAGTTCCCAGTGCACTGCAGAGAGGGTTGTTTTCCAAAGTCAGCTCAGGAAAAGTAATATTAACAAATAGCAGAGGATTTCCTCTTGACAGAGTCGAGCATCTAGCTCTATGATCAGCTGTGTTATTTTTTTCAAACACCTTTTAGAGGCAATTTATTGGATTACAGGGAATTTGGGCTAAAATCGAGGAGTAAAACTAAATAAATAATAAAGATGCATATTCTTTACAAGGCAGGATTGTCCTTCTAGCCCTTTGGAAATCATGAAAATAAGAAACCTGAGAAATAAAATAATCCGTGACTGACACCCAGTTAGTAGGGAAAGGTCAGAGAGGACACTTCCACCTCCCGAAGATCAAAAAAGTAACTTACTTTAAATTCTCTTTGAAGAGGAACACATTTGCTTTTTAAATGGGGAAAAGGGACCAAGCAAGGAGAGGACTCAGTAATCCAATGCTCAAGCCCCAACAATCACTTACTTTGTAAATGGTGGGTAAGATCTGTTTCATTTTCAGCCTGTGAAAGACAAAGACGTCATAAACGGCTGAAACCGCCAGGACCGTGACTCCTTGTTCCTTCCACAGCATGCTGCATCCGGCGCACAGTCCTGTCCCCAGGAACCAGCCCCAGGTCCTGGCCGAGGCGCCCCTTGTAGAACAGTGTTTCATGTAGCAGAGCAAGGACAGGAGGAAGAAGAGACTGGCCCCCACGTCGGCCCGGCCCACGATTCCTGCCACCGCCTCCGTGTGGATGGGGTGAGAAGCAAACATCAAGCCAGCCATGAAGGTCCAGTATCCATCCCCAAGCAGGATCTTGGAGAAGCTCGTGAAGAGACCAGTGACCGCCGCGTGCAGGAGCACGTTGACAAGATGGTAGCTCCAGGGATTCAGCCCTCCGATGGCATGGTTCAGGCGGAAAGAAAGAGTGCAGAGTGGCCGGTAGGACTTGTGGCTGCCGCTGTGGGTTAGCAGCGTCCCCCAGAAATCATTGTAGAAAATGTGGGTCCATGGGGTTTCTGGGAGAAGGTCCTGATTAGTCTTGATAGCACGGCTAAAAAATAAAATGTCGAAACAGAAATCTGATGTAAAATACAGAAAGAAAGAAGAAAATACACTGTTAAAATATACTGCTAAAACACTGCCTTCCTTCCTAGCTTTGTCATCCCGTGGCTTTATGATGGGATTCCAGGTATACATGATTAAGGCAAATGAGCCTTGGAGCCGGCTTTACAGGTAGATTGAATTCAGATCCTCCCCTTAATGGCTTACTAGATCCGCAATTAGGGTTGTATTTGTCTCCCCCAAAAGCTTTCTTCCTTGTTTGAATGCAAATACCTCTGAAGAATAAATGCAGAGTTAAAGGCTTAACTCTTAAGGTTCAATAAAGCAGTTGCCAAACAATTGCCCGCCTGTGGCATGTTGGCTAGAAAGTCTCAGGTGATACTGGTGCAGGGGATACATTTAGAGCAAGGACTAGCCCCCAAACCCCCACCCCCCACCCCCGCTAGCAGAAATAAATTTTAGGTAGAACATCTGTGCCCAGAGCGATGCTTCCCATACATGCAGATCACCTGGGGATCTCATTAACAGGCATGTAAAGGTTCTAATTCAGTAGGTCTGGGGAGGAGCCCGAGATTCCACACTTCTAACCCTTGTAATTATTCATTTATCTACTGTGTAAAAAAGCAAAGAACACTGCTTTGCAGACACATGAGTGTTCTGGAGACCTAGTGCAAAGAACATTTTGGCCCTGTGAGCTGCTGCTATTATTATTCTACAAAGACTGTATTCTAATCTACAAAAAGTCCCTTATAAAATTCAGTTTGACCCACAACCTCTGAAATTAGGTGCATCTGGGGGCTGGAATTAAAACAGACATCAACATACATTAATAGTAGTTGGTTATCTACTCTGCCAAACACTAGGCTAGTCCTTCTGCATATATTATCTACTTATGAAAACGAGCTGACTTTTCTAGATGCTCAATAAAAGGCAGAAAGTCTGTCAAAATCAGGTTTTAAAAAGTACTCAACGTTACAGACAGTTCTCCAGTGTCTATAGTCTCCATTTTCCCATACTCAAAACACCTTTAGTTTTTAGCTGGGTACATGTCTTCTGGACAAAAAATGAGAATTTCCTATCTTCCCTTGCTGCTAAATATGGTCCTGTGACGCGTATTTGGCCAGTGACTAATATTTGGTCAGTGGAACATAAGCAGAGTGCTAGGCACTACTAGAAAAAAGTATCCTTAAAAGGAAAAAGCTTACTATTCTTCCCCTTTCTACCCCTACCCCCTTCCTGCTGGAGCACAGGTGTAATAGCTGGAGTTGTAGCAGCCATCGTGACTCATAAGGTGTCCTTAGGAATAGAAGTCATGCCAACAGAGCAATGAGACTGAAGGAATCCGAGTCCCTGTCATGGTAGACCATACCAGCCCCTGGCAAACTACCCGAGTATGAGAAATAAATTGCTATCTTGTTTAAGCTGCAATAGTTTGGGTGTTAGCACAGCTGAATCTACTCATCAGTGAAATCCCTTGTTAACAGAAGACCTACTGTATCACAGTGGTTTGATTTTCCATTTTGATTTTGATTTTTACAAGGCTCCGTGTATTGACTGTACATAAATGAATTTCCATATAAATTGGCTTTTAAAATATTAGAAACAGATGTTAGTCTGGATCCATTAAACTAAAACACCCTGTTATGACATTCATCAAGAGTCTACCCCCAGAAGTAATTGCTTAAGACTTGATGGGTTATAATTAAAATTTTAAAGAAATATGAAAAACTGCCAAACTGCCAGTGTTGTTGGAGCTGATTTCAAGCCATTGAGAATGAAAAGCCAACTGGCCTCCACTAAACATTAACCTAGATATTGATGTGAATATCTCTAATATCAATGCAGAAACGTTCATATTATCAAAGTCAGGGCAGCAGAAAGTTCAACAGCAAAGCACTGTGGGATAAGGCTTGGCTAATTTAGCGAGAAAAGCTGAAAAGCACATTTTGTTTAGGACAATACTTCACCCTTTCAGTGGCAGATCCTTATAGAATGGAGACGCATGTTCCCTAAACCAGGTTTTCTACATGCTATTAGTTCAGCTCCATAACTGACTCTGTAAAGACTTTTTGAGGGAAAGGAAAAAAAAGAAGCACACCTTTAAAAATCTGTTCAAAGCTGCCAGAATTTCTTATATCCGTAGCAATAAATCTAGTAATCTGCAGCAGCCAACAAGATATACTATGTCTAACTCTCATGAAACAAGAGTTTCAAAACAAAGAAAACTAACAAATCTCATAATTTCATTGTGAGAAAAACCTTTGATGCGGCACAGCCCTAAATTTACACTGTAGAAAAAGAATTAAAGGCAAACAGTGTCAACAAAACAATAATAGAAGAGCAAAGGAACATCCCACCCATGTTCAAAATATACCACACTAAGGGAGACTTTGGTCTGACAAAATTCTCTGATGGGCGTTATCTTATTATTAGCCAGGTTTTTATTTACTCAATAAATGTTACGGCAAAAGAACATGAAATAAGACTAAATTGTACTGGGCTTTAGTACATAAGTCACGTCACACATGCAAGTCAGTGATAAGGGATGCATTACGTATCCCTCACATCATATTAAGAAAGATACAGACCAAAAGGGATTTAATGGAATCTGAATAACCTGCCAGCAAAATGAGAAGTAAAGGTAGTCGCTCAACACTCAACATAATAGATTCTCATCTATTTGCATTTTCTTATGCAAGTCCAAACTGAAAGAGGGAAACCTGCTATTTCTCAGGCAATGAAAAGGCTTAACTCAAAACAAAATGTCATGCTGATATAATTTCTGATGTTACTTCTGTGAGTGGGTATTGAAAATTCAGAAAGACACTAAGGAATTGGGAAATTTTCCACTCCAGGAAAGGTGAAGAACATTGAAGCAGCAGGTGTGGAAAAGAAACAATTGTAGGCAGAATTCTCCAGAGAACACAGGCCCAAGAGACTGACTTTTGAAGCAAAAAGATCCAGTTTCTCAAGCTTTCAAGGAGGTCTTAATCTGTTTTCAGTTTTGTTCATTTGTGGCTCTTTGTTTTTTGCTGCATCATGATTTTTCCTTTAAAAAATGTTGACAAAGGCCAACGCTATTGTAAAACGTAAAACGGATGAATGATATGACACTGCCATCCCAACTGTCCTTGTGTGGGTTTCTCTCAGTGCTATTTTTTCTGTCCATTGACCTTTTCAGTCATGAGCACCCACAAAAATGATGGCCATCAGTCCTTCAGAGGAGGAATGATGCTTAGATTCTCCAAACATCAAATGGCACACTCTTCCCAAGTACTTTCAAATTGTTCTACTAAAAAGTAAGTAAAGGCCAAACTCTATATTTAAAAAAAATTTTTTTTCTTTTAGGTGATGGGTTGAAATTTGTTCCGCAGGAGAAAGAAGAAAGAGCATGGCCTCTGTTAACCTGCCCTCCTTCAGTGCTACCCAAGCACGCCGATCTATGCCCAGAAAGGGCAGTGAAATGCAGTGGTTAAGAAAACTGAGTCTGGAGCCAACTGGACCGGAGCTACACCACCTCTCTGTACCTCAGTGTTTTCATCTGCAAAATAAGGATAATAACTGTACTTGCCTTATAGGACCATTTTGAGGAGTAAAGGAGTTAGTAAGCAAAAAGCACATTGTTATATGTAATATATGTAACACATGTTAGCTGCTGTCATTATTAGTATTATCACCATTAACACCAAACAACCAGTGCTAGTCATCGATACAGAATCAGTGCTCTCTCTTCATATATATATAGCCTTCAAAAATCTAAGTACTATGGTCCTATTTCACTTAAAATTCCTTTAAGCTTTTATGACACTCTCAGCACAAAATAATAAACATTTATGAAGTCTTACCTGGGGTCTTTTAACACATTACTCTTCCCATTCCCCTCCTATCTTTTTTGACTTCTTTCCTCTTCTCCTTGGCTAGCATCTCTATCAGAGTTTTCTCCCAAATGTGGACGTTTCTCTCAGTTCTGTCTCCTGACCTCCCCTCTCTCTACACTTTCCACCTCTGTGGTCATCATCTTTGACACCTGCAACTCAAGAGATGCCTTCTCCATCCACGCCTCCAGCCTGGGTGTGGCTCACAAGCCTACACTTGTACTGCCCCAGGTGAAAGCCACACCTGAATGATGCAATCCCGGTTCCTCTACTAACACCAAAGTCTTACCTTTGGCCAGTTAACCTCTCTAACGCACAGCTTCTTTACCTACAGTTGGTAGATAACAACGCTTCTCACAAATTGTTGTGTTGAAGATCAAATGAGGCAATGTTAACTTAAAATGTTTGAAAAATTACTTAGCCTGGTGTCACGGACTGGTTTTTCCAGACCCCTTCTTCTTAGTTAACAGTGTCCTGTTCTTCCTTCTGAGAACAGGCCACATCCACCCTCAGTCCATGTGCATAGAGTGAAGCTGTTATCCCCACCTCCTGATGAAAGGCTATCATTTGATTCGGCCAGTTAGCGTACTATATCCCCCCATCCTCATTTCCGGCCACAAAAACTGACTTAGCAGCCAGCCAGGTCAGTCGGAGTCAAAACAGCTCCAACAATCTACTGGGAAAGGACATCTTATTTTAAGAATGAGATGAAATCCTAGGGCTACTAAAGGATCCCCTGAAGACAGAGCCTAAGAATGAAGCCAACACAAAAAACCCAGATCAAGGAGACAGAGGCAATTCTTAGTGCAGCTGGATCCCATTGTGCCTGAAGCGAACACTGCTAAATAAGCCAATAACTAAATAAGCCAATAAGCCAATACACTAGTTTGAACTGTTATTCTGACATGTGCAACCAGAAGAGTGCTAAATAAAATAGCACTGCGTAACTATCAAGCAATATTGTTAGTTGCCCTTTCAGTATCTTCTGCTGAATTGACTGCATCCAAATTATTTTCCTTACACACCACCTCCTTTTTCATTACAAGCCTCTCATTAAGCACCATCATTCTCCCACCACTGACACCGCGGTTGTGCATGAGGGGTCCTTCTCTCTTTGCTCCTACATCTACTTTTAAATCGGTTAAGGATATGCTGACGCCAGTCAGGATCTCAGAGAAAAATCCAACTCGCAAGTTTCCCTTAAATTCACCTCTAACTTCTCTTTTCTCCTTCCCCCGCCCCCGTTCAGGCTTCCATCACTTCCTACCTCTACTGCTTAGCAGGCTTACTAAAAGCGCCTGTTGATTATTGTTTCTATCATTAGGCTCAAAGTCCCCTCATGAAAAGCGTATATTTTCTTCAATGTCCAATACATACTAGGCACACAACAAATATTTGTAAAACTGAACTCGTCATCCCTGCTTGCTTTCATTCCCCTTTTGATCTATTATACATGCTGTGGATAGAGAAACTTCCGGAAATATAACTCCTGAAGTATAACCCTAACACCATCACTCTGCTTCACAAGAATCCCTCATCACATCCTAGTTCTTACCAAAATAAACACCCTTCCCAGCCCAGCATTCAGAGCCAACCCCATTATGACTTCTAGGCCAATCTCCCATTACTTCTCTATATGCATCTTAATGTCAACCGAACTTCCCAGCTTCTAGGCCTTCGCTCAGATCATTTTTTCCCTTCCTCTGCCTGAATTGCTGTTCTTCGACCAGTTTACATCTGTCCAGATACACTTCAACTGCCAATGCTCGTTTGTGATGCCCCAGTCTCCCCTAAAGTCTCTCCTAGTTATTGTTGCAAATCGGCTCGATTTTAACATTGCGCATGGACACATTCCCATGAATAACACTGACTGCGGGCTTCCCTGGTGGCGCAGTGGTTGGGAGTCCGCCTGCCGATGCAGGGGACACGGGTTCGTGCCCCGGTCCGGGAGGATCCCACATGCCGCAGAGCGGCTGGGCCCGTGAGCCATGGCCGCTGAGCCTGCGCGTCCGGAGCCTGTGCTCCACAACGGGAGAGGCCACAACAGTGAGAGGCCCGCGTACCACAAAAAGAAAAAAAATAAAAATAAAAAAAATAACACTGACTTCTTACTAGCCTCATCAGGGATCTTAAATGGGGTGAGATGTGGAAGACATTTCAGAAGGAGTGGGAGGAAATATATGCATTGAAATCAGGGCATTTTAACAGGCCCTCTTCTCTACCCTATTGAAAATCACAACTCAACAAAATGGGTTGATTCTGTCTTAAGAAAATTATTCACTCACTCATTTATTCATTCATTCCGTGATGGGCTAGACACTATAAAGGGCACTGAGGACAGAATGGTGAGTAAAACAGATGCACTGACTTCGAGAAACAGCCTAGTAGAAGAGGCAAAGATGTGTAGAGGCAATGTCACTGCAGTATGATAAATACCACTCTAACATGAAATCCTGATTGCCTTGGGAGAACAGAACAGACTTCCGACAGTCAGCGGGTCAAGAGCTCCCTGGAGGAAAGCATGTCTACGTACACGGAAGGGGTGAAGCAAAGGAGTAAGGGAGTTAGGATGTCGCCAGACTGATGGGCAATATCTTCAAGGACCATGAGGCAGGAGAGAAGAAGGTGGTGAGCTTGGGAGCTGAAAAAAATGCAATAGGTTGGTTTGGCTGGAGTGAAGTTTGAGGGATGGAGTGGCAGGAATCACTGGCATTACTCTGTCTTGAACTATTGTCCTCCATGGGATGCAGAGCAATGTGGCTAGACATCAAGCTCCACAATGGTCTTCAGGTCCGATTCAGCTTGTTAGGACTTGCTCTATCTCCCCAATGCACTGTTAACTCCTAAGAAACAGAACAGTATCTTATTTATCTTTTGGAGCCTTGCACATAGTAGGGATTCAATATATATTTGATGAACTGAATTCTAACTAGAAATGATTGGTATTGATAAGCTGCACTCACCTTTTAGAAAAATTCTACATTGTTTTAAGTATATAGGGAATGATCACTTGCATCTAAAAGTAGTTCACTCACTCTGGGCACTAAACTCTGTTCACTCAATGATAATTAACTGAGAAAAACCATCAGGTTAATTGGCTTACCCAAATGTCTTTGGCACACATTTCCCACTTAACCTATAATCCCTTCATTAGAGTCTCTCTTTAGGGATAAGCCATTATATTTAGAAAGCTCCAGTAAATATGCAAATACTTAGCTACCAGGGTCGGGAAATGAGAGATATATTGTAACATCTTACAGACTGTCTTAGTCTGGCAAGAAGCAACGCATTTCAGATTCACAGAGGAATGTCAGGTAGGGCAAATAAATTTCGGTGTTAGCTGTCTTGGTCCCTGCAGAAGTGGAAGGCAGTATGCTTTAGGCATGAAATTATCATTACACATGTAACACATTCCTAAACTTATTTCCATCTTGATCTCCTCCTACTAAATTGTAAACCCTTCAACAGCAGAGATGATGACTTCCTAAGCAACTGGCACTTTTTAAAAAATGTGAATTGTCACTGTCTAGATGTTGAATGAAAAGAGGCCACAGGAGTAACAAAGAGCCTGCTGTCAGACATCCAAGGAACAGGGTCCCCGAGTAACTGCTCGCTTTGTGAGAAGGTAAGTCTGAGAATGCTCAGCCTTGTAACTAAAGGAATATTCTTAGTGGACTCCTCTTCCATCCCTTTAGGAGTTTTTCCTATAAGCAATAAAGGAATTTTATGAGCTACATCTGACACAGCAACCCTCTCCAGTTCCCCCCACCCCCAAACAAAGAAAACTAAGCCTTCTGATTAAACGTGGCCCCAGCTGCAGCTGAACTAAGCTGAACTAAGATGCTGGAGATTCGGATTCACTCTCTAGAGCTTCCCAAGTCTAGAGTTTGCCCAGACACTGTTCTTGTCTTAGTGGTTGAAAATGAAAAGAATGACCCTTGGCTAAATAAGTGTCTTTAGTTCCCCCAAATAAATCAATGCTGCCATTTTCAGAGTTTCTACAGGAAATGGTCAAGAAAAAACTTTAAGTAACCCTGAAAACAAATTAATAATCCATTTAAAAGAAAGCTGATGATTTAAAATTAAAACTTCTGGGAATTCCCTGGAGATCCAGTGGTTAGGACTCCACACTTCCACCACAGGGGGCATGGGTTCAGTACCCGGTGGGGGAATTAAGATCCCGCATGCCACACGGTGTGGCCAAAAAAAATGAAAAAAATTAAAAATTATTTTTAGAAAATTATACAATTAAAACTGCTGTTACTAAAAATGTTTTTTTAAGTATTAATATGAAAAGCATTTGACAAGATTAAAGCAAAAACTAACAGCATGAGATAATCGCGAAAACCATACTCTAAGCATTTAAATTTCACTGATTAAAATAATCCTCTGGGGCTTCCCTGGTGGCGCAGTGGTTGAGAATCTGCCTGCCAATGCAGAGGACACAGGTTCGAGCCCTGGTCTGGGAAGATCCCACATGCTCGCAGAGCGACTGGGCCCGTGAGCCACAACTACTGAGCCTGCGCGTCTGGAGCCTGTGCTCCGCAACAGGAGAGGCCGTGACAGTGAGAGGCCCGCGCAGCGCGATGAAGAGTGGCCCCCGCTCTCCGCAACTAGAGAAAGCCCTCGCACAGAAACGAAGAAAGACCCAACGCAGCCAAATAAATAAATAAAATAAATTTATAAAATAACCCTCTACCTTAATATTAGCTTCTTAACAAGTTGAAATATTTTTCATTGCCTTGCAATCTGCATGATGAAAAATAATATTAATCTTTTCCACACAAGTATTTGTTCACTATATCCACATCATGCCACCCTAACATAAAATATTATACTTACAATTCACCTCCTTCAAGCTGTACTAAATTGAATCAGTCTCAACTTAAAAGCTTAATGAAAATATCTTTACTCCTAGTTTTCCAGACTTGAAATTAGTAGCCACTGGAAGAGGTACTATGAAGCTTTTTCACTCCCAAAAGTTTTTCACTCCATAAACTCCAAGTTTATGAACCACTTTAGTACACTGCTGTATATAATTTATGAATTTCAATCAGTTTCATAGGTTCTCATAAATTCATAGTTCTATAAAAAGGTGATTAAAAAATTTTGGTTTTCGTGCTTCCCTGGTGGTGCAGTGGTTGAGAGTCCGCCTGCCGATGCAGGGGACACGGGTTCGTGCCAAGGTCCGGGAAGATCCCACATGCCGCGGAGCAGCTAGGCCTGTGAGCTATGGCCACTGAGCCTGTGCGTCCCGAGCCTGTGCTCCGCAACGGGAGAGGCCACGGCAGTGAGAGGCCCACGTACCGCAAAACAAAAACAACAACAAAAAAAAACCCAAAAAAACAAAAAAACAAATTTTGGTTTTCTTACATTTCATACTATGTTTCCCTTACAATGGGGTCTTGAGCACTAGTGATATGTTTTAAAGTACGACTGGTTCCTTATAATTCTATTTTTTAAATATTACAAATATTCGATTTTTTTAAGATGAGTAATGAATATGAGATTATAACTTTCAAAAATGACTGGGCTCTATTGGACACCAGAGTCCAAGAAAAAGAACACAGGTGTAACCATGAGATTCTAAGAACATCTATTTTGTGCATGTTCTTGTTCTATGTGTTTTTACAGAATAAAAGAAGATGATGTGCTTTATGCTTAAGAATACAAATGCATTCTAAGTAAGTAGGCATGGCAAGCTGAGAATACACTTTTTCAATTAAAATACTTGCCTATGTATATAAACATGCTGTACAAATTTCAGAACAGATATCCTAAAGTACATGGAAGTTTTCCCAACTACTCAAGTATTACCCTAAAAAAAAAAAAAATCACATCCTTGAGGAGGTGTCATAGAATAATCTTCACTTAAGGTAAATAGGAAAAGTGCCTTCTGGCTATGATACTGCTTGGAAACCCACTAAGAGTTCTCACTGCCAGACCATGGAAGGTAGGGGGAAATTTTTTAAACCAAGAAACTAACAGGCTTTAAGAAAACAGGCTCCATTGGGAGATGGGAAGATATTCACCCACATCATCCAGATGTTTGGCTTATCTGTAAGCCTAACTCCTGTCTCCTCTGAATTAAGTCTTAACCAAATCACCTTTCTTTATTCACTCCTCTCCTTCAGCCAAACAGACTAGCCAAGAGGCTTCTTTAGCCAAATATTTGCAATGATCCTTTGTCTTTTCTGCTTAAAGTTTTCCACATGTTGCCAATGTATCCCTCACAGGTATCCATGATACAATACAACCTTGCATTTGTATCATGCTTTTATATTTCACCAAATGTGCTCATGTTCATGACTGTCTTGAATCCTTGTCACCGCCCCGTGAGTAAGCAGATGTGGACGTGACAAGTTAGGAGTCCTGCATGAGACAACTGCATCGGTACAGATCAGAGCCACCCATCCTGGAATCCAAACTTCAGTTCCTTGTCTACTGCCTTCCCTATGTTACGGGCTGAATTTTGTCCCCCTAAAAGCCCTATGTTGAATCTCGAAGTGCCTCAGAATGTGACTGTATTTGGAAATTGGAGCTTTCAAGAGGTAATGAAGTTAAAATGAGGCCTTTAGGCTGGGCCCTAATGCAATCTAACTGGTGTCCTCATAAGAAGAGGAAATTTGGACACACAAAGAGACACAAGAGGCACACGTGCACAGGAAAAAAACCATGTGCAGACCAATGAGAAGGTGGCCATCTGTAAGCCAAGAAGAGGCCTCAGGGGAAACCAAACCTGCTTACACCTTGATCCGGGACTTTCACCTTCCAGAACTGTGAGAAAATAAATTTCTATTGTTTAAGCCACCTAGTCTGTGTTATTTTGTTATGGCTGTCCTAAGAAACAAATACACCCTACTATACCATAGAGACCATTGTACATAATTACATACACTCTCCTGTTTATCCTTCAGAGTTACAGAGAAACTAGATTTCACACAAAAGCTATATTTGTCCAATACTATGTCTGGTACTCTGGGGGGTTTTTTTGTTTTTTTTTTTTGCAGTACGCGGGCCTCTCACTGTTGTGGCCTCTCCCATTGCGGAGCACAGGCTCCGGATGCGCAGGCTCAGCGGCCATGGCTCATGGGCCCAGCTGCTCCACGGCATGTGGGGTCTTCCTGGACCAGGGCACGAACCCGTGTCCCCTGCATCGGCAGGCGGACTCTCAACCACTGCGCCACCAGGGAAGCCCTGGTACTCTGTTTTTGATGACAGGGGTTGAACTGCTTTGTGAGTATAAATAGGACTTTAAGAGGTATCTTATTCTTAGTTCTGCCAGGATTTGTCTACATGCTTTACCAGAGGGAAAAAAAATCCTGATCATGCCAATGGGGCATTAACTCTAACTAAACACACGTAATAAAACACAAGTGCTACTTCATATTTACACTGAGATCACAAAGCTTACAAAGCACACACACATCTCATATTATCCTCACAATACTGCTATAAAACAGAAAACTACGCTGGATGGCTTAAGTTAGTTAAAGAAGAGCACATACTTAATAAGAGGCAGAGGGACTTCCCTGGTGGCGCAGTGGTTAAGAATCCGCCTGCCAATGCAGGGGACATGGGTTTGATCCCTGGTCCGGGAAGATCCCACATGCCACGGGCAACTAAGCCCATGCACCACAACTACTGAGCCTGCACTCTAGAGCCCGTGAGCCACAACTACTGAGCCTACATGCCACAACTACTGAAGCCCGCGTGCCTAGAGCCCGTGCTCTGCAACAAGAGAAGCCACCGCAATGAGAAGCCCACGCACTGCAACAAAGAGCAGCCCCTACTCGCCACAACTAAGGAAAGCCCACGTGCAGCAACAAAGACCCAATGCAGCCAAAAATAAATAAATATAAATAAATTTATTTTTTTTTTAAAAAGAGGCAGAGAAAGACCTTGAACGCTGTTCTCCAAACTACTCCATTTAACCTTCAAAGCAGCCCTGTTCCTCCACATGGACAATAAATCTCCCACGAGAAGTGTTTGTAAGATGATTTGAAAGTAAAATCCTAGTCTATTATTGCATTTTGTCTGGAATCCATATATCTGCCCTCAAGACTCAATAAAGCTATAAGAAATGTTTTTGTGCCATATTCTTTTAATTTCTGCATTTCAAAAAGAAAGTCTTCTTTTAACACTAAGGAGTCTTGGAAAACGTGAGTCAAAGGAAGGTGTTACTTGTCTCCCAGTGACGGGTGAAAAAGGCAGCTTTATGAAAGCCAAAAACTAACCTATAATTTCATATTACAAAATATAATAGAAAACATATTCTGTCAGAAATTTTGCTGCCTGCATCCCTTTTCAGCCATAAAATAGTTATACACACACACATACATCTGAGAAAGATCAGACTTTAAACATATTGCAGCAACACACACACACAACATGGGAAGTTTCACCAGGGTTGCCTGTGATGACAGGATACACAGACATCCCTACAATAAAGTCAGCCTCACAGCTAAATCAGAGAGTCTTTTTGGACACAAGAATATACGAGCCCTGATGAAAAACAGATAGGCAAGGGGGAAAACACTCTAATTTAAAACTAACACAGATGAGCCTACACAAAGTACCCAAACATTTGGTCCACAAGCCACCAGCAAGCCTCTAATTTGACATGGAAGGCAAGAGATATTTCATCCCAGAAGGAGGAGAGAAAGATATTAACCCCACCATTAAAATTTATTGGCATTCCAAAATACAGTACTTTCTAATATAGATGTCATTCATTGACCAAACTAATTATCAAGAAATAAATCAAACTTCAGGAAGCCCCGACACTTTCTGCTCTGTGGCCCTTTAAATAAATCATACCGACTCTTTCTGCTCTGTGGCCCTTTAAGTAAATCATAATGGTAGGCATTCAAAATACTTACGCTGAATAATGAAACTATTAGCTCTCTCAGATCTTTTGTTATAAACAGACAAATTATGAAGCACCAACATGTCCCTTTAAGACTCTTAAGCATGGTATTATATTTTACCCTTTTGCTGGCACCCAAATCCTCAAACTTGGAAGAGTTGGATATGAGAAGGGTCTGGTTTAGTCCTCTGTATTTGAGATTGCTAAATCCTCCACAAGATTAGAAATCCCAAAACCTTCACTAAGCATAGTTTCTGTCACCCTGTCCATTGCCAATAAAAGAAAATTTTTTTCAACTCATAAGTATCCATGCTAATGAAATTCACAAGTAATGAAGCGAACAAGCAGAACCTAAGTGTAAGAATGGGAGACAGTATTTAATCAGAGGAATCTAAGCATAACGGATCTAATTTTTCACTCCAGTCTGTAAAAAAAATAATCTACATCTTATATCTGAAGCAACTCCTAAAATCAATGTTCAGTATAAAACGCACACACGCACACACTTTAGTCAGCCAAATCTCAATTCAAATTCTTCCCCTTGAATATACTAACTGTATGATTCAGTGTTCTCATCTATAAACTGCTGTTCCTGGTGAAGATAAAATAATAATTAAATAAGATAAGGAGGTTAACTCCTGACACATAGTAGTTGATTCATAAATGACTGTTACCACAATGAATCACCTCCCTTGCCTTCCTGGACCCCACAGCATACACTCCACAACACAGCACTCCATCTAGCATTCAGTATCGTTTATCTTTTCTCTTAGCATATTCTTCAGGTCCTTTGCTCCTCTTTCCCCACCGCAGCCACCTGAAATTGTGCCTGTGTTCATCGTAAGTTAAGCCCATTAGCCAAACTAAGAGCGCAAGAATGATGCTCACAGCGGTCTTAACTCGTCTTGAAGAATGGATGACAGCAAGGTTAAGTGCGGGGACCAAAAAGTGTAACAGAAAGAAAAAGAGTCACGGGACATATGTCACAGTGCACAGCCTAATTAGGATATTCTGGGAAGCAGCCTCATAGGAAGGAGAACAGTTATATATCATCAGAGAAGCTAGGCTTGGGTATTTCTTTTTGACAGAAAGATCATCAATTCTAATAAAACTGTAATGTGATCCGTGAAGTTTTTTTTTTTAGCTTCCCAAGGCCTATTTTTTCTTGCACAAAGTAGGAAAAGGATTACTCCAGGCATTTCTAATCACTCACACACACACACACACACACACACACACACATCATTATGTTTTCAAAGACAGCAACTTCTATAAAAGAGGACAATATATATTAAACCATTTATATCTTTGCTAACAAAAAGTAAAAGTCAACATAGTATTTGAAAAAGTCCTCCTTATATTCATCATATAAGCCAATCTTAGGCAGGTGGGCAGTAAATTGGCTGTAATCTGTGATGGCCTGGAAGACAATCTAGAAAGGTTTAAGATCAGAAATGTAATCACCTTGTGAAAAAAAGCAATGTCACACACTCTGTCATGGTCACTCCACTCAGAGCACATGGATTTTCACATTGAAAAACTAACATTAAAAGTTGCCTTGGGGAGGATAACAGAATAGGCATCCCCAAATGCTATATCGGTCCTCCCTTCTAATGGTTTCTTTTTTGAGGGCATCCTGGAGAGAAGTTCAATCTTTCTAATGGGAATATAACTGTACTACAACCCTCCAAGGGCATTTACCACTTTAAAAAGGAACTCCAAGCTCTGCTGTCTTTAAAAGGCAATAGGTCATTGGGAAAAGTCATTTTTCAAAGCTCCAGTGAACTGGCACTCTGCTTTTAGCCAGTCACAGAGATAAGGCATGTAATCTCAGCAACAGAATCACCTTACTTTAATTTTTAATACCTGTGCATTTCAGCGCTCTCAAGAGGAATCAGTGACTTACTCGTGGCATCATCAATGTCTTAGACTATCTGTATGCGTGCATTTTGACAAAGCAGAAAGGAAAATCATCCACCACCTATTAATTTTGGATGAACATTTGAAATAGTTTACAGAACATAAAGGCATCTTCCTCTCCATCCCCCTCAAAAAAGGAAAAAAATAATAATCTCATCATTGTCACCTCTCAGAATTTAAGTGAAAATAAAGCTCCTAGAGGGGAAGGCATGTGTTTTTTATTTCCCATTCTGAAAGCGCACACAGGTATCAATTCAAATGGCAGTGAATTCGTCTGGAATGTAAAAGACCACGGGGTTCACACGTATAAAGATCAACAGTTGTTTTAGAAATTAGCTACACCACATCTTAAACTTCTACATCAGTTTTAAACTGATCCAGGTGTTATCATCAGGGTAGAAACAGATGCAGTGTTAGCACATTAAACTGTGAATCTAGCTCCAACACTGCTTAATGGGCTCCACATGCTGAAAATGATCATCATTGTAGGAAGTACACTCCACCAAAAGCCTAATTTTCAAACCAGACCAGAGTTTCATTATCTACATTATGCTCACACACAACTACTCTGGGACTAACACTGCTTTTACATTGATTACAGTGCATTAGTAGTTTTGAGGGTAGAAATGATATTAGGAGAGTGATGCAATAACAGAGAAACAAAGCCATGGTTGTCAAGTGTGTGGACATAGTGACATCCATGCTGCCACCACAATAAAGTCAAGACTGGTTGCACCAGCCTGTCTTAGCTTGTGACTCTCTTTGGATCCCCAAAGTGGCTCAAGGAGGTGAGACGAATGATGAGGAAGTTTACATAAGAACCAACATGACTTAACATACGTAGAGAGCTTTCTAGTTTTCAATGTATTTTTATATGCATCACGTGATGTCACAAATGCTTTTCCCATCTTTTTAGTGAAGAAAATAAAGACTCTCATCCAAGATCACATAGTGAGGAAGGAGCAGAATTAGGGAAAAAAATCAGATCTTTGGGCTTCCCTGGTGGTGCAGTGGTTGAGAGTCCGCCTGCTGATGCAGGGGACGCGGGTTCGTGCCCCGGTCCAGGAAGATCCCACATGCCGCGGAGCGTCTGGGCCCGTGAGCCATGGCCACTGAGCCTGCACATCCGGAGCCTGTGCTCCGCAGCGGGAGAGGCCACAACAGTGAGAGGCCCGTGTACCGCAAAAAAAAAAAAAAAAAAAATCAGTTAAAGAAATTGTAAAAAAAAAAAATCAGATCTTTGGACTAGTGTTCAAGTGTTACTTCTGCAACTCCAATGTCTCCAGTCACGAAATTTCTGCACGGGGGAGGCCCTTGCCCCCATTTCACTTACAATTAAACACACACACACACAAAACCAATCAAAATTTTTTTAAAAACCTGTGTTATACTTGAAGAATAATAATGTACAATAAAGCAGCACAACTGCATTTTAGTCAATTCCCTTTGGCCAACACCATTTATTTTGAAACTCAGGGCACTGACGCAAAGGTCTAAATGATGCTGAATTAGTGTAACATACTAGAAAGCTGTCTGGAACAGAAGGGATTTCACCATGGAGCATCCTGCATATATTGACTTTTCTATTGACCAAAAAGCCTTCCAGTCTTTAAATAACAACTTCAAAAACAGACTATTAAAATCAGGCCAAACTATTCTTTATAGTTTTTCCACTTCTAGAGTTCAACTTCGATGAAAATTAATTGAATTTTTAAACTCTACTGAGAAGTCACTATTGTACATTTCTTGAATCAAGTCATTTAATTTTTTTTTTTTTTTTTTTTTTTTTTTTTTTTTGCGGTACACGGGCCTCTCACTGCTGTGGCCTCTCCCGTCGCAGAGCACAGGCTCCAGACGCGCAGGCTCAGCGGCCATGGCTCACGGGCCCAGCCGCTCCGCGGCATGTGGGATCTTCCCAGAGCGGGGCACGAACCCGTGTCCCCTGCATCGGCAGGCGGACTCTCAACCACTGCGCCACCAGGGAAGCCCAAGTCATTTAATTTTTAAATCCCTCCTATTTCCTGAGCTTCAGCCTTAGTACTTATTTTGCACCAAGCAGACCTCTGTAGATAGTTTACCCCAAGGCAAGCTAGCTTCCAAGTATAACTCACATGAAGAATGAAAGCTGCTTTTGTGACAAGGAGACAGCGTCTAAATTACATCTCAAGGGGGGCCTTCAAGAATAGGTATTAGAGTTTTTGTGAAAAGATGCTTCTGAAAACTGACTTCTATTTTTATTTTTAATCTAACAGGGTCTTATTTGTTGTCCCTTTTTTTTTTTTTTTTTTTTTTTTTGTGGTATGCGGGCCTCTCACTGTTGTGGCCTCTCCCGTTGCGGAGCACAGGCTCCGGATGCGCAGGCTCAGCAGCCATGGCTCACGGGCCCAGCCGCTCCGCGGCATATGGGATCCTCCCAGACCGGGGCACGAACCCGTATCCCCTGCATCGGCAGGCGGACTCTCAACCACTGCGCCACCAGGGAGGCCCTGTTGTCCCTTTTGACTAATGTATATATCGCACACATTAGAAACTAAGTAATCAGGGGAGGAAAAAGAAAAAAAAAAAAAAAGGTGGCAGAGTAGAAGAAACTTTTGAGTAGATTTCCGAGAAAGAACACCAGCCACACAAAACCTCAAGCCTTCCCGTCTCAACAATGATGGAGGAAGGTAGTCAGGTCAAACGGTTTTGTGTCTTCTGTCCTCTGGCTTGTACTTATCAGTATAAGAACTGAAGCTAGATAACCTTAATTATAGGCAAAAAAGGTGTCTGTATTATGTTCCTATTGTTATCGTAATGTAATGTGATTATGAGTTTCCTATCGTTACTACATACTTAGGGGCAAAAAAAATCACAAATTTATCATCCAGTTCCAGAGGACTTAAGTCCAAAAGGGGTTGCCCTGGACTGAAATCAACGTCAGGATTGTGCTCCTTCTAGAGGCTCTAGAAGAGAATCCAGTTCCTTTTCCAGCTGACAGAAGCCATTCCTGGACTCATGGGCTCTTTCTCCATCCTCAAAGTCAGCAATTAATTCCATCACACAACCTCTGCTTCCATCCTCTTCTTTGACTCTGACTCTCCTGCCTCCCTCTTTCCAATACAAGAACCCTCATGACTGCACCAGGCCCACCCAGATAACACAGGGTAATCTCCCATTTTAAAACCCTTAGTCTCTTTTGCCATGTAAGACAGCATATTCACAGGTTCTGAGGATGAAGACTTGGCTATATTGGGGAGGCCTTTATTCTGCCTACCATGGTGTCCCACTTAGCTAGGCTTAACCCAGCATATTAACAAGGTGATGAAAATTATTTCCTGATTAAAGTACACACGGTACTCCATCTCCATAGGCCCATCTCCATAGGCACACAGGAGCCTATATGTGCATACAAACTGACAAAAATTACCATCATTTCGTATTTTCTATACTAACCAAAGGAAAACATGATACAAATGGCTGGAGCAACACTCTGATAAGACAAAGTAAAGTGGAAAATAGGTTGATAGGTTAGAACAAAGAAAATCCCAAAGCTTTTCCTGATTTGAAGGAGAGGAACAATTTTTATAGCAAAGCTCCACACAGCTTTCATCACTCAAAACTCCCTCTAAAATCCCTCCTGGGCCTCAAATACAATCTAGAGAACTAGACTTTGTAATTAAGGTAAGTGGTCAGTTCATGGCTGTGGATTTCACATATGTTATGTTATATCCAGGGATGATATTCAAAATATTATCAACTACTAGAGAATGGGCAGTACTGCAACAGGGTTTTATAGGGCCTCTGCTATGTTCAGCATTAAACTTTAAGTAGTTGGTCCTTGGGGAGGTCCAGGTGACCTCAGGTGAGGGCACAAGATGGTCAAGGAAGAGCCTCAGGGGGGCAGGAGGCAATAGCTATTTATCAACTGCAACTGTCAAACCAGTGAGAACTGGCTAAATATTAGTGTCTCAACAGAACTGATTTAGTTGGCCAAGGATTGCCACAATGAGTATGCATCCCATTCCTAATGAGGGAAATAAAGTCAGATGGAAAAGAATGCCTAATTAAAAAAAAAAAAGAATGTGTTGATACTATTTTAAGCAGGGGGATGATGAGACCAACAGTGCAGTATCCAAACAGATCCTGATAGAATGGATGACCAACTGAAATAAACAAAGTGAAGTTTAATAGGGATAAGGATTAGATCCTAAGACCTAAAGTTGGGCTCAAAGCCAGGAGCTACAGGATGGGAAGATGTGAGTCAGCTACATATGCATGGAAAAATAGTTGGAGATTTCAGAAAAAAGGAAAACTCAATGAGTCAGTGTAATGTGGCCACCAAAGAAAAAAGAAATCAAATGCAAACTCAGACTGCAGTAAAAACAAATACAATATATAATCAAAAGCTACGGTACCTACAAGAAGGATAAAATAAACTCAAAACATCTCAGTATTATTA
Organism: Hyperoodon ampullatus; assembly: GCF_949752795.1. NCBI lineage: Eukaryota > Metazoa > Chordata > Mammalia > Artiodactyla > Ziphiidae > Hyperoodon > Hyperoodon ampullatus. Next base: position 8,970,405 of record NC_136924.1, on the reverse strand, counting down.
CATATTACAGGGAGCTATTACCAGTATTACTACTGACTATTGCTATTATACATACTAACAATAAAAATAAGAACGATGAACTAAAAATCACTAAACTGTATACTTTAATGGGTGAGTCATATGGTATGTGAACTATATCTCAATAAAATCCTTTTTAAAAGAAAAAATGAAAAAAAAAATTAGTGATGAGAGATATTTACTAATTAGTTTTTGTGACAGACTTTATAACAGAAGAATTCAAATTCACCATCTACTTTATAGGATGTTGTAAGATTTAAATTAATATCCTCATCTTCAGAACGATTAAGTCAATTACCCAAGGTTACCTAACTTTAGGGAACCATTTGGGAAGAGACCTTAAAACCAGAAAACATTCAAAGACGCAAACAAAATGACACGTGGATCTTGGAACCATGTCACTTTGGGAACTTTAGAAAAGACTTATTTATCCAAGTAAAAAGGCCTTTGGAAAAGGCTTATTTATCCAACTTAGAAGAGAGAGAATAAATTTCTTCAAATTATCATCACACCAAAGAAGAATTTAGACTTGATCTATACTTACCATGAAGACAGACAGAGATCATGGAATTACGAACAGCTTGATGTTGAGCTACATGGAAGAACTTGAACGGTTAGATATATCTCTAGTGATAGAACACTCCACCTTAGGGGTTAGTGAGTTCTCCATCAACAGAAGTCCAAAAACAGAGGTGAGATGGTCATGATAGAATAATATTAGATGAGGGCTAATATTAGAATAATAACATTGTTCTTAGAAATAATATCCATGGACTATCTGACATGCTAATCATATTTTTAATAAAAACTCTTAAAATAAACATTAAAATCAAATGTTTAGGTGAATACCTCCTAAAATCAGAAGCACACATACCACACTTAAACACACTGTTGTAACTTCTCAGTTACAAGAGTGCATACATTTTTCTACTTAGAGATTTTTTCCCCCTATCTCTAAGCCTTGAAAATCCCCTTTAAGAGACCTGGTGGGTAATTATCGTATTTTGGTACGGTTGTGGTATTGTTGCTGTGTTTGTTTGCTTTGTTTAAGAGCGGACAATGGAAAAACATGTCCCAGGCTTCCTACTTACTTGGCTGTATTCGCCTCACATTTTGGAAACCAATTATTCCTATAACGGACAACAGCCTTAAGTGTCAAGACAGAGCTCTGGTCACCATTAACTTTTCTTAAAGTTGAGCTCAAAAGTCTTGAATACATTATTGAATTTATCAATATTCCAATTAGCTAACAGATTAACAGCTGTAGGCATATTTGTTTGGGATTTTCGCTTTCCTTACAGACTTATTTGGCAATATCCCATACGTTTAGTGAGAGTGAAACAGCTCAATGAATAAAGAAGCATTTTGAGAAAAAGAAATAAGATGTGTCTAACTGCTTCTCTTCCACAACTACCTTGAGAGACTCTCAACAAAGAGCAGAGACTTCTCAGAGCCCAAACTACCTACATTTTAAAACATAGAAGCTTTTAGTAGACTTACTTTTAGTTGACACTGCTTTGTAGCCTCACTAGCAATTTTGAAAATATCTGCCATAAACTGAAAAAAAGGCTCTTCACACATGATCAAGGTTTGAATGGGGATTCTCACCCAGCTTTAGCACCTACTTTAGTTGACAAATGTTTGTCCAGCTGGTTTTCCTGGTTTATTATGCTGTGGTGGAAAAAAACATTTTCCACCTTGCTACCTTAAAAAATAAACAACTTGGTCATTAAAAAACACTTTAGAAAATATGGCAGCATTATATGTTCTACTCCATAAAGTTTATTGACATTTTGGAAAAGAAGACAAAAAGGGAAGAGGAAAACCTCCACTAAGAGAAAGCAGCCAGGTCTAACTACAATTAGATGGAATTTTGCGCTAGACTGAAGCCATCTTGGATAGTCCTTGGATGGCATTAAATCTCTTGGACAGTGCCTTCCTTGACCATGACTCAAATTTTATATTCAATTTCCACTGGGGGTGGAAACAGCAGGGAACTGGGACTGCAAATCTGGAACTAAAACATTTGCTTCCTAAGACAGACCTTTTACATCTCCTTTTGTCCTCCATCTCTCTTTCCTCCTTTTAAAGAAGTGGTTTCATTTCTTTGAATGACAAATTAAGTTAAAGCTATAATTCAGAGAATTTTAAAACTTTTTGCTAGGCTTCAAAAGCTGCTTTGAATTAGTAGTTGCCACTGGCATGCAATTTATTTGTAGTGAAGACTTGTGCCTTTCAGTAGATTTTCTTTTTTTTTTTTTGTCTAAGCCTCATAAATTAATAAGAGTTTAATAAAACTTCACCACTGCTTTGCAAAAGAAATGCTGTTGCGATTACAGAAGATATACCCCAGGCAATAAAGTAGGACAAATTATCACTCAGGACAAAACATAGAAGTACTTTAAGCCACTTACAAAGATAACATTTGCAATAAAAATAATTGTTGAAACAGTCTACAGTAGTATATTATTTATTCAGCCTGAAAATGTGTAGCACAAGTTCCACTTATAAAAGAATTGCACACATAATTAAAAACAGCAACTGTATCTCAAATAAAACGTACATCACGTCTGGCTAGGGTGAAAAAGAAGGAAAGACGGAGCAAGTTTGGCAAGACATTTTGCTGTGTGACAACTCAGCTTGCAAAGTTACATTTGAGGATTTTTTTTCTTTGTAACGTCACACTTGAAATGAATTTGGCTAGACGGCGAGTATAAAAAAAAATTAAGACACCAAGCAAGTTTAATTCCATGAAGAGAAGTGGTTATTAAACTGGTTATCCAGCCTGAGAAGCTCACCCGTATCTTTAGGTCACTTCAAAATGGTAATGGTTGGGTACTGCACACATAAAATATTCTATACAAGCTATTTCCTATCAGTGATAAAGGCGACCCTGAGCTACGAGTCCAATTTTAGGCAAGTGATGACACAATAATTGTTAGGAGCCAAGAGGGCTTCTATCCATCTCAAAACTTTTCTTAACACATCTTTCAGCCTCACCGGAAGTTCTCAGTATGATCCTTTAGGAGATTCATGGTGCCAGTTACATTTTTGAGTGTCCACAGAGAGAGACACAGACAGAGACAGAGAGACAGACAGAGAGGGAGGGAGGGAGAGGTAGAGAGAGCACACTGGAGCAGGAATCAAGGGCTAGGACTTTCAGTGTTAGTACTACCATAACCTGTTGGAACATCTTCTCCCTCATCTAGGAAAAAAAAGTTTGAGACCAGTGATCTCTCAACTCCCTTCTGGCTCATTTAAACAAACAATAACACTATGAACATTTCTATACTAAGCATTTCAGAAAAAAAGTACATCATCGATAAAGACGTTGGCCTGAAGATAAAGATAACACACAAACCCACACCTCACAGAATTACTGTGACGATCCCACTGCCCTTTACTAAAGATAAATCCATTCAACCAATATTTATTAGGGACCTACAATCTACCAGGCCTCGTACTATGAGAGGACTTAGCCCAGGCTCTGGTCAACGAGACATAATAAACTATCCTGGGAAATATTTTCTCATTGATAAGAGAGAAAAGCACTCCTCACCCCTTCCCCCACCCAGGTTCGTGACTTATGAGAACGTGATGTGTGGAGCTGCAGACACCTTAAAAACAGGAGAGGAGGGACGTCCCTGGTGGCGCAGTGTTTAAGAATCCACATGCCAATGCAGGGGACACAGGTTCGTGCCCTGGTCCAGGAAGATCCCACATGCCACGGAGCAACTAAGCCCGTGCACCACAACTACTGAGCCTGCGCTCTAGAGCCCACGAGCCACAACTACTGAGCCCATGAGCCACAACTACTGAAGCCTGGACGCCTAGAGCCCATGCTCCGCAACAAGAGAAGCCACCGCAATGAAGACCCAATGCAGCCAAAAATAAATACATAAATTTATATTAAAAAAAAAAACAGGAGCGAAACTGCTGAGCTATGAGGATAGACGGACCATGAATCCTTGATATCATGGTTAAGTCACCAAGCCAACCCTGAGACCACCTTCCTCCAGACTTCTTAATAAATAAAGAAATAAACTTATTATAGTTTAATGCACTTTTAATCAGCTGTTATTGGTTACCAAAGTCAAAGCAACTGACAATAGCCTTATTTATCTATTTGATATTTCATATATATCTCTCACCATCTAGAGCTAACAAATATTCAATTTTTGTATTATTTATTTCAATTAGGCTTTACTTTTAGAACAAAAAGATATAATTACGGTTTACTGTTTAACCTATCCCTAGCCTATTCCTTACCTTCCCTTTCGAAGTTACCACCATCCTGAAGTCAGTATGATTCTTTACCCCATGTTTCTGTGTTTTCATATTATTACCACTTAAATATTTTCCATGTAAAATAGATGGTATTGTTCTGTGTACACTTAAAACTTACTGAAATATATTATAAACTAAGCTTCATTCTACAACGTACATTCTCAACCAACAGGTGTCTGAGATTTGCCCCATATCAATACAACTTCTTCATTGTAAGTACGCAGAGTGTTTCAATGAATGAAGATTCTACAACCCAAGAGTACTGGCAGACATTTAGATCATTTCCAATTTTTTTGCTTGACATGGTTTTTTAACACATAAAACTCAAAGCTATTGCTTAGCCTTCCAATTATGCACTAGACAGGGAAAAAAATAAACCTGAAAACACACAGTACATATCCTGGGAGACTATTAGGGCATGGTAAAATGGCATGGTAAGAAAAAAAGGCTACTGGACATACTGTTCTTTAGGAAAGCACCACCGTTATCTGATTTTCTACTAACATCATCTCTAAGCTATTTTATAAATTAGTGTCAGTATCACCAAAACACTGTTCTCAACACTGAAGGACAAGATAGAATGTGCCTCAATGAGGCCCTAAACAGCTAGTTCACCTATGCTGCAGACATTTATATTGGCTAAGGGAAGTCTAGATCGATAAACACTTTAAGGCCACTGTGCTAGGCAGAGACACAAAGGTGCAATTATAAAAACAGAATAGAATTCAATTTGAGACCATACAGTTTAGCTTGTGAAAATGCTGTTTCAAACCTTCCAATCTTGCATTCAACATTTAGGAAACAAACAGATTCCCCTTAGAGGAGAAAAAAAAAAAAAAAAAAAGCTGTCAGGTTGCTTTTGCAGCCCATCTGCAAACCTCATCTGTTAACTCCATGCTTTAAAATATTTTTAAGTGCATCCCATTGCTCTTGGGATAAAAAAGAAAACCTTTAACATTGTCTACATAGTTCAGGATTACACGGCCTCTGCTCACCTTTTCGGCTACATCTGAGGCCAGCTCTCCTTTAATATCAAACCTTCAGTCACATCAGACTTTTATCGCTTCTCTTACAGAGTTCATAATGCCCTAGGTATCTTTCTAAAGACCCTCTAGAGCTTTTCCTCCTATCTTAACCCCATCCACCTTTACCTTGCAAACTCCCTCTCCTCCTTCAAAGTTCAGCTTCAAAGCTGATTTCAGAAACCTTCCTAACATTTCTGAGTAGATGAAGTCTGTTTTACGTTTATAACACCCATCACAATGATAATTATTTGCTTAATGATTCTCCCCTCCACTACACCAAACGGGCTGCAAGGGCAGAGACTATGCTTTGTTTTTCCACAAGTATACTCCTATATCCTGGAAGAGTGCTTGAAACATATTAGGTGCTCAAATAACTTCTCAAAACCAATAAAAATACTGCAAGGGAAATTGTCATAGGTTTTGACACAGTAGACACTCTGTAAATGCTGGCTGAGTAAACAAATCTCAAACAATACCAAGTGCCAAGTAAGACACAATTTTAAATTCAAATACAGCGTTGGCACCTTTATAGAGTACAAATTCTGCAGGACACATTCTGGTCTTTTCTTTCTCAGAAACATGAATATAACATTATGACAATCATCATCATTAAATAAAATGACTCTTACAAATACTCTCATTCACAGACATGAATGCTCTATGTCTGTGAATGCTCTATAATTATTGTCCTGATATGTGCACAGTCTGTATTTCCACTGACAGTTAATCTTATTCTATTTGCATATGACATAAACTGAATTTAAAAAAATTAGGGCAGAATAAAGGTTAAGGGTAACTATGTACATTATAAAAGATCAACCCTTTACTATTTCTAAATTACACTTTTTAATTTGGCAATTCAGAACATTGGGATTTAAGATTTTTTCTCCTATCGCCTCTCCATAAAGAACTAGAAAGCATAAATCACGTATCACCATCTATTATATACTTAATATTTATTTATTTATTTAGAGGTATAATTGACATATAACATGATATTAATTTCAGGTGTACAACATAATGAGTCGATATTTGTATATACTGCAAAATGATCACCACAATAAGTCTAGTTAAGATCCAGAATTACTTATTTATTTAACAAAGCCTTTATATCCCTTGGTATGTGCCAGGCATTGTTACACCTTTACAAATAAGAACTCATGTAATCTTAAGGTTTAAGAGGTTGAGTAACAAATAATAATTATTATTATTATATATAAACAGCACTAAGTTGTCTGTGTAACTTTTTAAAACTAATATGGATCAATTAGGGGTGATATTTGCCAAAATTAGCTAATGGCATGCTTATTAGTACTGATTTCTATCACCAAGCTAGGATTGCTTTGATGCCTCTTTTCTTAAAGTGAATGATCTCTTCACTTGTAAAATACTTTTTTAAGTATTCACAAAAACCAAAAACTTGGATGGCGTAAATTCTCTTTTAAACGCCACTCATTAAACAAAATTCAAATAAACAAAATTTCAGCAGATAATCCCTGGTTTGCTACTCACGAGCTGTGTAGGAAAAGGCCTTTTCTTATCTTTATATAAATAAGGGATCAAGACAATTTTGATTTTGAGTCTCCTTCGAATTCTAGCACTCTATGTTTCTACAATATTATCATGAAAATAAGCCAGACACTAGGAAGTCGGTTTGGTTCTGACTGTGGATTTATGTGAGGATCCTGAAAGCCTATCTGAATCAGGTCTCTGATTTCTCAATTGTCAACAAAAGAACAAAAACTAAAGAAGGTTGATGAAACCATAGTGCAGCCAGGAAATTAAGTGTTTCAGAAGTACTGCCTTACCTGGAGAATCCTGATGCCACCTAAAAAATATTATTGTCAAAATAACATAAACCCTTGGACTGCACAGTAAACACTTTATTCCCTGAAGATTACTGAGAACACTACTGCTTTTCAATAAATGATAATACTTCTGCATGTATTTTAATCACTGTATTAGGCCGTACACAACTTCCCAAATGACTGCCCCTGAAAATAGCAACTTTCTGAATTTCAGTCTCTTGATTGTTTTATCTTAACATCTAATTTTTTTTTCAAGTCGAAACACCTATCATGATGTGCATTAGCTAATTTAGCATTGTTTGGGAGCTACATGCATGGTCCAAGGGTTCTATGGGTGCTGACAGTGTACCCCAATTAAATTGCAAACATTTTGAGGACAGAAAAAACCCTTTATAATTTTTTTTTCTCTAAACAACCTAGTAAAGTCCATCATTCATAATATTGATAAACGCTTAAATATTTGACTATTTTACAAAGAATATTTTTCCCTAGAGTATATCAAGGCCCTTCAAAATGGAAAGCATTTAAGATGTTCATCCTTGTGCTATATCAGGCAAAGGCATGGTTACTAGTTGACCTTGGCCCCCATAAGAAACTTCCTCACCTCCTCATAAAACTCTATATCTCTGATCTATTGTCCTATAATACAATAGGATAAAATTTAACCTGGGTTATTCAAACTAAATCATACCTCCAAAATTCACAGAAGTTGCATACATATTTCCCTCTTATATTTAAAGGCCACATCATTTGATGCAAGAAACAATAAAAGTTTGAATGCCAGCAAGCACGAGACCTCTCTCAGCTTGCTCCCTTACTAACTGAGTGAACTTGGGCCATTTCCTTAACTCACTGAGAACCATTTCCTCAACTGCTCGACAAAGGGTAAGTGGTTAGTTAATATGACCTGCCTTCTTCTTGCCCTCCTCCCTACAGAAGAGAGTAAAGAAGTAGGTATTACACCTTTACAGATTTTAACTCTATACAAAACAAACCAGCTTAACATTGTTCCTTAATTAAGACATCAAGGTTAGCTAACTTCCATTGTCTTTGATATTTTACATCTTACTCCTAATATTCCTTTTGACCATTTATTTATTGATATATTACTAGACCTAGCTATTTTATCATTTCACATAATAAAATCTCAGTGTTGGATTCAAGTCATAATGTCAGCAATTTTAAGAATTGCTTTATGCAAATCATTTAGCATCATTACACTCGAATCTTTGCATCAGTAAAATAAGGGAATTGGGAATCCCTAAACTCTTCTTTAGCTCTCAAATGGATACATAAGATTTAAGATGAAATATGTTGATCTAGTAAGTAAATTTTCAGAAAAAAAGGAGGCCAAATTGCAGGCACTAATACTTCACAAATACACACAGGGCTTTAGGCGTTAGGCTTGAAAGCTTCTTACAGGTTTGGTCACCAAAAAGATATTCAAAACCCCAGTAAACGAGATTGCATGTTAGATGGCTATGTAAGAGAGAATTTCAAATAGCTCATCAGGAAGGCCACGTATATTCAACCAGAGGAAAAAAATCAGTCCATCCAGTAATTAAGAAATACTTTCTACTCCCACCAAAGATGTGCAATGATTTGAAGCAAATGTTGTTGTATAATTACATATGAACATAATTGAGGCTCTCCATTTCTGCTAGTCTTTCTATGTGAGTAAGTGATTTGAAATGGAATGCAAAATTTAAAATACCTTTTTTAAGCAGACCATTAAAATTATACTCTGGGCTCTAAAACTTAGCAGTGAACAAGAAAAATCTTTAGAGACGTGGAGTAAAAAGATAAAAAGGTAGCACAAAGTTAAAAAGCAGAAGATTACATATTTAGTAAAGCCATTATTGGGACAACATTAGCACGGTCTTCTAGGGGTCTAACTACGGAAGCAGAGAGCATGTCGGTATACTCCCTTCCTTCATAATTATCCTTTTAATCTATAATCTTCATAAGAAGGAAGGCTACACCAGGATGAGTATAAGATATACAGTACTGTAATGAAAGCTCAAACCACAATGAAACATGTACTCATTTACCAATTTCCTTCATGGGATGAAAAGACATTCAAATTATATTTCAGGGTAGATTAATGAATTTGCTTAAACATCTTTTTTTAAATGAAGTTTGAAGATCAACTTGATATACGTAAATGGACCCAAAACCAGAATCGTCTGCCGCTTCCTCTCAACTTACTACAACCAGCAATCTGAAATATTGTGGTGAAATTTTCAATTAGTTATTATTTATGTATGTGTACTCTCTCACTAAATATTGAAGAAACCTGGTTATCTCCAGCAACCTGGTGGGGGGGGTTTATGTTTGGTTTGGTTTGGTTCGGTTTGGTTTTTTAATTACAGAGTAAACAAACTGGAAGACTTATTAAGGAAAGTTAAATATAAAAAATAAACAAAATTTCTTATTATAGGAAAACTTCCATTTCTTCAAGTTAAGTCTTTCTCAGAGTATCCCGATGATTTGGATAACTATGTTTTCATAGCACATGTAAATATACACATCTATTTGGTAGAGGTCTTTTGTTGTGGTGGTGGTTCTTTTTAAAATACATAATAGGGTTTTTTTCATCCTACCAGGTTGGAGAGATACTCTCAGAAGAGAAAGGGTTAGAAAAGGAAGCAATTATGTATAAAATGCGTGAAAAGCAGAAAAGGAAGCACCAGTGACAAGAGAAACTAACAGTGAAGCACTGAAAACACTTAGTTGAATTGAGAAATTGATATTACTTTAAAAACAGCAGCATTGTTCCCCCATGTGTCTTGGTTCTTCACTGACTGCAAGTCTCTACTCCCATGGTTGACTGTATCTGGGAGTCCTGCCTGCCCTCCCCATTCAGGTTCAGCCGGAAAATAAGAAAAGACGACAACCCACCTCACATTTCCAACTGTCTCTGTCCCGTTATAAATATCTTCTGTTTCCAGTGCTATTAATAAATCCAACATTTTTTCAAATAAAACAACTTCAGAAAACAACTCTGACTCAATGTAAGAAATAAAGTTTTTGTAGTTTCCTATCTCTTGTGTCAAAGGAAGGGCTGAATCATAATGAAACACATACAGTGGCTTCTAAATTACCCATCTATTTTTAATACATTATTTCCTGAAAACAATCTCATCAATAATTAGCTTCCCTCTCACTTAACTAGAAAACTTAAAATTCAAATGCAAATTTCAACGATCACAAAACATAGGATCTACGCCATTCATTTCTAACATCCTAGTGAAAAGTGATTTCTCAGGCCATTTAATTTCACCAAATTTTTACAGGCATGAAATTCCTATGAATTTCTTTGTAATCCATTCTGTACCTTTTCATTTTATCAAATACTGGCAGCACTCCTTTTCTGCAGACACTGCTAGATGTGACAGAAGTTGATTTTCACCCAAATACCTAACTAGCATTTCACTGCTATTCATTCACACATTTTTATTGAGTGCTTGCTATGTGCTAGACACTTTTAACAGGTGAGTTATAGACCAATCTTGAACCAAATTATTATAATTAATAATGTACATTTTTAGTGTATCAAGGTCACACTCCTACCTAGTCTGGCCACCAAACTCACTAGCAAAAGGTCCTGGGCTCTGCTAATGTACTCAGCCTGTTGCATAATTATTATGTATTCTCTCTTTAAAGGTCAAGTCTCTGCAACAGAAATTATAAGATGCAGACAGAATACCCGTTATTTAAGAAATGGAATGACAAGCAGCACCTAGACAGCACTTAATATTTACATATTACTCTTCCTCACTCTCTTTTTGGGGGAGGACGGGCGAAGAGAGAAACAGAATGGAGGCACGAGGAAATTAGAAGAAGAGACTCAAGATTGGAACACAGGCAAAGATAAGAAACATCTACCCATCTTCTCTGGTACAAGAAGATACGCAGGACTAGAACATCAGAGCAAAAGGAGAAATAGCTACCATTCCCCTTCTCAGGGCCAGGGCTCCGTGGGGCTTCTCTGTGGAAATAATGAAAGGGAGCCAACATTAGAACTATCGAAGGTACAAATCCTCTAATAATTGTATATTCTCCCACTGCAGGTTTTTACCCATCCTTCTTTCAGCCAAGGAAAATATCTATGCTACTGATTATCCACTCACTCTTAAAAATACTAACTAATACTTTTATTTTTCATTCCACAGCAATTGGGTTTTAACAAATCAGGAAATGTGCAAAGCCTGGTATAGTACTCATACGAAGAGTAAGAAGTAACAGCTGGCAGCATAATTATGAAGGAAAAAATATTAAGGAATTTTTATTAAATACCAAAATCAAACTAACAGTCTGGGGTCACTTTGTGTAGTGAAAAGTTTTCCTATACATATAACGAGTTTCTGAATGTGTCTACATATTAAAACAAAAAACAATATGCAATGAACACAACGATGGTATTGAGTCATGTGAAAGAATAAATCCAATATACTTCAATTATGATGGTAAGTATGGAATATATTTTGTAAGGATTTCCCACCAATTTGCTAATGTTTCAGAATAAAAGAAGCTAACATTAATAAGAGAATTAATTTATGGAATATATCATTTCCCAAAACCAACAACGTGGTAGATGAACAGGTTAATTTCAGTTCCATAAAAGGACACTGAAGTAAAAGTTTAAAATGCTCAGAATACTCTAGGCTTTCTTTTAACATCATTTCAAAGAAGGCTTTTAGGATGCCCCCTCCATCCTCCTTCTTTTTTGTCTTTTTCTAGCATTTTCTCCCACACCTACCTCTAGACTTTGGCTCACTCTCAAGCTGTGTAAGGATTTTGAGGCTAATTTGTTTGGTCACGGCTAGACCACCACATGGAAAATGAAAACACCCCACTCTGTAACGTGCTCTGCTGTACAAAGGACAAAATAGCGACACCACAGTAGGAGAGCCACATGCATTTTAATAAAACTATTTCAGATGTCACCTATTTTTAGTAACACTGTCAAATTTTCCATTTGCTACTGGGAATGTGAAGGAGATGTTCACTGGGAATCAAGTTTGTCACAAAATAATCCAGGAACATTTTCCTTGGTATTACAGGTTGATAAGGTTAGATTTGTATACACAGGGAATACATTGTCAGGGGGGCATTTGAGCTTTAGTTTAGTCTTTCATACATCCTTCATGATCTTTGTAGACCCTCCCCCCCAAAAAAGGGAGAAATATAGGCTATATACGACTTTTTAGAGTAGTTTCAAGTTCACAGCAAAACTGAGCAGAAAGTACAGTGTTCCCATATACCTACTGCCCCCCCACATCAACATCATGTACCAGAGTGGTACATTTGTTACAGTCAGTGAACCTACACTGACACATCACTATCCCCTAATGTCCATAGTTTACATCAAGGTTCACTGTTGGTGCTGTACATTCTATGGGTTTTGACAAATGTAAAATGACATGTATCCACCATTACAGTATATAAAATAGTTTCACTACCTTAAAAATCCTTTGTGCTGTGCCTATTCATCTCACCTTCCTCCCTAATCCCTGTCAACCTCTGATCTTTTTGCGGCCTCCACAGTTTTGCTGTTTCCAGAATGTTATATTCTTGGAATCACACAGCCTTTTCAGATTAAATTCTTTCACTTACGCATTTAAGGTTTTTCCATATCTTTTTATGGCCTGATAGCGCATTTCTTTTTAGCACTGAATAACATTCCATTGTATTAGAACACTTCTGATGAAAATTTTATAGCACCTTGCAAGAGGTACAAGGCAGAGGCCACATCTACTTTTTTTTAAAAACTTCCATGTTCCTATCACATAACCGATATCCAGTAAATGAATCGCTGAATGAATATATTATTGATTAGATGAACGTGCAAATGAAGTTACTTACTCTTGCTAAGCCTCATTTTCATTTCCTGTAAAAAGAGGCTAATACAATTTCTCATAACACTACATGAAAACTAGAAGAATACCTTTAAAAGAGTTATTGGCAATAGCAACTATTATCATAAATTGACTTAACTAAAACAATATTTTCAATTTGGGGTCATGAATCTTTTAGTCCCAGGAAAATAAAATGGTGAAGGCAAGAGGAAGTCAAGGCCGGAATTAGGGCGAGACACCTAAGGCACAAAATTTAAGGCTCTCACTCTCCTGTTTGGTGCGTCAAGATCCAAAAAGTTTTCAACAGACTAGTAAAAAGGACCAAAACAAGCAAAATGATATTTAATGTCCTTGAATATAAAAACCTAGAATCCAGATCCACAAATCAAATGCACCAGTAAAGGACAAGGGAGCTCTGGTTTAATAGCAGAAAACATGAGTGTTTTAATTATTCACAAGGTTATTAAGAATCTATATTATAATCTGTTTGCAAAAGTAATCTGTTTACATACATAAGGTGAATTACTAAAAATAAATAGTAATATATAATATATAGTAATAAATATAATATAAAACATATGTAATATAAAAAATAATAGTTCTGGGCTTCCCTGGTGGTGCAGTGGTTGAGAGTCCGCCTGCTGATGCAGGGGACACGAGTTCGTGCCCCGGTCCGGGAAGATCCCACATGCTGTGGAGCAGCTGGGCCCATGAGCCGTGGCCGCTGGGCCTGCGCGTCCAGAGCCTGTGCTCTGCAACGGGAGAGGCCACGACAGTGAGAGGTCCACGTACCGCAAAAAAAAAAAAAAAATAGTTCTTAGTAATAGGTCATCAGCAGTGTCTAGTTCTGAATACTACATTTCAAAACAAATGATGATAAATGGAGATTTTCATAATATCAAATCACTTTGTTGTGTACCAGGAGCTAACACAGTGTTGTAGATCAATTATACTTTAAAAAAAAACAAACTCATAGAAAAAGAGATTAGATTTGTAGTTACCAGAGGTGGGGGGTAATGGGGAAGAGGGAGACTTAGATGAAGGCAGTCAAAAGGTACAATTTTCCAGTTATAAAATAAGTAAGTACGAGGGGTGTAATGTACAACATGATAAATGTAATTAACACAGCTCTATGTCACATAGGAAAGTAGTTAAGTAAATTCTAAGAGTTCTCATCACAAGGAAACAATTATTTTCTTTCTTCAATTTTATATCTATATGAGGTGATGCATGCTCACAAACTTACTGTGGTAATCACTTCATGATGTATGTAAGTCAAATCATTATGCTGTACACCTTAAACTTAACCTGTGCTGTATGTCAATTATATCTCAATAAAACTAGAAGAAAAAAAAAGAAATGAGGAAAACTTTACTGAGAGAACTGTTAAACAAAGACAAGAATTATTAAAGGGGGTTGCAATACCTACTTTTCTGAAGGGCGCTAAGCAGGGTAAATTTCATCTTCTATAGCCTCTACTAAATTCAATTAGGAAACCAGAGACAAAGGAGTGAAGAAAACTAGTTAAATTTTAGCCACTATTAAGAATAGTATATCAAAGAATGTTTATAAAGGAAAAATTCAAATACTAAGGAGAAAAAAGAAAAACTAAAAGTATCTTAAAAGCCAATAATGTTACTAAAAGGACAAAAAAAGAACTAAAAAAAGTTACCAAAAAAAAAAAAAAAGAGAGAGAGAGAAAAACATAATAGAAAAAAGAACCGAGGCTACCCAGTGTTTTTTACATCCCTAGAAACAGTGTAAGTTAAATATAAATAAATGAATAAGTAAGCACACATATACCCACTTTTAATCAGTTCATTTAATAAATACAAGGAAAAAAAGGGAACCATGATAAATTGGAGATTATCTAAAAGAATAACAGAAGAATAAAGGATCTAGGAACCATGTTATCTAAATGGTTAGAAAATGAGAGATAAGTCTGATAAAAGAGCCACCATGTCATATGAGAAATTACTGTTGAAAGTAATGAGGAAGAAAATTAACTTTGAATTGAAATAAAAATTTTTAATAATTGAGTTGTTCAAGAATGGAAAAAATTGTGTCCTAAAGTAGTAATCTTCCTTTCTTCCATTCAAAGAAAGCATTCAGACAGGGGCTTGGTGACCATCTCTAAGTAATACTGAAGATGCTGTAACTCTAGCATTTTCCTCACATTTAGAATGAAATATAAGTAATCCTAAAAACTATGTAAAACACTCCTTAAACACTATGGGATGCCCACTAGACTAATTCTTATGAATTATTTAGAAAAAGTTAGATCTTAATTTTTTACGCTTACTGTGAATTTGGTCTGTAAGTTTATTTTTAGACAGCACAATGAAAAATAATAAAAATGCATGATAGTGGTAAGAAAGCTTATCCACTGTAACTATTTCAGATTCGACATGAAGTCTATGGCTGCACATTTAGCCAACAAATGGTCCACTTTTTATTTTCATATTAAATTAAATTAAATTAGCTTGCAGTTCATGTGGTTCAAAACAGATCTCTTTTCAGGATCTGTCATCATAAAATTCTAAGAGGCTGAACATGAGACAGCAAATAAATGATGGTTGAAAACACTAGAACACTATTTAACATCATATTCATTAAGCAGATATTAGTGAGCACTGCCATACTAAGTATTACAGAGATTCAAAGAACCCTAAAAATGCTGACAATCAAAGCAGGGGATGTCCTTCTCTCGATACACTTACACATGAAATACTTCACCTACATCTATGATCATTGTTACCAGTGATCTAGAGAAGCCTGTAATTAACCTTTCTATTGGATCATGGTATAAGGCATCTGGCCAAGCACATGGGAAGAGTTAGGCAAAATTTTGTTACATGTTTGAAAACAATGGAAGCGTTAAAGTTAAGCCATCCATCCTTCATTTTTTTTAGACCTCCCATAAATAAGAAACAGTTTTAATTTTGCAAAGATTTACTATGGAAAACATATTGAGAAGAAAAGACCACAACATGAACATGGACAAAAGAAATTACTCTTCTATAATATTCATCATCTGGAAGTATTCGGAGTTCTACTTTCCTTCATTAATTAACTTAAAATATAAAAGGGAGCCAGCTAGCAGGTCTATGAAAATTACTAGAATAAAGTTAAAACTTAGGTCTAGAAAGTTCAAAACTTAAGACTCTATAAGAAATGCTAAATTATTTTCAGAAGAAAATAGAAGAAAAGATGAGATACAAGTACTGAATGATGAGACACAAGGAAAAATTAGCAATTTTACTTGCATCTTAAAATCAAGCTCCAGTTCATTTCTTCCTTTAAAGTGTTAAATGTAAGTAAAATGTGCTGCTTGATACAATACAGAAAATGCTACCAAAGACAGAGAAGATAGAAATTAGAGTCCTAAAATTTTCTATTATCACAAAGGTCAACCTACACACCCATGAATGGCTGGCATGTGCCACCAAACTTGAACCTACCAGTGAAGAAACTGACACTTCAGTTCTCTATAATATGGACTCCCCTACCACCAAATGAGCCTGAATTGATTAGTTGACCCTAGTAATTGTTACTTTTTTAAAATTCCAGAATCAGTTGCCTTTTGCCTCTCTGCGTTTTCTCACTGGTAGGCTCAAGCCCGGTGGCACATGCCAGTGGTTCTTGGATGTATACGTTGATCTTTGTGACAATGAAAAATTTTAGACTCGAATTTCTACCTTCTCTACTGCAGAAAGGCAAAAGGCAAATAACTGATCGGGAGTTTAAAAAGTTAACAGTATCACAGTCATCTAATCAACTTGGTTCATTTGGAAATAAGGGAGTCCTTATTATGGAGTAACTGAAATGCCAATTTCTTCTTTTATTACCTCACTGTGTGCACGCTCATTGAGGAATAAGACAAAGTTTAATGACTAAAGACACAAATGACCTAATGAATAAGGGTGAAGAATTTGATTCAAACAAGTCACTGGTAGTAAACACCCCCCCACACACACACACACATTCAGTGATTCTTTCTTCCATTGCCAAG
Organism: Hyperoodon ampullatus; assembly: GCF_949752795.1. Classification (NCBI taxonomy): domain Eukaryota; kingdom Metazoa; phylum Chordata; class Mammalia; order Artiodactyla; family Ziphiidae; genus Hyperoodon; species Hyperoodon ampullatus. The sequence goes on along the minus strand of NC_136924.1, from coordinate 8,953,394 downwards.
GGCAATAGATTTTAACAGTACAAATGGCCTTTTGTCATTCCATGTACAGAGACATAATAATAATTCAAGAATTCAAGAATTATTACATGATATAGGCCAAATTGTATTATACAGAATTATTGAACTACAGGCTCAATTCCCAAAAGAATATTATATAACAGTGAAATAAATACAAGACAGTTTTAGGGAAAGGAGAAAACTTCTTAGATACCAGGTAAAATGGACAAAATTGATTTTTATAGAAGAAAGAAAAATTCTTATTTCTTCTAACTTGTGTTCCTATGTTCATATACTGTCCTCTGTCCACTTCAGCAATTCAAGCTAAACTATTTCTAGAGTATGGATTGGAATAAGCAGAAGAAAAGTTTTATTTGCCTAGACAAATCTTATCCAATCTTTCTTCCAAGAGAAGATTCCAATTAGAATCTTCTCTAATTTTTCCTATCTCTACTAAATATTTCCAGTACTTGGAAATTTACTGACTTGCAAGCCTGCCGTTTCCATTCTTAGAAACAACAAACAGTCAAAACAGTCCTCTCATCTGTAGAAATAAATTTCTAGGCCCAAGATGGAGCCACTCCTGCCCAGGGTGCCATGTCAGCAAACTCAAACTTGGACAACTTTCATGTTCCTGTAAATGCTCTGCTTGACCAGAAATTAGTATATCCAGTCAGCCAATCCCCAAATGCCAGGCCAATTCTGGGCCTTCTCACCCCAAACTAGCCTATGTGACCTCAGCCAATCAGATATTTTCTATGTTTTCCTGCTTTTTGCTCTTTATCCCATATAAAAGCTACCAACTTTCGACCCCATTTTACAGTTCTATGAAAGGAGACTGTCCACTTCATGAAGTGTTAAATAAAGTTTGTATCACCTAAATGGTCTTCTTTAATCATTTTTTTAACATGTCTTAACCTCAGCCCAATGTTATTTGAAGTAAAGCCAGCCAGATTCTTAGTGGTCCTGAGGTAACAGAGCCACTCCACACACTTGCAGGAAGATGAAAGTCTATTGTAATGGACATACACTCTCACTTATTACAAACTCATACTGGGTCTCAGAGGTCACAACATTTTAAAACCATCACCAGGGCACTATCTAATCAAGAGGTTTTTGGAGGTTTCCTGGTGGACTCTTAAAAACACTGTGGCCCTCAAGAAGTCAATGAGTATTAAAGGAGCCCCTGATTCTAGGGTGATGGGAATAGAGTATGTGGATCGCATATGTGCATCAAATAAATGCCATTCAATTTTAAATAAATTCTTCATGAGTAAAGCTTAATTTCACTAAAAGAATTTGAGCTACTATGTTTGGTCATTCTGGAATGATTTAGGTTTTCTTGATGTCTTAACGTTTTAATGTCTTAAGGTTTATAAATTTTTTAGCAACTAGAATGGAAAATTTCCATGTTCACTTCTAAAATGAAGAATTAGAGAAAGCATAACCAGCGCATTCAACTCAACAAAGTTTTTTAAAGGGGCCAACTTCCTTTTAGACAAAATGTGTTCATTCATATATACAATCATTTAATACATACCTACTATATCAAGTATTATGCTCAGTTATGGAAATAAAGATGAGCACCATCTGCTTCCAGAGGGAAGAGAGATGAAGTTAATATAGGTCTATTAGAATCCTTAAGGAAGTAAAGGGAGGTAAAGACTTGCTCAAATTAAACCACTCTCGCTCCAACCTCAACCCAGGCACCTGAGAAGAATCATCCTGTATAATGGAAGCTAATGGAGCCCATACTCTCTCCTGGGAATGGGCAGTATTATCCTTCAGACTGATTCAACATGTCACTCTGAAGCATATGGGGCTCTTCAGATTTGCTGGGTCACACCTTCACTGTGCAATGAATTAAATATTTTAGCCTCCAAACTTTCACTCCTGCTTCTTCCTGGACAACAACATATTTATCTTCAGCAGAACACTTGCCAACATCAATACAACTTGAAAGAGAGATTTCCCACAATGGGGATTGACTGTTATGATCCCTTTTAAATTCAAGGATAATAGAGAATTCAATTCCTGACCCCAAATGTCAGAGGAGCTACATTTTTGCCTCCAATGTTAAATGTAAGGTTGGATCAAGCCTCAGGGGAATTCTTAATTGTGTCTTTAAAAACTGGAAAAGTAAAAAAATAGTATTTAAAAGAGTATGGTTTTAAATATTTTCCAATACAAAAACCTTCTCACTAATCAGTATAAATTTGATTGGTTGCCAGAGGCACATTAGGCCATGGGTTTCTAAGACTTTGAAAACCACACAAGAAATCCCAAAGAAATCATTTCCAAACAATATAAATCAAGCTACATTTTGCCATACGGATATCCTACAATGCTTTACATGTACAGCAACCTCAGTGAAATCAGTAGACGCAGCCTACCTGATGGTAAAGCATACATAGAACTGTGGGCTACAAGATGCTAACCAGAAAGGAAACATTAGGAATATGGAATCAGAAGAGAGGACAGAATTTACAGGTTACAAAAGTTAAGAGTTCAGAGAAATAACCATGACAAATTTCAGCCAAGTGATGAAAGGAATGATAATAAGACAAGGATCTGGTTGTTAAATTTAAACTACAATCTGAAATGTTGGCAAAGATAATGGAATTAGCATCTGGTCTTCGTAATGAAGTGTTTGAGGTTGATCCACTCATGGAACGAAGCATAAAAATCAGGAAATGCATGAATGAACAGCTTTAATTGAAATTACATAAAAAGTCCTTAAGAAAATGACCACGCTGTTATCTGTCACATACTACTCTCAGAAAATCCCATTGGTCATCTCAAGTTTAGGAGCACCTGCCATGTCCCCTCCCTCCTTCATGCCCTCATACATTGTTTCACACCTACCCCTTTACATCTAAAAGCGGTTTACATGTTTTAAAAAAAGAAACAAATAACAGGTCCCGAATGGAGTCACTTGTGCTGAGCCCCAGGTCAGTAAACCAAGACAATATCTAATCTAATCATAGTTTCAGCCTATCCCAGAAATGTGACCTATAACCAGGTAATCTGGAATTAAGTGATTAGCACTAGTGAAGTAATCTGCATGACAGACCCCAGCCCTTCCCCCAAAGGAAAGTGACCTTGTCTGAAACAATCCACTTTTTCTTAGAAACTTCCTTTTTCAGCCTCCTTCTGTCTTCTATCCCTAAAAGCCTTCCATTCTGTATAGTTCCTAGGACCACCTTTCTACTTTCTAGATGGGATGCTGCCCAATCACTGAATAAAGCCAATTGGATCGTTAAATTTATTCAATTGAATTTTTTTCATTAACAACATCTCCACTTTTATCTTTTCTTCCATATCACTGATTCTCAAATTTCCTATTAGATCTTTCCATCTGGATTTCAAGCAGTACTTCAAACTCAACATTTTTAAATACTCCTCATATTCCTCAACCACATATGACTAGTTCTGTGAGCAGCCTCTTCATTTTCAGTTTTTGCTGACTCCAATTTGATTTGGTTCAAAATCAAACAATTCAAGCAATGCCCTGTCTTCTGTATCTGTTCTTTACTTTCTGTTCCTTTCAGTAATAACTGGTAATTCTGGCTCTCATTACCTCTTAGTCTGATTACTGAAATAGCCCTAATTTGTTTCCCATCTGATTGTTTTCTACATGCTTCCTTTCTACTCCTCCCTAAATACTACATCAAGATTATATTGTCAAGGCATGAGATGACTATGGAGCATACCTGTTCAAAAACCATCCATAATTTCCTTTTACTTGCCAACAAAACACACTTATTTTGGCTTGACATGAAGGGTCCTCAGCAATCGATCTCTAGTCTTTTTTCTATCTTATTGTCCTCGACATGCCTATGCGTATGTCACATTATAGCCAAACTAGATAAACAGGATACCCCCTTCGATGCTTTGTACTCTCCCATCTTAGTAGCTCTACCTGGTGATAACTTTCTAAGCTAGAAACATCTCCCTCAAAAGCTAATTTCCTCAAAGAAGCCTTGGTCATTCATGCTGAAAAACAAAACCTTCCCCTTACTTAAACTGCTAAGACAGAAACAAGGAGTTATAGAAGAGTGGTTAAGACAATGGATTTGGCATGCGAATCATCTGGATTCTAAAGTTAGCTCTGTCAACCACTAGCTGACCATCAGCAAGTTACTTTATCTCTATAAACCGTAGTATCTTCATCTGTAAAATGGGAATAATAATAAATACCTGTATTTTAAGGATTGTTGTGAGAGCTAAATGTACCAGCACCTGGGAAGTAGCCATAATTGCCAATCATCAGCAGCAGCAGCAGCACCATTCCCCATTCCCTCTGGTAGTGTAATCAGTGTACTGTGACACCAGAGGAAATACAGTTGGTACTACATCTTGATCATCATGATCTCCTAGCGCCTACTAGAATACCTGGCACATAGGAGTTCAATAAATGATGGTTAAAAACACAACTGCACATAGATAAGATAATAGAAGGAAATATAGCTTAAAAGAGTAGGGCTGGTAGGAAAAAATTTTACCAAGCCCAGTAGTGTAAACTGGCTGCCAGAAAAACTTATGAAACTTCAAAAACATAGTTGATCGATCAAGGGAAGTAGTAGTTTCATGGTATACTGCTCAGTCTAGGGCCACATATTAATTAAATGTGGTACTGATTAAATGGAATATGTCAAGAGAAAGGTGACCAGAATGGTTAAGGATATAAAAATAAAGCCAAATAAGAAACTTCTGAACAAAGGAAATGGAATATTTAAATTGAAAGTGAAAAGCTCAAGTGCAGATAGGACCATTGCCTTGAAATATCTGAAAGACTGTCACTTGTAAAAGGGAATAGCTGACCTCTGTGTGGCTTCACAGGGAAAAGCTTAATAAGGGAAAATGTAGTGGAAAGAATCTTTTGACTTAATAAAAATAGAACAACTATTAAAGATGCCCAGGAATATATCAGCCTTAGTACTATTATTACAAAGTAGTGAGTCCTCCATAAACATAAGCATTCAAGCAGAAACTAGATAGCATCTGCCAGAAATGCTAGGAAATTTTAAAATATATATATTGCCCTAAGTACTACGTAGTTGAGTTCCTACACATTTTAAGGAAAAGATACTAGTAAATATTATTACATTGAGGCTAGAGAATAAATGAATGTACTGGTCTGATATGTCTGTTAAACTTTGAGTTTCCACAGAATGATAAAATTGGGTATACAATATGATTGTAATCAAGTAAATTATATATACCAGTTAAATCTAATAATAAAAAATGAAAACTTTTTCTAGGGATAGAGGCTCTAAGTGATTTCACTGTTTCTTAAAATTTGTCCTTAATTATTAAAAAATCATGCTCTAAATCAGTCACATTTCTTGCATAAAAGAAACACCTAATTCTCAATATTTTTCTACAGGCTTACAAGATATTTATAAAAGAAATAAGGGAGAATAAAAGAAAGCAAAAAAGGGAGGGAGGGAAACGGACCAAGCCAGTCAAGGATTTATAATCTAATGTGTTCATTGATTTCAATGAGCCTAGAGATGACTTTTTATCACATATAAAGGACAGCCTCAAAAATTTTATCATAACTGTCTTTGATAAAGCTATTCCACATGATACAGAAAAATATCCAATAGATTAAGTTAATAAAACTCAACTTGATTTTAGTTCTGTCTACATTTCACATCGATTTGATGTCACTTTAAATGTCCCTTCCATTCAAAAGAATTAGTTAAGTCTGTTGACATTTTCCATTAAACAGACTACCTGTGATACATGCAGATTTCCAGTTTGGCCATTATTTTAAAGTAATTCCTTACCTCTTATGGAGTTTCTCTTTAATTCTCAAGGAACTTAAGGATTCATGAATCAATTTTCTCTATATAATCACTATGAGAGAGATGCAGCTAAAATAACATCCAATGACAGAGAGTCTAAGACAACTACAATAACTGATTTTGTTTCTAGTATGTTTCAGTGAGATATAGTAGCCACTGAGGAAGAAAAATTAAGGCATCAACAATATCCTAAAATTTGAGTTATATTTAAATAGCTTAGGAAGCAGAGCATGCTACAGAAAACTTCAAATAGACCTCGACAAAACACATTCAGTGGGACTTCCCTGGTGGCACTGTGGTTAAGAATCTGCCTGCCAATGCAAGGGACACGGGTTCAATCCCAGGTCCAGGAAGATCCCACATGCTGCAGAGCAACTAAGCCCATGCACCACAACTACTGAGCCTGCGCTCTAGAGCCCGCAAGCCACAACTACTGAAGCCCGTGTGCCTAGAGTCCGTGCCCCGCAACAAGAGAAGCCAGCGCAATGAGAAGCCCGCGCACCGCAACAAAGAGTAGCCCCCACTGGCGGCAACTAGAGAAAGCCCGAGCGCAGCAACGAAGTCCCAATGCAGCCAAAAATAAATAAATAAAAATAAAAGTAAAAAAAACCACATTCAGTAATTTTCCTATAGCAAGGATTTAAATAATATCATTGTATATAAATGGTTCCTTCATTCCGATAAATGTACACGAGCTCTTACCACTGCAATTTAAAAAACTGTATTTTGAGTTTCTAAAATAATTTGCAAACATATGAAACTTCAGACCTGTCCTTTGTTCGAAAATAATAATTTAAACAATTTTTTTTCCCTGAGTATTCCTTATAACATATCCATTTACACTGATTTTTCCTATTTGTATTGTTTCTAACACTGATTATAATTTACACATAATATTAGCTTAAGAAATATGTATAGTAAGCAGCCAAATTAGTATCATTCTTATGAAATATTGGCTTTCCCTGGTGATCCAGTGGTTAAGACTCCACGCTTCCACTGCAGAGGGTACCGGTTTGACACCTGGTAGGGGAACTAAGATCCCACATACCGCATGGCACGGCCAAAAAAAAAATCATTCTTATGAAATATAAACATAAAAGAAATTGGCCAAGCCTCAGTAATTCATTAGAATATAATTTCCATGAGAGCAGATTTTTCTGTACCACGATGTGCAGAAGTACTCAGTCGGTGCTCAATAAATATTTCCTACATAAAATGAATGAAAAGCATTTGACTTCCATTCTATAAAAGTCTTGTTGGAAAATATAAAATTTCCCATGCTTTAAATAAGATGTTATGGACCCAATTTGGAGATCAATATGTTACATGTGAAATGTTTGAGTTTTTTCCCTAATAGTTCTGTTATTAGTGTAAATTATAATTTCTACGTTGTTTAAAACTAAAACAGCTTGTAATGTGGAACTCATATGTACATGGTACCCTCGCTTTTTACATGAAAGACAATTTAAAATCTCATCCATGATACTTTAGGGAAAATCAAAATCTTCTAACATTTGATGGTAATCAGCATAAGCTTCCTTTGACCACAGCAAAGGGAAAAAACATACACTTTTCCTTTTTTAAAGAAAGTGGTATGTAAGAACAACTGATTATACTTCACTTCTCTCTTATTAAACAGGTATAGATTTTGATTATGAGCGACATTTTCTCTTTGTATACAAAGGTAAATATCATTACACACAACCAAAGCATTCCAAGTTTCTTCAGAAAAAGACTCTACATATAAATTCTCAGTTTCAGCTCTTCCAAAATGGAGAGATTAAGGTAAAGTACATGGAAAGGACTGGCCTAACTTAGATAATATACAAATTATACAAACCCATTTCACACATATTTCTATCCAATACAAAAGACAGCTGAAGAAAATTCTGTACATCCTGGGCATGGGATTCCTATGTTTCTTCTCAAAGTCACCAATCCAGAGAATGTTTGTAAGAAAGGATTACTTCTTGTCTATTACTCACCCCTGACATGAATCCCCAACTCTCTCTCACATTCCAGTCCCCCAAACCACTAGGCTCCAGGCAACTGTCAAGGAGCGACTGATTACATACATAGAATCCACTCCTACCTGCAGCCCCTATCTATGCCCAGAGACCATGGGTTCAAAAAGTAAGAAACAATGCAAATGAATAAGTGTTTGTGAGAAGGTCTAAAAGCAATAAAACTGATTTTTAAATCTATTCCTAGATCCATTTATATCTTATATCTTTATACTATTTCTGTGCTTTTTTTCATTCTGTGGCACCACCTCAAGGCGTCCATTTCCCCCACAGAAAATCTCCTCCTTGAAAACGAGTTCCAATGCAACTTTCTCCTTAAACCTACCAAAACTGCACCCAGAGGATTGAAGCATTCCTTCTGTGCAGTCAAAAAGCTTGCTGCGCTTGTTTTACTCTCCTTTGTAATATTAGCTATATAATATATGATGAATCTCTTCCCAGCTAGGGTATAATGACATTAAAAGAAAGATCTGAGGCTTTTTCTTTTTATTTATCTTATAAAGTACCTAGCATGATACAGAGTAGACATTCAAGAAAAATCTATTAAACCAGATTTGGAATTTTCTTCCAATGTATATTACTTATGCCACTGTATATTACTGATAACTAGCTGTTAATATTCTTTATTTCTCACCATGGATGCTTTCATTTACTATTTCTAAATATTAGCAGATTTATAAATGAATAATTTCAGAGTCAATCATTTTCTCTCATTCAGGGTAGAAAGTTAATTGAGATATATTTCTTTTTTCATTAAAATAAATCAGTGAGTAATGGATTAAAGAGAGTAAAAAATCTTGAAAATAGCGGCTAATACCAAATGGAGAGAGAGATTCTATAAAAGCTTAAGTATAATTTGATATTGTAATGGACAAAACTTTTGACTTATACAAATTTACATTTGAAAAAAAAGTTGATTATAGAACACCTATATGCAGAAGTGTTAACAGAAAAGAAAAAAATATATCTATTATAAAATAAAACTAATTAGAAACTGTTTAGTAAAAAGGTTTGTTACACTATCTGAACAAAATAGACAAGAAGGGATTACTTAAATTATAATATTGAACTATTAATACCTTTGAGATGCAGCAAATAGCAGCAGAAAAGAACACTGGACTAGATAAAAGACTCAGTACAAGCTTTGTCTCCAGTACTTAAAAAGGACCTCGTGGCACACAGAGGGTGGTCAGTGAGTATCTGAGCAATAAATAAGTAAACAAAGAAAGGAATGAGAGTGTATAATGCTTGATGATTAATGTATTTGATCTTCCAGTTCAGTTTCCATATCTACAAACCAACAGCAATAATTCCTTCCTTATCTAGGAATTTTAGAGATTAAATAAGATTATAAACATAAAAGAGCTTTTAACACTACAAAGCAATGTACAGATAAAAGTCATTTTATTGTAATTAACTTATCTTACTGTATGTAGAAATAAAATTATATTGCCAACTATTTTTCAAGCAAGCATAATATCAAAAATCCTGGAAAAAAAATTTAAAGGATACATGTACACTACTTATATTACCATCCACTTCTTTTTCTGCGTTTCAAAAAAATTCATGTTGTTTTAGGTAATTCAGTTAATCATCTCTGAGGTATCTAGAATTTTAATAAAATTTTAGTTCTATTTATATCAATAATTTCTATTGCCTTTTAATCCCCAGAGAAGAAGCCACAAACCATTTTTTGAAGACTGACTCTAGAGATGTCAATTTCTACATCTAATTAAATTTTTTTTTGCGGTACGCGGGCCTCTCACTGCTGTGGCCTCTCCCATTGCGGAGCACAGGCTCCGGACGTGCAGGCTCAGCGGCCATGGCTCACGGGCCCAGCCGCTCCACGGCATGTGGGATCTTCCCGGACTGGGGCATGAACCCGTGTCCCCTGCATCGGCAGGCAGACTCTCAACCACCGCACCACCAGGGAAGCCCTACATCTAATTAAATTTTATCCAAGTCTTTATCAAATAAAACTTGACATTTCTTAGAGCCCATTATGAGTTAAGAATGGGCTACTCACTTTCAGATAGCTACACATATAAACTGGATAATTATGCTTTTAATCATCCATCTATATTTTAAATAGTTTTACTTTTACTCACTCATATATTCACATAAATTCATACAATTCCTTTCTAGCCTAAATCTCTATATAAATCTATGTATTAGTGTGACTCCAACACCTAGTATACCAATATTCTGTCATTGGTCTATTTATGATCTCCTAGAATAAATTAGTCTGGATATTTTCTGTTCGTTAGTTATTCCAGGGAAGGTGGATTTTGCCTCATACGATGCTGCTTCTCTACCCTCATCCAATGTGGCCACACACTCAGAAGTCATACATTATTGATCTAAGGTCTAAGAACACATTTATGAAATATTATTGACATGGAGTCACAGAAGTATGCTTTGCCTCACATTACCCTTCTGGCACATCTAAGTCTACATTTGGTGTGTATGTCACAGATGAAACTGAGACTGAACTATATCTACTTTATCTCATAGAGGCAGCACTCACACATGATATGAAAAGGGAAGATTTTCCCACCAATCGACACTGAGCCAAAGGAAACTAGTTATCCCTCTGTTTTGCTCCATATGAATAACACAATTTAGAGACTTGTTCCTAACACTCTGGTTTAAGCTTCTCTGCCCCTCCAGTCTTCTGTCAAGGAGTTAATGGTCTGGAAACTAACACTTAAGTGAACTGGGTAAAATACCTAATTAAAGGAACCCTGGGTGAATCCTTTTATAAAAAGAAAAATCATTTGGCAATGAACACAATCACCTCCTTACATGATATTTCATAGGTTTAAAAACTGTATGTTGAGTGAGGCAGCACATTTGTATCTTAGAATATTTCTCTTAATTATTTAGAATTTGAAGATCTACCTTCACATTCCTGTTTGCTTCAAACAACCTCTCAATCAGTCCTATGTATTAAGGCTCCGTTTTGAACTGAAAGGGGTTGATTTTTCAACCAAAGAAATTCCTGAAATTTTTAGGGAAAAAAAAGTCAGTAGGGCTTCCCTGGTGGCGCAGTGGTTGAGAGTCTCCCTGCTGATGCAGGGGACACGGGTTCGTGCCCCGGTCCGGGAAGATCCCACAGGCCACGGAGCGGCTGGGCCCGTGAGCCATGGCCGCTGAGCCTGCGCGTCCAGAGCCTGTGCCCCACAACGGGAGAGGCCACAACAGTGAGAGGCCCGCGTACCGCAAAAAGATAAAAATAAAGTCAGTATAAGCAGTTTTTATTTTTTTTAACATTTACAGACTCCTTAACTCCATATACTTTGACTTGGACCCCCCTCATCTGGGCCAAACTGTTTTCTAAAAGGTGGCCAACCTCCTTAATCTCACAAAAACATTTAATGCTATTGTCTACTATATTTGTTTTAAAAGCCTCTCCTCTACTATTCTGTGAAGTTGTACTCCTCTTTCTGCTCTCAGAAGCTCATTTTCTCTTCTCTTCTGTTTCCACTTCCTCCTTTAAACCAGAAAGCTTTTAACTATATTGTTTTCTTCGATTTACCACCCCACAGAACTCAACGGTCTTATCTTGTCAATGAGAATGAGTCCAATATTTTTTCCACCAAAAGAGTCTCTTTCATATTTCCAATTCCAACCTGTTAGGTGTATGCATCTGGATGTCATGATGTCATGATGGCCACTCAAACTCAACATATCCAAAATTTAACATCTTTTTCCTATATTCCTGACATTTGTTAATGGTACCCAGTCTTCCCAGACACCCTGGATCAAAACACTGAGGGCTACCTTTGACTCTGTCTCATATTCTAACCTGCATCAAGTCCTGCTGATAATACTTCTACGGTATTTCACACCTTGCCATTCTCTCTACGTTCCAGCTTCCATTAACAACATTCAGGCCCTCGTGGCTATAAGCCAGGAATACTACAGAAGCTCCTTAAAGGCTTTCCGCATCACCAGACCATCTTCTCTAAGTACCCTACACTGTCAGACTAGCCTTCCTACTGCAGGGCCTCCTTAAAGAGGTTGCTCCTTATTTCCTTACCACAAGGGCTAACCCACTTGCCTGCTACTCTAAGCTTCCATAATCCATTCTCATTCTGCCTTTTCAACATTATCTCTAACGTTTATTCATCAAACCAAGCAATTCACTTTTCTGTATGTCATGCACTTTACTTGGAATTCCCTCCTTTACATCCTATTGTCTTCGTCAACATAGTTTCATCCTTCAAGGAGAAAAACTTTAAAAGTTTCTTTGAATTCCCCACTTGGGAATCAGTTCTTCTCCTTCAAGTGCCTTCAGCCTACTGCCTTATGTCCCTTATTACATTGGAAGCTGTCCTCATCCCCGCCCTGCACATAGAGCCTTGCATATAAGAGATTCTTAAAAATGATGGTCAAATATTTTGAAAGTTGTCAAAACCCTTGCTTCCCCTTTAACAGGTTTAAAAATAAATACAGTGATACAAAAACACACATAATTTACAAGAATATAGCCTGGTACCCAGCACTTCCATGCACTTGCCTTCTAAGCATGCCAATGTGTGTTTATGATTTAACCCCCTCTTTGTTGTTTAAAAATGATCTACAACCAACTGGGACAGCTCTAAACTACACACAAACACATTCCATATTTCCCAGTAAATGCTAACAGGAAAAATGTGTTTGTATATGATTTGACTCTACCAATCAAAATGCAACAAGGACAAACCCTGTTTTCCCCTTACCCCTGCAGAAAGTGTGGACATGACATCTTTATTATTTCATCAATGAGAATCATACATTTCCAAGTTCTCAAGTGCGGGAACTCTAAAACTACTAAAATTTGGGGGAGGGGAGTGTTAACTAGTTTTGACTATTTTAGGAGCTTAAGTGAATTCTGACGTTTATACTTTTTTCCCCTTTTCCTCCAATAATCTGCTTTAATGACAAAAATATGAGCTCTGAAAACACAACAAAGAAAACAACTTGAAAGAGAAGAAGGAAGCCTGCTGTCCAGCTGGGTGCCAAGTGCTAAGATCAAGTGCCCAGACACACAGTTGAAGAGAACAGAGACCATGGCAGAGTCGGAGTTGTAGTAGACGCAGGTGAGCAGCACCGTGAGGTAAAAAGCCAGATGTTTCCTTCCACCCTGGGAAATGCCTGTTTCCCAGCATCCTCAGGGGCCGTGGGTCTTTTTGTTTGCCTTCTTATGAACTGTCCTTTAGTGTGCTGGCTACAGGCCAGGCACTGTACCTAGAGTTTAAGAGTGTTAGCTGATTCAATCCACAAGCAATCCACAGTGAGGAAGATACTATTAGTATCTTTGGTTTACAGATGAAGAAATTGATGCTCAAGAAGTTAACTGCTTGCCTGAGATCACACACAGCTATTAGTTGCCACGTTAAATTCTTAACCTCTCTGCTTCAGACCTACAAACATAGATTATATTCGTTTTTACTTGTTTATATTTATTTGCTTTATCATTATTATGTTATTACTTATTCCTATGGGTGTCTCATAAAAGGCCAGAGAGGGCCTCCCTGGTGGCGCAGTGGTTGAGAGTCCGCCTGCCGATGCAGGGGATACGGGTTCGTGCCCCGGTCTGGGAGGATCCCATATGCCGCGGAGCGGCTGGGCCCGTGAGCCATGGCTGCTGAGCCTGCGCATCCGGAGCCTGTGCTCCGCAACGGGAGAGGCCACAACAGTGAGAGGCCCGCATACCACAAAAAAAAAAAAAAAAAAAAAAAAAAAAAAAAAAAAAAAAAGGGCCAGAGAACTTGACTTGACCTGAGACTCTTGACAATAAAACAAGCCTGACTGCAGGCGCGTGTGCTGGTTAAAGTGTCGCCATGATGCTCCTTCATGCTCCTCGGTGATACAATGCCCCAGTAAGTAACACTGAGGGCTTCACCAGCAAGACCCCTGTTATGGGTTGAGCTGTTTTCTTCCACAAAAGATATGGGGGAGTTCAAACTCCTAGTGCCTCAGAATGCAACCCAGTCTGAAGATAGACAGGGTCTTTACAGGGGTAATCAAGTTCAACCCGAACGAAGTCATTCGGGTAGGCCCTAATCCAATATGACTGCTGTTCTTATACAAAAAGAAAATCAGGACACAGACACACACATACACAGAATGCCATGTGAAGATGAAGACAGAGATCAGAGTAATGTTTCTACAAGCCAAGGAATGCCAGACATTGCCAGCAAATCAGCAAATCACTGGAAACTAATCAGCAAATCACTGGAAGCTAGGAGAGAGGCATGGAACAGATCCTTCCTTCATGGCCCACAGAAGAAACTAACCCTGCTGACAGCCTGATTTCAGTCTTCTAGAACTAGGTGTTTTTTCCTGTATTACCCAGCTCGTGGTACTGTGTTATGGCAGCCCTAAGAAACTAATACACACCCCCCGCTTCCAAAAATTTAAGAGACATGTGGCCACAGTAGCAAATAAGAGACCATATTTCCATTCTACCTCTGCATGTATTCCCTAGGAAATGCCTCTTAGTATATTAAATTCACTTCTCACCTCTGGGAAACAGCAGGACACAGCCTCTCTTCCTGCAATAGGCACCCTGGAAGGGAGAGCCAAGTGATTCCCGAACAAGGTAGGCTTTGCATCATCAGTCTGTACCAATCTGCACTCTGGTTTGCAGGACTGAGTTCATTTTTCACCACTGAGTGTATTTCTCATGAGTGTTATCAAGAGTATAGTAAGTCTAGGTAAGTTTCAAAATTACAGATAGCTACTACAGATAAGTTAATTACCTGGTAGTAATTCTCCCATGGAAATATTTTATAAGCTCGAATTTCAGCTAGACTGATGCACAGGCTGGCAGAAAGGAGTGACCTCAGGTTTTATATCGGGGAGGAATGATAATTTTTGCTGGAGTTACGAATGCAATGTGGGCTTTTCTGAGTGCCTCAACCAGAGATCATTGCTCTTGAAAACAAAATTTTGCCTGCAAATATCATCATTGCTTGGATTTGTTTTAAATGTATATTTTCTTTACCTCTAGCTGTTCATTAGTCACAATTTCTCTAAGTAGAAAACCTTTACGTCTTTTATAATAAAAATTAGATCGGTTATATGAAGAAGGATTACTCTTGAAAAAAATGCTTTGCAAACAAAAATTTAGAGATATCCACAGTACCTAGGAACTATGAGTGTCATAGCATTTCATATAAATCACATGATCCAATCTTCCCACCGAGCCTAAAATGACTTAATATTGTTCTGGTTGTGTCTATGTAAAACCCTTCAAAAACATGTACTAAATATATGAATAAGCCAGCAAGCCATGGTCAGATACTTCAAAGGCTGATGAACTACAGCCTATTATCTTAGAAAGTGGATTTACTGTCCAATGCACAGAAGTGGACAACAAAGGTACTGAGGTATGTTTTCACATAAGTTTCTGACATGACATTTTTTTTTTTTTTGTCTCCGTAGACCTAATTTCACACAGCAACCAATATATATGATGGCACTTGAAGAAAATAGTTAGTGATACTGAAACAACCACGTATCAGCCTACCGCATGGTCATTTCTACGAGAAATTCGGCCAGCCTATTCACTTTAACAACCTATTAAGGAGGTCAGTTAGGATGGTTAACCTATCCGGTTAAGGAGGCCTATTTCTCTGAAGTCCATAAGAGTGGCTGTCTCCTTCATTATGCTACAGAAGTATAAGGATTGCCTTCGTGAATAGAACAATGAATGAGAAGACAGCTTCCACCCCTTTTATTGAAATTATAATTAGTAACACATAACCTCACAGCAGCACCTAGGCTTTACAGGAAGTAATATTTCATCAAATTACTTTCCAACGGTAAAAATAAAAACTCCATAATCACTTGCAGACATCTCTAACGTTATGAAAAACAGCAATCAGTATTGCAGAAAACAAAGCAGGGAAGATAATAAACAATATAATATATGAACAGTATAGTGTAAACAGTTTGAGTCTGAAAGGCAACTAAATCGATTGTTTCAGATACTCTTTTGATCTAAATCATAGCATGAACCAACATGTAGCCTTCTATTACACAGACATATCTTAAATAATAATTTTTTATTATTAAAGCTAACTTTTATTGTGATCTGATTATAGCTAACCAGATGATGATTTAAATAGAATTTCACAGAATTGTGAAGCAGAAACTTTTATATCCCCATTATTTATTTATTTTTTTTTTTTTGCAGTACGTGGGCCTCTCACTGTTGTGGCCTCTCCCGTTGCGGAGCACAGGCTCCGGACGCGCAGGCTCAGCGGCCATGGCTCACGGGCCCAGCCGCTCCGCAGCATGTGGGATCTTCCCGGACCGGGGCACGAACCCGTGTCCCCTGCATCGGCAGGTGGACTCTCAACCACTGCGCCACCAGGGAAGCCCTATATCCCCATTTTACAGGTGTGGAAACTGAGGCTTAGAGGAATAGAGTAACCTGCCCAAGGTCATAACTAGTAGCTGGCAAGCTGCAGAACCTGCACTTACATCCCAGGCTCCCAAGTTCACTTGCTCTGGCTTTTTAGGCCACGTTGCTTCTTAACAGACACAGCCTAGAAAGAAGGGGGCTTGGGAAGAAGTCTCAACCGAGGTTTCACCAAAGAGGGTGATACGTACAACCTCAGATAAGGTCTCTGAAGCAACTGCTGAAACTGATCCTGGCTGGCCTTTCTGGGCTTAGCATGGCTTTGAACAGTGGGGCACCCCCGGATGTAGCCATATCCTCAGTAGGGACAGGAATCATCCTGAGGTCAGCCAGGGACACCCCAAGTACAGCGCAGAAGAGAGGACTGCAGGGCAGGAGTCCTCCCGTGACTCCAAAGCTGTTTTTCTATTTCTGGTAACAAAATCTCTGACAATCTAGTGGAATGCATATTCTTGGTTAACATAGGTATTTAGCTATATTAAGGGTGTGTGAGGGCAGTGATGACAGGGAAAGGTAAGACACTGAATGAATTCAATGTACATCTATGTATCTACATCTCTTAGGCTAGATGCTAATTATTGAGTACTTTCAAATACACGATCTAAGACAGTAGAAATAGAAGGAACTTTTTTTTTCCCCAGTGATGTCTTTGCGCCAGGTACTATGATGAACAGTTAACAAATAAGTATATTGAGGTTCTCAGAGGTTAATCATATTCCTCAGGGTCACAGGGCTACTAAGAAGCACAGGCTCTAGGGCTTCCCTGGTGGCGCAGTGGTTGAGAGTCCGCCTGCCGATGCAGGGGACGCGGGATTGTGCCCCTGTCCGGGAAGATCCCACATGCCGCGGAGCGGCTGGGCCCGTGAGCCATGGCCGCTGAGCCTGCGCGTCCGGAGCCTGTGCTCCGCAATGGAAGAGGCCACAACAGTGAGAGGTCTGCGTACCACAAAAAAAAAAAAAAAAAAAAAAAAAAAAAAGAAGCACAGGCTCTAAACCCAGACCTGGACTTCGTTACATACACCACTGTGCCATACACCAAGAGAACACAATGATTACCCGGGACGTGAAATGGCTCTGGACTGCTTTGAGATTTCAATTAACCCCTGCACACCCCATCACCTTGGCTCTAACTCATAAAATCACCATATTTTTCAAATAATACTGTATTATTCAAAAATATACTACATTAACATGGCCCTAGTAAAGAAAGATAAAGAATGAAAACTAAACCATGCATCTGATGTATACTCAAAATTAAACACAAATAGATTTGCCACTTTTCCCTCACAAAATTAAGTTTGCCTTATCAACTAAATGTACACTGCTCTTCTACAATTCTTTGCCACCTACTTTTTTTTAATTGAAGTATAGTTGATTTACAATGTTGTGTTAATTTCTGCTGTACAGCAAAGTGGTTCAGTTATACAAACATAAGTATATATATGCATTTTTTAAATATTATTTTCCATCATGATTTATCACAGGATATTGAATATAGTTCCCTGTGCTATACACTAGGACCTTGATGTTTTGCCAGCTACTATTTTAAAGTCTATTCTCCAGTGGTTACATAGATTACAAATATCACTGCTTAAAATACTGTTTTTTAGGATATATAGAATTATGCCTAACTTCAGAAAGACACATTAAATTGAACACATCTGTCATTTAGCACAACTTTATTAAATGTGCTCTGCAGAATACATTTTTTCCCCTAACCACCCCAACAAAGTTATTCTTAGACCAACTACTTAAATTGCTAGAAGAGCCTGAAGTTAATTTTATCAATTGTTTTCACCAAAAGATAAAGGAGGCCGTTGAGTAAGTTAAAATATATGTAAAGGACTGGAAATAAGTGGTCGTTATATGTATTAAAGTAAATCACACTAGCTTTCCCTGAAGTTTTTTCACTAGTAAAACCAGAAGCCAAAGAGTTCAATTTACCACCAGTCCCTTCAGCTGGTATCGGTCTATTATAAAAGTCCTCTTTTTGAATAGCAAATAAAATCATTCTTCAGTCTTGTTTCCAGATACCTTAGTAACCAGCTCTATTTAGTAAGCATTACCCCTCTCTAATGCTCAGTGCTTTCACGAAAATACTGGCAAAGAATCTGGCCAGGTCACCTTGGCTACAGACACCCTCTCCTTCCAACAACCACCGTCTCCGTCCTATCTTATTAAAATCCAACAACTTAAAAGGCTCACAGGAGGCCTCTCATACTCATCTCAGATACACACACTCGGTGTCTTCTGTGTGGCTGGCACTGCTCTAGGTGCTCAGAACACTCTGGTATTCTAGCACATCTTATTACCTCCGAAAGGAGAAAATCGCTGACACAAACCTGTATCTACGGATATAACATAAGAGAAAAAGCAGGGGAAATTATTGAATCATGCTCCCCAGCTATAAACCTGTGGAAGCCAACATTCATGTAAGGCAACCCAATCTCAACCTTACAGATACAAACACTAGGCTGAATATGGGACCAGGATATCAAGATGTGGGTGAGTTGTAGAGAGAATTTGTGGAATGAACAGGCTGCCTTACCATATAATTTTCTCAACTTCCTCCATTTCAAGAGATTCATTAATGAACTATTCCAAGTTGCATTACATTTCTTAGGATCCTAGGCTCCTTTTCTTTATTTTTCCAAAAGATTTCTATTGGCATTATTGCTACCTTCTCTGGCATGCTTACTAAAAGGCAGAGACTTAACAGTAGCTTTATATGAATATTCACGAGAATCCCATGATTACTGTCTTTTTTTTTTTTTTTTTTTTTTGCAGATGGAGAAACTAAAACTTAGAGTAGTTAAGTAGTGTGTCTAAAGTCAACCAGTCAGTAACTAAGGCAAGTCTGTCTTCCAACTCTAATCTTGTAACAAATATACTGTGAAGAGGTGGTTAGATTCACCTTCTCAAATTGGAATATCATATATTACGGTAATTGAAGGATCATTTTCGTACGTTTATAATAGAATCCTTTATATAAAGTAGGAATACAAGTAACTCTTTTGACATAACACAAAACTATAGACGCTTTTACTTAAAATGTAAAACAGCTGAATTCACAGGAGGTACAGTCCTCCATTTGTCTGTGGAATCAACATTCTCTAGGTAGGCAAGGCAGGGCTTGGCCTGTTCCCTGAAATGTCACTAACGATATACCTCAATTTATTTCCCCTTTTTGTGTGTCAGTGGATAGATGTAGTGGAAGACGGGAAACGTGAATCATTTATACCTTTAGGGAACAAAAGGGGAACCAAAGCGAGAGGACAAAGGCTAAAGGGAGGAGCTGGAAAGAAGGCATGTGCCCCAGGCGTCGGCACTAGCTGAACAAATTGCAGGGCTGTGCCCTGTCCCACACGCTGGCCGAGGGCAGACAGTTGCCCCAGGACCAAGTCACATGAGCCTTCTTCTCACGCATCAACAGACCCTGTGCAAATAAGTGAACAGCTGCAAGTGAGTGACTATGGCACCCTGGAGCCATCAAATTGTAAAGAAGGTTTTCTATCAGAAAGCTAGAAATCAAACACGTGAAATTTGCATTGTGGCTACAAAGCAGCTGACACTGAAAAACTTCCCGAGAGATCAAGCAAGCATAAAAGTCAAGTCATTTTCCCAAGTCTCATATACAGTAGTTAAGCCTATTAAGAACATCGTAAGCAATGCTAATTGGTTCAGGGGTTACATATCGCTTTTGTTTGTTCCCATTGAGCCTTCACACACTGCAGTGAATTGGGGAGAAAGACAGTGTAATAAATCTATCTGAAACAAAACAGCATTGGGGTTTGGAAGATGCTAATGAGCTCCAGTGTTCCAACTTGAAAACCTCCCATGCCCACCCCGACACCATATCACTAACTCCTAAGTCATTTCTAAGGGGAGCAGGAAGAAGGCGTGTAAAAATTCAAATCCTCATGCTGTTAATTCCTTATTACAATGAATACGTTTAAAGGGAAATCAAATGTCATTTGAGGCAGTAACACTAATTTAGTCATTTAGAATGAAAGCATGTTCCTCTGCATCTAAAACATTAAGGATAAATTGAATTTGTATCATTTCATTGGAAAACTTCATCACCATTAATTAAATAATGCTTCTTAGATGTTATTATCTTCAAAGTAAATATGTGCCCAAATTTAGAACTGAAGCTGTGTTTTAATTAAAAAAAAAAAAAGACTGAGTCAATCACTTTATTATCCTGGGATAAAGATTAGTGAGACACATAAATGAAAGAACTACACAAAATACAAAGTCCTTTACAAATGTTAAATATTATTTTGAGAGCTTAAGAACCCAAGACCTAGAAGGTGAAAGAGAGGGGATCCTAAAAAAGAAAATATTATGTTATCCTTTACATACCATTAGTCAGATTTGTGTAAATACCAAGTAGTGAGGACATCGTGGAAACTATTCAGAATTATTAACCCATACAGCTATCCTGTAACTAAACAGTGAAATGGTTGTGTGAATTTATGTATATGTGTATCTATTCAGTCAAAAGGTGCCCTGCTAAAGGAAAGATAAACATACAGCACACTTGCAGAAATCACAAAGGGATTATAAGGACTGCACAACGTATACTAATTTCACTTGACAAAAAATAGACCATGCTTTGTGTTCTAATTCAGATACTCAGCACATTTTAATTTATCATAATTTAAAGATGAATTGTACATATACTGCATGGCAAGCCACTCTGTATCTTTAGAAAATCAAAGATGAATACGATAATATTCCGCTCCTGACTTGTCTGTCTAAAGAAGGAAAGAAGGAAGAAAGGCAGGGAGGGAAGGAAAAGAAGAAACTTTTTCAAATACACTGAACCTGGTCCAGTAATTTACTTCTCCTCAGCAAAGTCAGCATCCCTTCTTTTTTTCTCTCTCTCTTTTTTTTTTTTTTTTTTAGTATTTTATCAAAAAAAAAAAAAACTTTAAAACTCCAACGCCATTTGAAAGGTAGAATTTCTGGTGTTGTTTCACTGGAGTGCTAGATGGATGAATAGACTAATCTCTCTCTCTTGAGCCCCTACCATTTGGAGAGGAAGATAAATTACATTCTACGTAAGAATGTGTGTCATGATATGCTCACCCTTCCTGACAGCCTCAAGAAAAAATAAGCATAAAGCAAATGATAACAGGATGGTATTTACTTAATTTCCACTTCCTTACTTTACTCATATTTGTACAAAGGACTGCCACACCCAGTGACTCACATCATTTTGGCACCGAAATTATTCTTGTTGAGATTTTTTTTCTCTCCTTTTTTTTTTCAATTTTCAATGTCTTAAGAAGGAAGGTTCAAGAAAGAGGGGGGAAAATGCAAGAGAAAAAGGAAACAGAACTTCCTACCTGTAGTCACACAGCATCTCCTTCTAAAGAGAATCCATGAGAGGGGGAAAAATAAAGTGTTATCAAATGACAATTCCAAACCAAAGCAAAACGAGCTACTAATATTAGAGAAATTTCAAATCTTGAATCTTTCAAACAGGAACAGGAAACTACAGCCAGAGAGAAAACTAACTCCTACCAGCCCAACCCATCCCGCCACAAATGTGACAAAGTCTTGGGCTCAACATCAATAAGCACAGTACTCTGGCCCTGACAGCATGACCTTGGGTAGTTCACTCATTTTTCTGAGCAGTTTCCAACTCTGTAAAATAAAGGATAATATTAATAACACTTGCCTACTCCACAGGTTAAATGTGAAAAGCAAATACAATGCAACATAGAAAGCAAATGGAAAGCATAATCTATCACAAACTCTTATGCATTCCTATCATGATCTCACAGAAGACTCAAGGTTACACTCAAAGAAGGGAAGATGAATCAAATGCCCATCAGGCAGAATTCTTTCTATGGTATTAACAGCACAAATTTCTCTAGATTCCCTGGCTTCTTTCATCGCTGTTGTTTCTTCAGAGGTGATCAAGAACCAGAGTTGTTTGCATATCTTAGTAGAGCGACTGACTCAGTCAATATTTCTACATAATTTTGAATCAGGTATGGCATATTGCACTTCAAGTCAATACTGTTCGTATTAGATGCAAAGACAAACTTTTAACGAATCTGCTCATTGCTCATGTTGCTAATGCCATTAATATACCATAGTAATATTTATTTATAGAGTCCACGTGTGTTTGTTTATTTCTTATTTCAAATGTTTCTTGACCATAATAGTATACGTAAACCTACTGGATCTTCCCCTCTTTATTAACAACTTCTGGAATTCAGCATACACATATTTAGAGCCTACAGGATGCAATTCTTCTTCTTCCCAGACTGTTTTGGATGCTCTTGATCATTTGGCAAAACCCTACTTCCTACACCTGCCATTCAGAAGATTAAAAACAAAAAACGCTTAACTTTGTTTATCCCATGTTTCAGTGGCTGGTTTCACAGAGACAAAAGGAATGAATCTAGAGACTTTAGGAAGCCATGTGGTACAAGGAAACGCTTTATCACCTGAAAGGAGCATCCCTCAGTGAGTTAGGAACATCTGGTGACAGACAGAAATAGGAAACAGGCTTTCCTTTAAAAGTTAATTCAGAGCTCCTTGGCTCTGAAAGTGAAGAGTGGGAAAAGCTGCAGGGGTTTAGAACTTCAGAATTCTAGGCAAAGGAGACACAGAATAGGCCAAGAACCCAAGAGCAGTTAAGTGCTCACGGTTAGTGCAGTGTGAGATGTTAAGGACATAATTATAACATACGTTTTCCAGAGTCCCTGAAGTGCCAGATGGAAAAGATGGAGACATTAGTTCTTGAACATGAAAAGGCTCTGGGAGAGATGTGAAGGAAAGAAAGGAAAGCAAACTAAGCTAGTAATTTTGTTCTCATCACACTAGGGAGATTGCAATTGAACGAACTGTAAGAAGGTAAAAAGACATACGCGAAACACAAAGGAGCTCGTAAGAAGGGGAACTACTGGTGGCAGGGGTGGGGGTAGACTGCAAATGGGAAAGGGTACATATTTACAAGCCCAGCATTGCCAATCCCGCACCCCGGCAACCCCACTACGCACGTTCCTGCAGGTCCCAGCCTACCAAACATTGCCATTAAAAGCAAACCCCGTAACCCCGAGAACTGCGTCCTCAATAAATAAATGCCATCTAACCTCAAGTTTGCTAGTAGCTACAGGTACCTGCAATGATGTAAGAATGTTGAATATTTCCATTGAATTTGTGGGAAAATACTTATTTTTCTTATTCCAAATATCTATATAAAGGGTCAGAAGAAGTCCTGTCATGTCATCTCTGTACCAGAGTAATATTGCTATAAACTATTCTTTCCCAAAATAAAAAGCACTTTACTCAAAAGATGTTTCTAAAATGTTACATAATAATATAACAATAGAAGGGTTTTTTTTTTTATCAAGTCATATTTGAAATACAGAAGCAGACCTGACTTTTTGTTTGTTTGTTTTTTAAGGAAACCCATGACAGACTTTTTGTATAGAAATCACTGGAACACTACTGGGACACTGGCTAGTCTATTCCTATCTCACACCAAAATGCCATTTTGGGAAAGCACATTTAACTTTCTTAAAAAAGGAAACACACTTTATCAGAAGGGAGCGAGGAAAGACAAGTTCAGCCCACCGTTCCTCTAAGGACATGTAATGTTCAATGCCTGTGTTTAATCAGCTAAGAGAATTATATACACACAAACCTGTACCGATATGATAAAATAAATTAGCTCAAAGATAACTGTAAAAGATAAAGACCTTAAGAAGCAAATCTAGCAAAGAGCAGTCTCGGAAGGTTTAGCAAATCCTAACGCTACAGGGAAAAATATACATTCATTTACATTTACAGATGGATTCTGTATTATTCGAACCCTTTTAGAGTGAAAGTCTAAACATCACTATAAACAATTGCTTAATAGTATCTCCTTTCCAATTCAGAAACAATTAAACAGCAAAAAAGGTATTATACGTAAAGTGGAAATTCAGTTCAGAAAATAAGTCCAATGACATTTCATAAATAATACCTGTCAGCTGTCCCATCCAACTCAGACCACCTAAAATTAACTCTGGGAGGAATACAGAAAATGATAAAAACTGCTTCATCTGGTAGATAGTGAAAATATGAAAAGGGAAAACATTTTTACTGGTTTTCATTGGGTATAATCATTAAAATGTACAAACCCACCATCCAACCAAGACATAACATATGTTAGAAGGAAACAGCCAGATGACGGTCACTGGGCAAACAAAACAGCATCAGAGCTAAACACAAACTCTATTGTTATATAGTCTTCTACAACACAATAAAGACAAATAAAAAAAATGAAGCACTTTCCATTTTCTCCAGCTTGGGATAAGAAAACTGCACGAGGAATTCATTTTTAAATGCTATAGACATAAATCAACTACAGAGTAAAAATGTTCTTAGAAAGAAAAAAATCTACAGGATCCCTTGGAGTTGGTGTTGTTCCCTCTCCAAGGTCCTCACAGAGACAGAGGAAAATCTCTCAGGAAGAGTTCTCAGGGGCCTGAGACATCTTATTCAAATGTGATGGAATAAGTCACTGCTGGAGACAAAAAGAAGAGATGTAGCAAGTAATATTCTAATCAAGGAATCCCCAGTAAATGAGAGTCAGCAAAGTCCACATTTCAACACGCATCATCGGCACTACTTCAAAATAATGACAGAGGCTCATTTTTTCCCAAAAATGTAACCAAAATCTGTTTCCCTATCAGAAATACCAGCTGGTGAAAATGACTCTCAAAGTACAAATTGAAGGAAATTAATTCAGTACCACTGATCTCAGTGTCAACATGAATAAAATGATGGCAATGAAAGAAATAAAATAATCCTCACTTCTGAACTGTGAGAACCACTACAAGTTATTGGGCAATATCTAGTGTACTACACCTTGTGACATCTTTACATTATTGACTTATACTGTAATTAAAATTGGGGAGGGGGAGATAATTACCTTTCCAGGTGTATATGTCATAATTTCTCAACTAGATTATAATTCCTTTGAAGAAGGAAAGCAGAAGTTTAGATGCTTTTTTTTTTCCTAACACTCTACACACATAGAGATAGAAACATATAGAACCATCTGATCTATTGCTTCTTAATAGAAAGGAAACCTCAGCAAACAGAACACAAGGAAATCAGAAGAAGCTATCAGAGAAACAACAGTCAGGTTATCAGGGCAGCTTAATTTTCTGTATTGTTCTACAGGCAAAAAATTTAAAAACACCTTAAAGATTGTCTCTGCAGTGACCAAAATTTGGAAAGAAATCTAAAAATCAGAGAGGATACAATAAAAAGCAGCCTTGCCTTCTCTCAGAATTTTAGTATTTACTTAAATCTCAAATTGAAAAAGAGACATAAACTCCTACCCAGGGCCTTCCACCTATCAGAGTGAACAAATATCTGCAGAAATGAACCAGCTCTGTTTGAAAGCAGAGCTTTACTGCCAGTGACTTGGTAAACCAACTAATATTCACAAGACACAAAGAAAAGAAAAGTTAAATTCTCACATCCCAGTGCAGAAGAACATGCTCTGATTTGTTCTGTTTTGTTTTGTTTTTAGTTTTTTTCTTTTAGATTAAACATTAAAATAGCTGATACAAAGAGAAAGAAGAGGGCTCAGGATTAAGCACAGGACAGGGGAATTCCTTTTCCAATACATTTCCCAATTCTGACAAAAGTCAAAGCAAAATGGCATTTGTTCTCTACATCTTCCCCATCTAATGTTTTGGTGCTCAAGAAATTCTCCAGCAGCTTCAGGCCCTAAGGAGAGCTCGCAAAGTAAAACTGAGTCCTTTCCCATTGACCTGTATCTCGATGAATCCTCCATCGCTGTAGGTTTAAGAGAAACAAAAACCACAAGGAAGGTAGGGTAAACTTCTTCCCTTCTGTGCCAGGTAAGAGCCTTCGACTACTCACTCTTATCGTTCCCAAATGGAAATGGAAAATAAAGAAGACATAAAAATTATAACCTAGGTTATTTTCTGAAAAATCTAATGTGACTGGAACAAAACACACACACACACACACACACACACACACACACGCAAGATAAATCAATGACACACAGAAAGCTCCAGGGCAGAATTCTGCAATAAAGCTGATGTTCTCCACTAAGGAAATTAATATGCTGTTAACTCTAGCTGAATATTTGCTGGGAAAATTAAAGACCAAAAACCAATAAATGAAGCATGGAATTACCCTGACAAAACGCTAACCTCACATTTCCTAACCACTTTCGAACTTCCAGATAGAATCCAAAAGAAAGTCAGCCTTGGTCTACAGCTGGAGGGAGAAAGAAGTGAGGTGGCCTTAAGATACTTGAGAGAGAGAAAGGCTAGAGTGTTGCTTCCTTTTATGTCCACCACATCAGCCAGGCCATTGGTAGTGAAGCAGGACACCATGGCACATGAACAAATTGTGGCCCTCTATTAATTTCTGACAGGGTAGGAGGAAACATGAATCTTATCAAGCCACGGGAGCATAGCAATTACATCAGACCTAACACCCAACTCCACCTAGGAGGTATACTTACCAATAACATACCATGTCAACTTCATTCTACTTTCTAAATATGCAGTCCTTCTACAACACAGCCCATCTTCTCCTGGGTACAATGCCCTAAGCAATGCCTTTAAAGGGGGCTTTCATACTCCCAAGGAGGAAAGTTGGTACAAGATAATCAGCTGGGGTATGGGAGAAATATACTGAGGCTTCTATCTGTATCTCTTTATTTTAGTTTCCATTTTTATAGGCTTGTCATATACAAGATATATTACTACAGTATTATATGTATATAATGTATTTTCCAAATAGTTATAGTGTACATGTGTTCCAAAATATTTTTGGAATGGTAGAGCAAATTGGTCAAAACAAGGGAAGAATAACTACTAGCATACAGGCAGGCCTACTCTATATATTCCTGTCGGCTGAGGGTAATTCATGTCAACAATGGCTGTAGTCAGAATTCTCCTCATCCTTGTGTATTCCATTCTAAAGTCTCCAGAGGACTGTTATACACACTATCTCATGACAACTTCTCTCAACTCTGTGAAATAGCAGGTAGATGGGGTGCAGTCCCAGTTTTTAACAGCTGAGAAAACCAAGAAATGGGAAGGACAATGTGAGGTTGATCCGGTCCTCTTCCCCAGCCTGTTCCTCTACTCCTCTGCTAGAGGTTTGTATCCTGTACAAAAATCACCTCCTTGAGGATCCTTCAAGTGCTGGAAAAACAACAGTAAATTATACTCCTCCTGAAATAACTTGGTAGTGAGCCTTCCTCCCCCAGATTTTCACAACAATATAACCATTCTTCCAGACAGGTTAAAAATCATGAGTGTCAGTCCGTCCCTGAGAAGAATGTGAATTTAGGTAGAGAAAAAAATCAGTGACCTACTAAAGGAAGTGCACAATCAGAATTCCACAGATGGGAAAAAAAAAAAAAAAAGAATTCCACAGATGGGACACACTTCTACTCTCTGAGCTACAAATCTCCTAATGTCAGGTCACAGCCAACGAAAAAGAAGGTCTGTCTCCATCCACCCGCTTCATGTTTGTATTTGAGAAGGAGACAAAGCTGAGGGGCAAAAGGCAAGAGAGGATCTTTAAATTGGCCTTAGGACCCCTCAGTGTCCGTCTGTCTCTCTCTCCCTCTTCCCTTCTCTTTCTCTGTCTCTGTGTGTCTGTCTCTCTCTGTCTCTCTCTGTCTCTGTCTCCCTCTCTCTCTCACACACACACACACACACACACTCACACATCGAACTTCTTGTAGAAAGAGCTACCAAAATATTACCTAAAAGCCAAAAACCTGCCCTACAACTAGAAAATAGGTTTGTCTTCTCATGCCATGAACTAAGTAAGGACTTTTATTTAATACATGACCTGTCTTACTTACTTTTTAGGGCCTAGTAAGTTTCCCCCAAATCCAGGAAGTTACCCAAATCCATTTAGCATCCAATCTCATATGCCCTTAATTGAAGCATTTCTAATCAAAAATGCTTCAATTAAGCATTACCCAATCTTCATTGTAAAAGAAATTGCATAAACAAGCTTATCAAGCCAACTAGCCTGTCAACATGAGATTTACGGCTCCCATGAAAGAAGAAGTGGAAGCATCCCCCCCACCCTAAACTCCACGTACTCTTTCTGTACATAAAGGGGCAGTCAATATTTTTTGTTAAGTTCATTGCAATAAATATGTCACACTATCAAAATTAGGAATAAAGAGGCTACTCAGAAGTAACCCAAAGGTACTGTGTATCACCCAAGCCTTGAATCCCAACCCTTTAAACAGCCATCTACATCATACTTCGTCAGGAAAGGATAAAGAATATCAATGGCCACAGGACACAGATTTCTTTCCACTGTCCTCTTTTCAGAGAC
This sequence comes from Hyperoodon ampullatus, assembly GCF_949752795.1. Classification (NCBI taxonomy): domain Eukaryota; kingdom Metazoa; phylum Chordata; class Mammalia; order Artiodactyla; family Ziphiidae; genus Hyperoodon; species Hyperoodon ampullatus. The sequence continues at coordinate 8,924,775 of NC_136924.1, read as the reverse complement.
AGTGTGCTTCAGTGACTATGCCAAACACTGATCTCAGAGGTTCTGTTTCAGAATGTGGCTTTGTAACCAGCACCCCAAAGTGGTGGCAGGAGAGGCCTTTGACTTGCACTGGCTTCAGTCAACACGTCCATAAGACGAGAATGGCAGTGTTGGTCAAAGAGGTCTGTAACGCATTCCTGATCCTCCCATTAGCCAAGCACTAGGAAGGCGCACAGAACTCTCAGCTGAAATGCAGATTCAGTGTCTTTCAAATAAAGCCAGTAATAAATTCTGGGGCCTATATTTACCAAGGTCAAACACACACCAAGCATGAGGTCCACAGAATTTTTTCTTGTTGTTCAATCAGTTTCATCAAACAGTAGATAACCATATTGTAAATATTTCCTAAACCTGAGGTCATTGAACCTGCTCTCTCTTTTTCAGCACTCTTATCATACCTTTATCCAATATTCATGGTCCGCAGCATTAATGTGGAGGCTGAGATCATCTATTTTTTAGGAACCCAGATTTAAAGATTAAGGATTAAAGCAGCTTCCTAAGGAGCATCTGTCCATCATTAAGAAGCACTGAGGCCAAAAATTCAGTTCTTCACTGTTTGTTTATTTATGTTAATGATGTGATTGCTACTTCTTTCCAAATAAATAGAAATGTTAAGAGGCTCTTCTCCGGGGGTGGTGGGTCTTCAATCCTAGTAGTTCAGTTTAAGACCACCAATGTGGTCTTTGGAGAGGGCCCTGCTTTCTAAAGCACACAGTTGTAAACAGCAACTGGTTGAAGGACTAATTAGCATTAAACAGGCCCCACGAATGAACAGCAAGATGACAAGGGTCACTAAACTAAAGAAGAGGTCAAGGTACCCCAGTCCCACAGGACAATGCCCAAGGTACCCATGCAAATTAGGGAAGCAGCCCAGGCATGTAGGGGATGAGCAGTTGGACAGAAAACCTCCAATCCTCCTTTCACTTTTGTCTCCTAAAAAATAAAAGAAAAAAAAAAAAGGAAAAAAGAAAGAAAGAAAAGAAAAGAAAACCAAATGGCCCACTTCTTCGGTGCAGCAATAATCAGTAATCACTCTGTCCAGGAGAAACAACAAATAAAAGGCAGCTAAGAACATCGCAATGGTAACTACGAAGAATTAGAGAATACAATTAAGCATCCGTGTTAAGATGGGCAGTGGTTTTCTCCCACGACATCCCAGTATTTCTACCACAAAGAGGAAATCGGTGCAGCTAACTGCCAACTTGTTGAATTTTTTTTCCGTTGAAGAAAATAATAAAGAACAAACTCCACACACATTCTCTATTCAAAAGTGACAAAGAACCCCTTTTTCAAAATGTACTATGGGACTGTTGGTTTTTTCATTCTCCAAGCAGTAAAAACCCTTCCTTCTTCAAATTACTGCAAGATAACTACAGAAATTTGATTTGGAAAAGTTTGAGAGAGATATTTTCAGCATTTGGAACCCTGTTAACTTTGATCTGATCATCAACCATAATCCCCTGCCCTGTTTTGATTTGTTGGTTTTTTTTTTTTTCTTTTAATCCTACTTTTGTTCATAACCAACTTGGGGAAAGTTTTAGCTGTCCTGAATGAGAACAGACTCTGTATCAGCCATCAAGTTGCTTAAGGTCAGAAAATATTTATAACTGCAAAGGCAAAATTTTTCCAAGATAACACAAAAAGAAACAGAAGTTCAGAAAACTCAAAATAAAATGTAACATGCATTAGTCATTCATTATTCTAGCCCTGCTTTCTAAAACAGAAAGTTGTTTTTATAACAAAAACAAATGAGAGACAACCCTACTAAGAAACTTTTCCTCTAACTAGACAGCAACTGAAGAACAAGTGTTTGCAGCCAGAGAGCCCATTAATTCTACTTAAAAAAAAAAAAAAAAAAAAAAACTTCTGATATGTTGAAAAATCAACAACAAAAAAGGAAGATGAGATAGAACATTTTTATTCGAATACGTAAGTACATTTTGTGTCCCATGCATTCTCTGAGAACACAGATACATTCTTATCACAAAACTGAAAAATGTTAGTTCAAATTTCTCTTGGGGAAAACACTATTTTTTTGGTTTATATTTCTAAGATACTTTTTTAAAAGTACATTTCCTAATCGTTCTCCGTCATTCCATTTGACTGTGAAAGAATGTGCAAATTAACTTTAGGAACTTCCCTTATATGCTAGTTATGCTTTTTATATATTCATGTCACAAGGTATCAGTATAACACATAGAATTTATACCATGTATTCAATAGTATCTGTATTATACGAACTTTCAATAAAAGAGGTAGGGATTGCTGTCAAAAAACAGCACTGAGTCTGATATTTTAGGGAACTTATCTCAAAGCCATCTACTCTATATTTTTCACAAAAGAGAAAAATGAAATAAAGTCATTTTATTGCTCTTTGAAGCTAGAGAAAACTACTTTTCTTAGATGTTAGATCAGTTAAACTCATTTGATTAATGAAAATGAGCAAGATATTCTCCTTCCTTCTAAGATTATTCAAGGCAGACAAGTAAGCAGCAGTTTTGCATTAAACACTTAAAGGTTTAAAAAGCAGATACTGGCAAATGCTTATATTGTGCTTTGCTCAATTCATTAATGATCTTACAGTGGGTGTGGATGTGCTAAAAGGGAAACAGAAAAGACGGAGAACAGATAACTAGTCAAAATAACCTTTCTTGTAATTAAATATTTACAGATAAATGGTTCAGAAAGGAACTTACAAAACATCTATCTTTGAAGGAACAACCCCTACTCTGGAGGAGAAATGTGATCGGTGAGACTCCATTAATGTTAGAACTACTGCGTGAAACATCCTAAGAATGTGGCTGTTTTGTTTCATTGCTGTGCTAAGTGAAATTGCTGAAAGACCCAATCGATTGTCACATCTTCACTAGTCTTGATTACAGTACAACCTATACTTGCTAGTATATACTTTCTGAATAACAGAGATATTCATCATAAGCTCATCCTGGCAGGTTTTACAATGTACAGCTATGCCCTGAATATTAAGTTTCTCAATTATAATAAATGTGAGTTACATCTGAAAGGCTTATCATGTGAAATATTCTTATTTGCTATCTTCTATGAGTGATTCCATTAGAATAATCTATTTAATAGATCCTATTTGATATTTTACATCCCCTGCCTAAATCCTTCAGCATCTCCCCATTGGCAAGGTTACCATAAACCCATCAGCATCTGGTTTTTGCCCACCTTTCCCACCTCGCCCCCATCACTACCAACATAATTATGCAGCACTGCAACCATTTCCAACTTCCTTACACTTTCCACTTGGCCACGATGTTAGGATTCTTTGCCTGATCGTGTTATGTTCTCTGTCTGGAATGTCCTCAGCCACACTGCTTGCCCGGAGAGCTACTCAGCCTTGAAGTGTAAGAATTCTTAAGTGACCAACAACCACAATAAAAGGAGCTCTCCAGTTTAATACTTAGCAAGCCTTATTTCAAACTTCTTCAGAAAGATGAAGCTGAAGAAGAGAGAAGACTTTGGACAGACCTAGAATGCTCAGTATTTAATAACGTGCCCATCACAGCTCTCTAGGCATGGCTGAGAGATAATGAAACACTCTAAGATACCATCTCTGCTTTTAAACTATGTAAAATATCATCAGGGCAGTAAGATTCTTGTACATAAAATAATTAGTAGACACTAACAAATGTGACCAAAAAACAAGGGATGGGAATAAGAATGATGAAGATGTATATACTATTTTACAATGTATACAGTAATTTCCATATATTACCAAATCTAATCCTTGTAACTGAATGAAGGAGTGATTTTTCTTTTCTTTTTTTTTTTCTCTTCTTCCGCGGCACGCAGGCCTCTCACCACTGTGGCCTCTCCCGTTGTGGAGCACAGGCTCCAGACGCGCAGGCCCAGCGGCCATGGCTCACGGGCCCAGCCGCTCCGCGGCATGTGGGATCTTCCCGGACCGGGGCACGAACCCGTGTCCCCTGCATCAGCAGGCGGACTCTCAACCACTGTGCCACCAGGGAAGCCCAAGGAGTGATTTTATATTATACCCAACTTACTGAAAATAAAAATGAGTCAAAAGGTTATACAACTCTTTTTAGGATGGATCTGGGACATGATTCTAGAACACGAATATCACTCATTCTCACTTCACTTTCTCAACATGGTACAACCCCATAGAGAAAGCAGACAGAGGGAAAGGACCCTGATCCAAGGGACCATTTGGAGAAGGGGAAGGATCTGGAAAGGGAGAAAACAGCTAAGCTTTTCTATTGAAAAACAATAAAAATAGTATGAACATCAACAATTTTGGAGACAGTGAAGAGAGGAATCTGCAAGAGCGAAACATTCAGCTGGGGAACCAGTGCCTAAAGAGATGCAAAGCCAAGAAAAAGCATTTGGAATGAGATAGTATATAAGTCTGCAACTGGCAGTTTGTGAGCAAGTCAACATCAGATTTAAAGAATTTGAGAAAGACGTTTTAAATAATAGCCTCCAGTACATTTTATTGGGAAAACCTCCCCAGGATTCACTATGAATTTAACAGTTTAGCAGCTGGAGAAACTTGGACTTAAACACATAAAGGAGTGGAACATCCTGCATCCTTTGTAAAGATGGCCACAAGACAAAAAAATAAATGCACCCTCTAAAGATTTCTTTTAGACATTACACAGTATGGAAAGAGGAACGCATTCTTAGGATATTTCACTTTGATTCCTTAGTTTCACTGCCTTATTATGTCAACAGAAATGTTTCAAACAGAACAGCTTATTTAACCTATTTTAATAACCAACCAAGTGGTATATACTGATTGCTACAAACAGAAGAACCGAGAGTGCCTGGTTTTCTAGAAGAATCTGAGTCCGTGTTTGCTATTCTGCTGTAGTTATTAATTATGTCCCCTTTCACTCTCAAAATCTAGCTTAGACAATAAACGATAAAGTCTTCCTAGCTAGAAGATACTACAATGAACACAGCAATTTCAAGGCTGTGACGGGAGACTTCCTGTTACACAACCCTAAAGGGCACCATTCACACTGAAATCTATGAATATGGCACCCCTGGGGCTGTGTCACACAGAGGAAGAGGGAACCAAGAGATCAAAGCATGCTGGCTGGCTCCTACTTTCAGAACAGTTTAAGGTATACTTTTCATAGCTTATTTTACATGATGCACCTTTGTCCCACAGATTTTGGTATCAAAACTAAATTCCCAGCAAGAAACAAGCAAAAATAAAATGTGCAGGTGACCTCAAAACTAGGATACACCCAGAGTGGAAACAGGACGCTAGCATTCCCTGGGGACTTGTATCAACCACACCTGGTAACGCCTAGGAACCATCAGGAAGGCCTACACTGGCCCTTTCCTCTCTTTGCTCCGTGCTGTTATGTTTAGCATATATATGTTTAAAAAAAAAATCTAAACATAAAACAGATACTATAGGAAAGGCTACCATGAATAAGGCAAGACATTCCTAACATACATTAGCTAATATTGATATTTATGTACATATCACTGGAAACTCAATAAAAGTTGGTTCAATTCAATGGGATACTCTATACATACACATACTTAATTTTCTTGGTAAAACCAGAAACAGGGTTTAACACACACACATACAGACAACCCATTTCCAGTTTTTTCGTAAATTATGTTTCCTCTTAAAAGGAAAGAACACGATCCTCTCAAAGAAAAATCTGCCAAGCCCTCAACTTGAGACTAAAGAAACTGAAAGATTATAAATGTGTCAGAGAAAAATCAATCAAGCATAAAAGCAAAATGGGCTGAGTTTTGTCTCCTTCTACTAGATATGACTTGGTACATTTACGTTCCCTACCACAGTGTTATTAAAAAAGGAAGAAATATGACCATCATTATACATCACAGGCTTTTACTGCTACTAGAGACTAAGGCTGGCCTCAAGCAGAACATTTTTATTCTCCAGTAAAAATATTTTTCTTCTTGAGATTGCGAAAGTGTTCAGTGACCATTATTAGTTACCTAGAACTCCATGTACTGCATGAGACCTAAAATCAGCTATAATCACAGCTCAAGTTCTCTCTTAAGTTTCCCTTCATTTGCACCTCTCACAAGGTTTACTCTTCTAGGCCCTCACCCATGGCTCCTGAGTACGGGAATCCTGTTTCTAACTATTCGATTCAGGCCCTAAAAAATAGGCAGTCCCTGGGCTTCCCTGGTGGCGCAGTGGCTGAGAGTCCGCCTGTCGATGCAGAGGACACGAGTTCGTGCCCCGGTCCGGGAGGATCCCACATGCTGCGGAGCGGCTGGGTCTGTGAGCTATGGCCGCTGAGTCTGAGCATCCGGAGCCTGTGCTCCGCAACGGGAGAGGCCACAACAGTGAGAGGCCCGCGTACCGCAAAAAAAAAAAAAAAAAAAAAAAAAAGGCAGTCCCGCTTTAATTTTTTTCCTTATGGTTAAATTAATATTTTCATTAGTAGCAAAATCAACCCTAAAATAAAATCCTATTTATTAATGGCATTTTGGGGTCAATCTTACCAATCGCAATATTCGCAGTTTATTTGGAAGTTGAATGGAAATCAAGTAGAGGGTTTGTGGCAGAAGCACCATGCTGTTACTGATATATTTCCCCTTAATGCTTTATCACAGAACACCCGGTTTCGGCCAAGGACATGAAGACTCAAAGACTATTTCTCAACCTCCCTGGTAGCTAGCTGTGCCCATGTGATCAATTTCTAGCAAAGGGGACCCAGTAGAATTGATAAGGACAATTTCCAGGTCCTACCTTTGGAGGAAAGTAGTGCCACCCACTTCCTCTTCCCCAGTACTGCCTTGAGTAGAGACACAGTGCTAGAGGGCATGGCAGCCATTTAAGAAATGAGATAAAAGCCCAGTCTTGAGGATGGAAGGAATTTTTATGTGAGAGCAAAATAAATTTCTATCATCCTGAGGTCACTGTTACTTCGGCTTATTTTTAAAATAGCAGCTTTGGGACTTCCCTGGTGGCACAGTGGTTAAGAATCCACCTGCCAGTGCAGGAGACACGGGTTCGATCCCTGGTCAGGGAAGACCCCACATGCTGCGGAGCAACTAAGCCCATGCGCCAAAACTACTGAGCCCGTGCCCCGCAACAAGAGAAGCCACCGTAATGAGAAGCCCACGCACCGCAACGAAGAGTAGTCCCCGCTCGCCACAACTAGAGAAAGCCTGCGCACAGCGGTGAAGACCCAACACAGCCAAAGTTAAATAAATAAATAAATGTATTTTAAAAATTGATCTTTAAAAAAATAATAAAATAAAATAAAATAGCACCTTCAATCTATAAATTGATGACTATATCAACCGTTCTCTTCATGTCTCTTCATTTCTAGGTAAAATAATAGAGGAAAAAGGTAAAGATATCCTGGATGAAAGAAATATTCTTCCTAACCATTGGCAGGGCAATACCAATTCTAAAAAAATGCAATTCTCACACTTAAAAAATATATTTACGTAAAACAGCACAACAAGGGGTTACTCTTCATTCTGACACAGAAACATCTTCCCTAAAATTCTCACCTCTGAAATTGCCTGGGAAAAAGGAAAGGTAACATCTACTTTAAGAAAATGGAAAAAAAAAAAAAAAGGTCTCCAGGGGCCACTTCAGGGCTCAAGCATTAATGTTCTGGCTAAAGAAATATCCCTTCTCATTTTGCTGTGGATAAATTACATGCTAGAAAAGTTTTCTTTCGTCCTCCACACATCAACCACTACCTAGGAAACTCTAACAGTCCAAACAATATTCATTATTTATCACAAATCAACAGATATTTTATCACAAACTGCAATACAATCAAAAGAACGTTAGGTCAAGCAGTAACAGATCACTGCCAAGCTTTGGACTGTATATAATTTGAAACAAGACTCTAAAACTGCCAAAAAGACATAGAAGCTGGTAGTCCCTGGTGACAACCAATACAACTAACTCAGGAATAACTGTGGGGAGAAGCATGTGGGAGAGAGTTTAGAAACAACCAAGCAACATATAACATTTTCACTTGGGCTCAATTTTTGCATCAAAAAAAAAAATGTGGCATATAAATGATATGAAGAAAAACTATAATCTACACATACATCAAAATACCAAACTACATTTAAAACTAAACAAAACAAAAAACCACCTTCTTTCAAACCTATGTCAATAAAGAAATACAAGGACAATTTTCTAAAGTAATCAGTAATTACCCTGCCTCTTTGTTTCACACCTAGGAAAGAAATATCCTCACCTAGCCCAGCAACACTTTCAACAGCTGAATAATTCAACAGATGATTAATGAAAACAAAGACCGAGCAGAGAGTTTGCATACTTATAAAATTCCACAATTTCTTGGGGAATTAGCATTATTTGGCTTAGCTTTTGATTCCAGGGGAAAAAGAATTCAATTTATTTGAGGGTAGGGAGAGTGGGGACAGGAAATACTCTAAATTAATTATTAACTGTTCACCTTAACAGAAGTCAAAATGTTCTACCTCCTGCAATGATGTAAACTACTTCCTATGTCTACCATCACTAGACAGCAGAACCATCAGTAGAACGTTCTGCAATAATGGAAATGTTCTGCACTGTATAAGCCACTAGTCAAGAGAGTTTAAGGAGCTCTGGAAATGTGGCGAGTGCAATGAGGACTGAACTCCTTATTCCTTGAATTAACTGGAACGTTCGGCCAGTGGCTACCGTATTGGGAACACAAGTCCAGATGGAGTTCCATTTCCACCATCTTTCAAGTCTCCACTCAAACACTATCTCCTCTACGAAATATTTCCAGATCCTGCAGCCTAGAAGTTAGCCCTCTTTCCTCTGGTATGCCACAGCAATTTAAATATACAGAGAGAAGTTGCATGGGTTAGGTCAGCAAATAAGGCAAAAATTTTGTTTAATCAAAATGACTAAGAATCCTGTACAAAGAAGACTAGTAATTCCTAAGCCAGTTTTTCTCCCAAGTTGGAATTAAATGCAGGTAATGGAGTTCCACTGAAATAGTGCTTATCACTTTCTATTGTTCATTATTTATTTATAAACTCTCTGTCCTACTCAATTATTTTTCTTTGTCTTACCCATGTCAATATAATTTGTATTGTTGTCAAATGCAAAGGTATTGCATTTAAGCCAAACCACTATTTGTTTTTATTTATAATGAAATTAAGGACTGGTTTGAAAGCAAGGGTACTGAACTCCTAAGCCTTCAGTGGCCAAGCAGGTTTAAGAAAAAAAGAAAGGTGCTCTAACGTGTGACAGCCACTACCCAGTCCTGCTGGTGATGCCACATGGTGATGTGAGGTCAGGCTTGCCAGCTCTTTCAAGTTTGCAAGGGAAGCCAGAAACTCAGGTGTTTATTTAAAACCAAATTTATAAATGTCTAACTTATTCAATTAAAAGGGGAAAAAACAAAATAAAAATTAAAAAAACAAAAAACCAAAAAAAATGTTTGAAAGTATCAAACAAATATCCTCTGGCAGGATCCTGCCATGGATTTCTGATCTCTGCCCTACGGGATAAGCTCTAGGCAAATTCACTTTCTTGCATTCAACAGACCCTCTACTGCGCACCCAGCCAGGAATACTTTGGTGAACAGGACAATTTAGGTTTTGATAGAGCAGAGAGATAATAAACAAGGAAACAAATTAATAAGGCAATTTTAGATAACCATAAAGGTTCCACCTAAAGTAGGGCCGAGTGATTAAAAGAGTGAGGGGTCCATTTAGATTAAATGCTTAGGGCAAATCAATCTCCCCCTTGGCCTTTCTTGTACAAATGAAAAAATTATCTCAAGGGAAGGCTCAGGGGTAGCTATTCTAAAGGTCAGTGGTTGTGTTTATTTACCTTGCTTTGAGGAATAACATATCCTCTTTTGTAGGCTATACTCTATGGAGGAAAGTTATTGAACCCTCAAACGGACGGAAAAATCTTGCTGAACTAAAACAGAGCACGCCGTTCTTCCAACATCCTGTAACAGAGTAAAACATAATAGGTATCTGAAAATCTGAAACCCTAAATCTTTCAGATACCCTTATAAACAATGGACCAAGAGCTACTAGAAGCAAATCAACTCATCAAATGCATACCTTTAAGAGATTTAATTGCCCAACCATTTACTACAGTCATAATGTATTAAATGGGATACTAAATTTCACAGACTGGAAGGTTTATTATTTCCCAGGCAAACTGAAGTAAAAGTCACAATCTGGCTTGCAGTTATGCATTTTATAAAGGGTATGATAATAAATTACTCAAAGCTACTTAAATGCTAATGGAATTCACATCCACACACAAAATTAAACTCTAGTAGTAGAATTTTATACTTGGGGTAACACAGATAATTTTCAATAAAAAGTCAGAATACAGGCATCTTGGTTCTTCAGATTTTGGAAGGACTGCGTTAAAAGAAAACAAAACTTAGCCCATGAAAAATAAATATTCTTACATCACTTCTCACTTTTACCCTCCAGAAATATCTAAGGAAGACGATGGCCTGAACATATATAACTTCTAGGTCATCATAATAATTGTTCAGTAGTTGCTCTTAGCTACTTAATAGCTACATCTCGCTGCTACTGGAGTAACACTGCCAGACTCTCGTGGCCCCTCAACAGATCCTCCTTAGAGAAATGGAGAGACTTGATGGATGGGTGAACTGTGGATGGAGCTGGGCATGGGTGGGTCAGTCCTTCCTTGGTCTGCTTTGGGATCTACTTGCCTGCAGAGATTGTATATTTTGGTATGTTCTCTAAGTCACCCAGCAGCCGGGCAGAATCTGTCCTTGGAAGAGAAGGTCTCTGATTGCCCGTGTTGCTTGTGGCTGGGTGTGGAAGCCTTGTTAAGGAAAAAGTATTAGTCTTTCAGATTGTCACAGTCTATGCCGCATTCAAAGAGCTTTATCGGTAATTAAGCAGAGTGTGATCCCCACCTGATTCCCATACTCTCTCTCGATTGGTTCTGATCTAGACAAAAACAAAAAACTTTAGTGACCACCTAGAGGGGTGGGATAGGGAGGGTGGGAGGGAGGGAGACGTAAGAGGGAAGAGATATGTACAGTAGAGCTGATTCACTTTGTTATAAAGCAGAAACTAACACAACATTGTAAAGCAATTATACTCCAATAAAGATGTTAAAAAAAAAAAAAAAACTTTAGGCTCTCAGAACCTCAACCATAATGACCAATAAATATACCACTGTAGAAAATCCTGCATCCACAATATAAATAAAGGAAGCACCCCTATCAAGATGCCAGAAACTTTCAGGAATTTCTTCTGGAAATATCACATAAGGAATCTAATTAAAAAAGACATTAAAGGGCTTCCCTGGTGGCGCAGTGGTTGAGAGTCCGCCTGCCGATGCAGGGGACACAGGTTCGTGCCCTGGTCCGGAAAGATCCCACATGCCGCAGAGCAGCTGGGCCCATGAGCCATGGCCACGGAGCCTGCGCGTCCGGAGCCTGTGCTCTGCAATGGGAGAGGCCATAGCGGTGAAAGGCCCACATACCACAAAAAAAAAAAAAAAGACATTAAAGACCTAAAAAACTGGCCACACCACCAGAAAACCACCCAGTACTGTAGGAAGTACACAAAGCAGGTTTTGCAGCATTCCACTGATGCATCTTAAGTTTCAGGGTTGGGAGCTGGAAGTGTGGACAGGCCCTGGGAGATGGGGCATGCACTGTTCAGTGTAACGCAGAGCAGCTGTGCTGGGAGGCCCACTGTTCACACAGCCAAACAAGTGTCCTGGGGCCTTTCCTTCTATAAAGAGCTGAAGTACCAGAAAGGGGGTTAGACACAGCCATAGTTCAAACCTGGCTCTGAGGTCAAAGCAAAAACACAGATACTAAGTGTGCATTCGGACACTACAGACACAGCAAACAGCAGAGGGAAAGAAGGAGACACAACATTCCTCTGCTGGACTATGTAGAGCTCCACCTTCCTCTCTGCTTCTCCTTTAACTTCTAAAACCTTCATCCTATAGTGTTGATTTTTATCCCCTCGCTCCCCAGCACAAGTTCTCAGAGAAGGAGCCTCATGGAAATCCTACAGGACTGGACAGCAAGGTAAACTATGGTTCTGAACAGACCTCTCCATTTGCAAAGACAATGTAGCAGGAAAAATATATATACAAAGTAACTTTAAAACATAAAAAAAAACCTTATTTCTGAAACAGAATCACTTCAGGTAACAAATTCTTAAACTCACCTTTGTATTTTCAATACCACTTGAGAAAACATGGTCTCTATGAACCAGATCTGAGAGTCTAGAATGAGAGTTTATATAGGACTGGCTGGGAAAGCAGCAGGATTTAAAGGTGGTTGGGTTTCTTTAGGAGGTAGCTTACTGAAACTGAAAATTCAATACCAGAATTTAAATCCTCACAGGATGAAATAAGCAGAATCAATCAGAAGAAAACAAACTTCCTCCATCCCAAGGAAAAGAGAAAGAAAAATCAGATGAAGAAGAAGGGAAAGCTGGGTAGGGCACAGAAAGAACGGAAACCAACCTACCGATAACCTTGGAGGGACAGACCAAGGAAAAGGAAGAAAATATCAAACATTTGGGAGGAAGAAGCTTTCAGAGGCTGATACAAAGCTGAGGACTCAGGACAAGGTAATGACTGACACCAGCAAAATTAATGAAAACTAACCAAGGTCTAGCTATATCCTAGCTCATCTTTGAGGTGTAAGAATTAAAAAAGAATCCTAAAAGCATCAAGACAGAAAAATGTTTAAACTACAAAGAGACTGGCTTCAAACTTTCCCAGAAGCCAAGGAAGCAACACTGTATGTAACTCAAGATTAGCATACACAGGTTGTTCATTCGTGATGAGAAAAAAAAAAAAAGTGACAGATACGCAAAAGCCCTTATATATTTGTATACAAAGGTGGTATTCATACACATACAGAGTCAAGAGAGAGATGAAAAAATAGCGATTGTAAATGTGGTCATGAAAGAGAGTGCAGGGCTTCCCTGGTGGCACAGTGGTTGAGAATCCGCCTGCCAATGCAGGGGACACGGGTTTGATCTCTGGTCTGGGAAGATCCCACATGCCACAGAGCAACTAAGCCCCGTGCGCTACAACTACTGAGCCTGTGCTCTAGAGCCCGCAAGGCACAACTACTTAGCCTGTGTGCTGCAACTACTGAAGCCCACGTGCCTAGAGCCTGTGCTCTGCAACAAGAGAAGCCTCCACAATAAGAAGCCCGGGCACTGCAACGAAGAGTAGCCCCCACTCACAGCAACTAGAGAAAGCCCATGCACAGCAACGAAGACCCAGTGCAGCCAAAAATAAATAAAATAAATAAATATTTTTTAAAAAGAGAATGCAAAGACACAAAAAATTTTAAAGAAAAAATATAAATACATGAAAACATAAAAAGAATAATAAAATGCCAAAAAGAAATAGAGGGAGAAGAGTGGTAAAAGAAAGTAAATTTGAGTAAATATTGCCAATTTTAAAAGAGGATACCAATGTATCTTTTCTTATATTAATAATGAATACAAAAATATATGTTCCTGTGCTTTAAAAACTTAAGGTAGGTATTATGGAAACTAAAAAAGATGAGCATTCCTCTCAAATAACTTAAAAAATAATCCATCAAGAGCACTGAACTACATGAGAGAAAAAGACACAGATTTAGCCAAGGCAATATATGTGACTTATACTCCTATATTTAAAGACAGTTTCTTAGAATGAAAAGATAAAATACAAATGAAGATACACATACACACAGATGGGTAAATAGGGGTGTGTGTGTACAGATGGAGGAAGACGAGAAGGAGGAAGGGAGACATACATATGTATAATCTATCCTAGTGAACAAATGCAAAGACTGACAAGAATGTTTACATAGGGCATTTGAGCATGACTAAAATCTGTGCAGTAGGCATTGCCTACTAAAGGTAGGTAAATGTAAATGAAAAAATTGCAAATTAGAGAGGTGTAAATGAAAAATTTGCAAATTAGAGAGGTTTCACATAGCAAAAACTAAAGTATTCAAAATACATAATAAAAGAGAATAAATGTAGAAATATAGGAGGGAAGGAAATATTAAGGGACCTCTTTCATTTTCCATTTACACAGGCAAAAGAAAAGGATATACAGAGAATCTGAATATTAGAACTGATAAGGTTGCTTTAACAAATATATATTAAGTTCTACATGCTATAAAAGGTACAGCTTTTTTTTTTTTTTTTTTTTGCGGTATGCGGGCCTCTCACTGTTGTGGCCTCTCCCGTTGTGGAGCACAGGCTCCGGACGCGCAGGCTCAGCAGCCACGGCTCATGGGCTTAGCCACTCCGCGGGATGTGGGATCCTCCCGGACCGGGGCACGAACCCGTGTCCCCTGCATCGGCAGGGGGACTCTCAACCACTGCGCCACCAGGGAAGCCCAAGGTACACCTTTGATTGTTATGGAGTACTTTTAAAACTAATCCTGTATTATAACAGAAAAAAAATCAGCACATTTGAAAAAGGAAGTCTTTATCACAATGAATTGAAACTATAAATTACTTTAAGATGTATAAATTAAAAATCTGTAAATTAAATATTACTTTATTAAATAATAAAAAGAAAAAACATTAAAAAATGATAAAATTAACACCTATGCTTTGTTGCCAAGTAGTAGTGAGAGGCAAATTTATAACAAAAAGCTTTCATTTCTAAGCATTTTAAAGTAGAAAAAGGTAAATAAGCATTCAACTACAGAAATTAGAAATATAACAAGAAAAATACTAACATAAAAATCAAGTCAGACATTCATTAGAATATAGAAAAAACATTGTAGAACTGATTAGTACAACCATGAGTAAGTGTTATGAAGCAAAAGTATGAAAAAGAAAACCCTCTAGATCAGTAGTTCTCAAAATTCACTGCACCTACAGATCACTTGGAGAAATTATTAGAAGTATATAGACTTGGGCTTCCCTGGTGGCGCAGTGGTTGAGAGTCCGCCTGCCGATGCAGGGAACACGGGTTCGTGCCCCGGTCCGGGAAGATCCCACATGCCGCGGAGCGGCTGGGCCCGTGAGCCATGGCCGCTGAGTCTGTGCGTCCGGAGCCTGTGCTCCGCAACGGGAGAGGCCACAACAGTGAGAGGCCCGCGTACCGCAAAAAAAAAAAAAAAAAAAAAAGTATATAGACTCACCTGAAGGGATAGTGTTCAGGACTGTCCACTTTAAACTAGCATCCCAGTGGTTCTCATACCTGTGGTCTGAGGACACCCCTTTGAGAATTAAGAAAATGTTTTATACCCAGAGCTCATGTCTGTTAAAGATAAATAAAATAATAAAACAACTCAATAAAAAGAAGGAGACAGACAAAAATATGGCAAGGATATCTCAAGGTATAAGAAAACACTATTCACCATTTTATCCTAATAAATTTTAAACACTCAAAGACATAAATTACTCTCCAGAAAAAAAAGAAAAAAATGAATGATTAAAGAAGAAAACTAAAACTGAACAGATCAATAGCCACAAAAGCAGTAAAAAGCTGTCAATGAAATACCTTCTGAGCAGCACCAAGCCAAGATGGTTACATAGATAAATGCATACAGACCCAAGGGACACATATTCGTGTCATATAAAACATTTCAGAGAACATAAAAACTTCCCAAATGGTTTTATGATGCTAGCATAATCCTGACACACACGGCTTAAAAAAAGAAAACCACAGTCCGATGTCACTCATGAAAACAAATACAAAAACCACCTGCATATAGACTCTAGCAATGTATTAATATATCACCCTGTACTTCTGTTGGTTTTAGTCTCAGGTACAATGTTCATTTAGTTATAGGAAAATTATTAGCATAGTTTTTACATCAACACGTGAAGGTAGAAAAATAGATGTGTGTGTATGTATTTTGTTTTTAATGGAAGCTGTTTGTTAAAGACAGCAAAGTGAAAACACATTTACCTCTGCTCTCTCACAAAACCCCAGTGAAACAACAGTAAAGAGGCATAAATGCTCAAGGACACTTTGTTGAAAGACCACACTTTGCCCACATACTCACAGCACCTTTCTGTATCATGGTATTTAATCATTCATTCAATAAATAAGTATTAAAATTTAGTCTGTGTCAGATAGCATGTTAGGTGTTCTCTCCTTCCTCCAGGTAGATTATTAGCTTCCTAAAGCAGGTACCCTGTCATCGTATTCACTATTTTCTCATCCTGGTCATATCAGTGGGGCTTAAAAAGTATTTGTCAAAAAAAAAAAAAAAAAAAAAAGAATGGAAGAAACGTTAGAAAGAATCTAACTAGCAAAAGAAAGCACTCAAAAAAGAGATTATCAAACAAGATTTTTCAGATTTTTAGTTGCAAACACTGTAAAATGTTCACGAACTCAGTGGGTCTCAATATCATTGAGCTCTCACTAGACAGGGATTCTTTGGGGTGAGGTTTCTTTTGGATGCAGACTAGCATCGTAAGCCAAGCTAAAAGAGCTTCAGGTCCTGGCCCAGGTTCTGGTGGCCTAGGACTCTGTGACAGCTTTAGAGTAAAAGCCTCTTGCTGCTTTGGATCATGAAGGCTTAGAAGTTTCTCTGTGTCTGGGCTTTCAGTGCTGATGCAGAAAATGCTCCAGCCTTCCACTAGTTTCCTACATCACAGGGCTGAGGAGGGTTCAGATGTTCTCCGACCCCCTCCTTCTGCCTTCGGGCTGCACACTTTACACTGTAGGCCTCCTGGAACACCCGGACAAACGTGTATTCTTATCTGTGACTACACACTCCTCTTGCTGGGAAGAATCCCAACCAAGTTACTATAGCTCTCCCAGCTTCCTGTTTTTCAACAAATAAAAGCCCCAAAGAAAAAAGATGGTGTAGAGTCAGTGCCAGTTCCTGTGATGATCCTTACTTAAGCCGGGAAGAGCAGACAAACATCTGCCCGGCGACTGATCACTCTCCTTATTCTGTTTTGACTTAGTTCCTGCACCTCATTTCCTTCTTAGAGGAACCACAATTAACAGCAAATAGGTTTTGCAGCTATCTGCCATTCCAAAGTTGCATTTTTCGCCTACTTCTTATAAAGATAATTGTGTATTCTAAATCTAGCCTGACGAAAATGTCCAACATGGCAAAGAGTTCCTGAATATTCAGATACCATGTCAGTTTCCTTTACCAGTCATCCCTTTGCATTGCAGGCATACTATTCTTCTTGTCCCCCAGTCTAGAAATTCTGTACTCATTGCTGACTCCTTCTTTGTCCCTTATATTCAATCCCTCAAGTCTTATCAAAGGAAATAAAGAGGTTAAGTGGCCACAGCATTCCCCTCGGGACAGTGTTGGGGAATAAGGCTGGTGTTATGTATGTGGTGAAGACCAGGATGCTTTGGGACAAAATATTTAAAGAGCTCTGCAGTAGCCCTGCACAAGCATTTGGGAGAATGAGGATGAGTGAGGTCGCCAGGAGAGAGAAGACGGCCAGCAATCTGGTAGATGGTCAGTCCCTGAGTACACAGCCAAAAGAAGCAATGAATGAACATTTCCCAGAGCAGTAATCACTGAGGGGCTTTAAAAGACTGATATTTCTAAGGGTCCATTTTAAGTTGTTGCTGCGTCGTACTGTACACCGCCTTGCTCACATCAAACCTTCATTTAAGTCTAGGGTCAGAGCACTAACATCAGCAGGGCTCTGGGAAATAAAGAGAACACTTCACCTAAACGGGTTGCCAGGGGGTGGAAAAGAGACACCACAAGTAGGAGACACAATGTGTAATGCGATCCAGATCACAGCAAAAGCAGAAACTTAGAGTTGGCAGCAACTAGGAAAATGTGGGCCTTCTATGAATCCCTACAGACAGTTAAGGTCACAGGGAATTCCAACCTATCTTGGACAGGGATTCAAGTTCATACTTATTTGAATCTGAGAATGGGGTGGCCACAGCTTGGACTGCACGTTTCTCCCTGTTGAGCCGTCTCCATTTCAGCCAACACAATACTTGTCCCCACCCCTCACTGCTCTGCAGTTTCTCCTCCCTGATCAGGTGCATGAAACATTACCGAGCATCACGACATGCCAGGCAGGCAGGTAAGCACTTTGTATCAGCATCTCCTTTAACATTTAGTACAGTGAAATATACACTCCCTTCTGTCAGAGGTTAGAAAATGGAGACTCAGAGAAGTTACCAAACTTGATCAAGATCACATTGCTGCTTAAGTGGCAAGGATAAAACCTGAACTCATCTTCCTGAGACAAAACCCATGTTCCTTACTGTTCCCTGTACTGTATCCTCAAACTAAGATGTCCCTTTTATAGGTGAATCCTGGACTTCAAACTACCAATTTGCCACTGAAGGCTCTCCAAAGAAACCTGGGGCACAGTGCAAGCTAAAGCCCAGTGAGGAATAATTTTAGTAGATGATTTAATCTTCTCCTAAAGCTAAGAAAATATAGTTATTGAATGAAAATCTGAGAATATGCATTTGCGTGTTTTTTTACACTGGCTGCAAATGAAAAGATAATGCCAAATGATGTCAGAAACCTTGCTATGAAGATGCTACAAATATCTGTGTAGAGATTCAACTAAATGAGAACACCTCAAAAATGCTCACTACACATTTTAGAATAACTAGAAAACCTAGGTGTTTTTTTTTAATATAAATTAGTTATGTCCCAAATTTACTTGGTTAATAATTTGTTTTTCTAATTCTGAGACCCGACTTTGGAGAGAAGTGATAGAATGACTTGAATAATGAAGAAATTAGACTTAGGAAAGGACAAAACACAAGAAATAATCCAGTGGCATCACCATTCACCATATAGTTATTTTACATACACTTTTCTAAAAATTAGGTTAGTGAAGTACCCCAAAATCTGTTAAAATAATACTGCTTGCATTTAGCTTAGAGGAGCACCAAAAGTTTAAACACCCTCACATTTCTCTAAATCACTTTATCTATCAACTCCCAGGTTTCTAACCCACAGGCATTCATTCACCCAAAGCATTAACTGGAGTTGACATTTACAAGTCATTTAGAATTTACAAACAAGTTTTGGGGTTGTCATCTATAAAAGGGCATGGTTCTTATTTGTTACCAGAGCTTGGAAATTATTTCAATTTTTTTAACTTTTTATATTTCCAGCTTTTCACACAACAAGATTTTTAAGAACAAAGTTTATAATATATCAATCAAGTACTGGAATTTTCCCAGTACTTGAGTAGAACTCAGTGCTTATACACTAATCACATCAGATAGCTACTGACACATAGGATCAGATTTCAATATTACAGTACATTCTCATTACATAAAAGTGTTTTTGTATAATCCTTGGGACTTTTTCCCCTAAAGAGCAAGAATTATTCAAAATTTACAGTGGAATCTTATCTTTTAAGATAAGTTTTAAAAAATCCATTTTGGGCTTCCCTGGTGGCGCAGTGGTTGGGAGTCCGCCTGCCGATGCAGGGGACATGGGTTCGTACCCCGGTCCAGGAGGATCCCGCATGCCGCGGAGCAGCTGGGCCCGTGGGCCATGGCCGCTGGGCCTGTGCGTCCGGAGCCTGTGCTCCGCAACGGGAGAGGCCACAACAGTGAGAGGCCCGCGTACCGCAAAAAAAAAAAAAAAAAAAATCCATTTGAAGGAGGAAAAGTAACTTTAAATTCTTAAGACAGCTTCTTGCTCATTTTATGTAACAAAATAAAAGCAAGATTAGGTATTAAGCAGGGTTCAAGGCATTCTTTAAACAAGCCTGTTTCAATATACACCGGGCCACTGAGACATATTCTCTTGATATAAATGTTCAAAATACGTGATCTGGATTTGCTTCCTAAAGCAGGGTTCTTCAAACAACAGTGATGGTAACAATACTAGTAAGTGGTTTACACAGTACTTTACCACTAAAGGAATTTTCCCATATTCTATTTCACTTAATTGACATACAGCCATGGAAGCAAGTCTGATATCATCACGCCTGTTTTACCAATGATGAAACTTATGTTAAGAGGTTAAGATCAGATGTGGCTTGAGAGATGAAGCACTTGTATAGATTCCAATTCTTGACACCCAATCCAGGATTCATCCCTTATGGCTACGCTATCTCCTACAGTGACATCTTACACTACGGTTTGCATTTCTCAAGTCAAGTTCATGGTA
The DNA here is from genome assembly GCF_949752795.1 of Hyperoodon ampullatus. NCBI lineage: Eukaryota > Metazoa > Chordata > Mammalia > Artiodactyla > Ziphiidae > Hyperoodon > Hyperoodon ampullatus. The sequence continues at coordinate 8,904,673 of NC_136924.1, read as the reverse complement.
AATATTTAGCAGATGGGAAGCTCTACTGGATATATATTTACATCAAATAATGCTAAACTAACCAAAATAACCTTAATCTTCAGTGTTTTATTACTGTTAAAATCTATTTTTACTATAAGGGATAATATGCTTTGAGTTTAAATTGGTGTTTGAATAGAAAATAATTATTCCACAGTTTTATTTTCACATTAACAATATTAGTTATAAGTCACACATCTAACCTTCTATACTACACTTATAACACTTATTAACGCTGTCATAGATAATTTTATAAAATTTATAATTCAAATTTATCCTTCTAGGTCTAGGATCTATACCTAGGAAGGAAACTATACAAATAGTTTAATAAGTTAATGCTAAATTGTTTTTCAGAGTTTTATACCAATTTATACTCACACTTGTAAATATATGAATTCCCACAGATCCATACCAAGTCTTAGTACTGTCAGTAATATTGCAGAATATTATACAGTAGTATAAATCAGTAAGAGAGTCACGTATCACAAGGATGAATTTTTAAAATATTGCATTGAGTTTTTAAAAAGCAAATGACAAAAGGCTTTATAGAGCTCAATATCATTTTTATAAAGCTCAAAACCAGAAAAATGTAAATAGAGAGATATACACATACATAAAAAAACTACTTTTAAAAGAACAGCAGAAGAATAAACACAAAATTCTGGATGGGATTTTCTTCCTGGTGAAAGCAGAAATATGGGACTTGGGTACAGTAATTAAATATATTTTACTATATTCCTTTGTAAGTATAAAATCATGTAAAATTTGTATTTTTATTGAAATATAGTTGACTGATAATATTCTGTTAGTTTCAAGTGTACAGCACATTGATTCAGTATTTTTGTAGATTATATTCCATTATGGTTTATTACAAGATAATGGTTATAATTCCCTGTGCTATATAGTATATCCTTGTTGCTTACCTATTAAAATTCGTATTTTTTAAAGTGACAACAGTACCATACAAGTCTTACTTTACATTACAGTAAAATCTTAGAAAACACTATTTCTGCCAAAGTAGTCAAGAATTTGGATCTTCTAGAGACTCCTGACTAAACCTTTGATATTTCAATCATACTCTTTTGAGGGGTTTCTCTTGTCATATCCGTAGTGATAATTGCCTGATCCAATCCCATTATACCCCCCATTTATCTACAGGTTTACGTGTTAACTCAGATCTTACTGAGCCAGTTCCACTAACTTCATGGAATCCCAAATATTGCAAGATGTCTAATTTGTGTGCATTTTGCATTGCATCTGCATGCGATTTTGAGATGTTCACAGAAGATAGCAAAAGACTTATCGAATTGATGCCAAAGAGCAGAGATGCTGGTAGGATTAAGCAGAGAGGGATTCATGAATAAGGAGTCATTTATTAATGACAAATCATTAATAAATATTTTCTTGGTTTGGAGAGCAACCTTATTCCTGCAGGAACTATAATAATAAGCACTGTACAAGTTGGATTCCTAGCACTGAGTACATTTCCTAACCTTTGTAGAGCCTCAAATTGCTCTTCAGTGAACTGACAGAAACATTAATAAACCGCTGGCCGCTCAACATTGCTATAAAGAAGGCAAGGCAATTTATATGAAAAACTCTGTAAACATTCAAGCACATTTAATCAAATATTAATATTTTAAAGAGATTTGTATTCATGAGCAAATTGCCAGAGAAGGAATTACACAAATGAAGCAATGTTTATTTCAACTTGGAAGCAAATGAACAAAGTACATCACAACAAATAATAGAGGAATAAAATTAGTCCTCCATATCCACAGGTTCTGCATCTGTGGATTCAACCAACTGTGCATTGAAAATATTTAAAAAAAAAGAAATCCAGAAAGTTCCAAAAAGCAAAACTTGATTTTGCCCCACAATGGCAACTACTGATGTAGCATTTACATCGTATTAGGTATTATAAGTAATCTAGAGATGATTTAACATACAGTATAAGGGAAGATGTGTGTAGGTTATATGCAAATATTACATCATTTTATATAAGAGACTTGAGCATCTGGGGTCCTAGAACCAATCCCCAGTGGATGCCCAGAGACAACGACTGCTAAGCATGTCCCAAGCTCTTCAACTATGTGGAAAATGGGATCGACTTACTTTCAACTTTGCAGGAACATACCTATATTAGATAAAGTTAAGATCATCTACATACTGTAAGCCAGGACAAAACTGAGAATATTTAGGGTTTGTCATGCATTTTCTTTTTATCCCTGGAAATCAGGGTTTGTTTTAGGAAAAGAACCTGAACTAAAAAACACAAGGTTTTAAGTAAAATAAAGCTTCTATGATAGCAATGTTTTTATTACCACTGCTAACACAAGGATTCAAATTTTCTTCACAGGAAGGAAAAGGCCCTTGAAGGCAAAGGGCTAAGTTAGAGCCATTTGCATGAATCCCCCTGTAACAGTGTGATATTTGGATTGGTAGTTGCCCATCTGTGTGTACAAGTAGTAGGGCGATCACTTCTGCTATGTAGTTGATTCCCTTCAACAAAAAAACCAAATGCTGTTGGGCCAAAGGAAAATGCTATCAAAATCCACAAATTTTTCCACATTCAACGGAGCTGGTGATGATTGCTAAATAATTCCCCAAAGCCAAATCTCTCCAGGTTCTCTATCTGCTTGCTTTGTTTATATCCCATCACTGTTCAGGATACTACCACACTGGAACTAATTATTCAAAGCCAGGAAGGGGGTCTGTATATTCCTTTGTCCCATGCTGTGACCAAATCTGGAAGCAGTAATACCTGCCAAAAACAGCAAGGCCACATCAGTAAGGTGAAATCCTCCCACAGCTTTACTGGCAGGATGATTGCTCCCAAGCACACCCAACCTCTTCTTTTATAAAGAAAATACAGGGTTTCCCCTTAACTTTTTGACACAGACTAATAACCCAGCTACTCTTGTTACTCAAGGACTACTCTGTCCTCGGAAGTGTGTCATATACCTCAAAGTCCTGGAATTGTAAATCATTATAGATGGGAGGGACAAGGAGGGCTGGGTTGTTCAATTTTTTTATAATCTTACATACTTTTATTAGTACATAGAGAAAATATACCAAGCATCCAACCTAAGAAGTTAGAAAAATAAGACAAAAACAAAGAAAATATAAGGAAATGATAAAGCTGTGACTAGGTAGTTTTAGAGATAACTTTACCACACATGCAAAGAGCAGGTAATTCCACTCTTACACAACTTATTTTGCAGAATAGAAGAAGAGGAAATGCTTCCTCCACTCATTTTATGAGCTACTGTAACCCTGTCTCCCAAACTAGACAAAGGCCACCTATGTCACTTGTGAGCATGGATGTAAGAGTTTTGGTTTTTCTATTATGCCATTTTACCTTTAGTAATTTACTTTTTGTATTGTAATAATAAAACACATTTTTATTTTTTAAGAAAAATTAAATTACTGACCAAAAATAAAGAATAAAAAACCCAGTATACTGGCCCTAGAGAGTTAAGATGCATATCTAAGGAATAATTTCAATGAGCCCATACATAGAAAAGCATACATAGAAAAGCAATAAAATCATTAACTTGAGATGTTGTTTTTGTGACTAGCAGTAATCTTTTGATGTTCAACTACATTTTTTTGTTCTTTTTGTTGTTTTGGTTTTTTGCTTTTTTGGGGTTTTTTTCCAGCAAAAACTCCTGTATATCCTGGCTTCTCCCTTACCTCTTTGGAACAGTTCCTCAGAGCTATCTAAGAGGCAATCTCCCAGGCTATAGTCTTCAGTAAGGTACTGAATAAAACACAATTTGCATCTTTAAGGTTGTGCATTTTTCTTCAGTTGACAATACATACACCAAGTTAGTTTTGAGGATGAAGGTGGATCCTACATTAAATTAATAAGAGTGAATCAATTAGGTCTATTTGGGGTACAAGGGACAGAAACCCAACTCAAACTGGTTTACAAAAAAAAAAAAAAAAGAGAGAGAGAGAATTCATTGGCTCACATAACTGATAAGATATTCAAACTGAGCCATCAGGAGGCTGTATTTCCAGCTCAAGCTCTGCCTTCCCCTCAGGAATGATGGGAGCTCCCACCAACACCGGACTATCTTGCTTACTACACGCTAAGAAATGCCAGGGGAAAAAGTTAGTCTCCTTTCCAAAAATTGCAACAGAAAGTCCAAGAATTTAGTCTCATTTGACCAATATTGGTTACTTAGCCATCAATTAGTCTCTGTGGGCGGTGGATGGGTCCCTTGTCCATCATAGCAAGGGGAGGGGTGCAGGTAGCCCCTCTTGAACTACACAGAATATACCAGGAGAGGTTTCCCAAATGAAATTCCAGATACTGTAAGGAGGAGAAAGGGAAACTGATGTTGATGTTGGAGAAGCACAAACAATAGATACCACCATAATCAACCACTGCTCCAAACCTTAATAGAACAAAGGAAAAACAGAGGCACTGAGCAGCTCAACTTACCTGCCTAAGGATGCCTCTGTAATCAGAATTTAAATTACATTGGCTTACAACACTGATGAATCTGAAGAATTTTCCCCTCAAAGTGACTGCAAGTTGGAATGTTGGTAGGCACTCCAAATACAATAGTATACAGATGAACTTTGATTGTAATCTCTTATTTCGAGGAAGCTTTGATTTGTGAAAGCTGCTTACAGATAGTACTTGGAAAACAATTATGCCTCGCATGACATTTTTTTCTGGGATGCTTTCTATAGCTCATTTAACCCATCCTCAAACATTCCTGTTCACAAGGAGATGAGTACCATTGTACTGTACTTTGAGAAAATCAAATACAAGAAAATCCAACTTCCAGGCCACATGAATTCAGGAGTGCTTTTTTACATTCCAAAATGATACAGCATTGCAGGAACTGACTCAGCTGAAGTACTTTTTAAAAGTATCTCTAGGGCTTCCTTGGTGGCGCAGTGGGTGAGATTCCGCCTGCTGATGCAGGGAACACAGGTTCGTGCCCCGGTCCGGGAAGATCCCACATGTGGCGGAGTGGCTGGGCCCGTGAGCCATGGCCGCTGAGCCTGCGCGTCCGGAGCCTGTGCTCCGCAACGGGAGAGGCCACAACAGTGAGAGGCCCGCGTACCGCAAAAAAAAAGAAAAAAAAAAAAGTATCTCTAGTACAATCCAAATACTTAATTTACAAAGCTTTGTTCTACAAATAAATTAGCAAAGCCTATCTATTGTTTTAACTGCGGGCTGTCCATTTCTTATAATACAAAGTTGCTAAGCCTAATGCCCCATGGGTTTTTGTTTTTTGTTTTATAACAGTTTTCTGAACTCAGTGAATTAAACTACTGGTGAGAAAATCAGTAACAATATTTGTTTCTAGAAGCCACTAAGAAAGGAGTGCGTTTAAAACAATGCAATTACTCTTGATTACTATTGTCAAAGAAATGCCTTAGTTTCTCAGTCATCTCTCCATTTATCTGATAAACAAAAGGCAGAATAGTGGAAATATGAGCAGATGTCATTCTCTCGGGGTATCTCCTGGAAAAACAGGTGGACTCCAGGCATTACTCTCAATCTCCTCATTCTGGCGGCATCTCCATTTGTCCCTTTCACAGATGTGACTGTAGGATTCCAGCATGTTCCAATGCCTGGCAAAACATGACCTACTAAGACTCCTGAGAGAATCTGCTCAATGATGGCTCTAATTCCATCAAGCTTTTCTAATTAATGTAGTACAATTTATTTTTACCTATATTTTCCTAGGAGGGCCAAACAGTTTCATCGACACAAGACACAGGCTGACATTTGAAATCAATTAACTTTTGCATCTAAAAACTAGAAATGCATTTTAGAAGACCTTTGAAAATTTGAACAGCTTTACACACAATCAATTGGGTCTCACAGAGAATGTATTATGCCTTTGGCTGTCTCACATGAGAGACCTAAATTTCAGAAGTTATGTGTAAAGTTTTCAAACCTTCTTTAAAAGAAATGAGCTCTTGAAGTTTCCGTTTTTTATAGATTCTTCTCAATTCAGCAAACAGAAATGAATGACTATTTTCCTAGTCAGTTTCCTCCAGTTAAAATTACTAAGCCACTCAATATATAAAACAGTGGCCAATACATAAAACTAGTCGTAAACACTTGTTATAATAACATCGTATTTACTTTTAAACTTTAACCCTACACTCAATAAAGCCACAAATGAGAAAATCCTTTAAAGAATGTTTACACGTGGTTGGTCTTTTTGCTTTTACAAAACTTCTTCTTTCCTTTATTCTTTTTTTATTTTTATTTTTATTTTTTTTGGGCCGCTCCACTCGGCTTGCGGGATCTTAGTTCCCCAACCAGGGATCGAACGTGCGTCCACAGCAGTGAAAGCACGAAGTCCTAACCACTGGACTGCCAGGGAATTCCCTTCTTTCCTTCATTAGAAAAAAAAAAAAAAGCTATGCTGTTTTCAGTGAGCAAACTAGCATGACAATATCAAGACTGCACCAATAAGTGATTTCCTCCTTGTACATTTTGTTAAAAAAAAAACAAAAAAACCTCTACACAATTAATCTGTGGAGTTACTTGGCTCCTGAGGGTAGGAGGGCAAGAGTAATGAGTAGAAAAGATAACCTGCCTACTGGACCAACTGTATATCTGGTAGCTGCGGGCTACTGGAATAGAAAAGCCAGGGGGCCAACCAGGTATAGGGCTTTAACTTATTGGCTTAAGAGAACAGAGCTCATTCAGAAAGGTGAAGAAAATACCTGGAGAGAGAAACCCTCACTATCGCAGCCCTCAAGGACAGCAGGAACAAATGATCCAGGTGCCTGGAACCTGGGTGTCTAATGACAACAAGACAGTAAGTAGCACCTGATGTGGGTGCTACCCCACAGCACGGCTACAAACAGGGATAAACAGAAGACAGAGGGATAAACCTTAATATATGGCTAAACCTACTCCCCAAAGTCTTAGATTATTATTTATGAAGTTCGTTGCTCCTATTTAAAGCAAGGCCCTACTGTAGTGCTTAGTTTCTTTAGAGTTCTACATACTAGATGTTTACTCATGTCGACTAAGGTAACCAACTAGAGTTTAAAAAAAAAAAGGAACTCCCAATAAATGAAAAAATTGACAGTCTACCAGGAAGTGTATTTATTAACAACAATTTGGAAAAATACTTAACTTCATCAAAAATACAGACTGCAAGTTAAAATGGAATGCCATTTTTCCCCTGTAAAAACTGCAATAATTCTGAAAACCAATAGCCAATAATATTGGTTAGAATAAAGTATATGTTCACAATAGTCTAGAAGCAGTGGAAATTGGCGCAATCTTTTTCTGAAATACCTTGGAATTCTGTTCACCCTTTAACACAAAACTATTTGTCTGCAGATGCCCTAAATATGTAAGTATCAAAAATATATTTCATACTCCATACAATGTAAGTGTTCATAATTCCAGATAATTTTTCTAAAAGGGGGGAAAAAAGCATTAGGAATAATGGTAGGTGTTAAAATCAATAAATTTTGAAAATCCATATTTAATTATGCAAAACACTGGCAAACTTGCTAAAACTATGCTTTCAATTTTTCCTTCTTTAAACGGACTAAAAACATTATTGAGTGTGTCACAGAATCTTGATATAGTCATATACATTCACATACCTATTAATATATTCCTATACATTCCTATTTTCCTGTAAATAAGCAATACACACATTTTTCATGATTTCTTCAAGGTCAGTCCTTCTAAACCCATAGCTTTTCCATTAAGAGATGATTTACAACAGTTACAAAATAAATTTTTGCACAGTTTCCAAAACACTATACTTCTTTTTATTTCAGAAACCTGGAATTATGCAACATTGTGCCTCAGAATTTAACATTATCCCAGAAATCTGTTAACAGAAAAATAACTCTCATAGAACACAGGTAAAGATCACAGCTCTGAAGTCATACTTCCCTAGGTGCAAACCCCAGATTCACCACTTGACCTTGGGCAAGATATTTAACTTCTCTTTAACAGTTTCCTCATCCAAAAACTACAAATGTGTTCATTCAACAACTATTTACTAAGTACACCAGGCACTATAATAGCTGCTGTCCTAGAATTTAGCCCAGAAGAAGAAAACAAAGTCACTGACCTCCTAGAGCTTATACACTGGTAGGATAATAACTCAGAAGGCTGTGGTGAGGAACTAGAAAAATAATACAGATAAAGCACTTTGTGTGGTGTCAGAAACAAGCATACACTCAAAAGATGAGGGCTCTAAAGTCATAGGATTGATAATAGTTATTATTATCTCACAGGGCTGATGATAGCTATAATTACCTCACAGGATTGTTGTGAAAATTAAATGAGCTAATTCATACAAAGCAGTTAGCCTTAGGTTAAAAAAATAAAATCTCTATACATACCAGCTATTATTATAAAATAATTAACATCATGATTATTTCTAACATAATCTCTATTCACTGGGGGTGGTAGGTGGGGAGAATGGGGTGATGATTGCCAGGAGGGTCTTTTAAGTCCTTTAAGAAATGGCAAACCCCATGCTGTGTCAGGTCACCGCTCAAAAACATGAGGAAAGGATGTCAAGGGCTGTCTCATTCCTTCATCTCGATCACGCATGCTGGTCCCTAACAGAAGCCTGCCTGATTGGGTCAGCATTACAGGAAGTATTTCACATCCACCATTCTTTGTTTAAAAAAATGGTTTTAACTTTTAGAGCTCAATGATATAAAACTTCGGAGGCACTTCATATCTTGAACCAACTACGATTAAAGGGAAGGAAAACAAAAGTACAAATAAGTGTATGGTGTGACATCACAGAAGCATCAGAACTGGCCGAAAGGAATGGAGACACGGAGTTCTCTGTGCTGAAGCCGGGCCTCAAAGTCAGGAATTCAGCAGCTATACATACACAAAAAAAGCACCAGGTGTACAAGGTGGAGCTGTGCCCACATTTCAGACTCAGGTGAGAAAGGCTGAGCAGGTAGATTGTGATAAGAAAAAATGGTTTTTCATCTGTCTCTCTCACTGGAATGTAAGTTGTGGAGGACAACAAAGATGTTATTTTCTCACTGTGTAATATAAATGAATGAATATTTGTGTCTAAAGTGGAAGCAAGTCCAAGTTGAAAGACTCTGGCAAATCTTAATTGTTCCCAACACTAGAAGAAATGATAATGATGTAATGTGATAGAGGCGTTAGCTAACGTTACAATGGCCATCATATTGCACTATGACTACATCAAATCAGTATGTTGTACATCTTAAACTTACACAATGTAGCATGTCAAATATAGTTCAATCTAAAAAAGAGAAGCCAGAATGATCCCACACTAACATGGGTCCACTGGAAAAGAGGGAAAAGATGGTTACAAAAACAGAGAACAGCCCAGTCTACCTCCTATAATGAGCAGACACACGTCAGGCCACCACCAAAGAGGCTGTACACAGCTTCAGCACCAAATCAACAAAGAAAGGATTTCTATTTCTTGGGTTCGAGTAAAACAAGAAGCTACTCTTACTCAGCAAACCTGAACATATAATTTAACTTTCACTAAAAATAACATTTTGAAAAACAAACTACGCTTAAGCACAAACTATGCCTAAGGTTTATATGTAAGAGCTTTACACAACTAATATTTAATCCACTCATTTCATTCATTTATTGAGTAGCTCCTATGTGACAGGCATAGAGTTAATGCTCCTGTCTCCATTTTACATATTAAAAAATCAGGGTCTGAAGAGGTTAACTCTCCCAGGATCCTACAGCTAGAAAGTTGTCAAGTCAGGATTCAGCTCTCTCCAAAGCACATGTTCTGTTTAACTACTCATCAGAAGCAACTGGGTACTTACCCCAGTCATGTGAATATTGTTGCAAACGACTTTTAAACTTTCTTTAAAACTATGTGGTCCGTTAGATTTAAGAAACAAGTAGGAAAGTCCATCTTAATACATGATAGCAGTATTTTCTTTTTTATATTACCCAGACCAATTTTCTTACGTATTACCCAGATTGATTTTCATTAGATTATTCATACTGATTACCAGATCTGATTTGTCATATTAGAACCAATCCAAAAGCTATTTGGAAACAATATCAAATAAACCCTCAAGGGTAAAGCAGCTGCCATCACTGAGAATGTTCAAAAGAAAGTGCTAAGGGCTTCCCTGGTGGCGCAGTGGTTGAGAGTCCGCCTGCCGATGCAGGGGACACGGGTTCGTGCCCCGGTCTGGGAAGATCCCACATGCCGCGGAGCGGTTGGGTCCGTGAGCCATGGCCGCTGGGCCTGCGCGTCCGGAGCCTGTGCTCTGCAACGGGAGAGGCCACAACAGTGACAGGCCCGCATACCGAAAAAAAAAAAAAAAAAAAAAAAAAAAAAAGAAAGTGCTAAATGTGTTTAAAGCAAAAAAATACATCAAATAACTGCAGAATCACTGGGAGAGCTCAGCCATGGCTCAGTTGGAAGGGGACACTACTCCACTGAATGAGTCAATGTTCTTATGCTGGCTTACAAACGAGTCACAAGCATGTACACCATACTTCATTCCATGCTTTAGAATCTTTAGGGAAAAAAATAACAAGGGTCTCCTGAAATTACCTTTTTGTCCTATTCCTTTCCTTCCTCACATTTGGCATTATGACAGAGTAATTGCCATTATCTGGCTTTGCATTTTGGTTCCAATTTAAAGCTAGAATTCATTACGCACCACAGTGAGATATAATGGAAACAACATTGAACCTTGAATCCAGATATGAGTGCCTGTCCCAGCTCTGCCTCTAGCTAGCTCTAAAACCTTAGACAAACCCATAACTTCTCTGGACTTCTATTTTCTCATGTGTACAATTAGAATATTGATGGTAAATCTAAAACTCTGATAATGTTACCCAACTTTTTTTTTTTGGTGTCCTGAAAACTGAAATTAATTCGGTATCTCTAACATCTCCTAGCACAGAGGAGAGGACCACCCTGTCTATCTGTATGCATATTCGTTTTCTATTGTTGCATAAATTACCACAAATGCAGAGGCTCATAATGAGGCCAATATATTAGCTCACAGTTCTGTAGGTCAGCAGTTCAGCATGACTCAGCTAGGTTCTCTGCTTAGAGTCTCACACAAAGCCAAAACCAAGATGATGGCTACATTGGCCTCTTATCTGGAGGCCTCTTATCTGGAGGTTCTAGGCAAGAATTCACTTCTGTGCTTATTCAGGTTGTTAGACAAATTCTGTTTCCTGGCTATTCTAAGACTGACCAGTTCCTTGCTGGCTGTCAGCTGGGAACTGCTCTCAGCCTCTAGAGGCCGTCCACACCTCTTTTCACATGGCCCTTCCACCTTCGAACCAGCAATGGCCAGGTGAGTAAAGTCTATCTCAGGCTTTGGATTTCTCTGACTTCCTCCTCTGCCACTGCCAGAGAAAACGCTTTTTAAAAATAATTAATTAATTTGTTTTTAGTGACGTTGGGTCTTTGTTGCTGCATGTGGGCTTTTCTCCAGTTGCAGCGAGTGGGGGCTACTCTGCTGCGGTGCACAGGTTTCTCATTGTGGTGGCTTCTCTTGTGTTGCAGAGCATGGGCTCTAGGTGCATGGGCTTCACTAGTTGTGGCACACGGGCTCAGCAGTTGTGGCTCGCGGGCTCTAGAGCACAGGCTCAGCAGTTGTGGCACACAGGCTTAGCTGCTCCGCGACAAGTGACATCTTCCCAGACCAGGGACCTAACCTGTGTCCCCTGCATTAGCAGGCGAATTCTAAACCACTGCGCCGCCAGGGAAGTCCCTCTCCGCTTTTAAAGGGCTCACCTTCTGGGGTCAGGCCCATCTGGATAATCTCCATATCTAAGGTCAACTGCTTTAGGACTTTAATTACATCTGCAAAATCCCTTCACACTTGTGCCTGGATTCACGGTTTACTGAATAGCCAAAGGATGGGAACCTAAGAGGGCCATCTTTAGAATTCCACCTACAATGTGTGTGTGTTGATATGTGCATGTGTGTGTCCCTTCACAAAGCTGGAAGCCACAGTCATTTTTTGTATCTCCATTATACACATAAGTGCTGAAATATGATGCGTCCCATAAATATCTGTTCAATTCAGCAAAATACTACCCTGTAGACAAAAACACACATGGTGCTAAATGCTGCCATTAATTGAGCCCTAGCACTCAAGATGAAACAGAAATGTGATGTACCTACCTCAAAGCAGATACTTTATAAGCCAGATGGATAAAATGTTGATTATGTATTAGTTGTTTCAATAGTAAAATGCCACATACGAATAAAAATCTAAATAACTGAGCAAATGAGGAAAACGAATTTTAAAAATACACATACAGAGACCTTCAAGATGGCGGAGGAGTAAGATGTGGAGATCACCTTCCTCCCCACAAACACATCAGAAATACATCTACATGTGGAACAACTCTTACAGAACACTTATTGAACACTGGCAGAAGACCTCAGACTTCCCAAAAGATATATAATTTTTTTTTCCTTTTTCTCTTTTTGAGTGTGTATGTGTATGCTTCTTTGTGTGATTTTGTCTGTATAGCTTTGCTTTTCCCATTTGTCCTAGGGTTCTGTCTGTCTGTTTTTTCTTTTTTTAATTTTTTTTTCTTAGTATAGTTTTTAGCACTTGTGATCACTGGTGGATTTGTTTTTTGGTTTGGTTGCTCTCTTCTTTCTTTCTTTTTTTTCTCTTTTAATTACTTTTTATGTTTTTTATTTTTAATAATTTTTTTATTTTAATAACTTTATTTTATTTATTTTTTTCTTTCTTTCATTCTTTTTTTCTCCCTTTTCTTCTGAGCCATGCAACTGACAGGGACTTGGTGCTCCAGCCGGGTGTCAGGGCTGTGCCTCTGAGGTGGGAGACCCAAGTTCAGGACATTGGCCCACCAGAGACCTCCCAGCTCCACATAATATCAAACGGCAAAAGCTCTCCCAGAGATCTCCATCTCAACGCTAAGACCCAGCTCCACTCAACAACCAGCAAGCTCCAGCGCGGGACACCCTATGCCAAACAACTGGCAAGACAAGAACACAACCCCACGCATTAGCAGAGTGGCTGCCTAAAATCATAAGGTCACAGACACCCCAAAACACACCACTGGACGTGGTCCTGCCCACCAGAAAGACAAGATCCAGCCTTCTCCAACAGAACACAGGCACCAGTCCCCTCTACCAGGAAGCTTGCACAACCCACTGAACGAACCTTAGCCACTGGGGGCAGACACCAAAAACAACGGGAACTACAAAACTGCAGCCTGCGAAAAGGAGATCCCAAACACAGGAAGTTAAGCAAAATGAGAAGACAGAAAACTACACAGCAGATGAAGGAGCAAGGTAAAAACCCACCAGGTGAAACAAATGATAGGAAATAAGCAGTCTACCTGAAAAAGAATTCAGAGTGATGATAGTAAAGATGATCCAAAATCTTGGAAATAGAATGGAGAAAATATAAGAAACATTTAACAAGGACCTAGAAGAACTAAAGAGCGAACAAACAGTGATGAACAACACAATAAATGAAATTAAAAATTCTCTAGAAGGGGATCTTTGTATTTAATCATAGTAGGGGATTTTAACACCCCACACTCACCAATGGACAGATCATCCAAAATGAAAATAAATAAGGAAACACAAGCTTTACATGATACATTAAACAAGATGGACTTAATTGATATTTGTAGGAAATTCCATCCAAAAACAACAGAATACACTTGTATATCCTCTAAAGTGCTCATGGAACATTCTCCAGGATAGATCATATATTGGGTCACAAACAAAGCCTTGGAAAATTTAAGAAAACTGAAATCGTATCAAGTATCTTTTCAGACCACAACGCTATAAGACTACATATCAATTACAGGAAAAAATCTGTAAAAAATACAAACACATGGAGGCTAAACAATACACTACTTAATAACCAAGAGAAGACTGAAGAAATCAAAGAGGATATCAAAAAATACCTAGAAACAAATGACAATGAAAACAGAGGACCCAAAACCTATGGGATGCAGCAAAAGCAGTTCTAAGATGGACGTTTACAGCAATACAATCCTACCACAAGAAACAAGAAAAATCTCAAATAAACAACCTAACCTTACACCTAAAGCTTTTAGAGAAAGAACAAAGAAACACTAAAGTTAGCAGAAGGAAAGAAATCATAAAGATCAGATCAGAAATAAATAAAAAAAGAAATGAAGGAAACAATAACAAAGATCAATAAAAGTTGGTTCTTTGAGAAGATAAACAAAATAGATAAACCATTAGCCAGACTCGTCAAGCAAGAAAGGGAGAAAACTCAAATCAACAGAATTAGAAATGAAGAAGGAGAAGTAACAACTGACATGCAGAAATACAAAGGATCATGAGAGATGACTACAAGCAACTATATGCCAATAAAGGGACAACCTGGAAGGAACGGACAAATACTTAGAAAATACACAAGCTTTTGAGACTGAACCAGGAAGAAATAGAAGATATAAACAGACCAATCACAAGCACTGAAATTGAGACTGTGATTAAAAATCTTCCAACAAACAAAAGCTCAGGACCAGATGGATTCACAGGCAAATTCTAACAGACACTTAGAGAAGAGCTAATGCCTATCCTTCTCAAATTCTTCCAAAATATAGCAGAGGGAGGGACACTCCCAAACTCATTCTATGAGGCCACCATCACCCTGATACCAAAACCAGACAAAGATGTCACAAAGAAAGAAAACTAGAGGCCAATATCACTGATGAACATAGATGTAAAAATCCTCAACAAAATACTAGCAAACAGAATCCAACAGCACATTAAAAGGATCATACACCATGATCAAGTGGGGTTTATCCCAAGAATGCAAGGATTCTGCAATATACGCAAATCAACCAATGTGATACACCATATTAACAAACTGAAGGAGAAAAACCATATGATCATCTCAATAGATGCAGAAAAAGCTTTCGACAAAACTCAGTACCTTTTCATGATAAAAACCCTCCAGAAAGTAGGCACAGAGGGAATTTACCTCAACATAATAAAGGCCATATATGACAAACCCACAGGCAGCATCATTCTCAATGGTGAAAAACTGAAACCATTTCCTCTAAGATTGGGAACAAGACAAGGTTGCCCACTCTCAACACTATTATTCAACAAAGTTTTGGAAATTTTAGCCACAGCAATCAGAGAAGAAAAAGGAATCCAAATCGATAAACAATAAGTAAAGCTGTCACTGTTTGCAGATGACACGATACTATACATAGAGAATCCTAAAGATTCTATCAGAAAACTACTAGAGGTAATCAATGAATTTGGTAAAGTAACACAATGCAAAATTAATGCACAGAAATCTCTTGCATTCCTATATATTAATGATGAAAAATCTGAAAGAGAAATTCAGGAAACACTTCCATTTACCACTGCAACAAAAAGAATAAAATACCTAAGTATAAACCTACCTAAGGAGACAAAGGACCTGTATGCAGAAAACTATCAGACACTGATGAAAGAAATTAAAGATGATACAAACAGATGGAGAGATATACCATGTTCTTTGATTGGAAGAATCAACATTGTGAAAATGACTCTACTACCCAAAGCAATCTACAGATTCAGTGCAATTCCTATCAAACTATCAATGGCGTTTTTCACAGAACTAAAACAAAAATTTTCACAATTTGTATGGAAACACAAAAGACCCCAAATAGCCAAAGCAATCTTGAGAAAGAAAAATGGAGCTGGACGAATCAGGCTCCTGGACTTCAGACTACACTACAAAGCTACAGTAATCAAGACAGTATGGTACTGGCAGAAAAACAGAAATATAGATCAATGGAACAGGATAGAAAGCCCAGTGATAAACCCACACGCATATGGCCACCTTACTTTTGATAAAGGAGGCAAGAATATACAATGGAGAAAAGACAGCCTCTTCAATAAGTGGTGCTGGGAAAACTGGACAGCTACATGGAAAAGGATGAAATTAGAACACTCCCTAGCACCATACACAAAAATAAACTCAAAATGGATTAAAGACCTAAATGTAAGGCCAGACACTATCAAACTCTTAGAGGAAAACATAGGCAGAACACTCTATGACATAAATCACAGCAAGATCCTTTTTGACCCACATCCTAGGGAAACGGAAATAAAAACAAAAATAAACAAATGGGACCTAATGAAACTTAAAAGCTTTTGCACAGCAAAGGAAACCATAAACAAGATGAAAGGACAACCCTTCGAATGGTAGAAAATATTTGCAAATGAAGCAACTGACAAAGGATTAATCTCCAAAATTTACAAGCAGCTCATGCAGCTCAACCTCAAAAAACAAACCCCATCCAAAAATGGGCAGAAGACCTAATTAGACATTTCTCCAAAGAAGATATACAGATTGCCAACAAACTCATGAAAGGATGCTCAATATCACTAATCATTAGAGAAATGCAAATCAAAACTACAATGAGGTATCACCTCACACCAGTCAGAATGGCCATCATCAAAAAATTTACAAGCTATAAATGCTAGAGAGGGTGTGGAGAAAAGGGAACCCTCTTGCACTATTGGTGGGAATGTAAATTGATACAGCCATTGTGGAGAACAGTATGGAGGTTCCTTAAAAAACTAAAAATAGAACTACCACATGATCCAGCAATCCCACTACTGGGCATATACCCTGAGAAAACCATAATTCAAAAAGAGTCATGTACCAAAATGTTCATTGCACCTCTATTTACTATAGCCTGGACATGGAAGCAACCTAAGTTCCATCGACAGATGAATGGATAAAGAAGATATGGCACATATATACAATGGAATATTACTCAGCCATAAAAAGAAATGAAATTGAGTTATTTGTAGTGAGGTGGATGGACCTAGAGTCTGTCATACAGAATGAAGTAAGTTAGAAAGAGAAAAACAAATATCATATGCTAATAAATATATATGGAATCTAAAAAAAAAAAGGTTCTGAAGAACCTAGGGGCAGGACAGGAATAAAAACACAGACGTAGGGAATGGACTTGAGGACACGGGGAGGGCGAAGGGTAAGCTGTTACAAAGTGAGAGAGTGGCATGGACATATATACACTACCAAATGTAAAACAGATAGCTAGTGGGAAGCAGCCGCATAGCACAGGGAGATCAGCTTGGTGCTTTGTGACCACCTAGAGGGGTGGGATAGGGAGGGTGGGAGGGAGACGCAAGTGGGAAGGGCTATGGGGATATATGTATACATATTGCTGATCCACTTTGTTATAAAGCAGAAACTAACACACCATTGGAAAGAAATTATACTCCAATAAAGATGTTAAAAAAAATGAACATACAATTCCTGGTTATTTGCAAAACTCCTGTGTTCCATAACTTTTTCTAACGTTATAATTAAAGCTCTTTGTTTCACCAGAAGAAACTTCTAATGTAAAAGCAAGACCTCTCTACAAAGATTCATAATGCTTTCAGTAGCACAGTAGTGCCCTCTCCAGCCAGGGCCAATAAGTAATACAATTTAGGATCAACACCTTGAATAGTGCCGACAATCAAACAGACGGCCCATGTAAAGAACAGGACAAAAGAAACAAATCATTCAGCCACAGCTCCTAATTCAGAAGGCTGAAACATTTTGCAGTATTTCTTAAATTTAAAAAGGGGGAAGGTTAAAAAGTATGCACTATATTCCTAGATGCTCTGAATAAGCCACGGAATTCATATCAACTCAAATAATTTATTCTTGAGCCCCTACTTGCCTGCTTTGCATCTTCATGAAAACAAAATGGTATTTTTTCCAAAGCATAAATAATCCTGTTCTTTTGCAGGCTGATGTGACATCTGCATAAAGATAATTAATTCCCATCTTCCGCTATTATCTATTTGTCCATTACCAAAGGGCAAGTGGTGTTTTCCCTAGGTTCTTGTGTGCTAATGCACAATGTTTACTGGTAATAAGCATTTCGAGCTATTGAAGAGCAGCTTCACAAGGACATGAAATTAGCTAAACACACATCACAACACTCTGGTATTTACAACAGGCTCCCATGGATAATGAAACTTCACTTAGGACACGATTTCTGTTCAGTCGACACATATCAAATACTATTAAAGGGATCGCTACCTGCAAAGGACCTCAGCTGATCTAATTTAACTTTATCTTGTAACACAGGGGAGTTAGAGCATTCTTCGTGACAGTCATCTTTTCAGATTCTACAAAAGGTTTTTCTGCAACAACTGTTATCTGTCCATCTCCAGAACAGCCAGATCAGATTTAATCATCATGTGCGGCACGGCATGAACTGCTTTAATTTGGGGTTGCCTGAGCTCTGCTTGAGGAATGAAAAAATTAAAGGGCACACACATGAACAGAAGGGAAAATAAATCCCTGTCGTGTCTTTCAAGATGCTCACTGATGCCTTACTGGTTTTTTTTTTTCCTTCCAGAAATAAAACTGGATTTATATTCTAAGCATTTCTCCATTCCAAACCTGAGATTGCAATATCTTTTGCAGACAGTCTTGGACAATAAAAAGAAAGCCAACAAGTATCAGAATCCCCCCCAAAAAAAGTATAAATGCCCCTTCAGAAAGTTAAATTAATAGTTTCATTAGCCTAAAGAAATACTTTTTCTGAGAGATACCTAGTAGAGGGCACTTTCAAAATGGGGCTTTAGTTGGGAAGATAACTGCTTAAGCTGTTGCTTAATATTTGGGTGGGGTACTGTTGGTGTCTGCCCCAAGCCTCGTCAGCCCCCTGCTCCCAGCCGCCCTCCAGTGAAGGGTCACCATGTGGCACAATTCCATGAAAGGAAATGTAAGTAGAGGTTTGCAGGTGGAAGTTCCATAAAAGTTTATGACGCCTCTATAAAATAAAAAAAAATTTAAATACCTGGCAGATGTGCCCTTTCCTACACTTTGCTCCCCCCACTTCTCTCTGCCCAGAATATGGACCTGACCCTTAGAAGTGTAACAACCAGCATGCAAGCATGAAGTGACATGGTGAGGATCTAAGGCAACATGCCAAGGATGCTGGAGGAGAGAGGCTGGCCCTGGTATGTAGTGTGTGTGGATCAGCCCCCAACACTGGCTTCCAAATCTCTTGTTATTTGGGGAAAATAAACCCCTTATGTGTTTAAAGTCTCCAGAGACAGGTTTCCTATTATTTGCAAAGAAAAGCATTTCAAACTGAAACCATACTTGACTCTTATTCCCTTTGATGAGAATACTAAAAGTTCACACTTCAGAAGGTTGTCATAATATTTGGTAATATTTCTCTCAAACACACAAATACTACTTTTGATAGATATTCCATAAAGAAGGTTATGGAAGTCTTACCACGTGTCATTTAATAGTTATTGCTGGTCAACAGTAGTCAAAGCCAAAGTTTCCAAAAAATATTACGGAACAATTGGTTACCAAGCACTTAATATATGCTTGCTTAATTACAAAAAAGGGCAAAAAGACAACAAAACTTTTCTCTCCAGGAGCACTCTATCTAGTTGAAACAGCTAAGGAAAACCATGGAAAACAGGAAAATAATTGGAAACAATGAGAAAAAATACAAAATATACACTTGAAATACGTAAGTCACAATGCATTGTGACTAAGGAGTCCTGTCTTCTATGGTGCTATGAGAGTTATGTTTTCTATAGTGTTAAGGTAGTTAAAAGAAAGGGCAGATTATTGGGAAATAAAACTATCAGAAAGGCACCAGTAAAATAAATAAGACTTGCAATGAATTCTAAAGGCAAAGTGGGACACAAAATGTTTAAGAGACCAACACTATCACTCCAGCTGAAAGGGAAGGCTTGTGTTGGGAAGCAATGAAAAGGAATAATAAAAACTACCACTAACTGAGTGCCTGGTAGTCCTTACCTAGCATGGTGCTAAAGGCTATATATCTGCTCCTTCATTTCATCTTCACAATAACTGTATGAAGCAGGTATTATTATGCTTATTCACCAATGGGTAAACCAAGGCTCAGAAAGAATGAATCAGCCAAATTCCACATAGCAACTATTGTAGCTGCAAAACAGATTTCATAATAAAGATGGTGAAAAGGTATAGACAGTCAAAATAGTCATAGAAAGGTAACTGTCTACATATGAAGCAAGCACAATACACTAGAATGGGTAAATACTAGAGGCAAGGTGGTCACATGGTTGGGGTATGGATGATGAGCGAGTGGTAATAAAAACAGACTGGATCTAGGGAATGAAGAATGTACAGGATATAGTGGAAAGGCATCCTCTTTAGAAGTCAGCTATTTCTAAACTAATTTTTTCTCATTTGGACTATCCAGTTGCTTCATGTTCCAATCTACCATGTAGTGATGGCATACAATGTAAATATTAGATATTACTATATATATATATATATATATATATTTTTTTTTTTTTTTTTTTTTTTTTTTTTGCGGTACGCAGGCCTCTCACCGTTGTGGCCTCTCCCGTTGCGGAGCACAGGCTCCGGATGCGCAGGCTCAGCGGTCATGGCTCACGGGCCCAGCCGCTCCACAGCATGTGGGATCTTCCCGGACCAGGGCAAGAACCCGTGTCCCCTGCATCGGCAGGCAGACTCTCAACCACTGCGCCACCAGGGAAGCCCAATATTACAATATTTTTGAAAGACATCTTTGTCTCATTTAAGCTTAGCCTTGTGTCATTTAGGCTCAGTCATGAGGCTGAAGACATAAAGGAAGCTGACATGACATAGGTGAAGCCTCCAGAAGGAAATAAATGAAAGCATGCTTCTATCTTAAAGGATTTTGGTAAGGATGCAGAGCACAGAAGAGTTCATGAAAGTCAAGTACAGTGGTCCTGCACTCAGTGGGAAAGGGATGTGCTTTAGGAGGAGCGTCAAAACATTTGGGGGAATGGCAATCCCCTTTGGCCATACTAGGCTCATGATGACCTCCCCATAGTATGCAGTAGACCCAGAATTTTATGTGACCCAGGAAGGGAAATGCAAATGCTAAGAAATATATGTAGACTGGAAGAACAGTACTAGGATCCAAACAAAGGGATCTGTCCAGATTCTCTCAATAGAAAGACAGAACCACTTACATCTTAGCAATCACTTTTCCTGATCACAGGAACAGATGAGAATTCCAAGGGTTCCATACAGATCTAAGGACCGCATCTCTCCCTCTATCCAATGTCTCACTTTCTCTCCCATATACCCACATGACTTTTTTTTTTTTAATATTTACTTATTTATTTCCCTGCCTTGTGTCTTAGTTGCGGCACGTGACATCTTTGTTGCAGCATGCGGGATCTTTTGTTGCAGCCTGCAGGCTCTTCATTGTGGTGCACGGGCTTCCCTAGTTGTGGCACAGGCTTCTCTCTAGTTGTGGCACATGGGCTCTAGAGCACGCGGGCTTAGTTGCCCTGCGGCATGTGGGATCTTAGTTCCCAGACCAGGGATCAAACCTGAGTCCCCTGCATTGGAAGGCAGATTCTTAACCCCTGGACCACCGGGGAAGTCCCCCCAAATGACTTCTTGAAGATGAGAAGAGAGGTAGGAAGACAAAACCTAGAGCCTCCCATTTCACCTAAAGATATGATTTAATTGCATTGGACTAATTTTCTTCTACCTGACTATGTAGTGGTTCCCTTCCCTACTATCCAGGAAGCAAGGAAGGCCAGATCAGTTAACAGAGTAATAAAAAAGCTCTCATTTTCTCTGCACATCTGGACTGAGTTTGAGTCATTTAACCATGCACTGCAATTCAAAAAAAAAAAAAAAAAAAAACAATCAAAGCTACCCCTAGGAAAACCCTCTTGAGGGAATACAAATAAATAACTTTTGAAAAGCTTGTGTAACTGGATATTAAAATAAGTTTTGGTCGAGGCCCCAGATGATAAATATGAGATACACAGGGAGGTGCAAACTAAAATGCAAATTTCAAAGTGTGCATCACAGAAGTACCTGACCCATCCCTGATGTAGTGGGCACAAAAGTGTAGGGTAATAGAGAGGAGAAAAAGGGGGAAAGTGATACCTCCTTCACCTCAAGAAAGAGGAACCTCAAGGGCACATTCAAAGCTTGTTATGTTGTCTCAGGGTTGGAAGTCACCATTTAGTGGTGTCCCTAACCTGAGAAATATCAGGTGGCCTGGGGCGGCATGACAATGCTGTACCTGGGAAGCACCGATGGTTTCCCTTTCCAAAGGGAGGTCAAAGATGGGCAAGTGTTCCCTGTGGATCAGCAACAGGTCTGGCAGAAGGAAGAGCCAGCTTGGAGCGGTTTTGAATTTTCTTAAGAAGTCCACATGGTAGGGTCACCAGTAGAGACTGTGACACAGACCATCAAAAAACAAAGGCTGAGGGGAAAGTGTCAGCCAGAGGGAAACACAAAACACTCCAGGGGAGCTGTGGTCAGCAGATCCCAGCAGGGAAGGCTCTGATGGATTCAGAGACACACCCATAAGAAAATGATTCAGCTCTGAGTATCTGCTAGGCCTCAAGTATGCAAAGCCAATGTGAATCCACAACACACACAGAAAGCTTTCCTGTGGACGCTTTATTTCAGAACAGTCTTTGACAGAAGACAGGAGAAGAAACAGAAAGGAAGAAAGAAGTATGCTCCAAGAAGCAGGGGTTCCTCTCTGTTTTGTTACTTACTGTATCCCCAGCCTAGAACTAATAGGTGCAATGAATGAACGTTCATCACACTCCCCCTGTCCAGAATGCAGATTCCCTTCCATAGCAAAGTCCACCAAAGGCAGAGGATTTATTTCCCAAATGAGACTATCATTGTAAGTCAAAGGGGTTATAAGGCTTTCTAGTACCAGAAAAGTCAGATAACAGGGGATAAACTTCACCCTTTAAGTACATTTTAAAGATTTTTTTTTCTTGAATCTGGACCATTTTTGAAATCTTTATTGAATTTGTTACAATACTGCTTCTGTTTTATGTTTTGGTTTTTTGGCCGCAAGGCATGTAGGATCTTAGCTCCCTGACCGGGGATCGAACCCGCACCCCCTGCATTGGAAGGCGAAGTCTTAACCACTAGACCATCAGGGAAGTCCCATGAATACATTTTAAATGGATAGTAGGAAGCACAATTTAAATTTGCCTTATGATTTCATCCCATGACTTATATGTGTTCGGTATACTAATTAGCCAGGAAATGGTTTACAAAACAACTTGCCACACATGCTCCATTTCATCTTTATATCAATCCATCACACTTTCATAGTTTAAGGAACCAGGGCTCAATGAACAGTAAGCAACAATACTGGTTCTATGATACACATTTTGTAAAGCCACCTCTTGTACTCTTTCCAGTACACCCCTTGTTTTCCTTTAAGATTTTCTGAGTCATTCCTCCTGGATCCGTATCTAGCCTCTCCTATCCACATAAAGATAGATAACCTTGGACACTTGCCTTAATTACACCCCAGCTATTCCTAACAGATGGCCCTTTCATCCATTATTCAGTTGACTTAGCCTATGTGGCTTCCTGACCAATGATTAAGAAATTTATCTCATTATATTTAACATAGGATTAAGTTCAGCAAAAATAAATAGAAATTCCAAAATAAAAGTGATGCACACAAGATGGGATTTCATTCCATCTACATAAATATATGGTCCAGGGCTAGAAACGGCAGATTCCTGATAATACAGGACCCGGACAGAATCCTATCTTGTTGCTCTGTTATATTCAACTCAAAACATCTGCTTTGTGGCCCATCTTGGTCCTACCACCACACCTACACTCCAGCCAGCAGGAAAAAGGAAAGAAAATGAGGCCTATCAAGTTACACACATCTCTTCTACTTATATCCCACTGGCCAGAACAAAATCATATGGCCACATCTACCCGCAAAGAGGCTGGGGAATCTGAGCTCTTACAGAGCAGAGATGTGTCTTATTTAAGTGTTCAACATGTAACTGACACTGCTTAAGACACTGGCCACTATGATTTTTACAATCACTGCCACAGTCATGCACACAACAAGCATTTATTAAACAACTTTCTATGTGTCATTTTTAATTAACTAAAGTGAAGACTTACTAAGGATCATTTTACTAATTTTTTTCATCACTGATCAAAACAACTATCACTGACATTAAAATAACTAACAATAATAGTTGGTTCTGCGGTGCCACAATAGCCTCAAAATGTTTAAATATTTGGTGGTGAGTGATCTGGAATTCTCAGTCGATATGAATGAGAACATATTCAACTCTTGCATTTTCCTACTAGGTCAAAAGACAATTTATTCCAAGTGAGTCAGAGGAAAATGTTCCCAAGTCTTAAATAAAACTCATCATACAGCATTAAAACTTGAAAAATACTATGAAACTAAAATGAACACAAGAGCCAACCCGTTGCTTATATCTATTTAAGAGAGAACATAAGTAACTATTAACAATTCTTAGTGTGTTGATTTGGAATGCAAATGTCTCTGTATTCAGCAACTGATCACAAAATTTACAAGGCAACAGACCACTCTTCTTAATCAAAATCACAAGAAATACTCTCATAAACTAACTGAAAGGTAGAAAGTCTGATAAAGCAGCTAAAACCATAGGATAAAAATCAGTTCCTCCATGACATCCAGGCCAACAGCTCACCCTGGGGAAAGATGTAGTTTTATGAATAAAGAAGACACTCCCCTTTAACCACTAAAGATAATATAGGTTCGTCCCTGGCGTACTAATTTAAGGGAACATAATCATTTTTGTCATTTGTCCTTCGCAAACTTGCAAATGGATAGAAAAGAAAAAAAAGTACTTAATTATATTAGATCAAATGACTTAGAGCATTTTATTTAACTTGGAACTATTAGAAACTTCTAAGAGAGGCAAAAAGAAAAATACCAGAGCAACTCAATGTCTCCTGTAAATTACTATTAGGAAAGCTGAGAATTGAAAGCTTGCTTTCCATACCAATGCACTTTCCTCCCTTCTCCCAACATATATTTATTATTCCACATCATTGCCTAAAATGCTTTGTTTTGAATGTGATCCTTTGAAGGACATCAGGGAATAGTCTTCCTTTGGGCGCTGGTATTTAGAGTAATATATTCCCTCTTTAAAATGCATACAGAAAAGCTCAATAGGGTGCTTGTGGCTTACTCTCAGGAAGCTTGAGCATCACAGATTTAAATCAACCTCAAATTTCTTCACAATCAATCAAATCTGTAGTTGGAAAGTTCTGTGTTTTTTTAATCTTTAACTTCTGACTATTTATCCATTTTTATTTCCTGAACTATTTGCAATATGTATATAAACAAAGCCTAGAGGCAAGCCTATTATGTTGCGTACAGTGGCATCCACTTCCTCTTCCCTTCCTGGGGTAGGCAGAGCTGCCTGCCATTTTAAATAAATATATTAATCATATGGCTATTTTTAAAAGTTTCCCACAGAGTGGTTGCTCTAAAGCAGTAAACAGAACTGTCTAGTCTCCCAGTGTGGATGCTTTGAGTGTAGGTTCAAATTCATTTCTAAACAGAGCTGCATATAACAATTTTAATTATTAACTTGACTCTCCCTGTAGTGTCATTTCAGACCTGACATTTTAAAAAAACACACGTTAGGCTGTTCAGTTGGACATAAAATAGGAAGAAATTATTTGGCTAAATTAGTGTTATATTTACCGTTACTCAACTTTATCGTTTACATCAACGTGATTTTAAGTTTCTCAAAAGGATGGAGATTAAACAATACCATAATTTTACAACTCTAGTCAAAATTTTATTAGGGAAAAGACTCACGGCATTAGTCAGTCAAAGCTTATCACCATTCAGCACAATTTCTAAATGGATCAATCAATATTACCTCCCCTTGGACATTTTCTTTTTTTTTTTTTTTTTTTTTTTTTTTGCGGTACGCGGGCCTCTCACTGTTGTGGCCTCTCCCATTGCGGAGCACAGGCTCCGGATGCGCAGGCTCAGCAGCCATGGCTCACAGGCCCAGCCGCTCCGCGGCATATGGGATCCTCCCAGACCGGGGCACGAACCCGTATCCCCTGCATCGGCAGGCGGACTCTCAACCACTGCGCCACCAGGGAGGCCCCAGGACATTTTCTTTTAATGGTCGTAAATTCTAACTAATCTTTAGTTGCTTACATTTCATATGATTTAAGAATGTCTCAAATCATGGATACATTGGTGTATAAAAGTGGAGCATTTATTCATCTGTAAGGTAAAAGGGAGATTAATAAATCTCCCTACTAGATCTTAAAAGCCGTGTAGCTGGAACGTTCCTTAAAGTTAAAGACTTCATTTCATCTTGGATTAGCTGAAAGCAACCAATATTTTCCTTTTCCAACTGTCTATTCTTAGGTAAAGTCTATTGTTTGGAATACATTCAAAACAGCAAGTGGCAATCTTGGTTTGTACTTCTCAGAAATGTTAAAATGCTAGCAGTAATATAGCAATCATGGGACTAAATATCCATCATGGGAATAATGCCCAGACCATAGAAAATGTTAGTCTCTTCAGACAAGGCCAAGGAAGAAAAAGCACAGTGGAGTAAAGGTTTGTAATAAAAAAATGATTCTGATATTATGTTGCAGTTGCCCTCACCATTTATATTACTGGAAAGCATGCATAATAGAATGCAACAGCTAAAAACAATGATGATTATAAAGCCACTGAAATCAAAGATGAATTTAAAAGTCAAAACTAGGGCTTCCCTGGTGGCGCAGTGGTTGAGAGTCCGCCTGCCAATGCAGGGGACACGGGTTCGTGCCCCGGTCTGGGAGGATCCCACATGCCGCGGAGCGGCTGGGCCCGTGAGCCATGGCCGCTGAGCCTGCGCGTCCGGAGCCTGTGCTCCGCAATGGGAGAGGCCACAACAGTGAGAGGCCCGCGTACCGCAAAAAAAAAAAAAAAAAAAAAAAAAAAAAAAGTCAAAACTAGCAGACTTTTTATTATATGAACATTCTCACGGTACTTTATTGATACTGGAAGACTTTTTTTTTTTTTGGGGGGGGGGGTACGCGGGCCTCTCACTGTTGTGGCCTCTCCTGTTGCGGAGCACAGGCTCCGACGCACAGGCTCAGCGGCCATGGCTCACGGGCCCAGCCGCTCCGCGGCATGTGGGATCTTCCCGGACCGGGGCATGAACCCGTGTCCCCTGCATCGGCAGGCGGACTCTCAACCAGTGCGCCACCAGGGAAGCCCCTGGAAGATGTTTAAAGCAACTCCAAGACAAAAGAAATTCTGTTTGTATACATAGGAGATGTTTGTCAAAAAATAAGTTAATCACCTTGACAATTGTTGATAATTATTTTAATAAATGAGGAAGTGGAAGAATATTGAGAATGCCAGAATACTAACCTAAAATAATATTTAAATGTAGTCAAAATAATATTTAAAGTGAAGTTTAACTTTGATTAAATTTTCAGTACCATTCATTCACCATTTATGTTCAATCACTCACTTCCGAGGTACCTCAATGGAAAAGAAAAGACTTATACTGAGTGAGCAAGGCCTGGGCTGGGCTAGGGTTAGGTAAGAAAGGCTTTCATCTCAGGTGCAAAACTTAAAACTCAGTAATCAAGATAAAGGAATTAATACAATATTTTAAAAATCAAGTTAATGCAAAAAAAAAGGTTTAAATAAACACAGGATCAATATTGTAACTGAGCAGGACCCTACGGGACCCTCCCAGGACAGACCCCCTCTATGTCCTCTGCCTGTCTCTTTTTGTAGAAAAGCTAGTTGCCCAGGCCTTCCCTGAGTCACAAAAGCCTGGTTCAAGAATTAATGATTGAAAGGATATGAACAGGTAGTAACAAAAGTAGCAGTTGGGCCAGGAGAACTGGTAACACTTTAAATAGTAAATCCTCCACAGGGCAATCACAGAATCTTTAGTTCCTCCCTGAAGTACATAGATAACAGTATCTGATACACATTCCTGAGTTGTTTTACAGATACTGAAACTCCTACTGAATGGAAGAAGTTAACTACATGATGGCCATGAGCACGTAGCCCACAGACCTGCTGGAGCCCAAGAATTGGTAATGTTAACCCCTATGACACCACGCTATTACCCCACCATCAGCCAAGCAGAGAACTGTGCCTGAGCTGATCACACACCCTGTGACACCCTTCCCTCACCTTGCCTTTAAAAATGCTTCCCTGAAACACATCCAGGGGTTCAGGAGTTTTGAGCATCAGCTGCCTAGACTCCTTGTTTGGTGCCTTAAAATAAACGCTGCTTTTTCCTTCACCACAACCTGGTGTCAGTAGATTGGCTTTACTGCACATGGGTTAGCAGACCTAAGTATGGTTCAGTAACAATATTACACTGCTGACTTCTCCTTTTGCCTCAGACTGAAATATGGCTCAGCACAAGTGGTTACTGATTCTGCCTTTATTTGGATATTTGGTTCATTATTTTGATTTGGCATTAATTTGATTTTTTAAATATTACGTTAGCATATAATTTACTTTATTACTGAGTCTTTGGCACTACCCCTTGCCCCTAAAATTTTGTGCTTGAGGCAAATATCTCCCTCACTTCCTCCTAGTTCCAGCCTGCTGTTTAGGATTCAATAAATAACTGTTGAATGAAGGACAGAATGTGTGAATTAACTTATGTCAATATTTCCTTGTCACCTGCAACAAATCTCAGACTCTTTCCAACATACTCTCTTGATAGCTCCACTTATGAGCACCCCTCTTTGTCAGGTACTTTATTTATATTACCTCTAATTCTCACAAGAACCCTTCAAGGTAAATATAACTCTTCTCATTTTATGACTAAGGAAAACGAGTCTCTGACAGTGACTTTTTCCTAACACAAGCCCTCAATAAATATTGCTGGGATAATAATGACAAAGCCAGGCTTCCCTGGTGGCGCAGTGGTTGAGAATCTGCCTGCCAATGCAGGGGACACGGGTTCGAGCCCTGGTCTGGGAAGATCCCACATGCCGCAGAGCAACTAGCCCCATGAGCCACAAATACTGAGCCTGCGCGTCTGGAGCCTGTGCTCCACAACGAGAGGCCGCGATAGTGAGAGGCCCATGCACCGCGATGAAGAGTGGCACCCGCTTGCCGCAACTAGAGAAAGCCCTCACACAGAAACGAAGAGCCAACACAGCCATAAATAAATAAATAAATAAATAAATAAATAAATATTAAAAAATAATAATAATAATGACAAAGCCAATAAGCAGAGACCTAGACTTTAACCCAAGTACATGTTCCTCTGGCTCAGCAATCGTCAACTCCAAACAGCCATTCTTAAACCTCTCTCATTGGATTTTGGTGTTCCTCTTCTGTTTCCAGTAATAAGGGTGGTAGGCAGGATATTAAGATGACCCTCACAATCTCTGCCCCCTGGTGTCACTGCTGTGATCACGGCAAAAGGGTGATTATATGGGTGGGACTAATATAATCACATGAGCCCTTTCTTCAGAAGCAGTGAGTGTCTCTAGCTGGTGACACAGGATGTCAGAGAGATTTGAAACACAAGGACTAAACACGTCATTGCTGGCTTTGAAGAGCGCTGCCCCCAGCTGACATCCAGCAAGGAAATGGGAACCTCAGACCCACAACCACAAGAAACTGGACTCGGTCAACTACCAGAATGAGCTTGGAAGCAGATCTTCCCCAGAGCCTCCAGATAAAAATCCAGTTGATTCCTATGCTTTACCCTTGTTAGACTGTGAGCAGAGAACACAGCCGAGACTGCTAAGACTTACAGTAATTGTTTATGCAGCAACAGAAAACTTACATATCAACCCCTGCATAACTTCATCATAATATTACAAAGCATGGCAATTAGATAATTGTTCATCTGAGCTCCTTATTATCAAGGCCTAAGGATTAACCCACACACCCTGGTGTGACTTGCCCAAGGCCAGACACATCAGAGGCACACAGCTGATGCTGAAGAGATGAATGAATTTGCACACTAGTGTTTCAATAAAGATTTAAGGTATTGACAGTAATGATGAAAAAGAAGTAACTTACGTCTAACATGGGCCCTCAATCAGTATTCGTGGGTTAAACTCTGCCATTCTATACCGTGTTATGTAATTGAAGGAACACACATTTCAAAGACCAGTTCCACAACTATGCAAACTTGGGATATTTACTTGGATATAATCTCACCTTCAGTTTATAATCTATAAAGAACTACACAAGTTTAGATATAGAACAACTTTTGCATTGTATCCCCCACAAAGAAGATAGACAAAATATCCTTAATGTCACCACATTCCTTATTTCTCTTCACTCCAATTGCCCTGCCTTCCAGCTTCATCACTGTCATCAGGGTGACACCCAAAATCATAAACTCTGAAAAAACTTCCCTCAAAACTACTTCTACCTTCCCCTGTGCACTGTTGGTGAGAGTGAAAATTGGTGCAGCCACTATAAAAACAGAACTACCATATGATCCAGCAATTCCACTTCTGGGTATTCACCTGAAAAACACAAAAACACTAATTCAAAAAGATATATTCACCCCTATATTCATCACAGCATTATTTACAATAGCCAAGATATGGAAACAACCTAAGTGTCCATCTATAGATGAATGAAGAAGATGTTTTATACACATATACACACACACACACAATGGAATATTAGTCAGCCATAAAGAAGAATGAAATCGTGCCATTTCTGACAACATGGATGGACCTAGAGGGTATTATCCTAAGTGAAATAAGTCAGAGAAAGACAAATACCATATGATCTCACTTATATGTAGAACCTAAAAAACCCAAACAAACAGACAAAACAAAAAGACTCATAGATACAGAGAGCAAACTGGTGGTTGCCAGAGGGGAGAGGAGGGAGTGGAGGTGAAGATAGGTGAAAGGGTTAACAGGTACAAACATCCAGTTATAAGATACGTAAGTCATGGGGATGTAAGATACAACATAAGGAATATTGTCAATAATATTGTAATAACTTTGTATGGTGACAGAGGGTTACTGGACTTATTGTGGTGAGCATTTTGTATTTAAATGTTGAATAACTATACTGTACACCTGAAACTAATACAATATTGTATGTTAACTTTACTTCAATTAAGAAAAAGAAAAACTTCTACTTTCTAAGAGAAGTATGTTCAAAGGCATGTCATTTACAAGAAGAAAAAAGTAAGAAGTAAACCTAATCACTTAGACTGACTGCCCATAAGCAGTTCTTAGAAAGGTAAAGCCACACACACACAAAAAGAAAAACTCAAATCACTGAATTAGCTGCTTAATGTTGACTTCCATCCATAACTCTAAATTCTACACAAAGGAGGGAGCTGGCATGAACACTGTGTATGTATTCATCTTTTAATCCCAAATACTTATCATGAGACCTAGTAACATAGTAGGTACTCAATACATGTTTTTTTTAAATGTGTGTAATCTCATTTATTTTTATACAATTTTTAAAGGTTACACTACATTCACAGTTATTATAAAATATTGGCTATATTCCCCGTGTTGTACAATACATCTTTGTAGTCTATCTTACACTCGATAGTTTGTACCTCCCACTCCTTTACCCCATTACGGCCCCTCCCCCGTCTTCCCACTGGTAACCACTAGTTTGTTCTCTGTATCTGTGAGTCTGATTCTTTCTTGTTATGTTGTTTAGATTCCACATATAAGTGATATCATACCGTATTTGTCTTTCTCTGTCTGACTTATTTCACTTAGCATAATGCATTCCAAGTCAATTCATGTTGCTGCAAATGGCAAAATTTCATTCTTTTTTATGGCTGCGTAGTATTCCTGTGTGTGTGTGTGTGTGTGTGTATCTACATATAGATATATATACCACATCTTCTTTATCCATCTGTTGATGGACATTTAGGTTGCTTCCATAGCTTAGCAATTGTAAATAATGCTGCTATGAACATTAGGGTGCATGTATCTTTTCGAATTAGTGTTTTTGTTTTTGTTTTCGGATATATACCCAGAAGTGAAATTGCTGTCAATACATGTTTATTGAACTCAAATAGCACTAAAATCTGCGATGATTTTTGGCATCCTTAAACGTATATGCTATCATCACTTTACAGCAATGAATTCACTATAATTCAGCAGGCTTAAAATAAATGATATTTTCCAATATTCACTCTTTTTTAACTGCATTTCTATTATTCAACTTGCTTTCTTAACTGCATTTATGTAAACATAATGAATAGGGAAAGTGCTTCACCAGTGGAAAGTATCGTGAAGCAACTAAACAGATGCTAAGAAAAATTAAAATCAAAAAATTGGGGGGCTTCCCTGGTGGCGCGGTGGTTGGGAGTCCGCCTGCCAATACAGGGGACATGGGTTTGAGCCCTGGTCTGGGAAGATCCCACGTTCCATGGAGCAGCTGGGCCCCGTGCGCCGCAACTACTGAGCCTGCGCTCTGGAGCCTGTGCGCCTGGAGCCCGTGCTCTGCAGCCGGAGAGGCCACGACAACAGGAGGCCCGGGCGCAGCAGCGGAGAGTGGCGCCCTCTCGCCGCGGCTGGGGAGACCCCGCATGCAGCGACGGGGACCCAACACAGCCAAAAATAAAATAAATAAAATAAATAAATTTTTTTTAAAAAAAGGAAGAAAGAAAATACATTGTTCCCATTCACATTCCCATCAACAGTGTGATCAAAGCTCCTTAATATAAGGGACCATTACTATAAATTCTATCTTAAAAGTGATTTTCAAAAACAAAAATTGTTTTAAAGATTTTTTTAATATATTAGTCAAAGCCTTTAATTGCTATAGTTATGTAAATACAGCCCACTATCATGGTTCTGGTATTAGTATCCATGCTTTGAAATTCCCTTACAAGGTCCTCTTAGGGCAATTAGCCTTTTTTGGATGGCACCCAAGAAGAATCTATGTTTTAGCATATCCTAAGCTCCAGCTAACAGTGTTTTAGGTAGGTGCTGGAATATTCTGAATTAGAACTATAAAATTACTTAACTGTGTGACCTACAAAAATACAGATAAGCCATGCTTCCACACAGCTGAAAACCTAAATTAGTGCTCATCTATCTGTGAATAACCACCACATTCAATTGTTCACTGAGACCTTAAGATCAAGAGAACCAAAATGCAAAGAGGTTATAGCTGCGCTTCAATAAAACAGTAGCCAGAATAAATTTTTTTAAAAGCCCCAATGAGACATTTACTCTGACAAAAATCTGTATAAAAATCAATAGTAAAGCGTGATAGAGATTTTTAAACTTCCAGAACCAGTATTACACAGCCAGAGTCCACTTGAAATTGCCTTTGGTAAAGAAGGCTGAATAATTTTTCAAATACATAAAAAACAAATCCTGAAATTTAACACCAGAAAAACATTTTAACAATTCTTAGCTTCCAAAAATACCAGCCACAATCGCTACCAAATAAATTTCCATTGCTCTCCCACCCCAACATTTCTAAGCATTACCTCCCAGTTGACATGAAAATAAGAGGGGAACGGGGCGAGGCAATGAACAAGGAAGAAAAAGACAAAGCCCTCATGACTTACAAATTAAACTTCCTATTAATCAGGAATTGGCTCTATGTTGTTTTTGCATATATTAGCATGATCCACGAACTAAAGCTGAGCCATTTAGTCATTTATTACACACACTATTCCTCATAAAATAGAACCTTGCCAGCTAAACACTTAACTTGGTTTACTAGTTCCTGAATACACAGCAGTCTAATTGCAGTACACATGCATAACTAAACTGTATAGCTAAGATATTATTTTCGCCAAATCCCACATTTGTTCTTTTTCTTGACTTGGCCAAAAATAAAGCCTATTATTTATAGTTCAAGCCTGAAACTTTCAACAGATTGATAAGTAAATAAATTAATACATATACCAAGTATTTAAAAAGAGGCTTCTGATGCCTACAGTTTTAAGAGCACACAGCTATAAATTTTTAGTCCCAAATCCTCACTGTTCTAAAATTTGTATATGACCTACTAAATACTTCTCACAAATTATATCCTGACAGCATGTTATTTTTCCTTACTGAAAATATTACTGTACTCACTAACATATAATTTTCTTTCTTAAAAAGATGAGGAAAAACCCTGAACTCCTACATGCCAAGCCTTACCACCACACGGCCAGACACTCTGGAGCCCCACGTTGGCAACCTACAAAGTCACATTCGCTCAGTTCAGCGATAAGCCTGTTAGGTTGCCCGACACAATCTTCTGTGCTACATATTACACAGCAAATTTAAGTGATGACAACTATCAAGTACTGTGCTTTGCAAACTCTGAAACAATGCACATTTGTAAAGGTAGCAGCCAATATTCAATAGATTTTTTTTCATTTGTTGAATATATAAACACTGATAACTCTGGCACTTGATTCTAAATTTGCCAACTGTAATTACAAACATATGTGCGCATTACATAGCTACGGATGCACTTAAAATAATTACCTTATTGAAGATGTCTGCTTCTCCACAAGCTACTAGAATAGCTGCAGAGCTACTCTGAATGCAATAGCTTTCCATGTGCAAACACAGTAATCAGAACAACTTATATACTTGGAAAGGCAATATAGATATCTGTATACCGCACTTCTTCATTTTTTTACCTCCCTAGAAAATTTTATTCCACTGTTTCCAAGCAGATCTCACTTTGCAAGTGTGCCCATTAGAATTCTACAGGATAGGGTGGCTACAATGATGTAAAGGGCACTGAGGTATGGTCACAGCTTCCTTTTCAGGATGTCTCCCCTAAATTTTTCTCATCCCGTTGTCTCTGATTCTGAGATTACTTTAGGAGTTCACTCTTTTTTTTTTTGCGGTACACGGGCCTCTCACTGTTATGGCCTCTCCCGTTGCGGAGCACAGGCTCCGGACGCGCAGGCTCAGCGGCCATGGCTCACGGGCCCAACCGCTCCGCGGCATGTGGGATCTTCCCGGACCGGGGCACGAACCCGTGTCCCGTGCATCGGCAGGTGGACTCTCAACCACTGCGCCACCAGGGAAGCCCAAGGAGTTCACTCTTAAACTACTGGCTTCACTGAAGAATATTTATGTGATATATATAAAACCGTACAATTAATAGGCTAAGATTGTTAATCTCTGTAGCGGACATGAGTTGAAGAGAATGGGCAATAGTCGAGAGCATTTACTGGAGACCCGAAAATCTGTCGCTGCTGAAACAATGTTGTTTAAGTGGACAGAGCTGGGGGCTGGGTACCCACCACTACTTCTTTCCTAGGGCAGGCACATAACTGAGAAGTGGCCCTGGGGCAACCCTCTTATTTTTCCAGCACAGATAATCATCCAGGAGAAGAACTCGAAGAGATGAAAGTAGCTGATTGGGGGAAACACAACTCTAAGACAGGGAGTGGATGAGGCAGGGTCTGTTTTTCATTAAAAATCTTACAGTATCTTTGACTTTTCAAATTAGAAGGATTACTTTAATAAAAACAAACTTGTTATAAAAATTAAGAACGTCAAATAATCTCAAAACCAGTTTTAAGTAATAATGTTCCTACTGTTTAACAGGCTCCAGGGGTACACAAAATAGGAAACTGAGCAGGACCTCCATCTCTATTACCAAAGTTCTCAAAACCAGCAGGCCAGCCCAGAAGCAGGCACTCCAGTTAGCTAAGTGATAACGGTGGCTGCGAGGGGACAAGAGGGCCTGGTATTTCCAGTTATTCTAATGTGTGTGTTCCAAATGCTGGAGACTTCCT
Organism: Hyperoodon ampullatus; assembly: GCF_949752795.1. Lineage (NCBI taxonomy): Eukaryota > Metazoa > Chordata > Mammalia > Artiodactyla > Ziphiidae > Hyperoodon > Hyperoodon ampullatus. The sequence continues at coordinate 8,869,091 of NC_136924.1, read as the reverse complement.
GGTACCACCAGGAATCAAAAGAAAATGAAGACCACATCCTTAGTTGTGGCTCTGCCACTATGTGAGGTATTTTACATTCCTAATTTAGGTTCTCAAAACTCGACCTCGGGCTTCCCTGGTGGCGCAGTGGTTGGGAGTCCGCCTGCCGATGCAGGGGACGCAGGTTCGTGACCCGGTCCAGGAGGATCCCGTGTGCCACGGAGTGGCTGGGCCCGTGGGCCATGGCAGCTGAGCCTGCACATCCGGAGCCTGTGCTCCACAACGGGAGGGGCCACAGCAGTGAGAGGCTCACGTACCGGAAAAAAAAAAGAAACAAAAAACAAACAAAAAAAAACTCGACCTCAAGTGTTAAAAGGAGACGCCAAAATAACAAATTAACAAAATAACAAATAAAAGTGCTTAACAGCTATAACTTGTATGGCAATTTAATATTCTGTTCTGCCATTGTTTTTTCTCTCCCTCTCTCCCTCCCTTTCTCTCTTTTTCCTTTTCTTTTCCTTTTTTTAACTTGTTGGACTATCCTGTCACTGGTGTGCTTTCAAGTGGAGCTGGGTTATGGAGTGATCTTTTCCCCCACGCCTCAGATTTCTGGGTAAAGTCTTGAATTAAAACTAGATTTTTTTTTTAAGTTGTGTATCCCCTGTGTTGAGAATGAGACAGTCATTTCTGGAGAAGATTCGTTCACACCAATAAAAGAGAATCAAATTGGAAAATTCAAAGGCCCAACAAACAGAATGCAAATGGCTCTGAATAAGTAGTGTAGTTTAATCTCAGTGCAAGAGATAAGTCAATACATATATAAAAAGGATTAGAAGAAAATACAACAGAGGGTTAAGAATGATGATAGGCTTGAGGTAGTAGAATTACAATTTAACTCCTCTTTTTTTGTTTGTTTTTTATAATGAGCATTATGACTGGGAAAAAAGAAAGTAAATGTTGCAAGTGCTTTTTTAAAATTGTTTTAAGAACACCAACATAAAAGATCAGAATTAGAGGGCAAACAAAGAAAACATCAGACTTTCCTTATTTAACAGGTCACTCAACTGTGTATCAGCCAAGAAAAGGGACTTTCCTAAGGATACAGAGCAATTCAAAGGTTGTATGGTATAATGGGTTAAAAGTAGACTATCTGAGCCCAAATCCTGCCTTTGCAACTTTCCAGCTATGTGACCTTGGGCAAATTACATTACATCTGGTGGCCTCAGTTTCTTTATCTGTAAAATACAGGTAACAACAGAACCTTCCTGCCAGGGTCATTAGGAAGTCTACGTAAAGTGCCTGGGCCAATACCTGGCACATGTGAAAAACTCAATGTTTTTTTGCTAGGAAAAAGAATAGCACTGTCATTACCATCTCATTATCATCATCTGGGAGGTAGGCTTCACACATACTATTCAGTCATCTATGGCTTTCCCTGTATTTTTAATCTCAATCTGTGGGCACTATAAACAATTGGGGACCACTTCCAGTCAAGGGCAAAGAGACCCAGAACTATTTTTCTTGACAAATCGTGTGAACTACTCATCGAAAAAATGAAATCCATAAATCATAATTTCAGTTTTCTAAAGCAACCTGATCAAAGGAAAATTAATGTTCAGAACAAATAAATTCACACTTAATGAAAACACCTCCAGCTATTAGGAAGCTGACAGAAAATTTAAAAGTCTAGAAAAGTGACTGGTAAAAAGAAAACTTACTTTGAATACACAGATTAGCAAGATCTTTCGAAAAAATAATTCCCCCTAACTCCATTTCTAAATCCGGATGTATTCCAAAAATATTTTCTACTGATGGTTTTTTTACAAAGACATTTTATTAACATTTTTTTTTAAAGAAAAAGGCTTCTTGCTCTAAATCTAGTTTATAATTTCCCTTCCTGCTCTCCTACACTAGAAAAGAACATTCTGAATTTTTGGATAATTAATAGGAAGAGCTCTCAAAAATTCAAGGCGATTAGCTTAAAATGACCTTTGCCTTTCCTGATTCCCTGTGGTTCACAGGTATCATCTCCTCAACACCAAGAGCAGAGAGATGTTTACTGTACAAGCATAATACCATCAAAGGTCATGAAGTCACTCAATATTTTTCCTAGGGAAGTATAAATGGATACTGCTATCTACAAGAAACAAAATATGAGATAATAACGTCACTCAATAATAGCCCTATGTTCTCAGAGAGTCATACCAGTTCTACCTCTAAAAGATTTATGATGGAATATAAACCTGACAATTGATCATCAGCCTCTTTCGAAGTCTCCATCCAACAATTTTATTTCCTTCAAGTCTAACAAGTAACATAATTGATATGTCCTTCCTATTTAAGACTGCCAGATGAGAGGCTCTGACTAAATAGGCAATCTCCCTTCACTCCTCATTAAGGTAATGATAGATTCTTAATGCACACCATGGCACTTTCATATGACTCCAAAATGAATAAATGATTGCTTCTGAATTTCCAGTCTAGCTTGCATGTCTCAATGCTCAAAACTGAGCTACATCAGAAGGAAACTGGACAAGATTTTCCTTCCCCAGGGTAATTAACCTTTCTTATCACTAATTCTCCTAACAAATTATAAGAATAATTGATTCTTATAACAAATCCAGAAGTTCTTTGTGTCTTCATTTTACTGATGAGGAAATCAGACCGCAGAGAAATTAACTGAAATATCTCGGGCTGTAAGTGACAAAGGCTGGCACTCAAATGGTTACTTGGCAAGAAAGCCTATACTCTGCCTTTCAGTGCACTGAACAGGCTAGGTGTGTTTTCAAAAGTCCTAGGATGCTTTGTAATGTACTCCAGCCTGTGCTTTGGTTTGGTAAGGCACAAAGGCCGTATTAGATCCTATCTCCCAGAAGGCCTTGCACAACCACAGCTAATAGGGAGCAGAAAACTGCAGTGGGAGTTCCTAAGTTGAAACAAATGGAAACCTCCATGCCACAAGCTTTCCCCTCACAAGCAGGATCCGGCTTCTGAGTAAGTTAACTGTACCAGTTAACTCTCAGCTTCAAACCCACTCTTGCACCAAATTATAAGACTTGAGGTGTCATAATTGCTATATTTATATATTTCTCTTCAATTCTATGGCTATAAATCCTAATTCACTCATGCAGCCTGTACTTAATGAATGCCTACGATGTATCAGGCTCTGTGGTAGATGCTATGAAGATGCAATGAACGAACACCTGATATGAAAAACCTACAGTCTTATAGATGAGCTAGATGGAACACGTTAACTTCAAAGGATTATTATAACAAGAGGCAGAAAGTGAGGGATGCTTGTCAAAATGTGCTTTGTTTCTTAGGATGGATTTTATTGACACTTGATAAAATCAGGTGAAAGAACTAGAACAGACTTTTTTAATGCCACCGAAGTTAATTTTTCTTGAAACTATCTCTATTCCACAGCTTAGTAAATCACATCTTCTTGAGGTGGCAACATTATATGAGGTTTCACATTAGAACTTAAATCATTCTTTCACAAACAGTTTTAGGGGAAAAGAAAAACATTTAAGAAGTAGTATGTTTCCATGTGAGAATACTACTTAAATCCAAGTCCTTTGATTTTTCTTTCTTAAGTCAAATGCTGATGCATAATTCATTAGGAGAGTCTTTATAATGGCAGGAGTTGGGAGAGCTGATGACCAATTTGCAAAATACACAAAGGAAAAAACCTTGTAGTTCTTCCAGCAGCAATCCAGCAAAAATGAAAACAGCCACAGAATGTGTGAGAAAAAGCACTGATGATGTCAGAGGACCCAGATTCTAATCCTTGCTGTAACCAGAAGACAGATTTGGGTAGGTCATTACCATCTTGAGACCTCAATTTCTTCATCTCCAAAGTGAGGATAAAACTGCTTGGTCTAAATGTAAAATAGGTAGCTAGTGGGAAGCAGCCGCACGCACAGGAAGATCACTGGGTGCTTTGTGTCCACCTAGAGGGGTGGGATAGGGAGGGTGGGAGGGAGACGCAAGAGGGAAGCGATATGGGGATATAGGTATATGTATAGCTGATTCACTTTGTTATACAGCAGAAACTAACACACCATTATAAAGCAATTGTACTCCATTATAAAGCAATTGTACTCCAATAAAGATGTTTAAAAAAAAAAAAACTGCTTGGCCTATTTACACCACACATTCTCATGAGGAGTCAAACACTATAGAGGATGGGAAAGCACTTTGAAAAAAATATTACATCCTACATAAATGGTCACACATATCATCACAGAAATCTCAGAAATGTAGTCAGAGCAAGGCAATGACTTTTCAATAAATCTTTAAATAGCTTGCATATTTTAATCTCTATTTTTGTCACTCTCACCAAAATTAACTTGGAATTTTTTTCCAAGGAGTTTGCTAAAATCAATCAACTGTCCTCTTCACAATTTTTAGAAATTACCTCATAGTCAACTGCTGGATGCAGAGTCTTTTTCAGACAATGGTTCATTGCGTAATTGTAGACATAGCTTCTATTCAGTAGGAAACTATAATAAAGAAGTCATTTCTCAGTTCTTTAAATGTTAAGACTCAAAGTACCAAAAAAGAATTTGTGGAATTCAGAAAATAAAAAACAGAAAACAAAAAACATAATTGAAGCTATTATGAAGACTGAAGTAAGCAGAAATCTTTTTTTTTTTTTTTAAACTTTCTCTGCTCCTTTGTCAAAATGCCCATGTTTTCTGGTCCAGATGAAAACTAAACAAGCATGAGGTTCTTCTCTCACTGGGTGGCATACACTAGTGAACCCATCCAGCACTGTCACTCACAGAAAGCATGGGAAACAAGGAAGTAAAATGCTCTTCTGAAGAGTAACTTTTACTTACCAGAAACTGGAGGGGAGAGGAGGGATTTTAGCTATTTTGCTGGAAGGTACACAGATTAAACCCAATGACTGGTGTGTCCTTTCAAATTAACTCCATTTAGAAAACCTCTCATTAAATGTAATCTAATTTAAATGCATATCAGAACCACTTATATTTAACTCCTCTCTTGATGAGCAATTAGTTTTATTCTTGCTTTCCTTCCTGATCTACTTACAGCTAAAACACAGCAGAGATAAGAAACATTTATTAAATTATCTTTTGCTGAGCTTTCTAGATCCAAACAAACCCTCCCCCTCCAACCCTCACCTCAGCCATTAGGAGGTGGACAAGAAAAGACAAAAATTAGGTTTTTGCTCTCTTCACAAGTCATAATCAAATGACGAGACATATAAAAAGATGCTCAACAGGACTAGTCATCAAGAAAATGTAAGTCAAACCCACAACAAGATAACCATTTCACATTCACGACAATGACAAGAATGACAAAGACAGATAATAACAAGTACTGATGAGGTGTGGAGAAAATGGAACACTCACAGACTGCTAGTGGGAATGTAAAATAGTGCAGCCACTTAGGAAAATAGGCTGGCAGTTCCTTAACTGGTTAAACATAGAGTTATCACATTACCAGCAACTCCACTCCTAAGAATATACCCAAAAGAACTGAAAATAGGTACTCAAACAAAAACTTGTAAAGGAATGTTCATAGCAGCACTATTCACGATCACCAAAAGGTGGAAACAATCCAAATGTCCATCAATTGATGCATGGCTAAACAAACTTGGTGTATCCATACAATGGAATCCACAGTGAAATATTAGTTGGCCATAAAAAAGGAATGAAGCACTGGTGTATGCTACATGTTAAACCTTGAAACCATTTTGCTAAGTGAAAGAAGTCAGTCACAAAAGATTACATATTATATAATTCCATTCATGTGACTAGCCTAGAACTGGCAAATCTATATAAAAAGATTAATGGTTGCATAGGACAGGGGGGATGAGGGCATAGGGGGTGATAGCTAAAGGATATGGAGTTTCTTTTTGAAGTGATTAAAATGTTCTAATCATTGTGGTGAGAGTTGCACAGATCTGGGAATATATTAAAAACCCTCTTCTGGGTATATACCCAAGGAAAATAAAATCAGGATCTCAAAGAGATATCTGCACTCCCATGTTCATTGTAGCATTAATCACAGTAACCAAGATATGGAAGCAACCCAAATGCCCTTCAACAGATGAATGGATAGAGAAAAAAATATATATCTGTATAAAATGAAATATTATTCAGCCATGAAACCCTGCCTTTTGTGACAGCATGGATGGACCTTGAGAATATATGCTAAGTGAAATAAGCTAGACAGAGAAAGACAAATACTGTATGATCTTGCTTTTATGTGGAATCCAAAAATAAGAAAAAAATCCAACCACAGACACAGAAAGTAGATTAGTGGTTACCAGGGGCTGCAGTAGTGGGGAGAATGGGGATTTATTGGTCAAAGCGTACAAAGTTGCAGTTACGTAGAACAAATAAGTGTAGATATCAAATGTACAGGCATGATGACTATACTTACTACTCTATTGAACACTGGAAAAACGCTGAGAGTAGATTTCAAGTACACTCATCAAACACAAAAATGGTAATATGTGAGGAGATACGTTAGTGGGCTTGACTATAGTAATCATTTCACTATGTATGTATACATCAAGTCATATTACACACCTAAAATATATACAATTTTTATTAAAAATACAGAAATGGGAAAAACACTGACTTGTACAATTTAAATGGGTGAATTGTATGATATGTGAATTAAATCTCAATAAAGCTCTTGCCAAAAAAAAAAAAAAGAGCAGAAAGTATGCAATTTTAGAGATGAGGTAAACTAATCATTGTACTTCAAAATTCAAATCACTTTAATTGTAGAAATTTCATTATAAAAATCTTTTCAAGAAACAACAAAAATAATAATAAAAACTACCATTTATCTAGCATGTACCATTTGCTGGAGAACTTATACACTTCATCTCAAACTTTCTTAACATTCAGATGTTTTTATTTCCATGATGCAGTTAAATGAGAATCTAAAAGAAAGCATAAGTAGCTGTGGTCACACAGTTAGAAAACCAATGGCACCAGAACACGTACCCAAGGTTACCTGACACCAAAGCTGTGCTCTTTCTCCTACATTATGATACCATAATTAAAAGAGACAGAATCATGTTCTCTCTATCAGGCCCAAAGAAAATTACGACATGAATAATTTAAGTATAAAGAAGGGAAAAAGCATTCACCCAGTGTTAATTGTACCTGTATTACATGATATTTTTATTCATTCTTTAAATATATTTCCTGAGAGTCTACTATCTGCAAAATAGAGAGATGGTTGTAAAGCCTTTTTAAATGAATATTTTATTCATTTGCAGTCTTTGTTTATTTATCTTGTTAATGTATCTTATGATTCAGGCTTATTTCAAATATAATCATCAAAAAGCCACAGAAGGGCCTCCCTGGTGGCGCAGTGGTTGAGAGTCTGCCTGCCGATGCAGGGGATACGGGTTCGTGCCCCGGTCCGGGAGGATCCCATATGCCGCGGAGCGGCTGGGCCCGTGAGCCATGGCCGCTGAGCCTGCGCATCCAGAGCCTGTGCTCCGCAACGGGAGAGGCCACAACAGCGAGAGGCCCGCGTACCGCAAAAAAAAAAAAAAAAAAGAAGCCACAGAAATGTAGTAAGCTCCATATCACTCCAAATGTAGTAAGCACTCAATATTCTGAATATATATGCGAAAACAGAAAAGTGATGCTTCCTATTTGTAATCAACAGGATTAAACTCTCCAGAATCCAGAACGGGTATGAATGCGGTATTTGCAGGTCTAAACCCTAAGTCTGTATGCTTATTTGTATCCACAACTTCGAATTGGATCTTAATAAACTTGCCCCAAACTTCCTATTTTCATTTTCCTATGAAAGTTTAAATCTCTATAAACATAAAGGAAAACATATCAAAAATCATGGTAGGGACTTCCCTCGTGGCACAGTGGTTAAGAATCCGCCTGTCAATCTACAGATTCAATGCAATCCCTTTCAAACTACCACTGGCATTTTTCACAGAACTAGAACAAAAAAATTTCACAATTTGTATGGAAACACAAAGACCCCGAATAGCCACAGCAATCTTGAGAACGAAAAATGGAGCTGGAGGAATCAGGCTCCCTGACTTAAGATTATACTACAAAACTACAGTAATCAAGACAGTATGGTACTGGCACAAAAACAGAAATATAGATCAATGGAACAGGATAGACAGCCCAGAGATAAACCCACGCACATATGGTCATCACCTTATCTTTGATAAAGGAGGCAAGAATATACAGTGGAGGAAAGACAGTCTCTTCAATAAGTGGTGTTGGGAAAACTGGACAGGGACATGTAAAAGTATGAAATTAGAACACTGCCTAACACCATACACAAAAATAAACTCAAAATGGATTAAAGACCTAAATATAAGGCCAGACACTATCAAACTCTTAGAGGAAAACGTAGGCAGAACACTCTACGACATAAATCACAGAAAGATCCTTTTTGACCCACCTCCTAGAGAAATGGAAATAAAAAGAAAAATAAACAAATGGGACCTAATGAAACTTAAAAGCTTTTGCACAGCAAAGGAAACCATAAATAAGACCAAAAGACAACCTTCAGAATGGGAGAAAATATTTGCAAATGAAGCAACTGACAAAGGATTAATCTCCAAAATTTACAAGCAGCTCATGCAGCTCAATAACAAAAAAACAAATGACCCAATCCAAAAAATGGGCAGAAGACCTAAACAGACATTTCTCCAAAGAAGATATACAGATTGCCAACAAACACATGAAAGACTGCTCAACATCATTAATCATTAGAGAAATGCAAATCAAAACTACAATGAGATATCATCTCACACCGGTCAGAATGGCCATCATCAAAAAATCTACAAACAATAAATGCTGGAGAGGGTGTGGAGAAAAGGGAACCCTCTTACACTGTTGGTGGGAATGTAAATTGATACAGCCACTATGGAGAACAGTATGGAGGTTCCTTAAAAAACTAAAAATAGAACTACCATACGACCCAGCAATCCCACTACTGGGCATATACCCTGAGAAAACCGTAATTCAAAAAAAGAGTCATGTACCAAAATGTTCATTGCAGCTCTATCTACAATAGCCAGGACAAGGAAGCAACCTAAGTGTCCATCAACAGATGAATGGATAAAGAAGATGTGGCACATATATACAATGGAATATATATACAATGGAATATTACTCAGCCATAAAAAGAAACGAAATTGAGTTATTTGTAGTGAGGTGGATGGACCTAGAGTCTGTCATACAGAGTGAAGTAAGTCAGAAAGAGAAAAACAAATACCATGTGCTAACACATATATATGGAATCTAAGAAAAAAAAAAAAAAAGGTCATGAAGAACCTAGGCGTAAGACAGGAAAAAAGACACAGACCTACTAGAGAATGGACTTGAGGACATGGGGAGGGGGAAGGGTAAGCTGTTACAAAGTGAGAGAGTGGCATGGACATATATACACTACCAAACGTAAGGTAGATAGATAGCAGGAAGCAGCCGCATAGCACAGGGAGATCAGCTCGGTGGTTTGTGACCACCTAGAGGGGTGGGATAGGGAGGCTGGGAGGGAGGGAGATGCAAGAGGGAAGAGATATGGGAACATGTGTATATGTATAACTGATTCACTTTGTTATAAAGCAGAAACTAACACACCATTGTAAAGCAATTATACTCCAATAAAGATGTTAAAAAAAAAAAAAAAGAATCCGCCTGCCAATGCAGGGGGCACAGGTTCGATCCCTGGTCCAGAAAGATCCCACATGCCGTGGAGCAACTAAGCCCCATGCGCCACAACTACTGAGCCCACATGCCTAGAGCCGGTGCTCCACAACAAGAGAAGCCACCGCAATGAGAAACCCACTCACTGCAATGAAGAGTAGCCCCCGCTCGCCACAACTAGAGAAAGCCCGCACGCAGCAACAAAGACTGAACGCAGGAAAAAAAAAAAGAATCACAGTAAATAGGTGGATATCTTTAGAAGTACTCACTAAACCACATGAAATTGCTGATCTTTGACCATTCTTTTTTGTTTTTGTTTTTGGTTGGTTTATTTGGGGTTTTTTTGCAGTACGCGGGTCTGTCACTGTTGTGGCCTCTCCCGTTGCGGAGCACAGGCTCCGGACGCGCAGGCTCAGCGGCCATGGCTCACGGGCCTAGCCGCTCCGCGGCATGTGGGATCCTCCCGGACCGGGGCACGAACCCGTGTCCGCTGCATTGGCAGGCGGACTCTCAACCACTGCGCCACCAGGGAAGCCCACCTTGACCATTCTTGATAGACAAAATGGCACTGCCATATGGTTCATACTACACTTAAGAAGTCCACATTTTCTGAGTTCAGGCTTTATATTCAAACTGTTGGCCAACTCTTGACCTTCATTGTGTACCAAGAGCTCCAGCACCAGAGGCCAGGGGACCAGGGTTCTAATCCAACACGGTCACTTAGCAGACTTGTGACCATAAGTAAATTATGCCCTGAGCCTCCAGAGTTCCCCGTTCTGAGACCTGGATATTAAAACATCGGCCTGGATTTACAGGTTTATTGTTGGGATATACTAGGAAAGCCCAGATTTCATAGATTTAAAGCACTGCCACGTGTGGGGAATATTAGTGTCTATCTTGCTTTGCTTTGCAACTTGCACAATACTCTGCAACATGACAGAGTAGAGGGAGCTTTTTTGGTTTTTAACTGGATTAGATGAAGTCTGAAATCTAACTCCACAACAACCCGTTTGTGTCCTTGGGGCTGCTGCCTAACAGTGATCCTTAAATTGTCTCATCTATAAAACTGGTAATGAGGCAGCAGCCACTCTTTTGCTCCTGATAATTGGTTCCATGCACGAATATGAGCCCACGTTGTCAAATTCTTTTTAATGTTTTTTTAAATTAAGAAAGGTGTAAATATGAACTGGGGAGTAAAGTGTCCTAATTTTTAGATGTTGGCTACCTACTGTTTTTTTGTTTTGTTCTGTTTTCCTTTGCTTTTTATTTTTTTGTAACACAATTCAGAATAACCAAGAAACTAGGCTGCCAATTTACAACTTCAGAAATGTACAAAATGCCTGATACATTGTCACTGCTAAACAATTTACTGAATGAATGCCCTCTGGATAATTAAAAGAGGTCCCTTGAAGATTTCAAGGTGTTTTGTGTTGTTCATTTCCTGCTTTGGATTTTCCAATCGTTTCTAATTTTTTAAAGAGCCGATTTTTATTTGCTCAATTTAGGTGCCTAAAATAAGTCTCTTAAAGTACACAATATAAAATTACCCTTCACCTATTACTCTTAGGAGTAAAATCAGCCGATAATAAATGTGCCTTGGGAGCAGGTTCACAATGTGGTGAAGAATTTTATCACTGAATTGCTTTAAGGTCCTCAACTTCCAGGCATACCAGGGTAGGGGTGATAAATTCCTCATGGATACAAACACCCCAGCATTCTAAATCACCCTCTCATCTTCCACCCTTACATTTGTGATGCTTTAAATATGAATATGTTAATTTCTCAACAGATTGTATAAAGAACAATGCTTGTATATGAGAAGCAGAAAAGGCTCATGGGCATTTCAATAACTAAGTCTTGGTCTTACGTATAAACCTCCTCATTTTCTACGTAATGAATGATGCAACACAGGGTACTGTGGTGCACAGCCTTAAAGACCACTCTACTTGATTCAATGATAAATCCAGGCACCTGACATATGTCTGTCCCCACAGTTAACTGGCACTCGCAGAAACAATTTACCAAATATTCCAAAGCATCCAAATATGAATGCACCATTAAAACTTGACAAGCGTCCACTAATTCTGATAATAGCACCATTATCATTTTTAATTCTACCACCAGCAATTTGTGCCATTCTCTGATGGCGCAAATAAGAATAGATGATTAGAAGTAAAAGCTTGTTCCTTAGAACACAATATTTACATTTTGTGTAATAAACTATAATGAAAAGTTGACATTTTGCCCAAAGATGTACCGGATTTGTCAAAGATTTACCAGAAAAGTCTATTATTGCATTCAAAACTGGATTCATTTGACCACCAACAACAAACAAAGAAAAATGATTTACACACCGAGTTTTCCAAAAGAAATAAAGCAAAAGAACCGAAACACCTAGTACCCCTCTTCTATTCAATTTTACATAATATTGGATAATTTAATTTTCACTATTTCATAATGACAAAAATAAAACTAAATGATAATAATGTGATCGGATTTGGGAAGGAGTGGGGAGGGGGAGAGGAGGAAGTAATCGCTTTCGTTGTCATTATCTTTTAGAGGTTTCTTCACTAATACAGTCACGAGGCACCCTTTGCATTGATGGTAACAGAATGTGAACTTTCTAAACAAGGTTGTGTCCTACGTTCGTTCAAGTCCCATGAGCCAAGAAACAAACCAAGACCAATAAACAGAGGAGCAATCCTGTAAAGATCCTTCCTGGTTTCTCTAACGGAAGACTCAGAGTCCCACTGAGTCATTTTTAATATTTAATTTTAGAATGCCAGTTATGAGAATATTTTAATTATCTTTTTCTTTTTCTGTTTTTTTTTTTTTTTTTTTAATTCCTAGTACCTAACACAGATCTTGAATATAGAAGGAAGGGAGCAAGTACAGGCGAATCTGGGGGAGGCAGAAGCCAGCTTAGCCATCTTGCACATTATCCCAAAGGAGACCAGAAACAGCAAGTCACAAGAGGCAACAGGAAAATGCTTCACAGATCCTAAACCAGCGAACAGCTGAAAGACTGGCATTTAAAAAAAAAAAAAAGACAAAAACATCTTTTTTTTTTTTTTTTTAAAGTCCAGGCACAATTTTCAGGGCGCCGTTTCTGAAGCACTCTGACATGCCTTGATACCTCTAAGAGCGCTTTTCTCTTACAGTCCAGTGAAAACAACAGCTAAAATAAAATATTTATAATGATCCTAACTCCAAGCACTTTCTTTTACAACTTTATTGAGTTTTACTTTATATCATAAAATTCACCTATTTCAAGTGTACAATTCAATGATTTTTAGTAAACTTACTGAATGGGGCAGCCATCACGATAAATCAGTTTTAGAATATTTTCACAATCTTATTAAGATCCCTGATGTTTATTTGCATTAATCCCATTCCCACTCCCAAGAAGCCACTAATCTACTTTCTCTTTTCTATAGACATTTGCCTTTTCTGGGCATTTCACATGAATGGAATCACACAATATTCTATCACTTTCTAAATATGTAAAATCACTTAACTTTGCTATGCCTCATTTTCCTCACAATGATCGTACCTATATCTCACAGAGCTATTTTAAGGAATAAATGAGATAATCCATGTAAAGTGCTTAGAATCCTGGCTGGCTCACATCAAAGGCACAATACATGAACTTAAAGTAGTTAATACCCTACTATGGTTTGCTGTCTACTACAGATTCTATGTCAGCAGAGCCTCAACTTCAACATGTCCAAAAATGAACTCTGCCTTCAAAACTGCTTTCCTCCTGAGTCTGTTCACACAGAGAACACTCTGAGTATCCAGACAGTTAACAGAAACTTCCACAAATTCTTTGATTCTTTCCTACCCATTCTCACATCCGGTCAGCAAGTTCTAGCGTCCTCTTTCCTCCCTTGAATTTGCCTCTTTATCTTCATTCCCTGAGCTTTAGTCACAGTTCTCAATTTTTTTTTTTTTTTTTTTCCTGATTTAGTGCAAAAGCTTCCTACCTGTTCTCTCTACCTTCGGTGGTGTTTTCCTCCAATCCATCCTGCTTCTGTCAGAGGATTCTCTCTTAATATGCAAGTCTGATCATCTCTCTCTCCTTCAAGGGCCCCCCTAGCTTTCAGTTGAGCTCATTAGGGCCCATCACAAACTGATTTCTACCTACTTCTGTATTTCCATCCCTGGCCAATCTCCCAAATATGCCCTTGGTACTGGTCGTTCTGAACAACCTGCTGTTTTCTCAATGTGTAAGACAGTCTTAGGGCTTCAGGCAAGCTAGTCAGTTCACAGCACCCCAGAGATGGCCATTTGCCTTTCCCAAAGCTCAGCTCAAGTATCACTTTGTTAATCAGATGCCCGGTCATAAATCACCAAGCATGATTTGGAGATACCTTCTCTGTCCAGAGTTGAATGAGGTAATACTCAAAGAGAAGCTCTCACATTGCCATCAACTCAGTGAAGTGGTTCTTCTTGAGCCCAAGTTCAGCATCACTTGACTTTGGTGAAGGGTAGGGGTGGGGAAAGTATGGAGGAGGGAGGAAGGGGTGTGGGAAAGGGAGAAGCAGCGAGAGGAAATGGGGAGAGGAAAGAGAAATAGGGTATGAAAGGACAGGAAGGGAGGAGGGAAAATGGAAGATGATAAAGGTAATGCGTGCTCCCTGAGGACAAAGGATGTTGGAAGAGAAAGAGGAAGACGGGTTAAGACCCCCATCTCTGAGGGGAGGCTTTTCTTTTGGGCATGAGCCTTTAGTAACAATGTAAACCCTTTCTGTTCCCCCTACCTGTGATGATAACCATACCATTTTTCTTTCTATTTTTCTGTTTCTGAAACAAGACCACGCACAGTGATTCTAGCTCTAAAGTGGAGGAAAAATTTACACACTTCCATCTGCTGGAGACAACATTTCATTTCCTTTCTAAAGCATTCTCCACATTAACTGTCAATCAACCAAGAGTTACTTTTCAGGTTCTCCATCTGTTTTCATTTTTTTCATGTCTTTCATCAGAATCCACAGAAAACTAGACTTATTTCAATATGCCATAAATATCAAGGATATTTGGGTGAAAGAATCAGAGTTAAAAGAGGTATTAGACGTTATCCAAATCAGCAGTTTCCAGTACTTTCTCCAAAGGCCCCTTTAAGTATATCCACCTGCACTCAACCCAAGGCCTGGCTTTCAAATAGTTTCTACACCTAACTTTGTCTTTTCACAACGCAGCTTTCAATTCTATTAACCAAAAATCAAAGCTAACAATCAGATTTTCTGACAAACACAAGCTACTCAGTGCTAAGACCCCTGAATTTATGTAATTATTGATCAAAACCCAAGACAAAATAAAACCTCAACATTTTGTTAGCCTATATGATCCTGTATTGGCTAACTACAAGCTTAGGGGTTTTAATGGAAGTTGATGGTGGATTCTGATTGTGAATTTCCATGTCCCTTCCCAGGCTTCAAGCTACTGACTCCAGCCAAACTCTTCCAAGTTTAGAGAGATGAAAGCCCAAGAAATCTTAGAGCTCTCAATACTGCTGATGATCCTTCTTTTCTGCAATGTTTCTTCACAGGACCTTCATAAGTGTCTTCTTATCCTGTTCTCATCTTGGAATGCACAAAGAGAATTTAAGGAGTCCATGAACTTGGATGGGAAAAAAAGCACATCTTAGCTTTCACTAGTCATAAAGAAACTTAGCAATGCCTTTAATTCTGAATAAAGGCAACTAACCATGGCAGTGATTTCATCACCAGTAGAAATCACAGATGCTTTTCTATCACAGTACAATTGTTGCAAATTTCTCAAAAAATCATTTACCCTCATCACCACTTCGATATTACGGCAGTTAATGGATCTACCACCTGGTTTTGTTATTAAATAGATTAATAAAGAAGGATATATTTCACTACACAATAACTTGGTATTTTAGTATTTTGATAAATATATTTCAATTTGGGGGCTTCTATATGTTTTATTTTATGCAAGTAATACAATTTTTTAGGAAGAAGTCCATAGGTTTCAACAGATGGACAAAGGGATCCACGACACACAAAAAAAGCTGCTTTGAAAGCAAAATTCACTCAAATGCATCTCTGTGTACCCTGCAATAACAAGATGGGGTAATAAAAAGTAAGTACTTCTTTGAGTAAATTGTGCAACCTAACACAGTTAGTGGGAAAAAACAGGATTCAATTTCAGATCTCCCGAACTCTCGTGTATTCCGATGCTTTCATAGAGGCGGTCAGGAGCCTGAGCTTCAGAGATAGACGAGTGGTTTCAAATCTGATTCATCATTTAATGGCCAATGACCTCAGGCAAGTTACTTAACCTCACAGAGCCTGTTTCCATGTTTATAATAACTGCCTTATTGGATTGAGAGGATGAACTGCAATGAAATATGTAAAGAACTTACTATGATATTTTGCACATAATTTAATTTTTAAGAAGATATAATAGGGACTTCCCTGGTGGTGCAGCAGTTAAGAATCCACCTGCCAATGCAGGGGACATGGGTTCAGTCCTGGTCCATGAAGATCCCATGTGCCGTGGAGTAATTAAGCCCATGTGCCACAACTACTGAGCCTACGCTCTAGAGCCTGTGAGCCACAACTGCTGAACCCGCCTGCCACAACTACTGAAGCCCACGCACGTAGATCCCGTGCTCCACAATAAGAGAAGCCACTGCAATGAGAAGACTGCACACCACAAGAAAGAGTAGCCCCCACTCACCGCAACTAGAGAAAGCCCATGCGCAGCAACGAAAACCCAACACAGCCAAAAATTTTTTTTAATTAAAAAAATAAAAGATATAATAATCTACTTCATGCCTAAATATCTTTATGGAGTTTTTCAAAATACTATTTATATCCCACATAGCTTTACCATTCTCTAAAACTTTACTGCCAGTATGATGCCACTCTCCACATAACTCTCAAAATCAGAGCCTACTTTCTTCTCAAAAGAACTCATGGTCCCAGAAGATCTGAAGCTAACAGCTAGAGCACCATGGCCCTGACCCTAGTTTCCATCTTCAGACTTCTAATAAGTCCATCTTTGAACCCCACATTAAGTCACACTACTTCCTCCTGCCTACTCCCTCCTGATCATCATCCTGGGCAGCTTGATGTTTTTCATCTACCATTATCCATGCTGAAGACACATGCAAAACTCTGCAGTAACAGTTCTGAAGTTTCCATCATTCTAACAACCTGACATTCCCTCCATGAATCCATATGATTCACCATTTGCATGCCATTCCACTAACAGAGCACCTGACGGATTAGACAGAAAATTAAAGTGTATGAAGCAGAATTGGATTTCATGCTCATAACAACCCTATGAGGTCAGGAATTACTGTCCTCTTCATAAATGAGCAAGCCCAGGTTCAGACAAGTCACTGACTTGCCCCCCCCGTAACACTGCCAGAGAGTAAAAAATTGAAGAATAAACTCAAGGACTCCCACTAGTCAATGATCCATCATACTTGATTTTTCTTCCCTTTATTAACAGAAATATTTAGCCCATTTTCTCAATTTCTTATTCCCCTGGAGAATTAAATATACAACTTCTAAATGTTTCTCTTTTTAATGCATTATTCAGGTATTATGTTCATACTGATCATGATTCATTCAGATCTTGAGTTAAGTACACAATAGGCGAGCTGGAAATGACTTGAGATGGAAATACTGGGCTGCCTAGAAAAGAAAGAAGCATGCTGGCAAAAGCAAGAATCCAAGCAAAAGAAGAAAGAACCCAAGCTACGACAGCCGGATCAAAAGAGGAACAACTAAAAGGGTGACTGTAATGTACTTTGAACTTTGTGGAAGAAAACAGGGTACCCATGTTGGAAGCCATATTCTCCTTGATGTAGCTCAAAATGATCAATGTGATCAGAGCAGAGCCAATAAGATGTCTAGATTCAGACATGAACCCCTGCCAGCGGGGAATTGTGTCTCAATTGATCACACAGCACCAAGCCAAACCCTTAAATACGAAATGTGAGTTGGGAGGGTAACTTCAATATAAACACTGATTTTATGGATATGATTTCAACAGTACACATTTTCCTATTACTCCCATAAAGTATTTCACTGATATCTAAATACCTCCAAGCCTTACATAATGTAAGTGCTTGGACACGTTCACACATCACCATATCTTTGGCTCAGAGCAACATCAATTCACCACTTACATATTGAAAAAACTACAGAGTTACAACAGGCCTAGAACTGCTGCCAACAAATTTACTGCTTCTGTGCTATTTGTAAATTGATTGTTTCTTCTTTGGCTTATGGCAAGTAGAGAATTGCGTATAAACCCATATATATTACATATCTACTCATAAAATTTAACATTAGGATTGAACTTTCCCCAAACGTCAGAATATTGTGATACCCTTTAAACAAGTATTACAATATATGTTTGATTTAATGCGTCTCTTCTAGCTTAATGTTTTTAATTGATTTCACTAGCTCCAGGTCAAAACCATTCTACCTAAACGTCTGCTTTCACAGAAACTGTTTATTACCTGGCTTATGAATTAAGAATTTTTAATAGGCCCTTATTGAAAATCAAATGAACAGGTTATTTGGTGTTGTTTTTAAGCAGAACAGTTGGCTACTGGCTAAAATGTATTCTACTTACTTATCAGGCCTCCCAAGTTCATTTCACATGCAAACATAATTAGTTATTCTTCAAATTAACTATTGAAAATAATACCAAAGGCAGCATTTTCCACTCAGTAAGGATTAATCTATCTATTATTTTAAATTTGCAAACCAACCTTCGAGGTACAAATTTTGAAAAGCCAGGTACAACTGCTTTGTAAATCTTACTCTTCTAGCCTCACAAGTTAACAAGACTCCTGAAAAGTTTAAGAATCAGATATAATCCTGCAGTAGGCAATCCTGGTCCTGACACCGATTTTTCTACCTGAGGACAACCACGTCCAAACCGCAACCATTTGACAAGTGGAGACTCTAAAAGAACGTGTAAAATGGCAATCCAGTTCAAAGCAGAAACATACGGCCTTTTTCCTTGCCAATAAGGAAAAAAACAGCACATTACTGAACACATTTTATCAAGGGTGCCCCTTGGGGAGCCCAGAGAATGAAAAAGCATCAAGACGAGGCTGTCAACAACCAAGCAGTGATGCAGTCACTTTGTAGGTGTCAAAACCTCAATCACAGAAAATCGGTACCAGTGGGCCGACCCCCTGAGAACTAGATACCAGAAGAATACCAAACAGCTGCTTAGGGCTGAGCTAAAGCCAGGCCCAGACCCCGACCCGGGGGGGAGGTCAAGCAAAACACTTGGAGAGCAGGTTGAAGCAAAGCCTGAAACAATGTAACAAAGCAGCAGACAGCTGGGCAACAACTGCTGGGAAATTGCAGGCTTGCGGCTCCAGAGGCAAGGGAGCCAGGTTCACAAACAGCTCCGGCAGCGTTCCCTAGGCAGCCGCTCTGAGATGAAAGCAGTGGGCGCTTCCTTGAGGCCCGACGGGACTGCCAGGCTGCACAGGCTGCACAGGGGCTGGGGCACCAGCTCACAAAGACATATTGTTGCCTGAAAACCCACTGCTCACGAACTCACTCAGGATCCAGGGACGAGTTAGGACAAAACCCATAAACGATGCAGACATGTGGCATCCATGCCATCTAGTCACTTAGGGCTCTTCTAGACAAACAGGCTGCAGTTTGCCAAGTTCTACCAAAAATCACCGGTGAGGACTCACTATAGTGTCATCCAAGAGAAAGGGAAGTCAGTAACATTTTACATCTGTAAGACTGACCTTGAGCTTTAACTCCTAACAAGTGTATCTTAGACCTGTGTTTCCCATCAAATGTCAGGGAACCCCTGAGAGGGCCCAGGGACCAGTAAGATCGTCCTCTGCTCTCAGGGACCACTAAGATCATTGCTGGAAGAGTTTTAAAGGTATGTGTTTTCATTTAAATCAGAGGGTGGCAAACTTTTTGGTTAAGGGCCAGACAGTAAATATTTCAGGCTTTGCGAGCCCCAAGGTCCCTGTTGGAACTACTCAACTCTGCCATCGTAGAGAGAAAGCAGTCAGAGACAACAAGTCCACAAATGGGTGTGGCTGTTTAAAAAACAGGCTACAGGGTACACTGGCCCACAGGCTGCAGTGCCTACTCCCAGTTTAGATGATAGTCCAGAATACACACACACACACACACACACACACACACACACCCCCCCAAAGGAATGAATGTTCTACCTCATATGTGTGACCACCTCATAACTAAGTAAGGCCACATGACTCCTGAGATTGCATTTATGATCGAGTTGGCACCAAAGCGTACTACTCAAATGGTTAAGGGTATTAACAGACTGGAAGTGGACATCATGGGTTCCACGGACATCTGTGGTCTCCCCCTCTTCGCAGAATCCCTTTTCCTTCCTTGTAATGAATGCCCCCTTTCCTATACTGCACGTGGCATGGGCTCAGCAAACCTGCGTCCTTTTCACTCCGATGCCAGACCAGAGGTACATTTCATGGATGAGCTTGTAACCTAAGTCAGGATAACTAAGATCCCCTCTGGAGCATTCTGGGAGAGCTAGGGAAGAGATCTTAGGTTGCCACTGGCCACAATGCCCACCAAGATGGCCAGACCAAGAGATGGAGAAAGAAATGAAGTCTTCAGGCCTCATCAGGGCTCTTAGGTTCAGACAAGCAAGAGGTTCTACTTTTTCTGAACTGGGCTTTGGGCACTTGAAAACTTATTATCAAAATAAAACATGCTAGCAAAAGTAAAGGGCAGATGACAATGTTTTAGCAGCAATTCAAAGCAGCAATACAGGCATGCCAAACTCCAAAGCACCCACAGCAACTCCATGCTGTGACATCTCACTGCTTCTTCTTACTCACTGAGGAAAATAAGCACATCCCTCCACCATCTTTCACCCCAAACTGATCTACATGTCTGCTTCCTTTTCCACCCACTTGCTCCAGACAGAAACCTGAGAATAGTCCCTCTCCTACAACCCTCCACATTCAGCTTGTTACCAAGTGACATCAACTTTTCTTCACCTTTTCCTTTCTATTTCACCCCAATTTTTTTCACCTCTGTTTCTACCTTATTTTAGCCCTCATCGCGAACAGGAACACAAATCCTCCAATGTAATCCTATAATGGACCCCTTTCTGGTCTCTCTGCTTTGGATTTCACCCTTCTCCAGACAGTTCTCCAAATTTTATCAGGGAACACGAGACCCCCGGCGATCTGGCTCCCGCCTACCTTGCCAATTCACCTCTTTTCCCTCCCACTTCCTACCCTCTACTCTAGCTTTAGGCCCTGCTCTTTAGAGGCCATGCCTTTCTCTTTCTGCACATTTTTTTCCCCAAATAATCCTCCCTCTCTCTCATTTTATTAAGCTATTTCTTATTTGTTCTTCAGAAACCAGTTCTCGATGAATACCTCAGACTTCCGGGGAAGATGGCGGAAGAGTAAGACGCAGAGATCACCTTCCTCCCCACAGATACACCAGAAATATAGCTACACGTGGAACAACTCCTACAGAACACCCACTGAACGCTGGCAGAACACCCCAGACCTCCCAAAAGGCAAGAAACTCCCCACGTATCTGGGAAGGGCAAAGCGGAGAGATTCCCGCACAGAGGATCGGTGCCGACCGGCACTCACCAGCCCGAGAGGCTTGTCTGCTCGCCCACCGGGGCGGGCGGCGCTGGAAGCTGAGGCGCGGGCTTCGGTCAGAGCGCAGGGAGAGGACTGGGGCTGGCGGCGAGAACTCAGCCTGAAGGGGGCTAATGCGCCACAGCTAGCCGGGAGGGAGTCCGGGAAAACTCTGGAGCTGCCGAAGAGGCAAGAGACTATTTCTTCCCTCTTGGTTTCCTGGTGCGCGAGGAGAGGGGATTAAGAGCGCTGATTAAAGGGGCTCCACAGACGGGCGCGAGCCGCGGCTGAAAGCGCGGAGCCCAGTGACGGGCGTGGGACGCTGGGGCTGCTGCTGCCGCCGCCAAGAAGCCTGTGTGCGAGCACAGGTCACTGTCCACACCGCCCTTCCGGGAGCCTGTGCAGCCCGCCACTGCCGGGGTCCCGGGATCCAGAGACGGCTTCCCTGGGAGAACGCACGGCGCGCCTCGGGCTGGTGCAACGTCACGCCGGCCTCTGCGGCGGCAGGCTCTCCCCGCACTCCGTGCCCCTCCCTCCCGCCCGGCCTGAGTGAGCCAGAGTCCCCGCAGAGGCTGCTCCTTTAACCCTGTCCTGTCTGAGCGAAGAACAGACGCCCTCCGGCGACCTACACGCAGAGGCGGGGCCAAATCCAAAGCTGAGATCCAGGAGCTGTGGGAACAAAGAAGAGAAAGGGAAATCTCTCCCAGCAGCCTCAGAAGCAGCGGATTAAAGCTCCACAATCAACTTGATGTACCCTGCATCTGTGGAATACATGAATAGACAACAAATCATCCCAAATTGAGGAGCCAGGAGTCAGTGCTGTGCCTCTGAGGTGGGAGAGCCAACTTCAGGACACTGGTCCACAAGAGACCTCCCAGCTCCACATAATATCAAACGGCGAAAATCTTCCAGAGATCTCCATCTCAACACCAGCACCCAGCTTCACTCAACGACCAGCAAGCTACAGTGCTGGACACCCTATGCCAAACAACTAGCAAGACAGGAACACAACGCCACCCATTAGCAGAGAGGCTGCCTAAAATCATAAAAAGTCCGCAGACACCCCAAAACACACCACCAGACGTGGACCTGCCCACCAGAAAGACAAGATCCAGCCTCATCCACCAGAACACAGGCACTAGTCCCCTCCACCAGGAAGCCTACACAACCCACTAAACCAACCTTAGCCACTAGGGACAGACACCAAAAACAACGGGAACTACGAACCTGCAGCCTGCAAAAAGGAGACCCCAAACACAGTAACATAAGCAAAATGAGAAGACAGAAAAACACACAGCAGGAGAAGGAGCAAGATAAAAACCCACCAGACCTAACAAATGAAGAGGTAATAGGCAGTCTACCTGAAAAAGAATTCAGAATAATGATAGTAAAGATGATCCAAGATTGTATTTCCAAGATCCAAAATCTTGGAAATAGAATAGACAAAATGCAAGAAACAGTTAACAAGGACCTAGAAGAACTAAAGATGAATCAAGCATCGATTAAAAACACAATAAATGAAATAATAAATACTCTAGATGGGATCAATAGCAGAATAACTGAGGCAGAAGAACGGATAAGTGAGGTGGAAGATAAAATAGTGGAAATAACTGCTGCAGAGCAAAATAAAGAAAAAAGAATGAAAAGAACAGAGGACAGTCTCAGAGACCTCTGGGACAACATTAAACGCAGCAACATTCGAATTATAGGGGTTCCAGAAGAAGAAGAGAAAAAGAAAGGGACTGAGAAAATATTTGAAGAGATTATAGTTGAAAACTTCCCTAATATGGGAAAGGAAATAGTTAATCAAGTCCAGGAGGCACAGAGAGTCCCATACAGAATAAATCCAAGGAGAAATACGCCAAGACACATATTAATCACACTGTCAAAAATTAAACACAAAGAAATCATATTAAAAGCAGCAAGGGAAAAACAACAAATAACACACAAGGAAATCCCCATCAGGATAACAGCTGATCTCTCAGCAGAAACTCTACAAGCCAGAAGGGAGTGGCAGGACATAATTAAAGTGATGAAGGAGAAAAACCTGCAACCAAGATTACTCTACCAAGCAAGGATCTCATTCAGATTTGTTGGAGAAATTAAAACCTTTACAGACAAGCAAAAGCTGAGAGAGTTCAGCACCACCAAACCAGCTTTACAACAAATGCTAAAGGAACTTCTCTAGGCAAGAAACACAACAGAAGGAAAAGACCTACAATAACGAACCCAAAACAATTAAGAAAATGGGAATAGGAACATACATATCGATAATTACCTTAAATGTAAATGGACTAAATGCTCCCACCAAAAGACACAGATTGGCTGAATGGATACAAAAACAAGACCCATATATATGCTGTCTACAAGAGACCCACTTCAGACCTAGAGACACATACAGACTGAAAGTAAGGGGATGGAAAAAGATATTCCATGCAAATGGAAACCAAAAGAAAGTTGGAGTAGCAATTCTCATATCAGACAAAATAGACTTTAAAATAAAGACTACTAGAAGAGACAAAGAGGGACACTACATAATGATCAAGGGATCGATCCAAGAAGAAGATATAACAATTGTAAATATTTATGCACCCAACATAGGAGCACCTCAATACATAAGGCAAATACTAACAGCCATAAAAGGAGAAATCGACAGTAACACAATCATAGTAGGGGACTTTAACGCCCCACTTTCACCAATGGACAGATCATCCAAAATGAAAATAAATAAGGAAACACAAGCTTTAAATGATACATTAAACAAGATGGACTTAATTGATATTTATAGGACATTCCATCCAAAAACAAGAGAATACACATTTTTCTCAAGTGCTCATGGAACATTCTCCAGGATAGATCATATCTTGGGTCACAAATCAAGCCTTGGTAAATTTAAGAAAATTGAAATTGTATCAAGTATCTTTTCTGACCACAATGCTATGAGACTAGATATCAATTACAGGAAAAGATCTGTAAAAAATACAAACACATGGAGGCTAAACAATACACTACTTAATAACGAAGTGATCACTGAAGAAATCAAAGAGGAAATTAAAAAGTACCTAGAAACAAATGACAATGGAGACACGACGACCCAAAACCTATGGGATGCAGCAAAAGCAGTTCTAAGAGGGAAGTTTATAGCAATAAAATCCTACCTTAAGAAACAGGAAACATCTCGAATAAACAACCTAACCTTGCACCTAAAGCAATTAGAGAAAGAAGAACAAAAACATCCCAAAGTTAGCAGAAGGAAAGAAATCATAAAAGTCAGATCGGAAATAAATGAAAAAGAAATGAAGGAAACGATAGCAAAGATCAATAAAACTAAAAGCTGGTTCTTTGAGAAGATAAACAAAATTGATAAACCATTAGCCAGACTCATCAAGAAAAGAAGGGAGAAGACTCAAATCAATAGAATTAGAAATAAAAAAGGAGACGTAACAACTGACACTGCAGAAATACAAAAGATCATGAGAGATTGTTACAAGCAACTCTATGCCAATAAAATGGACAACCTGGAAGAAATGGACAAATTCTTAGAAATGCACAACTTGCCAAGACTGAATCAGGAAGAAATAGAAAATATGAACAGACCAATCACAAGCAATGAAATTGAAACTGTGATAAAAAAATCTTCCAACAAACAAAAGCCCAGGACCAGATGGCTTCACAGGCGAATTCTATCAAGCATTTAGAGAAGAGCGAAGAGCTAATACCTATTCTTCTCAAACTCTTCCAAAATGTAGCAGAGGGAGGAACACTCCCAAACTCATTCTACGAGGCCACCATCACCTTGATACCAAAACCAGACAAGGATGTCACAAAGAAAGAAAACTACAGGCCAATATCACTGATGAACATAGATGCAAAAATCCTCAACAAGATACTAGCAAACAGAATCCAACAGCACATTAAAAGGATCATACACCATGATCAAGTGGGGTTTATTCCAGGAATGCAAGGATTCTTCAATATACGCAAATCAATCAACGTGATACACCATATTAACAAATTGAAGGAGAAAAACCATATGATAATCTCAATAGATGCAGAGAAAGCTTTCGACAAAATTCAACACCCATTTATGATAAAAACCCTGCAGAAAGTAGGCATAGAGGGAACTTTCCTCAACATAATAAAGGCCATATATGACAAACCCACAGCCAGCATCGTCCTCAATGGTGAAAAACTGAAACCATTTCCACTAAGATCAGGAACAAGACAAGGTTGCCCACTCTCACCACTCTTATTCAACATAGTTTTGGAAGTTTTAGCCACAGCAATCAGAGAAGAAAAGGAAATAAAAGGAATCCAAATCGGAAAAGAAGAAGTAAAGCTGTCACTGTTTGCAGATGACATGATACTATACATAGAGAATCCTAAAGATCCTACCAGAAAACTACTAGAGCTGATCAATGAATTTGGTAAAGTAGCAGGATACAAAATTAATGCACAGAAATCTCTGGCATTCCTATATACTAATGATGAAAAATCTGAAAGTGAAATCAAGGAAACACTCCCATTTACCACTGCAACAAAAAGAATAAAATATCTAGGAATAAACCTACCTAAGGAGACAAAAGACCTGTATGCAGAAAATTATAAGACACTGATGAAAGAAATTAAAGATGATACAAATAGATGGAGAGATGTAGCATGTTCTTGGATTGGAAGAATCAACATTGTGAAAATGACTCTACTACCCAAAGCAATCTACAGATTCAATGCAATCCCTATCAAACTACCACTGGAATTTTTCACAGAACTAGAACAAAAAATTTCACAATTTGTATGGAAACACAAAAGACCCCGAATAGCCAAAGCAATCTTGAGAACGAAAAATGAAGCTGGAGGAATCAGACTCCCTGACTTCAGACTATACTACAAAGCTACAGTAATCAAGACAGTGTGGTACTGGCACAAAAACAGAAAGATAGATCAATGGAACAGGATAGAAAGCCCAGAGATAAACCCACGCACATATGGTCACCTTATCTTTGATAAAGGAGGCAGGAATGTACAGTGGAGAAAGGACAGTCTCTTCAATAAGTGGTGCTGGGAAAACTGGACAGGGACATGTAAAAGTATGAGATTAGATCACTCCCTAACACCATACACAAAAATAAGCTCAAAATGGATTAGAGACCTAAATGTAAGGCCAGACACTATCAAACTCTTAGAGGAAAACATAGGCAGAACACTCTATGACATAAATCACAGCAAGATCTTTTTTGACCCACCTCCTAGAATCATGGAAATAAAGACAAAAATAAACACATGGGACCTAATGAAACTTAAAAGCTTTTGCACAGCAAAGGAAACCATAAACAAGACCAAAAGACAACCCTCAGAAAGGCGAGAAAATATATGCAAATGAAGCAACTGACAAAGGATTAATCTCCAAAATTTATAAGCAGCTCATGCAGCTCAATAACAAAAAAACAAACAACCCAATCCAAAAATGGGCAGAAGACCTAAATAGACATTTCTGCACAGAAGATATACAGACTGCAACAAACACATGAAAGGATGCTCAACATCTTTACTCATTAGAGAAATGCAAATCAAAACTACAATGAGATATCATCTCACACCAGTCAGAATGGCCATCATCAAAAAATCTAGAAACAATAAATGCTGGAGAGGGTGTGGAAAAAAGGGAACACTTCTTGCACTGCTGGTGGGAATGTGAATTGGTACAGCCACTATGGAGAACGGTATGGAGGTTCCTTAAAAAACTACAAATAGGGGCTTCCCTGGTGGCGCAGTGGTTGAGAGTCCGCCTGCCGATGCAGGGGACACGGGTTCGTGCCCCGGTCTGGGAAGATCCCACATGCCGCGGAGCGGCTGGGCCCGTGAGCCATGGCCACTGAACCTGTGCTCCGGAGCCTGTGCTCCGCAAGGGGAGAGGCCACAACAGTGAGAGGCCCGCCTACCGCAAAAAAAAAAAAAAAAAAAAAAAAAAAAACTACAAATAGAACTACCATATGACCCAGCAATCCCACTACTGGGCATATACCCTGAGAAAACCATAATTCAAAAAGAGTCATGTACCAAAATGTTCATAGCAGCCCTATTTACAATAGCCCGGAGTTGGAAACAACCTAAGTGTCCATCATCGGATGAATGTATAAAGAAGATGTGGCACATATATACAATGGAATATTACTCAGCCATAAAAAGAAATGAAATTGAGCTATTTGTAATGAGGTGGATGGACCTAGAGTCTGTCATACAGAGTGAAGTAAGTCAGAAAGAGAAAGACAAATACTGTATGCTGACACATATATATGGAATTTAAGAAAAAAAAATGTCATGAAGAACCTAGGGGTAAGACAGGAATAAAGACACAGATCTACAGAGAATGGACTTGAGGATATGGGGAGGGGGAAGGGTAAGCTGTGACAAAGCGAAAGATAGGCATGGACATATATACACTACCAAACGTAAGGTAGATAGCTAGTGGGAAGCAGCCACATAGCACAGGGAGATCAGCTCGGTGCTTTGTGACCGCCTGGAGGGGTGGGATAGGGAGGGCGGGAGGGAGACGCAAAAGGGAGGGGATATGGGAACATATGTATATGTATAACTGATTAAATTTGTTAAATAAAAAAAAAAAAAAGAAAAAATAAAAGAAACCAGTTCTCACAAGTGCCTCCCTCATCCTCCCTCCCAGTCTGGGTCAAGTGCCCCTCTTACGTATTCACAATCATAAGCACGTCTCCCTGTTAGGGAAACTGTCTGTTTACTTGGTCTCCCCACCAGACTCTAAGATCCTTGAGATTATGGACTACATCTTCTTCAGGGTCAGTGTCCCCCATATTAAACATGGTTCCTGACACAGCTAAGCATTTACAAATGCTTGCTAAAGGAACACAGGAATGACAGGAGCTGAAAGCATCCCACACTGATGCTTTCCTGGGAGATAACACACATAAGAATGACTTAACACTTTTAAATCAAAGGCGAATGTCTATTTGAGTGGATTTCCTGAATTTAAAATAAACCACATGAAATCTTTCTCCCAAACTTTGAATAGAATTATCATATTTTTATACTGTAATTTTCAGAAATCAGGTTACTTAAATGGTAAACATACCCTTTCTTTTTCTTTTTCTCCAATCACTTCTAGTAACAACAGCTGTTTCTGGTCTCTGAGGTAAGTGACCAGAATACACAAAACAATTTACAATGTTATTACTAAGTATCCTTAAATCTTTTGGTTGGTATGTGTATAAGGAAATTATCTCTTTACCAGTTTTGCTGCTTTCTTAATTTCTATTCATCTCCTTTTTTCTAAAATCAATGCTGACAGAAGTTGGCAGGAACTGATACTTTTCTTGGGAAGAAAATCCTTAAAATAAAATTAATCTCCTTTAAGTGAAGGAAAACTGATAATATTTCACAAAAGAAATCACTCATTAGCTTCCGTTTACTCAAGATTATGACATAGAATACCATTCTGGTTTTCAATAAAGTTATAGCTACAGTGTTCCTTTGGCCACTTTCTACCAATTTCAGTTGATTCTGGTAAACTCTTTCTGAACACACAAATAGTCTGAAGACATACACAAAAGATTTCCTTCAAATGCAGTAGGTAACCTGCATGCAAAGCATTTACTCTATTTTTATAGAGATTCCCAGTGATGCTCAAAGAAAAAACATTCTGGCTAAGTTCTGGTTTGTGTTTAAGTTGTTATTCCGGTTTAGAGAAAACTTTAAAATAAATAACGTTCTTGTCATATCTTAGGTTTTACAGGAAATCTTTGATCTTCATTTTCAACCAGTTTTCATAAATAATGATGACATAAAAAGAAATAAAAGTGAAAATCTAAACAAAATTATTCTTAGTATTGAAAACAATATTAACTTTTAAATATCATATATGGTCTACCTTAAATCTACAAGGTTTGCGTATATGAATAAAGTGTCCAATTTAACATTAAATTTGCTAATTCTCTCAGGCTTTAGTTTGAAAAATAAACCCAACCCCCTCCCCAAAATCATAAATTCTCAGAATGCAAATTCTAAGTACACAAAGATGAAATCTGGGTATTTATTATGATAACTGCCTTTAAAAAAAAACAAACAAGCTGCTATTTTATAACACACACCCCAAATTCAGCATGCAATCAAAATCTACCACAGAATTTTTTGAAACACCAAAGACCTACTTTCCACAAATACAGTTGAATTCAGAGGATTTCCATTCTAACAAACTGTCTTTTTTTTTTTTTTTTTGGCAGTTCGCGGGCCTCTCACTGTTGTGGCCTCTCCCATTGTGGAACACAGGCTCCGGACACGCAGGCTCAGCAGCCATGGCTCACGGGCCTAGCCGTTCCACGGCATGTGGGATCTTCCCGGACCGGGGCACGAACCCGTGTCCCCTGCATCGGCAGGCGGACTCTCAACCACTGCGCCACCAGGGAAGCCCTAACAAACTGTCTTGATTTAACCTCAAGAAGCTGTCAATCAGTCGCTGCTCTGGTTCCAATCCGCAGAGGTACCAATCAAAATGACCCATCTTCCATTGCAGTGCCTCTGTTTTCCCCTCACGAAGAAAGGTCATTCCAATTTCTCTATAATGATCCCTCCTATATACCATGAAAGGAAAGCACTGTATCATAAACAAGAAAGGGGCAAAATACTCTTCAAGTCAACTCCTCTCAGTTCACCTTCTCCTTCATAGTAGATAACCTCTCCTTTCCATCCAACTCCTCACCCTGGAGAAATCCAGCTGTTGGTCTTTTCTTGAGTCTTAAAAATCAACTGCTGAGGCATGTTTAATAAGGTCCTGAATTATTGGTTTCTTTTACTCATTTAAATTAATCCCAGAGAGTTGAGAGCCATAGTACAGAAACCATTTGTCGTTTCCCTTTAATAAATTAAAACAGTATGACGGATTTTTTTTTTAACCCATCAGTAACAGAATCTGGTTTATTAAAATACTGGGTGAATTTTCACCTGAACATTCTAAAAATGTTCCAAGGAACAGATGTGCACTAGAGAAAACTAGGCTGCTATCCAACAAGAACCAAAAGTGGTCTCCTTTTTAGGAGTTTGCCACTTGCTGTTAGAATTTAGTTATCAATAGGAACAGAGTAATAAACATTCCAACCAAGAAGAAGGTAACACATGAGAAATAAAATGATGATCACGGCTGAGGTAAAAACATGTTTGGTTGATATGGTTTGTTGTATTAATGCCTCATTTTCATTTTCACTGTAAAACATTAGATCCCTAGTTGATCTGGTATGTGTAGCAAAATGCCCAGTGTTTTACTGAAAACATTATCAATTGCCTCCAAATGGCCAATTTCATACATATTTCTTAGGCAAATGAGCCCAAACCCTAAACCCTATAACTGTGACCTGCTTTAAGCTGGAAGGCCCCTGGAGGATCATTAGAGCCTCACCCTGACTTAAAAGAGGAAACCATGTTATCAATACAGTAAACCTTCAGCATGCTAAGCTTACTTGGACTTTGAGGGGGAAAGTATTTTCTTTTTTGGGGGGCGGGCGGAGTGGGGGAGAAAGCCAGAAATGTTAGTGTCAAATGATAAGTAAACATGTGAAAGATCTGTTTTAAACAAGAAAGAGATCAATATTCTTAAATGCAGAACTACCTGTAAATAAATTAATGTGAGCTGTAGGTCGTGGTGAGAGAGCAAGTTAGAGAGTAAAAAGCTTCCCAGAAAAGGCTTCAAAGAACAGAGCTTTTCTATCCAATTTACTCACTGTAAAACAAAAGATATATAAAAAGTATTTCTGGGATTTGGGCTAACTCTCTATTCAACATTATCTTTTGCAACATAACCGAAAACAACTCTGTATTTTCATTACGATTTTTCTTATTAATATTAATAAGGAATAACAATATTAAGATATGTCCTTAAACAATGATTTTCCTTAAAAATCTAAACTACATATCAGAGAGTGAAACAATTCTTATAAGATGCTAAGAAATCATAATTTTGCCTACACTCCTACACACCGTAAGTATTATCTAATCTAAAGAAGAAAGTCACTTGAAGTGAAGAAGATGGGAGATATCTGGGTTCTGGTTTTCGCATGTACTTTTTTTTAAATTGGTTGTTCAATTAATTTGTTTTTTATGTTTTAATTTTATTGGAGTGTAGTTGACTTACAATGTTGTGTTAGTTTCAGGTATACAGCAAAGTGATTCAGTTATACAGTTAATCAAGTATATATCACAAACATTTTATTGGCAAAATTTGTGTGTGTGTATGCACGCATATGTGTGTATATAATGGTTAAATTTCAACATCATTTCTCCAAACCTATAACCCAAGATGAAAATTAAAATTTTAAATGAGTAATTATTTAATATACTTCACCGAACTTTTCAGTGACACTAAATCTATCTGCAATACCAAGTTAAATATTATTGGAAATAAGTTTAAATTTTGAATATTGGCTTTAAAGAAAATTCCCTAAGTGCTACAATATTTTTAGATGTTATTCTATAATGATTTTTAAATATCAGCTATAAAGTTAATGAATAATTTCTTGATCAAGAGAAATACTGAATAAGTATCCCAGACACCACCGTACCAGGCATTTTATAAAACTTATTAAATTCTCCCAAGAACTCTAGGTATTACTATCCTCATTCTATAGAACAGGAACAGAGGCTAGAAGAGTTTTAGTAACACAATCAAAATTACACAATTAGCAAGTAACAGTTCTGGAATTAGATCCCTAATTTATCTGGTTCCAAAACTCTTGTGGTCTTTTTACTTTTTGCCACCTTGTTGCTTGGAAAGCTCTAAAAGAAAAAACACATTTTCTAATTAGTTACAAAAATGTATCACCAGGTTTAGATATTAGATGTCACCATCTAGTACATGTGCTAAGCACACTTACTACAGATTCTCAGTACACCACTGATTAACACAAACACTTCAATGCAGAAAACTTCAGCTTATCTGACATCTCTCTTTCCTAATCACTGGGCTGCCAGAACTGCTCTAAACCTGAACATACTCCCCAAAGAAAAGGGGTTTCATTGAAAAGAGAGATCATGAGTACCCAGTAACAGTATACCCTGCCAAGCAGAACCAGAGTACCAACGATTATTCACACCCGATGCACTGCAATTGGTCCTTTTACCCTACAGAAGGAAAGAAGTGCTCAGATTGGCCAGAATATCTATTCAAAATAAGCACAGAGACTAGAAACAAAGGGAAAGCTGCAGAAAAGAAATACAGGAGAGCAAAACCTGCTTCTACGGTGAGACCAGGGACAGCTGACCAAAAGGGTGGACAGAGATTAGAAGCAGAGATGGGGCAGGCAATAGAAGCTGAGACAACAGGAGCTCAACCACTGACTCCGAGTGAAAAAGTGAGCCAGGACATAAAGTAGAACACAGCTCTGTTCTCAGGGGAGAAGAGAGTGAGATGCTAACGTACGGGGATAACTGAGTCATTCATCCTCTGGTCCAACACCGTCTACATCTGATTGTAACATCATGCAGCTTTTTAAACACACAGAAAACATTCATCAGACTATTCCATTTGGTCCTCACACTGTGGTTGGCAGTTGTTATCATCATTTGCACTTCCTGACCAATTACAAGACCAAGTTTTAGAGGCTTAGTAGCTCAAGTACTAGTTAATAAAGTGTTATTTCCGAGACTAAAGACCCTCTCCGCTTTTATCTTAGCCCAGTGTTCTTTCACAATACTGCCTGTAGTACAGAGTACAGCGTTTTAAAAAGAAAGAAATAATTCTAATTTATTTTAGAATAAGTTCTTTAAAAAGATTTCTACTGGGCTTCCCTGGTGGCGCAGTGGTTGAGAGTCCGCCTGACGATGCAGGGGACGCAGGTTCGTGCCCCGGTCCGGGAGGATCCCACATGCCGTGGAGCGGCTGGGCCCGTGAGCCATGGCCACTGAGCCTGCGCGTCCGGAGCCTGTGCTCCGCAGCAGGAGAGGCCACAACAGCGAGAGGCCCGCGTACCGCAAAAAAAAAAAAAAAAAAAAAGATTTCTACTAAGTAGGAATGTAAAACTTCCCATATATATGGTATTCACCTATTCAGAAATCCACCAAAGTGCCCAAAGGCTGAGGTATAGTGTACCAGGTTAAAAAAATCAAAGGGGCCCAAGCATTTCTAATACTATGTAGATATACCTTTACCCGGTAGCATCACCCAGTGCCTGAATATCATTAATAGATCTTTATCTTTCCTACTCTCAGCTGCCTAATGCCTATATTTTGCCACCTGCCTGACGTCTATAATCTTCATTCAGTGTAAGCCAAGTTTCCTTACAAGGGATTGTTCAACAAAAGTACAAACTCATCAAGGCACTGTCTATAGACTCAGTTTAGGCATCAGCATCTATTCAAGTCATAAGCCTAAGGCAACCGCCTATCAGTTTATTTGTAAAACTCAGAATCCAACATCTGTCTCCATAGTAACTACAAAGAAGATGATATTGTAATACAAGTTGGTGACAGATATTTCAATAGAGATCATCTCCTAGATTTCAGCAGGCTCTCTACCTTTTCAAAATGTACACAATGTCTTAAACTATTAAGATCAATTTAAAGATGTCATGATTGAACAAATATAAAACAAAACAGAGAGATTAAATAAAATGGCTAAACTCATATGCTTTTGAGATATAAAAGATTATCCTAAATCTTTTTTAATACGGGAATTTAGGCCGTCTTTTCCGAATATCTGTAAAACACACTGATCTAATGTGTACATCGCATGAACCAGCCGCATCTATCACACCTGGGAATGACAGAAATGCAGACTCTTAGACCCACTCCAGGCAGAATCTGCATTTTAACAAGCCCGGGTGATGTGCAGGTAGATTGAAGTTTGGGAAGCGCTGATCTAGAAATATATATACATATACATAGATGGAAAGAGATCCAACAACAGGCCCAGCTCAAAAATGTCTTTTTAGGAGAGGTACCAAAATACCCATCTGGTTCAAAGAAACTGAGAATTTGAACTGCATTTTAAAAGATTTTCTAAAAGGTAATCATCCATATCAAAGGATGAAGGTAGGGTGTGGAGGTGGGGGGTTATGGGAGAGGACCAGGTCTAAAGCCCCCTGCCCTACCACAGGCATCCTCAGTATCATATCAGGCCTGAATTTAAAAGTACCTACTAAATACTCTCTCACAGAAATGGTTTACTTTATGTTAATGACATACAAGAGGTTTTAAAACAGTGAAATTTCATTTTCTGTTCAACATGGAACAAAAGCCAAAAACACCACTGTTTCTGAAAGAAAAAATACAAAGACTCTTAAAAATATAGAGGTGGAGGAAACCAAAAGAGATCATTTCAATAGGATATTTTAAATAGAAGACTAGATATCTGTGGCAAACTAGAGTTGGTAATTTCAGGCTGGACTCTGGTGTCTTTATAATAGATTTTTGTTCAAATCTCAAATTCATTTTCTTTGGTTAAGTCAGTACATACCCCTATAAGAGTGGGTTAAATTGTAAAACCTTATTTCTTTAATATAAATTCAGTGACACAACTCAGCTCCATTTTTTTTTTTCTTTCAATGGAATAACAAGAATAACCTTCCTTTTTTTTTTTTTTTTTTCGGTACTCGGGCCTCTCACTGTTGTGGCCTCTCCGTTGCGGAGCACAGGCTCCGGACGCACAGGCTCCGGACGCACAGGCTCCGGACACGCAGGCTCAGCGGCCATGGCTCACGGGCCCAGCCGCTCCGCGGCATGTGGGATCTTCCCGGACGGGGGCACGAACCCGTGTCCCCTGCATCGGCAGGCGGACTCTCAACCACTGCGCCACCAGGGAAGCCCCTAACCTTCCTACTTTAAATAAGGTTTACCCAATGAATTCAGGTATACTAGTTTTACACATCAGTTAGAAGTAACTGCCTCCCACTAAAGGGCCTATTTCTGCAAATAAAAATGTCTTTTTGCCTGATTAAACTTCTTCATCATCGGAGAACTTTTCTTCTGCAAACTTGTACTTGGAAAATTTGCCATTAGAAACTTGCTTTGTCAAAATGAGCTCTTTTCAATTTCTTTGGGAGTGCAGTCCTGTAGTTAATTATTTGGAGGAGGAGAGAAACACCCTATTCTAAAACTACACCTGACAAACTATTCAGACCCAAGTATTCTACCTTAAGGCATGTTTTACAACCCAAAGCAGCAGGCTCAGTATTTATAATACCTTTAAAAACCTGAAGATAGGAGGGCAGAGGTACACAAAAGATAGTTTATAAAACAATGAGAATGGTCCCTAGGGGAACAACACAGCTGCTAGCCTTACCCTCCTTTTCCCAAATGGCTCTGTAATGACAATATATAATTGTTTCCTAGTTAAACCATAATCATAAGACTATAGTGAACTTGCTTTTTTTTTTTTAACTTGATGCTCCTGAGGAATAATCACACATTTATTATAATAAATTCCACAGAAATAAAGAGTAGTCATCAAAGACAAAGGGAAAGACACATTTTATTTGGACACAGTACCTAACACATAGTTGCTATTCCAAGGGCACTGATGTGTGTTTCATTTGACAAATCATGTAATTTAGTCAGTGTCCTTGATAATAACTATATGCTGCCGCACGCTTCAGACCCTGCCTCACCCTGATATCACAAAATGCCCCAGCAAAGAAATCAAGAAACAAAAGCTTACACCAATTTATCATAAGCAAACAGCATCTCCTCTGCCATGTACTAAGGTACTTTTAAAACAGATACAGTAGCACTGCCCTCAAGCAATGCGGCATGTTTATAGCCTTGGAATAAGTAAATGTACATATAATTTCACTTATTTCCATGATAAAATGGAATCTAAAGGTGGAGTTAGGGTTTTGAATTCTAATCTCTTTTCCAAATTAATTTTTTAGACATCAGCAAGTCAAAATCTCTCTCCATCTCATCTTTAAAACAATCATTTCTAGTAACTCAAATTAACTGTATCTTATGAAGTGCCCTTAAATGAAATAAATTACTTTAAAAACACAACAGAAACTTTTAATGTAGAATCTTGAAGACAAATCATTTCAGTGATCCCGCCTTCTTCAAATTTCTCCTGAGTAGATAGGCTTACTCAATTCTTTCCTACTTACCTATAAAGAAAAAAGCTCACGGTTGAACCCAAAATTGTAATTCCCAAAAGTTTCTAAAAGACTGAAACGAACGTCTATAACTTTTATTCTAAGAAACCTTGAGTACCAGAGAAACTGACAAATGTAACTGAAAAACTAAACTGTCAGAGTGGAGGAAAAGAGATCAATAGAAATTTGATAGTGCCGCATCTTGTTGGAATTAACTGCCTAGAAAATACAACCAAAATAATCTCTGAGGCAAAAGTCTTCAATCCCTATGACCAGTCAAGGCAAATCTAGTTAACTCAAAGAGTTCAGCCACTGCAGACCTCCAAGAAAAACAACTGACCTGAACAATTAGGAAGGAGCCATTTGGGAAAGGTATTCTAAAGCTTCCACAGATATGAATAAAGTGCCAATGAGCACCAGATCAAGAAAAAGTCCAGTTCAAACCACCAACCATGGATCCTCAGCAGAGATGCTCTGGGAAAGAAGCCAACAGAATCCCAATAAAAGTTTAAAAATATGAGTATCAATCAAAATAAACATGAGTCAATGCAAGTGAAATTCTGCTAAAGGACAAGCTATCAGCATTTTTTATGTCTATCATCAGATTCCCAGATTCAAACACTATATAGTACGTGGTAAAGTACAGGTAGGAAAGGACGGACAGGGACGCTTACTGACAATGGGGAACAGCTGCTGTTTGTATTATGCACCATATATAAGGGAAGCCCATGTCTAGTGGTGTTCATAATTCGTGAATTAATGAATGTAGTCCTTTATTCCTCAAAAACACATACAGGGCTTCCCTGGTGGCGCAGTGGTTAAGAGTCTGCCTGCCAGTTCAGGGGACACAGGTTCGAGCCCTGGTCTGGGAAGATCCCACATGCCACGGGGCAACTAAGCCCGTGCACCACAACTGCTGAGCCTGCGCTCTAGAGCCCACGAGCCACAACTACTGAGCCCATGTGCCGCAACTACTGAAGCCTGCGCACCTAGAGCCCGTGCTCTGCAACGAGAGAAGCCACTGCAGTGAGAAGCCCACGCATTGCAACAAAGAGTAGCCCCCGCTCACCACAACTAGAGAAAGCCCGCGCGCAGCAACGAGGACCCAACGCAGCCAATAAATAAATAAATAAATAAAATTAAAAAAAAAAAAACCACATACAAATCAAATCCTCAAAGAAACCATCTAGCGTTGTGCATAATTACACCTGTAATGATTCAAAATATTATGCCTTTTTCATCCCATGAAAAATAGGATGTAGTTCCTGGTGATAGGCCTCTCCACTTTTTTCAGCTGGGCTCTTAAGGAGGACAGCTACTCATAGAGGGAAGGTCCTTACGTTCAGCAACCCACTTGTCCTTTCCATCAAGGCTGCCACACTTGTCACTTTTGTGAAGCCATTTAAAGGAAGGACCCAAAGCTCATGTAAGACTTAGCTTCCAAGAGAGGACCAAAAAATTTAAGAGATGAATGTTACTGTGTTGAAAGCATGTTGGGTGAGAATAATGAAGTTATAAGAAAGTAGGTTTGTCAGCCATAGATTTATCAGAGCGCCTTAAGGGTAAACTTTGTCCTTTCCTAATATTATGAAGGTGCCTATTTTAGAGAAAACATACCCTTCGCCTATGATAAACAGCTGCACCATCAAGGGCATTTTTTTTTTTTTTTTTTTGCGGTACACGGGCCTCTCACCACTGTGGCCTCTCCCATTGCGGGGCACAGGCTCCAGACGCACAGGCTCAGCGGCCATGGCTCACGGGCCCAGCCGCTCCGCGGCACGTGGGATCCTCCCGGACCGGGGCACGAACCCGTGTCCCCTGCATCGGCAGGCAGACTCTCAACCACTGCGCCATCAGGGAAGCCCATGGGCATTTTAAACAAGTGCTTTGAGCGCGCTGAACAGCAACAAAGAGATTAGGAAGACAAACTGCTCTTAACTCATGTTGGAATCCAAAAGGTTGTAGCTATTTCAGAATTATACCAGCAGGGAATTCAGTGTTACTGTAGGGACACTTTAGCTCTGAAAAACTAAGTGCAGATGATGAGATGATGTAAACTAATAATGTGCAATAAATGCAGCCCCTCCCCCAAATATAGTGTATTTATAAATGAGAAAAACTAAGAGACAGATGGCTGGCAAGCAATTTCCCCTATGGCATTTGCACATGTCCATTCAGTGCTTGTATCTGGGTCATTTGCTAGGATAAACCCCATGTGACAAGCTCGATGGAGGTAAGGAAAAGTGGTCCATACCTGCTTCACCGAATTTTAATTTTAATTTACTGTTAAGAGATGTACTTATTCAAACAGCAAAATGAACCTTTTCCACATAGATGTGATTAAACAATAAAAACTTAGCTAGAAAATAAAATGTCACATAAAATATTTCATAAACTATGAACCGTACCCACTGGCCTTTTTTTTTAGTACATTATCAACTGGGAAGGAAATGAGAGTAAAATAACACTCTTGTACACATTACCTTCTTCCAATAAAGACCTGAAGAGACAACCTTGGATGCAAAGCAAACTTCTCCCTTATTTACTTTGATTTTATAGTAATTCTTTCTAAACATGCTTTCACTAAATACCAGACATGCCTTCAGTGGTTGAACATACTAGAATTTTAAGATAACAAACCCAGATTGGTCCAAGGCAAGTTTATTAGAGAGAACTTTTCAGAGAGACGTTAGAGGGACTCATCATTTCACAAGCTATTCTTATACCAGGTCAAAAACCAAACTGATAAAAAACACTAAAAGACCAAGGAGAAAGTATAGTTGAATATCTTCAGGGGAAAAAAAAAAAAAGGTTTTTCTAAAAAGCTTGTCAATATACCTTAAATCTTCTATTCCTTCATTTTAAATACTGTTAACCAAACTCTTTATAACATTAAGGGGAAAAAAACCTTAACAAGTGTTTCTATAAAACTGAGATTTACATTTACACCTAAATGAATATCTAAACTAGGGATGTGCTACTGAAAGTTTGGAATAGGTTTGATTTCAAGAGTAGAAATTCCTGCTGTGGAGTTGCTTCTCCAAGTTTCACAAAATTACTGCACACCAATAACTAAGGAACCTAAAGGTAATGTTAATGATCATGGGTGAGTTTAACAGTTGCAGAATGAGCAATAAGGAACAAAAATTTCAAAGCAGCCACAAACGCATTTCCCACTTTCAAAAACTCAAATTGCCTTTTTTTTTTTTTAACTAATGCATTATTTTACTCACTTGAGACTAAAAAGATGTATTCGGTGCATTATGTTCTTACTTATCACAAAGGGCATGCCGTCAATTAGATGATATGTGCCAAATGAAATCACACTATGAAACAGCAGTTATCATTTACTTTTGTTGCTTTGAAGTAAACTGACTCTTCTTTTAGGGCTATCTTTATGCAAAACATAGCAGGACTTCTAAAGAGGATGCAGGGAAAGTGATGCAATGGTATCCTCGACAAATATGTAAGAGAGCAGAGAATTCAGGGTCAGCAAGTTTTTCCCACTGACCTAACATCAAATTTCTCCAGAAAGGGAGACAGTCCTTCATGAAGTCACATGCAGCATGACTTCAACTTTGGCAAAGACTGCATATTTATAATTCCAATTTTACTCTAACCACAGTTTAAGATTCAGTACAGTCTTTACTAGATTGAAGGCAAGGGAAGAGGGGAGGAAGCTGAAACTGTATACGCGTTTTCATCAGATATGATGAATTCTACTCCTCTACTGTTTGTTTCATCACATCAGAGCCATAGTCTTACATTTAGCACAGAAACACTTGTAAAATATTCAATTTTACCATAGGGAAATTGATTTTGCTAGAAGAAGGTTTCAGATGACCACTTAATCTCAACCAAGCTACATTAGACACTGAATATAATTACATATATAGTTTATAAAGTAAACCTGAGCACTACATTTAAAAGAAATGATAACTTGGAGAAGTACCACAGCAATAATGTTTAAGCTGAAGCAGTAGAAAGCCCTCCTACAGTAAATGCCAGATTCTTCAGCTAAAATGCAGAGTCTTGCTTTAGTTAAGCAAGTCGAGCGTAAGAGCCACCTCCCTCCCTTGAGCTGCCCTTTCACTCCCAGCACTGCCCTCTCCTTGCAGAACCATATTTCACAAAAGTTCCTAGGGTGGGGGGGAGGGGAAGGGGAGTGGGCGGTGTTGCAGCAGAAGCCACAGATGTAGTTTAAACAAAGTTTTACACTTGAGTCTTTGTAGTATGAAATGGAGTGGTGGAAATAAACACATTATCATCATCCTACAGTTTCCACTTGACTCCCCAGCTTTTTTCCCTGCTTCTCACACAAGCGAGTTAGAGCAGTGAGACAGAAACCTTGGCACTGAATCACCTGAACATGCTATGCAGACACCAAATATGTGCCATGCTCCTATTAATACATATTTCATAATTTCTAGGATTCATAAAAACCAAGTGTGGCACTTGTAAGGTTTCATACTCGCAAGAGCACGTGATTGCATGTGCAGTTCTGCTACCAAGAAAATTAGAGTAAAATACACTTTTCAGATTGTAACTAAGTATAATGTATATTTACAGGGCTTCAACATCATAATGGTATATATTGTCTATATGTCACACATTGGGCATGCTATCAATAGATGATACGGGCAAATCATCACATTAAATTCATCTATGCAGCTAGGTATAACTCAGGAATTTTGAGGCTCCATTCAATCTATAGCAGGTAAAGAACTTATAACAATTGCCAACTATCAAAGCACAACTAATTTATCATCACACTCACACCATTCTGCCGAGTTACAACACTAACACTTCTGACTGATGATTAAAGAACACAAAATAAGCATTAAGTCTACAGAGCAATGTACATGCAAATGTAGTTTAGTTCCAGCCTTAATCTTTATTAGGATAGTTTCTTCTGACATGTACTTTTTAAAGAACTGGACAGCAATAAAGAATAGCCACAGCATGCTATTTGCTTGATTTATCACAGTGTTCTACAATAGTTATAGTATTACAGTAAGTTACTTTTTTATATAAGTCCTAAGTTATTGGTTTAAGTGCATATACTCTTCAAACTGTCCCCAACAGTGCCAGTAACTGCCCAGACGACTCCTCCCTGAGCTCGCTTTAGCGAAAAGTCACCCAACTTTGGAAGCAAGAGCTTTTCCTGCCAGTATTCTAGAAATAGCAGGTGCAGGGTAATACAAAATTGGCGGGTACAGAAGCAGCTCACCTCACTCTTACACACAGACCATTTACTTCTCGAAGCACGTAGCAAAACCGCTGAAATGTGTACACTGCCTAAAAGTTGAGGAAAAGTTTATGTGTAACAGTGGCTTCCTATCAACTAGTCTCTGATCGACACTACGTAAAATGCATTAAGAAGCGTTTGCTGGATGTTCTTGTACCTATTATCAGGGGATTTCATAACAGACATGTGGGTGTGAACCAAGATTCGCTGACTGAAGGCATACATCCATGAACATGCTTTTAGCTGGAGAGTGGGCACACAAGAGGATACAGAATATGGCTAAGCACCACCAGGAGAAAATTCTGCCTTCCTCTCCCCTCACTATCAACCACTTTGCTTAAGTTCACTCACTGCCTCGCCCTGACCCTGAGGATCCATTCACTTTCCATAACCCAGAGAGGCTGCTGAAAAGCTGTCAAAGTAAATCTGTGCTCACTTTTTGGATGGTTTAACTTCAATGGAGCATGAAACACCCCAGGACGGTTAATAAGTTTAGCCAGGCGTGCTGTTCTCCCTAATATATTTTAATTATGCGTCTGTTTTAATTGTAATCAGATTAAGTCACCGGAAAGGCACAAATTGGACTTTTCCCTAATGGCTATTAGAGCTTTTCATCAGTTTCTAAACACTAACAACGTTTAAAAAATAGGTAGAGACACGAGCACAACTGTGACATTTCCCAGAAATCGATGCAGTTTCTTTGACAACACAGTTCAGGTCTCATTAGCCACCCAAACTAACCCAAACGCAGAAGACAACTTCAGTCTCTAGGGGCGTCTCCTTCCGCAATTAGCACAAAAGAATCGCTAACGTCTAAAGTAAAACTCCCAAACAGAAACGAAAACCCAGGCTTTTATAAAGTGCCACTCCATCGATCGGTGAGGGAGGCGGGGGAGCGGAAGAGATGGCAGCAGCATTATCCTGGCTCAAAGTAAAGTACACCATACGTCAAAAGGGAAAGTTGAAATACAGTGCCATTTCTCCACTATTTTGGCAACTGTCAAAAGTGTGTTTTAACCTCGGGAAATAAAAGTGTCCCATCAATAAAAGGAAACATTACAGGGAAGATCTATTAGGGGACGGGGAGCAGCTTCCTTCCAGTCCAGACGTAAAATCGCTCAATGTGCTTTTGTTGCACCATGGAATACCTAAGATTATTTATTTAATACGTTCATTAAAGAGTTTCCCAAACTGCTGTGATTTCCGCTAAGAAACTTAAGCGTCTGCCAACAACCTAGAAGCAAGGGAGAGGAACCTGCTGCAAACTAGGAACCCAAACTCCCTCAGCCCGCCCAGTGCGCCCGCGTCCCCGGCGTTTGTTTAGGTGTTGATGTTTACGCGTCTCCTAAACCTTCAGGTGCTGGACCAGCTCCCCCAAGACGCACTTCGAACCTTAAAGCAGGAAGCTTCAGAGCTACCGCGGAGTCCCCAAGCAGCCCGCCACCCCTTCCTCTCACCCCCTTACCTGTCATCGTAGCAGAAATCCGCACTCAGGGTGTTGAGATACAAAGCGAGCCCTAGAGCGCTGCTCACCAACTCTGCAATCATCTCTCCACCGCCTTCCCTCCGGCTCGGCTACCAGCGCGAGGGCAACAGCGGCAACAAAAAACAGAAGCATCAATCCCCACCTTCCGCCGCTTTCTCCTCCCAGCTTCACTTTTCCCTCGCTTCCCCACCCTCCCTTCCTCCCTCGGGTCCTTCCAATCCACCGTTCTCCTCCTCCTCCTCGCGCCCGTCTCCGCAGCTCCTGCGTCCTCCCCGGGTGCGGGCTCACACCGCGC
Organism: Hyperoodon ampullatus; assembly: GCF_949752795.1. Lineage (NCBI taxonomy): Eukaryota > Metazoa > Chordata > Mammalia > Artiodactyla > Ziphiidae > Hyperoodon > Hyperoodon ampullatus. The sequence continues at coordinate 8,825,676 of NC_136924.1, read as the reverse complement.
TCCCCATGCCCTGCGCCGACGAGCGGCGAGCGGCGTTCGGGCTCCGCGCCCCCCGGCGGATGCACAGGGCCAGTCCTTCGCGCGGCTCGCGCCCCCACCCTAACCCATGGCAGTGCAGGGCGCCCTAGGTGAGGAGTGGGACTCGGAGGAGGTGGAAGAGTGCGGGGTGGGGACAGAGGGACCGGACCAAGCCGGGCTCTGAGACCAGCTGGAGGAAGAGAGAGGGAGAAGGGCGGGTGGGAGGGACAAGGCGAACCGCCTCCCCTCGCCGCCTCCCGCTCGCACCGCTCCGGTGCCGCTCGGGCAGTCTCCGGCCGCCACAGCGGCTGCAGCTCATTCACTCTTTATTAGCTCCCCTCCCGGCCCCAGCCCCTTCTCCAATGAAGTGAGAAGCGGTGGCTGGAGACTCCAGAAGCTCCCGCGTGGGGTTCTCGGAGCTGTCCCCCGCGCCTGCGTGGCCAACCCTCCACCGGGTTTGCCCAGCCCCTTTCTCCACCCAGATCCGCCCCTAAGGTTCCGCCCACGCTACCCCCTGGGCTGAAGCCTCCTCCCACACTCTCCCCCGGCCGGAGGCTCCTCCTCCCCGCCTCCCGCCCTCCCCTTGTTTCTTTCACCTTCGATTTCACTCTGGGAAGCCCAGGGAACCCAGGGGCGGCGGCTGGAAGACAGCCCAAAGAGGTAGCTGGAGTGCGCCCTGGGCGGGGCAGCTAGAGGAGGAACGAGACCGAGGAGGACGCAGTCGCTCGCCCCGCTGTTGCCTGGCGGCGCCTAGCACCGACTGGATCTCAACCCCAGCGCTGCGTGTGCCAAGCGCTGCCAGGCGTAGGTCCAGTCAGCTGGAGAGACTTCTGGGGACCGGGAGAGGAAGAACAGGTTTGGCGAGTGCTGCAGACTTGGTTGCCACAAACACACACGCGACCTGTCACACACCCTCACTATGCGTGAACCGAAACGGTGCGGGGGGCGGAGGCGGGGGGCGTTGGAGAGCTAGAGGGGTGTCTTAGGAGGGAGAGATTTCAGCTCCGAGCCGACCGTTGTCCCGAATGTCAATGGAGAGACGTGTGGGGAGGGAAATATTCCCGCAGTCAGGTTAAAAAGAAAGGACCCCCTCAGAGGAAAGAAAGACTAGCGCACACACATCCATACCCCGCACCTGCGGGAGCTTTTCTTGGTTTCAAGGGAACTGTCAGGCTGACCCCAAGAACACGGAGAAGAGACGCCTGTACAACCGAGTACAGCCCTACCCTTACACCTAGGAAGGCGGGAAGCTAATGCCCTTTCCTTTCCGCCCGGATGCAGGACTGGATGGAAGGCGTCCAACATGATGAAATATGGTGTAGAAGAATGGTCTGTGTAGAACGAGCTCTGGGTACTAAAGTTGCAAGAGCAAAGAGGACCGTGGGCTGCCTGCCACATCTCCTCCCGGCTTGGCCCCTTTCTGGCTGGACGAGTGGCTCCCGGGACCGCGATGAACACTACTGCAGCGCCCCCTGCTGCATGGAAGCCACAATGCATGGAAAACAGACCTGTAGAGGGCTGACTCCCCCCTCCCCCCATACCTCGGCCACAGCTCCAAAGGCAGCACCTGACCAGCAAGCTCTCCAAAACGGCGGCAAGAAATTGAGCCCCCCGGATGTCTGGCAGTGCCTGAAAAGCAAATACCGTGGTTTGGGTGTCTGCAAAACAAAGCAACATCTTTTCCTGATTTCACAAGGAAACCTATGTATTATTCACAGGTGAAATTATGAATATTTATTATACCTGTTATGCCATGCACGAAGGTCCCATTTTTGTGCCCTGGGAAAAGCATAAGTAAACGCACATAAGAGGGAACTGTATCTTTAAAGGCAGGGACTGATCTTTTACCTTTTTTTTTTTTTGCGATACGCGAGCCTCTCACTGTTGTGGCCTCTCCCATTGCGGAGCACAGGCTCCGGACACGCAGGCTCAGCGGCCATGGCTCACGGGCCCAGCCGCTCCGCGGCATGTGGGATCTTCCTGGACTGGGGCACGAACCCGTGTCCCCTGCATCGGCAGGCAGACTCTCAACCACTGCGCCACCAGGGAAGCCCTACTTTTTTTTTTTTTTTTTAACCGCATAACCTCTGCTTACTGTCAAAAAGTTTTTAAAATCATATCAATTGGCCCATCAAGGTCCTCTGTGTCCCTCCACTGCACCCATCTGGGTGACCTTTGGCCAGTCACCTAACCTCTTTGTGCCTCAGTTTTCTCACCTATAAAACAGTGATGATAATAATACCTATCTATGGGCACTATTATTATGAAGATGAAAGTAGTTAACATGTGTAAAGCACCTAGAAGCGCCCTAAATGCAATAGAAGTGGTAGCTGTTATTTATTACTACTACTATTATTATTATTCTCTCCAACTTCCTCTTCTCCTTTAGGTTGTCAACTAACACCTAGATGTTTACCCCCAAAACATACTCCCATTCACATCCACACTGCTCCAGTCCTAATCCAAGCTACCCATGTTCCCTACACGGACAAATGCAGAAGCTTTCTAAGAGCTCTCCTTACTTCTACTGCAATTCTCACCCCTCGCCAGTCATAACTTCAGGTATTAGACGGAGGATTCTTTTGAAACCCTATGATCTCCCTGCTAAAAGAAAATGTTCAATGATTTCCTGTTATACATAAAATAAAACTCGAATCCTTACCACAGCTAGCCAGCCCTTCGTCTGGCCCAATGGTGCTTGCCCGTCTCACTGTGCTCCTGTGTTCCAGCCACAGAGACATCCTGCTCCTCGGGAATCTACACTTTTCTTCCCCCCCCCACATGGAATGCCTTCTAGCCAGACCTTCTCCAGCTCCTTCTCAGCATTCAGTCTTAGTTCAGTCTTAGTTCAAAGGTCATCACAGGAAGGCTTTTCCAGCCCACACTTTAGGAAGTAGCCTCTCCCCCAGCAATCTCTATCCCATCAGGCTGCATTATTTTCTTCATAGTACACATGAGCATCTGGAATCACCACCAGAATTGTGGCCCCAGGAGGCCAGGGACCTTATCAGTCTTGTTTTCCCTGTAATGCCCAGCACCTATAAACATCTGGACAGGTAGAAGAAAAGAAAGTTCACTGTTAATGAACAAGTAAATGTGCTCAGCAGAAACTAGAACCACTGAAAATCCACGACTTTTCATCATGAGAGAATAGGGTAAACGGATTAACTGTCAATGTTAAAGATAGTAAAGTATTAACAAAGGAGCGAGGGAGGAAGCAGGTTAAAACTTCTTAAGAACGACATTGACTCTTCAGGAAAGTGGGAGTGGTAGGAAGTCAAAGGCGGCTCCCTTTAGTAATTAACAGGAAGGACTCAGGGGCAACAAAGCACGAGAGAGACGTGGGTTCAGTCCGCTGAAAGCTTGTAAGCATTTTCCAGAGCTGTCTTCTTTCTCAAGGAGCCGACGGATTTAAAGAAATATTTTCTACACTCCTCCCTCACCTCCTCCTTTTCTCTCCCCCCGCCCCAACTCCTCTGAATTAGAAGCACAGGAGACCGAGAAATGCCGCAGAGTGGCACGTCTTGCCATCCCTGATGAATGGAAGGCTGAAAGTCCAGCTGTGTTTGAGAAATCCAGTTGCTTTTAACAAATTTTCCTACTATGATTTAACGTGGGTCTCAATGTTCTTCCAGGGCATTAAGCCTTGGTCTCTTTCACACGGCTCTCCAAGGGCTGAGAAGCAGCCAATGCCTGCATTTTTGTGACCTTCCTTGAACAGCTTTGAGGGGGGAAATCAGATTAAAGATGTAAAGATGTCATCACTCTCCTTGCAGATCATTTCAAACCTGAGGACATTGCTATTTAATTTATTAAGGTATACTTACCCATTGTGAGATTGCTGCCTGGGTTTTGAAAATATATATATATATGTATTTTAAAAATTTAAAAATATATATATATATACACACACATGTATATTCTATTTAAAGCTACTGTTTCTCTCCACAGATGAAGGAAATTAGGCTGACTGAGTTGAGTTTTCTACCTTACACACCAGACTGTCCAAAAGTGCTAAGCCTTTATTTTCCCCAAGTAGGTTCCACACATCTTCTACCTCACCACTTCCTCAGTGCATTATTTTTTATAGTTGCCCCGACCTACCCTGCATTTGTTCTGCATTTCCAGCCCTTTGTTGTACAATTCATACCTTTGCAGTGCCAGTTCCTTGGGGTAAAGATTTCCTTATTTGCCTAAGACATTTTTAGTTTATTGTGCAATACTATCTTCCCTTTGGGTGTTGCATAAATATTAACTAAAAATCCACATCTGGTCTTGGTCATCATTTCTATTTCTCCTAATATAATTTCTCTTTGAACAATTCATTTGTAAAGTGTGCCAAGGGTGAAATGTGGCACATAAATTCTCCTGCTGCCTAGAATGCCTTTTAAAGTGCCCACAGATTTGGTTATTTATGAACAGAAGATTTGCACCTCTTCCTTGCTCTCTCAATTCTAAAAATGTACCAGGCCAAAGTAATTACAATCTCCCATATGTTTTGTGAAAAGGTACCCAAGAATCTCCTGCTAAAATCTTAACAGATTGACTAGGAAGCAGAAAAGCTCTAACCCAGCAGGTGAAACTGCCTGTTTAGGGAGGGCAGAACAGAGTTCTCTGCTGGGGGACTCGTAAGTTCTGGGCTTTACTCAGGAAATAACCCTGCAGGAGAAAAACAGCAGAGCGTGGATGAAATGTGGGTCAGGGAGCTGAAAGAGGCACCAGGGCTGCTTGGTTAACTAATGACAGTAAATGCATCGGCTACACATGTTACCTTTGGATGTTTCCCAGCATACCTTAAAATGCTACCCTGTAGACATTACAAATGTAACATCGCTTTATCCCAAAACTTGTGATCCATAAGGAATATAATTAGGACGATGCAACCATGGAAAGAGATCCTGTCGCCTCTGCCACAAACCCAGGGCTATTAAGAACCAGCTGCTTGGGCTTCCCTGGTGGCGCAGTGGTTGAGAGTCCGCCTGCCGATGCAGGGGACACAGGTTCGTGCCCCGGTCCGGGAAGATCCCACATGCCGCCGAGCGGCTGGGCCCGTGAGCCATGGCCGCTGAGCCTGCGCGTCCGGAGCCTGTGCTCTGCAACAGGAGAGGCCACAACAGTGAAAGGCCCAAAGAAAAAAGGAAAGCAAGGACAGCCTCCTTCATAGAATCTCTCTGAATGCATTCACATGCACTGGTATAAACAGTGATCAAAAATATTCTAACAGCTTGAAAATGGCACAGAATTTGGGTAACAGAGTTTTGATAAGCCTCAGATTCTGTAAAATAAAAGATAAATCAAAGAGTAGGTAAAAGACTAGTTTTGAGGTGGACCTTAGGTAAATTAACCAGTTATTCATGAACATTGCCTTGATGCTTAGCCCAACATGGACTCTTCAGAGCCAGCATCATCCAGTAGAACTTTCTGGAAAGGCGGTTTTATACCTGTGCTCCCCAGTGTGGTAGCCATCAGCTACATGCAGCTACTGAGCATGTAAAGTACGGCTACTGTGACTGAGGAGCTGAATTTTAAATTTTAATTTTAATTAATTTAAATGTAAATAGCGACATTGGTTAGTGGCTACTACATTGGACAACACAATGAGTGCACTTAAAAGCCAGTTGCCTATTCCTCCCGGTGGTCAAAGCTTTAGCCTGGAACCTCTTGCTCTGTTCTCTTCCACACTCACATGTGACCTGCTTTTATGAAATAGCTACCAGCTATTTCATAAAATACACTTTTTAGGTATTAGGCATTTTACAGAGCACAATCTATGTTCATGATCTCATTTAATCCTCTCAATAGCCCTGGGAGATAGGTACCTTTACCACCATATTTTACAGATAAGGAAATGGAGGCTCAGAGAGGTTGATAAATTGTCTGTAGTCTTACAGTCTCTAAGTGATGGACCTGACATTTGAATGCATGTCTTTTAACTCCAAAATCTATGCTTCAACTGTTACTCAGTGTAGTCTCCCATTCAAAGGGCCACATCCCCATTAGGATCTATTTCAGGAAAGGGAATTCCTGGCTAGGACCAAGGTGCTTTGATTAAATTCATATTCTTCCTGCTCTACTGTCCCTCAGAAGATTCAGGATAAAATACCGTGGAAGTCTTTCTTTGTCTACCACTTTTGCCTGATTTTTCCCAAATCTGATATAGATACCTGCAAACACTACACTCTAACCTGTGATAGAAACCCTCCCCCATAAAATATACACACACACAATGTATTCAAAGCATGCATAGACTTTTTCCTAACATAATCTATACCATCTATGAGAAAAATAATTGGGATAAGCATAACCCAAACTCCAACACAATAATGAAAGTATTAATGTAAATTAAAATTTGGAAAACCAAGTAAAGCATTTATAAAAGTGACTTAATATTATTATGTTAAAAATACCACTACAAATTTGCACATCATAAAGCATGTTTAATCCACTTATTATTCCTATTAAATGATTAGAAAGTCTATTTGCAGTTTGGCCTATTCATCTAATAGTAAATGACTGAAAATCAATGCATTTAAAACTTTTGCAATAGATTTAATTAATTTGCCCATTTGAATGAATAAATATCTTAACATTTATAATACTTTATTTAATAATTACAAGTAAATGATATATTTATGGCCTTACATATAGCCTTCCACCATCCTGTATTTTTCTTTCCAAATGTTCTTTATCTCTTTCATCTTTCTTTTTGTCCTTTTCATTCTATTCTTCCATTTTTGCATATTTTTCTCCAACAAAAGGATTTAAATCTCAGTGCACAAAACAACAGTCACTCTCCCACATGTGAAGATCTTGCCCTGAGATAAATAAACTAATAAGAAAACAGGTTGTCTGCAATGGTAGATTCGAAGTTAAGACATTTATTTTCTTGGCAGTCAGTTCCAGAGAGGCGGTCCTTGGATTGAAATGGACAAATGATGACAACACTGAATTAATCAATTCCAAGCTGAGCACCAATGGGAACCTGGGTCAGGAGCCTCTCATTCCTCCACACCTCCTGCCTGAAGTTAATCACGTGCCAGTGCTAGGCTGGAAGGTTATGATCCACTACCTTTGATAATTTCAGCCAAGTGTCTCCCCCGATTTATACTGCAAACGTGTGACACAGGCAATTACTGATCTGCTTTCTGTCAGGAGAGACGGATTTTCATTTTCTAGAATTTTACATAAATGGAAATAACACTATGTACATTTTCAGGGGTGGGGGTTGCTATCTTCCGCTAAGCGTAATTATTTTGAAATTCTTCCATGTTTTGTGCATATTAGTAGTTCATTTCTTTTCATCTCTTTCTCTGAGTAATATTCTATTTGTATAGCTATACCACAATTTGTTTATCCATAGATCTGTTGATGAACATTTGAATTATTTCCAGCTTTTGGCTACTACAAACAAAGCTGCAATGAACATTTATGAGAAGCCTTCGTTTGGACATAAACTCTCGTATCTCTTGGATAAATACCTAGGAGTGGGATGGCTGAGTCATTTGATTGGTAGTGTTTGATATTTTAAGAAACTGCCAGACTTTTCCCAAGGTAGTTATAACATTTTACCTTCCCACAAGCAGCTTAAGAGAGTTCCACTCATTCCACATCCTTGCCAACACTTGATGGGATGAGTCTTTTTAAGTTTAGACATCCAACTAAGTGTGTAGTAGTATCTCATTAAAGTTTTACTTTGCATTTCCCTAATACTAATGGTGTTGAGCATCTTTTGATATGCTTATTTTCAACCCATACATCTTTGGTGATATGTCTGTTCAAGTCATTTCCTCTTCTTCCCTCCCGTCTTCTTCATTGTTGTTAGCTGCTTGAGCAAAACAAACTTATTAGCTCACAGTTTTCTGGTCAGAAGTCCAGCATGACTCAACTGTGTTCTCAGTTCAAGGTCTCATTTGATGGGAATTAAGTGGTTTAGACAGCTGAGCTCTCATCTGGAGGCACTGGAGAAGAACCCACTTCCAAACTCATTCAGTTGTTGGCAGAATTCAGTTGTAGGACTGAGGTCCCCATTTCTTTGCCTCTTAGCTTTTATTTATTTTTATTTATTTATTTTTTGGCCTCACCGCGTGGCATGTGGGATCTTAGTTCCCTGACCAGGGTTTGAACCCATGCCCCCTGCAGTGGAAGCGGGGAGTCCCAACCACTGGACTGCCAGGGAATTCCCTACCTCTTAGCTTTTAGAGACTGTCCCCTTCCTTCTCACGAGGACCTCTTAATTTGCAAAACAGCAGTGGTGCTTGGGGTCCTTTATATCCTTCAAGTCTCTCTGCTTTTTTTTTTTTTTTTGCCCATTGAAACAATTACATTGTTTTCTTCTTATTGGATTTTGAGAGTTCTTTATTTAAAATATAAGTTCTGGGGCTTCCCTGGTGGCGCAGTGGTTGAGAGTCCGCCTGCCGATGCAGGGGACACGGGTTCGTGCCCCGGCCCGGGAAGATCCCACATGCTGCGGAGCGGCTGGGCCCGTGAGCCATGGCCTCTGAGCCTGCGCGTCCGGAGCCTGTGCTCCGCAATGGGAGAGGCCACAACAGTGAGAGGCCCACGTAACACACACACAAAAAAATTAAAAATAAATAAATAAATAAATAAGATATAAGTTCTTCGTAAGGTAAGTAATTTACAAACATTTTCTCTCAGCCTGTGGCTTGTCTTTTCATTTTCTTAACAGTGTCTTTTTTTTTTCCTCAGGTTCCTAATAGCAACACAGGAAATGGGTTTTAATTTCTTTGCCGGCGGCTCTGTTTGGGGGCTATTTAATGAGGATCCAGTTGCAGTGCAGCTTTGGCTGTAGCAGTACTGGTATGGATAGGAGCGTACATAACTAACGTGTCACTTTTTTTTTTTAATTTTTTTTTTTTTTTTTTTGCTTTATAACAAATTTAGTCAGTTATACATATACATATGTTCCCATATCCCCTCCCTTTTGCGTCTCCCTCCCACCCTCCCTATCCCACCCCTCCAGGCGGTCACAAAGCACTGAAGAGCAGAAATTCTTAATTTTGATTAAGTTGAATTTATCTTTTCTTTTCTTTTTTTTTAGATCTTGTTTTCGGTGTTGTATCCAAGAAATGTTTGCCTATTTCAAGGTCACAAAGATTTTCTCCTGTTTTCCTCTAGAAGTATTGTAATTTGTGGTTTTAGAATTAGATCAATGATCCATTTTCACTTAGTTTTTATATATGGGATGAGGTATGGCTCAAAGTTTGTTGGTTTGTTGGTGGTGGTTTTTTGGGTTTTTTTGTTTTGGGGTTTTGTTTTTTGTTTGGTCCTTGGATATCCAATTGTTCCAGCACAGTTTGTTAAAAATTCTGTTTTCCTCACTGAATTGCCTTTGTATCTTTGTTAACTGACATATATGTAGGTCTCTTTCTGAACATATAATCTGTCCATCGATCCTTCTGTCTATTTTTATGCTAATATCAAACAGTCTTGAGTACTGAAGCTTTATAAGTCTTGAAATTGGGTAGTGTAGTTCTTACAACTGTTCTTTTTCAAAGTTGTTCCTTACCTCTATTTAATTATGAAAATTTTAATTGTATTTCCTTTTGTTATTATGAGCCCTTATAATTTTGCTCTTGTTTTCTTTTGCTTCTTCTTGATTTATTTATTAATTATATTTATATGTTAGTATGTGTTTATGTATATGTGGGCATTTAGGTATGTAAATGTAATTGTATCTGTTTCCTGAGTAATTTTCTTTGAATAAGAAGTAGAGTGAATATTTATGGTCTATGATACCAATTAGTAAAATGGGCAGCGCATGATTAAGATATGCAGGTATCGGGCATCCCTGGTGGTGTAGTGGTTGAGAATCCGCCTGCCAATGCAGGGGACACGTGTTCAATCCCTGGTCCAGGAAGATCCCACATGCCGCAGAGCAACTAAGCCCGTGCACCACAACTACTGAGCCTGCTTCTCTGGAGCCCGCATGCCACAGCTACTGAGCCCGCATGCTGCAACTACTGAAGCCTGCATGCCTACAGCCCATGCTCTGCAACAAGAGAAGCCATTGCAATGAGAAGCCCACACACACTGCAACGAAGAGTAGCCCCTGCTTACCGCAACTAGAGAAAGCCCACAAGCAGCAACGAAGACCCAACGCAGCCAAAAAATAAATAAAATAAATAAATTTATAAAAATAATTAATTAATTAATTAATAATTAATTTTTTCAAAACTTTTTAAAAAAAGATATGCTGGTATCACTCCTTCTAACCAAAAGCCTTAAAATATTTGTTCAACATGTATTTTTCTCTGTGTTCCAAATGAAAAAATTATTGTACACTTTGAAAGTGATACAACACTTTAACCTAGCTGGTATTATCACTCATATCTATACTGTCATTGGATTGCACTAATCACCAGCTTTCACAAGAGATAAGTGATTTAATGGATATAGTTACAAGCTTTTTTTTCCTAGTATTTAAATTCCCTGCCCCCCTCACGCTTTCATGCCAACAAAACATTTCCCATTTTTCTGTGGTTCCTGTTCTATCATTCATTTTACTTTTTTGAGGTTTCAGAACAAGACAACATCTTTGGAAACATCTTACAGTGTCTAAACTTTAGTTGTAAATCACTGGTTCTCAGCGAACAGCACATATCATGTTTTGTAGTCAGTTTTACCCTTTCGGCTGACAGGAACTACAGACTGCAGTCTCAGGGTTATTGCACCAGGCCCCCTACTTACAGAAGCAGGCTACAAAAATACGCATTTCAAGACAGGCTGATTCTGACCCAAAGGGATTTTTGAGTTGCAATTCAAGGGATCAGTCATCTTTACAGCTTGCCAGTTATGAAAGGAGTCAAATATGCACTACATTTCCAATTTATTTCAGTTGCGATTTTGTATCCCTAATGGATCAGAGCACGGGGCAACTGCCTGGCTGACCCATCTTTTATCCTGGCTCTGGGTACATGTGACAATTCCGCTGCCCAAATAACACTACTAAAAGCCAGGCACCGTGGCTGCCCACATGTATGCTCCTAGCTTGTTTGAATCCATTGTTTTTCTTTATCCCTCCTCCCTGTCTCCCTTACTGTCTCTCTTACATACTGCCAAATTAAACTGGGTTTCTGATGTAGGGACAGAGAAAAAAAAAAGTGTTTATATTTGTTGAGCGTCTACTGTCTACTGGCACTATGCCAGCTATTTTAAATACACTAGGTAGCTTAATTCTCTGTCTCACCAGATAGGTATTGTTATTGTCTTTTCACAAATGACAAAACCGAGGGTCAAAGATATCAAATAACTTATGCTGGATGAAGGCACAAATAGTAAATGACGACCCAGGATTCTATACCATGTCTGTCTTGTTCCAAGAGCCTTTATTTTTTTTTTAATTGTGTATGATGTCCATTTTATTAACAATATTGAGAACCATCTTCAGAATGAAGTGACTTTTTCAGATTCTCTCTTTCTTTGAGCCTTTTGTAAGATGATGAAGAACATCTTTGGGGAGGACTTCAAAGTGTTTTCTTTGTTGAGATTTTTGTGAAATAATGGAATCAAAGGAGATAGACTCATGGGCCATGCAAACACAACCACGTTTAGGTTTTGCACAAACAAAAAATGAAGGCAAGTCCAGATGGCTACTGAATTTGGGGCAGGATATGAAGAATTCGGAATATAAAAGATAGAAACACTAGTGGGAGTGAATTCCTACAGAGAACACCAAGAAGCTAAGATTCATTCTTGAAAATGCTATATCCAATAAGGGGCTAATGTCCAAAAATACAAAGAACTCATACAACTCAACATCAAAAAATCCAAATAACCCAATTAAAAATGGGCAGAGGATCTGAATAGACATTTTTCCAAAGAAGACATACAGATGGCCAACAGGCACATGAAAAGATGCTCAACACCACTAATCATTAGGGAAATGCAAATCAAACCACAATGAGATATCACCTCATACCTGTCAGAATGGCATTATCAAAAAGACAAGGATGTGGAGCAAAGGGAACCGTCTGCACTGTTGGTGGTAATGTAAACTGGTACAGCCATTATGGAAAACAGTAAGGATATTCCTCAAAAATTAAAAATAGGGCTTCCCTGGTGGCGCAGTGGTTGAGAGTCCGCCTGCCGATGCAGGGGACGCGGGTTCGTGTCCCGGTCCGGGAGGATCCCACATGCCGCGGAGCGGCTGGGCCCGTGAGCCATGGCCGCTGAGCCTGCGCATCCGGAGCCTGTGCTCCGCAACGGGAGAGGCCACAACAGTGAGAGGCCCGCATACTGCAAAAAAAAAAAAAAAAAAAAATTAAAAATAGAACTACCATACTATCCAGCAATTCCACTCCTGGGTATTTATCCAAAGAAAACAAAAACACTAATTAGAAAAAATAAATGTACCACTATGTTGTTCACTGCAGCATTATTTACAATAGCCAAGATATGGAAGCAACCTAAGTGCTCATCAACAGATAAATAAAGAAGATGTGAGATATATTTATATATATATTATATATACATATTCCATTGTGTATATACATACACATATATGTAATAATATAATGTGATATATATTATATACATGATGGAATATTACATATGTTATACAAATATGTAATAACAATGTGATAATGTAATATAATAATGTAGTAAATAATATAATAATGTAATATAATAATATTACATTGTATGTATATATATACACAGTGGAATGTATATACATGTACACATACACACACACACACACACAATTGACTATTACTCAGCCATAAAAAAAAAAGAAAAAAATCTTGCCATTTGTGACAATATGAATGGACCTAGAGGGTATTATGCTAAGTGAAATAAGTCAGACAGGGAAAGACAGGTACAGTATAATTTCACTTTTACATGGAATCTAAAAAACAAAACAAATGAGCAAACCTAACAAAACAGAAACAGAGCCATAGATTCAGAGAACAAACAGGTAGTTGCCAGAGGGAAGAGTGGGGGGGGAGGGGCGAGGAGAAAAATAGGTGAGGGAGATTAAGAGGCACAAACTTCTAGTTGCAAAATAAATGAGTCATGGGTATAAAATGTACAATGTGGGGAATATAGTCAATAACTATATAATATCTTTGTATAGTGACAGATGATAACTAGACTTATTGTGATGATCATTTTGAAATGTATAGAAATATCTAATCACTAAGTTATATAACAGGAACTAACATAGTGTTGTAGGTCAATTATACTTCAAAACCAAACAAACAACTCATAGAAAAAGAGATCAGATTTGTGGTTACCAGAGGCAAATGGTCGGGGAAGTGGGGACTGGATGAAGGCAGACAAAAGGTACACACTTCCAGTTATAAGATAACTTAGCAGTAGGGATGTAGTATACAACATGATAAATATAAGTAATGCTGCTGTAGATTATCTATGAAAGCTGTTAAGAGAGTAAATCCTAAGAGTTCTTATCACAAGGAGAATTCTTTTCCTATTTCTTTAATTTTGTATCTATATGAGATGATGGAAGTTCATTAAACTTATTGTGGTCACCATCTCACAATGTATGTTAGACAAATCATTATGCTGTACACCTTAATCTTATACAGTGCTGTATGTCATTTATGTCTCAAAAAAAAACTAGAAGAAAAAAAATTATTTTTTTGGCCACGCTGTGTCACTTGTGGGATCTTAGTTCCTTGACCAGGGATTGAACCCGGGCCATGGCAGAGAAAGTGCCCAGTTCTGACCACTGGACCGCCAGGGGATTCCCAAAATATTTTTTAAAGAAGAAGCCATTTCAGGCAGAGAATGGACCAACTCTCACTGTTGGAAGTTTTATCTCTCAATCTAGCATTGAGAGCCAAGTGAGGGGATGTCACTCTGCACAGATAGACATCAAGAAATACCTATTTAAACTCTTTTATAGATAGAGAAAAATTAGCCTTTTACCTTGAGGCCCAATACAGACATTACAGAATACAACATATACACAAAGATGTACTAATTACATTCCCTATCTCTTCATCTTATTAAAATCACCTCTTAAAAATATTTTTTATAACAGAAACACCAGGTAACAAAGAAGTAAAACTTGGCTATCCATCCTTGGAAAGCGTTCAAGGTTCTGGAAGCAATTACTCAGTAAAAGTGACTCAAAACAACAACAAAAAATTCCTAATAATATGTATAGATACTTTTGGAAAATTCTAGAACTGTATAATATTAAATAAAGGATCATTCATGAAAAGTGATGCTGAGAGTGGTTGCCAGGGGCTGGGGGGAGAAGGCAATGGGGAGTTCCTTTTCAATGGGTACAGAGTTTGTCATGCAAGGTGAAAACATTCTGAAGATCTGCTGTCTTACAATGTGCATATAATCAACAATACTGTACTGTACACTTAAAAATTATTAAGAGGGTAAATTTCATGTTATGTGTTTTTTACCACAGTTAAAAAAAGAAAGAGATGTTGGGAAATCAACTTTAAGTGATAATTAATGAATACTTGCAGAGTACCTCTTTTAATGCCATTTCAAGTTGTCAGATATTATTGGAATTAAGAATTACTATTCACTGTATATGTTTTTTAATGTTACCCTACTAAATATATTTTAAAAATACACATTACAGCATCTCTCTGTAATACCAACAGCTTATTTCAATAAGCTGACTGTTGGCAGAATTATTTCAGCAAAATAGATCATGTATTTAGAGGAAGATTAATCTGTTTACTATTTTTCTAATGCATTTAGCAGGAAATAATATGAAACTACAGTTAAAATCAAAGTGTTTGCCTGAATATCAGATAGAGCTACCACCCAAGTGGTTTTTTAGGAGAGGTCATTTCCTATCTCAGATCAGTCAGTGGAGCTAAAATATTATTTAAGATAGGACCTTTTCAGGAAAAACATCAATAAAAGTAGCTTCCATTTCCTCTGATTCACTAATTGCCACTTGTTATTAGAGTGCAGAGCCTCCAGATCTAAGTGGCTACTTGGCTCCTTGATTATGCTTCTCCTGTGTCATATAAAAACAAAAAAGCCTTTGGAATGTAAAAGTCAGTAAGAACAGGCAAATACTCCACTCTCCTTGACCGTCCCTTGAAGTCCAAACTCCAAATCCAAAGATCTTTTCGAAATCTCATATAACATCAGTATTACTGACAGAATTGAAAGCCATCTTTAGAATGTAATCTAGAATTACTTTTCAGGACATGAAAGAATATACCTTGTCTTTCTTTAAAGATCTTATATTCAGAAATTTGCATTTTCATGGACAGAGCTGATCCATGGATCAGCTTAGTTTCATAATAGAGATATGTTTTTATAGTTGATACTAAAAACGCAGCACACAATTTCAGCCATTCAACGTTGTCAAAAAAGCCATCCATGTTAAGGAAATTGCAAACTCATGAGACCCCAGATTGACTCATAGGGAAAAGCAGTTTCAAGAGTCTTAAGATGTGTAATAAAGATTTTACAAAATTGATTTTATAAGATACATTCACTTAAATTAATGAAAACGTGTATAATATTTTAATAGGAAATTTACTCATAAATATCAGGTCAAACTCTCATCATAGTTAAACTTCTATGGGACTTCCCTGGTGGCGCAGTGGTTAAGAGTCCACCTGCCTATGCAGGGGACCTGGGTTTGATCCCTGGTCCGGGAAGATCCCACATGCTGTGGAGCAATTAGAGCTGTGCTCTAGAGCCTGTGCTCTAGAGCCTGTGAACCACAACTACCTAAGCCCACACACCCTAGAGCCCGCACGCTGCAACTACTGAACCCATGTGCCACAACTACTGAAGCCTGCGTGCCTAGAGCCCATGCTCTGCAACAAGAGAAGCCACTGCAGTGAGGAGCCCGTGCACTGCAACGAAGAGTAGACCCTGCTCGCCACAACTAGAGAAAGCCCACATGCAGGCAGCAACGAAGACCCAATGAAGCCAAAAATAAATAAATTAGTTTAAAAAAATAAAAAATAAATTAAATTTCACCAATATATTGGACCTATAGATTAAAACCAGAATAAATAATTTCCCAAACAATCACATATATGCACTTTAAAAAAGTATGCCATGCCGTGGCACTACTTTAAAATTATTCAGCCAATGTCTTCTTGAGCTCCACTCAATGATAATCACAAATGCCCTTTCCATTCAGATTCGACCTCAACCAAAACCAGGAACAATTCTCACCATGGCAGAAAATACATATGCACCATCAGCAAGTGGAGGGGACCTGGGGTCCACATGCTTCCTGTTTCACCCCTTCTATTTGCCTACTGAATCAGTGCTTTCCCCCTCACCCCGGTTGTGTTGGTTGAACCTATGTATATATCCAGACATCTGTTTTGGTTTTCTCTCACCATTTCAAAACCCATCTGGATGTAGAGCTTTTCCTTTCACCCAAGCCCACTTGGCTGGAGCCCTGACATCCTGCCTAGGTTTGACAGGATTGTCTTTGGAGGCTTAGCTCTGTTACCTGGACCCTCCCGCTACTCAAGGAGGTTCTGCTATATATCATGTGAAACCACAGTTCCATCCCTCTCTTGACTTCTAGCAGAGCCTGACGCCTATGGACTCCTTTGGCTGTATTCCCACTCAGCAGACTGGGTCTCCTCACATAACCATACCTGCTGGAATCAAGCCCAAGTTCATCAAACATCTTCGGACTCTGTATATTGGACAAGAGAGTCCCCTTATGAAGTCACCCAACAGCTTGGGGAGATTTTTGTTTCATGGAAACAGTTTTTTCACCACCTTCAAGCTTGCTGTGCTGATTAGGTCCCAGTGCGCCTCGCTTCTTTATATATTTCCATTTGCCATTCTGTCCATTCTCACAAATTTAGTGTGATAGTCTCAACTCTTGCACATGGCAGCTAAAGAATGTTGTGGAATATTAAACAATTCATTTCTTTTATATTTGAAGTCTAGTAATAAAATGTGATACCGACTCTTTACACTGGCAGCCACAGGAACCTTGAATGGTGGGGTTATTAATTGATTGATTTTTATAAAATTATTTAATGAGATTTATTTGAATCATTTTGATTTAAGGTAGTTATATTTACTAATTATAATTTGTACTTTTCCTTATGAGTATTTTATTTATTTTTTATTTATTTATTTATTTATTTTTTGCGGTACGCGGGCCTCTCACTGTTGTGGCCTCTCCCATTGCAGAGCACAGGCTCGGGACGTGCAGGCTCAGCGGCCATAGCTCACGGGCCCAGCCGCTCGGCGGCATGTGGGATCTTCCCGGACCGGGGCACGAACCCGTGTCCCCTGCATCGGCAGGTGGACTCTCAACCACTGCGCCACCAGGGAAGCCCAATTGTTTATTTTATGACGTACCAAAACATCACTGTGAACACCCAATGTGAGCAATAGTAATTAAATTCATTCAGCTTTGGTATTTTGCCAAATTTCAGTCATATGGAAAAACAGAACTTTACACATATTTTTCAATTTTGTTGATATGAAAGTATATTTGTCGCAAAAGGAAAAGTGTTTGCTTGATTTAAGAGGTAGATGGTATGTGTTTATTCTTCATTTATACTCTTGCCTTGGGCTCTGTGAATGTTAGGGGCAGGCCTAAGTTCCATTTTATATCAGAAGAACTGAAAAATAATATGTACTTAAAATAGAGTAACAAAACTTTGTCTCTAACTTCTCTTAGCTTTGGTTGTTGTTGTTATTTGTCTGTTTTTGTTGGTGGAGGTGAAAGTGGGATTCTACTTTCTAGAGTAGTGTTTATGTGAGCCTCTGATTACCGATGTTAAGAGGCATTTTGAGCTGCTTTCTAAAGAATGTCACAGAAATACTCATTTGTTTTGCTTGATTCTTCTACAGAATACAGTGTTTCACAGGAGAAGATGATTTCGCTTCATGGGTAGGTCTCCCGTACTTGAATCAAAGACATACTGTGACTTGTCAGGATGTGATGCAGGTGGAGGGTTTTTGTGTGTGTCATAATCTGTGTATCCTCATTTCTTGGCAGCTTTGTGGTCCAACAGAGGGAAAACTTAAGGAACAGCTGAAATCTGTTTCTTATCATCATATTTTCCAGAGAATGGAGCAAGTCCTCTTGTCATCTGTTGGCTCAGTATCCATCTCTGCTGTTTGTTCTGTAAGATTTCCCTTGAGGTAAAAATGTTGAAAGACAGCTTCATTCCTTTCCTGCTCCGGTCCTTTGCGTAACACCTGCTCCATAAATGCTCATCACTCGAGTAGGGTTATAAGTCGTCCAATTATCAAGTGACCTGTTTTAAACTTTTAATTTGTAAAATAAAAATATTTTATTTAATCCTTTCACCATACTCTAACCCAACTATTTGATCTGTTCTGTTATTTATCTTTCCCTGTGTATCCTGTACACATCTGGTTTTGTAAACTATGAAAATGGCTGTATGCAAAATGTACATTTTCAGAAGATGGCATTCATAGATCATGCAGGACACTTTTGAACAATCCTAGGCCATGACAAGGCATTATGAGGAGAGACAGAGGACTGCCTGGGAGAGAAGGACTTCAGCTGAGTTGATGGTGGCTTTGTGCAGCGATATATCCCTTTTTCTAAAGAAAAATGTTACCTGCAATATTCTGGCCACATTCCCAGTTGGTCAATGGTATGCTGTCTCTCTAAATTCTGCAGCTTCAATTACATGCACTGCCCTAATGGACTTTCTGTCAGGAATGGTTGTGTTGATGTGCCAGTTAAAACAGCTGTTGCGTCTGATGTGTGAGAAGCTGTGCTCAGGAGAGCAAAGAGACTCTCCTATACAATGCCAGTGCAGAAGTTAGAGAGTTTCCAAATAAATAAATAAATATAAAACAATTCTTTTGAAGTATTCCCAACTGCTCTTCATTTATTTAAACATATTCCTTCACGCTACCACAACTTGTTTATTAATTTTCAAAAGACATCCTGGTTATGCTTATTTTGAGCTTTCCAGATTTCCCAGACATGTTAATCAGAGTCATCAGACTGACTTCTCTTGATGATTACACTATTGACCGATCGCTTTTGTCAGTTGTGTTGTGTATAGAAAAATAGCACCACAAAAGCTGTACATTAAACACTTTTTGTTAGCATGATGCTGTTTTACCTAATATATGGTTCCTGCCTTTAGGAATACAAAAATTTTGTTGCCAAATAGGTATTTTGATCACAAAATCATCTTTATGGGTTTTTTTCTTTAAATAATAAAATGATTTGTCTATTTTTCCATTTCCAGACAGAGAAGAAATAAGAACCGTGTTCTGACCACAGTTAGGTAGGCATATTTTTTGACCTTTTCCTCCACCTCTACATTGAGCATAAAGATTTTTAAAAATTCAAACGGCCTGCAAATATCCATGTAGACTGAAAAAAACACAGACATTTTCTTCTTTTATTATGGTTAAAGGCAAATTCCCAAAATAGTGCTGGCACCCAGTGGTTACATAGTAAGTGTTCACTGGACTGAATTATTGCACCCTTTCCCTGCATTTATCTCTACTAGAGGTAGTTTAAAATAAAGTATCGGGGGCTTCCCTGGTGGCGCAGTGGTTGAGAGTCCGCCTGCCGATGCAGGGGACACGGGTTCGTGCCCCGGTCTGAGAAGATCCCACATGCCGCGGAGCGGCTGGGCCCGTGAGCCATGGCCGCTGAGCCTGCGCGTCCGGAGCCTGTGCTCCGCAATGGGAGAGGCCACAACAGTGAGAGGCCTGCGTATCGCAAAAAAAAGTAATTAAAAAAATAATAATAATAATAAATAAAGTATCAATTTAAGCATTGATTTTTTTTTCTAAAACACTTGGCTTCTATGATAAAGTCCATATGCTAATAATAGCATATGTTAAATCATTAACTCTATTAGAAAGTGATGAGTACCAACAGTGGAGAGAAACAAGCTATAGTTACTTATTTATACACAGACTTCCTATTTTTTTTTCAGTTACTAAAATGGAATCATAAACTAGAGGGCAACACATTCCTTTTCTCTACCACCAGATGCACATAAAAGAACTATGGCTCAAAAGGAGGACGCTTGTTATTTTTTGTGTGACCAAGAAACAGATGGAGAGTGATTATGTGTTCTATATCCTGTTGACTGTTTTAAAGCAAATAAACATTAATCTGTATTCTCTGAGTTTGGATTTGTAAACAGTGATCACTTAGGCTGAGCAAGACACCACTTCCGATTATCAAAGATATAAAATGATAGTGGGAGTTTCAGCCCATTTAGTTCTGCTACACAAATCCTGGACCATTGTTTAATGTATAGTGAAGTATCTGTAGGAGATGTCCCAAAGCTCTTGTGTAAAGTGGTATTCATTAGATAATTCAACCCACCTTGTGCTTAGGGAAGTTTTGAGTACATTCTTTCACATGATGCTAGCAGTATAAAGATGAGTATGATGTAGCACAGTTCCTATCATCAAGGAATGCAAAAATGAGGTGGTTATCATTGCCCTTCTGGTAGTTTGCCATGGGTGCCACTGCTTAAGCCAGTCTTCTAAGAACATAGGCACTTGCTCAATTGTTGTCCAGTAGGTGACTATTATGCAGAAGTTATGGTAACTCCCCTCAGGAGGGTTAAAAGGTTTAGTGGGAATTCATGACTTTTGCCCTTTGGCATTTGACCCCTCAGTCCTCCTGCTCTTCAGGCATATTTTGGCATTCTCTCCTTCTCTCAGGTGAAGACTTTGTTCCTCTTCCAATGGTCTATCACATTTGGCATAAATCTCTCTTCCCTCCTGCCTCTCCCTCTAATGCTATTTTGGTGGATGAGAATCTTAGTTCCCCAAACAAGGTATGTAAGGAACATCACCTTGTTTAAATAACTCAGATAAAAAAGAAACCTAATTGGAGTCCTACCGCACTGGGTTGTTTGGAGATTAAAACACAGTCATTTGGTGGACAACTGCTTCTTTTCCCTGGGCTCTCTGAGGAATCCTGTGGCTCATGTGTTTGACTGAAGTGGAAGGGGGACTCTTCATGTTCAACCTGTCATGGTTGCTGCAGTTAATTCCCATTGCCGAAGCCCATGTGAGCCCTTGAAGGTCAGCAGACTTTCTGCCATGCTTGGGGCCTAAGAATCTCATTGGTGCCCAAATCTCAGAGCCAAATGTTCAAACCTTCAGAATCCACAATGCTTTTTTAAAAATTTTGTCACTTCCTTCAGGTACTGCAAGGGAGTGGGTTGAAAATGGCTGAGAATCCCCACTAATCCCGTAAGACTTTAATCTTAGCAAACATTTTTTTTTTTTTTTGCGGTATGCGAGTCTCTCACTGTTGTGGCCTCTCCCGTTGCGGAGCACAGGCTCTGGACGCACAAGCTCAGCGGCCATGGCTCATGGGCCTAGCCACTCCACTGCATGTGGGATCTTCCCGGACCGGGGTACGAACCCGTGTCCCCTGCATCGGCAGGCGGACTCTCAACCACTGCGCCACCAGGGAAGCCCAGCAAACATTTTTTTAAATAATTTTTTATTTTTTTAAAGATTTATTTATTATTAATTAATTAATTAATTTTATTTTTTTGGCTGTGTCGAGTCTTAGTTGTGGCACATGGGATCTTCACTGAGGCACGCGGGATCTTTTGTTGCAGCGTGCAGTCTTCTCTCTAGTTGTGGCATGTGGGTTATCTCTTCTCTAGTTGTAGCGCTCAGGCTCCAGGGCACATGGGCTCTGTAGTTGTGGTGCACAGGGTCCAGAGCGCGTGGGCTCTGTAGTTTGTGGCACACGGGCTCTAGTTGAGCCGTGCAAGCTCAGTAGTTGTGGCACGCGGGCTTAGTTGCCCCACGGCATGTGGGATCTTAGTTCCCTGACCAGGGATTGAACCCACACCCCCTGAATTTTAAGGCAGATTCTTTACCACTGGACCACCAGGGAAGTCCCAACATATTTTAATTTACTACTTAGACAGGAAGTGGGAGTTGTCTTCAGATACTTTTCTTTTAGTCCCACAAACTCCCCTTAAGACAGGGGAGCCCAAAGTCCCTGGATAACTTCTTAGATCTAGGGAAGGGATAGAAAATTATAAAGAACAAAGCACAATCTCTCATAATCATTATGTTTCTCTCTCTCTCTCTGAGGACTTAACCTGTCTTCTGCTTCTGTTTTCTTTTTCTTTCTTCTAATGCAGTGATTGAATGCTTGCTAGGGGCCAACCTTACAGAAATCTTTAGAGATCAATATTATTAATCCCATCTGCGAGTTGCAGAAACTGGAGGGAAAAGATAAATAAAATAGCAGAGCTGAAATCTGACATTGTGTCTGCTTACCGATTTCAAAGGAAGAGTATTTAAATGGAAAGAAACGTCTAACATGGGATTAGGACTCCTGCATCGCGCCCAAGCTCCTGCAAAGTGGGTGATCTTGACAAAGTTGCTTAACCTCCTAGATCCCTAGTGTGCTTATCCAGAAATTGAGGTACTTGCTCACAGAGTTTGTTTGGTTATTAAATGAGATCATAGATGATAAACTACTTTGTGAAGTTGGAGGCACTGTACAAATGTAAGAAGCTGAGGTCATCCTATAACATTATGGCTCGACAAGTTATACATTCAAGGTGATCAATATTTGGTAGTTAGCCAATGAGCTGATTGGGCTATTCCCAGGAAATCAGCAAAAGAGAATCTGTGTACAGAATAAGAAGAATCTGATTCTAAGTGTGGAGGAGATTAGGAACTCTTTGCAGTGCATCAGAAAGGTTGACACAGAAGAAAGTAATAGGCTTCCCTGGAAGATTTGTGTTAACTCAGCAGAGAAAGAAGAGCATTAAAAATAATGTTCACAGACACAAACTATTATATATAGAATGGGTAAACAACAAGGTCCTATTGTATAGCACAGGAATTATATTCAATATCTTGTAATGAACCATAATAGAAAAGAATATGAAAAAGAAAAATATATGTATATATAACTGAATATATATATGTATATATAACTGAATCACTTTGCTGTACACCAGAAACTAAAACAACGTTGTAAATCAACTACACCTAAGTAAAAAAATAGAAAAAAAAAATCATGTTCAGTGATCCCCGACTACTAAATATACAAGAGATAGTCTACAAGCATGGCTGAAAATCAATTAAGAAATATGCAGAAGCCAAGTGAAGAGCCATCTGTGAAGAATCTATGCACATTAAATTCAAATTTAAAAATCTAAGCATTCTGACAGAGGAAGTTATAGACTACAAATGATAGTAGAATGACACCACGTGTTATGACTAAAGACAGAATGAAACACAAACAAAAAATTAAGGCCCCAAATTGAGGAGGATAAAAACCAGAAAATTTGTAATATTTTCTATTTTTATCATATCTAGCATGTACCAGGCACAGTGCCAGGTATACTTGAAGGTAAGTGTTAGATGATCAGTGATGTGACTCTCTTCCTTTTGCATTCAGTCCAAATGAGAAATTATAGACAGAAGTCAGAGAGAAACAAGATATTTTTACTAGTAATAACAAGTGTTCATTTTTATTGAGCATTTACTTAGTGATTTATAGGGATTAATTAAACTAATCTCCTAATAATGCTTTGAGGTATATTCTATTTTTATTCTCATTTCACAGAGGAGGAAATGGAGAAAGAGAGAGAGAGAGAAGAGAGAGAGAGAGAGATTGACTTTACAAAGGAATGAAACAGGGATATATAGTAAGTAGCAGACCACTATTTGAACCCAAAACTCTGGCTTCAGGAGAGGGTGCTTAACCAGTATGTTGTGAAGTTGGCCTGGAGAATTTAACCCTGAATCCAGAAGAGGCTTCCTCATATAACAGCCCAGATGTGGATCTCTGGACTCACACTTTATGAATTTGGGCTTCCAGAGCATCCTGGGGAATTACTACCTGCCTCAAAGCCCACCAAGCTCAGAGAGGCCAAAAGGCTGAAAACCTGAGAAACTACTGGATTTTTACCTAAATCTCTGAGGTGTGCCATTCTGAGCCAAGGCTTCTAAGAAGGGGTTTTTGTCCCTCCTCACTGTCTTTCACTTTCTTCCAGTGGGATGCAGATAACAACAAGGCTAGAGAACAGCAGAACCACAGATGAAAGGATTCTCAACCTCTGAATCACGATGTGTTGGAAATGCACTCCCCTCTAACCCCGGCAACCAGGAACACCTGCCTTGGACTGTTATGGAAAGAGAAATAAATTTTTATTGTAACTGAGCCACAGCACACATTAGGGGTCTGTTTGTTACTGCAGCTAGCTTTACCCTAACCAAAATAGAGAAGCAGAGAGAGAAAGCCCATATGTGTACACCAAGCTTTAACACATTATCCCTGCCCAACAGAGAGCAATGGATTGACTAGTGGATGCCAGACGCTCTTCATTTCACCAATTATATAAATTCTTTCTCATCCTGTGGGGACAAGCTAATGAGAAAGGTGAAAGGAAGAGCAGAAAGCCTTAAGCCAATATCTCTAAGAGAGAGAAATTTCTATTTTTTATTTTAGGCAGAAATGTGAGGACAGTGAGAAAATTGTTTTCCCCATTCTGTAGGTATTATTGTCCTTGTTTGAGTTGAGAAAATTGAGGTACAAAGAGATTAAGTACCTTGTCTACATTTGCTTCTATTTATACTTTTATTTGTAAGACATAATTTGATTGCATGGCCCAAAACAAAAGGCCTAAAAGCAAAATATGTCAAATGTGAACATAATTATGGAGATATGAACATACAGTCATGTTCTAAAGACCAAAATTAGGGAAGAGCTTTTTTAAACAAAATGCCTTTGACAAGAAAACAATAAACCAAAATACAGTAGATTTGTCCATTATACTTCCCTACTATAAACATTAATCCCTGTTAAATATTTAACAGTGAGCTGCTTTTCTCTCAAAACGAACATCTTGAGGCCACAATAAAGAAATTAAGGCTTGCCTCCTTGGTTTGGGGGAAGAAATTCACGTAATAGTGCAATCCAGGTTTTCCACAAATTCAGAATCTCTACCTTAAACTGGGTCTTTACTGCCAGGCAATTACTAATTCATACTTCGTGTTGATTCCCTAGAATTTCATATAATGCTTATTATTATTTTTTAAATTTATTATTTTTTTTTTACGGTATGCGGGCGTCTCACTGTTGTGGCCTCTCCCGTTGCGGAGCACAGGCTCCAGACGCGCAGGCTCAGCGGCCATAGGCTCACAGGCCCAGCCGCTCCGCGGCATGTGGGATCTTCCCGGACTGGGGCACGAACCCGTGTGCCCTGCATCGGCAGGCGGACTCTCAACCACTGCGCCACCAGGAAAGCCCCATATAATGCTTATTAACCAAGCATTTCCATCTTACTCAAGGTCTGGGTCTCTCCAGAATCTCTAGAGAGCAGAATCTTGCTTTCAGCTCCACGGATGCTGAAAGTTGGGATGTGAAAATAACTATTACGGGAGCTGAAAGTGGGGTCTATAGGAGGGAGAGTTTGGTCAGATGTGTCCCTCTGAAAGTGACCAAGGCTCTGAGACTCTTTCCTGTGAGTTCTGAGAGACTGACTGAAATGTACAAAAGTGAGACAGCAGCAGAGTGCCAACTTACTAATTTAAAATACAAACATCTCATTCACACAATCTGTGCATTCTCCCCTCGTGTGCACATTTACATGAGAATCGACATCATTCTCAGGAAGGACATTTGAATTTATGTTGTGGAAATGCTGGCACAGGGCTGAGGCCACTCGATCTCCCCAGGATGAAGGCTTTCTCTCCCTGGAGTTAGCTCACCTTGAATCTGAAGTTTGCTTGGAAGGCAGCAACCAGGGATGGGGGGTTGGAATAAATGTTGAACATTCTCCAGCTTTCCTCCCTGGCCCTCTTCTTAATCTGTATCTTTCTCCAGGCTATCTCACCCACACACATAACTTATATCACGGAATAGAGGCAGATGACTCACAAATTTGTATCTCGGTCTCAACCTCTTCTCCAAGTTGCAACCCCTCTATCTGCCTGCCTGCTTGACATTTCCCCTTGAATGTCTCAAAGGCATCTCAAAATATGCACATCTCCCAGACCAACTCATGAAGTTTCCCCTCAAAACCATCTCTCCTAGGGTTCTGTCTCCACGAATGGCACTGCCTTTATCTGGCTGCACAATGTAGAATCGCAGGAGTCACCCTGGATAAGATTCTCTCCCTTACAACCCTAATAATTTATTCTTTTCCAAGTCCTGTTGATTCTAGCTTCTAAAAAAATCTCACCGACGTCTATACTTCAATGTATCACCGTCAACAAAATGGTGTTTCAATTACCCTCATCTCTCACCTGGGCAATTACAATAGCCTCCCTGATCTCCACGCTTCCATTCTCCAATTGATCCTTCATATTATAATTATAATGGTTTATTAGAACATTTATCACTACCCCACGCCCCCTCCAGCAATGATTTCCCACTGCTATTGGGACACATGATACAAATCTCCTAAATGCCATTTGAGGCTCTACCTGGTCTCAGTGCCCCTCTCCAAGTTCATCTTCCTCCACGTGCCCCAGCCCCACTGCTCCTACCACCTGGTGTTTCTGGGTCTCTTATTTGCTGTAGCTTCCCAAGCCCCAGCAACACGGCACGCACAGTTCCTCCTCTGTAGCACCCTCATGCAACCATCCCTTCTTCACGGAGTCACTGTTTCACAGTTTTTTTCAGATCTTGGTTCACATAGAGCATCCCCAAGGAATGCTTCACTGGCCTCGCTGACTTGGACAAATTGCCCTGGTCTAGGCTCTCCTCGCCCCATTTACCTTTGCCTTTACCTTTTCACCATTAGCGTTTGTCACCTTTGCCATCTTACATCTGTAAGCTCCGTGATACAAAGAATTGTATCTGTTTTTATTAATGATTTTGTATCCCAATGATTTGCACAGTTTTGCCCATAAAAGTTATTCAATAGTGCTTGTCATTAGTAAATAAAAAATGATGAGTGGAAATAGAACTACCATACGACCCAGAAATTTCACACCTGAGTATTTACCCGAAAAAACAACAACATTAATTTGAAAAGATACATGCACCCCAATGTTCATAGCAGTATTATTTACAATTGCCAAGACATGGAAGCAACCTAAGTATCCATTGACAGATGAACGGATAAAGAAGGTGTGGTATATATAGACGATGAAAGACTACTCAGCCATAAAAAGAATGAAATTTTGCAATGTGAAGTCACATAGATGGATTTGGAGGGCATTATGCTAAGTGAAATAGGTCAGAAAGACAAATACTGTATGATATCACTTATATGTGGAAACTAAAAACTACAACAAACTAGTGAATAAAACAAAAAGGCAGCAGACTCACACATATAGAGAACAAACTAGCAGTTACCAGTGGGGACGCGGAAGAGGAGAGGGGCAATGTAGCAGTAGCGGGGAAAACAGTTACTTTGGGATCATATGAAATTATGTGTGTGAAACGTCTGCAAATTGTAAAGCACTATAGAAATTTTTAAATGAAAAAAATAATACAGTTGGCAAAACTGGGGAAAAAAAATGATGAATGAAATATATGCTGGAGGCACCAGGATGAGATTGCCCGACACACCTCTCTCACTCTAACCACAGGCACGCATTAAAACAGAACACTTGAAGGCAGGTATCTTTGTTCCTGATCTGGGAATGCCCTGCTCATGGGTCCTGGAGCCAGACTGTCTGTATTAGAACTCACACTCCATCACTCAGTAGTGTGGCCGGGGCAAGTTATTTAGCTGCAACTAAGCCTCTGTCTTCTCATCCATAAAATAGGAATAATTTGGTACTTAAATAATTGGATGACTATGAGAACTAAATAGGACTGTGGCTGCACACACTCAGTTCTCAACACTTCAGCTGTTATGAACATGATCAGTTTCTCTCTTTTTCTGTACTTCTAAGTTTCATCAGTGGCTTCGTAGTCTGACTGACTTAGTCTTTTTGTAATTACATTAGTATTTAAAGTCAGTATCCCCTGTCCTTTGAGAGATGGAAGCTGGATCTGGTTTAATGTAAAAGGATAACCCTCAGCCCCAGCTGCCCAAAAAGCGGCACCGTGCTTCTCACACACAGGAGAACGGACTTGTGATCTATGTAATTTACAATCGGATCTTCCTTACTATACCTCTCCTCTGAAGGGCGGGTCCTACTGCAGAGGGATATGATGACTTCCCAAACCTCTTCTCCAACAGAGCAACCCCAGTTATTTCCCATATAACGCTACTTCTAAAATCTTCATAACCATGGTCACAACCTGGTTCAATTACATTCCCTCTCAGGGATGGTGTGCCCAGAACTGAGTACAATGCTTGAAATCTGGTCTAATGAAGTGCCTTGCTCACCACTGGCCAGTAATAAATAACTCGTGACTATGCTTATAGATACAGCTCCATAACTATATATATAGTGCACTTTATTTTAAATCGAGAGTCAGGGAACGTGTATTGGATTGAATAGTGTCCCCTGCCCCCTCAATTCATGTCCTTCCCATAACGTTAGTGTGTGAACTTATTTGGAAATAGGTCATTGCAGATGTAATTAGTTAAGATGAGGTCATACTGGAGTAGAATGGACACTTCATACAATATAACTGGTGTCCTTATAAAAGAGACAGAGAGATAGATTTAGATAGGAGAACACCATGTGAAGACACAGATGCACAAAAGAAAGATGGCCATGACAGAAGGAGACTGGAATTATGCAGGCATGCCATGGATTGCCAGCAACCACCCCAAGCTGGGAGAGAGGCATGGAACAGATTTTCCCTCTCAACCCCTCAAAAAGAACCAATCCTGCTAACACTTTGAATTTGAACGTCTAGCCTACAGAATGGCGAGAAAATAAATTTCTGTTTTAAGCTTCAAAAAAAATTTTTAAATAAAAAAATAAAGTCAGTATTTCCTGTAGGTATCTCCCCCCTACCTCCACCCCACCACTGCACATGTCCCTTGAAACAATGGACCACTTTAGGTGACTTTGCATATCTATGCTTGGATCTACTATCTGGTAGTCTCGAAATTCCCCAGTATTCAAATTCTTGGGACCACCTTGCCATAGCCCTCAGAGCTAACCACAAAAAAATAAAATAAAATAAAAATAAAAATGTTGCTGGATCTGTATTTAATTCTTACCACAGGCATTTGCATTAATGCTGCACTTGAAGAATCTAAAGGTTTTCAAAAAATGAAAGAACTTTGTTTATGCTCCTCTTATATGATTCCCAAAACACATATTTAAGCGAAGTTGAAAATATGGACAGATTTGGCAGTCCTCTGCCTGCCCCTCCGTCTGGATTATCATATTTAGGTGGGAAAATTAAATGTTGGCATATTCTTTGCATGCGGTCAAGAGTACAACCTTCAGCTTGTTCTGCTTTCTCTTTAGCCCCATGAATCTCTCCCTCCATTGCTGTTCTCACAAGCTCTCTGCTTGCCAACTCTGATCGCCCCTCCACTCCCTTTTGTACAGGCTGAGCCTGGGAAATCTTGTGGTTTCATTTTCATTTCAATTACAAGGCTATCTTTCTAAGGAAATGTTTTAATAAAGCACACCAGTCTCACCCACCTGATGCTTCTCAGAGTAACCCCCCCACCACTTTCAACTGTGAG
Organism: Hyperoodon ampullatus; assembly: GCF_949752795.1. NCBI lineage: Eukaryota > Metazoa > Chordata > Mammalia > Artiodactyla > Ziphiidae > Hyperoodon > Hyperoodon ampullatus. The sequence goes on along the minus strand of NC_136924.1, from coordinate 8,796,130 downwards.
AGGACAGGGTTGCTGCTGTGATCCTGAGTCAGATTTCCGACCATCACCAAGGCACACTTGGCTTGGTTAGTGGCAGCAATTAATTCTTGAGGGCTTGTTGTTCTCCAGGCATGGGTCATGGTAATAGAATTCTCCTTTATTCAGGGGCCGGGGAACAGTGGCCAGAACAGGTCCGGACCTGAATAAAGCATTTCTGACTATACGCATATCTTGAAGAATCTTCTACATCTATAGTAACGTTGCAGCTAGAGAGCCAACAGACATCAATTTATTGCTATAAAATGGGATGCCAAAAAGTAAAAACCACAATAAAAACCAGTGGCTTTGCAGTCTCAGTTAAGGGACTATCAGAAGGAAGAACTGTTGCTATTAAAAAATTATGGGAAAAGCAGAGACATTAATTTTGCATGTCTTACAGTACTGTGTTTACAATCTGTTATGTTTCAGATAAAGGTCTAGAAAATATTTCTCATACTGTGTGTGCAGCTTAGTTTCAGTGTACTCCTCCATGGAAAAAGAATGAGAAAAAATCAAATAAATATGTTTGTGCATAAGGAACAAATAATTTGCTTGCCAAAGGGAAAATTTATCAGGTTGAAAGTTATTCTCTAGAGATAGTTTTTGTGAAATCAAGGTTTGCTTTTTTTCTCCTTCAAAACTTCTTTGATCTTCCATTTTGTCATTTGTGAAGAAGTTCAATGTCATGAAAAGTATCAAAATATATAATCATTAAAAGCCATGGGTTCTGAAACAAAACATATGTAAAATATCAAGAATTCAAGTCCTTAAAAAAATACCTAATATATCCAAAATCAAAGCAGTCTGTTGTATCATTAAAATTAAATCAAAAAGAGCAAAACACTCTTTCTATGTTTCTTAGAGCAGGAGGATTTAATCTTCTGTCTCTAGGGAATCTATGTTGGATGATGGACTTGAGGGGATCCCTGAGCCTCATGAATTTGATTATAAAATTTTAGAGGTGGACATATTCACTTTCTTTTGAGACAAAGGTCTACTATTTCATCAGATTCTCAAAGGTCCGTGACATCTCCAAATTAAGATCCACTGCAAAGCAAACTCCATTTGAAAGCTTGAAAATAAAAATTTGGATTATTATTACTAAAGTAATAATTAAATGTTAGGAAATTGAAATACTTATTTTCTTTGGAATATGAGGAAAAAATTACGATGTTTTTGACTAATTTTCTTTCAACCAGGTAAAGAACAGAAAAAGAGAAGTAGAATATTTTCTTTTTAGAAAAGGGTAGTATAGCTACAACTTAGGTGAAAGATTGAGAGACAGAGAGTCAAGGAATACTAAAACCTTCAATAAATTTTCCTAAAGCATATGATATCTTTCATCCAATATCTCCTGGATTAAACACAATACCCACTTTTGCTAAACTCTAAACTTCTTAAAAATCATCTTCAATTCTCATTCTATTCTCTCTCCTCCATACTCAGAATGTCCACCACTATCTGTTCTCTAAAGATCCTTATATTTCTCATGCTTAGATCTCGCTTCGAAGAGGCAGAATTTTGTGTACCTCTACTTTGTGATTCAACTAGTTGGGTGTCTTGTCTAAAAGTCTTACCATTCTTTTGCATGTGGATATCCAGTTTTCCCAATACCATTTGTTGAATGTGTACTATTCAACACCATTTCCCCATGTATATTCTTGGCTCCCTTGAATATCGGCTGACTGTATATACATGGGTTTATTTCTGGAGTGTCTATTCTGTTCCATGGGCCTGTATAGCTGTTTTTTATGTCAGTACCATACTATTTTCAATTACTGCAGCTTTGTAACGTATCTTGAAATCAGGATGTGATACTCCTAACTTTGTTTTTCTTTCTTAGGATTACTTTTGCTATTCACGGTCTTTTGTGGCTCCATATGAATTTCAGGATTTTTTTTTCTTTTTCTGCACAACATAGAATATATAGTGTATACACACTTAAAAATGTATAAAAAGGATAGGCCTCATTTTAAGTATTCTTACCACACAGAAAAAAATACAATATGATAAAGGTCATATTGAAGGAGCATGTCCTGAAGGAACATATGCTGTTCCCCTTTCTAAATCTGGACTTCCTCCAATTGCTCCTGTCTCATTAAAACCCTCATACAGTTGTATAATCTGGAAATTGAGGACCCATTCTGGACACTTCCCTCTCCCTTATCCTCATATTCTATTTTTCACAAATCCCTGCCAATTTCAAACATCTCTCAAATTTGTCCCCCTTTCTCTGTCTCTACTATCTCCATCCTGGTTCAGGCTACCATTAGCACTTGCCTAGATGAGAAACAGTCTCTCCTGCTAGCTTCATGCCTGTTGCTTTCTTACAAACCATTCTTTCTGTGGCAGCCAGAGTTTTTCAGAAACATACATCTTGTCATCACATATCCGTTTAAAACCATTGAGTAGCCTCCAACAGTTCTTGAGATGATGACCAAAATGTTTACCATGGATGCAAAATCCTGGCCAGTGTTCCTCATGTATCTTTTAGCATTCTCCTTGCTCTCTACAATCCAGGTTCAATGGTTTCTAGATTTCTCAAAACTGTTAAGTTCTATGTCTCCTCAAGGCCTTTGTACATTTTGTGCTTTGCTTGAGACTTTCCTACAACCACACTACATGCTTTACCTATTCCCACTTCTGCTCTGAGTTACCATTCCCTTCCTTCAAACCTTGGCACATACATCACTTCATGAGGAAGCTTCCACTGGCCCCCTCCAAGGTCAGTAGCACCCCTACTTCCATGCTCACAGTGTCCTCTATTTTTCTTTTAAAACAGGTAAGACAGTTTGTAGTTGTACATTTGTTTGATTATTTGAGGACTGTCTCCCTACACCTCCTCCTACTCAGCTATAAGATCCAACATTGTCTGTTTTGCACACCAGTATAATAAAACCACTGTTTTATTCCAAATAAATATTGAATAATGAATGAATGGGTGGTTCTGATCTGTATGAGGAAACTATACACTATGAGGTTGAGAGCCAAAGCGCATAAAGAGGGAGAGTGCAGAAAACCCTACTGGCTACCTCCTTTCCTTTCTTCATGGCTATTTTTGTATATCATCAAAGTAAAACTTTCAGCTCCATTGAACAGATCTATTTGTTTTACCATTAACAAAAGGTAAAAATGCCCTTTAAAAACATTTGCTTAGGGATATTGTGTTCCAGCAGAAAACAGGATTCATTTCAAATGGAGAGATTTGTTGAAAAATTTCTCACAGAAGTACCTATGGGCAAATGAAGGAAACAAACAAGGGACAGTGATGCTCCAGAGACCAACATCAGCTGGAGACCATTACCCTTAGTACCAAAGGGAAAAGAGGAGGAAATATGGACCAGGGGCCTCCCAGTGAAAGCTATGGTTAAAGAGGAATGTGGAATCAGCCCTATGTAAATATAGCACCAAAGTAGGGAAGGTGCAGGGGAAAAAATACTCCATGCTCTCTCTTTCCACCCTTACCTCCCATTGGTTGAACACATTTCGAAGCCAAATGTAAGCAAGCCGGGGATTTATAGTCCATAGGGGCCAGCTTCTTGTGCAAACAATGTATGACAAACAAGAGCAGAGATTGGATCTGGGACCGACAGTGGACATAGGCACATATTTTCTATTTCTGGGGAGAAAGTGTCCCCATTAGGAATGGAGACTTTCATTTTACTTCAGGAAAGAGGTGTTCAAAATGTCAAAAGTTATGGGAATTCCCTGGTGGTCCAGTGATTAGGGCTGTGGGCTTCCATTGCAGGGGGCATGGGTTTGATCCCTGCAGGAGAACTAGGATCCCTTATGCTGTGCAGCCAAAAAATTAAACAAACAAACAAATAAAGGTCAAAAGTTCTGAAAACCTAGAGAAATGTGGTTCACAGTATCTGTGTACTAATCAAATCTGTGTCACAAAGGTGGGTTAGCCACATAGGAAGACTTTAATAAAAATTCAAATTCTTTTAAGACAAAGCATTCTTCACCAAAACCAAAAGATGTATCTTAGTGAAAAGAGATAGAAGAATGGATTTAATTTAATCAGCAATGAAGAGCTAAAGGATAGGTAGCAAAGATACAAATATAGTTATGGAATGAATCTAAACACTGGCAGTGCCAACTTGACATTCGTAAGCCTCAGTTTCTGTAGTAGGCAGAGTAATGGCCCCTCAAAGATGTCCAAGTTCAAATCCTTGCAACCTGTAAATATGTTAGGTTACATGGCAAAGGGGAATTAAGCTTGCAGATGGAATTACATTTGCTAATCAGTTGACCTTAAAATAGGGAGATTGTCCTGGATTATCAGTGTGGGCCCAATGTAATTGCAAGGTTTCTTAAAACTGGAAGGGGGAGGCAGGAAAGGAGATCAGGATGATGGTGTATAAGAAGGACTTCAAAGCTGCTACTACTGGCTTTGAAAATGGAGGAAGAGATTGACAAGACAAGGAATGTGAGCAGTCTCTAGAAGGTGGAAAAGGAAAGGAAATGGATTCTCTCCTGGAGTCTTTAGAAAGGAATGCCAGCCTGGAGACACCTGGATATAGCCTGATGAAACCCATCAGAAGTATGACCTATAGAACTGTAACATCATAAATTTTTGCTGTTTTAAGCCACTAAGTGTGTGGCACTTTTTTTACAGCACAAACAGAAAGTGAATACAGTCTCCTCATTTGTGGAATGGGGGCTAATAATACTGCTCTTGAGAAGAAATTTAAAATATGACTCAGCTCCTCCTCAAAGCAAATATTTTAATGGTAAGAATTGAGGCTTATGAAAAGATAGGTGGCTTCGTAAAGACATGTCTTCATTTCTAGAGCAGAAAATTTCTCTAAATACATAGCTGGATGAGTTACAGAGAAGTCTGTTAAAAAGATTTTTTGCCTGCTTGTGGAGCACAACTGCTCTAAATCAGTCAGCCAGACATGATCCTATTTCTTTTAATTAATTAATTATGTATTATTACTTATTTATTGTTAGTGACAAGAAAAAAAACTGCATATGTTTATAAAATTAATTATAAAATACAAAGTAAAATCTCTAATGTGTTCAATTAGTTAGGGTAGAGTAACCTGTAGTACCAAATAGATTTTGAAATCTCATGTTACAGTCCAGGGCAGCTACTCAAGTAGCCAGAGTAACTCTCCTCTGGGCTCTGTCCTTCTCTGGTCCACCTTCTTCTATGTCTTATCACTGTGTCCATCCAGCCAGTGGAAGAGGAAAGAGCTTGGAGCAGCATTCACATGGGGGAGGCTTGTGGGTAGGGTCTAGAAGATGCACATTTCCCTTACCGTGTATTAAAACTTAATCACTTAGCTACACTTTACAAGAATGCTTAGAAATGTAGTCTAGCTGCATGTGAGTCCACAAAGAAGAGAGATGGAACTTTATGAATAGCCAGAGGTCTTTACCTCATGCATAGTGAAACAAAAGCTAAAAACCTGGCACTGTCTATATAAAAAAAATTATGTGATCATTGTTTCAGCTCTGAGACTTCAACAATAATTAGTTGAGGTTTCAGTAGTAAAGCCATTATTTGACTATCAATTATCAGTGGAAACTGGTTGCTTTCCACTTTCTCTCTAAGACCCATCTAATAGTCTTTGAGGATTAAAAGTGGTTATATACATGTCACTTATCATAAAGCTTGGCACACAGTAAACATTCCAATAAGTTGGATCTAATATATTACTGAAATTAGTGCCAAAGTTAAAATTGTCATTATTTAATTTGTGATAGAAAAGGGAATAAAATTGATAAATTGAGATCAAAAGCAATAACATAATAATAGTAGAGGAGTTTAACAGCCCACTTACATCAATGAACAGATCATCCAGGCAGAATGACAGAAAATCAATAAGAAAACACTGGACTTAAATGACACATTTGACCAAAAAGGAATATATTCATATATATGTATATATGTCATATATATATATATATGACATTCCATCTAAAAGCAACAGAATACACATTCTTTTCAAGGGCACATGGAACATTCTCCAGGATAGCTCACATGGTAGGCCACAAAACAAGTCTCAGTAAATTTTTAAAAAATTTGGAATCCTACCAAGCATCTTTTCCTACCACAATGCTATAACACTAGAAATCAACTATAAGAAAAAAAACTGCAAAAAAAAACAGACACATGGAGGCTAAACCATATACTACTAAACAACCAATGGATCACTGAAGAAATCAAGAAATACCTGGAGACCAATGAAAATGAAAACACGCAAGCTGAAGTCTATGAGAGATGGAGATTCAAGATGGCGGAGGAGTAGGTGGACGTGGAGTTCATTTCTCTCCACAGATGCATTAGGAATACATCTATAGATGCAACAATTCTCACAGAACACTGGCTGAAAACTAGCAGAAGACCTTGGACACTGGAAAGGACTATAAATATCCCTGCATAACTGGGTAGGACGGAAAGAAAGAAGGGAGAAAACTGGGTAGGATGGAAAAAAAAGAAGGGAGAAGGAGGAGGAGAGGAAGACGAACAGGACCTGCACACTGGGGGCGGGGGAGATGAAGCAGAGGAGAGATTCCCTAATTTGCGGAAACGCCCTCTCCACAGGGACATCGATTAGGACAGAAGGGAAACATTTGAGGCCACTGGAAGAGGGTGAAGCAGCCGATCTGTGGCAGACGGGACAGAGTGGGAAATACACAGATGGTCCGTACCTTGGCCCTACGTGCCCTGGACTGGGACGTGTGTTCTCAGGTGTGCAAGAGGGCTGGGAGCTAGTGCGTGGGGCTTAAAGAAGAGGCCCAGAGCGGGGGCTGCAGTTGGGTGTAGGGAGATGGACTGGGGGGACAGGAGGGAGGAAATCTGCAGCCGGGAGTGCCTGTGGAGGAAGACTGGATTGCCATGGGAACAGGGCGCTACTGCTGAGTGACACGCAGGGAGAGGAGACACTATTGTAGCCTCTCTTTCCTCACATGCTGGTGCGTGCTGACGACAATAAAAGAAGCCCCCTCAGAGAAGGCCCTCAGTAGGGCCATATCTCTTGTGCCCATGACCGCCAGCTTCCCTGCATTTGGCACCACCGGGGTTCCCATGAACCAAGCAGTCATACCACCTCTGCGCCCGGTCCTCACAGGGGCAACCCAAGACCTCTAAGGCAGCCTCAGGACCAGGCTTCTGTGGGTGGACCACATGCAGAGGTGGGGATAGAACCAAAGCTGAACCCCAGGGACGGGGTGACCAAGGAAGAAGATCGAAAATCTTTCCATCAGCTGTACAAGCTGCAGATTAAATCCCCACGATCAGCTAGGTAGACCTTGCATCTACGGAATATCTGAGTAAACAATGAGTGTTCCCACAAATGAAAAATGTCTAGCTCTGGCAGCTGTGGACTTTGGGGGCAGCACATGCAGGAATTGGGCCAGATCAGAGTCTGAGTGGTCCCCACAGGGCCCACAGCAGGTCTAGAGACCAGCACAGAGGCAGAGGAGAGCCTCTTGGGGAGGCAGAGGTGGGCTGTGGCTCACAGCATGTGCAAGGACACTCACAGAAGAGACCCCAGGGAAACATAATTATTATAATTAATTTTACTATGTTTTGATTCATTCTGTTGTTGGTTCAAGCTTTTGTTTGTTTTTCTTTCTTTTTTTCTTTTGTTTGCTTGTTTTAGTCTTTTTTCTTTATTTAGTATTTTGGGATCTCCATGTTTTATAACATATTTTTATTTTTTATACATTTCTATTTTTACTTTACTTTTCTGTTGTTCTGCATTCTTTTCCCTTATATTTTATTCCTCTTTTGCATTAATATATTTTTCCTTTTTCTTTTCTTCTTTTTTTTTTTTTTTTACTATATTTCCATTTCTACTTTGCTTTTCTGTTGTCCTGTGTTTTTTCCCTTTTTATTTTATTATTATTATTTTTTAAAGCATTTTTATTGGTTTCTTCTCTTTCCTTGCTTTATTCTTCAACTGGCACACTGCTTTGGTTTTTTTTTTTTTTTTTTTTTAGCATCTTTATTGGAGTATAATTGCTTTACAATGGTATGTTAGTTTCTGCTGTATAACAAAGTGAATCAGCTATATGTATACATATATCCCCATATGCCCTCCCTCTTGCGACTCCCTCCCATCCTCCCTATCCCAACCCTCTAGGGGGTCACAAAGCACCGAGCTGATCTCCCTGTGCTATGCAGCTGCTTCCCACTAGCTATCTATGAGAGGGTATCGTTATCCTCTCACTTTGTCCCAACTTAACCTTCTACCTCCCCATGTCCTCAAGTCAATTCTCTACGTCTCTGATTTTATTACTGTCCTGCCCCTAGGTTCATCAAAACCAATGTTTTTTTAAGATTCCATATATATATGTTAGCATATGGTATTTGTTTTTCACTTCCTGACTTATTTCACTCTGTATGACAGACTCTTTCTCCATCCACCTCACTACAAATAACTCAATTTTGTTTCTTTTTATGGCTGAGTAATATTCCATTGTATATATGTGCCACATCTTCTTTATCCATTCATCTGTTGATGGACATTTAGGTTGCTTCTATGTCCTGGCTATTGTAAAGAGTGCTGCAATGAATATTTTGGTACATGTCTCTTTTTGAATTAAGGTTTTCTGAGGGTATATGCCTAGTAGTGGGATTGTTGGGTTGTATGGTAATTCTATTTTTAGTTTTTTAAGGAACCTCCATACTGTTCTCCATAGTGGCTGTATCAATTTACATTCCCACCAACAGTGCAAGAGGGTTCCCTTTTCTGCACACCCTCTCAGCAGCTGGCAAAGGGGAAGGGATCCCACAACTGAAGAGGGAATTGGGAGACCACTGGGAGGACATAGGATCAAAAGGGAGTGTGGCCAGGTTTTTCCCTGCCCTCTTGAGTCCCCAGGAGCCTGCTGAAATCCTGAGCCTGATCCTCTGCCCACTGAGGCCCCCTCCAGCTGTGTGGGTCCTGAGGGAGTGGGAGGGAGGGAAGGGAGAGCAAAAGTAAAGGTTGGAACCCCAGGACCGGCACCTCTGAGGGTTGGCTGGGGGAGGAGAGGAGTTCCTACAACCAGCAGAACCTACCCACAGTTAGGGGTCCATCAGAGATGAGGGAGACCCTGGGGGAGACAGTGGGGGGCGATGCAGAGGAATGGAAGGGAACGCAGCCAGCCTTTTCCCTGTCCACTTAGGCATCAGGGAGCCAGCTGGGCTCCCGGGCCTAATCCTCGGCCCTCGGAGCCTCCCTCCTGCCACGCAGAGCCCAAGCCCCACCTATACACCACCACCCAGGGCCCTACCTCTACACTCGGCGACCCCCTCCAATGCGCTGGGCCTAAACCCCACCCACACACCCTCATCCAGGGCCTTACCTCCAAACTTCGGAACTTCACACTCCAGAGGCCCATCTTTGGATGTGCTGCCTCTCCCCTTCTGTGCAGGTCCTAAGCAGAGGCCAACTCCACAGTGTAACGTCGCCCTGCCTAGGCCTTGACCCCAAGGCATTTTCTGGCTGTGTGGGTCCTGAGCCGAGGCCCTGCCCCATGCTCTAATGTCACACCCCCACCCACCTAGGTCCTGCAACATCCTAAAGCCTGCCCCTGACTAAGTTCCAACTCGGACCCCATAGCCAAGGCTTTTTTTTCTTTTTTCCTCTTTTTTTTTTTTTTTTTGTGGTACGCGGGCCTCTCACTGTTGTGGCCTCTCCCGTTGCGGAGCACAGGCTCTGGATGCGCAGGCTCAGCAGCCATGGCTCACGGGCCCAGCCGCTCCGCGGCATATGGGATCCTCCCAGACCGGGGCACGAACCCGTATCCCCTGCATTGGCAGGCGGACTCTCAACCACTGCGCCACCAGGGAGGCCCTTTTTTCCTCTTTTAGATTGGAATTCTGTTTTAACTTGTTGATTCATTCTTGTTGATTCATTTATATTTTTATTTTTCTTAATAAATCTTTTATTTTTCTAATTTTATTTTATTCTTTATACTTTGTTATTGTCCTCTGCTCTTGGCTTGTTTCCCCCACACCTACCCCCTTTTTTCTGTTGTGGTTTTATTTTTACCTTGTTGCTGTTGTTTCAATTATATTTTTATTTTTCCTAATATATTTTTTATCTTTCTAATTTTATTTTGTTTTTATTCTCTGATATTGTACTGCTCCTTTTTTTCTTTCTCTCTTTTTTTTTTTTTTTTTTTTTGTCACACCACGCAGCTTGTGGGATCCTGGTTCCCAGGCTGGAGGTCAGGCCCGAACTCCTGTGGTGGGAGCTCTGAGTCTAAACCACTGGACTAACAGAGAACCTCACACCACAGGGAATATTAATTGGAGTGATGCTTCCCAGAGGTCCTAAACTCAGCACCAAGACCCAGCTCTATCCAACTGTCTGAAAACTCCAGTGCTGGATGCAAACCCAATACAATTAAGAAAATGGTAATAGGAACATACTTATCAATAATTACCTTAAATGTAAACGGATTAAATGCTCCAACCAAAAGACACAGACTGGCTGAATGGATAGAAAAACAAGACCCATACATGCTGCCTACAAGAGACCCACTTCAGATCTAGGGAATTGAAGGGATGGAAAAAGATATTCCATGCAAATGCAAATCAAAAGAAAGCTTGAGTAGCAATTCTCATATGAGACAAAACAGACTTTAAAATAAAGACTATTACAAGAGACAAGGAAGGACACTATACAATGATCAAGGGATCAATCCAAGAAGAAGATGTAACAACTGTAAATATCTATGCACCCAACATAGGAGCACCTCAATACATAAGGCAAATGCTAACAGCCATAAACGGGGAAATCAACACTAACACAATAATAGCGGGTGACTTTAACACCCCACTTACACCAATGGACAGATCATCCAAACAGAAAATAAATAAGGAAACACAAGCTTTAAATAACACATTAGACGAGGTGGACATAATTGATATTTATAGGACATTCATCTGAAAACAACAGAATACACTTTCTTCTCAGTTGCTCATGGAAAATTCTCCAGCATAGATCACATCACCTAGGGTCACAAATCAAGCCTCAGTAAATATAAGAAAATTGAAATCATATAAAAAATCTTTTGTGACTACAATGTTATGAGACTAGATATCAATTACAGGAAAAAAACTGGAAAAATACAAATACAAGGAGGCTAAACAATATGGTAGTAAACAACCAAGAGATCACTGAAGAATCAAAGAGGGAATCAAAAAACACCTAGCTACAAATGACAATGAAAAAACGACAACCCCAAACCTATGGGATGCAGCAAAAGCAGTTCTAAGAGGGACATTTATAGCAATACAATCCTACTGCAAGAAAGAAGAAAAATCTTAAATAAACAACCTAACCCTACACCTAAAGCAATTAGACAAAGAAGACCAAAGTGAGGAGAAGGAAAGAAATCATAAAGATCAGATTAGAAATAAATGAAAAAGAAATGAAGGAAACGATAGCAAAGATCAATAAAACTAAAAGCTTGTTCTTTGAGAACATAAACAATATTGATAAACCATTAGCCAGACTCCTCAGGAAAAAAAGGGAGAAGACTCAAATTAACAGAATTAGAAATGAAAAGGAGAAGTAACAACTGACACTGCAGAAACACAAAGGATCATTAGAGACTAATACAAGCAACTATATGCCAATAAAGTGGACAACCTGGAAGAAATGGACAAATTCTTAGAAAAACACAACTTTCTGAGATTGAAACAGGAAGAAATAGAAAGTATAAAAAGATGACCAGAAGCACTGAAATTGAAACTGTGATTATAAATCTTCCAACAAACAAAAGCCCAGGACCAGATGGCTTCACAGGTGAATTCTATCAAATATTTAGAGAAGAGCTAACACCTATCCTTCTCAAACTCTTCTAAAATACAGCAGAGGGAGGAACACTCCCAAACTCATTCTACAAGGCCACCATCACCCTGATACCAAAACCAGACAAAGATGTCACAAAAGAAGAAAACTACAGACCAATATCACTAATGAACATAGACGCAAAAATCCTCAATAAAACACTAGCAAAGAGAATCCAAAAGCACATTTAAAGGATCATACACCATGAACAAGTGGGGTTTATCCCAGGAATGCAAGGATTCTTCAATATACGCAAGTCAATCAATGTGATTCACTGTATTAACAAATTGAAGGATAAAAACCATATGATCATCTCAGTAGATGCAGAAAAAACTTTTGATAAAATTCAACATCAATTTATGATAAAAACTCTCCATAAAATAGGCATAGAGAGAACTTACCTCAACATAATACAGGGCATATATGACAAACCCACAGCCAACATCATGGTGAAAAACTGAAGCCATTTCATCTAACATCAGGAAAAGACAAAGGTGCCCACTCTCACCACTATTATTCAATATAGTTTTGGAAGTTTTAGCCACAGCAATCAAAGAAGAAAAAGAAATAAAAGGAATCCAAACTAGAAAAGAAGTAAAGGTGTCACTGTTTGCAGATAACATGATACTATACATAGAGAATCCTAAAGATTCTACCATTAAACTACCAGAGCTAAACAATGAATTTGGTAAAGTAGCAGGATACAAAATTAACACACATCAATCTCTTACACTCCTATATACTAATGATGAAAAATAAGAAAGAGAAATTAAGGAAACACTCCCATTCACCACTGCAACAAAAAGAATCAAATACTTAGGAATAAACCTACCTAAGGAGGCAAAAGACCTGTATGCAGAAAACTATAAGACACTGATGAAAGAAATTAAAGATGATACAAACAGATGGAGAGATATACCATGTTCTTGGACTGGAAGAATCAACACTGTGAAAATGACTATACTACCCAAAGCAATCTGCAGACTCAATGCAATCCCTATCAAATTACCAATGGCATTTTTCACAGAACTAGGACAAAAAATTTCACAATTTGTATGGAAACACAAAAGACCCCGAATAGCCAAAGCAATCTTGAGAAAGAAAAACAGAGCTGGAGGAATCAGAATCCCTGACTTCAGACTATACTACAAAGCTACAGTAATCAAGACAGAATGGTACTGGCACAAAAACAGAAATATAGATCAACAGAACAGGATAGAAAGCCCAGAGATAAACCCACGCACATATGGTCACCTTATCTTTGATAAAGGAGGCAAGACTATACAGTGGAGAAAAGACAGTCTCTTCAATAAGTGGTGCTGGGAAAACTGGAGAGCTACACATAAAAGAATGAAAGTGGAACACTTCCTAACACCATACACAAAAATAAACTCAAAATGGATTAAAGACCTAAATGCAAGTACAGACACTATAAAACTCTTAGAAGAAAACATAGTAGAATACTCTATGACATAAATCACAGCAAGATCCTTTTTGACCCACCTCCTAGAGAAATGGAAATAAAAACAAAAATAAACAAATGGGACCTAATGAAAATTAAAATCTTTTGTAAAGCAAAGGAAACTACAAACAAGAGGAAAAGAAAATCCTCAGAATAAGAGAAAATATTTGCAAATGAAGCAACTGACAAAGGATTAATCTCCAAAATATACAATCAGCTTGTGCAGCTCAATATCAAAAATCAAACAACCCAATCCAAAAATGGGCAGAAGACCTAAATAGACATTTCTCTAAAGAAGATATACAGATTGACAACAAACACATGGAAGGATGATCAACATCACTAATCAGTTGAGAAACGCAAATCAGAACTACAATGAGGTATCACCTCACACTGGTCGGAATGGCCATCATCAAAAATCTACAAACAATAAATGCTGAAGAGGGTGTGGAGAAAAGGGAACCCTCTTGCACTGTTGGTGGGAATGTAAATTGAAACGACCACTATGGAGATCAGTATGGAGGTTCCTTAAAAATCTAAGAATAGAACTACCATATGACCCAGCAATCCCACTACTAGGCATATACCCTGAGAAAACCATAATTCAAAGAGATATATGTATCACAACTGCAGCACTATTTACAATTGCCAGGGCATGGAAGCAACCTAGATGTCCAACGACAGACGAATGGGTAAAGAAAATGTGGCACATATATACAATGGAATATTACTCAGCCATAAAAAGGAAAAATAATTGAGTTATTTGTAGTGAGGTGGATGGACCTAGAGTCTGTCATACAGAGTGAAGTAAGTTAGAAAGAGAAAATCAAATACTGTACGCTAACACACATATATGGAATCTAGAAATATGGTAATGCTGAACCTAATGGCATAGCAGGAATAAAAGATGCAGATGTAGAGAATGGACTTGAGGACATGGTGGGGAAGGGGCAGCTGGGACAAAGTGAGAGAGTAGCACTGACATATATACACTGCCAAATGTAAAGTGGATATCTAGTGGGAAGCTGCTGCATAGCACAAGGAGATCAACTTGATGATTTGTGATGACCTAGAGGTATGGGATAGGGAGGATGGGAGGGAAGCTCAAGAGCAAAGGGATATGGGGATATATGTATACTTATAGCTGATTCACTTTGTTGTGCAACAGAAACTAACACAACATTGTAAAGCAATTATACTCCAATAAATGTATTAAATTAAAAAAATAATAAAATATATGGGATGCAATAAAAGCAGTTCTAAGAGGGAAATTTATAGCAATCCAAGCCTACCTCAAGAAATAAGGAGAATCTCAAATAAACAACCTAAATATACACTTAAAGAAACTAGAAGAAGAAAAAACAAAACCCAAAGTCAGTACAAGGAAAGAAATCTTAATAACCAGGGCAGAAATAAATAAAATAGAGATAAAAAGCACTAGAAATTATTAATGAAACTAAGAGCTGGATCTTTTAAAAGATAAATAAAATTGATAAACCCTTAGTCAGACTCATCAAGAAAAAGAAAGAGAGTGCCCAAATCAATAAATCAGAAATGAAAAAGGGGTAGTTACAAGCAACACACAGAAATACAAAGGATCGTAAGAGATTACAATGAACAATTAAGCACCAATAAAATGGACAACCTAGAAGAAACAGCCAAATTCCTAGAAGTGTTCAATCTCCTAAGCCTGATCCAGGAAGAAAAAGAAAATATGAATAGACCAATTACCAGTAATGAAATCGAGTCATTAATAAAAGAATTCCCAAAAAAACTAAAGTCCAGGGCCAGATGGCTTCACAGGTAAATTCTACCAAATATTTTGGGAAGAGTTAGCACCTATCCTTCTCAAACTATACCAAAAAATTGCAGAGGAAGGAATTCTTCTGAATTTATTCTACAAGGCCAACATCACCCTGACAACAAAACCAGACAAAGATATCACAAAAAAAGAAAATTACAGGCCAATATCACTGATGAACATAGATACAAAAATCCTCAACAAAATATTATCAAACCGAATTCAACAATACTTTAATAGGACCATACATCATGATCATGTGGGATTTATGCCCGGGATGCAAGCGTGGTTCAATACCCATAAATTGATCAATGTGATATACCATATTAACAAACTGAAGAATGAAAATCATATGATCATCTCAATAGATGCAGAAAAAGCTTTTGACAACATTCATCATCCATTTATGATAAAAACTCTCAACAAAGTGGGTATAGAGGGAACATAACTCAGTATAATGAAGGCCCTATATGACAAGCCCACTGCTAATATCATACTCAACAGTGAAAAGCTGAAAACATTTCCTCTAATGTCAGGAATAAGGCAAGGATGCTCCCTCTCGCCACTTTTATTCAACATAGTATTGGAAGTCCTTGCCACAGCAATCAGATAAGAAAAACAAATAAAAGGAATCCAAATTGGAAAGAAAGAAGTAAAACTGTCTCTGTTTGCAGATGACGTGGTATGATACATAGAATCCTCAAGATGCAACCAAAAAACTACTAGAGCTCAATGAATTCAGTAAATTTGCAGGATATAAAATTAATATACAGATATATGTTGTATCTCTACACACTAACAATGAACTATCAGAGAAATTAAGAAAACTATCCCATTTATAATTCCATCAAAAACAAAAAAATACCTAGGAAGAAATCTAACTAAGTGGGTAAAGGAACTGTACTTGGAAACTATAAGACACTGATGAAAGAAATTGAAGATGACACAAACAGATGGAAATATATACTGTGTCCATGGTTTGGAAGAATTAATATTGTTTAAATGGCCATACTTTCCAAGGCAGTCTACAGATTCAATGCAATCCCTATCAAAATACCAATGACATTTTTCACAGAACTAGAACAAATAATTCTAAAATGTGTATGGAAATACAAAAGATGCCAAATAGCCAAAATAATCTTGAGAAAGAACAAACCTGGCGATATCATGCTCCCTGATTTCAAGCTATACTACAAAGCTACAATAATCAAAACAGTATGGTATTGGCACAAAAACAGACACATAAATCAGTGGAACAGAACAGAGAGCCCAGAAATGAACCCATACTTACATGGGCAATTAATCTATGACAAATGAGTCAAGAATAAACAATGGGGAAAAGACACCTTCTTCAATAAATTGTGTTGGAGAAACTGGACAGCTACATGCAAAAGAATCAGACTGGACTACTCTCTCACACCATGCACAAAAGTAAATTCAAAATGGATAAAAGACTTAAACATAAGACCTGAAACCGTAAACCTTCTAGAAGAAAACATAGGACAGTACTCTCATTTGTCTTAGTAATATTTTTTTGGATAGTCTCTTCAGGCAAGGGCAACAAAAGCAAAAATTAACAAACGGACTACATCAAACTAAAAGCTTTTGCACAGTGACAGAAACTAGCAACAAAATGAAAAACCAACCTACTGAATAGGAAAAGGTATTTGCAAACAATATATCTAATAAGGGGTTAATATCCAAAACATGTAAAGAATGAAAAGATGCTCAATATCACTAATCATCAGGGAAATGCAAATCAAAGCCATGGTGAGAAAACCACCTCACACCTGTCAGAATGGCTTTTATCAAAAAAACAACAAAGCACAAGTGTTGCCAAGGATGTAAATTGGTGCAGCCACTATGGAAAACAGTAAGGAGATTCCTCAAAAAATTAAAAAGAGAACTACCAAATGATCCAGTAATTTCACTCCTGGGGATTTATCTGAAGAAAATAAAAACACTAATTAGAAAAGATACATGCACTCCAATATCCTTTGAAGCATTATTTACAATAGGCAAGATATGGAAGCAACCCATGTGCCCATCAATAGGTGACTGGATAAAGAAGATAAGGTATATATATATATATATATATATATATATATATATATGTATGTATGTATGTATATACATGTACACAATGGAATATTACTCAGCCATAGAAAAGAATGAAATCTTGCCATTTGTGACAATATGGATGGACCTAGAGGATATTATGCTAAGTGAAATAAGTTGAACAGAAAAAGACAAATACTGTATGTGTGGAATTAAAAAAAACCCAAATGAACAAACAGCTAAACAAAAACAGACTCATAGATACAGAGAGTAAACAGGTGGTTGCCAGAGGGGAGGGGGTTAGGGAGACGAGAGGAGAGAAATAGGCCAGGGAGATTAAGAGGTACAAAATTCTAGGTGCCAAATAATGAGTCACAGTTATGAAATGTACAGTGTGGGGAATATAATCAATAACTATGCAATGTTTTTGTATGTTGACATATTGTAACTAGATCTAATCATGATGCTCATTTTAAAATGTATAGAAATACCAAATCACTAAGTTTTATTACAGGAACTAACATAGCATTGTAGGTCAATTATATTTCAAAAACAAACAAACCAACTAACTCATAGAAAAAAAGATCAGATTTGTCGTTACCACGGCGGGGAGGGGTAATTTAAGGAAGGCTGTCAAAAGATAAAAAATTACAGTTATAAAATAAATCAGCACTTGGGATATAATGTTCAACATGACAAGTATAATTAACACTGCTGTATGCTATATATGAAAGTTGTTAAGAGCGTGAAACCTAAGAGTTCTCATCACAAGGGAAAAAATTGTTTTTTTCTTTTCTTTTATATCTATATGAGATGCTGGATGTTCACTAAACTTATTGTGGTAATTGTTTTATGATGTATGTAAGTCAAATCCTTATGCTATACCCTTCAAACTTATACAGTGCTGTATGTTAATTATATCTCAGTAAAACTGGAAGGAAAACAAATAAAATAAAATTGCTTTGTAGTTAAAATAAGTAATATTATAAAAATATTAAAAATTTTTTATCCGTATTAGTTGTTTTAAAAAACAACTAATAAGGATAAAAAGAAACTTCCCCAATAACATCTGATTAGTAATAAGGCTGGGAATGAGAAGCTAAACCAGCCTGAACCAGAACGTTGTCCCTCCCCAGATTTTCTAATTATATCTTATGGGGAAAGTTCCCTGTCCTCTCTGGTCATGGAACCTTAAGGGTGTGACCCCCCAAAGTCACTGCGACCATGTCCTTTCTCCAGGCAGAAAGCCTGAAAGAAGAAGGCCAACATCCAGAAAAAAAGCAAAAAAAAAAGAGAGATGCTACAGGAAAATCTTCATTTTTAGTTCCCATTGACTCTGGAGCCATCCTGTTTGTTTTAGTTGTTTTCATTTCGGGAGATACTTCAGTGTCTTTCCAATAAATCAACCTTTGCACCTTAACTAGTTCAAGCTGTTTTGTTACTTACAACTAAAAAATCCAAACTAATACAATATGGGTTGTAGAGGCAAGTTTTTTTGACGTCTTGATAAAAAGCTTAAAAGAAATACTACAAATCTTTGTTACACAAGGATGAAGACCTACTCTCCTGAAAGAGGGGTAAATGTGAGAGCAATACTAAGTGCATCTATAGAGAAGAGAATTACTTACAAAGAAAGGAACCAGAAAATTGAAAATTGCCTCAGGACAATTCTAAACTACTGGCTCACTTATCAGTGTTCAGCTAGCTCTTGATTCTTCATGCTAATGATGGGGAGGCAGTGCAGAGAAAAATCTCATTTTAGCTCTTGGTTTCTGTTATACTTTATGAGAATTCCTAATAAGCAGCAGAATTGACTTCATTACCCCCTCCTCCCACTTTCCACTGGATTTTTGAAAGTATTGATTAATTACTAGAATGTGAAAGGACATGAAGCAGAAGAGAAAAAGGAAAAGAATGGATAATCCTCAATTTGGAAAATTCATCCCAGGTCACTGAGCGGTGACTTGATAATGGATAGAGGGAATTATTGTCTCATGCGGTAGTGGAATGGAGAGAAAAAAAGGAAAAGCCGAAGTTGAAACCAACATCTTGGCCATAATCAGGTGTAGGGAAAGAAAAAAAATTTCCTCGACCTTCTTAGAGTCTCTGGTTGGATCTGAAAATTAAACTGACAAAGATTAATAGGAGAAAAGCATAAAAAATTATGTTTTATGTGACACAGGAGACTTCATAGGAAATGAAGACCCACAAAAGCAGTTAGGCATGAGCGTTTATGCTAGGTTTGATGAAGAATGGACAGTGATAAAAGAAATTTTCACATACTGAGGTATGGGGAAGTCATTCTGGCTTATACCTGCGCTAACTTGAATTTCATGCTAGCTAACATAGCCTGTTTGTGGCCTATCAAACATACATTGTACATCTGCTTTAATTATTAGAGGAAAGAACACATGACCAAAAGTAAAGATGGTCCATATTAAAAATAAAGATTAAATGTCTCTCTTCCTGAGAGGCCAGTACTGGTCCTCCTTTGATTTCCATCCCAGGTGTCAAGCCCATGTTGACTTGCTGTGTATATGCTGGACTGTTCCTTTTTTTTTTTTGAAAGCTTGAAGAAATATAAGCCTGATGTGTTTAACATTCTTTGACCAGATAAAAAACTGTGCTGAAAACCCTGCTTCTCCGGAGAAGTTTCTCAGAGTAATCTGGGAAGCAGGCTTCCAGGCTAGTCCTCAGTTTGCTCAAATAAAACTCTATTCTTCTTAGTGACTGTTTATTGATTATTTTCATCAGCAACAGTCGTGGAGGAATATGATAGGTTAGAGAATATAAGGTAAATATAAAAAACTGGAGACACTTAGCAAGGCCTGTTTGTTCAGACTCTTCTCAGAGTCCTGTTTTTGGAGATAAGGATGCTCCTCCTTTCCTCCGGGGATAGGAGGAGCACCTCTCACCTGAGGTTTTTATGACCCACTTCAGGGGAGAAGTCGTGAGGAAGGTCACCTTGACTTTCCTGCTTCTGCTGTTTTCTCAAACTCCTTCATTTAAAAATCTTCAATATGCCAAGGTTCCATGTTTTGGGGTAGCATGTCCAGAGCCCCATCTCAGGTAGTGGAACATGTACATAATTAAAATAACAACAATGAAGAACATTCTAGAACATGCTAAAGTTATATTAGTGGTCTCTATAAGTGAAAATGGTACCACATTTTTAAATGTAACCCAGTTATAGAGACCACGAACAAGATCATTTGTTGCCAGCAAAAGTCTTTTTGAAGGTGACTTCAGAATAAAGCTTCTTCTTCCATCATAGTTTACAAATACGTCATGATTGGGGAGGTCGTTGCCCTTTGCTGGTCTTCTATTTGAAGAATAGATCCGTGTGCCCAGAGACAGAATTGTAAAGGTGGGTGCAGTAGTCAGTACACATGCTCAGGCCCTGATTAATCATTAGGTCAGGCGAGTCACATCAAATTATGTGCATCTATCCACCGACCTTTTCTTCTGTGATAATATTCAGTTGTGTAAATGACAATAAATCCCCCACCATGCTTTTCAATGTGTCAGAAATATATTTCAGTGTTTATTTTAGGTTTTGGCTGTTTCAAGGGAAGGAAGCAATTGATATTTATAGCAAGTTATTAGATTCTGAAGTTAATAGTTTGTGTGTATTAAATTCTGAATTAAAATGACTCACTGAAACAGGACTTTAAGATTTTTTTTTTTTTTAAGATATTCGCCATGTATTTCTTCTTTTAGGTCTTTTTAAAAAAATGTATTTATTTATTTTTATATTTATTTTTGGCTGTGTTGGGTCTTTGTTTCTGTGCGAGGGCATTCTCTAGTTGCGGCAAGTGGGGGTCACTCTTCATCGCGGTGCACTGGCCTCTCACTGTCGCGGCCTCTCCCGTTGTGGAGCACAGGCTCCAGGCGCGGTGTCAGTATTTCTGGCTCACGGGCCTAGTTGCTCCGCGGCATTTGGGGTCTTCCCAGACCAGGGCTCGAGCCTGTGTCCCCTGCATTGGCAGGCGGATTCTTAACCACTCTGACACCAGGGGAGCCCCTTTAAGATTTTTTTACAACTGTTAGTGAGATTAGAAAGAACCAAACAGTAAACGATGTTACACTTTTCTGTCTTCTAAATTTTGAACACTTGTATTTACCTTTGAGGCAGGTCACACATTTACTTTTGGGGGAAAAAGAATCACACACCACAGTAGGCTTTTTAGTGATGAAATTGTGAAACTAGATCCCTCACAGTATCCTGAAGACAGGGAAATGACTTGAATGTAGATGTTTCTGGTCTAAGTCATTTGTTCTCTTTCGAAATGTAAACTGAGTATGTGGCCTCTGTCAATTTAGTTGTCTCTGGGAGACATTTTCATTTTTAAAATCTTCCCAGTGCTATAGATTATTGCTTAGTCTCAGAGAACTGTCGGTGTTCTCTTTCAGGCAACTGTTTACAGGAAATCTGTAACTGAGGTCATGGGGAATACTGGAATCAGCAGCGGGCAGACAGCTCACTCCAGAGGACACCCTGACAGAAGAACTTGATGCTTTGTTTGTGGCTTATCTAAAGACTGAATAACTTGGCTATAGGACAGTGCTCTATTTTGTTCTTTTGAGTCATAGGACCACACCCTTGAGGCTGGGTTTCCTTAATAATTCCTTAATTAATGTTCTCACTGTCCTTCACACAGAGAAATGTTAGCATGGGGACAGGAAATGAGGCAAGACTTAGTGTGAAATGGTATCTGAGAAAAGCATTTCTCACTGGGGCCTATTGGCAGTTTTGTCCAGATTTCTGAAGTGTGGAAGGAAGTCTTACGGCTTATGAGTTCAGAACAAAACCTTGGAGTCAAAAGAATCTTGACCTGCTACTTGAGAACACGTTGCTGAACTGGGCTGCTCTGATGTCCGTGCATCAGAGCTGGTCCAAGAAGTTTGTGTTCTCAGTCAGTTTTGAGAAAGTACAGAGGAGCCGGAGGAAGATGGCGGAAGAGTAAGACGCGGAGATCACCTTCCTCCCCACAGATACATCAGAAATTCATCTACACGTGGAACAACTCCAACAGAACACCTACTGAACGCTGACAGAAGACCTCAGACCCCCCAAAAGGCAAGAAACTCCCCACATACCTGGGTAGGTCAAAAGAAAAAAAGAATAAACAGAGACAATAGGATATGGACGGGACCTGCACCAGTGGGAGGGAGCCGTGAAGGAGGGAAGGTTTCTACACACTACAAGCCCCTTCGAGGGCGGAGACTGCAGGTGGCGGAGGGGGAAAGCTTCGGAGTAGCGGAGGAGAGCACAGCAACAGGGGTGTGGAGGGCAAAGCAGAGAGATTTTGGCACAGAGGATCGGTGCCCTCAGGCACACACCAGCCCGAGAGACTTGTCTGCTCGGCCGCCAGGGCGGGCGGGGCTGGGAGCTGAGGCTCGGGTATCGGCTTTCAGTCGGAGCGCAGGGAGAGGTCTGGGGCTGGCGGCAGGAAGAGAGCCTGAAGGGGTTAGTGCTAGCCCGGAGGGAGTCCGGGGAAAGGGTCTGGAGCTACCGGAGAGGCAAGAGACTTTTTTCCCTTTTGTTGCCTGGTGCGCGAGGAGAGGGCATTCCCCTCCCTCCCCTCTGCCTGAGTGAGCCAGAGCCCCCGAATCAGCGGCTCCTTTAAACCCGTCCTGTCTGAGCGAAGAACGGACGCCCTCCGGCGACCTATGCGCAGAGGCGGGGCCAGGTCCAAGGCTGAGACCCGGGAGCTGTGAGAGCAGAGACAGGGAAATCTCTCTGTGCAGCCTCCGAGGCAGCGGATTAAAGCTCCACGGTCCATTTGATGTGCCCTGCGTCTGTGGAGTGCATGAATGGACAGCGAATCATCCCAAATTGAGGAAGTGGACCTTGAGGACAAGATTTAAGACTTTCCCCCCCTTTTTTTTTCCTCTTTTTACAACGAATTATCTCAAATTAAGGAGGTGGACTTAGCAAGATTTCAGACTTTTCGCCCTTTTCCTCTTTTTACAACGAATTATCCCAAATCGAGGAGGTGGACTTGGAGAGCAAGATTTTTGATTTTTCCCCTGCTCTCTTTTTGTGAATGTGTATGTGTAATCTTCTGTGTAAGATTCTCTCTGTATAGCTTTGCTTCCACCATATGTCCCAGGGTTCTTTCGGTCCGTGTTTTTTTTCAATAATTACTTTTTAATTTTAATAACGCTACTATATTTCATACTTTATTCTATTTTATTTTACCTGCTCTTTCTTTTTTTCCTCCCTTCCCTTCCTCCCTCCCTCCCTCCGCTCCTCCTTTCCTTCTTTCTTTTTCTTTCCTCCATCCCTCCCTCCCTCCCACCCTTCTTCTTTCCACTTTCTTTTTCTTTCCTTCCTCCCTCCCTCCCTCCCTCCTGTCTTTCTTTCTTTCCTTCCTCCCTCCCTCCCTCTCTTCTTCCATTCACTCTTCCTTTTGCTTTCATTCCTCCCTCCCTCCCTCCTTTCTTTCCTTTCTTTCCATCCTTCCTCCCTCCCTCCTTTCTTTCTTTCTTCCTTCCTTCCTTCCTTCCTTCCCTTCTTCCTTTCTTTCAATCTCTCTTTCTTTCTTCTACTAATTATTTCTTTCTACTTTTTCTCACTGTTATTCTGAGCCGGGTGGATGAAAGGCTCTTGGTGCTGCAGCCAGGAGTTAGTGCCGTGCCTCTGAAGTGGGAGAGCCAACTTCAGGACACGGGTCCACAAGAGACCTCCCAGCTCCACATAATATCAAGCAGCGAAAATCTCCCAGGGATCTCCATCTCAACACCAGCACCCAGCTTCAGTCAACGACCAGCAAGCTACAGTGCTGGTCACCCTATGCCAAGCAACTAGCAAGGCAGGAACACAACCCCACCCATTAGCAGAGAGGATACCTAAAAACATAATAAGGCCACAGGCACCCCAAAACACACCACCAGACGTGGACCTGTACACCAGAAAGACAAGATCGAGCTTCAACCACCAGAACACAGGCATTAGTCCCCCCCACCAGGAAGCCTACACAACCTACTGAAACAACCTTAGCCACGGGGGACAGACACCAAAAACAACGGGAACTACGAATCTGCAGCCTGCAAAAAGGAGACCCCAAACACAGTAACATAAGCAAAATGAGAAAGCAGAAAAACACACAGCAGGTGAAGGAGCAAGATAAAAACCTACCAGACCTAACAAATGAAGAGGTAATAGGCAGTCTACCTGAAAAAGAATTCAGAATAATGATAGTAAAGCTGATCCAAGATTCTATTTCCCAGATCCAAAATCTTGGAAATAGAATAGACAATATGCAAGAAACAGTTAACAAGGACCTAGAAGAACTAAAGATGAATCAAGCATCGATTAAAAACACAATAAATGAAATGAAAAATACTCTAGATGGGATCAATAGCAGAATAACTGAGGCAGAAGAACGGATAAGTGAGGTGGAAGATAAAATAGTGGAAATAACTGCTGCAGAGCAAAATAAAGAAAAAAGAATGAAAAGAACAGAGGACAGTCTCAGAGACCTCTGGGACAACATTAAACGCACCAACATTCGAATTATAGGGGTTCCAGAAGAAGAAGAGAAAAAGAAAGGGACTGAGAAAATATTTGAAGAGATTATAGTTGAAAACTTCCCTAATATGGGAAAGGAAAGAGTTAATCAAGTCCAGGAGGCACAGACAGTCCCATACAGAATAAATCCAAGAAGAAATACGCCAAGACACATATTAACCAAACTGTCAAAAATTAAACACAAAGAAATCATATTAAAAGCAGCAAGGGAAAAACAACAAATAACACACAAGGGAATCCCCATCAGGTTAACAGCTGATCTCTCAGCAGAAACTCTACAAGCCAGAAGGGAGTGGCAGGACATAATTAAAGTGATGAAGGAGAGAAACCTGCAACCAAGATTACTCTACCCAGCAAGGATCTCATTCAGATTTGATGGAGAAATTAAAACGTTTACAGACAAGCAAAAGCTGAGAGAGTTCAGCACCACCAAACCAGCTTTACAACAAATGCTAAAGGAACTTCTCTAGGCAAGAAACACAACAGAAGGACTATACCTACAATAACGAACCCAAAGCCATTAAGGAAATGGGAATAGGAACATACATATCAATAATTACCTTAAATGTAAATGGATTAAATGCTCCCACCAAAAGACACAGAGTGGCTGAATGGATACAAAAACAAGACCCATATATATGCTGTCTACAAGAGACCCACTTCAGACCTAGAGACACATACAGATTGAAAGTAAGGGGATGGAAAAAGATATTCCATGCAAATGGAAATCAAAAGAAAGCTGGAGTAGCAATTCTTATATCAGACAAAATAGACTTTAAAATAAAGACTATTAGAAGAGACAAAGAAGGACACTACATAACAATAAAGGGATCGATCCAAGAAGAAGATATAACAATTGTAAATATTTATGCACCCAACATAGGAGCACCTCAATACATAAGGCAAATACTAACAGCCATAAAAGGGGAAATCGACAGTAACACAATCATAGTAGGGGACTTTAACACCCCACTTTCACCAATGGACAGATCATCCAAAATGAAAATAAATAAGGAAACACAAGCTTTAAATGATACATTAAACAAGATGGACTTAATTGATATTTATAGGACATTCCATCCAAAAACAACAGAATACACATTTTTCTCAAGTGCTCATGGAACATTCTCCAGGATAGATCATATCTTGGGTCACAAATCAAGCCTTGGTAAATTTAAGAAAATTGAAATTGTATCAAGTATCTTTTCCGACCACAATGCTATGAGACTAGACATCAATTACAGGAAGAGATCTGTAAAAAATACAAACACATGGAGGCTAAACAATACACTACTCAATAATGAAGTGATCACTGAAGAAATCAAAGAGGAAATTAAGAAATACTTAGAAACAAATGACAATGGAGACACGACGACCCAAAACCTATGGGACGCAGCAAAAGCAGTTCTAAGGGGGAAGTTTATAGCAATACAATCCCACCTTAAGAAACAGGAAACATTTCGAGTAAACAACCTGACCCTGCACCTAAAGCAATTAGAGAAAGAAGAACAAAAAACCCCCAAAGTTAGCAGAAGGAAAGAAATCATAAAGATCAGATCAGAAATAAATGAAAAAGAAATGAAGGAAACGATAGCAAAGATCAACCAAACTAAAAGCTGGTTCTTTGAGAAGATAAACAAAATTGACAAACCATTAGCCAGACTCATCAAGAAAAGAAGGGAGAAGACTCAAATCAGTAGAATTAGAAATGAAAAAGGAGAAGTAACAACTGACACTGCAGAAATACAAAAGATCATGAGAGATTACTATAAGCAACTCTATGCCAATAAAATGGACAACCTGGAAGAAATGGACAAATTCTTAGAAATGCACAACCTACCAAGACTGACTCAGGAAGAAATAGAAAATATGAATAGACCAATCACAAGCACTGAAATTGAAACTGTGATTAAAAATCTTCCATCAAACAAAAGCCCAGGACCAGATGGCTTCACAGGCGAATTCTATCAAACATTTAGAGAAGAGCTAACACCCATCCTTCTCAAACTCTTCCAAACAATATCAGAGGAAGGAACACTCCCAAACTCATTCTACGAGGCCACCATCACCTTGATACCAAAACCAGGCAAGGATGTCACAAAGAAAGAAAACTACAGGCCAATATCACTGATGAACATAGATGCAAAAATCCTCAACAAAATACTAGCAAACAGAATCCAACAGCACATTAAAAGGATCATACACCATGATCAAGTGGGGTTTATTCCAGGAATGCAAGGATTCTTCGATATACGCAAATCAATCAATGTGATACACCATATTAACAAGTTGAAGGAGAAAAACCATATGATCATCTCAATAGATGCAGAGAAAGCTTTCGACAAAATTCAACACCCATTTATGATAAAAACCCTGCAGAAAGTAGGCATAGAGGGAACTTTCCTCAACATAATAAAGGCCATATATGACAAACCCACAGCCAACATTGTCCTCAATGGTGAAAAACTGAAACCATTTCCACTAAGATCAGGAACAAGACAAGGCTGCCCACTCTCACCACTCTTATTCAACCTAGTTTTGGAAGTTTTAGCCACAGCAATCAGAGAAGAAAAGGAAATAAAAGGAATCCAAATTGGAAAAGAAGAAGTAAAGCTGTCACTGTTTGCAGATGACATGATACTATACATAGAGAATCCTAAAGATGCTACCGAAAAACTACTAGAGCTAATCAATGAATTTGGTAAAGTAGCAGGATACAAAATTAATGCACAGAAATCTCTGGCATTCCTGTACACTAATGATGAAAAATCTGAAAATGAAATCAAGAAAACACTCCCATTTACCACTGCAACAAAAAGAATAAAATATCTAGGAATAAACCTACCTAAGGAGACAAAAGACCTGTATGCAGAAAATTATAAGACACTGATGAAAGAAATTAAAGATGATATAAATAGATGGAGAGATATACCATGCTCCTGGATTGGAAGAATCAATATTGTGAAAATGACTCTACTACCCAAAGCAATCTACAGATTCAATGCAATCCCTATCAAACTACCACTGGCATTTTTCACAGAAGTAGAACAAAAAATTTCAAAATTTGTTTGGAAAAACAAAAGACCCCGAATAGCCAAAGCAATCTTGAGAACGAAAAACGGAGCTGGAGGAATCAGGCTGCCTGACTTCAGACTATACTACAAAGCTACAGTAATTAAGACAGTGTGGTACTGGCATAAAAACAGAAAGATAGATCAGTGGATCAGGATAGAAAGCCCAGAGATAAACCCACGCACATATGGCCAACTTATCTTTGATAAAGGAGGCAGGAATGTACAGTGGAGCAAGGACAGCCTCTTCAATAAGTGGTGCTGGGAAAACTGGACAGGGACATGTAAAAGTATGAGATTAGATCATTCCCTAACACCATACACAAAAATAAGCTCAAAATGGATTAAAGACCTAAATGTAAGGCCAGAAACTATCAAACTCTTAGAGGAAAACATAGGTAGAACACTCTATGACATAAATCACAGCAAGATCCTTTTGGACCCACCTCCTAGAGAAATGGAAATAAAAACAAAGATAAACAAATGGGACCTAATGAAACTTCAAAGCTTTTGCACAGCAAAGGAAACCATAAACAAGACCAAAAGACAACCCTCAGAATGGGAGAAAATATTTGCAAATGAAGCAACTGACAAAGGATTAATCTCCAAAATTTATAAACAGCTCATGCAGCTCAATAGCAAAAAAACAAACAACCCAATCCAAAAATGGGCAGAAGACTTAAATAGGCATTTCTCCAAAGAAGATATACAGACTGCCAACAAACACATGAAAGAATGCTCAACATCATTAATCATTAGAGAAATGCAAATCAAAACTACAATGAGATATCATCTCACACCAGTCAGAATGGCCATCATCAAGAAATCTAGAAACAATAAATGCTGGAGAGGGTGTGGAGAAAAGGGAACACTCTTGCACTGCTGGTGGGAATGTGAATTGGTACAGCCACTATGGAGAACAGTATGGAGGTTCCTTAAAAAACTAAAAATAGAACTACCATATGACCCAGCAATCCCACTACTAGGCATATACCCTGAGAAAACCATAATTCAAAAAGAGACATGTACCAAAATGTTCATTGCAGCTCTATTCACAATAGCCCGGAGCTGGAAACAACCTAAGTGTCCATCATCGGATGAATGGATAAAGAAGATGTGGCACATATATACAATGGAATATTACTCAGCCATAAAAAGAAACGAAACTGAGCTATTTGTAATGAGGTGGATAGACCTAGAGTCTGTCATACAGAGTGAAGTAAGTCAGAAAGAGAAAGACAAATACCGTATGCTAACACATATATATGGAATTTAAAAAAAAAAAAAAAAGTCATGAAGAACCTAGGGGTAAAACGGGAATAAAGACACAGACCTACTTGAGAATGGACTTGAGGATATGGGGAAGGGGAAGGGTAAGCTGTGACAAAGGGAAAGAGAGGCATGGACATATATACACTACCAAACGTAAGGTAGATAGATAGTGGGAAGCAGCCGCAGAGCACAGGGAGATCAGCTCGGTGCTTTGTGACCGCCTGGAGGGGTGGGATGGGGAGGGTGGGAGGGAGGGAGATGCATGAGGGAGGGGATGTGGGAACAGATGTATATGTATGACTGATTCACTTTGTTATAAAGCAGAAACTAATAAAAAAAAAAAAAAAAAGAAAGTACAGAAACATAGAATCTGTAAACTTTACAGCAGATTGATAGAGAGATTTTATGTCTGTTTAGTATAATAATAAATAAATTGGGGCTTGTATTTTTATAGCTTTTTTCATTTCATGTTTTTATTTAATTTTATATTTAAAAATTTTTTGGTTAATGATGGGCTGAAACTAAAAATAAAATGGTTCTTTACCACAGATAGCTTGAGAGCACTTGCGTTAAACAATTTATTGCATTTTCTTATTGGAAAAATATCACAACTTTATTGCAAATAATAAGTGAGATA
Source organism: Hyperoodon ampullatus (assembly GCF_949752795.1). Taxonomy (NCBI): domain Eukaryota; kingdom Metazoa; phylum Chordata; class Mammalia; order Artiodactyla; family Ziphiidae; genus Hyperoodon; species Hyperoodon ampullatus. The sequence continues at coordinate 8,766,467 of NC_136924.1, read as the reverse complement.
ATGTTAGTATCCAATGGACACTTAGTAGCCATTCAGCAGACATGAGCTAATTTTATTTTTTTTTACTTTTTAAAAAATTCTTATTGGAGTATAGTTGAGCTAATTTTAACATATGTTGCTATTTAAGCCAGGACTTAAAAGAATGAGGAGGAATTCACTAGGTGAAGGAGTTCAAGGTGAAGGTTAGTGACTGGGGCCAGGATATAGAAAAATATGAATTTATGAAAGGGTATGTCAATCCGGCTGAAAATTTGAAAGTGTAGGTCAAATCCCTAAAAACTAAAGTATAGTTGACCCTTGAACAACAGGGATTTGAACTGTGCAGGCCCACTCATACGCAGATATTTTTCAATAATAAATACCTCAGTGCTACACAATTCGTGGTTGGTTTAATCCTCGGATACAGAGGAACTTCCGATACAAAGGGCCGACTGTAAATTATACTTGAATTTTTGACTGCATGGGGGGGTCAGCACCCCATATTGCTTTGTGTCTATTATGTGTCCTGGGGGTTGATGAATAGTTTTGATTAATAGCTGGGCCTATTCTCCTTTAAAATTGTTTTTAAGGTCTTCAAAATTCCAATATTTATGACTCTATTATTTGTCCTAATTTTAGTTCTGGAAATACGGCCACTCGATATATGGGTGATGATTGACATTCTCACATTGGTGAGATTCAAAATTATGAAATATGGGCATTGGAGTTTATTTTTGTATGTTGCTACATGTATCTAAATGCAAAACCAAATTTGTTTAAAGGTTATAAAGGAAATATATAGGCATTTCAGAAGATTAAAATTTTATAAATACTCTATGAGACTTTTCACATAGTCAATGCTCTTAATTACAAATACTCCTAAATTTTGGACCCTTATATAACCTCTGCATGGAAGAACTTTGTTATTCATTGCATTAAGTGAGAATGTACCCTTGAAAGTATAATAATAAATCTATGTCTTTATAGATATTCCTTAATTACTTTTGAAGCATTTGGAATTGTTGAGGTGTAAATGCAGATGTTCCCAAGTTTTAGGAAGTGGCTAAATAACATTTTACTTTTCATTATTTATGTGTCACAACACACCTATGATGGAGGAAATACGCTGTAATTCTCTGCATTCATAATACCATTGAATTAGTACAAACAGTAATGACTTAATGGCAGAAACTGCATTAAAACGTTTAATTCTTTATTCTCTCTTATTTTCCCTTTTCCTGCTGAGACAGCTTGCCTACACTTTCTGAAGACAGGTTTTCTTTGTTATTTGCATTTCCCCCCTTTTACTTTAGACTTTCATTCCTTTGAAACACATTCTCATCTCATTTTTAACTAAAAACAAATGAGTCTCTCATTCTTGTTAATGAGTTACGGTTTCTGGCTTTAATGTTAGAAAGTGATCTTTCTTAAGAAAAATTCTAACAGCAGTACAAAGGACCTATTAGCAGTTGTTGGGGGTATGGTCCCCTTCCATGACTGTCACGGTTGTGTTGTTTGATGTGGAATTGGCATTGTTTTCCTGACAAAATGCATATTGCAGATGGGGGGCAGCCAAATCTTGTTGAAATGGGCAATTGTAAGATGGATGGAGTCCTGAAAAGCCTCAGCCAGTGCAGTGAACTGGTTATATTATTTTACTGGGGAGAAAAAAAACAGATTGTGATTTGGGGCCTGAATGACTTGAATGATAAATCAGAAGCTTCCTCTCATCTGTACACTACATTTGTTAGGGAGATTTTGCTGGACAGAAAATTGCAAATTGTCTGCTGAATTAAAGGATATGAAAATTAAAGTGGCCAATTAAATGCAAATCATCACTGTTCTCAGGACAGGTACTGACTGACCTCATAGGTAAGTCGTGCTTTGATGATTACAGTAGCATTTCTCTTCTAATTCCGAATGGAATTCAAACAGACATCATAAACAATGATTTGTGCGGTGAACTGGGCAGCTCCCTGCTGGCCCTTACATTTGCTGTTCCCCCGTTTGAAAACAAGCTGCTTTGCAATTTTGCCTGGCCAGCTCCTTCTCAACGTTCTAGTTTCAGCCCAAATATCTCCTTCTTGAAAAGGACTTTCCTCTCCACCTTATCTAAAATAGTATCTCCTGCCCATCACGCTATGCTTTTATTTGTCATAACTCCTACCACCATGTGATATTATCTCATTTATAAATTTGATTACTTGCTATTGTTTGTCTCTATAGAACATATATTTATGGGAGGAAGGACCATATTTGCATTTTCATTGTCTCCAATCCCTGGTCCCGTAGGTGCTCAATAAATATGTGTAACTCAGTGAAACAAAATTTTAAAATGGGGTGTGTGTGATATCTCTTTAAAACGCAAACTACCCCCCGTTATTTTTAACCAAGCACAAGAAAAGTCATTGATTATATTATAAAACTTTTTCTTAGAACCGTAAGAGTTCTAAAACCATGTCCTCTTTCCACCAGTTTTTTGATATGCAAAGAAATATATATATATATTTCTCTGTAGGAATTTGGTTTAAAAGGATTATTATCAGAAAAATAGAGAACTTTCCATAAATAGGCACACAGAAAAAACCCATTAACCATAATGCATAACCATATAGTTGTTTTTCATCTGTTTTTTTTCTTCTAGTTGGGAATTTAAGCAAGAATAATATCATTAATACCATGCTATGGGGGGGATTTGGGGATACTATTATTATATTACACAACTCTCTATATAACATTCTTTTTCTCCGTAGCTAATGGTTGTCCTGAGTCAAATCCCGTTATTCAATCTATTTAGCCTGTACTTAATCTTTATTGATCTTTTTTTCATAAAAAAGAGAAAAATCAATTTTCTATTATGTTTGTTACACAGATAGAGTAAGATTGCAGTGGGCATGGCAAATAAAGCAATTGATATTTACTTGCTGAGATGTCCAGTTTAATATATTAAAGTGAAACTATGAATAAGATAATAAATCACCACTTGATCTCTATTAGTACTTCTGTTTATGAACCTGAACATCCCAAAACATGTGCATGGATTTGAATGTTAAACATTTTAAAGTAACTTTTTTAGAGGAAACAGACATATTTAAACATATTTACAATTTAGATTTCTAATTTTAATATGTCTCCAGTGTACGTGAGCTGGAAAACAAAATGAGTATAGCCACTGAAAGATGTTAAATTAGCCCTAGGAATCTGGCATATAAGCCGAGGTTAACTATCTCTACCCACCGTTTAAATACAGCACTCCCAAGGCAGCTACATTTAAGGTTCTGTCATTCTCATGCTTTGGCTTATTTAGAAGCTGAAGCTTATATAATTTTCATGTTCGAGGATTTATACTGTTTCTTTCTCCTAAATTCTGGAAAATGACACAATGCAGAAAAGGATCTGTTACATAGTCTTGCCATTCTATAACAAGACTTGCCTTTTTCTAATGGAGAAAAACAGCCCATCTACAATGGGAAATTAGGCAGAAGACATTTGCACGCTTTTATTTTATGCACCTGTTAAACATCCGTTATGGGCGGATTACTGTATAGTCACTCGAACACAAAGAATTATGAAAAACAGGTCACTACATTTAGAGCTTTTAAAGTCAAAGGGGATGATGGCCTATCTGTGAACCCACTGATAACATATGCGCCGTTTAGGAAAAGGGCTCTAAAGCCTTTCTCACAGGAGAGGAAACAATGTGGGGTTTCTATAAGTGATCCATACAGGCATGTAAGTGTCTGCCAGGATTAAATAAGTAGGCCGCAGCAAGAGCCTGCACATGGGAGTCATTTTAAAGCAACAATGAACTTCGCTTATAATGATAGGCTGCCTATTATTAAAAAATGGGCAGCATTAAACACAATTACTTCTAAAATGTGGCCACAACGAACACAGGCTACAGCGATTATTGTCACTGCCCTCAACCTGTTAACTAAGATATACTGTGTTCTCTCAGTAACTTTATCCACACGACTGGGGGGAAATGAAGGCAAAGAGAGCCAGTAAAATTTGCACAGTGTCCTGAAATTTAAGACTGTAAAAAATTACTAAACAGAAACTTCAATTAAATACAATCAGGAGACTAACGGGGGAGCTCTTACACCCTGTGATTATAGCAGAGCCCAAGAGGAAGAAGAAAGACTTCTTCCCTGGCAAGGACTCAGCCAGTGAAAAGCCATGGACGTATTGCTACAGTCCTCCCAGCTTCCTTTTCCCCTTTATAAGAGCTTTCTCCTTTTCCTGCCATAAGGGGGTGGCGGTGGTGGTGGTGTTGGGGAGGTACTGCCATGGTTGCAGACACCAAATTGCAATTTTTTGTTGATCCTGAATGAACCCATCTTTGCTGGAGAAATAGATGGCAATCTATTTCAGGTCAACAAGATCAAGCTTTGTTGGGGCAAGGTAGAAAACATAAACCTCTGGTGTGTTGCTCAGTACTGGCCCTACTATAAAGCATGCCTATGAGACAGACCTGGTCATTTCCAACCCTGGTGCCTGCTGCCTGAGGCAGATCGTCACCAGAAAGCAAGCTGGTGGGGGGAAAGTAGGAAGGCTCTCTTGTCTTCAGTCAACCCCCGAACCATACTTATGGCTAGTGCTCCCTACCCTGGCTGTATATTGGAAATACCTAGAGAACTGGCTAAAAATCCTGAGCTCCATCCCAAAGATTCTAATTAATTTAATTGCTTTGAAGTAGGACCCGGATCACTGCTTGGTACTGTCTTTCCCAGGTGATTCTAAGATGCAGGTAAGGTGGTTAATCACTATTCTAGGCAAAGAAGACTGATGTTCCCAAGTAAAGGGGTTGAGTCAAGCCTTGCTCTTAAAGAATCCTTTCAAGCCATCATTTGTGACTTTTTCCCTTGAATGCTACCCTTGATATTTATTTGAATCTGATTTCCTGTAAGTAAAGGCATTCAGGATATTGGGAGAAGAGGCAGTGGAGTGTAATAGTGTCATCCACACTGGACTTGACAACCTAGTGGCAAATCCACTTCTGACCAAACTGCCCAACTTGGAACAAATCAGGAAATCAGTTATTTAAGGTTGGAAAATGACAAAGGACATGAAACTAAATGTATTGCAGGGATTGCAAATTTTCATATTTATGAAATGAATAACAGGCAGAAAATCTTGGTGTGTGCATTTACTGTGGGCTGTCAGAGAAAAAAAATGTCTTCATTATCAAACAGGCCTTGGTGTTAAGTGTCTTGGAGCCTATGGGACTGTTCTAGATATTAGAAATCTTCAGTAAAATCACAAATGAGAAACACATTGTGACATGCACAGAGTCTGGACATTCCAAGCACATATGTCTATAATCTTAACCAAATCCTTGGAAAAGAAAAGCTGCAACTAGATTTTCAAGATGCCTAGATGTGAGGGTCTGGAAAGTATTAGCAGACAGGGAAATGAAGAAGAGCAGTTGTGTGCAGTAACAGCTGGAGCTCACTCCTGCCTAGCTGACCACTGTAGGTCGGCTCCACAGCTGCACATTGTGTTGTCACTTTTGATTCTTTACTTGCAAAGGTGGACCAGCCAGGTACACACATTCTAAATTTTGAGGATCATCAGAAAGTCCCAACCCCAAGTCTCCATATTTGCCTTGCTCGAGTGCTGAAAATCCCCAGTAATGTACAGTAGAAGGATTGGAAGACAGGTTTGGTTTCAGGATCTGCTGCTCAGCAGCTGAGGAAACTTGGGCAAGTTTTTTAAACTCTGAGTATCATTTTCCTCACATGTAAGACAACGTTAATTTAAAAAATTACCACACCTAACTCCCAAGTTTAATATAAGAATGAATGTAATTTGTTTGGAAGAAATTTAGTGTGCAACTTGCAAAGTACGGTGAGATGGGGGAATATCAGCATTATTAAAGCATCAACTTTATAAACCTTGAAGAACTATCATGAAAATAGTAACAAAAGTCACCAGTTATCTAATGCTGCATAACAAATTATCCAAAAACTTTATTATACTTATAAAGTTTCAGGATTAGGAATTTGGGAAGGGCTCAGCCAGGCACTTCTCACTTAAGATTTCTCATGGCTGCAATCAAATTTCTGTTGGAGCTTATTCAGTCATCCGAAGGCATGACTGGGTCTGGAGAATTTACTCAAGGTGATTCATTCCAGGCAAGCTGGCCTCAGCCCCTCTCCATATGGGCCATTGGGCTGCATGTGTGTCCTGACAGTATGACAGTTGGCATCCACATAGCAAGCAATCCAAGAGACCACGGTGAAGCTGCATCACTATTTGTGACCTAACCTTTGAAGTGACACACGATCACTTCCCCTTTGAACTCTGATTCAAAGCAGATGGTACTACACAAGAGTGTGAATTCCAGTATATGAGAATAATTGAGAGCGATCTAGGAGACTTACTACCAACACTTAGCTATTTATATTTTTCTATGTGGTAGGCTATCAAGTGTTCTCAGATGGAGTTTGACAGGGAAAGGAGAAAGAAAACTCAAATCTACCCAAAGTAAGACTTGTATGTACTACCACAGCAAGTAACCCAAGACAAGAGCAAACCAAATTATAGAAAACCTTGAAAAAGAAGATGGAGGAACAGTGGAAATAACCCACACTAGATTGCATGATTTTCTGAGACTAGTCTAGCTCACAAATAGCTCAGAAGTGGTCCGTGTTCAAAGATCTTATAATCAAATTGGCTTCTAATTGAAGACACAATATTCATAAACTAAACAATTATCTATCATTTGAAGAGAGCATATGCAGTATATATTTGATTCAGCAGACTGTGCTAATGATTTGACTGTCTCCAAATCCATTATCCACCCTTTCTTTGCTTTGCTCTGTATTGCAGGTAACTGAACCCTGCCAACTTTATTTCTCAGACTCCCTTGCCAGCTGCTCCTGGCTGCTTTTTACCAGTGGGAGGCATTGGCTAGAGACCGGCATGTGGGACAAAGAAGCCAGGGTATTTTTTCCCTCTCCCCTCTACTTCAGGTAGCTTCTCTAGCAATAACTGCCCTTTCTCCATATTTCCAGCTCCCACCAGACAGCTGCTCCCTCTGTGGTACAAGCTCACGTTGGACAGCCTCTGTCAAGGTCTGGTTCTCATGAGGAGACAGCGACTCTTAGGCTTGGTTAACCCTACCCCCTTCCCTGAGCTTCTTGCTATTGCTGTTTTCAGGTTTGCCTCACTATCGTCTGTAGACCTTTCAGCTCTTCCAACACCCACACTCAAGCTATCTGATGTGGGCTCTGCTTTCCTGACTCATCCTGACTGATAATGGTAAAGAATAGGTCATAGATGGCCCCAAATCTTGTTCTAACCATGGCACAAAATGTCAATCTAAAATTATGTAGAATAATTAGGTAGTCTAAGATCTAGACTGATGTGTAAACTTTATGATATATCTACCAAAAACAATGGGACTATCCCAACTGAGTCTCAGTGATTATGTGTATGTGGAGTTTGTTGGATGTTTGGGAGGATACGAAGGAGAGAGGGATGATAGGTCATATATAATAAATACTTCATGCCTAGGATATGTTCAGACAAGTTGCTCTAAAGGCTCAGAGGAAGAAGAATACATTTTACCTTCAGGAATCTGGATGGTGGGCACAGAGCAGGGAGTTTTGAATAGGGCTTTGATGTACCAGTAGATTTTGAAAATTAAAGATGGAGATGACAATATTCCAGAAGTAAGGAGGAACAGGTGCAAAAATTTAAGAGTAAAAAAAACAAGGTAAATTTATTCTTTATAATGGGTCCAAAGAATTGAAGGACTTAAGTAATATTTTAGGATTCCCAGTTGCTAATTTTCATATACCCATGACTTATAACTAGTGTAGAAGTGACACTTCTAGTGTATGTGCAACTATAGGAGTAATAAGGGACTTTGTTTTCCTTACTGCCCAATCCAAGGTGCCTGATAATGTGCTCAGGATAGTAAGTGCTCAGCAAATATTTGTTGAATGAATTAAAAAGGCACAGTCTTCCGTATCATAGTTCACGGGAACTGTAAAACCATTTCCTCATTCATATAAGGATCAGGCACATCCTAAGTGAAGGCATTATTTAAATGTCTTCCCCAAACATGTCAGAAGAACAAAGCACAGCATTGCAAACCACTCTAACTACATTACCAAGATAACTGCCAACACCTCTCAAAATGTGAGCTTCGAAGCACGTGAATCTGTGAAATCTCGAAGATTATTTACTGCAACTCTTTTTTAGCACAGTCTGGGCTTGGGTTCAACAGGATTCAACATTTATTTATCCCTTAAAAAATGTTCATACTAAAATGTGGCCCTAAGCAGGGGTTAATGGATCATTAAACTGGAGTATCTTTCCAAACTTACACAGCTGCTCCAAGTGAAAACACCAGACTCCCAGATGCCAGGCTTGTGTGACAGAGCTCTGGCACCAGTTAGGTTTGCTATTCATTATTCCACTGTCTTACAACACACCCGGAAAACAAAGCCCTGTAGATGGTTGGTCATTTTCCTGGCTCGTGAAAGAGCAAGGGCCCTAAGGGCAGCACCTGGAAGAATTCCACCTGTATGTAGGGACTTTTAATTGAATTCTCAAATACACTTTAGAGCTCTGGAATGCCACTTCTTGGAACTATTGGTATTATTCCCCACTGGACACATCTTTACTCTGACTTTTGTAAAGGTGGGAAGCTGTTCCAAACATGTTGCAGCCTGGTAAATGTGGCTACAGTGAGACATTAACAAATCCTGCCTTTGGAAAAACTGTTTCTGACCATGGACACTTGCTCTGAGCCCATCCATTTCAATTAGTGAGATTTTGTTTCTCACTTAGTCTATTTTTAACAAGTAGCTAAAAACCTCATACAAATGAATATGAAGAAAGTTTGCATTCTTTGTAGTGGGAACGTCCATTCATCAAATGTTATTTCAAACAAATGTGTGTGTGTGTGTGTGTGTGTGTCTGTGTGTGTGTCTTTATAAGAAGTTTTCATATAAGGGAATTTGATCTTTATAGTGCCCTTTACATTCTGGGGAGGGGTGTGTCGGGACGAGAGAGAAAGGTTACATTGGTAATTGTGTTGGTGAAGGAAGGAAGAAAGAAAAGTTTGTATGATGGTTGCTTACCAAACTATTGTCAGAACTCTACATTGTAGCCCTTGGAAAACAAAGGTTTTTGTTTTTTCTATTAATTAGTGGATAACAGTAACACTCTAGGGATAGAGCTGAGGAGATATTTTTACTTCTTACTCTCACCTAAGACCAAAGGATTTCATTTGCCAGTGTCAATGTTTGGTTTAGCAGTGAAGAAAACACTCAAAAGTCATGCTGAGAATGGCTCCTGGTTGGATCAAGACTACAGCAATTGACTAAGATTCTGGAAATCCAGAATGTTATAGGAACCATGATCATGGCTGAGAGGACCAACTGGCCATCAGTTACCACATATGATCCTAATGAAAACTTTAAACATCTGAGGTTTGCCTGAGGAAGACTTTTATGTTATATAATCCCTATGGCTATTTCTGTTCAACTTCTTTCCATAATCGGTGGAGATAAGTAGAATCTCAAAAGTTATTGCCTGTTCAAAATATTAGACATGCCCAAGCACACTGGGTAGAACATGTCTAGTTATCAACATGAGCCCTCTCAAAGCATGGACAAAATTTGATTTATAAATAGAAGAAAGGTGTACTTTGTCAAACTTAAAAATTTTTACATCCATAGCAACACTGTATGTATGATTATCTTATATCTTGGTAAAATGTTTCAGTGTATGCATTTTCTAAAAGCACCTTTAGTATTAATTTCTATAAGAAACCTAACATGAGATACAAATATTGGGAATACTCTACACAATCTTAAAAAGTTTCTAGTTGTAGTAAAAGTCAGAAATAAATACGATTTAATTCTGATTTAAAATCTACTGCTGATTCTCTTTTTATGTATTCATCCTTTACCTCTCTTATCCCATTGTTGAATCAATACATATTTGTTTATTATTCTTGTTTTATAATGACTTCTTTTTGGTAAAAATTATGTTTGTTCATAATTTTTGAGAAATTGAAGCAATACAGACAAGTACAAAACAAGGTTTAAAATATCCCACTACCTAGAAACAACCATTGTTAATATTGAATTCGGCATTAATCCCATCATCTCTCGTGTGTGACAAAAGATCAATATATCAATTTATCATTTCTAAATTAATTACAGGTGTTCAAAGCTGGGTTCCCTGGAAACAGAGGCTAAGATGGAATTTGGGGAGCAAATATTCCTAAGGGATCAGCACTCATGAAGGGAAAGGGGAGGAGCAGCAATGGGCAAAGGGAAAAGGCAAAAGCTGTGATGGAGGCACAGGAAAAGCCTTGGCCAACCCATCAGGGAGCCCTGGGGCAAGTGGTGCCTGGGGAGGGTCCTGCCTGGAGCCCTCAGAAGCCCACTTGGTCAGGGAAGTCACTCTGTCCCCAGAAGGAGCATGACACAGGCACAATGTATCCATGCAGCTGTGGCTGTTCTTGAAGGAGCTGGCGGCCTCAGGCTGTTGGCTGACCTCATTCCCCTCAGCTGGGCAGTGAGTCTTTTCTTGGAGGGGAATCTGGGCAGAACATCTCCATGCCCACCACAGCAGGAGTCTATTCCAGTCTTTCATTTACAGAAACATGGCCAAGGAACCAACTCCTCCAATGGTGTCATCAAGTTCAAGAATTAAAACATCTCCCAGAAGTAGCTTATGTAAAATCCAACAAAGCACATTTACATTTACTCTCACATCTTCCCTCTAGTTAAACAATTGCTTTAATAACGCATTTGGCAAGTAGTTTTAGAACTGAATCTCTGTCTTTATGGCATAGGGAAAATGTTTTTATTAATAGCTGCTAATTCCTATTTGTAAGAATTGCTTATGTTACATAAAAGAATAGACTCAAAGTTGGAAAAGACCCAAGAGCTCATCTTGTCCAATTCCTGCATTTTACATCTGAAAACACTGGCTCATAGAGGTAAAGTCTCTCATCTAGGATTATCTGATAGTAGAACCAGGGCAAGAACTCATGTCTTAATTCCTAATATAATTGCTATTTTATAAAAGATAATGTACGTTTTATAAAAAACCCATTAAAAAGGGAAAATGATGAAAACTTACCCCAAATCTTAATTTCATAAAATTTATCCCACCAAGTGTATGACATTTCAGAATTTATCATGATAGTTTTCATTATAAAAACTACCATTTGAATAGGTGATTAACAAATAACTAAACCATTTCAGATGTGATCTTATATGAAAAAGTTGAGCTGTAAGGTTGCTCTAAGAAATTCAGCAACATCTAAATTCTATAGAAACTCAGAATTTTCACAAATGATGTTTCATATTTAGTTGAGGGTGTCATTGTTTGGAAATTTTAGAAAAATGAGAATAAATTTGAATAAATAAATAAATTTGAATCTATCTTTTGGTCTTTCAATAAGAGCTCTGTAGATACTTATGTGAAATTTAAAATCTTGGAAAATAGAGAAGATTGGTTCAAGATGGTGGAGTAGAAGGACATGCACTCACTCCCTCGAGACCACTGGAATCACAACTAACTGCTGAACAATCATCGACAAGAAGACACTGGAACTCACCAAAAAAGATACCCCACATCCAAAGACAAAGGAGAAGCCACAATGAGATGGTAGGAGAGGTGCAATCACAATAAAATCAAATCCCATAACTGCTGGGTGGGTGACTCACAAACTGGAGAACAATTATACCACAGAAGTCCACCCACTGGAGTGAAGGTTCTCAGCCCCACGTCAGGCTTCCCAACCTGGGGGTCTGGCAATGGGAAGAGGAATTCCTAGAGAATCACACTTTGAAGACTAACAGGATTTGATTACAGGACTTCGACAGGAATGGGGGAAACAGAGACTCCATTCTTGAAGGGCACACAAAAAGTAGTGTGCACATCAGGACACAGGGGTAGGAGCAGTGACCCCACTGGAGACTGAACCAGACCTACGTGCTAGTATTGGAGGGTCTCCTGCAGAGGCGGGGGGCAGCTGTGGCTCACCATGGGCACAGGGGCACTAGCAGCAGAAGTTCTGGGAAGTACTCCTTGGCATAAGCCCTCCCAAAGTCCACCATTAGCCTCACCAAAGAGCTGGGTAGGCTCCAGTGCTGGGTTGCCTCAGGTCAAACAACCAACAGGGGAGGGAACCAAGCTCCACCCATCAGCAAACAACTGGATTAAAGTTTTACTGAGTTCTGCCCATGAGAGCAACATCCAGCTCTACCCACCAACAGTCCCTCCCATCAGGAAGCGTGCACAAGCCTCTTAGATAGCCTCATCCACCAGTGGACAGAGAGCAGAAGCAAGAAGAACTACAGTTCTGAAGTCTATGGAATGAAAACCACATTCACAGAAAGACAGACAAAATGAAAAGGCAGAGGACTATGTACCAGCTGAAGGAACAAGGTAAAACCTCAGAAAAAAAACAAAAGGAAGTGGAGATAGGCAACCTTCCAGAAAAAGAATTCAGAATAATGATAGTGAAGATGATCCAGGACCTTGGAAAATCAATGGAGGCAAAGATAGAAAAGATGCAAGAAATATTTAACAAAGACCTAGAAGAATTAAAGAACAAAGACCTAGAATAATTAAAGAACAAGCAAACAGAGATGAACAATACAATAACTGAAATGAAAACTACACTAGAAGAAATCAACAGCAGAATAACTGAGGCAGAAGAATGGATAAGTGACCTGGAACACAGAATGGTGGAATTCATGGCCATGGAACAAAATAAAGAAAAAAGAATGAAAAGAAATGAAGACAGCCTAAGAGACCTCTGGGACAACATTAAATGCACAAACATTTGCATTATATGGGTCCCAGAAGGAGAAGAGAGAAAGGACGTGAGAAAATATTTAGAGATTACAGTCGAAAATTTCCCTAATGTGGGAAAGGAAATAGCCACCCAAGTCCAGGAAGTGAAGAGAGTCCCAGGCAGGATAAACCCAAGGAGAAACATGCCGTGACACATAATAATCAAACTGACAAATATTAAAGACAAAGAAAAATTATTAAAAGCAACAAGGGAGAAACGACAAATAACATACAGGGGAATTCCCATAAGGTTCACAGCTGATTTCTCAACTCTACAAGCCAGAAGGGAGTGGCATGATATATTTAAAGTGATGAAAGGGAAGAAACTACAACCAAGATTACTCTACCGGCAAGGATCTCATTCAGATTTGATGGAGAAATCAAAAGCTTTACAGACAAGCAAAAGCTAAGAGAATTCAGAAGCACCAAACCAGCTCTACAACAAATGCTAAAGGAACTTCTCTAAGTGGGAAACACAGGAGAAGAAAAGGACCTACAAAAACAAACCCAAAACAATTAAGAAAATGGTAATAGGAACATACATATCAATAATTAGCTTAAATGTGAATGGATTAAATGCTCCAACCAAAAGACACAGGCTTGCTGAATGGATACAAAAACAAGACTCATATATATGCTGTCTACAAGAGACCCACTTCAGACATAGGGACACATACAGACTGGAAGTGAGGGGATGGAAAAAGATAGTCCATGCAAATGGACATCCAAAGAAAGCTGGAGTAGCAATACTCATATCAGATAAAATAGACATTAGAATAAAAAATGTTATAAGAGACAAGGAAGGACACTACATAATGATCAAGGGATCAATCCAAGAAGAAGATATAACAATTATAGATATATATATGCAACCAACATAGGAGCACCTCAATACATAAGGTGAATGTTAACAACCATAAAAGGGGAAATTGACAGTAACACAATAATACTGGGGGACTTTAACACCTCACTTACACCAATGGACAGATCATCCAGACAGAAAATTAATAAGGAAACACAAACATATATATTTTTTGTGATACGCGGGCCTCTCACTGTTGTGGCCTCTCCCATTGCAGAGCACAGGCTCCGGACATGCAGGCTTAGTGGCCATGGCTCATGGGCCCAGCCGCTCCGCGGCATGTGGGATCTTCCCAGACCGGGGCACGAATCCGTGTCCCCTACCTCGGCAGGCAGACTCTCAACAACTGTGCCACCAGGGAAGCCCAGGAAACACAAACTTTAAGTGACACAATAGATCAGATAGATACAATTGATATTTATAGGACATTCCATCCGAAAACAGCAGATTACACTTTCTTCTCAAGTGCTTATGGAATGTCCTCCAGGATAGATCACATCTTGGGTCACAAATCAAGCCTCGGTAAATTTAAGAAAACTGAAATCGTATCAAGCATCTTTTCCGACCACAATGCTATGAGATTAGAAATTACTTACAGGGAAAAAACCATAAAAAAACACAAATACATGGAGGCTAAACAATATGTTACTAAATAACCAAGAGATCACTGAAGAAATCAAAGAGGAAATAAAAAAATATTTAGAGACAAATGACAATGAAAACATGATGATCCAAAACCTATGGGATACAGCAAAAGCAGTTCCAAGAGGGAAGTTTATAGCTATACAATCCTACCTCAAGAAACAAGAAAAATCTCAAATAAACAATCTAATCTTACACCTAAGAGAACTAGAGGAAGAAGAAGAAACAAAACCCAAAGTTAGTAGAAAGAAAGAAATCATAAAGGTCAGAGCAGAAATAAATGAAATAGAAACAAAGAAAACAATAGCAAAGATCAATAAAACTAAAAGCTGGTTCTTTGGGAAGCTAAAAATCTTGATAAACCTTTAGCCAGACTCATCAAGAAAAAAATGGAGAGGACTCAAATCAATAAAATTAGAAATGATAAAGAAGTTACAACAGACACCTCAGAAATACAAAGCATCATAAGAGATTAGTACAAGCAACTCTATGCCAATAAAATGGACAACATGGAAGAAATGGACAAATCCTTAGAAAGATATAACCTTCCAAGACTGAACCAGGAAGAAATAGAAAATGTGAATAGACCAATCACAAGTAATGAAATTGAAACTGTGACTAAAAATCTTCCAACAAACAAAAGACCAGGACTACATGGCTTCACAGGTGAATTCTATCAAACATTTAGAGAAGAGCTAACACCCATCCCTCTCAAACTCTTCCAAAATATAGCAGAGGAAGGAACACTTCCAAACTCTTTCTAGGAGGCCACCATCACCCTGATACAAAAAACAGACAGATACTACAAAAAAAGAAACTTAAGACCAATATCACTGATGAATATAGATGGAAAAATCCTAAACAAAATACTAGCAAACAGAATCCAACAGCACATTAAAAGGATCATACACCATGATCAAGTGGGATTTATCCCAGGGATGCAAGGATTCTTCAATATATGCAAATCAATCAATGTGATACACCATAATAAAAAATTGAAGAATAAAAACCATATGGTCATCTCATAGATGCAGAAAAAGCTTTTGACAAAATTCAACACCCATTTATGATAAAAAACTCTCCAGGAAGTGGGCATAGAGGGGACCTACCTCAACATAATAAAGGCCATATATGACAAACACACAGTAAACATCATTCTCAATGTTGAATAACTGAAAGCCTTTCCTCTAAGATCAGGAGGAAGACAAGGATGTCTACTCTTGCCACTATTATTCAACATAGTTTTGGAAGTACTAGCCATGGCAGTCAAAGAAGAAAAAGAAATAAAAGGAATACAAATTGGAAAAGAAGAAGTAAAACTGTCCCTGTTTGCAGATGACTTGATACTATACATAGAGAATCCTAAAGATGTCACCAGAAAACTACTAGAGCTAATCAATGAATTTGGTAAAGTTGCAAGATACAAAATTAATGCACAGAAATCTCGTGCATTCCTATCCACTAACAACAAAAGATCAGAAAGAGTAATTAAGGAAACAATCCCATTCTCCACTGCAACAAAAAGAATCAAATACCTAGGAATAAACCTACCTAAGGAGGTAAAAGACCTATACTCAGAAAACTATAAGACACTGATGAAAGAAATCAAAGATGACACAAACACATGGAGAGATATACCATGTTCTTGGATTGAAAGAAGCAATATTGTGAAAATGACTATATTACCCAAAGCAATCTACAGATTCAGTGCAAACCCTATCAAATTACCTATGGCATTTTTCAGAACTAGGACAAAAAATTTCACAACTTGTATGGAAACACAAGAGACCCCGAATAGCCAAAGCAATCTTGAGAAGGAAAAACCGAATTGGAGGAATCAGGCTCCCTGACTTCAGACTATACTACAAAGCTACAGTAATCAAGACAATATGGTACTGGTACAAAAACAGAAATATAGATCAATGGAACAAGATAGAAAGTCCAGAGATAAACCCATGCACCAATGGTCAACTAATCTATGACAGAGGAGGCAAGGACAATGGAGAAAAGACAGTCTCTTCAATAAGTGGTGCTGGGAAAACTGGACAGCTACACGGAAAAGAATGAAATTAGAACACTCCCTAACACCATATACAAAAATAAACTCAAATGGATTAAAGACGTAAATGTAAGACCAGACACTATAAAACTTTTAGAGGAAAATATAGGAAGAACACTCTTTGACATAAATCACAGCAGGATCTTTTTTGACCCACCTCCTAGAGTAATGGAAATAAAACCAAAAATAAACAAATGGGACCTAATGAAACTTAAAAGCTTTTGCACAGCAAAGGAAACCATAAACAAGACAAAAAGACAAACCTCATATTGGGAGAAAATGTTTGCAAATGACTCAGCGGACAAAGGATTAATCTCCAAAATACATAAACAGCTCATGCAGCTCAATATTAAAAAAACAAAGAACCCAATCCAAAAATGGGCACAAGATCTAAATAGGCACCTCTCCAAAGAAGACATACAGATGGCTAAGAGGCACATGAAAAGCTGCTCAACATCACTAATTATTAGAGAAATGCAAATCAAAACTACAGTGAAGTATCACCTCACACCAGTTAGAATGGGTGTCGTCAGAAAATCTACAAACAACAAATGCTGGAGAGGGTGTGGAGAAAAGGGAACCCTCTTGCACTGTTGGTGGGAATGCAATTTGATACAGCTACTATGGAGAGCAGTATGGAGATTCCTTAAAAAACTAAAAATAGAACTACCATATGACCCAGCAATCACACTACTGGGCATATACCCAGAGAAAACCATAATTCAAAAAGAGACATGCACCCCAATGTTCATTGCAGCACAATTTACAATAGTCAGGTCATGAAGCAACATAAATGCCCAATGCAGACAAATGGATAAAGAAGATGTGGTACATATATAGAGTGGAATATTACTTAGCCATAAAAAGGAACGAAATTAGGTCATTGTAGAGACGTGGATGGACCTATAGAGACGGTCATAAGAGTGAAGTACGTCAGAAAGAGAAAAACAAGTATCGTATATTAACACATATATGTGGAATCTAGAAAAATGGTACAGATGAACCGGTTTGCAAGGCAGAAACAGAGACACAGATGTAGAGAACAAACGTATGGACACCAAGGGGGGACGGTGCAGTGGGGTGGTGGTGGTGGTGGGATGAATTGGGAGATTGGGTTTAACATGTATACCCTAATATGTATAAAAGAGATAACTAATAAGAACCTGCTATATAAAAAATAAATAATATAAAATTCAAAAATAAATATAAAATAAAATATTGGAAAAGAAAAAAACCTAAAAGTCTAGCCTTATTATTTACGCATTATCTTTTTTCAGGGTTACAAAGTAGAGGGAAAATCCCTGGAGAGTATATGTGGCAGTCTAGGGCTGAGGGGGTACCAAAATTTGACACCCAGCACTGAGTGTTAGCAAAGACACAAGATCAGATTTGTCTGTCATCTCTTAACAATTATGCTGACTCTTTCAAATCCTTGCACAATACAGAGAAACCAAGACCAGTATAGTTCAGAATCTCAAGAGGTTCTAGCAATGCCATGATGTTCAGAGGACTTTCAGGGCTGTGTTAGATATGTCTCCTCCCCAGTTCAGGTTTTATATAAAAATATTTTAAAATTCTCCCTTAGTATCTGCATCCTTCCATCACTGTGACAACCAATTGTATTTTCAGAGAAGTCAGCAAGTCACTAATACCTTCTGAGCAAATCCTGAGACATGGGATTTCAGAAGCCTCACCTCTTCTCAAGAGTTTTTGGAATCTTGTGACAGCTGACACTAACCCATAAGCATAAACATTTTGATGCCAATGTATAGTTAGTCAAGATTTTGGTTCCATGTGTCAAAACTCCAACCTAAACCAGGTTAGGGCAAAGAACGGGAATTTGTTCACTTATGTGACTGGGAGGTCTAAGCAATGATGACATTAGGCATTGATAAATCCAAGTTCAAAGATGTCTTCATTAAACTACTCCCTTTTCTCCATCTCTAATTTCTGCTTTTCTCTGGGATGGGCTCAATCTCATATATGCATTGAGTGCCCCCAAGATATCCACAGACAGCTTTAGACTTACATATACTTATAACTGGCAATATCAGAGGATGGGGTAATCCTTTCTTCAGCAAAAGTCTCAGGGATATTTCTAATTGGATTGGTCTGAGCTATGTGCCCCAAGCACCTGGTGCTTGGGGTACAGTCAGCACCACCTAAAACAACTGGGCTAAGAATGAAGGAAAAATTATTGCACAAAGAGACATTGGGTATTAATAAAATATTCACTGAACAGCATTTAGTTTGGGTTGTCTCTCATGAATAGCATAGGATTAAAACAAACTATGCAAATTTTACATATCAACCAGAGGAAGGAAGAAACCTTCTAATCTAAAAGAGATCAGGCTGAAAGACAGAGGGTTGAACATTATATAATCCTGAATAATCACAGAAACACAATATTATCTGGAGAGCCTGTGACTCTATACTTCCCCTGAAAATACTTGGTTGTTTACTGGGATTATACCACATTTTAATTTTGATTAGATGACTTTCTATTTCAAGTTAAACAAACCTAACTAAATCTTCATTAAGCAAAAGAGGGAAATTATTAGCTCCTTATAATAGAAAAAACAGGTCTTGGTTTCAGGCAGAGCTAGGTCTAGGACTCAAATATTTTCATGCGGCTCTCGTTTCTCTCCATATCTCAGCTCTACTTTCTCTATATTGGCTTCAAAAAAATCCTGAGGGGCTTTCCAGGTGGCGCAGTGGTTGAGAGTCCGCCTGCCGATGCAGGGGACACGGGTTCGTGCCCCGGTCTGGGAAGATCCCACATGCCGCAGAGCGGCTGGGCCCGTGAGCCATGGCCCGCTGAGCCTGCGCGTCCGGAGCCTGCGCTCCGCAACGGGAGAGGCCACAACAGTGAGAGGCCCGCGTAACGCAAAAAAAAAAAAAAAAAAAAAAAAATCCTGAGGCAGAAGCTCATCATTTCTGACTGGCACAACTTGAGTCATGCACCATCCTTGAACCATCACTGGACCAGAGGGATGTGGTACTTTGACCAGACTCGACTTATGTGCTCATCCTGGGAGCCAGGAGCTAAGGTCAATTTTGTTCAAACCACATCAACAGGGGTTGGGGATTATGCAAAGGGGATGCAGTATCAACAAGAGGAAAAGAAGATATCCCCTGTAGTCTAAGCATCCTCTTCCTATTCTACAGACATAGTGTAGCATCCTGGAAAAGACAGGAGACAATGAGGTCAAGGGTTTAGATTGAAAGATTTTGTAGGACTTAAGAAATTCTTCAGCCACATAAGGACAGGAACGTTAAAAACCTAAAAGGGTGAAGCAAAAACCTTTTTTGTCACCAATGACAAAAAAGGCTTTCAGCACAATTTACACTTATATTCTTTGATCCCTGTGGCTGCTCTGGCTAAACATATTTCCATCCTTGATTTGTAATATCTTTCCACTCGGCTATAAATTCAGCTATTGCAGCTCTGTTCTCATTCCACGGCTTCAGGTTTGGTGCCTCTTCTGGTCTCTCAAATCCTAGCGTACTCGATCCTGTGATTCGTCCTGGTTTCTAGGTACCCTGTCATCCACACCTGTTCCTTCAGCTGCTCTCCTTTGATATCTCAACCCTCTCACCCCACAATTATTCCCAGTACTCTCCATCACCTGTCTCTTGCCTCCATCTGCCCATGGGCAGCAGGAATCATTCTTTCTCCTGAAACCTATAGGTTATTATCTCAAAAAGACTTAAAGTTTTAGGATTTTGGCAGGATTAACCTTAAGAAAGAAAGACGGTCCTACTTTTCCGTGCACACAAGGTGCAGAGGCAATACAATGCTATAGAGAATTGTTGAGGTTGGAGAGGAGGGAAGTTGGAAGCACTCATGTGGTACAGCCTCTATTTTCTCAGACACATAGGAGAGAGAAACAGATGCTCAGAGAGATGGAGGAACAGTCGTTAGAAACAGCTGTGGAGAAGTGGTAGGTAATCCTTCAGATGACTGAAAATATTTCTGAGCTGCTGTGAGATCCCAGATGAGGTCACACAGCATGAAAATATGTAGCAGAAGGAAATATATTGCATTTTCCTTCTCTTGGTATTTGAAGATATTTTTAATATCTGTACATTTGTGCATAAATTCCATTAATATTTTATACAATTGAATGGCATAATCACTAGCCTTCTAGATTGGTAAAATCATCAATGAGTCAATGATAAATTGAGTCTAAAAATAAGTTTGTGATCTTCAAACATCTTCCATCAGAAAGTTGGGTAGAAAAACCAAAGAGCTTTAACACAGGATTTTTGGTGTGTTTTATTTTTGTCTTTTTTTTTTTTTTTTTTCTATTTAGAGTCTGTAAGTTTATAATCCTTTTCCAATAATTCTTCAAACTTCGTGTTCATGAGAGAGATTCTGATTCAGTGGGTCAGTGTCAGAGATCCTAAATGTACATTATGAAAACCACCCTATGTATCTGTGAGAGCTGATCCCTTGATGAGGCTTTAGAAGCATTGGTCTATGTGGAGGAACAGGCGTAGTATCTGTCAGTCTGTAGAGTCTCTGTGCTGCAACTAGCCCATCAAGTCATCTTTCCCACCAATTTTATCCTAATGCTGAAGAGTCAAATTTACCCTTCTTCCATTTCGGTGAAGAACTATATATTTCACCAGCTGGCAGAAATGGAACATGGTTCCCAGTAATTAGCAAAGCAGTTCAAATGGCAAACTGTATTTACAAAGGAATCAAAAGATAATAATGAGCAAAGTTAAAAGCCTCGGGCATCACATTTTAATGGTTGGATGACAGCAGGCTCTGCTAATTGATTACATTTTATAACCACAGCCTAATAAAGAAATTCATCTTGAAGGAAGGCCCAAATTCCTACACATGAATTTCTTCGAAGTGATAAAGTAATAGTAGATATAATGGCATATTTTACATACAGGAGCTTATTATGATAAACGTGACTCATAATATGAAGCTGGGGACTTTGAGCTATAATTTAGCAATCTAAGAAGGGGGAAGGCTGCAACTGTGATGAAACATTTGTTATGAACTTAGAATAGTAACTCAGATCACCTGTCTAATGTCTCTAGCTGAAAGACATGTAGCCAGAATCGGGGGAACCTTTGATATCTTAGTTTGAGGAGCACAGGACAACCAGTGGAAAGCTGTGCATGTTCTCTTCAGTGAGAAAATAATGGAATTTACATTTCAGGTAGGAGGAAAGAGAAGAGACAGGATCTAGCTAATTTTTTAAGGGAATGGACAATATTCACTTTACTTCATCATTTCTGAGTACACACATGCTGCTCTGGAGGGTTCCCTGATGATATATCTAAAATCCAAAGCGAATATAGGAGAAGTCAGAGGTGAGTATAGAGATGGATGGTGACCAGCCATGGGACAGAGTTCAGGATGGGATGGAGTCAGAATGGAAATAAGGGAAGTATATTGATATGCTGTTCTTCCTCTAATCTCCTAATTCAAACAATTAAAGCCCAATAGGAATTTCCTGTCATAATTTGTTAATTCATTCAATTATTTATCCTACAATCTTTAGTGAATGCTTATTATGCACTGAGGGTTGTTAAGCTCTCTTCGAAGGGGACACATCTTTCCCTTTGCATTTTACGGGTGAGAAACCAAAATGGACAACAAAAAGAGCACAAAATTCTATTGTTCCAATAATGAGATAGAGAGGGTGAGAGGGGAAAGAAAAAGAGAGAGATAGGGAGAATACCATCTTAACATGAAACGTATACAACAAAGAACTCTAAAAGGCTTATGAAGTGCTGAAGACAATAGTTGTGCAATCTATGATATATCAACTAAACAGAATATTATTCAACCATTAAAATGTGATGAAAAGCATAAATAATGTGAAAAATGCTTATTACATTATAGAAAAGTTTAAAAGATGTAACATAAAGTACAAATATGCATTAAAAACAATATAGGGGCTTCCCTGGTGGCGCAGTGGTTGAGAATCCACCTGCCAATGCAGGGGACATGGGTTCAAGCCCTGGTCCGGGAAGATCCCACATGCTATGGAGCAACTAAGCCCGTGTGCCACAACTACTGAGCCTGTGCTCTAGAGCCCATGAGCCACAACTACTGAGCCCGTGTGCCCTAGAGTCCGAGTGTCCTAGAGCCCGTGCTCCGCAACAAGAGAAGCCACTGCAGTGAGAACCCCTTTCACCTCAACGAAAATAACCCATGTTCGCTGCAACTAGAGAAAGCCTGCGCGCAAAGCACCCAAAAATAAATAAATAAATAAATTTATATAAAAATATATATAACGGCAAAAGAAATTAATCAAAATATTAACTTTGGATGTGTTTAGATTGGTAGGGCTATGAACATCTTTCTTTTCTTTTTCTTCCTATTTTTATGTGTTTCCAGATTTCTTTTTATGAAAACAAAATACTGTATAAAAATATATATGACCTACTAGAGAATGTCTAAGTTTGGCTATATATTTTAAGCATATACCATTGCATGTTCCTTTTGAATTTTTGTTACTGATATTTATAAATACCAGTTTCATACTCTAGCTTGGGTTTCCACTAGTCTTTGAACCCAAGCATACATCATGTATCTATCTATTTATTACTTGTATACTTGTATGTCAATTATTTGCCATCCCATAATTATTACATAATAGGAAAGAGAGCCACAGATCTGCAGAGGTTATAACATTGTGATACAGTGATCTTTGCTTTCTTTACCTGGTGCTACCCTATTTTATTTGGAAATTATAATTTTAAAAAAGATTACCAAAGAGCACAACATAAATTCTTTCAGTGTTTTTGAGGGTGTTGAATTAACCAGTGTCCATGTGTGTTAATGTGTGGATTTCATAACATGAATGAAATATTCAGAAACATGCTTTCCAATAAATATTTGAGAAATGGGACATATAGTAGAATTTGAAGATAACCATATTTGGCTCAAGACCCATTGATTCTCAGTCCTTTGGTTACTATTCTGGGCACTAATTGTAACATATTAAATCAGTGGAAGCTCATTTACTTATTCCAGGTAGAGAATTTGTGGTCATTAAGATGGTGACTTGAGCTACCCATCAATAAAAATATTGTGAAAGTGGCGGGGAAAGTTTTAAAATATAAATTTAATTTAATGTTTAATAAAACATTTCAAATACTTGAGAAATGGTCATTTGTATACATTTTGGGGACTATTTTTAGCCCCACCCCACCATGGCTGGGGCCTGGTAAACATCTTTAAAGTAGGCTTAAACTAATTTACACTGTTTTCATCTTAATTAGTTCAGTTCAGCAGGGTTTTATTAGTATAGCAGAATAAAAAATATTCAGGGGCTTCCCTGGTGGCACAGTGGTTGGGAGTCCGCCTGCCGATGCAGGGGACACGGGTTTGTGCCCCGGTCCGGGAAGATCCCACATGCCGTGGAGCGGCTGGACCCGTGAGCCATGGCCGCTGAGCCTGCGCGTCCGGAGCCTGTGCTCCGCAACGGGAGAGGCCACAACAGTGAGAGGCCCGCGTACCGCAAAAAAAAAAAAAAAAAAATTCAGGATAAAGGTTTGATACTCCATAGTATGTGCGTGCATGTGTATGTGTTCAAGCGTGATTGTGTGTTTGAGAACACGTGTGTACCTTTCCATGAAGTAGGACAAAGCATTGATGGCACCCAGGGTGGCTTGAGAGAACTTTAGCCTCCCTTCCCCACTTCCAACAAACCCTTTTCTATGTTTTTTCATGCATGGTTGGTGGTTCCTTAATCATATGAGAAATGCTATGCAAATGCAGCTTCATGATTCATCTCACCTCTTTCTCTAACTAGATGGCCAACCCTAAGACTCAGAAATATCACATAAGTGAAAATTCTGGAGCTGCCCACCCAGGGCGATCAAGAGGCTCTGAAGACTCTTCCTCTAGAATTTAGTGTCCCATGGATGCATTTTTTTTATGATTCTTTTTTTTAAATTGAAGTATAGTTGATTTACAATATTGTGCTAGTTTTAGGTGTACAGCAAAGTGATACAGTTATATATGTGTGTGTGTGTGTATATATATATATATATATATATTCTTTTTCAGATTCTTTTCCCTTATAGATTATTACAAAATATTGAGTGTAGTTCCCTGTGCTGTACAGTAGGTGCTAGTTGGTTATCTATTTTATATATAGTAGTGTGTACATGTTAATCCCCAACTCCTAACTTATCCCCCTGCTTTCTCTTTTGGTAACCATAAATTTGTTTTCTATGTCTGTGGATCTACTTGTGTTTTGTATATAAGTTCATTTTATCATTTTTTTTAAGATTCCACATATAAGTGATATCATGATATTTGTCTTTGTCTGGCTTACTTCACTTAGTGTGATAATCTCTAGGTCCATCCATGTTGCTGCAAATGGCATTATTTCAGAATGGCTATGATCAAAAAGTCTACAAATAATAAATGCTGGAGAGGGTGTGGAGAAAAGTGAACCCTCCCACACTCTTGGTGGGAATGTAAACTGGTGCAGCCACAATGGATAACAGTATGGAAGTTCCTTAAAAAACTAAAAGTAGAGCTAACCTTTGATCCTGCAATCCCACTCCTGGGCATATATCTGGAGAAAACCATAATTTGAAATGATACATGCACCTCAGTGTTTATTGCAGCACTATTTACAATAGCCAGCACATGGAAGCAACCATGGATACACCTTCGCATGGGTATGCATTCCACTCCAAAACTGTAGTTGTGAGAGAAATCAAATTAAATCTGACTCTGAACTTCCATCTTGCCAGGATGGTAGGAAGTCAATATAAGTCACTATTTGGTTGTGGGGGGGGCGGTGCTTGTCAGAATCCCACAAAAATTCAAGAAACATATAATGCCTCAGAAATGAAAGTGTTCACTTCAGTTCATGATGTTCTCCACTGATTTCATTCATTCATTCAACAAATCTTGAGAACTTACTAATGGACAGGCATTGTTCTAGGCACTGAGGACACATCAGTGAGCTAGAAATCACCAGCCAGGCCCCCTTGGCTTTTTGCAGGCAGGCAGCTCTGTGGCTCCAACGCTGGTAGGTTTGCTGATGCCGGGTGGCCTGAGCCCAAGGTCCAGCTCCTCTAAGTGCTTCTCAACCATCCTCCACTGAGGCCTTGCTTGCTCCAGTCATCACTGCCACTCTCTCTCTTGCTCTCTCACCCATCTTTTTTCTCTTCCTCCACCTCACACTATACAAAACACACTCTCCCCTTCTCCCTTCCTCCAATATGTTTCTAAAGCCCAGAAAGCAGATTATCTGTAAGCAACATTTGCTTTTTGTCCTCTAACACAAACCTCCTCTCTGGCAAGGTGGTTCAAAGGTCTGGCTTGGAAGAAAGGGTGTAGGGGAAAGGGCATGAAAAGGGAAAGAAACAAGTTTATACGACAATAACAAACCTTGAGGGAAGTGTGGTGGGGTCTTAAAGAGCCTTTACTTTCCCAAAGCTAGTTCATCTTTGGCTTCCTAGGGATTTTTTTATAAGCTCAGTCTGACCCTTTATGAAATTGAGTTTATTTTTGCAAGGGGTGAAAGGATTTAAGGTCAGATCTCATGAGCTTTATCTAGGTTCGAATATTTGTGTGATTCTAGGTCTCGTTTCTATAATCTAATCCAAAGTAAAAATAGATGAACTAGAAACATTCTGGGCCTTTAAGAGTCTGTTTTTCCTACTGAAGCTTCCTATGTCCTTTATTCTTTATTAACTCTCTATAACCTGGACATATTTAAAGCAATTATTAGAGATCAAAACAACTGAATGTAAGAGAACAGCATTTATAGTTACTCCTGCAAAAGAGACATCATATCTACTTCATTTACATCTCAGGTAGGAAAAGGATATTCAGTCACTGAACAAAAGGATAATCAAACACACCAGAGGGAGTTTTAAGAATGCATGATATTCAAGGCAGTCTGTGATAGTTTACCTCTTTGAGAATCAAAAGCTAAACTTTGGAGCTTTGAAGCCAGCACTATTTTAAAGTCTAGACATCAATGAGCTGATGTGAGAAGGAATATAAGTTGGCCTTGGAATGGAATACAAGTAGTAGTGTGAATAAATGAGGGGTACAAACTCTACAATTTGTTCAATTTCCTAAATCATCTTCACAGCTATTTTCATGGAACACAGCATTTAACTTTGACTTTGGACAGCTTTGGCATTTCTGAACTTAAGGGTGACTATTGATTACTCAAACCCTAAATTTTATGTATTCTTCTTTTCTATTTCTCTTTTTTGCCAGTTTCTGGTTCAGAAGAAAGCCTTGTAAAGGGGTTAGATATCTCCTTCTGGTAAACAATGTATTCCTGCCCTTTATGCAGTCCCTGTCATCCTCACCTGAAACACCTCCTTGTCTTGTTACATGTATATGCCCCCATACAATCCCTTTCCCTGTAATCCTTGGCAGGAATCCATATTTCATTTCCAGTCCTAGACACTGCAAGAGTAATACATATGAAAACAAAACAAAAATGCCTTTAATGCATGCTGGCTAAGTGATTTGGTAAGTTCAAAGATTTATTACCCTCGAAGGCAAATGTTTAAGAGGTCTCTTTTCAAATGAAATTTCTATGGAAAACATTTATTTGCTTTGGAATTATTTATATGCTAATCATTTACATCCAGCTGGATGTGTATGTTAAGAAGAAAATCCACAACTCTGTCTCTGCCGCGGTGGCAGGTAGGAAAAGTTGTGGTGGAATTGCTGATTTGACCTTCTATAAATTTAGCAGTGGAATAGATGTTCCAGATCAGTGGTAGTGGTCACTTTATTACTTTACTACCAGGGAAGTGTTTTTGAGAGGCAGTTTTTGCTGGAATCTGGCTTACAGAGTATTACTTAAGTTTAAGTGATACTACTTGAAAGTTTTTATACTTCTAAAGAATTTGTGTGTGTGTGTGTGTGTGTGGTATGCGGGCCTCTCACTGTTGTGGCCTCTCCCATTGTGGAGCACAGGCCCCGGACGCGCAGGCCCAGCGGCCATGGCTCACGGGTCCCGCCACTCCGCGGCATGTGGGATCCTCCCGGACCGGGGCATGAACCCGTGTCCCCTGCATTGGCAGGCGGACTCTCAACCACTGCGCCACCAGGGAAGCCCTATACCGCTAAAGAATTTAACAATATTTTCTTCTTCCTCAGATCCTTTGTAGAAAGGAAGAAAAAAGAAATTAGGAGATGAGAGGAGAGAAAGAGGAATAAATGTGATTAAAAGTATATTGTACAATGAACTTTTCTAGGTATTTTCATAAGGCATCAATGCATAGATCTATACAATTTGGAGTTAGATTTATGATATTACTTAGATTTTTGGAAACCTATTTTGACTCTGAAAGCATACAATTTCACACAAGAGCCTGAAATATTAATTCACATGTGCAAGCATATTAATCAGCCTCAATGTCAAAATGACCTAGAGTGAGTGAATACAATGGAGCTGAAAGGGATCAGACTTTCCTTTTCAAAATCATTCTTAATAATTAAAAACACCCACTTCTCAAAGCAAAAAAAAAATCTAATTCTTTATAAAAATTTAAATGCATGCCATAAGCTTTGCATCTAAAACATAAAAAGCAAGTTGTTTTTTTTTTGTTTTTTTTTTTTTGCCGTACATGGGCCTCTCACTGTTGTGGCCTCTCCCGTTGCGGAGCACAGGCTCCGGACGCTCAGGCACAGCGGCCATGGCTCACGGGCCGAGCCGCTCCGCAGCATGTGGAATCCTCCCGGACCAGGGCACGAACCCGTGTCCCCTGCATCGGTAGGCAGACTCTCAACCACTGCACCACCAGGGAAGCCCACAAGGTTTTTTTTCTATTACAATAATAAAACTATGTATTGAGTTCTAACTATGTACCAGTGACTGTGCTTACGCCTGTGCCCATCTTCCCTTCACTGTTACAACCTAAGATAGATACAGTTCCCTTCACTTTACAAGGAGGAGTCAGAAATATCTAAGGTATCATGAGTATTATGTAACAGTCCAGTATTCCAGCCTAGGACCACCCACCTTTAAAGGCCATGTTCTTACTTTAGGCCTCTTACAGCTTTGATATGAATATAACATTGAGACCAGAAACGAAAGAATGATGTTAGAAAGAGAAAGCATCTAGAGCCTGTGCCTATGTCAGTAAGGTTGAATTAATCGCAGTTCAAGTTCAAGCTAAGACAGCGCTCAGGAGCCGGTCAGCTCCCGAGCCCAGATAAAACCACTGAAGTAGATAAGTGGGAAAGTGAAGGCAGTGAGGGCACGTGACTTCAGGAGATGGGACACTTCCATCCTACTTCCAAGCAGGTCAGGAACATAAGAAAGTAAAAATAATTTATTTCAAAAACATGTAGTGAGTGTATCCGATGTGTCAGGGAGAGAAGCATGTGCCAGGGATACAGAGGTGAGTCTTAGAGTAAAAGCAGACAGTGTGTCAGTTAGGACTCCTCTGCTGCAAGTGATGGAACGCCTGTCCCAAACTAGTTCAAGCAAAGAGATCCTACTGAGATCTTAATTGAGGTCACCGAGATGTTCAAGGGGCCATCTGGTTTCAGGTATGGCTTCATGTGGGGCTCAAACAATGTCACCAGATGTTTCACTGCCCCCAGTGATTTCAGGCTAGTGCTTGCCTTTACTTTGTCCTGCAGATGAGAGGTTGACAGAAACCAAATAACGCCCTAGGAGGACAAAAGTCCTGGAATCGAACCTTACTAGGTCCGACTTGCTTGGCCTGGGTGTACTTTGAAGCAGTCATTATGGCTAAGCGGATGGAACGCACCCACTGGCTGAGCCAGGTGGTGGGGATTACACAGGAGGCAAGGAGGTAGAGGTTAGAGAAACCTAAATCAGGATCTTAATGTCACGAGATGAGGGAATGGACCCTAGGAGACAAAGCTAATGCTTGCCACCTGTATGTATTTCAATGTGATGAGTCATCTAATAGAATTAGGAGAGAGTAAAATCAGAGAGTAGGACATTTCTAACTCGATTAAATACAATATTTAGGCTAAGTCTTGAAGATAAATGGAAATAAGTCAGGCAAATGGGGGGGAAAAACAAACACTGCAAGAGTGAGTTGAAATGAAAGATCAAGGTCATTTTTCGGAACGGTAAGGACTGTGTGACTGGAAAGCTGGATGTCGAGACTGTGAAAGGCAGAGGGAAGGAGGAGGGAGGGCTGAGTAATAAACAGGCTTATGGTACCTCACGGGTAAGACCAGGGCTTTGCACTTTATTTACTGAGTGATGTGGTTCACTGAAGGTTTTCAAACGGTGCTCAAAGACAAGAGTTGGCAAACTTTTCGTGTAGAGGGCCAGTGAGTAAATATATCAGGTTTTGCATGCCATCTGGTGTCTACTAGTCACCTCTGCCATTGTCATGTGGAAGCAGCCACAGACAATCCACAAATGAATGGGCATGGCTATGTGCCAAGAAAACTGGGTGTATGGACACTGAATTTTGAATTCCACATAATTTTTACATCCCAGACAATGTTATTCTTTAACTGAATGTGTTTTCAATCACTGAAACATGTAAAAATAAAGTCTTAGCTTAGGATGGTTTAAAAAAAAACTAAAAAGAGGCAGGCCATGTTTGACCTGTGCACTTGATCAACGTTTTGCTGACCACTGTTCTAAAACGATCAGTCCTATGTTTCCAGATTACCTAGAGCAAATACAAAAGGAGGAGTAGATTAAAGAGAGAGGCAGCAAGGAGAGCTACTAGGAGACCACTGCACTAATCCCAGTTGAAGTTGGTTCACTGTAGATGAGAAATTGAAAGTGCTGAGACTTAAGGCTTTACACCTTAAGAAAGGAAAACTATGAACTAGGTGACAAGGTAGCCTTTGTTACAGAGTTAGTTCTATCAGAGAATGAACCTGGAGTGATTAGAGAGAGGGCAAGATGGAGGTTGGTGATTCAAGTTGGGAAAAAGGGAGTAATATAATCCTAGAGGGTAGAATGTATTTCTTGAGACTTGAAGGATCTGGCAGAGAAGGTAGGTCAGTTCTGTTGTGGAAATATCCGAAGTGCAAGGACCTCAAGGTGGGGGGAAGTTGTGGACAGCTCCATAGATGTTAGGGTCAGTGGTTGAGCTTGGCACCCTAGGAATGTATGCCGTTACAGGAGGAGGTGGGTTTGAACTGCTCTTCAGTGGACTGGAAAAGAATCTCAAATCATGACCATTATGGACTTAATACCCAAAGTCTTCCCTCTTCTAGATTTTATAAATCCTCCTGTTCTTTAATAATTTTAAGAGAAGAGGAAGTATCTTTTAGAAACAGACTAAGTTGGACTTTCTACTATCTGGGTGGGTAGAGCCTGAACCAGATTAAATTTCAGGGAATGTGATATTATCTGAACTCTAGTACTGTGGGCAAATTCACACCAATGACCAAGAGGATATTTGAATTTTTGTCAAAAATATTTTAACTGAGAGATTACACTGCATCTCTGCTTATTGATTCTAGTTAGTTGGAATACACTATGGGATAAGCAGATTTCATTCTTAACCAAGTAAAAAACTCCAGCTATATATAGCAGCAGTGAAGAGTTCCTGCCATCTTGAAAATTTAGTCACTGTGTATAAAGTGAGAAAGTAAGGATTACTTGACATAAACATGACCCATCCTGGAAAAAGAAACACCAAGAGTGGGTCCTTCACCCTCTGAATTAAAACAGAATCCACCCATATGAAGTATAGTCTGTAACTGAAGCATTCACCTATGAAGCACAGCATAGTGCTACAATGAATATAGAGTTTCTTTTTAAGATAATTTATCAAGTAGAAAAGAATTTATGGACATGATGTAAGAGAACGCTTGCTGTAGTACATTTGGAACTTTTATTCGATTTGCACTATTCATTATATGAAAGTTAAATTCAATAGCTTTTATATGAATAAATTCTGAGATTTTTTCAAAGGGCCTATTCAATGAAGTATTGCTAATGGCCACTTAATCATCCAACTAAGGCACGGATATAGTACTGTGGAAAGTAAAATGGTTTGCTCAAAGCTACTCTATTCACGTAGGCACTGGAAGCAAATGGAAATCTTCAGATTCCTAACTTAGCTCTCTTCTTTACCATTATTATTGTTACTCTTTGTTTTTTCTCCCACGGTTTATACTAACATATGCGCCTCTATCATTTATGGTAATTTCTGAAGAAGAGAAGAAACAAAATTATTCTACTTAATGTATTTATTTACCCTGTACTTGGAAGTTTTTCATTCCTTCACTCTTTTATTTGAAAATAGTTAATGAGTACCTGTTCAGTAACAGACATTGGACTAGATGTTTGGGAAACAAAGATAAATAATAAGTAAACCAAAATCATAGTCTAAAGCTGGGATACTCATAATATGGCCAACGGTAAGAATCATTAACATCAGTCTGGAACTCACTAGAAATGGAAAATCAGGCTCCCAACTTTACCTAACAATCTGTGTTTTAACAACACCTCCAGGTGATCCTGATCTATACTCAGGTTTGAGAACCACAGGTCTAGGGAAAATAATAGAAGCAAATAGATTTACAAAATATTTTGATAAGAGTTATGTATAAATTCCTATTGGAACAGAGAGGAGGAAGCTTCTAATGTCTTCTACATTTGGTTTACAGAATACATGCTCTATCTAAAATGCACAGATGTCCTTGGCATCTCTCCTCTGCATAAAACATGTCACTGTTCCCTATTGCCTTCAGAATAAAGTCCAAGGTTTCACATATCGTTTGAGGGGCTCCAGGATTTGGCCTCTGTCTTCTCTCCAGTCTCATCTCTGGCCACTCCATCAGCACTGTATACCTTGTAGTACACACACACGCACACGCCACCCACACGCACACACAGACACACACCCACACCCACACGCAACCCATACGCACACACACTCACACATGAACACCCACACCCACGCGCACACGCAACCCACACGCACGTGCACACGCAGTGCACATGTACACCCACACGCACATGCACACCCACGAACACGCACACATGCGCACACACAGTGCATGCACACACCCACACGCACACCCACACCCCCCACACAACCCACACCCACACGCACACCCATACCCACACGCACACACACGCGCACACGCACATGCACGCGCACCACACTATTTTCACCTCCCCTTGTGCACAGAATATCTTTCCCTCATGCCCCTCCACAACATTGGACAACACTGGGACTCCACTGTAGAGACATTTCCTCAGGGCAGTATTTCCCAAGTTCCCTACAGCCACACAGCTGCATCTGTGTATAACTCTGAACTTATCACATGGTAGTGTTTCTCAGTATATCTGTCCGTCTCTGCCATGTAACTGTTAGTTCCTGCAAACAAGAATGTTTAGTATTCACTTTAGCGTTCTTAACATCAGTGCAGTGCCTGGGACCAAATGTAAGGACAAAAAGGGTTCAATGAATGCGTTTTAAGAAAGGAGTATATTTTTTCTATAAAGGTTTCTGTACTATATGGCTAGCCTTTTAGGTGTATGCTTGTCCTTCAACTCTGGAATTATTAGGGCAGTCCCTGGATTGGAAAGTTCCTATGATTTTCAAACTTTCTGAATCAAAAAAATTGCTGAAAAATTAATGGAAAACATTTTAAAATTAGAATTTCAAATACTCTCATTGACATTCATGGCAAGAAAGTTTATAACTTTCTTTGGAAACTTTTCTGTGGATATCTGACATTAGTGACTCCCTCCCCATCTTGTCATTTTATACCAATTTTAGGATTCTGTGCAAGTTAATACTTTGTCATCTTAATATTACTCAAAGATTCAATGGATACCTATTATGGGCTAGGTGCTTGAGGTAGAAAGTAGAGTGCTATGATATAAATATAAGTTCCCAATTTAGAAGATAGGCATTGTTAATACTACATACATAATATTGATTTAATACTGTCTATAATCCATGAGGTAGGGATCACCAT
This sequence comes from Hyperoodon ampullatus, assembly GCF_949752795.1. Taxonomy (NCBI): domain Eukaryota; kingdom Metazoa; phylum Chordata; class Mammalia; order Artiodactyla; family Ziphiidae; genus Hyperoodon; species Hyperoodon ampullatus. The sequence continues at coordinate 8,733,167 of NC_136924.1, read as the reverse complement.
ATCCTTGTTTAAAAAGAGATTAATTAACTAAATATCACATGCCTGGTTAGTAACAGAACCCCAGACATGAACTCAGTTTGTTCTGATAATATTGTGCTCTAATAACTGTTTATTGCTTTCCTTGGCTCCCTTCTAAGTTTCATGGAACGGTTGGTTAGATATGTTTAACTCCATTTTCATAGATGCCTTTGTTATCAAGCACAAACTTTTGGAATGGCTAGCAATCAAATTTTACTTTAGAATGTAAACCTCTAGAGGTGGACACCATGTATTCCTAAGTCTCTTGTTCAAAGAATCTATATTTCTCCATTCTGCTATGTATTTACAGTGAGTTTAAAAGATTATTTAGATGATTATAATTGTTTCAACTCAATTTTCACACCATTACTTCATTCCACAAGTGTTGATTAAGCACCCATTATGTGCAAGATATGAGATATGTCTATGCCCTGGAGGTATATAGAGGAGATAAGGTTTCTCTCTTTGGAGAGATTATATCAAATGGACAAAGACAGACAGATAAACAGGTAATTACCATACAGAGTGTCTTGGGAGCAATAAGCACAGAGTGCTGTGGATACACAATGGAAGGACACATGACCTTGATGTGGGGATGGAGGAAGAGTTATGGATGGATTCCTGAAAAAATAATACAGCTGACACCTTCCACTGAAGGACTAGTGAAAGTTAGGCTAAGGGAGGAGATTATTTCTGTGCAGATGGAATTGATTATTTCTGTGCAGATGGAATTGCATGGACAAGAATCTGGAGGCCAAAATTCACATTTATAGGCAAGGTAGCAGGCTGTGCTGGACGTCTTTTATTTTACAATGAGTGTAGACCCTGTCCTAAGAAACATGGGAAACTGGTGAAGGAATTTAAAGAGAAGCATGGCAGATTTGAGTTTTATAAAAGTCCCTTTGGTTACTGTGTGGAAAATCAAAGGGATAAAATATTAAGAGCAAGGAGATCCATTAAGTGGTTGTGGCCCGAATCCAGGAGCACACAATGGTGGCCTAGAGTAGGGACACTGGTATTAAGAGAGGTGGGTAGACTGAAAAGATACCTAAGAGTTAGAATTGACAGGAGTTGGTGGTGGATTGTAGGTGGGGGAGGAATTAAGGGTGGAATCAGGGATACTGTCTAGGTGTCTGACTTGGAGAACTTTTACCAGGCTAGGGAACTCAGAGGATGGATGCTTTTAGAGAAGAAGATGATGAATCTTGTTTTTGAAAGATTGTGTCTGTGAAGCAGATAGAACATCTTACAGTGTCTTTGGACCCTGCTGGTCACAAAGAAATTTATAGGCAACCTAAAGAAAGTATCAGGAAATGTCTATAGCATGTCAGTGTTTTCCTAAAGCTTAAATTGTTATCAGAGATTACCCCCTTTTGGGTTTAGAGTAAGCTTGAAGTCCAAAATTTCCTTATAACCCTTAAAAATATTAAGTGTATACCTTGACATGATGCTTAACAACCACTTAAACTTAATTTTGATTAGCATTCTTCCAGCAGCTAAGAGTATACAATTGAAAATAGATATTCCCACATGTCTTCAACACATCAGTCATCCCTTGGACATCACTTAACAGATATTTTCTTAATATTTCAGAATTCCTGAGTTCAAATTTTAATTTTCATTAAAGATCAGATTACTGAATTGAATCCTAGAATAGCTTAAGTTCAAGAAGAATATTTTTGGAGTATTTTCATTAATTGAAATATAAATTTACTGAGGAAAGAATAATATATATGCTCACAGTATTTCAGAAGCTAGTGGTCTTTTGTTCACCTTCACAAACACTTAATCTCAGTGGGATCCATCCTCCTTATTTTATTAACCTTAATAAAACTAGTGAAGAAATAACTCATCACCAGGTCATGGGAAAATGTCACTGAATCATCAGTATGCAGCAAGTCATACTGCAATTTGCTTTAGTCAGCGCTGATATATTAGGCATTTTATTCTGTTAACTGGCTGATGATAAATGCTGTTTTTAAACGTTGATGTTGACTCTTCTCTCTGTACCATTTTGAATACATAATTGCTGTCCTAGGTACGTGAAGAGCCTCTACCAGTTCAGATGGTGAATCAGCACACTCAACCACGCATCCAGAGGGTCTGCTATTGTTAGCGCTGACCCAGGTTTCTATGGCCAACAATAACCCTGCTAGAGAACATGTCAGCATGCGTGGTATCAAATACTGAAACAAGAGGAAACTCAAATAATCTCAGTCATGAATACAATCGGTATGATGAAAGTGATTTGACTCAAATCCCTGCAAATCCCTGAACAAAGACTGTGTCATTGCCAAATTCAATTGAACCGTATACTTCGCAGGTCTCAAATAAAATTTCATTCACTCCACAGCAAAAAATAACACTTGAAGGACTTTCATGTTCTGAAAACTTTCATGTTTCATTTAAGTTAAAACAAACAACAGAGAAAAGCATAGCACCTAGCAAACACCACTGAATTTGAAATCTTTCTAGGTTTCCTCAGAATCTTTTAATGTCCCTTTTCAGTGTTGTATCAACCTGATACTCAAAAATGCAACAGAGAAAGACAGTAACATAATCAGAGAGAGTATTATAAGGTCTATTAACAAAGTAGTTCAGTGACATCAGCTGAAGGGAAACAGCTGTGGATGCTGAAACCCTTGGTAAAGTAACTCTCCTGTTGCTATTTACAAAAACTCTCTGTCATCATGCCTGTTGTGTCTGTCATTTGCACCTGGTATGAGGGTTTTTTGGAGCAACCACACATCATTTACATGCACTCAAGAGCCACTGCATTGTAGAATCATTATTTCTAAACGCTGACTCTTTTGAATTCAAAGAAAAGACTTGGGTACAACTTTAAATAGATAACACACTACAGAGAAGTTTATTGACTGGAAGATATGCATAACCTTAAAATTTTTTTGAGCTCCTATTATTTTCTTGACTCATGATGCTTAATTAATCCTACTCATTGTCATATCTAACTGTGATTTAGGATGTCAAATGTATGCCTCTGCTCAGAATGAAACTGTCACTCAAATATATATATATATGTTTTTTTCCATTTGTTTTCCTTTCTTACATTTCTCCGTGATGATCTTAGCTTACTCAGAAAAAGTAAATTTCTCTGTTCTTTTTTTCACATCTTCTCCTTTAGCAAGGCAATTACCTTGTTGAAGAGTTGCAAAGTTCTTTGGCCAATGTGGAACTTTCAACTCAACAACAGATAATTATTAAGAAATAGACATGGATCGACCATATCGTTTTGCACCTGATTAGTCAAGTTTCTGGAGCAAGAGGAAGCTGATGAATGAGGCTGCTGGAAGGAAAGGAAGATAATGAAGGCTGGGAGGTAGGAAAATGGCTAACATACACCAACAGTACCTTCCAGGCTCATGGTTCAATTAGAAATGTGGTCACTCTTGGTTGGACCCCCAAAGACATTTATTGCTTCCAATTATCCCCCAACTCAGCCCCTGCTTTGCAGATTTGGAGCTGCACCCCTATGGACTTCTTTACTTCACATCACACTCCTCTAATCTACAAATAAAAAACAGTGCTAATCATTGAGTTCTCTGACTTCTGTATGAGGTCTCTGCTGTTGGCAATATATCTCTAAGGACCTCCTACCTCTAGAAATAACCCCATAAAGTTCTGATGTTACAACTCTCAAACATAAATTTCTCTTTACTTTGAAATCCTTCTGGATGATCATTTCTGCAGAGGGGAGCAGCATGAATGCATGTTGTAGATAAGGCCACTTTAGTCAGTAAATGTGGCCAAGATGCTCATGTCAACAAAAGCCAGATAAATGGTTTTCGGTGACATGATTTACATTCTCTTTTCTTGAGTTCTTATTTATCATTGACAAAGACCATGGTTACTGGGAACGTTTGATTGGTTCCCAGAAGCCTGTTGAGTTCTACCCTGATCTTAATTTTGGATTTGACATACTCAAAGCTCAGCCAAATACCAAGGGAGAAAGAGTACCAGTGAAGTCACTAAACCCATATCACAGAAAGATATGAGCACACACTAGCATAGTGCAAAAAATGTATCTTAACATGTTTTTAGAGTAAGAATCTCTCCCATTTAAACCAAAGAACCCAAGGACTGTTTTATCTTGGAAAGGTTCTACTCAAATTCCAATGCATGGTTATAAGTGTTTTTGTTTTTTTTTTTTTTTTGCAGTACGCGGGCCTCTCACTGTTGTGGCCTGTCCCATTGCGGAGCACAGGCTCCGGATGCGCAGGCTCAGCAGCCATGGCTCACGGGCCTAGCCGCTCCACGGCATGTGGGATCTTCCTGGACTGGGGCACGAACCCGTGTCCCCTGCATCGGCAGGCAGACTCTCAACCACTGCGCCACCAGGGAAGCCCTAAGTGTTTTTGCTCATTTGTGTAATTAACTGTGGAAAACGGAAGTTGTATTAGGGTTCGCCAAAGAAACAGAACCAATAGGATATAGATAAATAGGTAGATAGATAGATAGATAGATAGGAGATTTATTACTTGGAATTGGGCCATGTGACTATGGAGGCTGAGAAGTCCTACAATCTGCCATTTCCAAGCTGAAGAACCAGAAAGATCAATGAAGTAATTGAGTCCTAAGGCCTGAGAACTGGGAAACTAGTGATGTACATCCCTGTCTGAGTACGAAGGCCTTGAGAACCAGGAGCACCAATTTCCACAGGCAGGGGAAGATGAACTTCCCACCTCAAGCAAATAGAGCAAATTTGCCCTTCCTCTGCCTTTTTGTTCTGTTCAGGACCTCAACAGACTGAATGGCACCCATTCATATGGGTGAGGGTGGATCTTCTTTACTTCAGTCTACTGATTCAAATGCTAATCTCTTCCAGAAACATCCTCACAGACACACCCAGAAATAAAGCTTTACCAGCTTTATGGACATCCTTTAGACCAGTCAGGTTGACACATAAAACTAACCATTTTATAAGAGCAGTGGTGGAAGCTATGGATGAGCTCAACTGAAATAATTTCCAACCCCTAAGAGCCTGAAGAAACACATATTTCTTAGACAACCTTGTAGCTAGGGCTCTTCACATGACTTCAGTTTCACCAACGAAATGTTCTCATTAAACACTGAATCAGAATTGAATTCTCTGGGAAGAGAATCAGGGTGTGAGATAGCCAATTTGCAGGCATAGATCATGGCAGAAGTGGCTGGCTCTGGACCCAACAGCTGTAGGGACAACTTCCCAGTTTAGCAGGTAACGTGCTACTTTAGCTGTCCTACAGAAGTGAAGGTAGCTTTCCTGATTATAGCAGAAGAAGAACAATTCTGCAGATCGGGATCTCCTCTGTGTGCTCAGCCTGAAGCCTGTTCCTTCAGTCCAGCTAAAGATATTGTAAGTACCCAATTCACTGAAATAAACCCCTTTCTGTTTATAGTAGGTTAAGGGATTCTATTATCTGTGATTGAAACCTGACTTAAAGAAGAGCCAAGAGAAAAGTAGACTAAACAAGAGAGCCTTCAATATTTGTTGACTACTCGTTTCCCATTTACTGTTCTAATTTAATTTCAATTTCTACAACACTTTGGAATAAGTATTATAATTGTACAGAAAAGGAAATTAACTCACAGAGAGGTGAAGAAATTTACCTTGGATCACACAGTGTAAAAGCAATAAAACCATAATTTGAAGGCACATCTGTCTTATATTAAGTCCCATGAGCACAGTCACTATGATGTTAAGCCTCCCCAGCAAAAAAGGAAAACGGACTCACTCTCAGTAACTTGGTAGGTTGTGATTGAGGGCAATTTTGTTCAAGATCAAGAAGTAACAATTTATTATGTTCTTGACTACTATCTCAGATTCATTATTACTGATCAATAAATGTTACACATCTCTTTATTCTTATGTAAAAAGCAACTGGTGACTTTGGGTGGACTATTTATGATTTTACCTACTGATGGCTCATGGTTTAAGTGCTAGTTTGATGCATCATCTCTGGGTTCTGCTAGTACATCTACATTCAGCATATGGTTTTGCTGCCCATCGAATAAGATTTTACCTGCCCAGAAAATAAGGCTCGGCTTGTACTTAGGTGACCAACCATTCCAGTTTGCCCAGGACTGTCCTAGTGTTAAAATCAAAAGTCTGAAATCCTGGGAAACCCTTTAGTCCCAAGCAAATGAGGATGTTTTGTCACACTATTTGTACCCTCCCTTCTCAGTCTGTTCTATCTGCCCTCCGCTAATAGCTTTCATGTACTGGAAATCCACCATGGCTGAGTTTTTCTATAGCTACTAGTCTTTTCAGAGAGCAAACACCTGTCACCTTTGTCTCCTAATGAGCCCTGTTCCCCTGGGCAGTGATCTGTGTTTTTCTTCTTTTCCCAGAGAACCAAACAGCCCAGTCCAGCCTTGACTGCCTGGTTCTTCCTTGAGGCACAAATGGCACAAAATACCCTCCAAAGCAGAAATAACTGAAGACAAGCATAGAGCTCACTTTTGGTAGCATGGCAACCACTGCCAGCTGCTTTTGAAGCTGCTTGTTAGTGTGAAAGTTATTTTGCATAAAGTTATTTGTTAACTGGGCTAGAAACTTCCAGCTCCCTGCAAGTCCTGCTTTCTTAGATTATTTTCCCCCTCAGGAATCTTTATGATCCAAAAGAGATTTGAAGATATCACGAATAATAGGAAATATCTGCCAGCACGCTTCCAAATGGTTGAGAATGTCCCTGCATCCTCAGCCTAAATTACTCGAGGTTATTTCTTATTCCTTTGACTACTAAATGAGAGATAACAAAACTGCACTCAAATATTCCTTTCCTTCCATTCAAGATAATAGCTTATTCTCCATCCCATTCAGCCAGGTAGATGCATCATAATGACAACTGAAGATTATTAGAGGAATTATTTCATGATTACCCACCCACTCTCACCTCCAAACAAAAGAAAATTACTGGTCTTAGTAATTTGCAATCTACTGTTAATTTACTTATTCAGTTTTATTTCCCATTATTTTGTAATCATTTTTTACACTTTAGGTGAACTCACTGATCTAAAAATAAACAATCCAGACATAAAAAAAACAAATTTATGGTTACCTAACAGGAAAGGGGGGTGGTAAATTAGGAGTTTGGGATTAAAATATACATTCTACTGTATATAAAATAGATAACCAACAAGGACCTACTGTATAGCACAGAGAACCATACTCAGTATCTTGTAATAACCTGTAATGGAAAAGAATCTAAAAAGGAATATATATATATATATATACATGTATATACACACACAGTTATATATATGTTTAACTGAATCACCTTGCTATACACCTGAAACTAACATAACATTGTAAATCAACTATATTTCGATAAAAATTAAAAATAAAAATAAACACTCATAATTATTTCCTAATCTATGTCCATCCTGTTGTCACCATTAGAGTGTTCTCTCCTCTACTCTTTGCTGATACTCACAACTCAGCTCAACTGATTATTGTTATGACTCCCATGACTACTACTACTATTGCTCCTGCTACTACCAGTGCTACTGCTATTATTACTACTGCTGCTAAGACTGGGACTATGACAGCAACTACTACTTCAACATCATTAATCATTAATTACCTCAACATCATGAATAAGTTCCTTGGATGAGCCGCACCCTATTCTGAGTGCTTTGCAGTAATTGTCGCATTTGAATCTTTATCATATCTCAATGAGTGACTACTATTTCTGTTTCATGGGTGAGGAAATTGAGACATGAGATATTAAATAACTTTGACCAAAGTCACAAAGAAAATAGGTGGTGGGAATTGATGTGAAGCCAGGTCTTTTGGGCTTTAAAATTCATATGCTTAAAAACTCTGCGATGCATAGCACAGGGAGATCAGCTCGGTGCTTTGTGACCACCTAGAGGGGTGGGATAGGGAGGGCGGGAGGGAGAGAGATGCAAGAGGGAAGAGATATGGACATATATGTATATGTATAGCTGATTCACTTTGTTATAAAGCAGAAAGTAACACACAATTGTAAAGCAATTATACTCCAATAAAGATGTTTAAAAAAAGGATAAGAATAAATATGAATAATCAAAAAAAAAACCCCAAAACTCTGCGATGTTGCTCTCCCCAGGAAAATCATCCTTAATAATTTCAGTCCTACTAATTTGATACTCTTTCCTCTATGACCCTTAGTTTCTATAGCATTCATATAAACAGTGATGGTATGTTTTTTTTTTTTTTTTTGCGGTACGTGGGCCTCTCACTGTTGTGGCCTCTCCCGTTGCGGAGCACAGGCTCCGGACGCGCAGGCTCAGCGGCCATGGCTCACGGACCCAGCCGCTCCGTGGCATGTGGGATCTTCCTGGGCCGGGGCACGAACCGGTGTCCCCTGCATCAGCAGGCAGACTCTCAACCACTGCGCCACCAGGGAAGCCCTGATGGTATGTTTTAACATTGTTATTTTACTGAGTGGTACGCATATATATTTTCATTCATCGAAATAGTAAGAGGTGTATTTCCCCACTTCTGAACCAATGATAAGCATATAGTTGAAGCTGAATAAATACGACTTAAATTGTTTTAACTATTGAGTCTCTATGATTACCTTAACAAGGTAACTGAATTATTTCTAACAATATCCTTTGAGTTTGAAAGATATAGGATACGGTTTCAAGTAAGTGAAAAGACACAGACCTGCTATAAATAATATATAACATTAGTGGGCTCAATGAAACACTTATAATTGATATAATACAATTATGGGGTTAAATATTGGTATTATACAAATAATATAAATTTCAAAGCATGTGACAACAAAATATTAGAGATATAAGACCCCTTGAGAGATGTTAATTATAATCATCTGCCTGTTGGCCAACTTCTGAAGGATTACCTATTCCCTTTTTTGAAATTCTCTAGGAAAATATTCAATATAACCTTCCTTTTGAATTTATAAGCTTGATTTGGGAGCATGATATCCAAGCCATTGCCTCAATAACCCCCCTTCCCTATTACTGCATGATTAGCTAATTGGCCATTTCACTAGAGCACTTCCCTCCTCCAAATACCAGTCCTGAGTTAATTTTAAGCAAATTGTCCTTAGCAAATGACTCAGTTTTAAGTTCTTCTCCCTTCTATCGCCACTCTTCAGTTTGACTGTTAAACACATACTGAATGCCTCTCTGTGTAAGACACTGTACTATTTAACTTCTGACATTCTAAAAAGGGAGACAGGTGAGGAAGAAAAACATGATGTGATAAGGGAAATATTGTTGTTTTACTTAATAGTCACTATAGGAACAGAACAAAGGGACCATAGGCTTTTTTAAAGGGACTGTGAAACATTACGATACTTGAAAAAAAAAATGCACTGGCTCCAAAATATGAAAAGACAACTGCAAAACTAAAATACATAAATATTTATTTAAATACCTATAGAACATACCACTATGTCATGATAGTTTAGTGATAGTTTATGATGTTTTGAATAATACTGCCCTAGGCTTAAATCCTGATTCTGTTATTTCCTAGTTATGTGATCCTGGGCAAGTTATTTAGTCATTTCTTCCTTACTGGTGGAACATGGGTAATTATAACACTTACATATAGGGTGGTTTGACAATGGAACAGGCATAAAGTGTTCTGACTGTGGCTGTTAGCAAGTAAGTGCTCCAAAAATGTAACTATTATTAAATCATGTCAACTTTGCAGGATGTGGATGTGTGTGTGTGTTGTTTTTTTTTTTTTTAACATTTATTTATTTTCTTTATTTTCTTTTTTGGCTGTGTCAGGTCTTAGTTGCAGCACGTGGGGTCTTCACTGAGGCATGCAGGATCTTTTGTTGCAGTGTGGGCTTTTCATTGTGGTGCGCGGGCTTCTCTCTAGAGGAGGTGTGTGGGTTTTCTCTCTCTAGTTGTGGTGCATGGGCTCCAGGGCATGTGGGCTCTGAAGTTTGCGGTACGTTGGCTCTCTCGTTGAGGCGCACGAGCTCAGTAGTTGTGGTGCACGGGCTTAGTTGCCCTGCGGCATGTGGGATCTTAGTTCCCCGCCCAGGAATCGAACCCATGTCCCCTGCATTGGAAGGTGGATCCTTTACCACTGGACTACCAGGGAAGTCCCTGGATGTGTTTTAATGTTTGCTATAATGTGGGGTGGGACCACCAAATGTAAGAGTGCCCAGGGCCTTGTTCTTGGCAATTGTGGAGGTATGCATGTCTTGGGTAGGAGGAAGCTGGGGTGTGGGTTCTGCTTAGGGAGATCAGGGAAGGACTGAAAGGGAAGGGGATGTTGGGGATGAATCGTAGTCTTTTATCGTTTGCCTTTTTGATACTTGTGTGATTCCTTATCTCCAGGTCAGAAAAAGGAAATTGAGGATTAACTATTGCTTTTCTCATTTCTTCAATGGGATAAATTTGCCTTTCCATCATGCTTTTGGACTTGTGCCTGACTTTTTTTTTTAAAACTTTTTCCCAGGCTTTTTGTTTTGTTTTCCTTGGCCTTTGCTGTGTTATTTTGTCTTCTTGGGTTCTTTCTGAGAATATAGGTTCATAGCAATATTCCTTTCCTTCTTTTAAAAAAAATAAATTTGCTTAAACTTTTATAAAAAGCTCAAATATGCTTGCTTTTGCTTCAACAGTTCAGTAAAATAAATTGGAAAACTTCTTGCAAAGTGAAAATTTCTTGTAGAAGAGCAGACAAGCTTATAATGTAGCTAGAGATAGCTATAGTCACCATTACAATTCAATTTATTTTCTTTCTATGGCCGGAAAAGTACAAGGGCGTACTATGTCATGAATTCTTGAGTGATTCTTAACACATGAAGGCATTTTCAGAAAAGAATCTTGCATTCATTGCCTCTCGTTAATGGCAATGTGAAATTTTGACAGCTAGAAATGAGCTGTATGAACTAGCATTTCAGTTGTCTGGAAATATTAAGAATTTTGGAGATGTCATTTAAGTGCTCAGGCTCTTTGCTCATGCTAAAGACTGAAAACTTCCCCCTATGTGCTTTACTGGCACGAGATTTTTATTTTTAGAACCTGAAAATAATTACATAGCATGTTAAGCCCAGACTCTTGCATATGGAAACAACCCCATGCAATGGGAGTTCCAGCTTTGTCAAAAGTTTATTTGATATTACAACTTGAGGAGAGAGAAAGGAAAAGATACTTTCCTTTATAATGAATCCATTTGGGATTTTTTTTTAATAGGGAAAAGGTCATACTAATACTGTTTAATGTTCCTATATTAGATATAATAAAGTTTAGGAAATATAGGTTTCGGAGTCAAACAATATTAATTTCAGTTCAATGTTTCATCACTTGTTGAGTTTTCCAGTATCTCCTGGTATAAGTTTCCCCATTTGTAAAATTAAGTTGATAATACACAGTTTTATTGTAAGGATTAAAGGAGACAATTTGTGAAACACTTAATATTATTCTTGATACATATTAGGCCAAGAAATATTTGTGACTTTCCTCCTTTCTTTCTAAAGGATAATTCTGAGTTTATCCCCTTAATCCAGAAATTCTGACCACTTACTAACTGTCAGATGGATGTAATTTATTTTAAAGTTGGTGACAGAGAAAGAGAAGGGAAGGACCTGAGACCCTGAATACCCTGTCTTATCCTTCCACAAGTCACCCTTTCCTAGAGGTCACCAAGAAGACAAGCCCATGCTGTGTGCATGCCCCTTATCACTCTGAGGCTTCGGCCCTAGAGCACAGTGCAGCGCTCCAGGGCTGAGCTAAACTGAGCCACGCAGGTGACTGCTTTCCTTGGTCAGGGGCAGAGGTAGTGCCTCCATGGTTCTTCTCTCCTAAACCCTATGTGAACCTGGCTCTCCTTTTGGTGGAGAACAATCTTAAACAAGGGTAATACCCTGCTAGAAAGGAATGCTTCTTCTTCCCTACTCCTGAAGAAAATGCCACTGGCAGAAACGTTCCCCCTCTTTCAACCCCACAACTCCCTCTTCTGCATGAGCCTTTGGACAAAGGGCCGAGCATGCGCAGCTCAGTCAACTCCTACAGCTGCCTGCAGGAAGCATACACTCTCCTCTGTTCATTCGTGCTGCGTCTTGTAGGGGCAGACCCAGTGGGAAGTTCGGTGGTGGCCAAGTGTCACCTGTGAGTGTCTAAGTCTGAGGTTCAATATAAGGAGGTACATTGTGGCCATGCACCTAAGCCATATTTTTCAGTATCACCTTTAATATTAATAAGGTGGTGTTGGGCTTCCCTGGTGGTGCAGTGGTTGAGAGTCAGCCTGCCGATGCAGGGGACACGGGTTCTTGCCCCGGTCCGGGAAGATCCCACATGCCGCAGAGCGGCTGGGCCCGTGAGCCATGGCCGCAGAGCCTGCGCGTCCAGAGCCTGTGCTCCGCAACGGGAGAGGCCACAGCGGTGAGAGGCCCGCGTACCGCAAAAAAAAATAAAATAATAATAAAAAAATAAGGTGGTGTTTTCCCCCATCAGCCAGTTTGTCTAAACTCCTTCTTGGTTCAGAGCTTTAGTAGTGGGTCTGATACCTCCTGTGGTCAGCCTCGTATCCTTTTGGTCCTCCTTTTATGCCAGCCATGCTGCAGTAACCAGCTCTGTGTAAGTGTACCCTGACAGCAGTTCACCTCAGCTGTACTTCTTTCTCACTCTCTGCCCCAGGGCTTCTCAAACTCTACAGCTTTGGATGCCTAAGAAAACTCTCCTAGCACTCAAGCTTGCATGGCAATTACGTATGCCCTGCCCTCATGCATACACAACATGATGTGCAAGGAAGTTAACACTCTTTGACCAATGGGGGAACAGGAGCTGGTAGATAAACACTTCCTTCTCTGTGGGGCACAGTTCTAAGCTGTATATTACATGGATCTGCATATGTTCCAAATGAGATCAAGACCAATTTGCTCCCAGTCATGAACTTTTCAAGAATGCACTGTTACAGCAATACATATTAAAGAACTTAAAATTGCATGCACTCTTCAACAATTCTGCTTCTAGGACTTTATTCTGAGGAGGAGGCACAAAGATTATTCTACAAGAATTTTCATAATTATGAAAAGTTAGAAACAACCTAAATATCCAACAATTTAAGATTAGTCTATTTCTGTTTTGTATATACATTCATTTGTATTATATTTTGGATTCCACATATAAATAGTATCATATAGAAAAAAAAAAAGCACTGTTGTATGGACTTTCCTTCATGTCAGGGTCTCAGTCTTCATCCCTCACTACCATTCTCTAGAATCACTACCCAGGAATGAAGTATCTGCCTGCAAACCCACATGTCAGACTCTTCTGTCAGGGAGCAACCTAGACTAAGAGAAGCTAGAAAGTGGAGACCTCTCTATGCCTTTCCTTTGCCCCAGTGTCTTTGATAACCAGGGAGCTTGAGAAACAGAATTTAGTGGAATTTGAGGATCAAAATAATACTGAGCACAAGAATTTGGGTGAGGATTTTCCTCCCACCTTGGCTTGTCACTGAGCCTTGTTTACCTTATCCACCAGCAAAGGCAGTTTTAATATCAGCCAAGCCAGCCCTAGGAGAGCACACTCAAGTCTCAGGCTGCCTTGGTTTAACCTTGAAATATGCAGATATCGACTTCCCTAAGATGGTGTGGTCTGGGCAGAGTTTTGATGAATAACTTTTGAATAACAGAGGCCAAAGAAATATTTTCTATTTAACTACGTTATTAGATAAATTAGGTAAGCCAGGGCTTTAAACAGCAGCTAAGTTTTCTGTGAGTTACAAGAGTTCTATTTCTTCTAGCTTCAAGTCATTTGGGCCCGACCTAGGTAGGGAGAAAAGCTATGCTGCCCTGGATTCTGTGCCATTTTCCTGTGCTTTCAACTGCCACTTAGGACCCTGGGGAAGAAACCGCAGAGGAGAGGGGCAGATTCATTCTGAAGCTGATTAAGTTTTTGTTTCAGGGCCCTTCAGTTGCATGGGCCCCTTCCAATATGCTCACATGACTGTTTTTATGGAATCTGAGAATTAAGACATTTTCACTGCAATTGCTTAGAGACTGCTTCTTTTGACATATTGTTGCAGGCTGCTTTGGAGTCTTGCTTAGGGTAATTGATTTGGAGATACACTGGAATTGGATTTAGTGAGATATATTTATGTGGTTCATAGTCACTTTCAAAGAAGTTATTGCTTGTAATCCCTGGGTAGGAATAACTTCTGGGAGTTCTTCAGTGCTCACTGTCCTGACTCACTAAGCAAACATATACAAAGGTGCAGGCCCAAAGTTCATATCACGATAGAACAGAAACATGTGAGCAGAAGAGAAGAAAAACAAGGCTTGACATGTGAACTATTCTTCTACCTATAAACATAGAAAATTAGACACAGTTATTCCTTTCTCATTAACCCCTGGTCAAAATGGAAGTTCCCAAACATCAGAAATACATTTCATAAATATATCTAGTAATCATTGTTTTTCTTATATTGATGGCATTCAGGTAGAAAATAATATAACAGAACTCCTCTTTGTAGACCACAACTCCGTAGCAGCAGTATGATGAATACTAAATATACCTGTGTGTGAAGTAAAGTATTTGATGGGTCCTATAAAGAATAAAAAAAATTCAATCAACCTAAGAATAGGCTGAATTATCTTTCTATACTCTCTATAGAAAATTCTGTGAATGTATTGTTATCGTAAGAAGAGGTGATCAAAAAGCATGCCACTAAAAATGTCAGAGAAAATTATTACCAAGATGTTTTAAGCAATTAACAAAATATACTATTTTTCTAGATTTGGTGACATTATTCAGATTTTAAAAGTTTATATACTGTGATTTTTTTCTCATTCGCAGTGACTATGTATTTTTCTTATCTAATTTTGCCCAAACTTTTGTGTTCTTTTCTTAAAAGGGGGCCTCAAAATTATATAAAGCTTCAAATCTATAAAACCTGATTTTTGCCCCAGGTTGATGGGCTAACTCCTTGTCTTCAAGCCATTTGTTTACAGACCCTTAAATGTTTCTTCAATTATATGTGGCACCAGGTTGGCTTTGGACTTGAAGATACGTTTTCTGACTTTGTCTTTAGATTTTGGAGATACAAAGTGTTAACTCACACATAGAGGGGTACTTGGTATCCATACTGAGTTCCAGACTTCTAAAATGACTAAAGTAACTAAGAGTCTTGTGCCTGGAATATTCTGGTTCTAGGAATTCATTTTGTTCAGGAAATCAAGGAGAAACCAGAGTAGTTTAAAAAACATCCTTCAGCCTTATTATCAGAAAGGGAGCAGCAGGATAAGAACCAAGAATTAAGCTAGAGGGAGAATTACTCTTTCCTTAGGAGGAAGTTGAAATTTTAAAACAGAGAGATATGAATGGAAAAATGATGAAGGCTAAGTCAGAAAGAGATAAAAGCACAAGGGAGATAAATATGCTTCTAACGGTTCTGAAAATGTGATTGGGGCTCATATTTGACTGCTTAACTGAAAACTGTACTGAGTTATGACAGAATCTAGCAAAGAAAGAGAGACAAGTTCTCAGAAAGCTTCCTGGAATACACTTCCCCAGAAGGAATAGAAATCTAGGAAAATACAGTACGGAAGGAAACCCTGTTAAAATCACAATTAGCATCTACAGTAAGAATTTTCTGGAAATTACTCCTTAAAGATTGTGACAGTTGTTTGAAATGGTTAAAATAAATTTCACTGGTCTGCAAAAGGAACACCAGAGGACCATCATAAAATATTCAAAGGATTACAGAGGATCAAAGTGAAATGAAACTCTTACTCTGTGTGGGGAAGCAGCAGCTATTGCCTGTGTCCTGGGGGAACCAGATTAAGAAATTTATGTAATTGAGATTCCAAGAGAAGGTGCAACAAAATTATTCAAGGGAAGCCAGGCCGGAAAATAATAGATCAAGGTCAGGCTTTGGACGGATGTTGGTCTGTTGGGAGAATTCCTTCTGGGTGAGAATATCCAATTCACAGACACGGAGGTGGCCAAGACTTATCTGAAAACTAGTTGCTTTGGCAGGACCAGAGCTCACTAATTTCCTATTTCTTATTATGAAAGATCCTCACTGAAACAAATTTATGAAAAATGGTTAGACAAATAAATGTCTGTCCAGAGAGCAGAGTAATAGTGAAAAAAACCAAGCTCTTGAGATTTTGTAAATGGTACTAATTTTATATTGGTTAGAGAAGAAAAGGATCCATTTAAAAAGCAGATTCAACTTCCTGAAAAGAACTGAGAGACAATTGAGGTAGAAAAAGATATAATAACAAGAGAAATGTTATTTATGTTCAGCACATTAAAAATGTGAGAAATTTCCATGTCTTGGGAGCACATAGCAGAGATATTAGTCTACCCTACCCTAGACCCAAGAGGTACATACTATAAACTCAAGAGAAGCTTCAATATTTGAATAGGTTAAGGTTGACTTTTCTGCTGAAACAAATGTGGAGGATGAAGGAGAAATCTTCCCAGAAGGCAGGTTTCTTTGACTTAAGCAATTCCACAGCAAGAGGCATTGTCAAAAGCTTCTATAGCAGGACTGAAAATATTGGATATAGAGTCTTTGTGGGTAGATACAATTTATGTTATATTCAATTCAGCATTGGAGGACCAAACACACCAGGATCAATGTGCAAATGGAAATTAAGCAGTATTAAACATGCAGAAAGGTCTCAGTTTAAGACCTGATAACTGGGGCTACCACCATAAGAAATTTCTGAACTTGCAAAAGGCAGTGATGTCAAAAATGTCACTCTCTGAGAGAGAAAATCATATTCATAGGTTAACTTCCTGCCAGCTGCAGTATAATCATACTGCCAAAATTAATCTCTAAATGGGAAATTTCTTGCAACTAAGTTTAAGGACCCTAGGCACAGACTCTGAGTGGCTGACATTGGATTGATTCCCACCTGGTGAGGTTGAAACGTACAAAAAGTTCTCTGTCTCCTTTTTTTCCTCATGAGTGCTTGAGTTTCTGCTATGGTCTTTGATACCACTAAAGCCTGGGTTTGGTAGACTGCATCAAGCCTGGGGATTGCCATATTTTCTAAATTTTTTGGTCTAGAACTGTTAGAATATTCTGTATCCTATTAATTTTTAACCCTGAGTTTTAATTTATTTGAATTTTAATTCATAGGAACAAGTACATTTGATTTAAAATTTTAATTCCCTTAGATTTTAACTTACAGGTTTTGTACTTTCATTTCTTTGGAAATTTACCTCAGTAATAGAACAATTTGATTTCTAAATTTATGTCTTTAGACTATAACTTTCAGTGAGATTTAATCTTTGAAACAATTTTTCCCCAGGAAATTCATAACAGGAGAGCTTTATATTGAATCCATACTTAAGTGAATAATGTATGTATATAAATTAACAATATATGTTCAGAAAACATATACTGAGACAATGGAATTTCAAATTTTTAAATTATTAATGAAGCTTCAACTGTTTCACATAAAAATGTTTTAATAATTTATTTAAAATCTGAAGTTTATTATTTAAAATATAGTTTAGGGCTTCCCTGGTGGCACAGTGGTTGAGAGTCCGCCTGCCGATGCAGGGGACACGGCTTCGTGCCCCGGTCTGGGAAGATCCCACATGCCGCGGAGCGGCTGGGCCCGTGAGCCATGGCCGCTGAGCCTGCGCGTCCGGAGCCTGTGCTCCGCCATGGGAGAGGCCACAACAGTGAGAGGCCCGCGTACCGCAAAAAAAAAAAAAAAAAAAAAAAAAAAAAAAATATATATATATATATATATATATATATATATATATATATATATATATATATATATATATAGTTTAGTACTTTTGTTGATCTTGTAAAGCTCGAAAGAACAAGAGCTAAAATAACCTAATTTTATTACCTGAGAACAGTTTTAATGAGAAAAATGACATAAAAATCTTATTGAATTTTGTACAGATGATGTTAGAGGAAAGTTAGGGAGAAAGTTGAGAGTTCCAGGCAAAATTTTAGAAAAATTTCCAGATGTTTTAATTTAGCACTGTGTTAGTCACTGTATTCAATTGTCACTGGATGATGTAAATCACTTTAAATATTTTCTTGATAAACTTTTATTTACTCTCATTTATCAAATAAACTTTGTAGAGAATCAAATAACATATCATAAGACCTTGGAGCAAAATAATGAAAATTGGAAGAATATTTTTACTCCAATGGACAGTGTTTGGTGCCAAGACTGCAAAAGCCTCATTTATGTATTTAATAGAAATTGTGAAATGGGATATTTAAGTATTTATAAAATGAAATGTTTTAGAGATTTGGCTTTAACAACTGAGAGTTTAACAGAGATTCAGTACAGTCTTTAGCTTTAAAGCAAAAAATATATCTTGGTTACAAATGCTATGTTAATAAACAAATGATAAAAATGATTGAATATATAAAATTAAATAAAGGAAAATATGAAAGTGAAGCAAATGAAATTATAGTAATATAAAAAATTCATATTATTTTAAATCAAGCAAAACAAAATTTTAGTCTGAATCCTGGATTCAGAATAAAATATTTAGAATGGACAAATCCTAAATTTCACTTTGGACTTACTCCAATCTTCAAATGTTGATGGAAATATCAAAACTGGATGGGGAAAACTGTTGCCCCAACAAGTATTTATGGGTCCTACATATTTATATGAATAGAATATAGCCTCACAGCAACTGGTAAATCCCATAGACAAACTGAGGGCGTGCTTTGGTTGTTCTTGAACTCCACTTTTTTTCTTAGGTAGAATTCACGGTAGAAAATGGGGCAAGGAATACCTGAGCTCTAAATCTTAACATATACATACTGCTATATATAAAACAGATAACCAACAAGCACCTACTGTGCAGCACAGAGAACTATACTCACTATTTTGTAATAACCTATAAGGGAAAAGAATCTGAAAAAGAATGGATATATATATATATATTTATGTATAACTGAATCACTTTGCTGTACACCTGAAACTAACACAACATTGCAAATCAACTATACTTCACTTAAAAAAATAATAAGAATAAAAACCCCTCAGATCTTCTGATCCCTATTCCTAAGCCTAAACTGAACCAGAAATTTTTAGTGGGGAGTACTTATAAAAATTATTTTCGAAGACTCTCAGGTGTGAAAAAGTAAAAGTAAGTTTCTCTATGTACAACACAATGTAACTTTGTTCACAAGGCC
Organism: Hyperoodon ampullatus; assembly: GCF_949752795.1. Lineage (NCBI taxonomy): Eukaryota > Metazoa > Chordata > Mammalia > Artiodactyla > Ziphiidae > Hyperoodon > Hyperoodon ampullatus. Next base: position 8,714,032 of record NC_136924.1, on the reverse strand, counting down.
TGTGTCTACTAAAGGTAGATAATAAAATTTTACCAATTCAGGAGAGTTCCATCACTTCCACTGTGAAATACAGTCATCTCGAGGTTACTCAGTCAATTCAGACTGTGTTTCTCATCCGTTTCTCTTTCTCCTGTACTCTGTAGAAGCACTATGAGTTCCCAGGGGTAATGCCAGTACTGGCAAATTGCTACCTCTGATCCAAATACCATCTTCTGTTCTTCCTGGCCTCTGCTGGGGGCAATTCAATGTGTCTGGAAACGGTTTCTGTAACATTCACTGCCAGAGTCCCAGTGCTGCAGTAGCCTCTGGTTAATTTGAACGTTGGTCGTACATCGATTCCCCCTACTATTAGGCTTCTCCCAATCCACTGTTCTCAGCATTTCCTCCCTTCTCCTTGGGATTCGGGGAATCTATGAGGCTGCCTTTAGACCCAGGCATTGGTACACCCTCTTGGGCATTCTACTTTACTGCTCAGTACATTGCTCAGTACTGTCGTCTTTTATATTCTGGGAGCCTCTCAAATACGTTCTGGGTTTCTATCACCATTTTCATTATGCTGCTACCCACCCAACCCCATTCCAGAAATGTAGAACATATGAGCACCCTTCAGGGATCCACTATCTAGAGTCTAGCCATGTCCTTAATAATTCTCCCTTAGTACCCATTACCCTAACTTCCCTATCTCTCTGAGATAGAAAATTGCTTTTACGCTGTCACAGATTCCCTGCACATTCTCTGATTTATGCATAAACATTGTGCTCTGAGAACTCCAAGGACCTCAGGCTTTGGAAATCATCAAAACGTTTTATCACTCAAAAAAGCCTAGCTTCTATAATAGAAAGGCTTGCTTTCAAGACTATTGCTTAAACCATGGACTTTTTAAAAGGCTTAATTTGAAACTTGAAGATGAACCATGCCTTCTTCTCAGTTATATTCTCAATGGCCCAGAGGGCATTCATAAGCAAAGCTATTGTGGTTGCCTGGATGGTGGAATGATAATCCGTATGAGAAACCATGAGGAAAAGAAACTGAAGTTAGTTTATTTCAAAATATTAACCACAATATTTTACACAAGGCATCAGCAAAAAGGAAACACAATTAGCGGCTTCTTTTATATATTTTCCTTTTCCTACTCTCTTTAAAATTGTAGTGAGATGCAATTCCTAGTAAAACAACTACCTGTGGTACAAATGGCCAAAATCCAAGGTGAGTTATGTGTAACAGAGAGAGAGAGAGATTTATTATAAAGGCACTGAGCTATCTCAGGTAAGCTGGGGACAAAAATGGGGTTGCTGGACTTACAAGACACCTGAAACCAGGCATGAATATAACATCAGGACCACTGGTGTACCAAAAACAGCCCTACCAGATCACCAGAGTTGATTATTAAATTTAGGAATTTTGTAAGTTGGTTGTAAAACACAGTCATTATTAAAAATTAAGTTAAACAAACTTACAGTTAAGTAAATTGCATTATTTAGATACTAAATAATTGGGTCTCACCAATTCTTAATTTTTTTTACTCTTACTGATGTTAATATTATCTATTTGTATTTTACTATTATATAGGCTCCTGAAATTATTTAGATTTATTGTATCTGTATGTTGGAAATACTATATAACGGTGTGCTACTAGGAGTCTCTTTCCAACTCACATTTGGTAACATCCCATTGGTAGTTGTTTTAAATCAGCCATGGTAGAAAAATTCATACCATAGAATTTGGCCAATGCTACAATTAGTCCTTTTTTTTTTCATTAAGTAGGGAGCTGATTGTTAAACATTGTCCAACATGCCAATATTCAGGACTCTCTATTTCCTATGTCTTTTCTCTCATCCTTTTATGCCTCTGCTTCACTATTCCTCCTTTTCCCCTATTGGCCAGTTATCTCTGAGTTTTTGTGTATGTAGCAAGAAACACAGATACCAAGAAGTATTAAGATTCAAGGTACTCAAAGATAGTGCCAAGGGGATGAACTGAAATAAGAAGAAATTCCCAGAACAGGGATGCTGGGAGATAATCTCAATCTATATTACCATATTCACATCCCCTGTTTAGAGCTTTCTCTTGAAAGAATCTCCCATACAGTTGCTCAGAATATCTCCAGGAAGTCCATTTCTTGGTGTCCTAATTGTTTTCTCTACATTCTAGCTTCTTGCCACTGCCCTCAGTGCAAGTTAAAGAGTTCTTTTTGCCAGATTCAAATGGCTACATTGGTCTCTTCCTCTGAAAGTGAGACTTTGATGCAAGTTTAAGTGCAGAAGTAGTCTTTCAAGCTGCCCACAGAGGGCCAATAAAACAGAAAGACTCTTTTTGAAAACAAGTTAAACTCTCACTAACCCCAGGAATTTCAGAGGACGTATTTTTCCAAACTCTCATAACTCTAGTTAATTTGTTGAAAAAATGTATTTTATAAAATATAAAAAGTTCTTTTTCAAAGTTATTTCAAAGACTAGGGACTCTCCTGAGCTTTCTCCCCAGCCAAGATGATAGAAAAATGCTTACTGGACAGAATGATGCAACTCAAGTCCCTCTACAAAGGTGACACATTATTCCAATTACATGACTAACTTGCATATAATCTCTTTGCTTGATGTGAAGAAAGCAACCACTACAGGAAATTCCTTGTTGAATTCTGTCATTTGAGAATAAATTTCCAGAGATTCGATTATTCTTCTTTTTAAAAATTTAAGAATCAGCTGACTCGCCTAGAAAACCATTTTTGACTAATGACACAAAATATTTATTACTCTTCTGGTTGACTTTCATCCCCAAACCCTTTATCTGCAATAGTTTCTTTAAAACAAAAAAATCTGTAAGTGAAATAAGCTGCCAACCAATCTAAAATAGCTCATGTTTAAATGCTAAAGACTTTCTGAATTTTCTTTTAATTCCAGCAATTCTATAGAAACTTGACTTTCAAAGAAGCCATGAACAAATTGAGAATAAGACATGTTATGATGCAACACAAAAACGTATGTTTCAATTTCCAAAATTAAAACTTTTAATGTTCTCATTAATAATGCCCTGGGTCATGTCTAATGTCTACTTTACTAACTATGATATTTAGATAACTAGGTCAGAGCTCTCTCCATTACTCCCTTCCAAATATCTCTGCTCAGTTAATTTATCTCTAAAAATGGAGTTCTAGATTTTGAGGGAATTGTGAGCAAATCCAGGACAGAGACTCTCATGTGCATTTCTGAATCAATAGCACTTACTGCAGCACTGGGCCTGGAGATGGCCAATAAATCTTGGTTGAATAAGTAAATGAATGAAGTTCAGATACCCTTCTTGAGATCACTTTGGACTTCAAGAACAAAGTATTCGTAATCCTTGAGAATAACACTTATATAGTTTCCATGGTAGTTCAAACTAGCAGTTTTTCCTCACATGAAGAAAGAGAAAACAGAAATGTGAAATAGCTGAATTGGGTGTGTAATGTCATAATGTTGTTAATAAGTAGTTTTTAAAATGCTTTCTACAAAACCGGTAGTTAGACCTACAGGCTTAATTAAATTCATATTAAAAATTTTTTTGCAATAATATTTCACAGATGGTGCTGTGTACATCCTATAATATCATATTAGAATAAGAGGCGTCAGATCTGGTGGCTCCTCTTTGAGTGATGAGAAGATTAATTAGTGGGTCCAGGGGATGTCAGTCTACTCCATCTATCATAAAGTTCCCCATCAACATTTACCTAATAGGTTTAGCAGCCACTGATGATCTTTGACCAGATCTGTTATTTCACTAAGGATTATAAAATGTTGACTTTCTTAATTTTCCTATGTCTTCTGAATTATCTGTTCTACTGTAAAGAATTTTTCCACATTAACTATTTGTTACCTTGAAACATGGTTTGTATAGGAGAGGCAGGTAAGTTCTTGATTAATTTCCTTTATTTACCAACTTTCAGAATAATAAGGTGGTGCTAGATCTAGCAAACCAATGAGGTTGCCTTTTTTTGTTTTTAGTATCATGAAGAATTCATGGATTTTTTTACATATGTGATCTGTTTTAAACAGTGTGATCATTACTCTTTTCGATGCCCTATTTTTCATTTTGTACCAGTGAGAACTTCTTCAAGTTGGCTCCTGAGACCTTTTGACATGACTCCTTTAGTCTTGGATAGTTTCCTTGCTTTTGGTGCAACAAGATATCTCAGGATCATCTTGTATATGTCCTGTCATAGACATGGAACCAGTTTAAAAAGGATCCTTGGATCTTTTTAGAGAGATGATATTTAGAGACCAAAATCTGGGCACTGCAGTTGTTCTTTTATAGATTGTCACTGTTTCTAGGCCTTTTCAATATAGAAAGGTATGAAATAAGCTGTTATATTTTGTTATTTTTAACAAGATAAAAATAAATAAGGTGTACTGACATTCCAATAAAAACATTACCTGGTTTTTAGTTAATTTCATTGATTTTTGTATTTCTCTTTCTTATTTTACAAACCTTGGTTCCTAAAGACATTAGCACAATTATTTATTTTCTCTACTCTTCAACATATAATTAGTAGTTTAAAATATCACTACATAATGCTGTTCAATGCTTTTTCATGATTTTCTTTTGTTCTTAGACTAAATCCTGCTAGGAATGTACAGTCAAATTACTATGTTTTAAAGTCACTTGAAATAATTCTACTTAATGTTCATTCATCTCATTTTTTTGATCACCAACATCTAAAATCCCTAGTTTCTAAGGTGAAAATGAGTGTCACTAGCTTTTCTTTCATCTCCAAATCTTTACCTTAGCTTAACTTCTAACACTTATACTTTTCACTTTTAGATTTTCAAGGTTATTAGAATGTATATCTAGCTCTCCATTCAGTTATTGGAATTCGCTGTTTGATTTGGTTTTGCTTTCTGGAATTTCTAATTGCCTTTCTTTTTTTCTTGAACAATTTGATTTTATCATGTCTTAAACATATTTTTATGAAGATCTTTCATAGAAAGGCCTCCATTTTTCGGCTCCACTATGCATTGTTTGCTCTCCAGCCTTGCTTCATAGCTGTCATTCTTCCTTTCATTAATCCTCAGTTTTGTTTCTCTATTTCCTGCCTCTCACATTTATTCCCTCACTTTGCTGGGCTAATGTATATTCCTGAAAAAGGAGTTTGGGAGTTATACTGGACTCAGTGTAAGTACTCCTTCAGATCCATGCAGCCACTCTGTTCTCCCTGTGTGCCTTAGTTATCTGCTTGGCCTCTTGCCCTTATCACCCCTACCAATGGCTCAATCCATTCCCACATAGAGCCAGGTCTCTGCTGCAGTTGCTGCTACAACTACAGTATAAAGAGGCCCAACCGTGGTGCCAGTGCTGGCAAGAAGAACCTGACCAAGTAGTTTTACTGAACCTATAGGTGCTCTAGAACCTTACCAGAGAGGTGGGTAACACAATCTTGAGGTGCTGTGATGTGGGGAAGGCTTGAACAGGAGACCTGAGACTTGAAAAAGCTAGCAGAATAATTCTCTCATCTTCCCTGACTGTGGACTGTTCTGGGACATAGTAGATCACATGGCCTCTCTGAAGATCTCTCTGAAGCCCAGAAATCAGTTGCCTAATTTAACAACGTTTGGCCAGCTCAGAGATGTACCCCTTTAATTTTCGACTCCTCCTTCCCTACTTTACTTCTCTTTCCCTCATTCTTGCTTTCATGGAATTGAACTTCCTAATAAAGTGATGGTCCCTCACTTTTACTGTTATTAGTTTATTCCCAGTCTTGTTCTCTCGTTCTGTATTTCTATAATTTTACTTCAGTGGTGTAAAATTACAAAACTCCAGAGGGATAGTAGGCAAACCTTTGTAACTAGTTTGCCATTCTGAACAGCACATCATTGTCACTACTTTAAGAGACAGGAGTATCACAGTGGACAAGTATATGCATTTGGGTCAAGGCCAGAGTAATTTTTGTTCATTCATTTACTCAGTGAATATTTACTTGTGATAAACATAAGCTAGAGACATGAGATTCAGAAATAAAAGATATATTCTCATCCTCAAACTAATGATTTCTCATGGCAATACACATATTTTCTGAATGAATACTCTGGCCATTTCTCAGTCATGGTATATACCTTTCTTGCACTTTAATTTTTGTCAAAACTCTTCTCAGAGCCTCTGTTCTGTCCTTGTTTCTAGGAGCTACATAACCGGAAGGCTGGCCATTGAAGCCGGCAACACAATCTCAATCTCCTTTTCTTTAGCTAACTGTTTTTTTAAAGCTTTTCCCTCTGCCATGGCTGAGAGAGAAATGGTTGTTCATAACAAAGGCTGGAAACAATGCTGAAGGGAAAGTCACATTTTTCTCTTGGTCTTTTTTCTCAATTTACTAAACCATTGCAACCATTTTCTCATGTATTTCTCACACCTCAGGAGGTAAACAGAGTGGGTGTTGTTTCTTCATTGCATAGAAGAGGAAACTGAGGCCTAGCAAGTTTAACTGTCTGGCTCGGGGGTACTAAATGTAACATCGGGCAAGAATTCCAGTCACATCTCTTGGATCATTTTCCCCAGTGACATTTTAATAGAGCTTCAAGGCCCAGGTAAGAGATGGAAAGACAGTCAAGGAATCTCCGTGCCTTCTGTTCTTAGTGCTGCTTATGAACTCAGATGCAGAAATCAATTTCAGAATTTCCAGAATCAAAGGAAGAGTGAAAGAACCAGGCTCAGGAGTAAAAATGAGGTGTGCCTGGGGATCCAAGTAGCTCAGTCCTCTTGTAGATCCTGTTCTGACTGCTCCCGACCCTAGTCTATTAGTCCTCACTCGTGGGTCCCACTTTCTTTGCATCTGGCTGTCCAGCTCACATATTGAGTCCCTGATGTGTTGTGGGATCTTTTTATTTCCACTCATTTGGATACCCAAAGGTTGTTATCTCACCGCTGCTGGACACAGATTAGATATTTAATAAAACTGTATTAAATCTACATGAATGAATACATGTACACCCTAATCTGAAATTCTCTTTCAGTCTTATTTGCAAAACTTCAGTTCGGTCATTTCCTCTCCTTTTTCACTGTTTCTTTAATTTCTCATCTCATGTCCTGACATGTTTATATTCCTAGAAGCAGAGTAGTCATTAGAGCTTCTGGGTTGTAAGGAAAAGAAATGGACTCTGCTATGCTAAGCAAAAGCTTTAACAATATAATAAAAAATAAATAAATGTGAATAACGTGGGATAATTTGAAAACAGAAGGAAAAGTGAAAGAAGCAGGCTCACTGGGAGCAAAAATGAAGTGGCTCTAGTTATCCAAGTAGCTGAATTTAACTGACAGGCTTGTCAGCTTGCCACCTCTGAGATGATTCAGCTCCATCAGTTTTCCCGTCCTAGAATCAAGGTGTTCAGGATTCAAAGTCCCAGAGAATGAGTCTGATTTGTCAGCATTTGGTCATATACTCAAGCCCTAGCTGGGGGACAACTTGACCAACAGTCCCTGAAGATGACAGACAAGGGCAAGAATGAATCCCCTCCAACGACCCCCCCCAAAAAATTTAAAGTGCTATGACAAAAATAAGGGGAAATGGATTGTAACCACCCAATTTGCAGAGTATACTGGCAAGAGCAAAGAGCTGGAATTAGGAAATCTGGGTTCACATTTCAGTGTTTCTGTTACTTAGTTGTGTGACCTCAGTGTGCTGTTTCATATTTCTACAACGCAATTTCCTCACCTACAAAATACAAAGCTTAGGGAGATGATAACTAACATTCCTTTTTTTTTTTTTTCCTAAAACTGTTTTTCCAACTTCACAGAGTTCTCCCCAGGTAAGTAAAGAAGTTTATAACGTAGTGGTTTTATAGACCTGATGCATTTCCTCTGCTTCTATTCGGAACATCGTTAATGGATTAGTAGCCCTCGTGTCACACACTTTAGAAGTCTTCTTCTTTCTCACCCGTGCTCACCATTCTGTGCTGACCCCAATACCTCTCCTTAGTCCTGGCCTTCCCCAGTACAGCTTATGCTCTTCTGACGTATGAAATTCTGTCCTTTAATACTGCCTGACGTGCTTTCTGAATTTCTTTTTCCACCAACAATATAGAACACAGAAGTTATTTGCTTCTTTCTTCATTTTTTTCCAAAGGAAATTTGTCAGTCAAACTGACAGTAATGTTTCCAACCTCATTTTCCCACTTAGATTAATTAAACCCTTAAGTTTTTAAAACAGTTCTATTTTCTCTATTTTATCCAGAACAGATGTTGACTTGGCCCTGAATAAAAAGTTGAGACATATTTTTCCCCCACCTTCTTCATGCTTTGTTAATGTAGAAACCAACAGTCATTTATCTTTTAATTCTTTCAATAGTTATATAGGCTGTAGCTGAATTGATTCTATGTATTGCTATAAGCAAAATAAATTCTTACTTCTTCATCCTCACATAATATCCATTTTGTGTTAGCCACCAAGTTAAGCTCTATTACAAATGCAAAGATACACAGGGTATAGTCACTACCTTGGAGGAACTTATATCCTAAGATTTTCAAGGGGAGATGAAACATAACAGTTCCCTAAAATACAAAACTGAATATAATGAATGTCATAAGACAGTAGTGATGCAGTGTTACCAAGTGTAAAGAAGAGAGATGGTATCTCCATTCAGGTGAGCAGGGAAGGCTTCATGGGACAAGGGAGTACTTGAACTAGGATCCAGGTAAAGAGAGAACTGACCTCCCATCCTCCCCTCTTGCTCCCCAACAATCTATTCCCTAAATAGGAACAGTTAATTGGTTCCTGACTCCTTTGTAGCCAACCCTCCAATGACTTCTCACTGTGCTGGGGATAAAATCCCCACCTCTTTCTGTGGCTCACAAGGCCCTACATGACCTGGTCTTTGCTCCTACCATTCTGACATCCACCCATCATTTTCTAGCCATGCTGGCCTTCATTCTAAGTCTTGGATACAGCAAAGGACATTTGCTTTAGGACACATGTTCTTGCTGTTTTTTGCCTAGAACTCTCTGTCCCCAGATCTTTATAGGATTGGTGTTTTCTTATCATTTAGGTCTCACCCCAAACATCACAGCTTCAGTGAGTTCTTCCATGACCCCAGTCCATAGTAACGTATCTCCAACACTCTGTTGCATCCCTCTACTTTGCTTCTTTCAAACTACCTGAAATTTTCTTGCTCATTCATTTACTTTTTAAATTTCTACTTTCTCCTGACTAGAATATTATCAATAGTTTTTATTATATGATGGCCCTTTATGTGAGAGAGTAACACTCACTAATATTTGGCTTTATTAGTGTCTAATTTATTAATCTTATGATTATAGTAAATAATCAGTTTTTAAATTCCTCTAAAAACTACTTAAAGAAATTAATAAAACAAAGTTCAAGAATTTAGCAGATTTCCCCAAACTTTTAAATATTTTTTATCAGATACTTCCAAACACTATAGTTTAGGTTACTTTCAATGTCTTAAATACCTTTTAAAAATAGACAACATACTACTACAATGATTATAAATTAATAAACACATTTACTCTAAAACCAGAAATAAAGTTATATTTATTATATATATATAGTATAGTATAATATGATATAATATATTATTTTGTCTTTCTTTTTATTATTTTTTTGTCTTATCTTCCTAGGCTTCCATTAAGATCCTTACATGGGGTTTTGATAATCTTACCAGATCTTTAAGAAAATGGCATCATTTCAGCCTAATCAGGTTTTGTTATGAGTTATGAAAAGTTTAATTCTTGGTTGAGACATGGTTCTGGTTGAGCAGTCTAAGGTGATTTCTAGGCTGCTAATCTGGAGTAAATTCCTTTTTCTAATAAAATTCTAGTCATTACATTGTGAGGCTTTTAATTTTTTTGCTTTGTTTATAAAAGTTTTAATTTTTTGAGACTTGGTAGCTTTCAAAGAGGTAAGGAATTCTTCTAAGTTTTATCCTATCCATTGCCTTGTCACATTGATACATCAGTGTGGTTTGTCAGTACTATTAAAATCTTATATATTTCTTATTAGTATTTTATTTTAATTAGTTGGACCATCAAGAATTGTCAGCTCCTAGGAGATGAGAGGTTGTGTCTGCATAGTCAGCTTTACTCTTTTGTACATTTGGTTAATTTATCATTTTAGAACACTCTGTTGAAACCTCCTTTTACTTGATTATTGTATGTGACCAATGAAGCTGATTAGCTGTGGACACCCTTTGAATCTGATTAATTACATGTGCTGATCAGGCTTTCCTTTTCTTGTTACTGAATCTACTCTTGCCGAGATAACTTGGCTTTCTTATGGACACTTTTGATCAAAGAAAGTATATACCTAAACTTTATAGATAGATATTTAGTTAATACTTTTGTATGTTAACAATTCCTTATATATTTGGATCAATAAAATAAGAAGCATATTCTATTAGACACACTCTTCTTGTATATTGTGATAACTTTTGGTGATCTTCTATAAACTTTTCTTGTTTGAGTATTATTAGGAACTTCTAGACTTTCTTAGATTCAATCTGTTTAGCTAACTATTATAATTGTCACAAGAATTATTATCATTAAACTTATTTTAATGCTCAAACTGTATGAATTTGACTACTAAGGGTCTCTGCAGCTTGCTTCCCTTTATTTCAGCACTTCTGCTGATATTTTTTTTTCTGCTGACATTTTTAAAGCATGCATGTGTCTAGCAACATCCTTTGGAGTTCAGTTTCCTTATTTATGAAATTAGTACAAATAAACAGATGGCCCAGGTCCATACTGATTTTCTTTTCTGCCCTAAAATTTGGCATCATCTACCTTTCAAGGAGTCCTCATTGTGTGTGTGTGTGTGTGCACATGTGTGTGTATAGATTAGAGACCAAAATATGTATACTAGAGAATTAAAATGAGATTTGGGTCACCTACAATAGTTACAAAGCTGGAATGCATATCATGAATTTACACCATTTTTTCCATTCAACATGTCACATGACTGCACTGATACACACACACCCACATACACATATATATGAACATACAAAAATATGATAAAATATATATTTAAGAAGGAATAAAAACATTTAAAAGCATAAAACCAAAAAGGTAGGTGTTTAAACATTCAAGGTGGAGGACTCTGGGAAGATGGTGGCAGAATTTTTAAATTTCCCCAAATCTCATCATATAAACAAGTATAGAGACTAGGACAGCAAAACCTAAAACACATGGACAACATCTACCACTAGGTTAACTATAAACTCCCGAATATGAGCAGGTGAAAACCAACCACAACCACCAAGAAGACTCACACCATTTCAACAGTGATATGAGAGAAAGCAGAGAAAAGACAAAAATTTCTGATGGCTCCAGAGCTAAAACGTATCCAAATTACCAGCAGGTACTCACTGGTAAACTCATCAAGAAAATTCGATGCTAGCAGCTGGAACTGGGAGGGAGAACTGCAGACCTTAATTCACAGTGTGAGCTAAGGGACCATGGTATGAATGATGGTGTTGGACAAATCTGTGCTTTATAAACCTTTGAGAGTAATCAGCTAAAATTCCCTTCCAGTATCAAATTTTGCATCAAGTAAAAAGTACTGAGAGTAGAACATCAATAGGAAAAAAATAAAAGAAAAAGTTCAAGAAAATATTGGGGAGAAGGAACCAGAGTTAGCAGATCTCAGGAAAACGTCAACTTTTGTTTTTGAACACATTTTGAATATTACAGAAGGAAATCTAGAGCTATGATTCTAGGAAAGCTATCTTGATTCCTCCCTTTCTAATACAGGAAAATGCATAACAAATGAAAAGCACAACAGAAAAGGATTTTTATAAAGAGACAGTTTTATAATAAGAAAGAAAATAAGGAGCAAAATAATATCCTTACAGACAATGAAGTCATGCCAGGATAATTTGAACACAAAAATAGATGAAAACTGTAACCAAATTCTTCAAAGATAAAATGATTTAAGAAAATGTTAATAGCCATGAAACAACAGAAATCTTGATTCTAAAATTTTAGAAATTAGATAATTGGAGAACAGAATAAGAAGTAGGAAAATTTGCAATTTGAGCTCACAAATGTAAAAAATTATTAATAAATGAAAAAGTCATTTCAGAATTGAAGAATAAACCTGAAGGAATTAATAAACACAATGAATGCCTTAAGAGAAATAGAAAGTAAAAGGTGAAAAATGAAAAAGACGTAAGGTGTTAAGAAGTATTTGAGAGACAGTGATAGTTATAGATGACAAGCAAAGAAGACTAAACACACATATAAAAGGGGATCTTGAGGACAAAAACTAAAGCAATGGAAGATTAAAAATACTAGAAAATATAAATCAAGAGAACTTTTCTGAAACAGAAGATGGCTTGAAACTACCTGTTGAAAGTGCAACTGTATTCCTGCTTATGAAATAGCTAATTCTATTCTGAGCTTACGTCTTTCTTGTAATACTTTGCCAAATGCAGTCAATGGAAACTAACACTTGCTACTAACATTTTGTCTTTCAACTTCTTCCCCTAAGACTTCAATTCTAATAGGTATATTAACTGCTTTATCTTTTTTTTTATGACAATTTTTATTTATTTATTTATTTATTTAATTAATTTAAAAAAATTTTTTTTTTCGGTACACAGGCCTCTCACTGTTGTGGCCTCTCCCATTGCGGAGCACAGACACCGGACGCACAGGCTCAGCGGCCATGGCTCACGGGCCCAGCCGCTCAGCGGCATGTGGGATCTTCCCGGACCGGGGCACGAACCCGTGTCCCCTGCATCGGCAGGCGGACTCTCAACCACTGCGCCACCAGAGAAGCCCTTGATGACAATTTTACCATGTGTTTTGTTATTGCATAATATGGACCCTCCTCCTTACAGCCTCAGATAAAAGTTTTCTCACTGATCATCCCCCAACCCCTAACCCAATGCCACATATTCTTTTTTTTTTTAATTGGGGTATAGTTGCTTTACAATGTTGTGTTATTTTCTGATGTACAATGAAGTGAATCAGCTATATGTATACATATATCCCCTCCCTTTTGGACCTCCCTCCCCTCCCCATGCCACCCATCTAGGTCTCCACAGAGCACCAAGCTGAGCTCCCTGCGCTATACAACAGGTTCCCACTAGCTATCTATTTTACACACGGTAGTGTATATATGTCAATCCCAAACTCCCAATTCATCCCACAGCCCTTCCCACCCCCCTTTTTCACTGTAGCACTCCAATTCTGGTCTAATACTGTATTAGCCAGGATAGACTAGACTATGCTGTGGTTACTAACCATCCCCAAATCTCAGTGACTTAAACAATAAGGCTTTTTTTCTCATGTTGTGTCTCTATTGCAGGTCAACTGGAGGCTCTGATTCATGGTTTTCTTATTTTGGGATCCAGACCTTCATCTGGATCATTGTCAGTAGCCATGACAAAGGAAGAGATTTACCAAGGACCTTAGATGAACAATTAAATGTTACAGTTCGGAAGTGGCTCATGTCTTATTGATAACTCATTTACAAGAACTAATAACATAGCCCTGTCTAAACACAAGATCAGGAAATATATTCCTATCCTGGAAGGGGGATGAAACAGTATTTACCAAACAACCCTAATGACCTTCAACACAAACACAAACAAATGCTATTTTATACTTTGCTTTTATCACCTAACAATGTTTTAGAATTCTTCCTATCAGCACATTTTTACATCATTTTTCAAAGCTGCATAGTGACCCAGTATATAACTATAATAATCAGTGATTTAGCCTTTCTGCTGCTGGTAAATATTTAGAAAGTTTTGCTATAAGTATTGCTATATTGAACATATTTGTACATAAATGTCTTTGCATAAGTAAAAGTATAGCTTTAAGTTAGAAAGATAAAGAAAGCACTGACATCACTTACAGATAGGATTCTGTTGTTTGAAGCTGGCGTGGCACTCACAGCTGGACCATATTATTCTCCTGTTGGACATAAACAATTTCATGGAATACCAACATCAAACAAGGTCACTCTGAAACCATGATAAAATTAGTCTAAACAAGACCACTTCATAATTTTCTCTAAGCACAGACAAAAATAAGGTCACTGTACAAACACCACAAAATACCAAGCAGCCTCTCTTCCACTTAATAAGACTGGCTGTTGTTTCTTTACTAATTATAGCTTTAGCCTCATTCTAGTCTGCCCTCCCTCTAGATAAGATTAATTGAGATAATCATAGACTTGTCCTGACTTTCTGACAGCACCCAACCTAGTTCAAAGTCTTACTTCCTTTGACTCTCCCCAAAAGCAACCAATCAAAGCTGAAATCCTATAACAGGGAGTTAGAAATGAACCCTCTTACTGAGGCACCTCATGGCTCCCTGTGGTATGAACTCTACTTTGCTATAATGAGTCATAAATCCAACCAGTTCAACTACATGTGCATTCCTGGTGCTCCTTGACTGAAAGTCATTGACACATATAATCCTTGAAGTTAAATTGTGTAACAGTAAGGTAGTACAATTAAATTTTGAGCAATGTTGGTACTTGTTCTTTAAAAAGATTGCACCCATCTAGGATGGGTGAGGAGGTCTGTTTCCTCACAGCTTTGCCACATTGTATAACACCAACTTTTTTGATCTTTGCTGATCTAATATATAAAAAAATAACATCTGCTTCTTTTTTTTTTCGGTATGTGGGCCTTTCATTTTTGTGGTCTCTCCCGCTGCGGAGCACTGGCTCCGGATGCGCAGGCTCAGCGGCCATGGCTCACGGGAACATCTGCTTCTTTTGATTTACATTTCTTTAATTATAACTGAAGTTAAGCATTTTTTATATTTTAAGTCATTTTTTTCCCCTCTTACTCAGTTTCCTATTGGGTTTATCTTTTCTTTTGATTTGTAAGTATTCTTTAAAGATTAAGGCTATTATTTCTTTGTGTGTTATATGAGTTGTAAATATGTTACCAGCTTGTTACTTGCCTTATTTTTAATAAAATTTTGTTATTGTAGTTTTACGTAGTCAAATTTATTTTGCTTCTTTATGGCTTCTGAATTTTGTATGTTAACTAGTTCTCAATTTAAAATTATAAAAATAAAAATTATTCCATGTTTTCTTCTAGCACTTTTAGAGTAAGTATTCTCTGTTCTTCCATGTTTTTTCCCTGTAGCAATTGCCTTTGATCCCCACACCTTCCACATTGAAGATTTCACATTTATTGGTACTAACTTTTCTTACTTTTTTCCCCACTAATTTGTATTTTACTTTCAGTTTCTTTAATAGTTTCCCCCTAATCTGGTGTATAATTACTGTTTGTGACTCTATTTCCCTTTCCCTACAGCAGTAATCCCTGAAGAAAATGGTGTGAAACTACCCTTGCTATTCTCAGCTATGTATTATTGGGTTGGGTTGCTCCAGAGAAGCCCCTGAAACTCTCAGTGGCTTAAGTTAACTGGTGATTCCATCTCCTGGCCATTATGGTCCAAGGTAGGGCCCACAACTTCACTGGAGGTAGTTACATACAAAGAGACACATTTTGCCCTTTATGGAAGGAGAAATTTACTCTCTCTTCTGCAGGAGCTAAAGAACCTATCATCTCTCAGTAGGTAGAGTGTGAAGATGTGAAGTTTAGAACATGGCAGCTACTTTTCAACTCTAATGGACAAGCCTGAATATACTGAGGTCACCATGTAAACCCTGAAGGGTGAAGCAGACACCTTAGAAAGATGAGGGAAGGACTGGAGAGAAACGATGCTGACATCATTTGAATTGCTAGATCCAGCCCTGCCTGAATCCAGTCCTACATCTGGATTTTTCACTTAGGTGAGATAATAAATAGGTCCCCCTTTAAAAAGCCAATTGGAGTTGAATTTTATGTCATTTGTAACCAAAGAATTCAGGATACTTTTTTTCTTTCTGCCTGTTATCTTTTAATGTTTCTAACATTTCTGTCTTCTAATTTCATTTCACTCTAAGTCAGAGTTGCACCTGGTAGGTTATGCCCTGATTTTGGATCATAGCTAATTTCTTGCTGGCCCACACAGAATAGACCTACAGAATATACTTTTTTCTTTTAATTTGAATTAGTTACCAACATTTAAAAATGGAAAAGAATTCTCATAAATATGCAGATTTTTCAAACTGGGCTGGCCTTTAATTTCAATTTGTTGGAACTAAGTAACAACTATGATATCAGGCACATGTCCCTTTGTTTATTTACCTTTCTGGTTTCCCTGGGCTTTTGGGTATGGGATCCTCATCTACACCATGATAGATAATAGGGATGAAGAAGAAGATAGGGGTCTAGGATTGTTTCCAAGTAGAATAAGAAAACTGCGACCCCCTACAGGATGTCTTCACTACTTTAGACTAATCTCTGTTTTTCTCAAAGTATTCAGTGAATTGCCAGTCATACAGGGAGTCCTTAATAAAAAGATTAATTGAAAAATTAAGAATTACTTTTCCAAAACCTGTAAAATGCAAAGCCAGTTAAAATAAGACGTCTTAAAGTTATTTTCTTCTGCTTAATTTGATATATTATATAAGCATAAAAACCCATCTCATAATTGAATGCTACTTTAATGAAAGCGTTAATGGTGGCTTAAAGCTTTTTAAATTTAAAAAGATCTAAAAATATCACTCCATGCTTATCTCTAACACATTCTACTTTATATCAATACAGCTTGACTGAGTCTAAATGACACTCCATGGCACACTTTAGTTCTTTATAAAAGGCTGCAATAACCAGCAAATGTAATCACAAGATGCTATCAGCCCTTCCAAGCAGGAGAATGAAATCAGTCCTAGGCTGGTGACGTGTCTGGAAGGATTGCCTGCCTTCTCTAAGTCAAAGGGGACAGGCATATTTTCTAAGAGAGTCTGAATTCTGTCCTGGTAAATGACCAGGCACCCTGACTCTTGGTGGATTACAGCTGGCAGTTATAAAAAGAAGCATTATACAGATAAGAGCTTTTATTTTTAAAATAAAAATCTATCACACTTAAAATTTTGTTTTGGTATGATATGGGCATTTTAATAACATGTATATCTAGTAAGTACTTTTAGTATATACTCTCCAACATTATATGTGAAAATGCTCTTTCATAGATATTCTATAAATATTTTATAAATATTATTCATGTTTTATTTTCTTAGAAGGAAGATATGTTTATTTCTTTGTGTTAAAATTCAAGGTCAAGAGCCAGGTTAAAGGCATATAAATTGTTTAGTGTTAAAAGTCTAATCTTTTCACTGATGAATTTGAATATGGAGTTGGGCATGATAAAGAGGAAAAGTGAAGTCAAAGGCTGCTGAATCATAATAATAGCTACCAATCCTGAGTACTTACTATGTGCCAGGCATGGTATTAAAAACTCCATATTTCTCACAGAGTCTTTATAATATATCCTTATTATTCCCATTTTTCTTGCTCAAGGACTCTAGAAGCGTTTGAAATGCTGTTCTGTTTTAGGGGCATGTGGTCTTTTTGAGAAGCCTGGTCCAGAGATCAAGAGGAAGATTTTCAGGAGAAAAGTGCAAGTTGGAGATACATTTATGTACTAGATTGTTCAGTAGTAAGTTACTTTCTGTAGTATTTTCATTTAGTTAAGTCTTAGGCAAATATTTCAGGCCATGTGAGCCTCACTAATTTACATGCTGTCTTTGTGCAAATTAGAAAAAGGACTCCCCTCTGGGCAGGTAAGGCTGGCCAGGGGAATGTGAGCTGTATTTCTACCAACACTAGCTCAGTTTGTCGGGAGCCCTTGTGCAGAACACAACCTAGAGAACCATTTCCTGTGTCTCTGGCTGAGGATAATCCAACAAAGCTGAAGCAGTGGCCCTGAGGTCATAATGGTAGTGGCACAATGATGTGTCATGACATTCAAGAGGAAGCTAAATCTCAGGGTCAGTCGATGGCTCAGTAACCCCTGTTCACATAGAGATTGTTTTCATTTGAGAGACTTGGGAAGCCTGAATTTACTTTTATCAAGGAAGTTATAGCATCCTTTTTAGTTAGGAAGACTGCCTTTTAGAAGATAGGGACCTCAAATAGATTAGGAGAAGTAAACTACATTAATATGAAAAAGCAAAGAAATTGTTAACTTTTTAACTACAAACCACGGAAGGTCACATCATGATCTGCTTGGGAAGCTTCCTAGAGAAGAGGTGATTAGGAGAGCCAAAGAAGCAAAAATAGCAGATCAGTGTGAGGAAATTTTGAACAGGTGCTTTGAAGATATCTGGAAGTGGAAAACTGGGCAAGGATATTGGGACAAAAGAGAGATTACATGATATGGGAGCATTGAACACAAACAACTTGAAAAAAATTTTTATGGTACGGCCGTCTACACATCAAGTCCCATCTTGATTATTTGCTATTTGATCTTAACCAAAGCACTTGGCCTCTTTCTCTGAGCTTTTGTTTATGCACCTATAAAAGAATGTTAAGGATTAAAGGAAGCATCATAACAATATCTACCTCAAGTAGTTCTTTTGATGATTAAATCAAGTGATGTATGTTGAAGTGCTTTGTAACCCATGATGCACTATGTCAAGTGGTATCTCTATTTATATTTTACCATTCATTTAAACAGCCCCTCCCCATAAGGCAGAATGTCAGATCCTGAAGGATGTCAACTGCCAACTCTCAAAAGACATAGATAACCACCAGAATAACCTGGTGATCAGGCAAACCTGGGCCATTATCTACTGTTGTTATTATATTATTATGTCCTTACTGTTAGAGAGAGTATCACCTTGATAGAGTCTTAATAGGGTCTCTGAAGGAAGAGATCAGAGATGGATATTTACAGGGGTTTAAAGTCTGGGCTCCTGTGGTTTAATCCTAGTCTTTCAAGTCAGGGATCTCTTTGAGACTGGAAAAACTTCATGATATAAATAGTTTAAGACTGGTAGTCACAGACAGGTAGAGATGAATATGATTCTTGATGAATAAACGATTATTTGATCAGCAAGCATCTTGCCAGATGAGCAAGCTATTGTCCTAAGAAGGCAACTGGCTGAATAGCTTATTTTTCTGAATGAATTTTCTTGAAGTCCCTGAAGTAAGTGAAAAGTAGCAGAATGTGCCCTCTCCTACCCCTCTAATATGCTTCTTTGGTATAAGGATTATTTTGTGCTGATTATTTTTAAGAAACTGCAGACACTGGAAAAGCTCTGAAAACACAGTAGAGTTACACTTTTGTAAGGAAAATCTATATTTATAAAGGAAATTTACATTAGAAGGTGGGCTTGTATCAGGAAGAGACTTATTACCAGAGATAATCTTTTTACCTGAGAGGCTTATCTGCTTGGCAGGATAACTTTTGTTTACCAAATATTTGCTCTTCTCACCTTTCCAGGAATGGCCTTTCCCCCTTAGAAGCCTCATTCCCCTATCCCTTGCCTTTGCTCAGGATGATGTATAAGTCTCAATTGTCTGGCTGCGTTCTGAGTCTCATATCATTGTGGTGCTCCCCTATGTGTTTATGTAATTTAAAAAATGTTTTTTCTCATGTTAATCTGTCTTTTATTACAGGGGGTTCTCAGCCAATAACTCAGAAGGGTAGAAGGAAAATTAATTTTCCTCCTCCACAAAGCAATGAAGTAATTTGCTGGTTTGTAGCCTTATCTTCCTGGAAAATGATAGTAAAGTCATATTGATGTAGGCAACCTTAGTTCTGTTGCAATAACCATCAAGGCCCAAGACAGAGCTGTCCTGCCAAGACTGCCACGTCAGCAAATTAAAATCTGGATAATTTTTGTGTCCTTATAAATGTTCTGCTTGACCAGAAACACACTATAGCCAGTCAGCCTGAAACTAAGTCCCCCTAAAACTGACTTCTTCTACTGAGTTTATGATTAATCTCTCTATTCAAAACTTTACTCCCTTTCTTGTCCCATCCCTGTTGCCCTCAGAACTGAGGAATAGCAAAGAAAAGAGGGGATTGAAAGGGAGAAGGACCCTATGGGGCCTCCCCAGGTACAAAAGCCCCTGTGTGTACCCCATTTCTTGTCTGTAGAAAATAACTTCAGTCTCCCAGACCTTCCCTCAGTTCCAAAGAACAGACTCAAGCAGTTAATGATTAGAACAATAGAGTCACAGGACTCATAGTTCTTCCTGAAGGGATATAGGTAACAATCGGATGCATATCTTTGAGTTGTTCTGCAGAAACTAAGACCCACCCCCACCTGGTGGAGAATGGTGATCATATGCTGACCTACAAGCACGTAGACCTCAGACTGGTTGGAATCAGAAGGTTGATGATTGAGATACTTGAAACATCACCCAGTTACCTCACCACCAGCCAATCAGAATAAGGTCCACAAGCTGATCATACATCCTACGATCCTCTCCCCTAACACTTTTTTAAAAAAACCTTGCCTGAAAGCCATCAGGGAGTTCGGGTCTTTTGAGCATGGGCTGCCCATTCTCCTTGTTTGGTGCCCTGCAATAAACACTGTACCTTCCTTCACCACAATCTTGTGTCAGTAGATTGGCTTTGTTCTGTGCAGGCAAGGGGACCCGAGTTTGATTCAGTAACAAGCCATTCCTCAAATGCCAAACCAACTCTGGGCTTTTTACTTATTTCCTTGTTCTTTACTCATTTTCTAGTTTTCTCTTCTTTGTCCCTTATTCTTTCCTCTTGAAATGCTTGCTACTTTCTCCCCTGCCTTACTGCTCTCCAAATGGAGACTGTCCACTTCATGAAGTATTAAATAAAGCTTGTTTGTATCACCTAAATTCCCTTCTTTAATTATTTTTAATAGCTTTTAGTCTTGGTGGTGAAGTTATGTGGCTATGTGCAGTCTTATTTTCAGGGATATATAAAGATATTTCAAGGGAAAACCTAGCACCATGGAATTAACTGAAACTTCGGACCTACTGAGTTCTGGTTATAGTCCTTGGAAAATTACTAAATTTCCTCATTTTTGAAAATTGAGACCAACTCTGTCAATATGACTTAACTATTTATTTCAGGTAATTCTTTTCCAGGAAGATAAGAATGTAAACTAATGTATAATTTCACTTTTTGCTTTAGGAAATTCTTGCAAATTAGTTTTCTGGGCAAAGAGTTTGCTTATTCTGGCCAGCAGTTCTTCTATCAGAACAATAGATTACTCATCTAAGCAAACAACTCACCTACCAGAAAATTTTACTATTAAGACTCCTATAAGGGACTTCCCTGATGGCGCAGTGGATAAGACTCCATGCTCCCAATGCAGGGGGCCTGGCTTCGATCCCTGGTCATGGAACTAGATCCCACATGCAGGCCACAACTGAGAGTTCGCATGCCAAAACAAAGGAGCCTGCCTGCTGCAACTAAGACTTGGTGCAACCAAATAAACAAGTAAATAGATAAATATTTTAAAAATAAATAAAGCCTTACACCATTTCTAAAAAAAGAAAAAGACTCCTTTAAAACCTTCATCTAGATGTGTCTTCTAATTTTGAATTATTATGCAACAACTTTGCCCAATTCCGATAAATTTCCTGCAAGGAAAGACCACACTAAACCACTTAATCACAGACTCCAAACCCTGTAAATACTCTTCCCTACTCTTTTAAGACTATGTCAAAATGGTGTTCTCCCTTACTGCAGTAAGTCTATTAACTTAGCTTCACTTAATCAACAGGTTCTTAGAAAGGTCTCCCTAGGGTTCAATAATCAACAACTTAAAAAAGAATGATAATAAATATGTGCCAGGCTGGTTATAAACATTAGAATATGTACACACAAAATAATGAGCATGGTGTCTGGCGTATGACAGACACTCCTTAAATGATGGTCATTATTATTACAGGTAAGTTTCAGAAAGATTCTACTCTGCTCAGCAGCCTAAGACCAGAAAATATGTCTTTTTCCATATATAAGTGTTATATTTCTGAAGATCCCACTGGTAGAATTAATGGATTTAAGAATATAAGATATTAGGAAAAGGAGGATAGAATCTTGGGAGACTAGATTACATGTGAACAATGAAGGTCCTTAAAAATGGTTTGTTTTTTTTCAACATGTTTATTGGAGTATAATTGCTCTACAATGGTGTGTTAGCTTCTGCTGTATAACAAAGTGAATCAGCCATATGTATACACATATCCCCATAAGCCCTCCCTCTTCTGTCTCCCTCTCATCCTCCCTATCCCACCCCTCTAGATGGTCACAAAGCACCGAGCTGATCTCCCAGTGCTATGTGGCTGCTTCCTACCAGCCACCCATTCTATAATTGGTAGTGTATATATGTCCATGCCACTCTCTCACCTCGTCCCAGCCCAACCCTCCCCTCCCTGGGTCCTCAAGTCCACTCTCCACGTCTGCATCTTTATTTCTGTCCTGTCCCTAGGTTCTTCAGAACCATTTTTATTTTTTTTTTTACATTCCATATATATGTGTTAGCATATGGTATTTGTTTTTCTCTTTCTGACTTAATTCACTATGTATGACAGACTCTAGGTCCGACCACCTCACTACAAATAACTCAATTTCATTTCTTTTTATGGCCGAGTAATATTCCATTGTATATATGTGCCACATCTTCTTTACCCATTCATCTGTCAATGGACGCTTAGGTTGTTTCCATGTCCTGGCTATTGTAAATAGTGCTGCAATGAACATTGTGGTACATGACTCTTTTTGAATTATGGTTTTCTCAGGGTATATGCCCAGCAGTGATATTGCTGGGCTATATGGTAGTTCTATTTTTAGTTTTTTAAGGAACCTCCATACCGTTCTCCATAGTGGCTGTATCAATTTACATTCCCATCAACAGTACAAGAGGGTTCCCTTTTCACCACACCCTCTCCAGCATTTATTGTTTGTAGACTTTTTGATGATGGCTATTCTGACTGGTGTGAAATGATACCTCATTGTAGTTTTGATTTGCATTTCTCTAATGATTAGTGATGTTGAGCATCCTTTCATGTGTTTGTTGGCAATCTGTATATCTTCTTTGGAGAAATGTCTGTTTAGGTCTTCTGCCCATTTTTGGATTGTGTTGTTTTTTTTTGATGTTGAGCTGCTTGTATATTTTGGAGATTAATCCTTTGTCAGTTGCATCTTTTGCAAATATTTTCTCCCATCCTGAGGGTTGTCTTTTCGTCTTGTTTATGGTTTCCTTTGCTGTGCAAAAGCCCTGAACTTTCATTAGGTCCCATCTGTTTATTTTTGTTTTTACTTCCATTTCTCTAGGAGGTGGGTCAAAAAGGATCTTGCTGTGATTTACGTCAAAGAGTGTTCTGCCTATGTTTTCCTCTAAGAGTTTGATAGTGTCTGGTCTTAAATTTAGGTCTTTAATTCATTTTGAGTTTATTTTTGTGTATGGTGTAAGGGAGTGTTCTAATTTCATTCTTTTACATGTAGCTATCCAGTTTTCCCAGCACCACTTACTGAAGAGACTGTCTTTTCTCCATTGTATATTCTTGCCTCCTTTATCAAAGATAAGGTGACCATATATGCGTGGGTTTACCTCTGGGCTTTCTATCCTGTTCCATTAATCTATCTTTCTGTTTTTGTGCCAGGACCATACTCGCTTGATTACTGTAGCTTTGTAGTATAGTCCAAAGTCAGGGAGCCTGATTCCTCCAGCTCCGTTTTTCTTTCTCAAGATTGTTTTGGCTATTTGGGGTCTTTTGTGCTTCCATACAAATTATGAAATTTTTTGTTCTAGTTCTATGAAACCTGCCATTGGTAGTTTCATAGGGATTGCGTTGAATCTGCAGATTGCTTTGGGTAGTATTGTCATTTTCACAATGTTGATTTTTCCAATCTAAGAACATGGTATATCTCTCCATCTGTTTGTATCATCTTTAATTTCTTTCATCAGTGTCTTATAGTTTTCTGCATACAGGTCTTTTGTCTCCATAGGTAGGTTTATTCCTAGGTATTTTATTCTTTTTGTTGCCATGGTAAATGGGAATGTTTCCTTAATTCTCTTTCAGATTTTTCATCATTAGTGTATAGGAATGCCAGAGATTTCTGTGCATTAATTTTGTATCCTACTACTTTACCAAATTCATTGATTAGCTCTAGTAGTTTTCTGGTAGCATCTTTAGGATTCTCTATGTATAGTATCATGTCATCTGCAAACAGTGACAGCTTTACTTCTTCTTTTAAGAATTGGATTCCTTTTATTTCTTTTTCTTCTCTGATTGCTGTGGATAAAACTTCCAAAACTATGTTGAATAATAGTGGTGAGAGTGGGCATCCTTGTCTTGTTCTTGATTTTAAAGGAAATGTTTTCAGTTTTTCACCATTGAGAACGATGTTGGCTGTGGGTTTGTCATATACGGCCTTTATTATGTTGAGGTAAGTTCCGTCTATGCTGACTATCTGGAGGGTTTTTACCATAAATGGGTGTTGAATTTTGTGAAAAGCTTTTTCTGCATATGTTGAGATGATCATATGGTTTTTATTCTTCAATTTGTTAATATGGTGTATCACATTGATTGAGTTGTGTATCTTGAAGAATCCTTGCATTCCTGGAATAAACCCCACTTGATCATGGTGTATGATCCTTTTAATGTGCTGTTGGATTCTGTTTGCTAGTATTTTGTTGAGGATATTTGCATCTATGTTCACCAGTGATATTGGCCTGTAGTTTTCTTTCTTTGTGACATCCTTGTCTGGTTTTGGTATCAGGGTGATGGTGGCCTCGTAGAATGAGTTTGGGAGTGTTCCTCCCTCTGTTATATTTTGGAAGAGTTTGAGAAGGATAGGTATTAGCTCTTCTCTAAATGTTTGATAGAATTCGCCTGTGAAGCCATCTGGTCCTGGGCTTTTGTTTGTTGGAAGATTCTTAATCACAGTTTCAATTTCAGTACTTGTGATTGATCTTTTTATATTTTCTCTTTCTTCCTGTTTCAATCTCAGAAGGTTGTGCTTTTCTAAGAATTTGTCCATTTCTTCCAGGTTTCCATTTTATTGGCATATAGTTGCTTGTACTAATCTCTCATGATCCTTTGTATTTCTGCAGTGTCAGTTGTTACCTCTCTTTTTTCATTTCTAATTTGATCGATTTGAGTCTTCCCCCTTTTTTTCTTGATGAGTCTGGCTAATGGTTTATCAATTTTGTTTACCTTCTCAAAGAACCAGCTTTTAGTTTTATTGATCTTTGCTATCATTTCCTTGATTTCTTTTTCATTTATTTCTGATCTGGTCTTTATAATTTCTTTCCATCTGCTAACTTTGGATATTTTTCTTCCTCATCCTCTGATTGCTTTAGGTGTAAGGTTAGGTTGTTTATTTGAGATTTTTCTTGTTCCCTGAGGTAGAACTGTATTGCTACAAACTTCCCTCTTAGAACTGCTTTTGCTGCATCCCATAGGTTTTGGGTCCTCGTGTTTTCATTGTCATTTGTTTCTAGGTATTTTTTGATTTCTTGGTTATTAAGTAGTGTATTGTTTAGCCTCCATGTGTTTGTATTTTTTGCAGTTTTTTTCCTGTAATTGATATCTAGTGTTATAGCATTGTGGTTGGAAAAGATACTTGATATGATTTCAGTTTTCTTAAATTTACCAAGGCTTGATTTGTGACCCAAGATCTGGTCTATTCTGCAGAATGTTCCATGAGCACTTGAGAAGAAAGCGTATTCTGTTGTTTGTGGATGGAATGTCCTATAAATATCAATTAAGTCCATCTTTTTTAATCTGTCATTTAAATCTTGTGTTTCCTTATTTATTTTCATTTTGGATGATCTGTCCATTGGTGAAAGTGGGGAGTTAAAGTCCTCTACTATGATTGTGTTACTGTTGATTTCTCCTTTTATGGCTGTTAGCATTTGCCTTATGTATTGCGGTGCTCCTATGTTGGGTGCATAGATATTTACAATTGTTATATCTTCTTCTTGGATTGATCCCTTGATCATTATGTAGTGTCCTTCCTTGTCTCTTATAACATTCTTTATTCTAAAGTCTATTTTTTCTGATATGAAAACTGCTACTCCAGCTTTCTTTTGATTTCCATTTGCATGGAATATCTTTTTCCATCCCCTCACTTTCAGTCTGTATGTGTCCCTAGGTCTGAAGTGGGTCTCTTGTGGACAGTATATATACAGGTCTTGTTTTTGTATCCATTCAGCCAGTCTATGTCTTTTGGTTGGAGCATTTAATACATTTACATTTAAGGATACGTATGTTCCTATTACCATCTTAATTGTTTTGGGTTTGTTTTTGTAGGTCTTTTCCTCCTCTTGTGTTTCCTGCCTAGAGAAGTTCCTTTAGCATTTGTTGTAAAGCTGGTTTGGTGGTGCTGAATTCTCTTATCTTTTGCTTGTCTCTAAAGCTTTTAATTTCTCCATTGAATCTGAATGAGATCCTTGCTGGGTAGAGTAATCTTGGCTGTAGGTTTTTCCCTTTCATCACTTTAAATATGTCCTACCACACCCTTCTGGCTTGCAGAGTTTCTGCTGAAAGATCAGCTGTTAACCTTATGGGGATTCCCTTGTATGTTATTTGTTGCTTTTCCCTTGCTTTTAATATTTTTTCTTTGTATTTAATTTTTGATAGTTTGATTAATATGTTTCTTGGTGTGTTTCTTCTTGTATTTATCCTGTATGGGACTCTCTGTGCTTCCTGGACTTGACTATTTCCTTTCCCATTTTAGGGCAGTTTTCAACTATGATCTCTTCAAATATTTTCTCAGTCCCTTTCTCTTTCATTTCTTCTTCTGGGACCCCTATAGTTCAAATGTTGGTGTGTTTAATGTTGTCCCATAGGTCTCTGAGACTGTCCTCAATTCTTTTCATTCTTTTTTCTTTATTCTGCTCTGCAGTAGTTATTTCCACTATTTTATCTTCCAGGTCACTTATCCGTTCTTCTGCCTCAGTTATTCTGATATTGATTCCTTCTAGAGAATTTTTAATTTAATTTATTGTGTTGTTCAACATTGTTTGTTTGCTCTTTAGTTCTTCTAGGTCCTTGTTAAATGTTTCTTGTATTTTCTCCATTCTATTTCCAAGATTTTGGATCATCTTTACTATCATTACTCTGAATTTTTTTTCAGGTAGACTACTTATCTCCTCTTCATTTGTTTGGTCTGGTGGGTTTTTAACCTTGCTCCTTCATCTGCTGGGATTTCTCTGTCTTCTCATTTTGTTTAACTTACTGTGTTTGAGATCTCCTTTTTGCAGACTGTACATCTGTAGTTCCTGTTGTTTTTGGTGTCTGCCCCCAGTGGGTAAGGTTGTGCAGTGGGTTGTGTAGGCTTCCTGGTGTTGGGGACTGGTGCCTGTGTTCTGATGGGTGAGGCTGGATCTTGTCTTTCTGGTGGGCAGGACTGCGTCCAGTGGTGTCATTTGGGTGTCTGTGAACTTATTATGATTTTAGGCAGCCTCTCTGCTAATGCATGGGGTTGTGTTCCTGTCTTGCTAGTTGTTTGGCATGGGGTGTCCAGCACTGGACCTTGCTGGTCGATGAGTGGATCTGGGTCTTAGCGTTGAGACAGAGATCTCTGGGAGAGCTCTTGCCAATTGATATTATGTTGAGCCAGAAGGTCTCTGGTGGACCAGTGTCCTGAATTCGGCTCTCCCAGCTCAGAGGCTCAGGTTTGACAGTTGGCCAGAGCACCAAGACCCTGTCAGCCACATGGCTGGAGAAGATGGGATGAGTTGGGTGTCAGCCACTGCCCTGTTGTAGCTATGTCTCAGCTGTCTCCAAAGGTTACCCAGATACATTGGGTTATTCCACCATTCCTCAGAACTTGCAGATGCCAGTCTTGGATTTATAGATGTCCTCCTGATACTCTTCATTGAATCACCTTGCATTCACGGTGGTGAAAAATATGCTAATAGTGTTGGTTCTCTTCAGTTCAGAGACTGGGACAATCTGAGCCTTCATGTGGCCAAGTCAGGAGCAGCTGGACAATGGTCCCAAAGTGATAACATGTCACATTCCAACAAGGTTTTCCGCAGTGCCCAAGCAGTAATCCCAAGCAGCTGCTCTGCTCAGCAGCAGCACTCTGACCTGGGAACTTGCTGGAACCCTCAAACGAGGATTTCTGCTGGCCCTAGAACCTGACTTGCCCATCCAGACAAGGAACTGAGGAGAGAATCTCCCGGCCCCGTCTCACCAGAGGAGCAGACACCTGGAAGCTGCATGGCCAACAGCACAGGAGCTGAGAGGTGGGTGGGTGGGGCTGACAGCCTCCCAAGAAAAGCCACAATCACGTGGAGGGTTCACGTGCTACCGTCCAGGTGGGGGGAATTAATTCAGAGCTGAGGCTGAAGGTAGTTCCTGGCCCACCCTGCCTGGAAAGCCTGGCTTTTTTTTTTTAACATTTGCCAAAATAAAACAATGGTAACATATAATACATGCACTAAATTACAAGAGTTATACTTGTATTTGCATGTTTTAAATACAAGAAATTTCCGGTTACCAATCCCAGATGCCTAGAAGAAAAACCAAATTTTATTTCTCAGTTTCAAGGAGGTAATATTCATTTCACTTGGTTGAATACAATATGCTATTCAGAATTATCCAGACTCAAGGTTAAGGCCACAATCTTCCAGACTGACAATTCAGTTCAAGACTTGACACCAACTGCAAGTTTGGGGATTTCCCAAAACTATCATCAGTTTCAATAATTCACTAGAATGACTCACAGAATTTAGGAAAAAGGTATACCTGTGATTATAATTTTATTATAGCCAAAGGATACAAATCAAAACCAGCCAAAGGAAGAGATGCACAGAGCTGAATCTGGGATTGGGCAGGCTCCAAATGTGAAGCTTCTGTGTCCTCAGGGACATCTTACCCTTCCCAGCATCGAGATGTGATAATACGTACATGAAGTTTTGCCAACCCAGGAAGTTCATCTGAGCCTCAGTTTCCAGAGTTTTTACTGATACCTTATTACGTAGGTGTGATTGAAGTACTGTCCATGTGGTTGTACTAAGTGTCTACTCCTTTCCATTCCCCAGAGTTCAGGCTGATAACCCATGGCTCAAAGTCTCAATCCTTTCATCAGATGGTTGGTGTCTGAGTGTGCCCAGACTCCATCTCAAGTCATCTTGCTAACATAAAGTATCCAGGGTGATGGAGACACCTCATTACCATAAAATATCAGGTGTGGTCTGAGAGACCCACCATGAATAAGAAAATTGCTCTTATTACATGGGAAATTCCACGGATTTAGAGTTTACTTCCCAGGAGCAGGGACAAGGACAGACTGCTCTTTGGGTAAAGTTAATTCTTCACTATGCATATGCTTAATACTAATATTTATAAATTGTTGAGCACCTACAATGTGGCAAATACTTTATATATTATTTCTAATTCTCACTAGGATTACTATGATAAAATCTTATGTCACATTTTGATAGTTAAGAAACTAAATGTTTTACCTTACCCAAGACTGTAATCTAGTATGTAGCTAACCTATAATTAGAAGCCTGATCTGTCTAGCTTCAAAGATCACACCCTTTCTACTATCTCTAGCTTCATTTTATTGTCAATAAATATAAACAGACACTATATGTTCCACCATGATCCCCATTCCAACATCTCCTATGGCTGCTCAACCATCCAAATATTCAATACCTTTCTGCCTTTTTTTTAAAGGTAAAAATACCTAAGTTATACTCCATAGATAAGAACTTGGAGTGATAACAATATACTGTAAATTATTGCAGGTAAGGGAAAGTGCATATGTAGTAAAATTTAAGAGATGCATTTTTCAGTGTTCTCTGATTGTAAGGAACAGAAAACACAACTGGATAACCTGCTAAAGGAAATTTCTTGGAAAGCTATGAAGTAATTCACAGAATTAAAGAAGACGCCAAGGAACCAAGTATTAAAATTCCCTGGGCAGAGGGGCCATTGGTTTAGTTTGAGTTACGTCCCTATATCTTGACAGCCACGAGCAGTCTTCACGAAAAGGAAGAGGGGTAATTCCCCATAGAAAAATCAAAGTGCTGCTATTGTAAGGAGGAGGAATGTATGCTTAAGGGAAGGAAAAAAAAAAAGAAAAAGAGATTTTATCACCAAGGGGAATTAGTAATAATGGAAGTATATACACACAAACAAGAGAGACAATAATCACACACTCCATGGAAAGATTAAAGAAAAAAAAAAAGCCCTAACTTTTATGTACACAGAACAAATTAAAGAAAAGACTCACAGTATTAGGTTAGTGGTAGTGGAGAAATTGGCTTAGATAAATGAAGTTCTGAATTACTAAAATATACCAAAACTTGAACTGCTTTGTCTGATTTTTCCATGGTGCTTTAAAATATAAAATCATGTCAGTAGTGAGTGTGCCACAAAGGAGATAGCATCACACCTCCCTTAATAAATATATAATGTACATAAAAGCAGGGTGCTTGCTAAGAAAATATAGTCTTATGATACACCCTCCCTCCCCAGTTTCCATTTCTACCAGGGTTGCTGTTCTGTGTAGTGGATTCATTGCAAAAACTGTCTCAATTTCTACCCATCTCTCTGCCACCCTTTTGGAGATATGACTTTCCAGTTCCTTCCATGGAGACCTAGAGTCTGTCTCCCAGCCTTGGCCCCAGGCTATAGACTTGTGGCTTGCTTTGGTCATAAGTATGTTGTCATAAGCCAAGTAATTCCAGTTCTGAGCCTAGGTCTCAAGGGGTCTTGTACACTTCTGCTTGCTTTCTTGGATTCTTGCCACCACAATGAGAGTAAGTCCCTTTAGCCTGCTAAAGGGAAGTGAGAAAACCTTGGGGGTGAGCAGAGTGGCTCCTGCTGGGGCCATCCTAGGAGAACCAGCTCCTAGCTGGCCTTCCAATTGGCTGAAGAAGCAGAAGCAAGACCAATTCCGATTGGCTGAGCCCAGCTGAGATCTGCAGTACACCAGCCAAGTGCTGTACTCGTAACAACAGAAATCAATGCTTACTGTTGTATGCTTCTCTGAAGTGTCGTGTTTGTTATTTACAGGGCAATATTGTGGCCATGGGTAACTGATTTGCCTCCTGCTGTCTAGCAGCTACTGAGAGGGAAGAATCAGAGGCCTGCTCTGGTTAGTCCATGTTTTCTCTTGCCAATACTCACAAATAAATAAAAAATGAGAAGTAAATTTTACTATATGACCATCATGTTTTCATGAAGCATTAAGAGGAACACAGGCAAACCAACTAAATTTTACAAAGCCAACTTTCATGTACAAACACATAACCACAGCCTAAATTTACTTGATCACTGTCAACTTTCCTCTACACTTTGTGGTTTCCTAGACCCAGGCACAATGTTTACTTAAAATAAAATTCTCATTAGTAGGTATCTTAAAAACATATAGCTGTGAGTACATTTTTAAAGAGATATTTTCATTAAAAATTATTTGCTTATATGATAAGTATAAAAACTGTTCCTTTCTGGGCTTCCCTGGTGGCGCAGTGGTTGAGAGTATGCCTGCCGATGCAGGGGACGCGGGTTCCTGCCCAGGTCTGGGAGGATCCCACATGCCGTGGAGCGGCTGGGCCTGTGAGCCATGGCCGCTGGACCTGCGCATCCGGAGCCTGTGCTCCGCAGCGGGAGAGGCCACAATGGTGAGAGGCCCGTGTACCAAAACAAACAAACAAAAAACTGTTCCTTTCTAGTCCAGACAACAAGCCAAAAGAACCTCCTCAAGCTTGGAAATTACTTTTCCTGAAATAAAAAAAACCATATGAAACTTGAAATCAGAGCTGAGAATTAAAACTTTAAAATTTCCAGGTGATATTTATTAATATCTATTGCATGCTAATGGGACATTCAGAACTATATATACCCATATACTTCCATCTTATTTTTATAGATCTTGGACTCAGCTTCTTTTTTTAGGTTCCTTCTGGAGCAGAAGTTGCTCAGCACCTTGCATCCTCACTTATAAATCTTTTCTGTTTTTATTTGCCCCAGCTAAAATCTCTATAGAGATTTTTGAGTCTCTTCCTTTCCCAACCTTCATCTTTTTCTTAAATACATCAAGATAATTTTAAAAGAAAATGAATAACCCCTCTTAAAGGAAGTGATAAGAGTTTCTAGTTTCCAACTGCCTTTTACCTGAGTGCTCCGTGGCATGCTATTTTGTTCTCTTTACTCCACATGGTAGCAAATTTTTATAACTGGTTAATACATAATCATTGGAAACCAGATTATATTCTGGATAAGCTAGAATGAAAGGAGTCAATTTCCTGAATACAAATAGATGACATTTTTCTCTTTGAATACTATGATACCAAGTTTTTAATTATGGACTTTTTATTGTAGTTTTCACCCTTATCAAATAATTGTTTTCCACCTAATTCTTAGAGCAGCATTCCCAAAGGACTGAATTTGTTAATACACATTTGATAGAGAGCTATTTTGTTTTGCTCATTTACATGTTTAAAAGAAGGGACTGGGATAGAATATACACCCTGTGCCCCACAGCAATGATGAGAAAGAGGAGCTGCTGTAAGTGGGGAGTGAGGGGAGAGTTCATGCGCTGGAATAGGACGTACAAGTATTTCAGAAAGAGAGCAATGGAGAGGTCCAAGGACAAATTGATAATTTGTCTTTTAAGGTGAAAATATGCCTCATGAATATCTGATTTGGGATTTGGGAGGGTGATGGGAATGAAAAGGAGATATTCAGATCTTATGTCGAAAAGGTCCTCTTGGCTGTAGGTCTTTCCTTGAGACAGTTGGTACCCCAGGGTCTACAACTGTGGAATGGTAAAGGTTGTTTTCAAAGAAGGCTTGAAAGAGGAAAATGATAACAAGAAGATAATATCTAGGGACAGTCAAAGAAGTTAGCATCTTGGGAACAGCTGGAGAGCTGGGCCTAAAAATACAGATTGAAAAGAAGAGACAAAAAAAAAGACTATTACTTGGGTCTGGCCTGGGGAAGAATGGCAAATATGGTCAAGAGTGTGAGTGAATTAAAGAAGTAGAAAAGAGAAGTCAGTTAAGAATATACCTGTGACCTTATCTGGGTAGGATCAAGCTCCTATGGAAACCCAAAGGAAGGCTAATAAATCATCACCTGGACCCAGAACAGGAATGAGAAGTTGCATGGGCTATTCGAACTTCTGAGACTGCACTTGCAGAGTAAAGGGGAGCAGATATACAGCATGTGAAATGATTGAACTGTGTCAAAAGGCATGGCATTAATCAGGCTTATGGCCTTGCATCATAACCCTTGGGTGTAGTTTCTTCTCTGATAAAATGAAAAGGTTGCACGAACTCATCCCTTAGGTGTCAGCTCTCATGTCCAAGGAATCTGACACTCTCGTAAAACCCTGGTTGCATTTAATCTGTGGACCCATGTTTCTCAATGGTGGGGGGGATATTTGGCAATATCTGGACATTTTTAGTCGTCATAACTTGGGGAACGCTACTGGCATACACTAGGCACAGGGCAGGGATTCTACTACATATTCCACAAGGAACAGGGTCCCCCTCCTCTCCCAACAAGGAATTGTCTAACTCACAATGTCTATAGTGCTGAGGTTGAAAAACTCTGTTATAGGCCAAAATTTATTTGCATCCAATTCTTGTTTACCAGTCACTTAGTTCTTCAGCTCCTCTAATTGGTGTAGAAAATACTGGCATTAGCATTCCATTAGAGAAAACAGGCATAAGCTGGGATCATTCTGAAGGAAGAAAGCTTACCCTTGAAACTATCCACTGATGAAGCAAAAATGTCAACAACTATATTTATCATAGAATAGCAATGGAAAAATTATTTGTGTCCTTAATTCTCTCATGAGGCCTATTCAGCAGTGGGAGCAGATTTTAGGAGCCAGGAGATATGGATTCCAGTGTGTTCTGTCATTAACCCATAGTCATTGGACCAAGTCACTCAGTCACAGAGATTTGATAGTAGTATAGAATTAATATCTGTTTTACCTTACATCAGGATTGCTATGAAAATCAAATGAAAGAAGATCTGAAAGCGACTTGAAAAGTTAAAAGTGCTAGAACTATATAAAAAGTGATTTATGCTTATGTTTGACATTATTTCAAGCATATTCTCTAGCTAAATTTTGTGATATATGAAACTGAGCTCAACAAAAATTTGAATTCCAATTTGGAAAAGCACTGTAATAGATATTATCCACACTACAAACAGGAAAACAAAACAAAGTTTCTGTTCACTAAGTGCTGAAAGTCTACTGTGGGAAAGGTATCAGTTATCTATTACAACAATAAGGCTGCACAATAAACCATTACAAAACCCTAAGTGTCCTACAACATTAAATCTTTATTGCTCAGCTGTCTAGGATCAGCTGAGGTTTAGCCAGGTGGCTCTGTCTTGGCTTAGCTCACTCATATATCTGAAGCTTGGCTAGCTCTCAACTAACCTAGGACGCCTTGCTGGGGCAATTGGCTCTGCTTCATGTGTCCTCATCCTTGTGTAGATTAGCCTTGAGCATGTTCTCATGTTAGTAGTAGAGGGCAAGCTTCTGCTTACAACTTGTCTGCTACTGTCCCACTGGTCAAAGCAAGTCATGTGACTGAGCTCAAAGTGTGGGTGCAAACTTTCACCCACAGTGAGTGAACACTGTAAAGTTACATGGCAAATGATGCAGATGCAAGGAGTGGTCATGATTTTGGCCAATGATGCAATCTACTTTAGGAAACAAACATAGATACTGGATGATGAAGAGTTACATCCATACCTGATGGAGAGGATTATACGTCATTGAAATTTTCAGAACTTTGAGTTGGATGAAATTACTGAGTGTAACTCTGAGTTGACTTCCTTGAAGGGGTAATGATTTTGTTTCATATCTAAGAAGAAAGGCATTCACAAATGTTTAGTGGTGAAAGGGATGGATGGTGGAAAAGTCCCTTTCTCCCTAAATCTATATGGAATTGTATGACTCACTCTTGCCAATGGAATATGAGCAGGAGTAATTGTGTCATTTCCCCAATAAGATAGTTAGGAAGTAGGTGTACATTCCCTGTTCTTTCTTTCCCCTTCCCGTGGCTGGAGGCAAAGTACTTCAAGGCCCTAGGAGATGATGAGCCACAGATGGACAGAAGCTGAGTCCCTGAATCTCCATATAGAGGAAAGTCAACTGCCAACCATCAATAAACGGCATTGGACCAGTACCTGAGTTAGAAAGAAATGGTTGTGTTAAGCCACTAACATTTTCAGACTTATTTGTCACATTGGCTAGCATTATTCTAATATCACTCAATTTTAATATAACACTGTCACCAATTTAAAAAAATTTTTAAAGAATTAAAATTGTTTTTTCTTAGAAGTTTAATACAGCTTTTCACCCAAACCTAAGAAATTAAATCACTAACACCAAGTGATTAAATCACTTGGTGATTAAATCACCAAATTAAATCACTAACACCAATTTCTCACCAAGTGAGTATCTAATCTGTTTGAAAGTTTCCAGCAATGGTAAGCTTACTAACTTCTGAAGCAATCATTTCTCTGTGAGAAAATTCTGTTTATAGGAAAAAATTTCCCAAGTTTGAGTTGTATATCCCTATATATCTACCCATTTGTCTATTCTAGAATTACCAGGCTTAAACTTATTCCCTTATTCTCTCTTCTAAAAGGCTGGTTTAGGTTGTTTTTTCCTTCCTTTTCTTTTTTTTTTTTTGGCTGTGCTGCGTGGCTTGCGGGATCTTAGTTCCCTTACCAGGGATCAAACCTGGGCCCCAGCAGTGAAAGCGCGAGTCCCAACCGTGGGACTACCAGGGAATTCCCAAGGGCTGGTTTTTTATTTCCAGATATCTATACATTCTACCTCCAAACTATGTCTTTTCTTCACAAATCAATCATGCCTTAAAGAAAATAAATTAAACTTTAAACTATCTTTGGGAAGCCCAGCAGCAGTAATTACATATCAAGCTTCAATACTCTTTGTAAACTGTGATAGCCACTAATTATACTAACTCTGTGACAGGGTAACTTATATTGTTAGTTGAGAAAACTAATACATTAAAAAAAAATCTAACATACAGAATGAAAGTCACAGGATATTTTGAGGCAAAAACAAACATTTGAGATTTTTAAGCATTCCAAACATAGTGGTAGAAAGAGACCACAAAGCCATTTACAAATATACGGATTTTACCATGTTGGGACTGATAACTTTTTGAGGTTTTTGTCCCAATATTTTGACATAAAGAAGGATCTGTATTAACTAAGTCAACTAGAAGAATTTTTAATGTATTTCTAAGAAATTCTGTTTTTTGAAGTTCTATAACACCAGCATCTTGTATCCATTATTTGTATTTATACTTTTTTTTCTCTGACTTGAATATTGATTCAATTATGCAAAACTTCCAAGAGGAAAGCTTCATATTGAAAACTTCTGACCCCTTTGTGCAGTTTTTACTAACCAATCAGACTTTTCAGGAGTTTTTTTCCTCCCCCTAAAATGCTAGAACATGGTACATGGCGACCTCTACTGGTTCTCAGATAATGTAGCCAAAGTCATTTTGACAATTTCAGCAAACAGCAGCTGCTTTTGTGAGGCCTAGGGAAAATTACTAGCATGAATTGAAGAGTAAATATTTAAGAAAAATAACAGATCTCTGCTAGCTTTAATGCAGTTTCAAATTCTATATTCAATAATTTCTTCAGTTTAAGAAATGTGTTGGGTTTTGACCCTCACCTCCCACCTGTGTTTTACTTATTTCTGAGAATGAAAGCATAGTTACTATAGAGTCAGGAAAACACATATTTCAGATTTCAAAAACAATTCTTGATAATTTTACTTATTACAAAAGGAAGACAAGCTTGTTGAAAAAAAATTCAAACATTCATGAACTGATACCAGTAAAAACGTGAAAGTCTCTTCATCAGCATTTCCCCTTCCTAGTCCTACTTTCCAGGATTCAGGTTAATTTCCCATGGGAAAAAAATATTTTTCGTGTGTGGACTACCTGGCTTGGGATTTTAGGCTTAGTTTATGTAGACAGAATTTAAGCATATGTTGGCTTTTAGAGTAACAGGGTAAGGAGGAAAAAACTACACTCTCCTTCCTTAGCCTTTAATCATTTAATACTCAAGAAAATTGCTCACAGATCTTGCCAGAGGAAAGATTTAGCTAGTTTTCTTCTCCTAAAAGTATCAGGGTGCTAACATTAATTTTCAAACAGGTGGGAAAAAGAACTCAGTGTGCTTGAATATAAGTATCCCAAATCAAGGTTTTCAAAATTAAGTACACGGTAAGAATTGTACTCCACCAGAATTAATAAACTTATTTTTAAAATAGGCCAAATTCCATTTAGAAATGTTGCAACATCAAAAAAAAAAAAAAAAAAATCTCTGAATAGGGACTTCCCCGGTGCGCAGTGGTTAAGAATCTGCCTGCCAATGCAGAGGACACGGGTTCAAGCCCTGGTCCAGGAAGATCCCACATGCTGCAGAACAACTAAGCCTGCGAGCCACAACTACTGAAGCCCGTGTGCCTAGAGCCCGTGCTCTGCAACAAGAGAAACCACCACAATGAGAAGCCCATGAACCACGAGGAAGAGTAGCCCCCGCTTGCCGCAACTAGAGAAAGCCTGCGTGCAGCAACAAAGACCTAACACAGCCAAAAAAAAAAACAAATCTCTGAATAATAAGGCTTCTTAATTCTTCACTCATAGGAACATTTAATATTAGACATCTAACACAAACACAAGACAATGCCAAAAAACAAGCAATCTTAGTAGTTTCATGGAGTTCATGGTATGATTTAACCTATAAAAAAGAGTATTAAAAAAGCTTTTTTATTCAGGATGAAAAAAGGAAAGCTAGAATTAAGAGTATTTTGTGCATGTAAGTTAGAAGTTTACTAGCATTTCAAGATAATAGTTTTAACTATTAGAAGATGGGTAAAATCCTAGCTATATCAGGTCCTTGAAAATGGAAATTAAAAAAGAAATTGTTTTTCAAGAAATTTATTGAATGGGTACAGAATAAAACACCATTCTCCAATAACTGTAACATTCACTAGAAGATTTAATCACTTTGCCCTAAATTACAGGAGTTTGCTGGATGTTGGAAGTTTTTGAATTAGATTTTTTTTTTTTTTTTTTGCGGTACGTGGGCCTTTCACTGCTGTGGCCTCTCCCATTGCAGAGCACAGGCTCCGGACGCGCAGGCTCAGCAGCCATGGCTCACGGGCCCAGCCGCTCTGCGGCACGTGGGATCCTCCCAGACCGGGGCACGAACCCGCGTCCCCCGCATCGGCAGGCGGACTCCCAACCACTGCGCCACCAGGGAAGCCCTGAATTAGATTTTAATGGTTGCTTAGGATAGAGAACTAGCTTGTGCTAATGAAGTGAATCAGGCTAGTGGTTTTCAGCTGTGGGTCCTCAGACCAGCTCTGGTTTGCCACAGTATTTCCCCTGGTCCACCATGAAATCAGAACACTAAGATAAACCAAGATGATTTTTCATGAAACTAAGTACATTAAATTTAAAGAACTGCACTTTAAACTTTGTGTTTGTGCTATCAATTATCTTTTTTATGAAAAAGATAATAATGGAACAAAATAAGTAAAAATAAAATTAAAACTGATCTTATTTGGCAAAAGAAAAAGTTGACAATACTCTGGTTCCCCCCTCCCCAAACTTTTGAAATTTTTTTACGTATCTTTAAAACACCAAAGACTGTTGTCACTGCCTTGTCAGTCCTTTAAGTTTTTCAAAATGGTCATTTTACCCTAACATCTCAGGTATGCAACTTCTGAACCAAGTTTCCTCGGGTCAGAGTTCGTATAGCACTTACAAAATCCCCTATTTGACAGTAAGAATACGGCTAAAATAACATGTGACTTATCATAATTCCAAACTATTATAGAACTTCTGCATTTTGTGGAAAGATTTTTTTTTTTGTCCTCTGGTTTTTGAGAAACACTTGTGAAATCCACATGTATATCAGTGGGATTCATCTTTCAGAATTCGGAAGATATGTTTTGCCAGTCATAAATGAACTGTAATCCCCACAGGCTCAAGTTTAATTCAAAAACACTCTCTCCAGAGCTGCTAAATTTGGCAATCCACAGTCTCTCCTCCATATGCTCTCCTTAGGGGATTTTACATACATTGTCCAAAATGGTTTCTACTAAGGATGTCTGGAAAAGTAGATATTATGGACACAGAAGGGCCATTAAAGGGAATTTGAAAACAGATCCATTAAGTTGAAGTATACAATTGTAAGAGTCTTCAAGTTGGATGGACTCTGCTAATTGATATTCAAGGAATAACTCCATCTACCCACAGTTAATATCATAGTGTCTAACTGCTCATGCTTGTATTGCTAACCAACCTGGTTTGGTAGTCTCCCTGGAGAGAGGAATATTAGCAGAACGCGGTGAGCATAAAAATGAACAGCAGATAAATAATGAATTATCCCTAAACGTGGGCCTCATTTCCATTCCATTCTGTTGTTCAGCGCCTTCACTGTTTCAAATAACCATCTTTTTTTTCATTAATTACATCAGCTCTGCCTCTGTTATGTCTCGTTGGAAAAGAGAAAAGAAAGTTTCCATTATTTCCCTTCTAGACTGTGGAATGCAGCAGCTGTTGTGTTCTGCAAACATCCAGTCATATCTTAGAATCTCTGGTCATTTTTGAGTGGATTTAAAAACACTTTTCTGTATTGTTATGCTCACTGTCCCAAAACTTGTGAGCTTGTGTTTCTTTTCTCTCTCTGCTCATCTTTTGTGGCCTTACTCCCTTTTCCTCCACCTGGCTCTCATTTTCAAGCTTTGTCATAGTTCTCAAGAGCAATGCAAGTATCCCAAAGGTTTCTCTGCTGGGCCCTGTCTCAGCCCTACAACACTATTTCTGAGGGGTTTGCTTTGTTTTAATTATGTTACGTTTCCTTCCGTTTAAATGACTTTCAGGACACAATCTCTCTTCTGCCATGCATGTTGGACAACAGCACTGTGGTCCTTGCCATGCGACCCTTGGCAAAGGCAGAGTTTGCAGTTTTACCTGCAGCAGCTGCCTTCACGGGTGGGGAATCACATAGTCATAATGATTCCCTGAATGTGGACAGTACTTTCTGGTTTTGAAAGTTCTTCACCACCCATTGTCCCATTTGACACCACAAGGATCCTACAAAGCAAATAGGATGTCTGTTTTTCTTCCCATTTGATAGATGAGGAGAAATATGGCCCTAAGAAGTCATGGAATTGGATCAGCAAACTCTGAGCACTGGTGAGAGATGGAACAGGAACAAGAAGTCTGGCTTCTGTCTTTGGTGTTTTCTCCCAGTGTTTTTCCTCCGGTCTCTCTTTCTTCATCCGTAAAATGGGAAACATACTACCTTTGTGTTATGAGGAAAGAAGGAAAGAATCCGGGTGAGTGCCACTCAGTAAGTGCTCGGGAACTGTTTATGGTGATCCTTTGTCATATAAATCCAACAGCTAAATTGGCTGAATAACATACATATGCAGCTGCTCTCTGGCTGCATGCATCAGGATGTATTGCTCCTCCAAGGAGAGCTTTTGAGCAGCCACTGACTGAACTATGTTAATTAGAAATTGATGTTTGGTTCCAGCAGTGCAGCAGCAACAATCCTCCTCCCCTTGCTCCCACAAGGAAAATGATACATGTAGCTTGATTCTTCTACACAACACAACCAGCTAACCCAACACAGTATGGTGCACATGTGGATAACAGATTCTGCATTTATAGTATCCAGTCTCATGATTTACAAGCTGTATGATCATGGTCTGGACAAATTATTTAATCTCTCTGTGCCTCAGTTTTTCCTCTCCATAAAATGTGGATATTGAGGCTTATCAAATGGGTTTGTCAAGGGGAATAAATGAGTATAACAGGGATGTTTAATTTAAAAATTTGACCAGGGCACCAAGGTATGGTAGCTACCAGATATAATAGATCTCCAAAATGCAAAATTCTCGAGTCCATTGTAAAGAAAATACTCGAGTCCACTGACGTTATAGCCCTTTACCTGGGTCCTTCACTAAAAGCAGCGATATGAAAACAACAAAAGGGCTGGGATTTGGAGAGGGTCTATCAGGAGATTTTCCTGGGTGAGAGCTGCATTCTTACCTCCCCCCGCGGGGAGGGGTGTGGTCGTGCAGCCTCCCCAAGGCAGACCTGGTGAGAGGGGCTTCCCTGGAACCACTCAGAGAGTATGGTAGGTGTTCCTGGGCCCCACGGACTGTAGCTGACACCATGCCTGAGAGAGTGAGAGCAGCTGATGACAAGAGAGCAGAGAGTTGCCTCTGGGCAGTAACTGCACCTGCCCAGTATCAAGTTAAGGTGTATGGAACCTGGGGACTAGTTGTGGAAACTATGGCTGTGAGGTCAGCCTGCGGTTGTTTTTAAAGGGATTCCACTCGAGTACATGGTCCGCGGGGAAAGGAGACGGCAGGACACGTCTAAAGCAGGATGGAGAGGCTCAGTCAAAGCTGAGGCCCAGCCCATGATAAGAGAGTTTCAGCAGAGGGATCTGGGAGGGAGTCCCCAGGGATGGAAAGGCTCCCGGGAGAAAACGTGTGAGCGCCTGTTGGGGAAAACTTTTCCTGTTCCCTCTTCCTCCTTCCAGGAGCCTTCCTGCACTGTAAGTAGCCAAGCAAAGGCAGACAGACCAATGGGGACGCAGAGGCAGGAGAGTTTTCCCTACCTAGTATAATTGCTTTACATTGTTGTGTTAGCTGCTGCAGCATAACAAAGTGAATCAGCTATACATATACATATATCCCCATACCTCCTCCCTCTTGTATCTCCCTCCCACCCTCCCTATCCCACCCCTCTAGGTGGTCACAAAGCACTGAGCTGATCTCCCTGTGCTATGCGGCTGCTTCCCACTAGCTAGCTATTTTACGTTTGGTAATGTATATATGTCCATGCCACTCTCTCACTTCGTCCCAGTTTACCCTTCCCCTTCCCCGTGTCCTCAAGTCCATTCTCTACGTCTGCGTCTTTATTCCTGTCCTGCCCCTAGGTTCTTCAGAACTATTTATTTTTTTTAGATTCCATATATATGTGTTAGCATACGGTATTTGTTTTTCTCTTTCTGACTTACTTCACTCTGTATGACAGACTCTGGGTCCATCCACCTCACTACCAATAACTCAATTTCATTTCTTTTTATGGCTGAGTAATATTCCATTGTATATATGTGCCACATCTTCTTTATCCATTCATCTGTCAATGGACACTTAATAACATGTTTTAAATCATAAATTAGGTTGTGTTTATGACTTGAAGTGAGTGTAGGACTATTAACTAAATAGAACTTGTAAAGTCACAGGCTGGCCCAGGACGCCATCCGAATAGGGAAAGGAACAGCCCCACTGAGGACTGAAAGGAGAGAAAGAGAGACAGAAACCAGGCTATTCTATAATTAAATCTGATGGCTTCTGATTAAGGTCAGTTAGATAAAGAATCTTGAATATAGAATGTTCACCAAGCTATTAGTATTCTTTTTTCTTTACTCTGAAAGCCTATTTTCTTACATGAAAAGTAAAAAATTTGAATGTGAAAGAATATTAACAAGTAAAGTTTAAATATTTAAAATCTCTGACCCAATAAAAAGAGAGCCATCATTACTTCCAGTAGTAAGGAGCTCACTACCTCATTAAACTATTAGAAACCTACAGATGCTACAAAGTTTGTTCTTATATCAAAACAAAATCCATATTCGTGTAATTTCTACCCATTTGTTTATGTTTTATCCTCTGGAGGAACACAGATCATGAAATTCTGTGGTTTTCAGGTTTTCTTCTCTCTTCCACATAATGTTAGAAAACAGTTACATCTTCCCTTATTCTTTATTTTCAGCCTAAATATTACTGTTTCCTTCTACTCTTTTTCATATAATGTATCACACTTCTCATCTTGATCTCCCTCCTCTGCAGGTTTTCCGGTTTGTCAATTTCCCTCCTCCTGAACTGAACACAAGGCTGGATCTCACCTGAGAGCAGATCTACTTTAGCCATCATATAATGTGCGTGTTAGGTTTGTGGTCAACTCAGACGTCTTAAGTTATTTTCTTAGGAAATAGCCCCCAAAGTCAGGTCTCTTTATTCTGTACTCATACAGTTGGTTATTAAAAAGTGAAGCAAAAAAATGTACTTTGTTATACTCCATTTTGTCAGTTTTACCCTAGTGTTCCAGGCTTCTGAAAATATTTGGAATCTCTCTTCTGATTCAGACCGATTTTTTAGAAATTATTTTTTCTCTATCCCAGCTTTGGCCATTTGATAAGCATTCTACTAATCTGTATTTAAGGCACTGATTTAAAAAAAATTGAAGAGGACGATTATTTTCCAATGAACATCCTTGGGTGTGTAGATACTTGTGCACACTCAGTGCATTTCACCACGGCATATACTCCAAAGTGGAATTATTGGGTGATAAAATATAAGTATTTCATTTTATTAGACGTTGATAAATTGCACATTTTTAAGATGTTAAATACAATTTGGTTACAATTAACTTTCTTTACATGAGGGAGTTGTTGTTTGTGAAGTCACAGTTTACACTGACTGTGTAAAACAGGTCATGGAATGCATGTGACAATGACACCCAGTGTGCAGGGCTGGACGAGCCAGCTGCACGGTCCAGATTCCCATGAAGGCAACAGTGCTGATCTTGTCGCACTGGCCTGTACCATGATTTTGGCTTTGGTCTGACCTTGTTTCTGCCCACATTCTAAGCCTGGTTATTTGGCTTCATGGTGCTTCTATGAGCTAAACTTTATTCATTAAAAAAAATTCCATTTCTGTTTAACTGTAAGGCCAGAATTATTTTCTGTTGCTTACGGCTAAGAGGGTATCGCAACTCTTTTCCTATTTCCACTTAAACGCTCCTTTCCATTTCTTTCCCCAGCAGTTTCAGAGTAAGATTTCACTCTTTTGTTAATACGCATATTCATACATATTTGGATACTCCCACAAACTGAACAACTGCTATCCCAAATGAGATCCAGTTTTTTTTCTATGAATGTCCAGGCTGCTTCTTCAGGTAGGAAATTCAGCAGAATGGGGTTTCCCAGCCTTCCCACACTCTGTATTCTTTCTTCTCTTCTTTTGTACTCTGCTCTTTGTTTCATTTTGATTTTGTTTCCATGCTTATTTCTCACACAGGCAACGAAACAAAACCCAGAAATAAAGGAATATGGTATCAATGGCCGTTAAAGTTAGCAAATTTAGCAGTGATCAATACTTGGAGGAGAAAGTTGCATGTGGAGGAAAAACACACTGTAATTCTTTTCCTGTTGGAAGTAAATATTTTCAGCACCATGCTTAAATGGTAAGTCACAAAAGTAAAATAATAAGAATGCATTACATGCTTGTTGTCCTGCTGGACTTAAGCTTCGTTCTGGCTCCTTTAGTTTGCTTTGCAGATTTATACTCTAATCCACTGATTGTATATCTTATAATTTGTTTCTCAAAGGACAATTTTATTTCCTTTACTTGCTAGTTTTTAGGAAAGGGAATGTCATTTTTGTTATACAGCTGCATTTTAATAGGAGAATTTTACACAAACATTAAAAAGTGGTCGAATTGGGAGTATCTCTAAAAATTCTGGTCACCAATTCTAATGTGTGCATGGGGGGTTTCCACACCAACAACAAGCAATTCTCTGACATCATCTGCATGGCCTACACTTCAACTCCATTCTGACCCTCCCTAGAGAACAGCTTGAGCTCCTACAGATTAAGGGCTCAGTCCCACAAGACCCCCTTCTCACACATCAGATTCCAGTCACAAGCCCAGGTTGTTACCTGTG
Organism: Hyperoodon ampullatus; assembly: GCF_949752795.1. Lineage (NCBI taxonomy): Eukaryota > Metazoa > Chordata > Mammalia > Artiodactyla > Ziphiidae > Hyperoodon > Hyperoodon ampullatus. The sequence continues at coordinate 8,669,454 of NC_136924.1, read as the reverse complement.
CTTCTGACCAACCAGCTATGGATTGGAGGTTCCAATGAACATCTCACAGAACTCAGAAAAACGATTTACTCGCTAGATTACTGGTTTATAACTAAAAGGTATAACTCAGGATCAGCCAGGTAGAAAAGAGTGTAGGGCAAGGTATGGAGAAATGGTGAGTGTGCCACTGTTTCCCAATCTCCACGTGTTCACCAACCCGGAAGCTCTCCAAACGCTGTCCTTTACGGTTTTTATGAAGGCTTTATTACATATGTGTGATTGATTAAATCACTGACCACTGGTGATTGATTCAACCTCCAGTCCCTCTCTCCTCCCCAGAGGTGGGGGGGGATTGAAATCTCCAACCCTCTAATCACTGAGTTGGTTACCCTGGCAACCAGCACCATCCTTAAGTGCTTACAAAATTTACCTTATTTACATAAACTCAGGTGTGGTTGAAAGGGGTTTGTTAGGTATATTAAGACACCTTTATCACCCTTATCACTTAGGAAATTCAAGAGTTTTAGAAGCTCTGTGCCAGAAACAGGGACAAAGACCAAATACATATTTTATCATAATATAACATTCTTGTTAGTTTCCAATAAGTTGTATCTGAAAAGACTGAATCTCAGCATTAGGTTACCAAATAAAAAAGAAGAGTATCTCAGACCAGAGCCTCTGGTCCTTACATCCTCAAAAGGCTTCTGAACAAAGCATCTAATCTGAATTGCTGAGGGTAAGCCTCTGCTATCTAGTTTTTACAAACCCCAAGTCATTTCACTGCACAGCCTCTGTTGACAATTAGTGACCTAGTAGAAGGTTAATAACAAACACTGTGGTGGACTTACTGGCATTGCTGGCCTGGCGTCCCTTCTCTCTCCTGGTGCAGCCATCCTGATTTCCTTCCTGGGAGACACGCTCCTCCACGCACAGCCAATAGTTCAAAAGGGGCTGACCCCAGGCTGCCTGCTCCGGGTGTGTGTGTGTGTGGGGTGGGGGAGTGAGATATGTAACTCAGGTTTAGCCAATCCATAGTGATTGGTGCAGGGATAGGTATCTGACCCAAGCAAGCCCTGTAAGGCTTGATTGCAACCCTTCTGTTAGAACTGTGGGTGAAGAGATTCATTCTTCCTCCTGGGATTTCATTAGGCTCATGCGCCAGAATCACTAGGATCAGCTAGTGACCTAGAATTGCTCGGTCAGCTTGAGGGGTGGGGGGCATGTAGAGGAGGCTAAGAATGAAATCAATTCAGAGGAAAGCAGAACAAGAGTGGGCGAAAGGGCAGAGGGAGGGCAAGAGAGAGTGAGAGAGCAAGAGAGAAAAAGCTAGAGGATTATATTGGTATTTGAGCCCCTGAATCCATCTGTATCTGAACGAGATTAGCCCTAGGACTTTTCAGAGCCATAATGTGTCTTAGTCTGCTCAGGCTGCCGTAACAAAATACCATACACTAGGTGACTTAAACAATAGAAGTTTATTTCTTATGGTTATGGAGGCTGGGAAATCCAAGATCAAGGTGCCAGCAAAGTGGGTTTCACTTGAAGGCAAAGTGGGTTTCACCTGAAGGCCTCTTCTCTTGGTTTACAGGCAGCCTCTATGCTGGTGTCTGCATGTGTGTGTGTTTGTGTGTGTGTGTGTAAGAGAGAGAGAGAGAGAGAGAGAAGAAGAAGGAGGAGAAGGGGGAGGGAGAGAAAGAGAAAGGTCTCTGGTGTCTCTTATTTTAAGGACACTAATCCTATCATACCAGAGCCCTACCTTTATGATCTCATTTAACCTTAATTACCTCTTTATAAGCCCTATCTCCAAATACAGTCACATTGGGTGTTAGGGCCTCCGCATTATGAGCTTTGGGGGGATAAAATTCAGTCCAAAGCATGACACAATAAATTCCCTCTCTTCCTTTATTCTGAAGGCATTGGGTTGGATTTTCAGTCACTTAATATGACAGAGTTCCAAATGCTATATAGCCACTGCTGTTGACTTCAGCACTCAACTCATTCCATTTCTGTCCTATGAGTCTGCCTTCCTAAGCAGACCAGTGCAGTGGGCAACAAAGCCTTTAGGACCGAAGAGGCCTTCTAGTGGGGAGGTTCAGAGCATGGTCTCTGGAGTCTGGGCTGGGTTTGAGCTCCAGCTTCGTCATTCACTTAGCCTCCCTCTGGGTGTGTGAACTCACCTATAAGTGGTATGGACAAAAAGGCCCTACCTCTGGAATTATGAGGATTTGATGCAGATTTTTTTTTTTTTTGTCACCACAAAGGATGTCAATAAACATGCACATGTTCTTATATCGACAAAAAACACAAAATGAGATTTCTCTAATGTGCAGTGATTTTAGGGTAATTTCAAGATGACACCACATCCTTCCAACACAGTAAAACGAAATAATGACCTTTGTGAACAGGAGACTCTGAAAAAAAAAAAAAAAAAAAAAGAATGTAAGGAATACATTTAAATAATTTAGGTCACAAGTGATCCCATTCACTTTTGCAATGTGGTGCGTGTTGTATTCAACCTCTGTAAATCATTTCTAGTTCTATGAAGAGGGCCATGAAGTCTCCATACTCATTGGAAGGCCGTGGGTAGTTTCTCAAAGTATGGTTCCTAGAGGCACACTGGTGGGGATCACACACATGTTCACAGTAAAGATTCCACTGCCCACCACCTGGAGTTTTTTATTTAGTGGGTTTGGAGTGGGGCCCCGGTAGCTTCACATTTCAACCAAAAATTCCCAGGTGGAATTCCCAAGTGAAAGCATTGGAGTTTGTAAGCTTGGGACTAGATTGGGGGTCAGCCAAATTCAGCCTTCCACCTGTTTTTTATGGCCTGTGAGCTAAGAATGGTTTTTACATTTTTAAATGGTTGATAAACAATCAAAAGAATAATAATATTTCATGATATGTGAAAATTAAATGCAATTCAAATTTCAGTGTCCATAAATAAAGTGTTATTGGAACACAGCCACACCCATACATTCTGTATCTATGGCGGTTTTTGGGCTACAACAGCAGAGTTGAGTAGTTGCCACAGAAACCATCTGGCCACAAAGCCAAAATATTTACAATCTGGCCTTCTATAGGAAAAGTCTGCCAACCCTTGGACTAGATGGTCTCTAAGGACCCTATCATTTCTGAATGTATTTTATTCACTGTCTTATTTACCTCCTTCCAAATGCAAATGCACTGCCAAACCCTAGAGCTGGCACAGACCCCTGGAGGTGCAGAGTGTGGGTGGAGATCAGACACCGGGATGAGTTATAACTTAGGAGGCAATGTGAGCCACGTAGAATAAATTACACATTAGCACAGTCAGAAAGTGAATACAACTGCACCAGCAAATCCTTTCATGCCACATTACACGTACCGGGCTCTGGTTACAGTGCTCCCACACGCTGGCTCATGGAATCCTTGCAACAACTCTGTGATGTAGGTGCTATCTTTATCCTCCTTCTATAGTTGAGGAAACTGAGGAATGGAAAGGTTAAGTAACTGGCCTAAGCGTACATTATTATAAGTAGCAGAGTGGGAATGTGAACCGAGGTAGTCTAGCTGCAGTGTCTGGGCATAAAACCACTAAGCCATTACTGCAGGCGATAAGGTAAACGTCATTTAAAGGTAAAAATCACCATGTTTGGACTCATATCTCAATTCCAGTTTGAAAGTCAGGGTAGTGCGATGCTACCTTCTGGTGAACATGACCTCACCTTTTTACCCAGGGTCACAAGGTCAAATATCCTCAGGGCCGGTTGGGAGCATCACTGAATGAGGAACACTGCCTTCACAAACACAGCTGTTTTTCTTACTTTGAAGAGGACCGTGGAAACATCCTTTCCATCACAGGAAAACAGCTGTGTGAGGAGTGATGGTAACTGGCAGTCGAAGGGCAAGGAAACAATCACGTGTGGTGAGGCCTGCGTGTGGCTGGAGAGGAAGCGCCCCATCGAGAAAGGGCCTGCTCATCCCCTCTAGCTTCTTACTGACATGTAGAAATGAGGGCAATCCAGATTTGGGTAGTGTGACCTCCCAACATTTCAGAGTTCAGCAATTAATTCAAATATTAAAAACAAAGAAAACACACTGTCTGGGCCAAACAAAATAAGATTTCAAGTCACCAGTGTGGGACCCATGCTTTAGTAATTTTCTCTTTAGGCTAAATCATCTTAATGCGAAGCCTTTCCAAACGGATTTGTAGGCCCAGACCTTTAATCAGAGCATGGCTGCCCCCTTGAACTGGTGCCAAGTTTTGCAGTCAACTGTAGTTGATGAGAGCTACAAAGTTACCTTCAGATGTCCGAGTCCTACCTGGCAGATACTTATGCTGTGATCAAGCTTAATGCCCTCTTTATGTATGTTACAAGAAATGTCTGCTTTATGTTAGTAGACAATCTTTACCAGGACTGGCAGCATTGATAAGTGCTTTTCCTTAATGGAAGAGCATATTTTCATAGCTTTTCCAGGAGTATCTTGGTGCTTTTAATGGAACCATGATCCATCCCCTTAGTTATTCTTCAATCACACAATGCTTATTTCATTGAATATAATGGCTCATCCCCATTCACTGATGGCCCCCAAATAAAAGCTCTTTTTTGAAATTTGAAAGTGCTCCAGAGTAGAGTACACAACAAGGAAAAGAACAAAACAGAAAAATGCCAGTTGTTCAGTTGAAGCAAGAAAAAAAAAAATGTTCGGAGTACTGTAAACTTGAGTGATAAATCACTGTTAATAAAATAATTTAAAAACTATCCGTCACTCTGACAATCTGAAATCGTATTTAAATCGTTTAGACATTCTATGAAAAGTCTACCTAAAGAACTTTCAGATCCCATAGGAAACAATTTTTTATAAAACAATATTTTAAAATATTTTCCGTGAGATTCTACACAGAAAAATAGTGCCTTAAATGGAATTTCAAAATCAATCAAAATTTATTGCTCAAATTTGACGTTTATGTGTTCCAGTTGGAGTTCATGGACTCTGCACAAAGTAAGCATTATTTTGAATATTTTCAGTTACTTTAATATATAGTGTCATAAATAAAGGACAAATTGTCTTCAGAGGCCTACCTAGGAGTTTGGAGTATGAAAAACATGACACTTTGGCACTCAAAAACAATTCCCAAATGAAAACTAAAGGATTATATAGAAGCACAAACAGGACACTGAATTAAGAAAATGCGAAACTTTACAAAACCTCAATTGAAAAAAAAATCACAAAACACTTAACACAATATGGTATCTTGGATTAGATCATGAAACAAAAAGACATTAGTGGAAAACTACTGAAATCTGAATAAAGTCTGGAGTTAATACTAATGTACCAATGTTGGCTTCTTAGTTTTGACAAATGCATGGTCTGAATGTAAGATATTAACATTAGAGGAAACTGGGTGAGAGGTATATGGGAAGTTCATTTTTGCAACTTTTCTGTAAACTAAAATTATTCCAAAATAAAAAGCTTACTTGAAAAAAACCTCCACAAAACAACTGGTAGGAGTATTAATCTGTGCCCTTAAAGCAAACAACAGAATAGGGTAGGCTGATAAAACTTACTTGCCATTAGTGCCATCTGCATACGCACGTGTGGGTGGTGTATGTATATGTCAGGGGACAGGTGGGGATGTGTGAACACAGGTAACATACTTCCATCTTTTTCTCAGTTGACAGTCTGCTACTCCAAGTGTGAAAGGACAGAAATGAGTGTGGGAAGTGAGTTCTTAAACATTCTATTAATAAAAATATGTATAATAAAACATATTAATACAATATATTAATTATATTTATATAGACATTAGGAATTCCTGAGTTAAAAAAGATAGGTCATTGTAATTGGACAATGTCCAACTTTGGCTCTTTTGTGTGTTTTTGATTTTTTTAAACAATTTTATGTCTTTTGGTTGTATCTTTAAAAATATATACCAATGAAAAGGATTAGAGTTTGTTTCCAGACTCTATAAAGCATACTTTTATACTCACTTCTATCCCTTCACCAAAGAAGCTACATTGTCACGTTTCCCTTTTGCTGTACAGAACAGAGGTGTTAATGAGGTCGAGTAGACATATACCAGCATGTTAAAAGTAACTTGAATAGGTCTGCTTTTGGGCAGGATGTAGTAGGTCATAGTAAGCCAACACTTTTACTGCAACCACCAAAAAAAGGGCAAGTAAACTACAAAAAAAAGCACATATTTTAAAAGATATCAGAAAGTAAGGAAACGGCATAAACAAAAATTCCAGAAAGAGGACAATCACTTCCTGAAATAAGCTGGCAGTTGTTGGCCATCGTTTTCTTTAAGGTCTGAAGATTGATCTTGGCTGAGCCAGAGAGCTTCTACTGGGGGAAAGAGATCCTAGCAAATCTTTCAGCTTTCTTCTGGGGCTAGAGGAATCAAAGGGAAACATGAAGCGTCTCAGAGATAGATGATAACAGTGGAACATTTGAAATGCAAGTAGAGAACCTGAACTGTGCCCAAAGATGTTTTGATATGGTTGAGATCTCAAGAATCAGGATTGGGACATCGGGATCCAGCTGACACAGATTCTATACAGAAATGAAGGGTGGAACAGATTTGAGATGGTCGATCCCTCCTACTTCATCACCTCCTATGGCTCCAGCAGCCGATTATGGCGCCCGTCCACCTCTGCACCAGCACCAATTCCTGTGTCAAAAGTTCGAGCAAATGGGAACCAGCAGAAGGGCACCGGGTTCAGCGGTGATGGTGGTGTGTAGTGAACCAGAGCGAAGCTCCTTCCTGGAGACTGAAGGAACCTCAGATGGAAGCACAGGGTGAGCTCATCTACAGATTTACCATTGGGTGCCTAGAAGTTCCATGGTTCACGAGGAAAATGTATGCCAGTTGTCAATTTGACTCCATCCCTGATGACATTAAGACCTGATTTCTGTGCTAGGCCTTCAACACTCTGAGTTAAACAGATATGACTTTTTCTCACTCAGTAAACATGAGTTGAGGACATTTGCCTTGAGGGAGCCAGAATCCTTAATTTTTGCATGAAGCGCGTTACAGAATAACAGAGCAGCTCTGTGCTGAAATTGTCCAAAGGTGAGAGAAAAGCAGCGCTGCAGCTAGTGAGTCACATATGGAATCTTTTCTTGCTGGATTCAGTCACGATTTTTAAATTTGTTTCTAAACCCCACTATTCTTGGCATTATTCTAATGTGCACTGTTCTAAGAAGCTGCAAAGGGAAGGTCAAATTCTAGTTTCTTGCTGTACATCATTTGTCATCATAAAAGAACAGCTTAAACCTGAGTCAGCAGGATCTGTTAATTTTAGTGAAATTGAAGAATTAAAACGCCATGTCATGAAAATGGAGTTTTAGGAAATATTAGGAAATATTTTATCCCCTTTATTTTGTCCTCATCTTGATGTATAATCAGCTGCATTTAAGTTTGGGGTTTATTTATTGAAACAAAGCAGATATAAGGCACATGACTTAATCTATAAACAACTTCATTTTGGCCTATTTGGCATTCAAGGTGTGTGCTCAATTTAGAATGGCTTCTGCTCACTCAACTCTCTCTCTCACGTGCTCAGTGATTAAATATTTAGATTTACAGCAAGCTCTTGACACCACCATAAAAAAGGCCACATTTAAAAGAACTGCAAAGTGCCATAAAGACCTCAGAAAATCAAATATAACCTTGAGAAACACTGTCAATATATGGGAAGACAGTATAGTGTATATTTTTATTTTGTTTTGTTGTGCTGATTATGTATACTGAGTTCTCATAAATGAAAAGAAGTCATATGTTCTAAAAAAATATCTGTCAAAGTAGCCTAGATTTATATGCATCACATTGTTTTCTTTAATAACAGGCTCAATTTGAATTTTGATATAAAGAATTAATAGAAAATTGGGGCCATTTGGGGAGTTAGTCTGTGGCAAGTTTTTCTAGTTACAAGGAAGCATTTAATTTATACACTTTTATTCTAATAAAAGATGCTAGTAGAGGAAAATAAAATACCAAACATCAGTAAATGTGATATTAGCAAATATAATTTCTATCATTCACATATAAAACAGATGGTATGTAAGAATTAATATATTTGAACATCAGCCCACTTAGAAATATTATCTAGATTTAGTAATTTTTACAGTGCTTTCTTCACGTGGGTCAGCTGGAAAGTCTAAATAGTTGCTATACATTAAAAATATAATATTAGTTGCAGATAATTTTTAGAATCAACTCAATCTTTTAGGTTCCCCTGTTACTTCCTTTCATAAAATCCTGTTTAGCTCCTTCATTTTATTTGTTAAATTATAATAATTGACTAATTAATTGTGTAACTTTTGTTGTAGTGCCTTTCTTGTTACGTTCTGGTCTCCATGAGAGCTGAGACTATGTTTCTTGCTCACTATGCTAAACTTAATATTTAGTCCAGTGCTTAAAACATAGATCTGTTCAAAAAAGATGTTCTTAATGGATAAAGGACTGAATGACTGGCACCAGCACTGGGCAAACTATGGTTCAACTCCAGCCCACTGCCTGCTTTTCACCACCTGCAAGTTAAGGAGGTTTTTTCCATTTTTAAATAAATCTACTTTTCAAATGGTTATATAAGTGCCTAAACAGTAACCTCAGTTTTGCCTGTTGGCCCATAAACTCTACAATATTTACTATCCGGCCCTACATGAAGAAAGTTTTCTGACCTTGATCTGGACCAGCACCGTTCACTAGAACTGTTGTGATGATGGGAATATTCCATAGGATAGCCATGGACCACACGTGGCCAGTGAGCATATGAATTTGTCTGGAACTGTTTGCACGGAACTGAACTTTTTATTTTATTCCATTTCATTTTAACCAATTTAAATAATCTCACGTGGCTAGCAGCTAGTGTGTTAGATGGCAGTAGACCTAGAGATACAAAAGAATAAACCTCATGTGAATACAGCAAATAATTACTCAGAGATCAAGTATAGCCGCAGAAAAATATAAAAATATGCACTAATCTAGCAGTTTAGTTAGTCTTTCTGGCAAAAAAAAAATAGAATATAAAAATAAACTAAATTATCTACCGGTAGTTCATTAAAACAATCAATGTTATGACAATACTTTTAAAAAGCACAAAGGTAAAAATTAATTCATTTAATTTGATAGTTACACAGAAGCTCATTTAAAATAAGTGGTGGTTCTTCATCCTATGAACTGTAGTTGAGAAAAGAGCTCTTTTAGATAAGGAAGATAATGTTAATGTTCTATGAACAAATAAAAGAAGAATACTGCTTTAATGAAGATTTTAAAGTTTTTCTTTGCTTTATTGAAGGACACACCACTTATCTGCAAAGAAATTCTTGAAGTACATAGAATTCTATTAAAGCAAAACGTTCTATAGAACAGTAGGAAGACATTAGAGCCCCAAAACAAGTAAAATCAATGATATAATCTGATGTTATCCTCAAATAGCATTGAAGTAGGTATTAAGGTGGATTGAGGGCTTCCCTGGTGGCACAATGGTTAAGAATCTGCCTGCCAATGCAGCAGACACAGGTTCGATCCCTGGTCTGGGAAGATCCCACATGCCGCGGAGCAACTAAGCCCGTGCGCCACAACTACTGAGCCTGCGCTCCAGAGCTCGTTAGCCACAACTACTGAGCCCATGTGCTGCAACTACTGAAGTCCGTGTGCCTAGAGCCTGTGCTCTGCAACGAGAAGCCACCGCAATGAGAAGCACGTGCACTGCAATGAAGAGGAGCCCCCGCCTGCTGCAAGTAGAGAAAGCCTGCCCGCAGCAATGAAGACCCAACACAGCCAAAAGTAAAATAAAGAAAATAAATTTATATTAAAAAAATGGATTGAGAAGATTCAAATGGCTACGTGAAGTTTACAACACCCACATTAATAAATGATTTCAAATCTTTAAGTTGAGAAGCTCTTAAAAGGAAATCTGAATTTTGTGCTATTTAGCATTGAAATTGTTTGCTGCTGTTATTTATAACACTTGAAGTTAAGATAATTAAAAACTGGAGTAATCTCCTTTTCTTGCTTATGCTGTTTCTGACATGTCTATGTATGAAATAATATCTCCCTGAGTAAAACTACTTTGGCTGCCCTCTTATTTCAAATGATTTTATCATTAGGGAAAAATGTGAAATCACAGTGGACAAATAATCCCTTAATGCTTTTCCTGGCTAGCAAGTAATTTGTCAAAACAATCCAATTTCCAAATGGCATACAAAACCAATAAGATACTGAGCCAATACATCTGTTCCTCTCTGTATTTAGAGTATGGACAAGTGCCTTTCATTTTGGGTGGAAAATCCTGATTTTGGATTCTTTAACATGACAATTTAGCTCTAGTAACAAAATATCATTTATCATTTCTCTTTGATAAAACTTTAGAATTTTTTAAAAGTCGGGTTTTATTGAGATACAAGTCACATGCAATAATATTCACCCTTTTAAAGTGCAGTTCAATAAATTTTGACACACACGCAAGTTGTGTGTTCACCACCCAAATTAACATATGGGACATTTTCATTACCCCAGAAAGTTCCCTTATGCCCCTTTGTAGGCAATGCCTCGCTTCACCCACAGCCCAGTGGCAACCAGTGACTGATCTGTTTTCTGTTTCCACAGTTTTGACTTTTCTAGAATGTTGTATAAATGACATATAAGTACAGCATGTACAGCAGGTGTCTAGCTTATTTTGCTTAGCCATTTACTGTAATGCTTTTGAAATTCACCCATGTTGTTGCTGGTATCAGCAGTTCATTGCTAGCTGTTGCTGAGAAGTATTCCATTGTATGAAGGTACCACAATATTTTTATCTATTCTGCTGTTGATGGATTTTTGACTACTATGGATAAAGCAACAATTAACATTTGCTGTATGGACCTCTGGTTTCATTTCTCCTAGGAAAACATCTATGGAATTGTTGGGTCATATGCTAAGTATGTTTAACTTTATAAAAATCTGCCGAATTGTTCTCCAAAATAACCGTATCATTTGCATCTCCATCAGCAATCTTTAAAGCTCGGGTTGTTCTACATTGTCTCCAACAGTTAGTATTATCAATCCTTTTAATTTTAGCCATTCTAAAGGGTGTGTAGTGATTATCTCCTTTTAATTCATCTTCTCCTGTTGATTAATCATGTTGAATAGTTTTACATGTGTTCATTGCTGTTTGCATATCTTCTTTGGTGAAATATTCGTGCAAATCTTTTGCCTTTTTGCTGAGTTTTTGTTTTAATATTTACGTACTCTGCCGATAAGCTCTTTATCAGGAACGTGCTTTGCAAATATTTCTTACCAATCTGTGTCCTGCTTTTCATTTTCTTAAGTGTCTTTTCAAGAGCAGACATTTTAAATTTGATGAAGACCAATTTGTCAGATTTTTTGCTTATGGTTTATGTTTGTTTGTGTCCTAAGGAACCGTTCCTTAACTAAAATATTTTCTCCTACATTCTATTCTAGGTTTTTAGTTTTCTCTTACATTTAGATCTAAAATCCATTTCAAGTAACCTTTTGTATGTGATACATGGTAAGCTTTTTTTTTTTCATTTTGATACCTAATTATTTGTTAGCACCACTTGTTGAAATGAGTGTTTTCCCCCTTGAATAGCTTTGACACCTCTGTCGAAAATCAACCGCCTATATATATGTGGGCCTATTTCTTAACTCATTAGTTTGTTCCATTCACCTATTTAACTCTCTTTAAACAAATACCACACTCTCGATTACTATAATTTTATAGTAAGCCTTATAAATTTTACATTTTAAATATATAAAGGAATACTGATATCCTTCATAAACCTAAGTACTCCTGAAATAGTTGTTTATCATATAGTGTAGGTAGAGGCTTACACTGATTTGGGGAGATATCATTCCTCTAAATATGGAAGAATTGCTATTCATAGTTGTTATTTTAGGTGGTCTGTTTTCCTGTGTTCTACAGGTAGAGGGTATACTGAACCCAGGGGATCCACAGATAGAATTCAGGGCATCCATGATCGTGGATCTTGGAGAAAACCTATTACTTTATTTTCACTAACCTCTGATTGAAATTCAGTGTTTCCTTCTATTATAAACGTGGACAAAAAATCTCAGTATGACTGGTAGTACCTGAAACTCTTGCCAATAGAAGGTGCAGATATTTTCATGTCACATTACAGCTGTGGCTGATATCTTCAAATATTGCTCACATTTATTGTTACTTCAAAATCATAGTAGTTTTTATTATTTATTTTAAAATATTTATTTATTTATTTGTTTGTTTTTGGCTGTGTCGGGTCTTAGTTGCGGCACACAGGATCATTCATTACAGCACGCAGGCTCTTTGTTCCGGCGCGCGGGCTTCTCTCTAGTTGTGGTGACTGAGTGGGCTCCAGAGCACGTGGGCTCTGTAGTTATGGCACATAGGCTCTCTAGTTGTGGCATGTGGGCTTGGTTGCCCTGTGGCATGTGGAATCTTAGTTCCCTGACCAGGGATCGAACCCACGTCCCCTGCATTGGAAGGCAGATTCTGAACCACTGGACAACCAGGGAAGTCCCCATAGTAGTTTTTAGAACTGCTGCTTGATCTTATTATTTAATGAGTAATAAACACACATATTACTAAATTATCATTTTTAAAAGCTCTGTTGTTAACTATCTCTATATGATTGGCTTCCTTTGTCAAATTATGTATTTTACTATATGTTAAAAAACATTGCTTGAGAAGGGGCCCAAGGGGTCTCTGGCACAGAAATGGTTTAGCTCTGCCCTCTGTATTCCCATTTCATAGACTTACTGCTTAGGCTGTCCTCCAGCCTGAGAGGTCCATTCAGAGTGTCTTTTATGCTTCAGTTTAGAACACTGCAATATTACAAGCTTTGGGTTATTTCATCTTATATCATATATAATATAATTATGATATATAATATATTATATATTATAAAGGTTCAATAAACCTTAATTAAACATGCGGGACTGAACAATGCTCCACGTCAGAATCTGGAGATTCAATGGTGTTTCTCATGGTTCCTGCCTGTGAGTCATTCCGGCCCCGAATTGCAGGCAGATAAGGAAGTAGGCCTGGCAATGTACTGTTCACGTGCTCTCCACATGGCAGCCACCTAGATGATGTCCTTACTCCTCACCTGGGTGGCGGTGGAGGTGTAGGCAGAATATCAGCCACTGCTTCTCACAGGAATTGACACATATGAGGAAACCTAGAGAACAAGAAAGCATTAACCAGAATGGGAGGAGACTCACTCAGAGGAAACCTGTGCGAGCATGAAACTTACCTCTGCCTGCAGCCTTGGGGCAGAGGAATGGCCAAGGGGGGAAATATGCATGGCCTGCCTTCCAACTCTCCCGGATGTGTCGGGGAAGACAATCCTTCTCACCATGCACAAGTCAAGCGGCCTCCCACTCTTGATGAGAATATTCAGCTTGCATTTACTATTTTATCCCGGCAGGCGAAAGTTCTTTCTCTCAGGCTCCCTCTTCCCCCCACAGCAGTTATTAGGTGCAAAGCCCTTGGCCGACGCAGCCCTTCCGGAAGGGCCCCTCCCCACTTCTTGTGCCTTCCTCAGCGCCTCTTCCACCCAAGAGCTCTCTCAGTGTGCATCCTTGGCTTCAGCCAGTTCCTTCCCTCCTGGACTCGTGAGGGGTACCTGAGAGCGTGCTTAGATACCATGGTACAAATGGGAGGGACACCTGCGGACAGACTCACGGTCCCAGTTTCTCCTCCAGCACTTCAGCCCATGGGACCCAGTCTAGAGGGAAAGAGGTCTTCTCCCACCTGGATTAATTATGAAAAGACATTCCCTCAAGCCTTTCCTCAGCCGGCCAGCAGCAGGGGCTGCTCAGCTAGTGAGGGACTAACTGACTCTCCAGCACTGTTAGCAGCTGGGAGGGAGCCTTTCCTGCCTGTGTCTGCTGGGGCACTGGGCCCATTCCTTTGTGATGGGCTCTATTTTTCACTTTGTTTACCAGGGTCTAAATGGAGCAAATTCCACCCACACATCTTGGTAAGATAGGGGTATAGATGAAAAATCTTTATATTTTTGAGGGTTTCTGTTTACTTGAGGAAATTGCTTCATCTTGCTCAGTTATCCTTATGGGAAACAGGCTGCCTGTCTTTGAGGGGTTCCTGCTTCCAGTTGCTGACGTGATATTATACTTTCTGAGGAAGAGGATGGTGCTCTTTCTTGCCCTCTGTAGGAGAGGTTTTTTTTTTGTTTGTTTCTTTTCTTTTTGGAGGACATTTTAAATTATGACCATAAAATTTCATGGCTTCACTTATTGGGCACTATTCGATTCTCTCAGAGGACAGGATAGTTTCCTTCCCCCTGGAGGATCAGTGTATTTACTTCCTTCCTTTCCTCGCCAGCATGCTCTGAATGCTTTCACTGCTAGGCACAGGACAAACAGTAAAAATGATAGATTTCCTGCCCTTCTAGGTCAAATAGAGGAATACAAACATTTTAAAATTAAGCGCAATAAAGTGATATTGATGCTGTCACAGTCATCTGTGTGGAGTACCACTGGGGCCTAATAAAAGAAGAGTATTTAAATGTGGGGGCGGGCTCATAAATACTGAAGGACAACACAGGAAAGTGTTGGCAGGAAGAGAAAGGGATGCTAGCCTTCCTGGAAGAAGGATCAGTGAGAGCAAAGTCCAGATGGAGGCAACACTTGAGATGCCGTGGGAGTTGCGGCAAGTCTGGATCATTTGAAACTGGGGTTAGATGGAGTGCAGAGAAAGACTATACGAATTAAGTAGGCAAGGGAAGCATCATGGAAGATTTGGACGCCCTGCTTAAGAGTTTGGATTTTCCTGTCAGAAAACTGGAAAGCCATAGAAGAGTTATAAGCAGGGGTAGGAGACTGATGCCAAGGAAACAAAGGGCAGTTATGAGGCTCTGAACTTAGTAGCAGTGGGACTGGAGAGGAGAGGCAGTGAGAAGAAAGGTAGGAGGTTGAATGAACATGACTTAATGTTCCAACGGATTGGAAGGAGAGAGAAGTCTAGGGTGATTATAGTTTTCAGCTGAAAGTTTACTTCACTGAAAAGGAGTATTAGAGGAAGAGTAGGTTTGACCGCAAGTTTAATTTTAGACATGTTGATTTTGAAGTGCTGGTGGAATGCCCATGGGAGTGGCAGTGTCCATCAGGTAGATGAATAAACAGGTCTAGAGCTCAGGAGAGAGAGGTAGCCTAGAAATTCAGATCTGAGCATCATCAGATACAGGTCCTTTTGGAAGCCAGGACCATGTCCCATGGAAAGTATGTAGAATGAAAAAGGCCCAAGGACAGAGCCTTCAATGGAAAAGACTAACAGTTAAAGGACAAATAGAGAAGAGGCTTCAAAGAAGGCAGAGAGAGAGAACAGATAGTGGAAGGAGAACAGTCTAGGAGCAGTGGCTCTTTTGGCTTCTGGGAAGCAACTCTTGGGGGTCAGATGTTCTCCCCATCTCCCTGAATCTTATGGCCTTCCTGTTTCTGTGTATTGGCTTTATCTCTTCTAATGACCTCTTTCTCTGCTCATTCAGTTTCTGACCCTCATAACTTTGGCTTCACATGGTCAAACACTGCCCCTAGAATCTCTTTATATACCATGACTTTTCAACTTCCACCCCATACTTTTGTCTATTTCAAACTCCTGGGAAAGGGAGACTCTGATAGGTCTAACTTTTCTTCAGGTCACATCAAGGATCTAGGTTGCCTTGACCAGGTGTGTACTCATGCTCCCATCACCTGTGGTCCTGAGAGTCTTGGGTATAAAACATGGCTGTCTGTGTTCACCCCTCTGACAGGAGATATGGGCAAGGAGAAAAAAATGTGGTTAGTTAGGCTGAATGATATCTGTAGCTTTAGAAAGTTTACGGAAGGGGTTCCTCAACAATGGCAGACACCGTAGTATAGTCAAGAAAGTATCCTGTGGATCTGGTGATGTGGATGCCAGTTGCTGGGATGGGGGGAGGGATCTGGCTGCTGTGAGTTGGCAGTGAAGGAGGGAAGGAATTGGAGACATAGAGCTGTGGCTTCCCCTTAATCAGGATCTTTACCTCAAACTTTATAATATAAAGGAAGGGGTGTGATGTTGATACAGGACGGAGTCTAGTGGTGGTTGTCCTTTCTTTTCCTTCTCAAACATGATTATTATTTAGTTATTTGCCCTTGTTCTGTACTAGAGCAGTGGATTTGGACCTATGAACACAGATAACAGAACTACCCTTAGAAAAAGGAGAAGGGATCCCTTTGAATGAGACCGTGGGAGGGAGGGAAGGAGAAGTGACGTGGGTAAATTGCAGGAAAGGTAAGAGGTTGGCAAAGGGCCCTGAAGTCCACTCTGCAAAGTCCTTCCCCCTCCACTCCCTCACTTCTCCTCTCCTCCCTAAGAGTTAACTGATAATTGAATGATCCTGCAGATTCTGAGATATCCTAAACAGATCCCACAGAGAATCCAAAGTAGGGTAACTGTCCTGGTCCTTTAAGACTGAGCAGGCTCTGCTGTTGAGGGCAGCACACCAAGGAAAGCCAGGCTGCTAGTAGGCTTGCTTTATGCTATAGCTTTCTTTGGAATCATCTGTAATGCTGATCTATTAGCAGGGGTTTCTGTCAGCCCTACCAGCATTCTGGGGCAGCCCACCCAGTCTGCATTCTGCTCCTCAACCTAGCGATGGCCATGGTGTCATGGGCTACTTATAAAATATCATAGAACTCACTGACTCTCATTATATAAACTCTCTCATTATGTAAATAAAGGAACTGAGACCTGAAGAGGTGAAGTGACTTGCCCAGGGTCACATACTTGGTGGCAAAACCAGGAATAGAACATAGGCTCCCCAACTCAAGGCTCAATGTTATTATTATTATTGTTTTAGCGTGATCATTTTCCCACTAATTGCTTAATATCCTGCCAATATCCATTATGTGCTCAATGAGAGTCCTGGTTTTTCCTGAGAAGGTGATATTTCAGGTGGGTTGTGAAACGTGAGCAGAGCTCACCAGGCAAAAGGTAAGGCAAAGGGTTTGACTTGGGCTAAGTGTGCAACATCTACTGCCTGGGATGAGGTAATTATCATGCACAGAGACAGAAAGTGACCATCAGAGGCCTCTCATGGCCTCTGTTTGAAATACCAAAAGCTTGGAACTACATGCCTTCACCTGGCCATCCTTCCTAAGTGGACAAAACACACGCACCACCCATCATCTTGTCCGCTCATGCTCTTACATGTAACCTACTGTGTTCTTCCCCCTTCTCACTCATTCTCCCATTGCTGTGATCCTTTCCACCGAGGGCTTCTGGAAATCCTTACTTAGAGAAAACCAATGACCCTATACTATCACCTTATTCACCAAACACCTACCACCCTGAAGCTTGGTTAACTCTCAAGGAACCACTTGCCAGTCTCTCCAGTGCCGGATGCTTATTTTCTCACAACACATGGACCATGAGGAGAGGCTGGGAGGCTGAGTGGAGGAGAGAGGGGTTAGCCTCCCCCTGGTCCCCACTCTCTGTCTCATCGTAAACTCTCCACTGTTGAATAAAAGCTGGATGTTAGCTGGCTATAGCAGTTGCCATCTAAAAAATTCTTTAACATTTGAAGGAGATTTAACATTTGTCTGTTGTCAACTAATGTTATTTTCCTAGATAATCTCTCTGAATGACATTTTTTTTCAATACTCTTCTCTCTCTAGATATGCTTCCTCAGTAACCCCTTGAACAGTCATGATTTAAACAACCATTAATAGATCTTGAGCTCAAAGTTTCCTATGGGTTCTAGGTTGCATATTGGATATCTTCAACATGTGGGTATTTCACAGACACAGCATATCCAAAATTGAACAATAAGCAACCCCTAATTCCCAAGCAACCCCTTAGACCTTTGTTCCTTCTTAGACTTTCTTCCTCAGTAAATGGCTGTGCTACTCAGCTAGTCACCCATGCTAGAAACTTGAGGGGAGGTGAAGGGTGAGTATCCTAGACTTCACTCTGTCTCTCCTACAATATAGAATCAGTAACCAAGTCATGATCATTTTACCTCCTTGACTTAACTTCTTTTCCATTTCTACTTCCTCTGCCCTAATCAAGGCATTATCTCTTTTCATTTACGCTTTTGAAATGGGGTCCTAACGGCTGCCCTGGCCTTCAGCTTGATTCCACTCCAATCCATCCCGTAGGCTATATAGTCAGAGCAATTTTTCTAAAATAGAACTATAATCACATCACTCTCTTCCTAAACTCCCTCAGTGAACCTTTTATGCCTTGAGAGGAAATGTATCTCTTTGGCATGCCATTCATGGCTTCCATGCCTAGGACCCTGTCAACCTGTCTGGTCTTATCTCCATACTCACCATTCACATTAAACAACTTTCAAGCCCCTAATGGAGTCATGCTCTCTCATGTTTTTGCAATAATTGTTGCTTGTCCTTATCGAGACGTTACTATATACAAGGATCTCTATTACTTGATCTCTTTCTGCTCATAACTGCATGTGGTTACTGTTTTTCCCCCAGTTGACAGACGGAAAAACTGAAGCACAAATAAGTTAACTAATCTAACTAAGGTCACACAGCTAGTGGGGGACACAACTGCGATTTGAACTCTTATCAGTCTCTCTCTAGAACCCATTCTTTTTTTTTTTTTTTACAACTTTATTGGAGTATAATTGCTTCACAATGGTGTATTAGTTTCTGCTTTATAACAAAGTGAATCAGGCATACATATACATCTGTTCCCATATCTCTTCCCTCTTGCGTCTCCCTCCCTCCCACCCTCCCTATCCCACCCCTCCAGACTGTCACAAAGCACCGAGCTGATCTCCCTGTGCTATGTGGCTGCTTCCCACTAGCTATCTACCTTACGTTTGGTAGTGTATATATGTCCATGCCTCTCTCTCGCTTTGTCACAGCTTACCCTTCCCCCTCCCCATATCTTCAAGTCCATTCTCTAGTAGGTCTGTGTCTTTATTCCTGTTTTACCCCTAGGTTCTTCATGACATTTTTTTTTCTTAAATTCCATATATATGTGTTAGCATACGGTATTTGTTTTTCTCTTTCTGACTTACTTCACTCTGTATGACAGACTCTAGGTCTATCCACCTCATTACAAATAGCTCAGTTCCGTTAGAACCCATTCTTTCAACCACTATTTACAGCACTATCACTCTGTCCCTCCTCCTGGAAGACCCTTCTTTCTTCCTTCACTTAGCTTAATTCATAATTACCCCTCGGCCATTTATTCTGGCTTCTGCTTCCATCAAAATTCTGAAAAAATCCCTCACAAAAAATGTCAATGATGGACTTCAGTGGGAATTTTCCCATTCTCTTCTTACTGGATCTTTCAAATGCTTCCAACCATTGGTTACTCCATAGGCCTTGAAATAACCTCTTCCTTGATTCACATGATGATCTGCTTCTGGTCTTTCTGCTTTATCTCTGGATGTGCTTTTGCAGCCACGTTTATTGCTCACACTTCTCTATAGAAACTTCATATTGGAGTTTTAGTTTCTCCATTCTTTTCTCCCTATGCTTTTTGCACTGAGTGATCTCATCCATGTTCTAGCTTCAATTTCCATCTATATCTTGATAACTTCTACATTTGTATCCATGCTTTCCCTTTGTTCTACAGACCCTTTTAGACCAGTGCTTCTTTAATATTCCTTGAATCTCTCAAAAGTATCCTGCACTCAACATATCTGAAATGGAATTTTTAGTTTTCTCCCCAATATTGCTCTTCAGTGTACTTTAGCACCACCTTCCACCTAGAGAAACAATCTAGAAACTTTTATAGCCCATCAACCAAAGAGCACTAAGAACAAAACTGTAGTCCGAACTAGATTTATTTCGCTGACTGCAGCCAGGGGGCACGCATTCCAGGAGAATGGGGGGTTGTCTCAGTAAGAGAGAGTTTTTAGGGACTTCTTATAGGATTTGGGCTTGTAATGCACGGTTGCAGGGAGGATTTAAAAACATGAGGTCCAGTTTTGAATTGGAGGTTGTCAAAAAGCTAGGGAAGGGCTTCCCTGGTGGTGCAGTGGTTGAGAGTCCGCCTGCCGATGCAGGGGACGTGGGTTCGTGCCCCGGTCTGGGAAGATCCCACATACCGCGGAGTGGCTAGGCCCGTGAGCCATGGCCGCTGAGCCTGCGCGTCCGGAGCCTGTGCTGCGCAATGGGAGAGGCCACAACAGTGAGAGGCCCGCGTACTGAAAAAAAAAAAAAAAAAAAGCTAGGGAAATTCAATAACTGTCTTACTTATTCTTTTTTTTAATATAGAAGGCAGGAGGATTAAAGTGGGTTGAGAGTAGTCACGGCTATGAAGTTGGAATTACATGTTAGCCAGAAGAGAGATGCTGAGAATGGGCTTGCCTGTCTTGTTCCAGACATGTCACTGAGTGGCCTTCTCTGAATATTGTCTATAATTGTCATTTATTTTGAGTTTTAGTAACTCCCAGTTTTAGTTAGATGATTTTGGAAAAAGTGATTTTAACTCTTAGCTTTAATTTTCCAATATAAAAAATAAAGCAAATATCTATTACTATTTGGAGCAGAAAATTCAAGAACACTTTACTTATGATTTTAGTTGTACACATATTTCCCTTCATTTTAATAATGAAACTCTTTTTATGTGTCTCAGAAAAAAACAAATATTTTTCCTGCCATTTGCAAAAACAGTTCCATCTGACTGGTAGATTATGAGACCTATCCTTTAGAGGCAGGACAACCAAGAAATCATCAGTTACTTGAAGTTTATAGGATTATGCATCCACCAATATCCTGACTGTCTCAAGAGGAAACCAAATAATTAAGACCAACACAGAAGACCCTCCAATAATCAAGAAGTAAGACAGTATCTGTAGTGGCTAAGCAGTTAGACTCTGAAGCCGGATGCCTGAATTTGAATCTTGACTTTACCATTCCCATGCCTCCTCCAACTTGGAGCAAGTTGCTGGACCTTTCTGTATTTCAATTTTCCCTTCAGTAGAGCAGCAGAAATAATATAGTCCCTTCCTCTTACGATTGCTATAAAGATTAAGTAAGTTAATAAATATAAAGTGCTTAGAACAGCACCTAGCATAGAGTAGGCACTCAATAAATATTTAGTTGGCATTATTATTATAATCCATCATGTCATTTGGAGTTTAAAAAACCTTTTAAAATTTGAGTAGTTGCCAAGGACACTCTGTATAATGGTACGTAGGTACATAAGAGAAATATAAAGTTGGAGTAACCTCTAAAATTTTTAAAACAGATCTGGCTACTCAAGAAGACTCCTTCAGAGAGCCCTCAGATGCCAACACACTTGAGAATAGTGAATCTAGAATTATGTTAACATATTGGAAGCTTCCATGGAGACTACAATGGTGAAAGAGCAATTTGAATAGTAGACTTTCAAAACTGTCAAAGAAATTGATGATGTATCCCTACTTGCCAGAAAGGGGCTTATGCAATACCTTTGGACTGCATATAAGAGGAACTACTGGGGGCGGTTTCATGAAATCTATAACTGAAGTGGCTCCTTCTTCTCTTCCTGTCAAGCTGGCCATTCTGACATCTATTAACTAATACATGTAAGTGGGATAAAAATTTTTTTGATTATGACATCTGTTTAAATTGGCCTTCTGTGTCTGTTCATAATTTCAGTTAAACTCTGTGCTTTTAGCATTTACTAGACTGGAGGTGGATTCTTTGGGGAAGAGAAAAACAGAGGTTACAAAAAAGATTAAATTGTAGGTTATTATTATTTTTTTAATAATCAAATGGGGCACATAAAAAAGTTCTTTGTATTTATTCTTATATTTGGTGACTGGTCATTTGTGCAGTTTTGGAGGGTATCTTTGAATTTAATTTATTGGCACACTTATGTAGACCTCAGTTATCTGAACTGATTTCTGTCTAGTCATTAGTAGATTGCTTGCCTATGTTTCCTTATATTTTATGTACAAATATCTAGGCAGGAGCCTATTCAGGGTTTGCAGTTCATTGTTACTGAAGCTGTCTGTGGATTCTATGTTTAACCATCAATGATTTCCCAAGCTGGAAGCTTTTATGAAAAGAACTAAATCCAAATTTGGCCCTGGATTGAAAAAAGCAGAGTTCCTAAATAGTTAATGTATATGATACACTTAATAGTATTATCAACCTTTAACTAGCAATTCTCCTTCTGGGAATGTAGTCATACAGCGTAAATGATTGAAGAGGAGAATGTCATATGCTCATATGTATTCACAACAGTCTGAGGCACAATAGCAAGAGGTTGGAAGGTCTAACAATAAAATAATGGGTAAATAGAGTATATGTCATTAGGATGGACTCTTAGGTCATTAAAAATGATCACGATGAAGGCAATGTAGAATTATAGGGAAATGTTTCTTACATAATATTAAGTAAAAGAGGCAGAATATAAATGGTATGTTGATTGTTAAGGCAGATATAAACAATAAATGCATTTGGACCGACTGAAAAGAACTACTTGGTGGTGGGAATGTGAGTAATTTAACTATACTTTCTTCATTTTTTTTTAAAACCAAAAGAGAGAAAGTAAAGAGTTTTTTTTTTTTTAAAGAGTTTTAAATACCATGATCATATTATTCGAGAGCCAAATTCCTCATTCATTTTTCATGGATTTGTAAAAATGACAGCTTGTATGTTAACTCAATTTGAGGTTTAGCCCAGGAACCTGATTTGTTTGCCTTAATAGATTCACTGTATCTTGATTTTTAAAATAAATTCTATGAAAATTCCAATGCCAACTGGTTTGCTATCTTTATGAATAAGAAAAGATCGCATGGGTGAAAGATACCCTAATCAGAGATAAACAGAAAAAGCATGGAATAAAATGTGGAGCATCTACCAAAAGATATGACGGCCTTTTGAAGAGTTGTTCCTAATTTATATATATAAGTTAGAGTTTTATGGTAAATATACAGATAATACAGAACATTTTCACATTCTTAAATTTTACTTACAAACTAAATCTTTTACATTATATTGAAAAGACATAGCCTTAGTCAGTTGTGAGAAATGGCTGCAAAAAACCCCACAATCCAATCCCCAAATTTATTAACAAGTCCTGTTGGAGTAACGCCTGTTAAAAAATGTCAGCTGAAGGCAGAAGGGATTTGTGAAATTCTGGTATCCTTGTTATTTATTCTTTGGCAGTGACTGAAGAGAGGGAGGTCTAATATTCTTAGGTACAGACCTCTCAAGCGTGAGGCAAGATGTGGTCCATTTAGGGCAGGGCTGTGAGTGAGCACCCTCGGGATTTGCATGCTCCCTAACCTTGGAATGCAGCAGATACTAAGGGGCCTGGCAGGGTCTTCTGTGTTCTTGGGCATAAAACTCTCTCAGAGGAGCCTTAAAGAGGCTGTCTTCTCAAATGTTAAGCATTTGGGGGTCCCTTAAAATACCTATTCTGACTGAGTAGGTTTGGGGTAGGGACTGAGATTCTGCATTTTTAACAAGTTCTCAGGTGATGCTGATGCTGTTGGTCTGCGGAGTGCAATTTTGCATAATAAGACTCTAAGCTCAGCTTACTTGAGGAAAAACAAGTGATGCAGGGAATCTCCTTCTTAATCTTTGCTTCCCATATTATTTCTAGGACTGGAAGCTAATCTTTGGACAGGGAAGCATGCCACTGGCGTGGACTTCAATGTAAAAAGAAGTGTTATTACATACTGGAATAATTTCTTACAATTTTAACTTATCACTCTGGTGTCCAGAAAGATCAGTACTGGTAACTAAGAAATATACTCTGTAACTCATATGTTGAAGTTTTAAGCATTGCTATATGCCCACCAGCTTTTTGGAATGTTATTATCCTAACAATATGCTGTGTGGTCATCTATTTGGTTAGCTGTTTTAAAAATTTTCTTTGGAATTTTCAAATTTCATTTACAGGCCTCTTTATAAAACCCCCTCTCTGATTCTTCTGGGGTGGCCCTTGTATATATGATATATAAAATGTCGAAGTAGTTGGTATTTAATAATTGGCAATTATCTT
Organism: Hyperoodon ampullatus; assembly: GCF_949752795.1. Taxonomy (NCBI): domain Eukaryota; kingdom Metazoa; phylum Chordata; class Mammalia; order Artiodactyla; family Ziphiidae; genus Hyperoodon; species Hyperoodon ampullatus. Next base: position 8,645,521 of record NC_136924.1, on the reverse strand, counting down.
TAGGTTTATTTTTAGTAATTATCTTAAGATTTATTTTAAATTTTTATTTATTTTTTATTTTATTTATATATTTAGTTTGGCTGCATTGGGTCTTCATTGCTGCATGCAGGCTTTGTCTAGTTGCAGCAAGTGGGGGCTACTCTTCGTTGCAGTGCATGGGCTTCTCATTGCGGTGGCTTCTCTTTGTTGCAGAGCATGGGCTCTAGGCACATGGGCTTCAGTAGTTGTGGCTCGTGGGCTCTAGAGAGCAGGCTCAGTAGTTGTGGTGCACGGGCTTAGTTGCTCTGTGGCATGTGGGATCTTCCCGGACCAGGGCTTGAACCTGAGTCCCCTGCATTGGCAGGTGGATTCGTAACCACTGCGCCACCAGGAAGTCCCAAGATTTATTTTAAAATTAAAATTAATATCATGGGCAGGAAGCTTCTTGATTTTCACTGATCTTCCTAAGTAAGTTAAAACTAACCATTATCTGGCACATATATACAATGGAATATTACTCAGCCATAAAAAGGAATGAAACTGAGTTATCTGTAATGAGGTGGATGGACCTAGAGTCTGTCATACTGAGTAAAGTAAATCAGAAAGAGAAAAACAAATACCAGATCCTAACGCACATATATGGAATCTAAAAAAATGGTACTGATGAACCTAGTGTCAGGGCAGGAATACATACGCAGACATAGAGAATGGACTTGAGGACATGGGGTGGGGAAGGGGAAGCTGGGACACAGTGAGAGAGTAGCATTGACATATATACACTACTAAATGTAAAATGGATGGCTAGTGGGAAGCTGCTGCATAGCACAGGGAGATCAGCTTGGTGCTTTGTGACCACCTAGAGGGGTGGGATAGGGAGGGTGGGAGGGAGACGCAAAAGGGAGGGGATATGGGGATATATGTATACATATAGCTGATTCACTTTGTTGTACAGCAGAAACTAACACAACATTGTAAAGCAATTATACTCCAATAAAGATATGAAAACAAAACAAAACAAAACAAACTAACCACTATCACCGGTGTTCAATTCTTTCAAAAGTGGCCTCGGGCTGCCACTTTTAACTTTAAATTGCAAAGTTCTGATTTTAACTTAGCATATACTTACAAGACAATAAAAGCCAAGTAGGAATCTATTATCCAAAGTAGTAAAAACAAAATACATTATTTGGAATGTCAATGGGATTCTTATCATTGAATCTTTTTTTCTTAAATCTATGAACAGTGAGCTGAGAGATCTCTTAAATGTGTTTCCTGTAAGAACACATTTTTATAGAAATTACATTTACATGGTTATTTGTTTAGTTTTGAATATAGTACTATACACCTCAATTCTTTGACCCACCAAAGTCTGGAGATCACAGGGTTAGACAAAAGGAAAGAACAAGAAGAAAGTCTGTAAGCAGACACTGGGCACTGAAATCATTATGCTTTCAAGATAATAATTAAACCCTAGAGGGAATGAAAAGTGGGTGAACTGTTCTCAAGTATTACTGCTTGCTCCTTGGGTGTATATTACTGTTTGGATACTAACAATCTATATCCCTAATACACGCTATTGAATTAATTTGTTGTACTGAGAATTGAGGTTAAGTGTGAAAACACTGGTTTATAGATGTTCAATAAAGTTTTGTTGGACTTTATATGTCTTACTTGATCAGAAACACATATACTCTGTTTTTGGAAAAGTCACAGAGATTTCATCTTCTGTTTCCTATTTTTCCAAGATGGCATTTCTATTTTGGCCCTGACAAACAGCTATCCTACCCTTCTTATGCATTTGCATCTTGTAGACAGTTTAGAATCTAAAAATCAAGACATAAATTAAATGTGTATTTGATGTAACTCCACCAGGCTACTATGACCTTCAGAAGCTCTGTAACACTGCTTTATTTATTAACTAAACAAAGCTCCAAGAGATATAAAGTTTTAATTTTCATAATAATAGAACAGTAAGGAGATATTGGTTGAATTTACTATTGTTTCATTAATCTTAAAGGTAGGAGGTGTGCTATTAACAGCAGCAATTTTAATGAAATCCTTTCTTCTCTAAGCATCTGCAACCCATTTATTAGAATGAAAACACATTACCAAGAATCTCATTAACAAAAGTGGATATTAAAACTGTGCTAGAGATCTAAAATATGAAGCATATTTTAAAAAATTCAGATGTTTATTTTCAAGAGAAACGGACAGTATTTGCTATTAATTAGAGAAAAGTTATCCAAGAAAATCATTTACCTTGCAAAAGCTTTCAGTTCTTACACTGTAAATGTTGATCCTCAAAACTACTAAATATCACTCTTCAGTACAGTAAAACCTGCTGTGAAGGGATGACTTCCCAAACATAGTATAAGCTGGTAACATGAATGTAAATGTGGAGCCTTTAAAGGCATTGTTTACATACGTAAAAAGATGGTCAACATCCTATACATTAAAAGTGAACCCTCTCCTTTGCCTTCAATTTTATTTTTAGTTCCTGTCCTTTTGGATTAAAGTGGAAATAGAGCACTAACATTTTTTCTTTATGATTTAAAAATCTGTCCCTTATGCCTTTATTCACAGAGGTTTACCTGCACAGTTATATTGTCTACTAAAATTGGAAATAGTCTGAAGTCACCAGAGCACCAGAGATGTCTGTTGTCATAATCAAATGGATCTGGAATTGTTTTATCTTTCCCTTTAAACACATTATTTGAGTATAGTTTGCTCGATGGAAAACCACCATCAACTAATTTTCTTAAAAGAGTTGTGGCAGTATTAGAAGAATGGATTCTTTCCTGAGAGGGCAGCTAACTCTGAATACATGTGCATTTAGTTCAACATGATTAGCTGATGCACACCAAATCCCATGTTGACTAAATGGAAAGCAATGTGTTGAATTTCAGGTTGGAATTTGCATAATTCCTCTATTTTTCTAAAATCCAACATGTTCAATCATAACTGTCTGAGTACAAATTAAAGGCTTTTCCTCCCATGAATTTTAAATACACGCTACTCTGTTCTGTGCTGAAATGTGTTAACTCTTTTATTCTGGATTGTTCATTGGAAAATTCTGATAAAAACAGTACAATTTAAAAAAAAAGGTCTTTCATTGACAGAACATCTGCAAACTTAATGAGGAAAGCCACTGAGATAAATACATCAACTAATAAATTCCCATACATGTAGCCAGTAGTATCACTGGCCAAGTACAAATCATCTGGGAAGGTTTGGAGACTTTCAGTTCCTTTGGTCACAGGTTAACCAGAGCACATATTTCAAATAACAGATAATTTCTTAAACAGTCCTCTCCTCCACGAAAACAAGCCATTCTACTGACCACATTTAGAAACAACCCAAAGGAAACTATAATTAAGGGGAAGAATGGGACAGAAGTCAACAATCTAGGACATAGTCCATGGTAAAGCATTGTGTGTTCATGTAGACACTTTCTTCTTCTCCTCCCAAACGTCATTATCTAACTCTTAACTCTTCCATATGCCTCTCATATGTGTTTCAATGACTAGATTATGAACTCCTGAAGATTAGGAACTATCAACAGCTTTTAAATCTTTCTCCCCAACCTTAAGTGTTATAGTCACATAGTTGCGAACTAACAAGATAGCAGGTAACAATTACATTTAACATCCACAAAGTACTTTTATTGAGATGTAGGAAATTAATAGAGGATTAATTGCAGATTCAATATAACAGTTATATGATTATTTATGTTTTATTTTTCTTCTTTTGGCAATTTTGGCATATTGCATTTCTTTGAGAAAAATTTCCTTTTTACACAAATGTTCAAATTTATCAGTATAAAGCTGTTCAAAATATTCTTACTACCGTTCTAATTTTTGTAGGATCTATAGTGATGTTCCCTTTTATATTCCTTAGTTATTTAACTGTTTTATTTTTTTTAATGACTACTCTTTCAGAGTTGTATCAATTTCATTAGTTATCTAAGAACCAACTTTTAGAGGCATTAATTATCTCTCTGTGTGTTTTTCTTCCACTAACTACTAATCTTTTGATTTTTGGTCTTTTTCTTTTCTAATATGTGTTCACAGCTAGTGTTTCCTTATATCATGGTTTAGCTCATCTTACAAGTTTTGATGTCTAATTTGTAATGAAAATTACAATGATCTGTAATGAAAAATTATAATTTTTTCATTATAATTCAATTCAATTATTTTCATTATTATTCAAAATATTTTCTGATTTCCATTTTCTGCTTTGACTCGAAAGATATTTAGATGTATAATTCTTAAATTTAAAGCATATGGGACCTTATCAAAATACCAATGGCATTTTTCACAGAACTTGGACAAATAATTCTAAAATTTGTATGAAAACACAAAAGTCCCTGAAAAGCCAAAACAGTCTTGAGAGAGAACAACAAAGCTGGGGGTATCACGCTCCCTGATTCCAAATACTACAAAGCTACAGTAATCAAAACAGTATGGTGCTGGCACAAAAACAGACACATAGATCCGTGGAACAGAACAGAGAGTCCAGAAATGAACCCACACTTTTATGGGTAATTAATCTCCAACAAAGGAGGCAAGGTATACAATGAGGAAAAGGCAGTCTCTTCAACAAACAGTGTTGGGAAAACTGGACAGTTATATGCAAAAGAATCAAAGGGGACTACTCTCTCAAACCATGCACAAAAATAAATTCAAAATGGATTAAAGACTTAAATGTAAAACCTGAAACCATAACACTTCTAGAAGGAAACATAGGAAGTAAGCTCTTTGACACTGATCTTAGTAATATTTCATGGATATGTCTCCTCAGGCAAAGGAAACAAAAGCAAAAATAGACAAATGGGACTACATCAAATGGAAAGGCTTTTGCACAGCAAAGGAAACTAACAACAAAATGAAAAGGTCACCTACTGAATGGGAGAAAATATATGCAAATGATACATCTAATAAGGGGTTAATATCCAAAATATACAAAGAACTCATACAACTCAACATCAAAAAAACCCCCAACAACCCAATCAAAAATGGGCAGAGGATCTGAATAGACATTTTTCCAAAGTAGGCATACAGATGGTCAAAAGGCACATGAAAAGATGCTCAACATCACCAATCATCAAGGAAATGCAAATCAAAACCACAATGACATATCACCTCACACCTGTCAGAAATGGCGATCAATGAAAAGAACAAAAGTAACAAATGCTGGAGAGGGTGTGGAGGAAAGGGAACCCTCGTGCACTGTTGGTGGGGATGTAAATTGGCGCAGCCACTATGGAGAACAGATGGACATGCCTTAAAAAACTAAAAATAGAACTTCATATGATACAGCAATTCTACTCTTGGGTATTTACCTGAAGAAAACAAAAACACTAATTTGAAAAGATAAATGCACCCCTGTGTTCACTGTAGCATTATTTACAATAGCCAAGATATGCAAGATATGGAAGCAACCTAAGTGCTCCTCAGTAGATGAATGGAAACAGAAGATGGACACACACACACACAATGGAATATTACTCAGCCATAAAAAAGAACGAAATTTTCCCATTTGCAACAACATGGATAGACTTGGTGGATATTATGTTAAGTGAAGTAAGTCAGACAGAGGAAGACAAATACTGAATGATTTCACTTATATGTGGAATCTAAAAAGCAAAACAAATGAATAAGCATAACTAGACAGAAACAGACTCATAGATAGAGACAACAAACAGGTGGTTGCCAGAGGGGAGTGGGTCAGGGACAGGGAGGGAGAGAAATAGGTGAGGGAGATTAAGAGGTACAAAATTCCAGCTGCAAAACAAATGAGTTATGGGTATGAAATGTAAAGTGTGGTTGGCAAGGGTGGGGGGGTGGGGAAGGGATGAACTGGGAGTTTGTTGGGGTTAGCAGATGCAAACTATTATATATAGAATGGATAAACAACAAGGTCCTACTGTATAGCACAGGGAACCATATTCAATATCATGTGATAAACCATGATGGAAGAGAATATATTGATAAAAAAAGAATATATATATATATATATATGTATGAGTGAATCACGTTGCTGTATAGCAGAAATTAACACAACATTGTACATCAACTATACTTCAATTAAAAAAAAACTATGCATTATCTTTGTATGGTGACAGATAATAACTGGAGCCATCATGGTGATCATCTTGAAATGTATAGAAATATCAAATCACTATGTTGTGTAACAGGAACTAACATAGTGTTAACTGTAGGTAAATTATACCTTAAAAACAAACAAAAACAAACAAACTCATAGAAAAAGAGATCAGGTTTGTGGTTACAAGAGGAGGGGGATGGGGTGAGGGGGAATTGGATGAGGGCAGTCAAAAGGTACAAACTCCCAGTTATAAGATAAATAAGTAACAGGGAACATAGTGCACAACATAAATACAATTAACATTGCTGTATGTTATACATGACGGTTTTTAAGAGAGTAAATCCTGAAAGTTCTTATCACAAGGAAAATGTTTTTTTCTTTCTTTAATTTTGTATCTACATGAGGTGATGGATGTTCACTAAACTTATTGTGATAAATATTTCATGATGTATGTAAGTCAAATCATTACACTGTATACCTTAAACTTAAACAGTACTGTATGTCAATTATATCTCAATAAAACTGGAAGGAAAAAATGAAGCATAGGGAAATTTCATGTATTTATTTATATATGTACTATTCATATGCATATATGTGTATACACACACACACACATATGGAATGGAATACTACTCAACCGTCAAAAAAGAATGACATTTTGCCATTTGCAACAAAATGGATAGACTTGGTGGGTATTATGCTTAGTGAAATAAGTCAGACAGAGAAAGACATATACTATATGTTATCACTTATATGTAGAATCTAAAAAATGAAACAAACTAGTGAATATTTGTTCACTAGTTTATATTTTGTTTAGAATAACAAAAAAGAAACAGACTCACAGATATAGAAAACAAGCTAATGGTTGTGAGTGGGGAGAGGGAAGGAAGGAGGAGCAGGATAGGGGTAGGGGATTAAGAGGTACAAACTACTATGTATAAAATAAATAAGCTACAAGGATATACAGCACAGGAAATATCAACAGTATTTTATAAAAACTATAAATGGAGTATAACCTCTAAAAATTGTGAATCACTATGTTGTACACCTGAAACTTACATAATATGTAAACCAACTATATCTCAATTAAAAAAAAATAAAAACATGTATTAAAAAAAAGCAGTCAGTTTAGCTCATAGACATCTAGGAAAAAATGAAACCTCATGCCTCATGACAAAGACTTTGGAATAACTATGCATGTTAAAGAGGGTAATAATAATAATTATTATTATGCACAGTAGCTAGAAACGCCAATTAAAGAACAATCATCAGATGCATGTAGTGTGGGAGGTCTTTTGCATAAGTCTCAGCATTTATACCTATAGATACAGAGCAATCACTGTTAGAAATTAATCTAAAAATGAATTTTAATCTTAAAATAACAGATTATGTCAGCAAGCAAAATTGCTGGGAAACATACTACTGAGCATAAAGTAATGTTCTTCATCCAGTAATCAAATCCACTTTTTTTTTTTTTTTTTTTTTTTTTTTTTTTTGCGGTACGCGGGCCTCTCACTCTTGTGGCCTCTCCCGTTGCGGAGTACAGGCTCCAGACGCGCAGGCTCAGCGGTCATGACTCATGGGCTGAGCCGCTCCACGGCATGTGGGATCTTTCTGGACTGGGGTATGAACCCGTGTCCCCTGCATCGGCAGGCGGACTCTCAACCACTGCGCCACCAGGGAAGCACTCAAATCCACTTTTAAATGTGGACAATTCCTCAAATTTTGAATGGGGACACTAAAAATCCATTTGTAAGTTGTCTGATTAGAATCTAGAACACATTATTTTTCCCTACAAAATCTATGTCATAACTTATAAATAAGTTCCCATTTCTCTCCCTCTAGGACATTTAAAAAACACAACTATTGCTTTTATATTATGCATTATGTGCCAGGAATTAAGTATTTTACATGGAGAACCACAACCATCTGCATCAATGTGACAGAGCTATGGGGTCTAAGAACTGAGACCACCTGTTTCAACATGATTTATTTGTTTGTTGCAAGAAAACTTTCCCCAGGAAAGATAAGACTGTAAACCAATAAATAACTTCATTGTTTGTTTCAGGAAATTCCCATATATTAATTTATCTCAGACAAACAATCTGATTTCCTTGGCAGAGAGTTCACTTATCAAGCAACAGTTTACTTATCAAGACTTGGTTCAAGACCCTCACCTTGCTATAGATACTAACCATAAAACTTATGTCATGAAATTTCCCCAGTCTGTTCTCCACCTTAGAAAAGCTGCCTTAAGCTCCTTGAGCCCAGACTTCCAAATCTTATAAATATCCTTTCCTGACTTCCTCCTTCAGAGACAGTCAAGACTGTCAAGGGGAAGTCCTCTATTGCTGAAGAGAATTCTAATAAATTTAGTTTTGCTTGATTAAGAGGGTGGCTGGAGATATTCTGGGGGAGTTGAATAACATATATTTAGTCCGTTAATCCTCTTAAGAACCTTATGAGTAAATTCTTTTCTTACGTTATTTTTTACAGATGAGAAAACTGAGGCACACCGAATAGTTAAGTGACTTAGGCAAGGACACAAAACAACTTAAGTCACATGAATCTAAACTACGGTACTAATATTACTGAGTCCTCCTTCCCCCTAAGTCTATGGATTTGAAGATACCCTAAAGAATCCTATGCCCTGATCCTCTCAGCCCTGTTCAGTAATTATAGTTCTAATTAGTGTAATTAGTAATTTTATTGTCTTCCTCACTGAACTCTGAGGACAGGGACATGTCTTGTTTGCCTCCATACTGCCAGTGCCTACTAGCATAATCTCTGACACATGGTAGGCATTCAATAAATGTTTATAAAATAAATATTAAATAAAACCCTACTTTACAAATGAGGCTCTGAGATATTAAAGAGTCTTGCTTTAACTCACCCAGAAGGTAATTGTCAGAGTTGGTGCTCCTGCTAATGCACCACTCTTTCATTCAACTTGTAAAGGAGTTCTCAAAGAGCAGTTCCGTTTTTTTTTTTTTTTTGCGGTACACGGGCCTCTCACTGCTGTGGTCTCTCCTGTTGCGGAACACAGGCTCCGGACGCGCAGGCTCAGCAGCCAGGACTCACGGGCCCAGCCGATCCGCGGCATGTGGGATCTTCCCGGACTGGGGCACGAACCCGTGTCCCCTGCATCGGCAGGCGGACTCTCAACCACTGCGCCACCAGGGAAGCCCCAAAGAGCAGTTTTTATGAGATGAGTCTACAAACAGTGCAACAGGGATTCACGTGTATAAAGTCCTACCAACATATTGTATTTCTTTGCTTTCTCCTGAAATGTTGTCATCTCAGTGTGACTGTACAGATCATCTCATGTTGATTAGATGCTGGAATCTCACATTTGTCTCTGATTAATAAAAAATGGAAAGCTTTAATTGGTAAATGCAATTTCTGACAATGTTTTGAAACACTGGGAAGTTACTACATACTTTCCTTGGTATTAAAACATCTGTAATTCACTTCTCTTTACCCATATAAGTAGCGCTTTACCCATATAAGGTTCTTTTTTTCTTTATTATAAGGAGAAATGAATGTTATATAAATATTTGGGCATCAGAAAAAAAGTTTAAAATTTTACATAGAAGTTAAAATTATGAAAGGAAAGAAGGTAGGCTTGGAATGGTTTTCTGCTCTTGAGATAGATACTCATATAGCAAAGAACATAAGGAAATAAAATAGAATAAAATAAGCAACCTAAAGAGATGCATCAACCAAATGCAAATGTGTGAACCCTGTTCTGACTTTGAATTGAACCAACTGATATAAAAGACATTTTGAGCTAATCACGGAAATGTGAATTGAGGATAAATAATAGATTATTATGGAAAGAAATCCTTAACTTAGAAATATATATTTACGTATTTATGTGAAATAACAAATTGCTTGAGATTTACTTTAAAATTCTCCAGGGAAGGTGAGTATGGGTGGCAAATGTGTGTCTGTGTGCACTTCCATGTGTGTCCTGATGAAACGAGATTGGTAAAATGTTTATAATTACTGAAGTTTGTGATGAGTACATGGGGATTTATTATACTCTATTCTCCACTTCTGGACATGTTTAAAGTTTTCAGCATAAAAAACTTAAAAAATGGCTAATTTTCCCAGTGTTGTACTAGGTATACAAAGCACCTGATCATTCACACATATACTGGCTACAAACCCAGTATCACAACCCAAAGCAAAACATTATTCTCATCTGTGTATAGACTCTAAAACTTAAGAAAGCAGTTACTTCTTCTTCTGGGAGAATATTATGCAGTCTCTAGCTGAGAATCAAGGAAGCTTTTTCCCAGTTGTCCATCTCTTCTGTGTGTATTAGAAACCTCAAGTTTTCTGCTAATGAAAGGACTCCGTACCACACGGGGCAGAGTGTGGGTCTTCTCTTATTCACTCCTGCTTCTCCTAGATTGTTTTTTTACAGAGTACCAGATGATTCATAAAGTGCCAACCCATCTTTTATTTTAGTAAGATAAATAGCCCCAAGAGTCCTTAAAGTGAATATCTCAATTATAAGACACATATTCCTTTAAGGACACAGAATATTTCCTTATGTAATTTAGATTAAAACACAGTATAAAATATGCATTATATTAAGCACCTTTTATGTCCGGCCTGCTTCCTGGGTATTTATTTAAGCGTGACTTTTTCTCTCCTGATAACATGAAAAATCCTTCCAAAATGTGAAAGAAAATGCTAATGATCTTCAGGACCAACTAGTTTTACTGTATCTATACCTATACCTTTCATCTGATTTTAAGTTGGTAAAAAGTCAAAATGTGATATGCAGCAAATAGCAAGGGTCTCAAATACTGAACAGGAAACAAGGCTCAGATTACAATGTCCTATAGACGTACTCACTCAGAAATGTAGGTCAAATCCTTTTATAATATTTTCATGAGTTCTTGATTTTTTTAAATTAATGCATGCTTTGACAATGGAAAATGGATTAAGGCATTCTGTTGTTAGCTATTATTTTATTGCCTATTTAAAATATATAGCAATGTTTTTCAAATATTTATGTAACATGGCATTAACGTTTAGAAAAGCAAAATTAGCAATTGATTCCACAAACAGATACATCTAATACCTTGCTTCAATTGAAATCACTGCTGCTTCTTCAGCGCAATAATGGCATAACATCTGGGAGATTTCACAGGATCAAACAACTTCACGAGCGCAGACCACGCAATATCATCCTGCAAACGGTAAGTGATTTAAATAGGCAACTACTTGTTGAAGATAAAAATGAGAGATGTTAGACTACATACTGGAATATAAAAACTACATGAAAAACAAACTATATAAAAGAAAATTATTCTTTGTTGAATAAAATTAACATTTAGAAATTCACCTTCGGGAATTTATGTTGAGGAAGTAATTAAAGATGTGCATAGAGAGTGAAGCACAAGGCTACTCCTTGCTGCAATTGTGAAAACTGGAAGTGGCTAGAGACAACTGGGTATTACTTAAATAAATTATATGATGAAACATTATTCAGCTTCTGTAGTACATTTAGTGAGATGGAAAAATTCTAAATAAAACAAATGAAACAAATTAGATGCAAAACTGCATTGACAATTTGATTCCAATTTTAAAGTAGAAATAATATGCTCATACATATACATGCAACAAACATATATTAGAAGCTCTAGAAAACATATCAATAATTTAATAGCTAATGCTGAAAGGTGAGATAATCATTACTTTTAATTTTTTTTATATTCTTCATTTAAAATTTTCTAACATAAGTATATATTACTTTTATAATAGTAAAATATTATTTAAAATATTAACAAAATGAACAATTATATGATTTCTATCACTTCATTACCAATCTGTTAAACTTGGTGCATACTGTTTTGCCTACCTATTTTATTTAGGTCACTGGAAATTGTTTTGAAAGGGAAATGATGAGTACCTAGTAAAATAAGGCTGATTCTGTGACCTAACAAGTTGAGAACCAAAAGATTCCAGTGATTTTGAATTAGTTAGTAGCTTAGGAAAGTACATAATTATCTAAATATTTAAAAACTGCCTTTCTCCATAAAAATACCAATTATTAAAATCCATTTGTTCCAAGTAGTTTGCTAAAAACAAGTAAAGCTCTCCATATGATAAAACAAAATTATTAAAATAAAGTTTATACTGGAAACAAGGCTGAATCCACAAATGGGCTTAATTTTAAAGAGCTCAAAAACATAATTTTGATCATAGCTTAGAGTAGAATCTGAAAAACACATTTTTCCCAAAGATAACAAAAAATCATATTTTTTGGTCATTCAACAAAAATAAAACAAATAAGACTGTGAAAAAAACAGAAGCAATTATCACTGATGAGAAGGAAATTTCTACACTGCAGAGTGCATATGTCCAAAAATTCAAAAGTGAATTAAAAGGTGATTCTTACAAAATGAAGCATAAAAATGATATCTTTTACATCTGGCCTTTATTAATTTTAGCTATACAATATGTCATATATGATGGTTTGTGTGCATCGTCTACTGTATAGTAATTACCATAAAATTAAAAGAATGTAAACTTTATTATAGTAGCTTTGCTGGAAACATCTGTTGTACATATGTTTTTGCTTCAAAAGAGATGGAAAGAATATTTAGACTTGGAAAATATAATGAGAAAAATTATCTTACTAGTTTTATGTGAAAGAATGTTATCCTAGTTATAAGCAGATCCATATTACTGGGTTTAATAAATATATTTGTTATGCATTTAAAATTAACATAATTTACCTGCTCTTTGAGGTAGCAAAGTCGATCCAGAAGAATCAATGTCTCTATGCAAGGAGCCAGAACAACTTTCAACTAAAAGAAAGTGTAAGATAGGACAGTGGTACTTTAAAACAAACAAAAATACTAGCTTAACACTTGTTTAAGAAAATGTATCTACAGAAACTCATATAAGGCCAAATCTCCAATACCCATTGTACATCTTCAGAAAATAAATACTTCAGAGATCAAAAGTTTTTCTTTAATAGTAAAAGGAGAAGAATGTCCTTTGAGTGACTTTGGGGTAGAATCCAAAAGCAATCATACGTATGTGATAGAAAGCTTTTAAAGGGGTACTAAGAATGAAATTCATTAAAAGGAATGCTTGTGAAATAACTGCATTGAGACCAATATGTGTTCAAAGAACTCTAAAACTTCTTTCCATGCATTTATAATACACTTTAAGAGAAATCTACCATGTGTTCTCTTTATTACATTACTGACACCTAATATAGTTTTAAAATAGGAAATGATCCAAAACGGTTTTTCTACATTAAGAGAAAAACAACACAGATTGGTTGGCCCCATAAAAAAATTTAATAGGATCCTACTCAAGTCTAGCAACATATTCAATTTAGTATGTTTAATTCTGAGATTTACCATATTAAAAGCCTCCAGCTCATTCATTCTAGGCTTGTACTTCTCGTAGTAGTCCATTATAATTTTTTCTGGCAGCTTCAAGATAAAACAATAATAAATTTAATAAGTTAAAAATACTTTGTTCTAATCAAATATACCCTAAAGTAAAACAAACATAACAATTTAAAACAACCTTAGGTGGCTGAAGAGCTCTAAGGATATTCATGAAGCAAGTCAATATAACTAAATTCTTTCATTTAAATCTTCTGTACCAATATAGGTTATTCAGTATATCCTAAATAAAATCACCAATAACAACCTATTAACTTTGTTTGATTTCAACAAGTAGTGATGAAATACTTACTTTCACTTGTTTCTATGCTTGGGGTGCACAGTATATCCAGTTTCCCCTATTATTAACATCTTACAATACAGTTATTTGTTATAGTAAATGAACCAATAATGATATATTACTATTAGCTAAAGTTTACATTTCATTCAGATTTTCTCACTTTTTACCTAATGTCCTTTTTCAGTTCCAGGATCCCATCCAGTTTACTACATTGTATCTAGTCCTATTGGTTGTGACAGTTTTTCAGACTTGTCTTTTCTTTTAGTTTTTATTGAAGTATAGTTGACTCACAAGACTTGCCTTGTTTTTGATGACCTTGACAGTATTGAGGAGTACTAGTCAAGCATTGTGTAGGATGTTCCTTCACTGGGATTTGTCAGATGTTTTCCTCATAATTAGACTGGGGCTATGGGTTTTGAGAGGAAGACTACAGAATTAAGTATGATATTCCTCACATCATATTAAGGGTACGTACTATCAATATGATTTAACACTGTAGATACTGACCTTGAGTACTTGGCTGAGATAGTATTTGTCAGGTTTCTTCACTGTAATGTTCCTCCTTTTCCCCTTTCCACATTGTATGCTTTGGAAGAAAGTCACAACTTGCAGCCCACACTTAAGGAGTGAGGAGTTATGCTTAAGGAGTGAGGGTGCAATATCCAAATAAATTATTTAGAATTCTCTTCCATGGAAGATTTTTCTCTTCTCGTCCATTTATTTATTAAAATCATCTTTTTATAGATCTATATAAGGGGGCCCAGGTACACAAAGGTGGACCATACTTCAACTTCATGGGGAATGGGTTGTATGATTGGATGAGAGATACATAGTTGTTCAGAGATTCTCCCCACACGCTACCTGATCAGAAGATAGGTTAGCAATTGACCTTATTTTCACCAGTAGATGGTAGGACTGAGGCTGCTGATATACCCTTGGCTAGAACTCAAGGTAGGTGGATGTGGTACCAAATTGAGAATGCAAAGGAAAATTTCTTAAAGGAAATTAAAAGTGCTACTCCAGTGAACATATGAATGATATGAAAACAAAAGTCTTACTGCTGATACTGAGAAAGTTGCAGTGGTCTGGATAGAAGATCAAACCAGCCACAACATTCCCTTAAGCCAAAGTCTAATGCAGAGCAAGGTCCTAACTTTCTTCAATTCTATGAAGGCTGGGAGAGGTGAGGAAGCTGCAGAAGAAATTTGAAGCTAGCAGAGGTGGGTTCATGATGTTTAAGGAAAGAAGCTGTCTCTGTAACATAAGAGTGCAAGGTGAAGCAGCAAGTACTGATGTAGAAGCTATAGTAAGTTATCCAGAAGATCTAGTTAAGATAATTAAAGAAGGTGGCTACATTAAAGAACAGATTTTCAATTTAGATGAAACTGCCTTATATTGGAAGAAGACGCCATTTAGGACTTTCATAGCTAAAGAGGAGAAGTCAATGCCTGGCTTCAAAGCTTCAAAGAACAGGCTGAAATCTCTTTTGTCAGTTAGGGGCTAATACAGCTGGTGACTTTAGGTTGAAGCTGACCTCATTTACCATTCCAAAAATCCTAGGGCCCTTAAGAATTATGCTAAATCTACTCTGCTTGTGCTCTATAAATGGAACAAAACCTGGATGATAGCACATCTGTTTACAATATGGTTCACTGAATATTTTAAGACTATTGTTGAGACCTACTGCTCAGAAAAAAAAGATACTTTTCAAAATATTACTGCTCATTGGCAATGCACCTCAAGAGCTCTCATGGAGATGCATAATGAGATTAAAATGCTGTTTTTATGCTGCTAACACAATATCCATTCTGCAGCCCATGGATCAAGCAGTAATTTTGACTTTCAAGTCTTATTTAAGAAATACATTTTGTAAGGCTATAGCTGCCATAAACAGTGATTCATCTGATGGATCTGGGCAAAGTAAATTGAAAACATCCTGGAAAGTATTCACTATTCTAGATGTAAGAACATTCATGATTCATGGGAGGATGTCAAAATAACAACATTAACAGGGGTTTGGAGGAAGCTGATTCCAACTCTCATAGATGACTTCGAGGGGTTCAAAACTTCAGTGGAGGAAGTAACTGCAGATGTGGCAGAAACAGCAAGAGAACTAGAATTAGAAGTGGAGCCTGAAGATGTGACTGAATTGCTGCAACCTCACGATAAAGCTTTCACAGGTCAGGAGTTGCTTCTTATGGATGAGCAAAGAAAGTGGTTTCTTGAGATGGGATCTACTCCTGGTGAAGATGCTGTGAAGACTGTTGAGATGACAACAAAGGATTTAGAATATTATATAAACTTAGTTAATAAAGTAGCAGCAGAGTTTGAGAGGATTGACTCCAATTTTGAAAGACATTCTGCTGTGGGTAAAATGCTATCCAACAGCATTGCCTGCTACAGAGAAAATGTGAAAGGTCAATCTGTGGGTCAAACTTCATGGTTGCCATATTTTAAGGAATTGTCACTGCCACCCCAGCCTTCAGCAGCCACCACCCTGCTCAGTCAGCACCACCTACATCGAGGCAAGACTCTGCACCAGCAAAAAGACTAGGACTTGCTGAAGGCTCAGATGATGGTCAGCAGTTTTCAGCAATAAAGTATTTTATTTTTTGAATTTTATTTTTTTATACAGCAGGTTCTAATTAGTTATCTATTTTATACATACTAGTGTATACATGTCAATCCCAATCTCCCAATTCATCCCACCACCACCCCCGCCACTTTCCCCCCTTGGCGCCCATGTTTGTTCTCTACATCTGTGTCTCTATTTCTGCCCTGCAAACCAGTTCATCTGTACCATTTTCTAGTTTGCTCATATATGCGTTAATACACGATATTTGTTTTTCTCTTTCTGACTTACTTCACTCTGTATGACAGTCTCTAGATTCATCCACGTCTCTACAAATGACCCAATTTCGCTCCTTTTTACGGCTGAGTAATACTCCATTGTATATATGTACCACATCTTCTTTATCCATTTGTCTGTCGATGGACACTTAGATTGCTTCCATGTCCTGGCTATTGTAAATAGTGCTGCAATGAACATTGGGGTGCATGTGTCTTCCTGAATTATAGTTTTCTCTGGGTATATGCCTAGTAGCGGGATTGCTGGGTCATATGGTAATTCTATTTTTAGTTTTTTTTTTTTTTTTTTTGCGGTACGTGGGCCTCTCACTGCCGTGGCCTCCCCCATTGCGGAGCACAGGCTCCAGATGTGCAGGCTCAGCGGCCATGGCTCACAGGCCCAGCCGCTCCGCGGCATGTGGGATCTTCCTGGACCAGGGCACAAACCCGTGTCCCCTGCATCGGCAGGTGGACTCCCAACCACTGCGCCACCAGGGAAGCCCTTATTTTTAGTTTTTTAAGGACCCTCCATACTGTTCTCCATAGTGGCTGTATCAATTTACATTCCCACCAACAGTGCAAGAGGGTAGCAATAAAATATTTTTTATTAAGGCATGTATATTATTTTTTTAGACATAATGCTATTGCACACATAATAGACTAAAATACAGTGTAAACATAATTTCTGTATGCACTGGGAAACCAAAAAATTCACGTGACTTGCTTTATTACGATATTTACTTTATTGCGGTGCTCTGGAACTGAACCCAGTCTGAGGTATGCCTGTGTTATTAGAGTGGTTGTAAAAAGCAGCAGGAACTTACTTATGGGAATAATGCACATGTTCTTTGCATATCACCAGAGATGACAGGCTTCCTATATATTTAAACTGTATCAGGAATTCGCTGTTTCTTTAGGGTCAGATGACCTCATATAACGTAGATCATTTCTGGACACAGTCAGTCCTCCATATCCATAGATGTGGAACCCACAGATACAGAGGGCTGACTGTACTATACCATTTTATATAAGGGAATTGAGCATCCTTGGGTTTTGTTATCAGTGGGGGGTTCTGGAACCAATTCCCCACGGATACCGAGGGACCACTGAATATTACTACATGGAAGTTTATGAGCTCCTTGTATTTTTTGTTGCCCTCCCACTTGTATTGAAACCACCTAGTGATTATGATTACTGCTAATTAACTTTGATCTAATGTCCAAAGATCAGTTTATTTGGTCTCTCCACATGTGCCTAGTCCTTTGGCCTCGTCTCTCCCCACTGTCTCCTCTACTTGCTTTATGCTCCAGCTGTGCTGAGTCCAGAATCATGTTTCTTACTCTCTGTGGTTTTGTACGAGCTATTCCCCCCAACACACACACCTGAAATTCCCTGCTCCCTACCTTCCCACCTTGTTTGCTTAATGAACTCCTATGCATCCTTCAAAACCAAGCTAAGGCATCAATGTCCTCTGAGAAATCTTACAGGCAGAGTGAGTCACTCCAAGCATACATACTTTATATATGTCTACTGTTGTAAGTTCATGCTATGATTACTTGTTTTCTTTTCTCATGGGTTATGTCTTAATTATCTTTGTAGCTCCAGAGTTTCCACTCTTCTTGGCACACGGGAGATTCTTCAAAATAAATGTTTGCTGGTGAGTAAATGATTTTGGTCTCAAAAGTTTTGCTTTTGCTGGCCAGTTTTGGAGAAATATTGGAGGATAATTTTCTGAGTTATCCTCTATCCCTTCCATTAAGGTTCTAGCTTAGTGATTTTCAACTTTGTCCATTCAACAGCACACACCCCACTCCCGTTAAATCACCAGTTTTATTGTCTATTTCATTCTCAATATCTGAGAGTAATATTTATTTGAATATTCATCATATGTATACAGCACATAAACACACATACATGCAAGCTCTAGAACATAAGCTCCTTTTATTTTCCCTTCTTATGGACAAATGCTCCAGTTCGTTCTTTGTCTAGCAAGCAACAGTAGTTTTGCTGCTTTTAAAATCTGATGCTTCAAAAATTTATGGATGTGTGTGTGTGTGTGTGTGTGTACGCTCATGTATCCGTGTGTGTGCAGTACATGCATGTGGAAGGAGAAAGAGAGAAAATTAATACAAAAGAAGAAAAAAATGCTGTGGACCATGAATATGAAACCTTGAGTACAATTTTAAAGGTTTTCTGAAATCTGGTGAAATGCCAAAGTTTGGGACAGAAGATAAATTTTAAAATATCTAGTTTTTTTAAGGTCTAGGTAAAGCTAATCACTAGGATTTTGTTATTTTAGACAATTGTAAAGTTCTATTAAAATATTTTACAAAGAAGTAATTGAACTTTACTCAATTACAAGGAATATTACTGTAAAATTTCATTCTAAGCAGTCCATCTATTATAAACAGTATACTTGCTGATATAAGGTGGCTGATGTTCTGCCACAATTTATTGTTTTCAGTGGCTTGGCTTTACTGTGAAATCTAAACACTCTTCTTAAACAGAACTGTATCTTATGCAGGGGTGAAACAATATCACCCTTAAACGGTTAAGGCTATAAAAGATTAAAAATCAAGGAGGGGATCATTTTGATAAAAAGCCTTCAAAATATAAGAACAGAATCACTGCTTTTCCCCACTTCCCCACTCTATGTTTCTTGGTGTAACATGGCATTTCAAGATAATATGGGGTCTATAATGGGGATGTTAATGGAATCACTAAAATGACAAATGCTTGAAGACAGCATACCTTAACTGGGGGTGATTTTGACCCTCAGGACATTTGTGGCAATGTCTGGAGATTTTTTTAAAATTTATTTATTTTGGATTGTTACAATTAGGGTGCTACTGCGGACACCTAGTGGGTAGAGGTCAAAGATGTTAAACATCCTCCAGCGCATAGGATAGTTCTCCACAATTAAGAATTATCCAAATGTGCTGAGTTTGACAAAGTCCTGCTCTAAGAGAAAATGTCCAATGCTGTCTGTCACAACTGACTACAGGACATATGGATTGATATTTTAAGCTGTGTATGAACCACGTATATATCCAGCACATGCTGTTCTGTTCTGGTCTTTGGAATGATGATTTGTCTGGGAATGTTGTTTTTCCTCATGTTTACATGATTTCTTGTGACTAAGAAAGTATCAGAGCATGTTAGGAGATTTCTAGGCACTTCACTTGCTTACATAGTTTTGAATATGAAGAGATGTGCTTTGAGAGATCAGAAACACATCAGCGGTATTCACTACACTTTCAACTGTATATAAAAGTTTGTTAATAAATGATTATAGATTTAGTCAAAGATCTTTTAAACACTTTTGTATATCTAATATTTTAAATTTAAGTGGTTTTGATACTTTTTAGTAATTAGAATCTTGTGAAAGTTAATTTCATTTTTTAAATAAAACTATTCATAAATCTCTTCTTATTGTGTTTGTGGTCAAAACCTTCATTTTAGCACTGATATTTCATAATGTGGGAGAAAAATAATAGGATTTTGTATTATATCAGAAATATAAGCTTGGTTTTAATAACTTATCCTATTTCCAAACACTCTGGCCTGACAGACACAACCCTCAATTCCTTTTGTTTAACATAAAAACAAACAAAAACCCCTCAAAACACATACTCATCTATTTGCTTCCTCTCACCCCACTACCTTTGAAATGCCTTATTAGGTTCTGTACTCTCCTCCCCTTCCAGCTTGGGTTTCTTGTTCCTTTTCTTTTCCTCACCCATTTTATCCAACATATTTATCTTTCAATGAACTTAAATAGCTTTAAGAGAAAAATCAGCAGGGCACTATTAATTGTCTTTACTAACTAATAAAGGTAATCATTTAAGACTGATATTTTATGGTGATACTTATCTACATTAGTCTTTTTCCTTTTGTTTTTAATTTCACTTCTCAGTACAGTGGTGGTTGACAGTGGAGGTTCTGACGAAAGTTGAATCTGCGTTCAAGTTCCAGCTCTGCCACTTGCTCTTCAACTCTGAGAAAATAACTTGCCTTTTTGTAAGCCTCTCTTTCTAGATCATTACATTGGGAATAATAATAGTATCTTACTCTTTTAGTGAAGAGTAAATGCGATAATGTTATGATGTCTTTAGCATAATAACTATAACATAGTAAGTGCTTAGTAAATATTAGCTATTATTAATATTCTAATCAGTAATATAATAATCATATTAAGAAACATTTACTATGGTTATTATTAGAGACAAACCTGGGAAGAGAAAGCATCACGAAAAATAAGTAACACTCTTTCTGGATTTTTACAGTTTGGTTTTTGACAAAGGATAATACATTTTTAGTTTAAGTAAAAACTTAGATCTATATTTGTAAAAATTATGCTTAGGTTTGTGTTCCTGATAGTAAATGTAAGACGCGGAATTGAGACACGAAGTAAACATATGCATTAAGAAAGACTAATTGGAAGGAAGACCAGTCGGATTAAAAATATTAAAAAAAAACAGAAATAAAATAAGTAGGATAACACTGTCTATTCTTACTTATTTATGCAAGACTAGAAGGACCTTCATTTTGGTGACTAAATAAAAATGTTTATAGGAGTCATATCAATTGTATTATTATAAGCAGTACACATACAAAGATAAGAATCATAAAAACTAGTATTATTTAGTTAGCACTTACTATGTACATTGTATTCAGCATTTTATGTCTATTACCTCATTTAATTTTTCTTAAATCCTATGAATTAGAAATGCTTTTTCAGAGCTATTTTACAGAGGAGGAAACTTATTAGTACCAGTCTAATTGCTTTAAGTAATAAAGCAACTGGGGAGTAAATGGATAACTGGTACAATAAATAATAATACCCTCTGGCTTTGATATAACTTAATCATATCTGTATAATTTTTCTCTTTCAAGAAGAAACCTTAACCACCTTAATCACCATTCCTTAATCAACTATTTTTTTCTTTATTTCAATTTATAATCAATTCAAAATACCAAAGTGATCCAGATTCAACTTAATATTTTAGTTAATAACTCATTTGAATCATGTTGAGAGTTATTTTTTTCTCAGTGTTAGACTATTTATTACCACTAGTCCATCAGCTTACCTTTTGTGTCTTCAACAATATGTTCTCAATTATTACCTTGGGCTTTCTTTGACATTACCACTTTCCAGGATTCTCCCATTCAAAGGGTTTTTGAATTTAAGATTTTTAATCTTAATGCATTATACAGCCTTTAAATACATGCAGTTTAAAATTAAAACCATCGTCTCCTGATGTACTTACAATTCCCATTTGCTCTTGCTTTTTAAGTCTATTTTGATTTGAAAATTGGTACAAGTTTACCTGAATAAACCTGAAAGGGGAATCACTCTGGAGGTGTACAACAGCAAACTATCCGTATAATATTGACAGAAAAGGTGAACTGGAATAAAGGTAACTGGAGTTTGGTTTCAATATAGTTTAGATGTTTTTCATGAATAAGAGAAAAGTAGAGGGCAAATAATTTTGTATTATCTCAATTCATAACCCTATAGAAGTTCTCTTGTTTCTTATAAAAACAATGGGTAATCATATACCAACCTTGGACTCATCTAATCCAAGCTTCTTTAGAGACTTTCTGACATAATCCAGAAAGGAAGAGGATTTGGAATAAATTTTACCAATATGCCGATCACTGCAAAACAAAATTGAATCACTCTTTAGTTTTTCCAATTTAAATTATAGATGATTTTAAATTCAGTCATGAAATATTTTTAAATACCTTCTGTGCATATGGCACAAGCTCCACATGTGATAATAATGTAGTAATATTTTTGTGAACACTTTTAGTTTACATATTACAAAAATATTCGGGATCTGCTTTTGAGAATTCCTTCAACATACAACAGTGGAAGACATATTATGAAGACAATACTATGAGAAAGAAGTTGTAAAGTTAGTATTAAAAAAGCCTCATTTTTAAAGGGAACTATAGGTATTTCGAAAGGTTCCACTGTGCTACAAAGCACATTTTCACTTTACTGGCTCAACATTACAGTGCACATTTCATGGTAACACCTGCTAATAGTGGTGACATCCAACAGCCATGCAAACAGAACTTCAATGCCAGCCACTGTAAAAGCACCATATGCTGCTGAGTTGGGTCTGACTTGATCTCATTTATGCCCTGCAGATTTTCATTACAGTATAAATAAAATATGAGATGGTTTTAAATTTAAATAATGCAATGCTGGACTATCACATCTCACAATTTTGGTTGCATTTAGGTATAATGTAAAAATCAAGAGAATAAAAAATTTACCATCTCCAAGTATCAAAAACAATGAATAAAAGCTCATTTACTCTTGGCAGTATAAATATTAATCCCTATGCTTAGTCAGACATGAAGCTCTATCAATTCTTCCATTGAAATATACCTCAAATATATAACTTCAGCTCCACTTCTAGATGGCCACTTCAATTACACTTGTTATTACCTCATGTCCTAATTATTACAGCTACTTCCTAATTAAAGCTGATGCTTGTCTCTTCATTCCTGCCTACATTGTCATGCTATTTTGTTAGAAGAGCATTTTCATTTACCACTTTCCTGCTCAAAAAACTGCTTTGAAATAATAGTCATTTGAAAAGGTATAGGTTCCAGGAAACAGAAATTATATTTTTTATTAGTTTTTGTGTAATTCTCAGATCCTACACATTTATATATAAGAGATATCATATAATCGATATGGACATCTTATGTATCACAGTATATTGAAATGATAAACTGTGTAGCCAGAAAAAGGAAAAAAGCCATTTAATATTAACTTCCTGCTCCTCATCTTAAAAGGTTTTTAAACTTTTATTATTATTATTTTTTAATTCAGAGGGGCAAGCAATTCTTTCCCATGAGATAGTGACTTTGGTTATTTTATACCATCTATCACCACCTAATAGAGTAGCTTAAGAGAGAAAGCAGAGCACAGTAGATAAGAGTGTAGCTTCCAGTATGTTTCTATCACCTACTAGCTCCCTGTTTATAAAAACGGGAAATTAATAGTCCCAATTTCGTAAAGTCACTGCGAGGATGAAATTAGGTAACACATGTAAGGTGCTCAGAACTGTGCCACCATGTGAGTCATTTTCTTTGCTATCATGATTGTTGTTTTTATCATAATTGGAATTATCATTTGGATTTTTCTTCGATTACAAAGTTAAAAGAGCCAGAGTGAGAAGCTCACAGGAAAGTGCTAACCATTGTAAGCTGTAGACAGTAGACAGTATAAGTGTAGGTGGTATCGACTTGTTTACTGGGTTTTGTATTTCAGATTGCTTGAAATAAGAGAAACATTTAAAATTTTAATTTGCCCTCATCTTACTTTTTCTTTTCGGAATATACTACCCCTTTTCTGTTACAAAATCTCACAACTGATTATGAGATTACTTTTAGTGTATTAAACAATAATTTGCTACATAAGACTTGTCCCTTAAATCCTTTGTTGAGGTATACTATTTCGGACCTGTTTTTAGCAGCAACCAGTAAGGGAGAAAAATATCATCCAAATAGAAATAGAAAGGTGATTATCTGATCATGTTACTTCTCTTTAAATTCCTCCTGAATTTCCCATGACTCTTAGAATTAAGATCTAAATGCTTAACATAGTATATAATAAGCCTTGTACCACCTGGTCCATTCTGACAACCTCTCTAACACTCCTAGGACACTGCCTCTCCATTCACAATGACAGTCTTTCTAGTTTCTTGAACACATCATGCTTTTGTCTATAAACACTATTTGTGTTACACTTCACCCCTGATCTTTTTGCCTAGGGAATCCCGAACTCATCCTTTCAGATCCTATCTTAAATGTTGCTTCCTTAGGAAAGTCTTCTCTGGCCTCCCAGATGAAGTTAGGCTCCCGACACAGAGAACTTTTCCTTCACATGCTTACTCTTTTTTGTTTCTTTGAGTGTCTGTCTTTATTTTTAAGTCAGTGGACTCCAAAGAGGGGTGAACATACCCCAAGGGAAAGAGAATATTAGAATTTTAATTTCTATTTATATTTACCTTTTTAATTTCAGTTTTTCAGTTTATTTAAAAATTTATACAATAGACTAGTAGAAAGACACATATACCACTTATAAATAATTAAGTATTCATTTTGGGGGTGCATGCTCAAGAATGTTTATGACAGAGGTGTGAAATTTAAAAATATGTTTGAGATCACTGCTCTGAGCAGCTGGAGAGCAGAGTTTCCACCTGTTTTGCTCATGACCGTATCCCCTGTGCCTAGTGTAGACACTCCAATATAGCAGGATCTCAATAAATGGATTAAATAATTAAATAAATATCTCTTGCAGCTTGCAGAAACCAAAACATCTAGTCAGACTATAACATGAAATGCGCTAATACAGTAAATAGATCTATTTGCTAATCAAGTAGAGTTAGGAAGGCAGGCTTAACTATACAAATAAACAAGTGTGATTTAAAAAATATATATAGAGAGAACTACTGAACAAATATATAAGGAACAGTGCAATGTAAACAAAACAAATAGTAACAGTTAGTATTTATTTCATGTTTACGATGTGCCAGGACCTCTAAGTCCTTTGCTGCATTTACTTATTTAATCCTTACTACTACTCCATGTGGTAGGTCCCACTATTATCCCCATTTTAAAGATGGTGAAACTAAAGAACAGAGAGGTTAAGTAAACTGCCCACAGTTTGAATTCAGGAAGTCTGGCTTTAGAATCTGAGATATTAACTACTATTAAATAGTAACTCTGGCAGTTCTTCAACAGGATTTATACTCGATATTGTTAAACTGCAGATGAAGAATGTCTACCTCTGTGTTATAGACAAACAGAAGTAGGCAGACTCCATGGGAACTCAAGACTGAAATAAGTTTGATTCCTTGCTCTACCATGTATTTACCGCTTAAAAACCTCTCTTTGCCTCTCCTTGTTCAGCAGTAGAAGGTTGAAGATGAGAGTCTATGTATGTACCATGCTTGGCTCAGTGTCTGACAAACACTCAATGAATGGAGGTCATTTTCCTGTTATTGTGCTGGGTTCTAGGGGTAGAATCATCCACAGTTTATAAAGGAAGACAGGTGAACAAATGCTATAATTCAATGTGATAAGCAAAAGATGGTGCTCAGAATACAGCACAGAGTAGGGAGTGCTTTAGCTGCTGGAATTGACTAGGGTAAGCTTTCTTAGAGGAGGAATTAAGTTTCAAAATGTCTCAGTTTCCAACAGTACTGCGAACAGCAATACTGATAAAACAAATGATAAAATTATAAAAGTAACATACTAAAATTAGGCCAACACGTAAAATATAGAAATAGGTTACAACAATTTTTTTTAAACTGTTCTCCTTAAGGACTCAAAAGAGGTACTTTAAAGGGTTACAATTTTCCATAAAATATGAAAAGGATAATTGTGTAAGAAATAAGTCCTTTTCTAAAATTTATTAAATTTATTTGGTTCTATGTAAGGCTGTGTTTGAAAATAGAGTGCTATTGTTAAAAAATTCAGAAAAAATGGTTTTATTACTTTCACGGTATAGAAAGAGAAGGGAAGTACCAATAAGTCCATTTTGGTTTAAGAAAAAAAAGTATATTTTACAGGAAACAGAATGTCAATTTAAATATTATTACCAAAGCAACACAAGATTTAGTATAATGAATCAGGCTTTTAGAACTTTTGGAGGTAAAAGGCTACTTTTGCAGGACATGGCACTAATCTCTAAAGTCTGGGTGTCTTACAAATCAACCTTCTTAAAAATAATAGCTGTAAAGAGAGTTTATGATGTAGAATGCAGTCTGCTCTTTTGAAGCTACCAGAAAAAGAATATTTCACTCATCAGACTTTAGGAGGGTCTATAGTTTTAAGGGTAAATACTGTAATTCTAGTAATTAAGAAACAAGAGAAAAAAGAGGCAGGTGCAAGAAAGGTCTGAAAAGTTACCTATATAGAAAGTAAAAGCACAGAATAGGACTGTTAACAAATGGAATATGGGGCAATCCCATTTTTAATTTTAATTTTTCGTAAGTGCCTATTGCATTTTTCTCATTATTTAACACTAAAGATTTGGAGTCTACCTTTTACAGTTATACATTATGACATCACAGAATCACTGCAGTCTTAATTTTTGCTGACGTGTGTGAAGATAAAGAGAAATCCTTCTCTATGTTAATTAGTTAATATAATTAATATAATATATATATAATATAATTGCTTTCTGTAAGAAAATGCCTAAGATCAGGGATCTGGATGCCATCTTGTTCTGCCTCCTCTGATGTATCTTCAACTTCTCTTTACTCACTGAGTCTTTACTCTTATCATCGGAAAATGCTCAAGTTTCTCTGTCTGAAAAAACCAAGCAAGCAAACCAAAATCCCCCAGGCCAAACAAAACTTCTTTCTGATTCTATATTCTAAAACTATCTACTAAGTGGTGGTTGTCACATGACCAAACGACAAAGAGTTGAACATGAGTCTGCCTGTCCAATCACATAAGTTAGTTCACGTGTCTGGCATACATTGTCATGTGCGTTCATCCTCTACAAGTGGTTGTGCTTTTGTGTATTTTACTATACAGTACTGTATAGGGTACAGTAGTACAGTATCTTTATTACAAGCCCAGGATGTCCAGAAGCAAGTGTAAAAGCAGCGGTGATGTAGCTGGTACTGCTAAGAAGCGCCAAGTGATAATGACGGAAACAGGTGAAAATAATCGAGAGAGTGGAGTGACAAGAGGAAGAAGTAACTGAAGAACTGAAGAGATTCATGTCGCAGGGAACGGCAAGGGGATTTTCTTTATTTGAGGAGGCACTGTTTCTGTTTCTGAGGCACAGGACCTGAACGCAGAATGGTACACAAAGGTTGCATCAGCTGTTCAGAATGCAATCCATTGTTATAATGTCTTCTAGGATGAGAAAAAAAGAGCTACTACTCAGACATCACTGGATCATTTTTTCAAGAGGGTAGATAGAATTGAATCCAGCAAGGAACCAGAACCTGTGCCATCAATGTCAGGCGTAGTGAAATTGCAGCTTGCCCTCTGTCTCCGATTGTGATGATCCTTCAGCTCTACCATCCCCCACCTCCTCTCCCTCCTCCAGTCAGTAACTCTTCTTGCCTGTTCACTCGATGCCAGCCCCTGTATGCCAGCTGTTGTACTGTACTACTGTGCTTTTCAAGGTACTGTACAGTAAGATTAACAATGTTTCCTTTATTTTCTGTGTTTGTTTTTTATGTATATTTGTGTGAAAAGTATTATAAGCCTATTATAGTACAGTACTATATAGCCAACTGTGTTAGCTGGGTACCTAGGCTAACTTTGTTGCAATTACGAACAAATTGGACTTAGAAATGCCCTCTCGGAACAGAACTCGTTCATATGTAGGGGACTAACTGTATGGCAATAAGAGCTAATGAGAAGCTGATGACAGAGGAGAGAAAGCAGGTAAGAAATGTTAGCGAGGAGTGATGGTGGATATCATAGAGATAATAATTTTGAGTAAAGAACTAAAGAAAGAGAGTGAGCTAGCCATGTGGATATCTGGTGAGGAGCATTCCAGGCAGAGGACACATTACGTGGAAAGCCTCTGGGGGTAGAAAGTGTTCCTGGTATTTTCAAGTAATACCAAGGAAAGCAGTACAGACATAAATAAATGGGAAAATAGTAGAAATGAGATCAGAGAGATAATGAGTAGCTCCATCATATAAGGCTTTGTAGGTCATAGTGAAAATATTAGCTTTACTTTCAAGTGAATAAGAAACCATGGGAAGACAGTGAGCAAGATCTCACTTAAAAATATTAACAGGATCACTGTGGCTATTGTGTGGAGAATAGCCTCTAGGGGGCAAAAATAGAAGCAGGAAGACCAATTAGGAGGTTATTACAATAATCTACATGAGAGATGATGGTGGCTTTGACCAGGGTGGTGGCCCGGAGGATGGTTAAGAAGTAGTAGAATTTTAGATATATTTAATTAGACAGACTATAAAATTGTTGAAGAACTGGATCCAGGCAGTGTGAGAGAGAGAGGTCAAAGTTATCCTGGCCTGAGCACCTAGAAGAATACGCTTGTCATTAACTGGACTATAGATTTGAGATTCACCAGCATATAAATGGTACTGAAAGCCATGAGACATGATGAGATCACCTAGGCAGTAGGAACTGATAGAAAAAAGCACTCCAAAAATGAGAGGTCTGAAAGAGGAAGAGGAGTCAGCAAAATAAACTGGAAAAAAAAAAAAAAAAAAAGAAAAAGGTGACTATCTTAAGAGGGACTTTCTCTAGCAAATGAAAGTAAAAAGTGGTAAATTGTGTGCAATACATATGGCAGGCTAAGTTGAGGATTGAGAACTGACCAGGAGATTTAGCCACATGGGGTCATTAGTGCCCCTGAAAAGGGGAGTTTGATGGAGTGATGGAAGTAAGGTCTGACTGGAATTCAAGTGAAATGGGAAAGAAATTGGCAGCACTTTCAAGGAGTTTTCCAGTAAAGGAAAGAACAGATATGGGATAGTAGTTGGACGGGAAAATGGTTCCAAAGAGGGTTTTCAGAATCTGTGCTCTTAACCACTATGATAGATGACTTCAATTAATAAAGCCGAAAACTGGCCATCGGGGCTCACCAGGTGGCAGAGGAGCAGACACAAACAACTCATTGTACATTTAGATTCAATAAGAGCAGTGAATCCCAGATTAAGTACTATGGGAGGAGAGAGTGAGAAGAAGAGAAAGATACCAGAGATGTCTTCCAAACTGGGTTTTAAAGAATGCCTAGGATTTCACCTGCCAGAGGTCAGGGAAAGAAAAGATGCAGAAATGGGGAGGAGAATATTTCAGGTAGGCAAAGGAGCTCCAAGGAAGCATATGAGGTCCAAAAATAATTGCATGGAAATGATGAATAATCCAGTATAAAACAGTGTGCATGGGCAGCTGCTTGGGGTGCAGAGAAGGAAGAACGGGGTGATGAATTAGTCTGGAAAGGACATTAGTGGCACCTTAGAAATGGCCTTGAATGCCATAATAAGGACATTTTAGTTTTTGAGTATAAAGAAGAGAAATTATCAAACATTTTGAAGTGAGAAAAGTGACATAACTGTTTCTGAAAGATAAATGATGGGACTTGAAGAACAGATTAAAAGGGTGCCCTCTGTCAGAATAAAGCACGGTTAGCATGCTAAAAAGGAATCAGTATTCTTTCTTTTAATAAAAGTGAATGCACTAGATCTAATTAAAATTCTACTCAAGTGAATCCAACACCACCCACATGCTTTCCCCAAAATACAATTGTAAGAACATGGTTTCCTTGTAGCATTTTCCAGAGAAGCAACATTAGTTTAGGAAATTATAGGAAAAGGTAAAGTAGACATATACTAAATAAAAATAAGCACATGAAGGACAGAAAGTATCAAAGTTCAGTTTCTCCATCATCAGAAAATATTTATGAAGTTATTTATTTTGCATTTTATATGCTAATACCTGCTGAAAGACTTAAAGGACCTTTAAGTATTTCTTAAGACTTAACATAAAATTTTGCTGAAAATGGCAATCACTTAAGGAAGTTACAAAAATCTTCAAAATACTCTTCAATGTAAAAGATACAGACTTGCTAATCTGACCACACACTATGGACTAAAGAAGTAGCTTTAATTTGGTGAGCCAGTTTTCATGGTCTGGTTTTTCACATACTTATTTGATTACTGCAAAATCAAAATGAAAGTTAAATTAATTCATAATTATAGGCACCAAAATTTATGTATTTCTTCTACAGCTGTTTACAGTACTCATTATGAAAGAGAATAATAAAGTAAGTAAAGTATACACATCAATTTCTCTGCTCTCTTTTGAAGTGTTCTAAAGGATTTTTATCCCATATCCCATTAAATGCTTTCTTTGGCATTTTATTCCCTTAGAAAGTTTCCAGATAAGGACTAATTATAACATTTTAAAAATTATATAAATTATTGAGTTTTAACATAAGTGTTAAATGCTAATTCACAATTACAATAGAGTAAAAATGCTATAGTTTTTAAGTCCATGAAAAAAGTTTACTTCTAATCTTATGTTATATAAACAATTAAACTTAAATAAACTTTCAGAACAATATTTCAAGTAGTCTGAAACAGTATATCACTTGAAGACAATTTATTTAATTAGCAAGGCAAGCTAAACAAAATGCAGAAGAAATAATTCAGTGATCTTATTTTCTGTCTTTAGTAATCTTGCTGGCCAGAGATTCCAATCAAGTTAACCTTGTTA
The DNA here is from genome assembly GCF_949752795.1 of Hyperoodon ampullatus. Classification (NCBI taxonomy): domain Eukaryota; kingdom Metazoa; phylum Chordata; class Mammalia; order Artiodactyla; family Ziphiidae; genus Hyperoodon; species Hyperoodon ampullatus. The sequence goes on along the minus strand of NC_136924.1, from coordinate 8,614,615 downwards.
ACAAGACTAATACAAGGAGACCTATAACTCCACTCATATTAAAAATATCCCAAAGAATTTAAACTAAAAAGAAGCATGGGATAGCAAAAAGAAAACTTTTGTGGACTATATGAATTTGGTCCTAGCTCTGATTCTTTTAGGCTGTACGACTTAAGACAAGCTTTTAACCACTTCATCTTAATTTTCCTTATTACTATAATGAGGTGACTGTAACAGATACTAGGAGTATAATATGTAGTTCAACTAACCCTGGGGTGTAGCCTGAAATGAGTTTACAATTTCACTGCTGTTGAACACAAACAAGTATTTACAAAATACTATGTATAAGTTATAAAGAATGTCCATAAAATGAACACTTATATGCAACACCAAACTTGAGAAATAGAACACTAACAGTCTCTAGAACTTCCTATGTGCCCCTCATCTTCCCCACCTCATCGCTTTGTCTACTCAGTTGTCCTCCCTCCCATAGGATACTATACCACTGAATATTGCTTGTGTTTATCATTCTTATGCTTTTCTTGATTCTTTACCACATATTTACATTCCTGAATTAATTATACCGTTTGTGCTTGTTTCCAAATTATATATGAATTTTTCTATAATGTTTAGATTCACAACACTCATCCACTTGGATGCATGTAGTTGTAATTCATACATTTTCACTATGTCACAGTATTCCACAACAGTTTGTCCATTCTCCTATTAATGAAATTTTTATTCCTAGACTTTTGCTCTTATAAACATTGCTGCTATTGATCATTCTTTTTTGTTGTTGTTATTGCTGTTTTATTTTATTTTTTTAAATTTGGCTGGGCTGAGCCGCGCGGCTTGCGGGATCTTAGTTCCCGGGCCAGCGGTCGAACCCGCGCCTGGGCAGTGAAAGCGCCGAGTCCTAACCGCTGGACTGCCAGGGAATTCCCCTTTTCCGTAGTTAAGAAATGGCATCTGGGGGAAAATGAAGCCCTAAAAGCTGGCTTCATTTCTCTTGGTTTCCATCTTCTCCTAGATATTTGTTGTGTAATTTTTAATTTCCTTGATAGTCTCTGATGTTCTCAAACCAATTAAAAACAAATTTAAATACACACATACTTGCATATACACAAACACACATACTTGTACACACACACCACACACTTGCATATATACACATCTCTAGCATTTTTAGTTTTTCTCAGAAGGAGGGTTAGCCCTAATTACTTAGTCTGCTGTTACTGGAAGCAGGTTTCTATCATTTTCTTTGGTTTCTGCACATGCCATCCTGACTAGAATATGGAAGACTCCTGTGTGGACACTACATCCTATGCATTCAGAACCTGACAGGCTGCCTGCCCCACAATGAACAACCACTGGGTTAAAAAATATAACATGTGCAAGTCTTGGCAACTAATTAGAATGTGTGGTTTGATGATAAGAAAAGAATCGAATATGATTTTAAGATTTCTAAAGCTTGATAATGGTCATGCAATTCCCCGGAAATGACAAAAGAAGTCAAGAGACAGAAGAAAGAGGAACAGAATTGGTGGGAAGCTGACTTTGTTTTCTGGCTGTGGCCGAATCTGGTGTATTTTTAAGGTGCTTAAGGTACTTAAGTGAGGCTGTTTAGAAGCTGTTGCTCTATATTGAGAAATAGAGATTTGAACTTCAGAAAAGAGGCAGGAGCTGGATACATGATTTAAGTTATTTGTTGTGAGGGTAACTGTTAAGAGAAAGAGGAAATATAAAGAGACAGCAGCTAAGTAAAAAACACTAGAGAATTTCTGGATATACCAAGGGGATGAGTAAGAAGAAAAATGCTTACAGAAGACAGATGAGAGTTCAAGGTAGGAAAGGAAACTTAGAGGAATGCAGCTTAATGGAAGACAATGAGGATAGAGTTTGGAGAAAACAATTATTACATGATCAAATATGGCTGAAAGGGCTTCCCTGGTAGTGCAGTGGTTGAGAGTCCGCCTGCCGATGCAGGGGACACGGGTTCGTGCCCCGGTCCGGGAAGATCCCACATGCCACGGAGCGGCTGGGTCCGTGAGCCATGGCCACTGAGCCTGCGCATCCGGAGCCTGTGCTCTGCAACGGGAGAGGCCACAACAGTGAGAGGCCCGTGTACCACAAAAAAAAAAAAAAAAAAAAAAAAAAAAAAAATATATATATATATATATATATATATATATATATATATATATATGGCTGAAAGCTCATTAAAGATCTGGATTCAAAGAAGTCTTAAATAACACCTACTGAGTAATAAAGGCAGGCAGGAATGCGGAGGATTGGAGAAATTTGAATTTTTAAGTGAGAAGAAAGGTTCAGAAAAGAGTGTAGATGATCTTAAGTGGTCATCAAGAGAACAACAAACACAGTAATGAACAGATTTGATGTCTTAAAGGAAGGCAGGCAGTCAATATTTGAGTAGACATGAATTTGCACAATTTTGTGACTTTTTCCAATAAGGTTAGCATCTTGGGGTGAGTTTAGAGAAAGGAACCAGTTTTCAGGAAACCATGAGAAATTCACTTTCAGACATTTTGAAGTTTAATATATGGAAAAGAGAAAGGAGATAGGGACACAGATTTGGGAGTTATCTACATAGAAATGACAATTAAAATCAATGGTATATGTAGATATTTGTATGTCATAATTTCTTTTAGTAAAAAAATAGACTATTTTTCTTAGAGAAATTATACCTAATCTGAAAATAGCTTCTATTTCTGTTAATAAGTTTGGATTTGTTTTTGAGAACTTGAAAACTACCCTATTTTAGTTTGAAGAATAATCCTATTATAACGAAATGGCAATAAGAATTCTAAAATTATAACTAGTATGAAGAAACATTCATGAAACTTGAAGGGACTGCAGATGTATGCTTGAGTATGGCACAGTTGTTAAACCAATATTATGAAAAATTCTCCTAATCCTTGCCTTTCTGTAAAGGCAGCCATTATCTGGGGAAAACAGAAACAAAACATATGCAAGGCTACTATTCTACCAGTACAGACATGAATGGCCAACTGGCTATTTAAGATTGATATCTGTTCTAATTAGTTAAGTGTTTATGCTATAGTGGTTGTCAAATATTTTAAATATAACCCCTGCTCATATTATATTCACTGAATTACTTACATATAACATTTCAATACTTCTCAAATTCTGAAGTACATTTTACATATATTTCTTTATCATCACAACAACATTTCAGGACAAAAGGGAATCATTAGAACCCTTACTTTAATAATGATTAACCTAAGATACGGTTGCTGCATAGTTCTTTGTTACTTATTGAAATCATGCTCAAATTCAAAGCTTCTTCTGCTAATAACAGTGACCCTGAATGAATTCACCTGAAAACTAAAAGTCACTTCACTTCTAATACAGGATAGTTATTCTTATTGAAATGAAATCATCATACCATTTGGTGATGCCATAACAATCTTTAATAATATCCTGAAGTACGGCACGATAGAAGAGAGATTCAGTAGGCAGCTGAAAAAAATGCAGATATATATGAGCACAAGAAATAAAAAACAGAAATCAAATCAATACTTGAGGGTCAGAACCATAAGTGAATGTTAGAAACCTGAGCTCATTGCTAAACATAGGGGATAATTTTATAACTTTTCTATTCTAAGTTACAATGTACTTGGAGGCTAGTTCTCATTGAGAAAATAGAAGAAACTATGAAAGAAGTAGTAGTGAATGAGGAAGACAAGGAATAATCAAAGAAAAATTAGCTAATGTCCCAAATGGAGTGTTTATCAGTTAAAAATGTAGAAATAAACTTCATGACCAACCAAGTCAGTCCTGTATAAGAGAGCAGACATGTAGGATGTGTGCAAAAGAGATAAGAATGTGCATCTTTCCTAATGGTGGTGGATAAGAGATATTACCAAGGATTCACAGCCAGAGAGAGAAGGACATACTAAGTAAGGACATACTAGTATGTCCTAAGTAAGGACATACTAAAATATGTCTGAGGCCTAAAAGATCACAGCATTGCTACTACAGAGTTGAAAAGAAGGGCCTTGGAAAGGACATGTGATCAGAGACTGAAGTCTCAGCAGGACTTCATTTCCTGGGGAAAAAGAGGTGGGAAGTGTCCATGAAGGTGCAAAGGTAGGAAAAAAGGAATGGCTGAAGAGAAGGTCCCTAATGACGCATAAGAGTTTCAAAGTAGAAGGTAAAAAAGTACTATGCATAAAAGAAAGAGTGCTCCACTGTAGCAATGTAAGAGGTACCCTTAGACTAAGAAAATACAAAAAGTTGCCAAAACTCCATCCACATCCCCATCCAACAGAGATATCAGCAACAACCACCTTGCTTCCATGCAAAGTTATTATTGAAAAAAAAGGGAAAAATGAGCAAGTATGGAGGGAGGTTGGCAATATTGAATGCTTTTGAGAAGTCAAGTAAGTTAAAAACTAAAAACTCTCCAACTATGGGTAAAGTTTTAATGATAGAGTTCAGTGGAATGTGTACTTCACTGAGTTATCCTTTTGTAACTTCTATTCTCCTTCTGAGCCCCAAATTGTTATCTTCATTTGTTTTCAATGAGAACACATCTGGATTCAGGTGGAGTTTAACAGAAAACAAAATTTTGCCTGTGTGCTCAGGCAGAAAACCTACTCCACTGTCCCTTTCCCCCATCTACCATCGAGTTCCTACACTATGGGCCCCAGGTGCTGAGACTACAAAAAACCACAAGTTGGGAGTCGAGGGTCAACCATTATTTCTTGGGTCTCCACCCAATGGCACTGCCTTCTTAAGTCACTGGAGAACGTCTGACTCGTAGGGTCCTGACAGAGCACTTTGAACAACACAAGTTATATCCTCTCTGGATGCTCACAACAGTGAGGAGGGTGATTACAGTAGGAAACGGTGTTAGGGATACCACAGTCCCCAACTCAACTTCTAAAATAACTCAATGAAAGCAGATACAAATACACACTTGAGTGCTCACACTCAAATTTATAACCTTCAAAAGGCACGCTCCTTATGTAAGATCTCTTTCCAAATGCAACTTCTTGAGACAAAATCTGATTTCTAAACTTTCCTTTCCTGAAGATTTCTCCAAACATTTCATTAAGAGTTTCCTCTCTCTGGATATATTTTCCATTTGATGTTTTTTCATCTTGAGTAATTTTTTTCTTCAGTACCCCAGATCTCTGCTTTAACATCTGCTCCCCACTTTCCCCAAATCCTTTCAGTTCTCTCACAAAAATGCTGAAATCCCTTTTCATATATTAACACCTACTCTTATACTGTTCTACTGAAATTCAAGGCATTTTGGGAAATAAACTATTACATGAAGTGAAATATTAGTATTATAAATGGCTTACAAAGTTCTTAACTTTTTAGTTGATTAGCTATAATAGGTAGGAATTTCATTTTTATTTATTTTTAACATCTTTATTGGAGTATAATTGCTTTACAATGGTGTTAGTTTCTGCTTTATAACAAAGTGAATCAGTTATACATATACATATGTCCCCATATCCCTTCCCTCTTGCATCTTCCTCCCTCCCACCCTCCCTATCCCACCCCTCATCACAAAGCACCGAGCTGATCTCCCCGTGAGGAATTTCATTTTTATGTAAATTTTATATGAAACTCCTAAAAATAGTCGAGCTGTTATTTGAACTGAAGAAGCCTAGCTCTGATGTCCCAGTAGTACCAAGTCATGATGCTATTTTGCCTCTCTGACACTTTGGCAGGGATAGGGTGTCATTCATTTTTTAATTAAATACTTTCATTTAGGAAAGCAAAGAAACTCTTAAAAATAAAGCTCTCCTTTCCCATGCCTTTTAGAAAAATTATGTAAAATGGTATCCAAATAATTTAGAAATAAATGTATATTTATATTGTTATTAAAAACTGATTGTAGAAAGGCCACCAAAAAAGATCAAGAAATGTATTTTAAGCAAGAGAACATAAAAAAAATGGACTGCACAGAGGAACACAAACAGGATAGAATAAATCATCATTCCCAAGTTACCCTGAGTAAATAAGAGCTTTACAGCTGTTTCCTAAGAGAAAGGAGAGTTATGAAGTGCCTTCAAATGTGCATTCCTGGAATAACTAGGACTATCCATCCTGATAAATACAGATGGGGGTAAGTGGGAAGGAAGTCAACATCTCTCGAGCAGCCTGTGCCTGACTACTCCAGGAATAAGCTAGATGTGGCTCAGAGTTTACTTTCTTTCCTTCACAAGTGATAAATCAACTTAACAGTTTAATGCATTTTAAAATGGGAGGGAGCAGAAAGAGTACACCCTTAAAGTATATATGTGTGTGTGTGTGTGTGGTGTGTGTGTGTGTGTGTGTATATATATTAGACATGCATTTTACAGGTCTAGTGGAAAGGGCACTAAGCTGAAAGAACTCTGCAATTAACTGAGCTAGAATGCACTTCTAAATTTCTGCTGTATATCATGTTCTCATGTAAGTTTGGGGAATACCCAAGTCACAAGATGGACTGTAAACATGAACAAGCCCTTGGGAAATTGAAAAACAGAGCACAAATGCATTGGGGCGCTATTATGATTAAGGCTCTTTCCTCTTCCAGACCCCAAAGGAACCAGTATTTTGATCTGTACTATAGTTAAGAGCTAGGGCTCCAGAGTCAGAGAGTCAAATCTCAGTGTTCACTACTTAATAGTTTCCTCATATGTATCGTGGGCTAACATTCCTGATCTCACAGGCCATGTATGCAGCACTTTAATTGATGAAGAAAACTTTGAACAGTACTTTGGTAAGCTCTGTGTGAAACTTAGGTATTATTTTCATGATCATAATTATTAACCACCTGTAACAGTAACAACAGTTGATATTTATTGAACACTTACTACGTGATAGACATTGTTTTAAGCATTTTACATCTTTCACTCATTTAATCCTCACAAAAATTCTATGAGGAAGGTATTATTGTTACTTATTTTTTTAGTATTATTATTATTATTTGTATTTTACAGATAAAGAAATTAAGCTATGGAGAAATCATGATGTGTCTCTGATCACTAAGCCAGTAACTGATGAAGACCAGCAGACTGCTGATGCAAACCAGCAGTCTGAGACTAAAGCTTACACACTTAAACAATATGCTCAAATGCCTTTAAAAAATCAGTTTTTATCAAGTTTCAGATAGGTATAATGAGTATTTAAAAAAAACCCACACAAAGTTCTTAGCATTGTGTCTGGCCCAAAGAAAGCACTCAGTAAATGATACTTGTTGCTAGTATTATGCTACTATTATTTTTAAAAATTCAAATTGACATATTAATCCTCCCTGAAAATAAGCAAAAGAGAAATTTCTAAAATTCAGGTCCAATAAGAAAACTTCTGTGAAAAATTTAAAAGGAACTCTTAAAAAAATACTTTAAGGGGCTTCCCTGGTGGCGCAGTGATTGAGAGTCCGCCTGCCAATGGAGGGGACGTGGGTTCGTGCCCCAGTCCGGGAAGATCCCACATGCCGTGGAGCGGCTAAGCCCGTGAGCCATGGCCGCTGAGCCTGCACGTCTGGAGCCTATGCTCAGCAGCAGGAGAGGACACAACAGTGAGAGGCCCGCGTACCGCAAAAAAAAAAAAAAAAAAAACTTTAAAATTCCTAATATGTTTCATAAATCTTAAGGTAGAGGAAAAGGCAATTACATGAATATGTGAAAGATACATTTAACATCTGTTTATACGTAAAAACCCATTTGGTTGTTGCAACTAATGACTAATGAAGTCAATAAAGAAGAAAGTTAAAAAACAACCAACTAAAATGTGTGGTTTGGACTATAGTTAAAAAGTAAATTGAATGCTATAACTTGTTTATCTTTGCTTGAACTAAGCCCATAAAAGCCTGACAGTCAGCAATAACATTCTTTAGAAATATTTATAGACTGTTTAATATAGTATGAATAAATGAGACATTAGTACAAGAGTATAATGTGGAAGTTTTCCTAAAAGTTCAATTTACTTTTCCTGAGAATTCACTTCTCTTTTAAAGTAAACTTACAGAAAATGTATAAGTTTGAATATGAATAGGTGACAAGAACAGGTGATATTTATAAAAATCCATCAGGTTTTAGTTTCATCAGCAGGTCAAGTATGAAGAGTATTTTGAGAAAAACTATCACGTTCATCAGTTGGATTAGAGTAAACACGCTCACTCACCCCTTGGCCAACTGCAACGCGCTCCAGTGCCTTTAAGGAGAAAAAAATAAGACAAAGACAGCTGATATATTTAGTCTTGTCTTATAAGACTTATAAACACACTGTATAAGGGCTTCTAAAAGTGACACTTAAAAAGATTAATTAAATGATAACATATAAGTTTATACACTTAAAAGTGTTAATATCATTAAGGAATGTTAACTGGTGCACTTGTGTAATTTAGGGCTGACATATGGATGTGTGTCACTCACACAAACACATACACACCCCAACTGTATACACTCCTTGAATTTTAGAAGGAATTAGAAAACAGGAAAGAAATAAAATGACATATTCTTGGCTCACTTTTATTGCAGCTAAAACAATCAAATCCAAAACTATTATTATGTATAGACATACATAAACATATTTATATACATACTACTTTTAAACTTATTTTCTTCCAATTTTTTATAAATGTATAATTTCATCTTTTATTAAACAAGATTATATTGAACTGATTATAGTTGAAATCTTAGTTTAGAAAAGTACACATATTTTTGGTCTGCATGGTCAAATTCAAATCAAATTCACGTATGATCAAGTCACCATAAGAGAAAGTAATACATATTTTTGCAATTTTACATGTAGCTGCTTTTACATTGATATTTATTTAAAATTCAAAACACTCTTATAAAAAAATTTATAAAATTTTCCCAATATTTATAATATTTTATAAAATTTTCCCAATGTTTCTCATAAATACTCATAATCTAACATACATGAAAGGATTTGTTATAATTTAAAAATGGAATAGGGCTTTCTGAAACTTTCAATTTTTTAGACATGCATTTCTACACTTATGTTGTTTTCTAACTAAATTAGATATAACATTTTAGCTAAAATTTTATTTTTAAAGTTTTTGTTGGAAAATATTTCAAACATAAAGAAAAACAGTAAAATGTAACAGTGCATATACTTCCTACTCAAATTTAAAGTACTCATATTTGCTTCAGATGGCTATGTCTTCATAAATAATACTTTTTAGATACAGCTGAATCATGTACTTTTAAAACTGAAAGAAAATGTGCAGATTATCCCAAGTGCAAATTTCTCAGATGCACAAGGTCACTGACAATGGCGGTGTCTTGACTCAAGCTGCACAGCTAGTTAGCAGGTGAACAGGAACTAAAAACTTGTTTTCTGAACCCCGGTTTACTTTTCATGCCCTCACACCATGAAGAGTTAGTGGGAAAATGAGTTCATGGTATAAAAGCTTGCTTTAGAGAAATTTTTTGAAGAAAAAAAATGTAATTTTTCCATTGACTTCAAGGATACCTTCATGAACATCTAGAACCAGAGTGTTATGAATACAAAAGATAGTTATTATATAATTTTTGTATTAAATTAAGTAGCAACAGGCCCAGAACAAGTATGTTATTGAAGAAAACACTGAGTTTTCATTTACAGTACTGGTTGTGTTCATTTCAAATTAAATTTTTGTGTTACTTGCTTTGCTAAAAGGCCAAACTATCAATAATAAAGAAACAAAAGTTTTTAATAATAAATGATTTGGCATCAATAAAAATATATAACACAGGACTACTTTTTGTTATGTGTTGCTGATGTGTTTGTTTTAGAAATACCAATGATAAAATCTGATTACATAATAAAAGATAATCAGGTAGGTGATAAGCAGTTTCTTACAAACATTAATAATTTTTCTTGGCCAATAAATATACCAAGTGTTCATTTCATACTAATCTAAAATATTTTACAGTTTTATCAGGCTAAAAGTATGCTGACAAGATTGCACTAATGTAATTAATTTTTCCCCTCTGGTTAGTACCCTTAACAATTTATCTGAAAGTGTCACCAGAAAGGTATACTTCTCTCTCTCTCTGTGTCTCTCTCTCAACCCCTTAAGCTTTGAATAGTTGTAGAAAAGGTCAGGTATGGAGCAAAAGGCAATAAAACAAGATGCACCAAAAGAAATATGTTCCTTAGACTTTCCTAGATTACTCTAGCATCAAAAAAAGAAGTCAAGGTGAGCAAAGACAGGGATAGAGTTAAGGAGAGGGGCATTCCATGAGAAGCTGACATTGGTCAGGCAAAGTTCTTAAGTGCGGCACGGTTGACAAATTCTACATTTTGGAATATATTTTTCAAAAACTCTTCTTTTTGGTTTGTTGAATGTTTACTTTTATAGCAAACATTTTTATTTTGTGGATATATTGTATCATTTTATCTTTCTAAGGGATACTAATAGTTATTTTATTTTACTTTGGATAGTATCCATTTCCTCCAAGTTGCTACTTTTCTATTTGTTTATCTGATCTCTTTTCTTTCATGTTAGACTTTCTTAGACAACTAATGATTCTTGGCTTTTTGATAATTAAAATGCGGTAATCATAAACTTGATTAGAAGCACTGTGCTTATGAGTGAGGACTTTTAATTGTGGGTCTCACCACAAAGGTCCTATTTCATTGTGAAATCCCTAATGCCAAAATCTTTAGTCTTTTCTCTTAGGCTAATCAGATTCCCTATAAAAGACTATTTCAATTTCTTGCCTAGAAGGTGTAAGCTGCCAGCATTCTGGGAACCAAGTCATTCCAAGAATGACCTCCCATTCTAACAAGACCCTAAATGAGTATCATTTACGAATATAATGAAAGAAAGACAAATTCCCAGAAAAGTATTTTAAGATGACTCACAAAAGGAAATCATTATTTGAGCATAAATAAGATTTCGAAGTTAATTCTCAGATATGTGACCCAGAACACTGGAACACATTTTTATATTGCTGTGTTATTGGCAATATAAAAAATATTGAGATAATGACCACAAAATAGTTAATTTATCTTGGGATTGGACATTAAACACATTATTTTAAAAGCTATATTTTAAATTTATGATGACAAAGTCCATTTATACCATTTAACTGGCATCTGTTCCTTTTTAAACCAACATAACACCACAAAAAGAGAAGACTGTGGGCTAAAGTGTTCTAGGTCTAAGGACACGAGCTAAATAAAGATTTCACTTAACTAGATAGTTACTTCATATCCCAGATAGCTTAATAATATTTTTCCCATTTTATAAAAAATTAGGAGGCCAAATGATCTGCTACAAACAAACACAAAATACCACAGAGCTGTGGATAAAGCACTAAAGTAATTCTGTGTTTAAGACTTGGTTGTTGGTACATTTTATATGATAATTAAAGTAATTATATGTAAGAAATTAAGTACTATAATGTAGAATTATAGTATAATTATAAATTGTTATCACACTGCATGCAGAGTGAGTAATGTTGGAAAGGTAAGTCATTTTTTTCCTCATAATTTGCAATGCACAAAAACATTAATAATGACACTCTGCAAAATTTGGCATGTAATGAAGCCAAAAATAAATAAATAAAATTCTGCAACATCTGGATAAAGCTCTAAGTCCAGGAAAAAAAACAGTCATACCAAACATGCTGACATTCTGGCATTCCGGCCACAGCACCATCTCTCTTCCTTTAAATAGTGGCACATTGGAAATCCCCACTTTTCTTGGGTACATTCTGCAGATGGAAGAAAAATATGGATTATTTAAATAAAATTCTTCCTCTTTTAGTTAAAGTAAATAATCTATCGAGAAAGCAAATCAGTTATTTGAAAGTCAAACAGTAGTTAAACATGTAAGTGGTAACGTTTAACAGTTCATTCCAGTATGTTAATTAAAAGCATATTAATATTATGAAAATGGTATTTTCTCAACAACAGCTGTTTTGTATTTAAGCTCCAGGTCTGATACCAACCAATTTGCCAAAACTATTTCTCAAATATTTAGCAAAAGCAATTTAAAATGGAAATACTTTGCATGTTCAGTGTAACTACAGAAGATAAGTAATGAGATACTGGGCATTTACTGCTGACCCGACTTCTAATAAAATGGTTTATTAAATGTGACATTTGGCAATTTATTATAGAACAATATTAATTCATTCCTAACAATGTTGAAGCATCAATTTTTTTTCCAGCCACGATGTTCACTTTCCAGAAAATGAACAGCTGTATAGGCTCTTATTTTTTCACTACATTGACAGGCTGTAAGATTTTCAACTGTGATTCAGTTTGGCTCAACTGCATTTATGGTTCAAGTAACAACAAAAAAATCAACAGTTTCTGCTTAATCACAGGTATCTGCTGCCCAACTCACTAACAGAGTTACACGTGCAACTTGCAGATGTGTAAGCCCCTTATGTACAACTATTAACTGCACAGGTTTCTCAAAAGGAAAAAAAAAATTTCTATTTTAAATTAAAGTCTAGAAAAGCTTAAGCCCATCAAAACTGTGGCAATTAAAAGAAAACTGAGATGAATATAAATTTTCTATTAGGTTAAGTAAAACAGAACTAGAATACAAGAAAATGCTTTAAAAGAAAATACTGTTGAGGTAGATTCCACTAAATAAACTTCTGTGTTATGAAAGGTCAAATGATTTTTTATTAAAATAGAGAAAATTTAAATTTCATGCAGATCATAAGCCTGTGATAGTGATTTCTTTCAGGTATTAAAGTAAGATTTACAATAGACATTATTGATACTCAGATGGAAGATACTGACCCTGCCCTAGGAATATAAATAATAATAATGCTAGTATTTATACAGCACTTAATATTGTTAGGCACTATTGTAAGTGCTTTAAATGTAATAACTAGTTTTAAATGCTAAGAGCGCTAAATGTATTAACTAGTCCCCACAGCAGTTCTGTGAAATAGGTACACTATTATTCTCATGTTTCAGATAGAGAAAGTGAGCACAGGGAGGTTAAGGAAACTGCTTAAGTTGCAAATCTAGCACATGGCAGAGGTGGAATTTAAACCCTGGCAGTCTGACACCAGGGGCCATGCTCTTAACCACCAGGCTATATAAACAATTTCACTTTACAAGTGCCCAGGAATCATGGAGCCCTTGAAGCCTATCCAGTAACTAGGGACCCTGGACTACTTCCTCTGTCAATTTCCAAGATGCCTTGAAACAGCGTTTGAGTTTTACCAAAGGCTTTATGATTTAACTGAAACATGATTATTGCTAAATCAAAGGGTTACTCTAAGTACTTCACTTTTTTTCTTACAACTGAAGAAAGAAATATCTAAACTTTACTGTAAAGGGTAAGGGGCTAGAGAAATGGGGTTGTGGTCTTTTATTGAGAGTGTTAGGAAAAGTGCTAACCAATAAAACAGTTAGTTCTTTCCCTTCCCCCATCTGTTCTCTCCTTCTTCCTTGTAGTAACAGCACTCAATTTTTACCTGGCTATTCAGCTGCTCGGGTTAAAGACTGCAATTCCCAGACTCCCATGCAGTCACTAGGATAGCTAGAGGGTAAGTTTTGGCTAACTGGATGTGGGCAGAAATGATGTGTGCAAATGCTCAAAGAGGAGTGGGGGGGCATGATCTTTCCCCCACACTTTCCACCTCACTTCATCCCTCCCCTGTCTGGAATGTGTTCATGTTGGCAAGCAGACAGTGGAGCAACAAAATAGAAGGATTCTGGGTTCTTGGAAGGCTTTTTGGTGCAGAGCTCCTTTACTAACTCTAACTGTCTACCGCTGGACTGAAACAGAAATATCCATCTGTCTTGTTGAAGTCACTGTTACTTTGAGTTTGAACCCATTTTGCACCTAAATCTTTATCTTAATTTAATGCTTCCCAAACTTTTTTTGTAGCTCAGCCCTCTGGTAATATGGCAAATTTTGTATATCGCAGTGGAATAAACAGATAACTGTGTAGAGGCAAAACCCATGGGATGAAGGAAGCAGTATCCCGGGAACTCCCATACAGCATCCACAGCACACTAGTTGAATAGTTCTGCCCTAATTAATACAGAAGTCTTCTTTGAGGATGTGATATTTGAGCAGAGATTTAAACGAGGAAGCAAGCCATGCAAATATTAGGGGAAGACAAGGAAAAACAAACAAACAAAGTGCTTCCAACAGGATACAGTTAATCTCCAAAAACATAATACCAGAACATTTTACCATTTAAAATGATTAGCCAGCAATTTCTCAACTTATAATATCCCAACCAAATACCTACAAAATAAACTTCTAATAGGGGAAAAGAAGAGATGAAAGTCAACTTACTACAGAACACGAAAAGAATCCCACTTAAGAAACAAGCAATGCATTTGTAATGAAAAGTATAATTAGTGCGCCATCATTGCTCTGCAATTCACCTTATGTTGCCAGGAAAAAAGCAGGTCTACTTGTCTGAAAACAGGCAGAAATTTCCTCTGCCAACAGTAATCTAAAAAAACTGACTGAGAAAAATTACAACTTAACATTAGATTGAAATGGGAAGAGTATTTCTGGAAAATATATTACAATGGAAGGGGTACATTATTTCCAGGAAAAAAAAAATCTAAGAAATCCATGCCAAAGTTACTCTCAAATTGTCGACCTACAGAAACTGTAAGAGATAATAAAATTTATTCTGTCTCTAAGCCATTCAGTTTTGTGGTGATTTCTGAAACGGCATTAGATGATGCATACAGTCTTGAAGTAGCAATCGAGAGGCTAATTACCTCATACAAGGGAACCGAGACAGAAAAATGCACTGCTCGATGAGGATGGGAAGTATGCTTCCTCAGGAAAGAGCTAAGTTTTGATTAGACAGTAAAGAAATTTTCAGAGAATAGGCTGCAGATAAAGACACTTTTAGTAATGAATGACCAAATTCCAGAAAATTTTGGAATTGAGGAGAGGCAGAAGACTAGTCAGAACAAAGGACATATAGAGATACATTTGATGAGAATCCCAGAAATCAGGAACGAATCGTGAGGCCAGGGTTTCTGGTGAGGGCTGACATGAATGGGGATCAAAGGCACGATGGGATTGGTCTTTACCATCCCTAGAGAGATAGTGGTGAAGCTGTGAGTGTTGTGGTAGGGGCGGAGGAAGGAATTTTTCAGGGGAATACAGAGTTCTGGGCTTGACAGTTGATAAAGGGAAGATGCAGACAGGGATACACAGGACTCCTGGCATTCCTCTTGATTTCAGATGATATAGCATGGAAGCCAGCTGGGGAGCAGTCACACACTGAGCACACAGGGCTGTCACTGGAGAAATGGAGGCTGCAAGATGGCAAGCATGTTCCCTAACTTGTGTTGATGAAGGTGATGAGGTGGGGAGGAGGGTTACCGTCTTCCTTAGGGCTCATAAAACTTCTCTTTGCCACCACAGTGAGGGCCTACAGAAGGGTACCCTTAATCTGTGTGTAAGAAAGTTCCCCCTTCAACTCTACATAACTGTGTGAAGGACAGCTGAAGGTCAGTCTTACTCCATGCACATGGCTCCCAATCTCCATCCAAAACACCCATGAACTTTAAGGTCCTAGGGCAGTTTACAGCAATTGCTAGCCTTGGCTCAGGGCTATGTGAAACCACATTAGAGACTCACTCCTCTGGACACCCAATGATTGTGTAATCACCTTGAAGTTTTCTGAGTCTGCATCACAGTTTCCTCTTTGATTGAGGTCACAGTAGCCTCACAGCTCTGTTCAATTTGTAAGAGAACAAGTGCAAAAAACTGATACTGAGAGACACCCTCAAACAAAGCCTTTCATATACTGATTCAATATAATCTTTAGAATCTATTTCACCAGCTTCATTCTGACTGCAGTGAAGAATGAGGCTCCCTTCTACGTCCTGAATCAAAGTCACTGTGTTCACCATTTCTATTGTTAAGTCTTGGTCTCCTATTTAACTGTTTTCATATACTTGTATTCAAATCTACTTAAACTGGGCATTAAACTTCCTTATCAGTGAATCAAGTTGCTTTCCTTTACGAGCACTTTCATGCTATCTTTAAATGATAATTTTGGAGTAGATGAAGCCTCTTGTTCTTTTCTTCTATTTCATTTCTTAGTCTTTTTTTTACATGAGATACAATTTGTTTTTATTGGTTATCTATTTTATACATATTAGTGTATATATGTCAATCCCAATCTCCCAATTCATCCCACCACCCTCCTGCCCGGCATTCCCCCCTTGATGTCCATTCGTTTATTCTCTACATCTGTGTCTCTGTTTCTGCCTTGAAAATGGGTTCATCTGTACCATTTTTCTAAATTCCACATATATGCGTTAATATACGATATTTGTTTTTCTCTTTCTGACTTACTTCACTCTGTATGACAGCCTCTAGGTCAACCCACGTCTCTACAAATGACCCAATTTCATTCCTTTTTATGGCTGAGTAATATTCCATTGCATATATGTACCACATCTTCTTTATCCATTTGTCTGTTGATGGGCATTTAAATTGCTTCCATAACCTGGCTACTGTAAATACTGCTGCAATGAACATTGGGGTGTATGTGTCTTTTTGAATTATGGTTTTCTCTGCAAATATGCCCAGTTTCTTAGTCTTTGCTGGCTTTAGAAATGCATTACTCTTGTAAATGTAGATGTTCTACTAGTTCTTCCTTCTTGTATTAATAATATTATCCACTTAATTAAACAAGTTTGAATTTTAGAACAATCTTTTATTCTCTCCTTTAATCTCCAAGTTCTTATATATGCATCCTTTTAATTATATCTCCTTTTCGTTTTCAATCTTCATTAGCTCTTGACTGGGTAAATGTAATACGTGCTAAAAAATTCTTTTTCCCTTTCTTTTTGTCTTCTTGTCCTTCCTCTATATTAAGAGGAACAGTATCTTTCTGAAAAGAGCTACATAGGCCACTCAAACAGCTCTTGTTTCCATCATCACCAGCATCTGAGACCAAACCCAATGGGTATTTTTCTTACTGTAGATTTTTGAGAGCTTCTGA
Source organism: Hyperoodon ampullatus (assembly GCF_949752795.1). Classification (NCBI taxonomy): domain Eukaryota; kingdom Metazoa; phylum Chordata; class Mammalia; order Artiodactyla; family Ziphiidae; genus Hyperoodon; species Hyperoodon ampullatus. Next base: position 8,597,663 of record NC_136924.1, on the reverse strand, counting down.
TACTCCCTCCTTAAAACATTCTCTTCATCTGGCTTCCATGGCATCATTCTCTCTTATTTGTGGCCTAATGCTCTTCATAGCCCCTTGATAGCTCATTATTTTCTGTCTATTAAATGTTCTTAAGGCTTAATCCTCTCACTCCCCAAGCCCCTTTTATACTTCTTTGAATAAAGGCTTATAAACTCACATGCCTTCATCTGGTAAAAGTATGAAGTGGCTAGGTAGAATGTAATGGATACTAAAAATTTTGTACGGTAACCAAGTGTCACATTTGCCTGGTCCTACTGCTTTTTAAAGTAAAATTTGGGCACAGTAAGTCAATCTAAATTGCCTAAAATTAGTCTGAACTCTTGCCCTATCTATACTCTTTCCCTAGGCAATCTTGTCCATATCTCAATACGTATGGATGATCCCTGTAATACATTCTGAGGGCTGCCATAACAAATGGCCACACATTGGGTAGCTGAAAACAACAGAAATGTATTCTCTCATGGTTCTGGAGGCTAGAGGTCTGAAATCAAGGTATCAGTTGGATCATGCTCACTGCAAATGCTCTAGGAAAGAATCTCTGCTTGCCTCTTCCTAGCTTCTGGTGGTTGCTGGCAATCCTTGGCTTGTAGATGCCTCACTCCAGTTTCTGGGCAATTACATCTACTCCTTTAAATTTAATTCCCACATTATTTCAGTCTGAACTTCTTTCTGGATTTTGACATAAGAAGTTAAACTATTTGCTGAACATTTCTAAAATGAAAAATATGCAAAACTAAACTCATTTCCTAAGCCCACAAATCTGATTTCCCCCATAATGATATATCATTATGTAGTCAACCAACCTAAAACCCTGCCATCATCTTTAGCCTTCACCACCACCCTCACCCCGACCCTACCACATTTCCCTACCATTGGTTACCATGTTAGTTGGTTTTATCTCTGAAAAGGCCTGGTAAATTGTTGTCTCCTCCTACTGTTCTTATCTAAAGTATCCTCGCTTTGGAGTCTTATAACTACTCCCTAACCAGTCTCCCTGTCTCTGATCTAGCTCCATGTCAGTCTATCTTCTATTATGTGAAAAATTACTACTTTTCAGAAATGTAAATGAATGTATGCAACTCTTTTGCATTAAACACTCAAAAATATTTTTATGGAACAAAGTATACTTTGCTTTCCACTGAATAATATTCTGAGACCTCAGTATAGCATTCATGGCTCTCATAATCTGGCCCTAATTTCTTTGTTCATCTTTCTAAATGAAGACCAAATGTCACCTTTTTTAGAAAGCTTTCCTTTATCCCTTAGTTATGAAAAATTACTCTCTCTTCTAGTCTTAATAGCATTTGGTTTATACATCCATCACTCATTACTTCTTTCATTCATCTTTTCAATAATTCATATCTGTAGTTGATTAAGATCTATGGGTCACGAATATATCACTCTCAGACATGCATGAAAGTTTTACGTAATTGCTTGTGAATTCCTCACTACATCATGAGCTCCCTATGGGGAAAGAGAGTATCTCACTTATCATACATCCTCTACTGCCTACTACAGAACCTTGTTGAACTGAATCAACAGAATTACACAGATGAATCAAGATTATCTACACGTCCTCACTCTACTTTGAAAATACACACTTTTAAAATTTCTTTAGACCTAAATGAAATCTGACATATAATTTTATCTAGGAAAAATAAACAGGTATTATGCTGTTAGAGACAAATTTTTGTCACCTAAGTTAATAATCTCAACTTACATTATAGCTTTGTATATAGAGGGTTTTAGACTATCTTATTTAAAACCACAATGACTATTATTGAAAGATAGGAAAATAAAGATAAGGAAAAATATATAAAGTGATTTTTGAGAGATTTTGCTTTACTCTTCACATATCTGACCCTCCTCTCCCTGTTTAGTTTTTCTCCTGTTTATAACCTGACATTATGTATCTATTTATTTGTTTTTCTATTCCCTGATGCCTTCTATCAGAGTATAAACTTAATGAGGGCAGGGACTTTTTTTTGATCAATCTTGTATCCCTGGTCCCTAGAATAGTGACTAGCATGTGTCAGGCATCCAATAAATATTTCTTATATGAAGAAAAAAAACCCCAACAAAATCCTTAGGAATAAACCAAACTAAAACTGGGCAAGATTAACACAAATATCTGAAACAACAACTAAATAAATGAAAAGATAATTTATGTTACAAAGAAAAAAAATATCAAAGACAAAATTTATTCCCATAATGATCTTTAAATTCAATGCATGTCGATAAAAATCCCAACAGGCTTTTTTTTTTTAATGGACTTTAACAATCTGACTCTAAAACTCATTTGACACACAAATTATCAAAATCAGCTTTTACTTTAAATCTGGTCAGCAATGTTTATTATGATTTAAACATTATAAAGAAAATGAGATGATTTAAAAATCACTCTTTTTAAGCATAAAACATTTTGAAACTTTTCTATGAATTTGCACTGTAAACCACATATACTTTAATCCCAAATGAAAGACTCGAGTAAACTTTTCTACCTAAGCCTTATTAAATTGGTGATGTGATCAACATTTCAATTTCCCTCTTGCCAAGATCTCTGGATAAATAAAATATTTCATCATCAAATTTTAAAATGCTTCCTAATTGTTAATATTAAATAAGCTTTTTAAATATTAATTATCTCCTCTAAAAGATGGTCTACCCTTTTTGCATCTACACTAGAAATATTAGAAAGAGCTCTAGCAAAATATGAAACAAAAGCCTTATTGTTCGATTTTCCTATCTGGCATTGTTCACCATACGTGCGTGCACTGAATATTCTGGCTTCCATTGCTGAGCCCAGACAATAAATGAGCTGCAGTCAGCGAGCCCTTCGTGACTGAAATCTCTTCTTTGGGGAAACTTACTCAGTAACCCTATATCTGGTCTCTAAAAAATATAAAATTGCATCTGTATGTCTTACACAGACCAATGAAGTAAAATGGTCACTCTTTTTAAAGTAAATAAATAAGTAAAACTCATATAAAAGAGAAAAATGCATGAGGTTAGCTAAGAAAATTCTGAAAAATAAGAACTTTGGGTGACTTGCTCTACTGGATTTCAAAGGTTTAAATAAACGACAGTAATTTTAACAGTATAGTATTATCACAGGAACCAACAGATTAAAGGAAAAGAAGAGAACCTAAAAATACACTATCTGAGAAAGGTGTCATTTCCTATCAATGTGTGAAAGCATGGATTATTCAATAAATAGCATTCATAAAAATATAAAATTAGAACCATTTTGCAAATCATAAACAAAAATAATCCAGATAGATTATGGGCTAGATAAAACAAAAATTATAGAGGAGAAAATTAGAAAACAAATACCATCAATTTAGCATAAGCAAAATAGAATATGGTACATCCATTCCAAGGAATACTTTGTCCTGTATTAAACAAATTTAGTAAATCTATATATGTTAACAATGGAGAGAGCTCCAAGATACATTGCTAAGTAAGAGAGCAACACTGTACTGTTCTTCCTTATTAGGTCACCGTGCTGGTCCTCCTTATCTTCCCAAACTCCTTTGGAATATGCCTAGGTTCAGTCTCTGTACTTCAACATTTCTGCTCCCTAAGTGATCTCAGTCAGACTTACTATCTATATGTTAATAACTCAGGGATTTATCTTTAACCCAGATTTGTCCTCAGAAACCCAGAATTATCTATCCACTGATAATATTGCCTGCACACTTGAATTTTTAAAAGGAAGGTCAAACTCAACCTGTCCAAAACTAAACAACTTCCACCTCAATTCTATTCTTTCAGCAGTCATAACCAGTTCACTAAATGACAACTCCATTTTCCCATTGTTTCAGGCCAAAAATCTTTGAATTACACTTGGCTTTCTTCTTTCCTTCACACCCCCATTGAATCTGTCAATAATTTCTGCTAGCAATACTTTAAAAATAATCTCGAGAGTTTAACCATTTCTTCTACTGCTCCTCTCTGATCTAAACCACCATCATCTCTCATCTAGATCAGCTTGCTAACTGATCTTCCTGCTTCTGATCTTGACACTTTGTTTCATCCATACTGGTGTCTGCAGTGTTCCTTGAAAAAGGCAGGCAAGCTCTTCCCTTTGGGCTTTTTACTTGCTGTTCCCTCTGCCTGGAACACTATTTCTCCAGAATAAGTGCATTGGTCCTTCTCTCAGCCTTCAAATGTCTGCTCAAATGTTATGTTAACAACAAGGTCTTCCCTGGCTGCTTCATATAAAACAGTGTCCCTTCACAAAAAAAGTCTCAACAAATTTAAGAGTACAGAAATTATTTCAAGCATCTTTTCTGATCACAACAACAGGAAACTGGAAATCAACCACACAAACAGAAACGAGAAGAAAATGATTACATGGTGACTAAACAACATGCTACTAAAAAACCAATGGGTCAACAATGAAATCAAAGAGGAAATTTAAAAATACCTTGAGACAAATGACAATGAAAACACAAACATACAAAACACATGGGATGCTGCAAAAGCAGTCCTAAGAGGGAAGTATACAGCAACATAGGCCTTCCTCATAAAGCAAGAAAAATCTCAAATAAACAACCTAACCTACCACCTAAAAGAATTAGAAAAACAAATAAAACCTAAAGTCAGCATAAAGAAGGAAATAAATAAAGATCAGAGAGGAAATAAATAAAATAGAGATTCAAAAAAATTAGAAAAAAATCAATAAAACCAAGAGCTGGGTTTTTGAAAGGATAAACAAAATTGACAAACCTCTGGCCATTCACCAAGGAGAAAAGAGAAAGGACCAAATAAACAAAAAAAGAAATGAAAGAGGAGAAATAAAAACCAATACCACAGAAATACAAAAAAAAAAAAAAAAACCATAAGAGAATACTATGAACAATTATATGCCAATAAATTGGACAACCTAGAAGTAGTGGACAAGTTTCTAGAAATATACGGCCCATGAAAACTGAATCAAGAAGAAACAGATAATTTGAACAATTATCACTAGACTTGAAATAGAATCTGTAATAAAGAAAAAACTTTACAAACAAAAGTCCAGGACCGGATAGTTTCATTGAGGAATTCTACCAAACATACAAAGAAGAACTTATACCAATTCTTTTCAAACTCTTCCAAAAGACTGCAGAGGAGGGAACACTCTCAAAGTCATTCTATGAAGACGCCATTATCCTAATACCAAAACCAGACAAAGATACTACCAAAAAAGAAAATTACAGGCCAGTATCTTTCATGAACACAGATGCAAAAATCCTCAACAAAATATTAGCAAACTGAATGCAACAACACATAAAAAGGATTATATACCATGATCAAGTTGGATTCATCCTAGGGTCACAAGGATGGTTCAACATACACAAATCAATCAATGTGATACACCACAGCAACAAAAGAAAAGACAAAAACCACATGATCATCTCAATAGATGCAGAAAAAGTATTTGATAAAATTCAGCATCCATTCACAATAAAAACTCTCACCAAAGTGGGTATAGAGAAAACGTATCTCAATATAATAAAAGCTATTTATGACAAATGCACACCAACATAATACTCAACAGGGAAAAGCTGAAAGTCTTCCTGCTAAAATCTGGAACAAGACAAGGATGCCCACTCTTACCATTTCTATTCAACATAGTATTGGAAGTCCTAGCCACAGCAATCAGACAAGAAAATAAATAAAAGGTATCCAAACTGGCAGGGAAGAGGTAAAATTGTCATTATATGCAGATGATATAATAGTCTATATAGAAAACGCTAAAGACTCCACATAAAAACTATTAGAACAGATAAACGAATTCAGCAAGGTAGCAGGTTACAAGATTAACGTACAGAAATCTGTTGAATTTCCTTACTCTAACAATGAAATATCAGAAAGAGAAAGTAAAAAAAAAAAAAAATCCCTTTTAAAATTGTGTCAACAACAGCAAAAAAAGTAGGAATAAACCTGACCAAGGAGGTGAAAGACTTACATGCTGAGAACTATAAAACACTGAGAAAGTTAACTGAAGATGATTCAAAGAAATAAAAAGATATCCCATGTTCTTGGACTAGAAGAATTAATATTGTTAAAATGGCCACACTACCCAAAGTAATCTACAGATTTAATGTGATCCCTATCAAATTATCCATGACATTTTTCACAGAACTAGAACAAATAATCCTAAAATTCATATGGAACCACAAAAGACTCAGAATTGCCAAAGCAATCCTGAGGAAAAAGAACAAAGCTGAAGGCATAAACCTCCCAGACTTCAGACAATACCACAAAGCTACAGTAATCAAAACAGTGCAGTATTGGCACAAAAAAAGACATAGGATCAATGGAACAGAATAGAGAGCCCAGAAATAAACCCACACAGCTACAGTCAATCTTCAACAAAGAAGGCAAGAATATAAATGGAGAAAAGACAGTCTCTTCATTAAGTGGTGTTGGGAAAGCTGGACAGCCACATGTAAATCAATGAAGTTAGAACACTCCCTCACACCATACACAAAAATAAACTCAAAATGGCTTAAAGACTTAAATATAAGACATGACATCATAAAACTCCAAGAAGAGAACATAGGCAAAACATTCTCTGACATAAATTGTACCAACGTTTTCTCAGGTCAGTCTCCCAAGGCAAAAGAAATAAAAGCAGGAATAAACAAATGGGACCTAATCAAACATAAGCTTTTGCACAGCAAAGAAAACCATAAACACAATGAAAAGACAACCTACAGAATGTGAGAAAATATTTTCAAACAATGCAACCGACAACAGATTAACTTCCAAAATATATAAACAGCTCAATATCAAAAAAACAAACAACCCAATCAAGAAATGGGCAGAAGACCTAAATAGACATTTCTTCAAAGAAGACATACAGATGGCAAATAGGCACATGAAAAAATGCCCAACATCTCATTATTAGAGAAATGCAAATCAAAATTACAATGAGGTATCACCTCACACCAGTCAGAATGGCCATCATCAAAAATTCTACAAATAATAAATACTGGAAAGGGTGTGGAGAAAAGGGAACCCTCCTGTACTGTTGGTGACAATGTAAATTGGTGCAGCCACTATGGAAAACAGTAAGGAGGTTCCTTAAAAAACTAAAAAGAGAGTTGCCATATGATCCATCAATCCCACCCTTGGGCATATATTTGGAGAAAACTCTAATTCAAAAAGATATATGCACCCCAATGTTCATAGCAGCACCATTTACAATAGCCAAGACATAAAAGCAACCTAAGTATCCACTGACAGATGAATGGATAAAGAGGATGAGGTACATATATACAATGGAATATTACTCAGTCATAAAAAAGAACGAAAAAATGCCACTTGCAGCAAAATGGATGGACCTAGAGATTATCATACTAAGTGAAGTAAGTCAGAGAAAGACAAGTATAATATGATATCACTTATATGTGGAATCTAAAAAAAATGATACAAATGAACTTATTTACAAAACAGAAACAGACTCACAGCATAGAAAACAAATGTATGGTTACCACAGGGGAAAGGCAGGGCAGGGTGTACATTAGGATATATACAGATAGATAGATAGATATAAATCTATCTATCTATCTATCTATTTGTTTATTACTCTGCTGTCTCTACCCACTAGGATCGAATGACAGGACATGACAGCAGGAACATTTTTCCTTCCATTTCTCTAGCTCCTAGAAAAGTACCTGGCACATTGTAGACATTCTATAAATATTTGTTAGAAGAATAGGTAAATGAATTAGTGACTCATTACATTTATCTTAAATCCTAAATATATGTACATATATGTATTTTTATATGTACATGGATAGAAAGAAGTATGAGAAGGCAGTGTCACTGTGGGTAGTGGTGCCAAAAAAGGGCTTTAACCTTTTATTGTACATGTTTGTATACTGTCAGAATCTTTTTATTAATGATAATATAACTATGTATTACTTACGTTAAGAGGTAAATAAATAATTGCTTAATATTTTTAGTTTATTCACAGTACAAAGTACTTTATTAAAATTTATTTTTGTGTGTGTGACATGCATCTGTGTCACTTTTATAATGTTTTATAATAAAAATAAAATTTAGGTTGATAGGCACCTTATAGTTTCTCACAAAAAAACATTTTTTTAAGTCCAAATATATATCATTTACCAACCCTTTTGTTTTGAAGTTCAGTCTGTTCCTTATTATCCTTTTCAAGGATCAACTAAGACTCCCTAGGCTTCCTTACAAATACTCTTCAAGGGTATCTGAAGACTTGCCAGGTAGAGACTGACACACTCTCAAGTAAAGATAACTTTTGAATTTTAGTTGTAAAAGTTTGGAAACTTATTTCCCACCTTAGAACGTTATAGCTTAAAATAAGCATCAAAGGCTATAGCACAATTCTATGAAAATTTCTTGATATTCATTTTAGCCTTTAAATAAGGTTAACTGTATATGGTATTCAAAATATTATCCAAGGATAACAGGCATATTGAAATTATACTGAACTGCCCAGATTTCTGAAGCATTCATATCTTACCAGTTTCTTGAATATATTAAAACTAAAAGGATAAATATAATTCAACTATGTAAATCAGACCTATACTCTTGTGAAATAAAATGTGTATTGTATGTCAAGACAAGAAAAATTTAAACATAAAAAAGTCTTCTCTGTCCTTTGGCCTCTTCTCTCCCTGCACTGTGCATTGTGTATCTGCATCATGCATCGACCAAACCTCCCCCCACTGGCAGGAATACCTGCTCAACCATAAAGAGCAACATTCTCCTAGCATCAACAAGACAACTCCTTAAAAGATAACTTGCCTTCTTGATCTTGTAAGGGGTCAAGATGACGCTTAGATCTGGATTGTGTAAACTGTCAATAATATGCCATTTATTTATTTATTTAACATCTTTATTGGAGTACAATTGCTTTACAATGGTGTGTTAGTTTCTGCTTTATAACAAAGTGAATCAGCTATACATATACATATATCCCCATATCTCCTCCCTCTTGCGTCTCCCTCCCACTCTCCCTATCCCACCCCTCTAGGTGGTCACAAAGCACTGAGCTGATCTCCCTGTGCCATGCGGCTGCTTCCCACTAGCTATCTATTTTACGTTTGGTAGTGTATATATGTCCATGCCACTCTCTCACTTTGTCCCAGCTTACCCTTCCCCCTCCCTGTGTCCTCAAGTCCTAATATGCCATTTAATGTACATCTCAAAAAACTAACTGTGCCTTGACTTTTAATGGGTAGAGCAGTTTGCAGAGATTTCTGAGATGCTGTTCCCAGGTTATAATCTTCAATTTGGCTTGAATAAAATTTTCCATTTCTTTCTTAGATTGACTAATTTTCATCAACACCCTTCAGTTAAAGAATAAATTCAAACTAGTATAACAAGAAGAGGAATAACTAGATAATTTAAAAGTAGATAAACTCTAAAAATTGATCCACTCTCTTAAAAATGCTTAGAATAAATATGGGTATAAAAATTTGGTAACTTAAAAATATAAAAGTTATGTGTTGCTCTCGATAAAGATTCAAGTCATAAAAGAGGTACAGAGAAAGATCCTAGAATTCAAGACATTTAAAGAAAATCACAGCAGAGCAATCATATGTTCACATTAATTAATTAATCAATTCCATAATATGAACTGAGGCCCTACTGTGTCCTCTCCTTCTGCCTTCACCGGAAAGTATCTTCAATTTAAGTCACTGAGATATATATTCCTTGGTCTTTTGTTTCATAGAATACTCTAAAGAGGATAGCTGGTTAGTCAGTGGTAAAAGAATAATTTATTATTTCTCATTTGTTTCTCTCTAGACAATACCAGGTTTAGCCCTTTTTACATCATCCTTTTTTCTGCTTCTCATCTCCACTTGTAGCTCCATTACATAATCAGTGTATTAATATTTCACTTATCCTTTGGTTAAAAGCACAGCTGGAAATGTAATCTCAAAGGAATATGTAAATTATAATATATACACAAAAGAAAAACACCTAGTTTAAAATGTATATATTGCTTTAATAGAGTCATACCTACATTCAAATATTGTTTCTTAATGAATCAGTCTAGATAGTACTGCCTTGGTATTTTTATGCATGACTATAAGAATGGCAAAGTTCAGCTACTGACAGAAAACACTGCATTGGTCTGGCAAACACTGTGACAGCAACTTCTCACTGTGCATGACAAGTTTCCTCTGCTGCTCTTGATACACTCCTTATATTCAAGACTCCAGTCTTGATAAAAGACTTTACACTGAGACACATATGGACCATCTGAAACATTAAGTCAATGAGAAAATCTTTACACTAATATTATGAATCACATTGTAACTTCATTCCTATGAAAATTTTGCTCATTGTGCCAGACTGATGAAAGAAATTTAGACAACTTGCTTATAATTTATCATGTGAAAAAAGATATGTGAGAATACAATATTTATAGCAAAATATTTTTCAACATCCTTTGCTATGGTATACAAATCCAAATTTGTATATAAAACTAGTAGAATGTAGTTTTTTTTTAAAGCCTGTTTTATATTAGTTTGATTGTAAACTTTCTGATAAGAATTTCTATCAGCTTTGATTTCATATTACCTTATATTTGAAGCATATACTATTTCTCTTTATTACTTCTTTTAAGTGGATATATTAATTTTGTTTTAGATTTAATTACATTCACGAGCACAGGGAGAACTTGTTTTTTGCTGAATAAATACAATCTGCACGAGCTTCTAAAACCAATTTCTATTAGTCACAAAAAGTAACGAAGCGCAAATTAAAGAAAAGGGAAAATGTATTAAAACTCCATGTCTAACTACTTGTAGGCAGCAAGAAGATGTCCTATGGCAAAAGTAAAATCAGTGCCAATACTCTAGAAAATGCACTGACTGAAGATGCAGATACAGCTGTCTGTGTGAGGTGATTGTGCACAGACTGCCAAGTACATCTAGAAATCTCTGCATTCACCCCATGTTAACTGGCAAGAATTTTCCTGAGACATAAGCCCAGCTGAACAGTGAGAAGTAATGTGATGTTGTAACTAAAGCTTATAAACAGCGAATCTACAAGGTCAACAGTAGAGTCCACTTATCTGCTCTAAGATTACAAGAGTGACACCTTCTTCAAGCCAAGATAGCTCCTGATACTTACTGAGTTTCTGAACAGGTTAATAAACTATTAATACTGATAGTTAAGAAAATGAAAACTTAAATATGAGTTTAACTAGGAATTACTGTTAGATAATTATACCTCAACATAAAACTTTGGGAAAATTTATGGCCATTCTTACAATGTCATAGATTTAAAAGTATGATTTTCAAAAACTCCCCGTTATCCTACTCCAAATGCAGAATCAAAGCAGGAAAGCACAGTATTTGTTTATGCAAAACCTATATAATTAAGAAGAAAAGAAACTAGAACTAAATCTAAATGTTGTGACAAATATAGGTGAAGTTCAGTTTAAATAAAAGACACGTTTTGGAAAGCTACATTCAAGTCACAGAATCATATTATTAGAGTCATAAGAGAGATCTCCAAGATCATCTAATTTAACACCTCTCTTTTTACTAATTTACAGGTGATCCACAAAGGCAAACTGATTTATCCAAGGCCATAGCACTGAAGAAACAGAAGTCAAACTCTAGTCAGTTAAAGCATCTCCTCCCTACAGGGTATTTTTGGACTGCCCTGGGCATTTACATATTACTCTCTCTGTGCAGCCAACTCTAAGACAGCACGTATCACACTGTATTACAACTGTCTTTTGTTATTTGTCTTCCCATTGGGTTGTCAATTTCTTTATACTGTCTTATCTAGGTATCCCTGGTGTCCAGCAGAGTGGGCAGTTGGTGGGTACACAGTTTCCTGAGCGTCTCCTACATCTCAGCAATTTCTATGCTGAAAAAAATGTTCATTGATATTCTCAATGCCCAAAGTTGTTGTTACTAAATCAGTTCTTATGTCTTCATAATTTCAGAGAATCTTCATTTTAATTTCAGGCTGATTTTAAATTAGTCAGACTTGCTAAAAAATTTCCATGCCCCAATCTCCAGATTCTGGATCAAACAGTAATGATTTATAGAAAGACTAAAAGAAAGTTCATTGAAAAGAATTAATTTGAAATATTACCAATCATTTATAAATTACTTGTGTTTAAAACTTTCTTTTTGGGGGGTGGGGGAGCAAAGGATCAGGAGTTTGAGAATTAGCAGATGCAAACTATTATATGTATGATGGATAAACAACAAGGTCTTACTGTGCAGCACAGGGAACTATATTCAATATCCCGTGATAAACCATAATGGAAAAGAATATGAAAAAGAATATACACATGTATAACTGAATCACTTTGCTGTATAGCAGAAATTAACACAACACTGTAAATCAACTATACTTCAATAAAATTAAAAAAATCTTTCTACAAAGAATTATTTTGAAATACAATCACTTATAATTTGTTTTAAATAATCATTTGTTTTCATTTTCTCAAATTTTAGGCTAAAATTCTTTTAAAAATTTTAAGTAATGAACATGTGATATAGCAGGAAGTTATTAACAAATCTGAAAAATCTCTGTGAGGATCAGTGAGAAATTGAAGTCCTTATTTGAAAAGTTGGACAACTGAAAAAGAAACAAACTAAGGAAGACATAAATATTCCTTTATATTTGTCAAAATAAAGCAACTCATTCTTTTAAGAAATATATATTCAGCATCTGCTATATACCAGACACTGTTTGGGATGCTTTAAAGATAAGCTGATTTGCAGCTTAAATGAACAAATTCACTTACATATAACAAACATAAATTTATGTTTATTTCAAACTGTGGGTTAAAGCCAGTGGTGCAGTAAAGTTGGCTCCAGAGAGAGAGAGACTGTGTCATCTCTTCCCAGTTCAGCATTCAGTGACAACAGGTTGATAGCTTGAAACTGGCCAAACTGGGTGTATTTATATCATGGAAATCAGGAAACGCTACATATTAGGGCTTTTATTCAGGGATGGAGCAAACCATTAAAACATTTAGCGTCACACCACTGGCTATGACCCACTACTGGATCATGAAATTAATTTAGTGGATTGTGATCAATATTTTACACAATAGAAAGAAATAGAATAAAGAATACCAGCACACATTGTGTGTTGTGAGACCCAGTACCTTTCAAAGAACAAATATTAACTAAAAAGAATAAAAAGTACTTTTTAATAAAAGTTCAGTACCAGTATTATTTATCTATTTATCTATCTATATACATACTAGGTAGTGATATAAAATGTATTTAATGTGGGTCTGAGTAAAACAAATGCAGAATCACTACTAAAATCAAGAGAACAAATACAATTTTCTTCCAAGAACACGGTTTACAACTTTGTGGTCATCATATGCTTTGTGGTTAAAGATAACATGCTTGGGAGAAAAAAATTTTGTAGTTAATAGGTGAATATCTGTAATCTTTTTGTTTCTTCTCAAGGAATAATAAAGAGAAGAGTTATAATTTATAATCTGAGGTTATAGAGATTTAAAGTTCAATAAGACCTCTAATCTCACCAGGGTAGTGTGTTTTCATCATTTTGCTCTAGTGATCTCTGGAATGTAAAACTTCCCTAACCTGTTTCTTAACTTTGCTATGAAGGGCAAAGCCAGCCTAATACCTTTAATTCTCAAACCACTTACTTCAACATAATTATTTTTTCTCAAGATGTCTTATCAAATACTTTTGTTCCTTCTTTAGTTTTAAACAGTGCTGAATCAGTTTTTCCTTAATTTATAATTTCATTTCATGACATTTCTTTAATTGAGCACTTACTATAATACCACATATTACGGTGAGTGTTAGGCATTAAAAGAAAAATTTTAAAGATAAGCTTTTTGTCTTAGAGGAGCTCAGAGTCCATCGTGAGAGATAAAAACTAAACCACCTATGGTTGAATAATGTGGTGCTACCAAAGCAAAAGAATATATGGAGAAATCACTGCACCTCTCCTTTAGAGAGTTATTCCTCTCAACCCCCAAAATCAGGACACAGAGAGAGGAGACAGGGAAGAAGGAAGGAAGGAACTGCTGGTAGGGTGGGCCGGGGGGAGAAGAAAAAGGATGTTTCTGCAGATCCTTTTAGAAGCTATTCAGTCATTTTTAACGCCTGTCTACTCTACTTGCCCCAAAACGGAAACTGAAAAAGTCAAATATTCACTTTGTCAGACTCCTTTGCAGCCAGAAGGTACCCTGTGAGTTATGTCTAGACAATGAGACATGAGGCAATTCTGCTAAGAAATTTCTGGACGGATTTTTTTCCTCCTTGACAAAAGGAGAGAGATGCTTGAGAAGAAAGGCTCTAATTCATACCTACTTCTCATGAAGACATGATGCTTACAACTGCAGCCGTCACCTTGTAGCCCGGAGAGGGAAGGCTAGATGTGAGCCCAGTGCCCTGATGTCAGAAAGCCAGTGAACCAACGCTAGAACTGCTACCTCCTGACTGCTGATTATGTGAGATAATGACTTTATTGCTTATGCCACTGTTAAGTAAATTTGCTATTATTTGTAGGCAAAAGTATTTAAACTGATAAAAGTATGGTTAACCACTCTCTTGCTTTCCAAGATGTGGCTCTTCAGAAGTCACATACCTCTACATTATAGGCAGAATACATCCTGAAGCTTTCTCAACCTCCTTTCTCTCAGTGCCCATGTAGCCCACACAGACAGGAAATGATTAGAAATGAAATAAGAAGCTAATTATGTAGTACATGCAATAAAATCAAAAAAGGAGAAATTAAAATAGGATAGAATTATTAAAGTCATGTCAATTTAATAAAATCTTAATTCTAATAAACAAAATAGCTGATATCTGTATAAAAAGACAGCTTATAGAAAAAGTGGGAGATGCCGCATTTATCTTATGAGTACCTATATTTACTGAACCTTAACACAAAATAAAGGCTTTAAGGATAGTGCTGCTCCTTCAGACAAAAGGTGAGCACTTTTACATGAGCTGGGACACTCAGAGACACCTCATCCTAACCACATTCCAGGGAAGGAAAACGGCATCAGGTCACTTTATTCGACTGTGAACAAGTTATACAGTACAAAACTGAAGAGAGGGAGGCAGGGATTAGGGAACTGTCTTAACCCAAAGGACACATTTACCGATCCCTAAACTGTCTCAGTCTCTGCCAAATCAATGTCCCTACCCAGTTGCTAAACTCAAACTAGCCAAGCTTTTCCATATTTAAGGAGCACTGTTCTTAAACCCAGGTGAGGGCTAGAACTAGTGCTTGGCCTCTATTCTGTACCCTGGAAGAACTAGAGTTTGTGTACTCCCCGAGGAGCATCTTCCCCTACTCTCCCCTATTTATGCCCACACAGTCTGCCTATAATTTTGTCTCAGGTTCTCATTTAGATTCTAGTCCTCTGATAAAACTGGTACCATTCAGAATGCTAACACACTGGGTTATAGCCCTGATGCTTTAAAATTTAACAGAATCTCCCCAGAGGCCAAATCCTATCCCTCTACCCCAGCTCTGAGTTTGAAGAGTGAATCCAAGCCAGAATGACTGGGCTAAAGTTCTAACTCCTTCACTTATTAACTGTGTGGTCTTAGACGGGTTACTTAACCTCTCTGTGATTTAGTTTTCTCATCTGAAAATAAACATGACGATAACAGTACAGTCAGCCTTCCATATCCATGGGTTCCACATCTACAGAATTCAACCGTGGATTGAAACTATCTGGAAAATAAATTCCAGAAAGTTCTAAAAGGCAAAACGTGAATTTGCTGTGCACCAGGCAACTATATACATAGCATATGCATTGTGTTAAGTGTAAGTAATCTAGAGATGATTTAAAGTACACAGGAGGATATGAGTAGGTTATATACAAATACTATGCCACCTTATGTAAGGAACTTGAGCATCCATGAATTTTGGTATCCACAAGGGTCCTGGAACCAATCCCCTATGGATACCAAGAAATGACTGTACTACTTTACAGAGTATTATGAGGAATAAAGTAATTAATAAAAGTAAAGTATTATATTTGAAATAGTACTTCACTCATAGTAAATGCTAATCATTTTTTTTTGTTTTAAGTAGAACTCTTTCATTTTCACTGTCCAAACGTCAGTCAATATACTGGGAGAGCCAGAGAAAGCCCTTGCCATAGTATTTATTAACCATCACGTATAGTTTTACAGCTGATCAGAAACCCCTGCTGCGTGTGCTCCAATTTTCCAATAAGACCCTTTGATAACAGATGTCAGCTCATATCTGACTGGAGTTTGCCTTTTGAATACCAGCGTCAGCATCTAGCTACCTCCTTTGGGGTGAATGCTTCTCTTGCATTAGTTCTCCTAGCCTTGGTCCCACGATTTCAGGTTTCCCCACTGTTCTACTGCTAGGGTCCCAGCGAATCTCATGGTTGAAAAATCACAGGCCTTAACAACGTCTGCTTTTGGTCATGTTATTGTTCTGCTCAAAATTCTCATTTCCAAAATGGACTTTCCATATGAGGTCCTTTTGAACTGACTCCTGCTTTTCTTTTCCACCTCATATCACACTTCTGTACTTTATATGAATCAGGTTATCACCTAGAATATTCAACCATCTCCAATGAGTGCCCTGCCGTGCCTTAACCCACCTTGTTCCTAATACTTGGAATGCTCCAAGTATCTCCACATTTTTGTCTACCTAAACCCTACCCCACAAAGCTCAATTCAAAAGTTACTATCTTCACAAAGCTCTTCCTGATTTCCTAACAGGAAATAATTTTTACCTTCTGGCTGGAATAGCTCTTTTAACACTTATCATAGTCTCTTTTTTTCTTACCTCTAAGAAATCACTTATAAATCGTATATATTCATATATATAAAGTTTGTTATTCTTTGTTGTTGCAATTATTGTTGGCTTGTTGTATATTCATAGTGCCTAACAGTTACAGTCTCAAGGTAAAAGTTTCACCAAAGGAGAAGCATTCAGAACAAGACCTTAGATCTACCTGTACTAGATAGGGTACCACAAAAGAGCTCAGAACATAGGTCTTTAAATAAGATAGAAATCTTTTTCTCTTGTCATAGTACAGAGAGAGGCAGGCAGTATAGAGCATGTTATCCAGAGACCCATATGGGTCAGGCTGCTCTGACATCCTTGAAGAGTTAGCTACCAACTTTAGTATCAAGGTGATTGTTATTCCTTAGCCAGTAGGAAGAGCGAAAAAAAAAATAGGGGGGCAAGCAGTTCCCTTTTAAATAAATTGCACACATTATCTGACTCACATTCTACTGGCTTGAATTTTCTCACATGGAAGACAAGGACTCTAGCTGTGTGTCTGGGTGATGTTTGCTCTACTAAAACTAAGAGGAGTTATATTATTAAAAGAAAGAAGAGGACAATGGATATGATTACATTCTGTTACATGTACATACTGTTATATTACCCACACTCCTTATCACTCTCCCCCTTGCAGGGACCTATTCATGCATTAATATTACACATGTGTATACACACACACACACACACACACACACACACAGAGGCAGACAGTGCTAAATGCCTACCAATATCCAGTTTCTCCTTCTTCGTTACTCACAGAATCTTGATTTCATTTGGAGCTGCAGTGTGCCCATCTAGAAGGTTACATTTCCCAGCCTTCTAGAGATGGCCTATGGAGGAGAGGAAGTTGTTGGGTAGAATTTCCAGGGAAGTTCTTTAAAGGATGCTGTCTCACATGGGAAAAGTTCTTCCATCTTCATATTTCTTTCCATTTGAACTACAATGGCTGGAGCAGCAGCAGCCATTATGTAACCACAGTGAAAGGCCAATAAAACTGCAGAGACCTTGGCCCTCACACCCTTGAACCATATGAACCAATGTCAGCTACTACCTTACAGATTTTCTGGAAAATAAGAGAAAAATAAATCCTATGTGATTATGCTACAACAGTTCCATTGCCATGTATTTAGATGTCTGTATTTATAAAACTTCCCCAAAGTAGGATCACTCATATAAAGCAATCTCAAACTATTAAGCATGTTCAAAACTTTGCCCTGAAACTTGGTCCTTCCTTAGTTTTTCCCATCATGTAAGCTGTACCATCACCTACCCAGTGGCTTGGAACCGAAATCGGATAATAGTCCTTGACAATCCTTCTCCTTTATCTCTACTCCTCTACATAATCTTAAATGTTTCAATCTACTCTATTTCTACTACAGCTGCTCTAACTTTAGTCCTTATCCTTGTGGTCTCAACTTACGAGAGTCTGTCCTATGGGACTCCTCTCTGTGTCTGCCTAAGTGCAAGTTTTATCATCTGTAACCCACTCCTTGCAGGGCTCTGAAACCAAAGCTCAAGTTTGCCACCATGGTATACAAATACCCTTAGTAGCTTCAGCATTTTCATCATCTTTGTGGACTCCTACCTCCTCCTGTATATTGACCTGATAAATACTACGTATCTTTCCAGTATTTCAATGCTTTTAAGAAATGAAATTTAATTACATTCAGTATTATTAGTTGAATGGGGTAAGGGGCAGGCAGGATACCTAGCCAGCCAGATTTGGTGATTTACCTATTTTTTTTTTTTTTTAAGTTCTGAGCTTACATTTGGTACATTTTAATCAGTAGAAATTCCAAAGGCCAGAATTTGGGAAGTATTCCCCCACAAAGATTTGAATTTGCTTCGGCATGGGACTGACGGAAGACTGCCTTGTCTCATTCAAGGTCATGGCTTAGTATGAGCTTTTCAGGTCCAGCTCCCCCACCATGTAGGAGGGCCCAACGTTAGTCTCTAGGTCCCAATGGGACCAGCATTGGCCTCAAGACAATACCATCTGCTATCTTATGGCTCACAGTTCCCTGCTCTAGTTTCAACTCCTCTTCGTCTCTCTTCCCTTTCTCTCCTTTTAATTTTTTGGTTTTGATTTTTCTTGATCCATGGAGATTTCCCTTATTTTTGTAGAGTCAGCAATGCTTAAAAAAATAACATGTTTTAATTTAGGCAGGGTCTAGCTGAACTATAGCAGGAGAATTCCTCAGAAAAATCATACATGGCTGGAAATGGAAGTAAAGCACATGCTCTTTTGAAAAAAGAGACCACACTTTATTCTTCTACATCCTCCAAACTTCTAGCATTAAAAGATGAAAGCAAACAAACAGGTTTGTTTAATAAAATACATATTATATGCGATAGAAAATACTGTTAAATCTTTACTGAAAAGACAGCAATTGTGTGCACTGCTGCAATGATGAGATTAATTCACTGCTATTTACTTGACTAAGAAATCAGTCATATCTTTCTGTAGCTACAATACATGGTGTAATGCTGATATTAACTAGCTAATACTATCTTAGGAGTTTTTAACAGCATATACTGAATATCCAAAAGATCTCAAAATATAAGATATACTTATTTTTAAACAGTATGTTACAATTTCAAATAACATGCTCAGAGTATTGTCCTTCAACATCCAGATACCTTTTCAGGTGAAGTACCTCTAAATTTAAAGCAGTGAAACCAATTGTTAATTCTAAAAGGCACTGAAGATGACTATATAAGAATCTAGCCTCTTGCCTTAAAACTCCTACTGGTGACATATTGAGAAACAATTTACAGTAAGAAAGGTATCATATCCCCTTAACAAGTTTCTATTTGATACAGAAATGGCAGGACCAGATTGAAAGATGCCACTACAGGATGATCTACAGCCCTCCTTTGGTTAAAAAAAACGAAAGGAGATGGAGGACTCTAGGGAGGATCACCTTAATTCCCCGGTAGAACATTAAGGCTGGGGTAAACATGAAGGTAGGCCACAGGCTTTCAAGGGTTACACCACTTATATTTGACTCTGCAGATCTGCAGTATTTGGAGGCCCTAATGACATTAGCAGACTCCCGGACACTGGGCTGGGAAGAGGTAGGGAGAGACCAAGCACAAGTCTCTGCCCAGACAAGGGCTGCTTCTAGAAGGAGCTCCTATTAAGGCCACTCAATAAGCTCTATGAAACCACCTGATCTGACTTTCTAGGACCCCAACTCTTTCTCTACTCGTGTGACACTCCTAGGCCTCAGATATGATCATGTAAACATACAGGAAAAGAAAATTACCATTCATGCTTCGGACTGGGCCTGAATGACTCAGTTACAGCACTAACATCAATTTCTGACAGAATACATAGCAGGTCGATACGTTAGGCTGAAAAAACACATACAGATGATACAGTCCAGAGGCAGAAAAAAAGCGCTGCTTCTGTCTTGTGTTCACTTTTAACAGAAAAAAAAAAATTTCCTAGAAACTCTCTAGTAGATATTCTCCTCATTGATAAGAACCGTGTCTCATATCCTTTCCTAAATAAATGGAATTACCATAACTAATTCAGATTGAGAGTCACGTGTTTCTGAGGCTATAGCAGGGCTCAATCGTCCTAATAATTGATGCTTGAACAAAATCATAGTTCAGTTAGCAAGGAAGAAGAGAGATGTGGATCTGGATAGGTAACCAGTAGTGTTTCCTCAGCATGTTTCTACCTTTATGGGAAAAACAACCAAAAGAAGTTCTCTCCAACTTCAGGGGGAAGAAATAATATCAATATTTCAAATTAATTATGATAATGATAATCAATATTAAGACAAAACACTGAAACAAGTCAAGCTTGGGAAAACATACATATTCTATAAAGCACTGCAATAAATAATACTGTTTCTGGTATTTCGTGTTCTCCTAGGAACTACTGGCTTATAATGTATAAATATTTAAAGCAGTTTTTAAAACATATGGTAGAACTTTGGTATTCATAATTACTCAGAGAGTTTTGAGGTATTTTTGAAAATTAACATTCATGACAGACCACCTCTATGGTCTACCACGGCATACTGGGTAAACATATTCATGTAAAACACGTATTGTTTACATAGTACACATCATCATAAAAAGTTGCAGTGTACATACCAGACTTTTCTACTGTACTATGTTGGGCTATTAATAACTCAAATTTACATCCCAAAGGGCAACACTGCCCCAATCCAAACTTAAAAACAGCTGTGCAAACAAACTGAGGGTTAGAGGCAGGTGTGTAAGATATGAAGGGAGAGACACATGACATACTTGATTATTCAGAAATATAACTCCATGGAACCTAGTCCTAGACATATGACAGGAAATACTCTAACCTTGTCCATGCGAACACCTTGTCCTATAAGTTAGTTATTTTAATATAATGATCAAACTGTACAGTGGTGGACTTCTATTTTAGCAAGGAATACTAGGACTATATAGCATATGCTGTATAAACAAAATAAGACCACATCCATATTCCATCTTTGCAAACAGTCACTGCTAAATAGACAAGAACAAACTGTTTGCTGTTGTCTGCCTTCACACACACAGACATCACTGCTCATCAGTAAAGTTAAGCTATCAAAATTCTAGTGGTGCTCATAATAATTATCTTGGACATTCTTTTCTTGTTCTACATTTTTCCCCTTGATTTTGTCTAGTTTCTAAACTTTAACTTTATTGGGCATTTATGCCCTCTATGTTTGGTTTCCCCGGGTTTTCACTCTGAGCTCTATGTTTCAAGGACTTTTGTGGGGGTGGTTAATTACTTTGCACTCTAGACTCTGATATACACTTCTGGACCCTTCTGGGTTCAGCCTTTGGTTTGGATATGCAAACGAGCACATGAGCAGAGTCCACCTAAGTCTCTGCATGGGAGAGGTTAAAATAACTACAAATAACCTTGAATATATTTCTACAGAACCTCTTCTAAAATTCTGTCTTCTTAGGAACCATAACAAACACTTGTTTTCAACGATGCTGTTCATCAGAATTACCTATAGTGCTTCTTAAAAATACTTATATTCAAATCCCATCCTTAGAGATTATACATTAGAAGGTCAGCAGTGGGTCCCAGGCATCTAGACACCGAAACTGTCATATACGATCCAACTGGGAAGCCAGAATTGAGAAACACTGTTATAAAAATTGCAGGAGATGGTTCATACCTTCTCTCCTTTTACTATAGCCAAGATAAGGCAAGAAAAATGGAAATAGGGGTGTGGGAAAGAGAGAAGGGCGTGAGTTTTGCCATCTAGCTTTTGAGATGAGAAAACGCGGCAGCCCAAAGCTAGGCAAAACTGCAGCATGAACCAAGGTTGCTTTTGTTATTCCTATCACTTATTTTTCTCCTATCTCTTGGCTTTCCAACTGTTTCTTTCCAAAGTATTTGAAGGTACTCACATTGCATACATCTTCACCTAATTCATCATATCACTCAGTCCTGTTTCTTCCTGCTTATTCTTTGCTTTTCTGACAAGCAAGCCTCCCAACCCTCTGTTCTTTTCAGGTATTTATGAGGAAATCAAATAACATTAAAGTATTACTATTAGCTTTAACCACTTAAGTTTAGTATTGTTTACTTGATAATCTCAATGATTCTCAATGGTTAAGATATTTTTGACAGGAAGGCCTTTCCATGAATTAACTCTGCCTGTAAGAAGGGAAAATGAGAGTTTGTAGCTGCCAGTCACTGTCATTAACAAACCTTTCCGACACTTTTTCTTGCTTGAGTCCTGGGCCCAAAGTCATCCTATCGATGCAGTGAACAAGGCAACTGCCACTCAATTATCTATTCAACACACATTGTACAAACATTGATCAACATGAACCATGTTTGAGGCAATGTGCTTAGTTCTGAAGATACAAAAGTGAATAAAAACTAGTGTCTACACTCAACTCATAAATCTATCAAATCTTCCCATGGCAGAAACAAAGTGGGAGAGGCTGAAGATGTGGATGCACTAATCTTTCTTCTTCCTTCAGAATGTGCAAAGGCCTCTCTATTGAACATGCCTAATTCAAAGATATTTCTCATTTCAGTCTGAATACCTGGTCAATAAATACTTCTAAACAATTTAATGCAATAGTGTGTTAGAAAAGGTAACTAAAGTGGTCTCATTACCCAAAGGTCTCTCTCTAATCTTTTTATTTAGCTCTAAAACTATATATCTTCCCTTATGTTTGTTTACACTTTATTAAAACACATTATAAATAAGTATAATTAAGAATATTATGCTCGTCGCTCGCGGGCCGGGCCCGGCATGGTGCGGGGTCGCCGCCGATGGCGCTGAGGCGGAGCATGGGGCGGTCGGGGCTCCCGCCGCTGCCGCTGCCGCCGCCGCCGCCGCCGCCGTCGTCGCCGCTGCTGCTGCTGCTGGCGGGTCTGACCGCTCTGCTGCTCCCCGAGCCCGCGGCCGCAGGTGACTCAGGCCCCAGGAGGCTGGGAGGTCCTGGCTGTTGTGGTCCCTGTGCCACCTTTTACCTGCCTGCTCCGGGACCTGGCACCTGCCACCAACTATAGCCTCAGGGTTCGCTGTGCCAATGCCTTGGGGCCTTCTCCATATGCTGACTGGGTGCCCTTTCGGACAAAGGGTCTAGCCCCAGCCATTGCTCCCCAGAACCTCCGTGCCATCCACACAGACTCAGGCCTCATCCTGGAGTGGGAAGAAGTGATCCCCGAAAGTCCTTTAGAAGGCCCTCTGGGACCCTATAAACTGTCCTGGGTTCAAGACAACGGAACCCAGGGTGAGCTGACAGTGGAGGGGACCAGGGCCAACCTGACGGGCTGGGATCCCCAGAAGGACCTGATTGTGCGTGTGTGTGTCTCCAGTGCAGTTGGCTGTGGGCCCTGGAGTCAGCCGCTGGTGGTCTCTTCTCATGACCATGCAGGCCAGCAGGGTGCTCCCCACAGCCGCACGTCCTGGGTGCCTGTGGTCCTGGGTGTGCTGACAGCCCTGGTGACGGCTGCTGCCCTGGCCCTCATCCTGCTTCGAAAGAGACGGAAGGAGACACGGTTTGGGCAAGCCTTTGACAGTGTCATGGCCCGGGGGGAGCCGGCAGTTCATTTCCGGGCAGCACGATCCTTCAATCGGGAAAGGCCCGAGCGCATCGAGGCCACACTGGACAGCTTGGGCATCAGTGATGAGCTGAAGGACAAACTGGAGGATGTACTCATCCCAGAGCAGCAGTTCACCCTGGGCCGGATGTTGGGCAAAGGAGAGTTTGGTTCAGTGAGGGAGGCCCAGTTGAAGCAGGAGGACGGCTCCTTTGTGAAAGTGGCTGTAAAGATGCTGAAAGCTGACATAATTGCCTCAAACGACATTGAAGAGTTCCTCAGGGAAGCGGCTTGCATGAAGGAGTTTGACCACCCACACGTGGCCAAGCTTGTTGGGGTGAGCCTCCGGAGCAGGGCCAAAGGCCGTCTCCCCATCCCCATGGTCATCCTGCCTTTCATGAAGCACGGGGACCTGCACGCCTTCCTGCTCGCCTCCCGGATTGGGGAGAACCCCTTTGCTGGCAGAAGACATGACGGTGTGCGTGGCCGACTTTGGACTCTCCCGGAAGATCTATAGTGGGGACTACTATCGTCAGGGCTGTGCCTCCAAACTGCCCGTCAAGTGGCTGGCCCTGGAGAGCCTGGCTGACAACTTGTATACCGTGCACAGTGACGTGGTGAGCAGGGCGGCCCAGTGAGACTTGACGGTAACACAGTAGTGCGGACTAGTGCGTGGGTGGACCTTTAGCACTGCTCTCTGGGCTTTGGCCGCCCCGTTATGAGGCCCCGGAGCCCCAAGATATGCTTGCCTCGGGACTCTGCCTGGCTCAGGAAGCCTGGTGACATCTCCCCTCCAACCTCGATTCTGTCCCAGTGGGCCTTCGGGGTGACCATGTGGGAGATCATGACTCGTGGGCAGACGCCGTATGCTGGCATTGAGAACGCTGAGATTTACAACTACCTCATCGGCGGGAACCGCCTGAAACAGCCTCCGGAGTGTATGGAGGACATGTATGAGCTCATGTACCAGTGCTGGAGCGCCGACCCCAAGCAGCGCCCGAGCTTCACATGTCTGCGAATGGAGCTGGAGAATGTCCTGGGCCGCCTGTCTGTGCTATCCGCCAGCCAGGACCCCTTGTATATCAACCTTGAGGGAACCCAGGAATCTGCCGAGGGAGGCAACCTGGAGCTGCCTGGCGGGGACCCGGCCAGCAGTGGGGCTGGAGATGGCAGTGGCCTGGGGGCCGTGGGGGGCACCCCCAGTGACTGTCGGTACATCCTCAGCCCTGGGGGGCTGGCTGAGCGGCCTGAGCAGGAGGAGCAGCAGCCAGACAGCCCCGTCAATGAGTCCCAGAGGCTGCTGCTGCTGCAGCAAGGGCTACTACCCCACAGTAGCTGTTAGCCCACAGGCAGAGGGCATCTGGGGCCATGCGGCTAGCTCTGCTGGCCACTGTGCTGGCTGACTAAGCCCTGTCTGACCCCAGCCCAGGCAGCAAGGTGTGGAGGCTCCTGTGGTAGTCCTCCCAAGCTGTGCTGGAAGGCTGGACTGACCAAATCACCCAATCCCAGTTCTTCCTGCAACCACTCTGTGGCCGGCCTGGCATCAGTTCAGGCCTTGGCTGGGTGGAGGTGGGCCAGGCCTGGTTGTCTAAACCCAGGCAGCTGGCAGAGGGGGTGGTTATGTTTCCATGGTTACCATGGGTGCGGAGAGGAGTTGGGCGAGGGTAGATCCAACCTTGTGGGCCCCTACTCTCCCAGCTGAGCTGCCCCTGCTGCTTTAGTGCATGCATTGAGGCGTCTCTGGCCTGGAGGCCCATCTGTGCCTGTGCTTGGGGTTTAAATGCCCAGGTTTGCCCCTCCTCCCAAAGAGATGCCCTTGTGTTATTCCCCTTTAGGTGAGAATTGGTAAGGGATTGGTACAGTCAGGTCCCAAGCCCTGTAGCGGGAGGCAGTGGGACCCTCAGGGCTGAATCTTCGACACCTTCCTGGTTACCCACCCTGTCTAGGCCAGGAGTAAAGTGCAGCTGACCAGGTCACAGCAAGGCATGCTGAATCACACAGGCTACCATTTGCCCAGCTTCTAAAGGCAATGCACTGAGCCCGGCAAGAGGAAGGGGTGCTGTAAGGCTTGCCCAGGAATGATTGAGGCCAGAGAGGAGTCCAGGAGCCCCTCTTCGAGCCCTCCCGCAGTCTGTCTGAGCATGCTACCAAATCCCAAAATATCCTAAGACTAACAAAGGCAGCTGTGTCTGAGCCCAGTCCTTCCACACAGTGCCCTTTAGTGCCATCTTTCCCTCTAACTGGAGATCCTCTTCTGTCCCAAGTCTCCAGAGATGGAGAGAAAGTAGGCTTGATGGCTGGTGTGGCTGAGGGGGAGTTACTGGAGCCTGGACCCCAGCCCTGGGTGGGGGAGCCTCTGGGAGTGCATGGGGCAGGCCCTTGCTGTTAGGGACTTTTCCAAGCCGTTAGATGCTGTTTAAAAACAGAAATAAATTGAAGACTAAAGACCCAAAAAAAAAAAAAAAAAAAAAAAAAGAATATTAAACAACTATTTGACTAGGGAAAAAAAAAGGTACCTAAAGACTGACATAAAATGGACAGGCACAGGAGCAACTGGTCACTCTCTTAATTTTTTTCCTACCCTGGCAAGTAGCTTCTGCCAACCCCCTTAAAGAACAGAACTGAAGAACCAGACATCAGATGAAAAATGTACCAATGACATTTCCTGGTTGTCATAAAATAACGATAGCCACTTAAATCTGAATTTCTTTACATACTCAACAAAAACCAGACAGAGAATAGATAAAATTACTCATAAGCCACATGTACACTACGTATTTTGATTTAAATGTAAGTGAAGAAATAAACATCTCAAGCCAGCAGAACCAGCTCTGGGGATCACTCCAGAAGGAGAGTCAGATGTAGAAAAATGTGTGTGACAGAGAACAGAGCGCGCTGCCAAAAGAGAGGATCCCTCTCATGGTGTAAAGTACAGAGATTAGGTCTGAGACCTGATACTGAGCAATGGCTGCAAGGGTCCAGCCCGACCAGAGATGGCAGTCTTAAGACGTATCACCTAAAGAGGAGAGGGAGGCCCTTTGGAAGGGGAAGGCATTTGGGGAGGCATGATGATAAAGTGAAAGAAGGAAGTGGGCAACTGAAATTAAAGATCTCACACTGTAAGACGGTATCTCTGAATTGAAAGACACACCAAGTGGCTACACCTACCCTGAACTAAGCCAGTTATTAAAAAAATCCATTTCATTGTACCTATAGAACAAGAAACTCTTGAACTAAGAACAAAACCTTCCCTACCCCAAATTTTATGATTGCTGATCCAGGAAAACACTTTGCATTTAATATTTTATAAGCTGTACAACTGTGATTGTATTAAAGGTTGTTTTTTTTTTTCATTTCTTTTAGGAAAGATGCACAAAAAGGGCTAAAAAGTAATGTAAATATTTGGGTATATACTTTAGAATAAATAATTTTTTAGGTTTACTTTTCCCCCCAATTTTTATCTTGAAAATTTTTTTTTTTTTTTTTTTTTTCAGTACACGGGCCTCTCACTGTTGTGGCCTCTTCCATTGCGGAGCACAGGCTCCGGATGTGCAGGCTCAGCGGCCATGGCTCACGGGCCCAGCCGCTCCACGGCATGCGGGATCTTCCTGGACCGGGGCACGAACCCATGTCCCCTGCATCAGCAGGCGGACTCCCAACCACTGCGCCACCAGAGAAGCCCCTTGAAAATTTTTTTACTCGGAGAAAAGTTGGAAATAATGGCATGACAAACATATATTCTTCATTTAAATTAAACTATTGTTAACTTTTTGCCAATTTGCTTTCTTTCTCTCACTCTGTGTATCTCTATATATTGGCAATTTTACTTCTGTGTATTTTTCCTAAAAGATACTTTTTAGAACCTTGACATAAAAAATTCAATTAACTCTTTTCCCCAAAAACCTTTGCCAGTTTCAAGGATGACCTGTTTCACCCAGGCAATTTTCAGTAGAATCATACAATCATCATTTTTACCTGTTGGAAATGACTAAATGACAAATAATCAAATTTTTACAGTCATCTGGGTTTTAAAATTGAGAAAAAGAGCAAGCAATACCATCTATATTCACACAACTTCCTGACCTAAACATTCTTAGCAAGGGACACTGGATGTTGATAAACACTTCACTAAACTAACAGAAAAGAGAACTGCTAATATTAATAGATAACCATTTAACCTGAACCAGTGGTTTTGAAACCATGTGTCTAATAAGAGATATAACATATAAAATGGATCAAAGAGGAACTTCAGGAGCTGCTCTGGATGAAGGGTTGTAGGTGCTTTCAGTCCTGTCAACGTACTCTGTACTTTGCTCCTCAGGCACCTTCTCAGCCCAGGGAGCACAGTTTGAATACTATTATTTTCATACAATTGCACAGTTTTCCAGCTTTTAAAAATCATAGTATTTTGACCCTTCAAACTACAGTAAGAAACTTTTTGAGGGGACAAATATCAATATTCGTTACAAAATTGAGAAGGCTTTGGAAATGAAAACAAACCTTGCCCGTTCTATATTTATGACAAAATAACTTAGCTTTACTACCATAGTAAATGTATATCTTACAAATATTTTTAAACAAAAGTTCTCTAAAAATACACCACACAAAAATTTCACATATTTGCAGTTTTCGGCATTCATTAAGACCATACTATAACTAAAAAATCTATAATAAAATACAATGCAAGTGATAGTTCATCAAATTTCATTTGATGTAACATTTCTAAAATTGCAAGAATATCAGATATTATCTCAAATGTTAATTCAAAGTGACAATAATGTCAACAACAAAAAAAGGAGAGATACAAAGCAGCCATTATGCTCAAATAAATAAAATTACGGGATATGAAGAACTTGTACCTTTATGTGGGTTTTCAAACTCTTCAGATAAGAGGTGGTAGCAACAACCCACACTGCAAACTCCCTTGATTTCAGACTTGGAAGTAAATATTCGCAGAGTATTTGGAGCAAGATCACCACAAGTATGCAGACCTACCATCAAACAATCCTTAAAAAATGAGAAGAAAAAATAAATTTTGGAAATTAAAAGGAGGGTTAAGAAACATTTAAATGTTTATTAAAAGATGTAGAGCTTTTTAAAATGATGAAATTTTACCTAGAAAGTATTGTATGTCTTTTATTTTCATAACAAATAACTATTGCCTTTAAAGGCAAAATGACTGATCTTTTACCAAAACTGACATAACTTTCAGTTGATTTTCTAGTGTTTTTGGTTACTTACTCATTTGAATTTTCTCTGGTTTCTTTTACAACTAATATTTGCTTAACGACTACTCAAATTAACGCTGGATCAATACAACGTAGCCTGCATTACTAGGACAAACTTATGATTTGAGACACATTAATACCTTACTAGTCAATTTTAAAAATTCACTTCTTCACCCATACCCATCAAAACTTATAAAACATTGTCATAAAAAAAAATTAAGTGTTGCTAAATCGGCATTTTTACTCCAACACCAAAAGTTTACTTAGTTCATTCACTGCATCAAATATGGCAAGATTAAATTCAATATAAAGTTTTTGTTCTAAATTTTATAACATGAATGTTATGTAAAAATTCTATGAAATGTTCTCCTAATTACCCAAAGCGTACTTTAGATGTATACACATACAGAATGGGTGCATAGGCATGCACTCACAGAATCTTGATCAATATACCATTTGTTTGTTTTAACTCTTCAGTTCCTTAGCTTCCTCTTCTGTAAAATGAGGCTAATAATAGTATCTCACCTCAATGGGTTATTGCAAGACTTTAATAAGTTAATACTGGTAAATGACTTAGTACAATCTCTGGCATCCAATAAAATTCAGTAAATGTCTTCTATTCTTACATCATCATCATCATGTTATAAATTCAAAATAACAGACATTAAGTTGTAATCAAGTATATTTTTATAACTACCTTCAGAACAAATACAATTTTTTCACTTAAGTTATTTTACCAAAAATGTGATTTTAGCCCATATAATGTAGACATAGACAGGGCTGACGTGTTACCTTTCTAAAGAAAATAACTGTACCTGTAAGTTGCTTCAACCTGATAGAACATTCTGTTGCTTCAACCAACATTCTCTTCAAAGCACAATTTCTGGAGTGTTGTGCAACTATTTTGCTTTTCTCAATGATTACATAGTTTGGGTAGGTTTTATTTAGACATTATAATGTTATAAATAAAAAAGGAATTCAGAGAGAAAGGGCTTATTGCTAATTAAGGGTAGATAACAGAGACATAAATCTCTTTTAGGCTAGTTCTCCCTAAATATAACACCAAAATATTTAATCTCATTTTTCAGTGTATTAGTTACACAAGGTTAGTTAAAAATACCAGCAGGTGGCAAACAAAAATACGCAATCAGCATATTATCCTAACAGTAAAATATTTAAGTATTGTATGTGTGTGTTGTAGGGTGGGGAGGAGAGGAGATGGGAGGTATTGGTTAATTCTGGTTACTAAATTGCTACTTAACTAAGGACCCAAGAAATAATCTTCCAGCATATCTTTTATAAGTCAAATTCTTATAAAAGTCTGCATATAGTTTTGATCATATATTTTCCAGAAGACTTTTAAAAACATAAATATATGATAATAAGCACTAAAAATATATACATTTTTAAGTCAGGATAAAGTAATTGGGGCCGTTTAACCCTAACAGAAGGTTAAGCTATAACTTAATTACTGATTTCATATATAGGAAAAACAGTTAATGAGGATTAACCAGTTTCCCATAATTAGTGAAATCCTGAAATACCTGGGAAAAAGAAAAATTCCCCATTCTAAAATGACAGAGCAACAAAACATTGGTTAGCTACCAAACAAGGATTTGAATTTATAAAGAATTCTGGTATCTTTTGTCTATTCATTCTTTAGGGAAGAATTTTCAAAAACTTTAACAAGAGTAGAATAGTATAACTTCAAAGGCTACCCTGTTTTTTTAAAACAATGAGTTAGGCCAAATGATTTCTAAAAACTCCTCTACAATATTGTTTTCACATACAATGTTGCCTTTAAGATATATTATCTCTGCATAACTTGACATACTTGTACTTTAGAAAACGTTCAAATTTTTTAAGAATACACAGAAGTTGGTCTTGCTCAAGAAAACTGCAAATTTGGTTACCAAGGCTAACATTAAACGTAATATTGCCCTAGGTACATCTTTACTTCAAATTTAAATAAAATGTAAGAGCTTTCTTGGATTGGAATTTTAACAACTCATAAATTGCATAACGAGAACTTAGCTGACTAGCTTTTGGATTAGTACTTCTGTTTAATTTAGGCTTACAAATGAGTGGAGGGTACTCCCTTCTGGAAAATCATGATTGTCAGATTGTCAGATTTTGACAGCTGTGGAAATCATGAAAGCCTGA
The DNA here is from genome assembly GCF_949752795.1 of Hyperoodon ampullatus. NCBI lineage: Eukaryota > Metazoa > Chordata > Mammalia > Artiodactyla > Ziphiidae > Hyperoodon > Hyperoodon ampullatus. The sequence goes on along the minus strand of NC_136924.1, from coordinate 8,566,394 downwards.
ATATAATTTTATTTTCTTGGTCCTTTATATTAATGTAATCAAATAAAATATGCAGGTTAAGTAAGCTACCATTAAAACTTAATTCTATGTCTTAGAACCTTTATATATAAATGAAATTAAGGAATTAAAAAAATAAAATTACCTCCAGATCTTTAATAATATCATGTAGTTCTGAATCAGCAGTGATAAAAGATGTTAAAGGTGAATATATATTGGATTCATTTGACTTTGATGTCACTTTTCTTCTCTCTTTATTTGCTTCAGACATTTTTCTCTTGGGTATACGGGATGAAGAAGTAGGTTCTATGGCATTAATAGGCAAAAGGTCCCTAAGAGAAAAGGCATTTTCAAAACACAAATTTTCTTCTCGATATGAATAAACATGTAGGTTTTCCATTTGTTTTCTGATGTTAGAAATTACAGAGCCTGAAAAATCTTGCAGAAAGTCCGAGGTCGACATCTTTTCTTGATTTGCAGTACTGCTGTTACATACTCCCTCAATATCGGCTTTAAATTTAATTTCATCTTGCGCTTTCCTTTCTTTTGTCATTTGTAATGCCAGTCCATTGACATCTAATTTTGACCGCCTACGATAGACTTTCCAGTGTTTCTTCAGTTTCCTGTTTCTCTCCTCAGCTCCATGAGTATTGGTATTTGAGGAATCAATTCCATAAACTTTTAAGCCATACTTCAAGGACAAAAAGGAGCTTAGGTAGCCTTTTCCAGAACCCAGGTCAATTATCTAAAGAAAACCAGAATGAATTAAAAGGATTTTAGTCAGATGGTAACAGAAAGCATTTGTGATATTTTTTTAAAAAGCAAGTAAAGGAATGTATAATTTATACAACCTGTTATGCTTTTTTTAATTTTAATTTTTGATTACTATTAAAAACCAACAACTCTCATTATTTTTATTCAACATTTTAAGAGAAGTTCTAAGCAGTATAATAATAAGTCAAGGAAAAGATGTAAAAGACATAAATATTGAAAGTAAAATTGTCTTTCTTCATAGATGACATGATTGTATCTGTAGAAAATTCTAAGGAATGCATACAAAAGTTAAAAGAACTAGTAAGTCAAGTTAGCAATGTGTGAAGATACAAGCTCATTAGAAATGAATAATGAACCATCAGAACATATGCATTACAGTAGTAAAGAACAATTAGAAAATAAAATTTAAAACCAATTGAATTAAAATAGCATACAAATAGAAATCTAGGAATAAATTTAACAAAGGTTATGCAAGACCTATACACTGAAAACTATAAAACATTGCATAGGAAAAATTTAAAAGAGCTAAATAAAGATATACCATGTTCATGAAATAGTTAGACTCAATATAAAGATGGAAATTCTGCCACACTGACATATAGATTCAATGCAATCCTAATCAAGATCCCAGCAGGGTTTTTAAAAGAAATTAATAAGCAGATATTAAAATTTATATGAGAAGGCAAAGTACCTAGAATAACCAAAACGATTTTGAAAAGAAAAAATTTGAGGATTTACACTGATTCAGGAATCAATATAAAACTACAGTAATCAAAACAGTGTAGTGCTGGTATAAAAATAGATATATAAATCCATGGAATAAACAGAGTCCAGAAATAGACCCACAGTTATATAGTCAACTGGTTTTTGACAAAACAACTAAAGTAATTCAAAGGAAAAGATAGTCTTTTCAACAAATGGTGTGGGTATAACTGGATGTCTGTATGGGAAAAAAAAGATTTTTGCATGTCATATGCCAATCAGGCATATCTTTAATTCCTGCATATCTTTGTGACATTGGGAGGGAAAAAGATTTCTTATGTAGGACATAAAAAGCATAAACTACAAAGAAATAATTGAAAAATGGACTTCATTAAAATTAAAACCTTTGCTATTCAAAATACATAGTTAAAAAGGGTAAGAAATATTTGCAAAACATATATCTGACTAAGGGTTTGTATCCAGAATATATAAAGAAGTCTAACAACTCAATAATAAGACAAGCCACCAATTAAAAAATGGGCAGAACATTTGAACACACACTTCACTGAAGAAGATATACAAATGACCACTATAAAAAGATGCCCAATATCACTACTCTTTTGGGAACTGCAAACTAAAATCATAATGAGATACACACAAATGTAAAATGGTACAGTCACTTTGGAAAACATCAGCAGTTTACCATAGAGGTAAAGCATACACTTATACTATACAACCTACAAATCCCACTTTGGGCTATTTACCCAAGAGAAATGCAAACATGTCCACAAAGTCTTGTATGTGAATAAATTCATAGAGGCCAAAAAAACTGGTAACAACTCAAATATCCATCAACCAAAGAATTGAAAAACAAATTGTGGTATATCCATACTGTAGCATACTACACCCAAAAATGAGGAACAAAGAGTCAATGCACATAAAAATATTGATGACTCTAAAAACTATGCACTAAAGGATAGTCAGACACAAACATCTACACACTACTTGATTCCATTTATACGATGTTCTAGAAAAGTCAAGCAGAGCAGTAATTCCTTGAGAATGGAGGAGGAAATATCTTGCAAAAGGGTATGAGGAAACTTTTTATGGTGACAGAAATATTTTTTATTACAGTGGCTAAACAACTGCACACAATTACCAAATGCATCAAAGTGTACACCTAGAATTGGTGAATGTATAAATTATACCTCAATAAAACTAAAAATGATAAAAGACATATAAAATTACCAAGATTGTTTACTGTATTGTCATGTCATTTCATAAGAAATAAATGGACAATTACAGAAATATTATCATAGGAAATCATTATCTAATCTCATCATATCTAATCTTTAATTCCTAAAATCAATTAAATCCTGATATAAATATGAGCCACTCAAGGAAAATTTCCTATATTTGAAATAATGCATATCATCAATGAAATCCTCAAAAATTTCAATTCAAGCAAAATTGCAATTCATAGGTAAAACTCCAATAAATGATGTCCACTAAATAAGTGTCTAGCTTACAAATAATTCCCTATGCCCCCTTTTTAATGTTAATCTCTAGGCTAGGTATTATGGGAAATACAGAAGCATTATATATCTTGATCCTAAGGAACTACAATCTAACTGAAGATAACACACTCATGAATACAAGGGCTACAGAGTAGAAATTCTATTAATCAATTTCCTCATATCTGAATCTCTAGAGAAAGCAAAGCTCTCCATTCCCTTCCTTCTACAAAAACACATTCACGGATGCCAATGGCAGCTTAATGCTAGCAACCAATGGGTTGCTTGTAAGCACCAGGACATTTGTTCCCCCCAATACAGATGTTTTCTTACCAAGAGGTAATTGAGTTTGTTCCCAAATCTGCATATAACGATTCCACTTGTGAATGAGGAAAATTTTGGCTGCAAGTAACAGAATATCAAATTTCCATCACTGAGAAAAACTCACCTCACTTAAGAAATCTGGCAGTAGAGTAGTTGAACCAACCAGAGGCTCAACCACATATGGCCTTTGGGCCAATGTATTTGTAATTCCTCTGGTTGCAAGATGGCTGGGGAAAATCTAAGAATCATATCTTTACAACATAATATCTGAAACCCTTTTCAGTAATAGGCAAAATTTCCTAGAAAAATCTATCAGCTCACTTATATCTTACTGACCCAAATTGATTTTTATCCCTCTCCAAATTGGCCTTTCAGTAATATATACAGTGTTAGCAAGAGAATGGCAAACTCTGCAATTAAAGGTTACATAAATCATCATATTTTTGCCTTCAAACCCTCTTATCTGAGTAGCAAAACCTCCACAATCCTGATCTCTTACCCCTTACTCACAACAGTCTTTTCCTTCCTGGATCATCTTATAGGTTTGAAGATAGAGGAGTCTCCAGTGTAATACCTGGTGGGAGGTATCTTCCTTGTTTCCTAATTCTGCTTAGAAGACTTTCTCACAGAAATATTGCTACACATAGTGATTACATTTCTTAATATTAGTATTAGTATGGTACTATACTTCAGATAGGAGAGTTATATTTTGTTGACTGACCTGGAGATCTAACTACTATTATAAGCTAATGATTTTCAAATTTACAACTCCAGTATGGAATTCTACCATGAACTTCATACTCATATCCAACAGTGTATAAGTTAATGACTTTCAAATTTATAACTCCAGTATGGAATTCTACCATGAACTTCATACTCATATCCAACAGTGTACCTAAACATTTCCACTTGAAAATGTCTTATGAGCATCTCAAATTTAACATGTTCAAAACTAAGTTCTTGATAGTCTCTGTAAAACCTACCCCTCCCATAATCTTCTCCATCATAGTTAATAGTCTCTCCATACTTCCAGGTGGAGAACAAGACTCCTTTCTTTCTCTCATACCCTCCACCTGAATTGTGAAAAAATCCATAGTCTTACCAAGGGTATTTCATACCAACTGCATCCTAAGTCTAGGTTATTGCAACAGCCTCCTCAATGATCTCCCTGCTCTCACCTTCCCTCCTTGAGTCTATTCTCAAGAGAGCAAAACAAAGACTGATCATACCACACCTCTAAGTAAAATCTCTCATCACTTCCCTAAACTTATCTCCTGCTACTAACCTCCTTTGTTACTAAGCTTTTTGCCTCAACTCTGGAAGCTCATGCTCACATGAGCTAATTTCTGAAAAGAACCAGCTTGAATGTTTACAAAGACTATGGCGAAGAGTGCAAAGGTAATGGAAATATCGGGGTGGCCAAAAAGTTCGTTCGGGGTTTTCCGTAAGATGTTACAAAAACCCGAGCAAACTTTTTGGCCAACTCAATATTTGCTTCATAACACTCCTCAACACGGCAGTCAGAGTGATCCAGTGGCTCCAATGGCTTCCCACCTCATTCAGGATAAAAGCCCAAATCATCATAATGACCTCTAAGACTCTACAACTTCATGATCTGCTTCTGCCACCCCAACCTCAGCTCCTACTACTCGGTCCTTGCTCTCACCACTGGAGTTAATCTGGCTTCTTGGCTCTTTCAAGAATACAACAAGTGGGGCCTCCCTGGTGGCTCAGTGGTTAGGAATCCATCTGTCAATGCAGGGGCCATGGGTTCGAGCCCTGGTCCGGGAAGATCCCACATGCCGCGGAGCAACTAAGCCCGCGTGCCTAGAGCTCGTGCTCCACAACAAGAGAAGACCGTGCACCACAACCAAGAGTAGCCCCCTCTTGCCACAACTAGAGAAAGCCCACACGCAGCAACGAAGACCCAATGCAGCCATAAATAAATAAATTAATTAATTAAAAAAAAAAGAATACACCAAGTATATTCCCGCTTTAGGGCCATTGAATGTGTTATTCCCTCCATCTAAGATATTTTTCATCCGGATATTCTAATGGATAACTCTCTTACCTCTTGAAGGAGGTCTTAACTCAAATGCTATCTTTACAATGAGGTCTTACTTGCCCCTCTCTTCCTAATCAAAAGCTTTAATCCCCCATCCCTGAATCAGCTACTTCCTTTTTATTTTTTTTCTCCTTAAAGTATATCAACATATACAATAAAATATAATGATTTTATTATCTATCTCTCCTCATTAGAGTATAAATGCCATAAAGGCAAAGATATGTTTTGTTTTGTTTTGTTTACTACTGTATCCTCAGCATCTATAACGGCACCTGTCACATGGTAGGAGCCAAAGAAATATTTAATAAATGAACGCATGCATGCAAGTGTGAATGAATGAACATATTTTAGAAATAAAAATTAAGAAGTAAGAAGGCTTGGTAATGGGGATGAGAGAGGCAAAGGTTTTTGGCATGTAGGGAGCAATGTGGTTGAGGCAAAAGTAAGTTGTTTTTTTTTCTTCTCTAGTTCTTTTTGGTCACTAGTAAAGTTAAGATTTTAGTATCTGGGTTTCCAACTATCCCCATGAAACCTACATTTATTAAATCTGCTTCTTAAAAGGAAAAATAGTATACACATAATACATTTCAAACTTAACTATTTTGAGAATCAAATATTGCTATTCAGTAATTTCAAGAGAAAGACCCTGTATGTCTTTAATACAGGTTTTTTTCACTCACTAGAAACAATCTCCATCACCATGAAAAAAGTTCCCTTAGAGAAGGTCTAACATGAAACATTATGCTATTTCAAATTTTTTTTCTCTGCACTTTAGAAATAAAATAAGTCCACTTTGTTAATTTAAAGTTATTTACTATGTAATATTTCATATAAATAAAAGAATAAATGTAGTTGAAATGTAAAGTTATAAAGCACAATAATACCCCTCGAAGATTTAAGTATAAGTGATTTATTTGAGAGGTGAAGAAAACACTGACAGGAAAATAGAGAAGAGAAAAAAGAGAAAGGAAGACAGCCCAGTAAAAGGTATGTTCTTAAGGAAAATACCACTTTAGGACAACCTGGGTTTAATCACACTGAGAAACTTGGAGAGCTACTGTAGAACACATATCTCATAGTCATCCCACCTGGAAAGTCCAGGAGTTGATGTATCTGTTTATCAACGTGTATTAGTCATTAATTCAAGGATGCTCACAGGGAGGAATTAATCCCCAGAACTTGTATGCAGGAAGTGCCATGCTTCAGCAGACAGAGAAAACCCACAGGAAAAGAAATGTAGAAACTGCCAGGTAGAAAGCAGCCTGGCACACCATGAAATGGTGAGGCCCAAGAGTATCTGAATAAGGCATCCAGTAGCGTCTGCTATATCCATGAACCTACTAGCCGTCCTAAGGACTAGAATGTTAGTACTTCCATTCCATATAACTATGTTTTCTTTCCATATCCCATCTCCCTGCTTCCCCTACCAGAGGTAACAACTATTCTCAAATTATTGTTTATGATTCCCTTGCTTCTTTAATGGGTTTTGTGCATATATTTTTTGCATTAAGAATATACCATTATTTTGCTTAAGAGCTTTTTAAATATGATACCATAAAACACGTAGTCTTCTGTAAATTGCTTATTTTTCCCGTTCATTTTTATGTTTCTAATATTCATCCATGTGTTACGTACAGCAGCAGTTTGTTAAATTTTACTGCGCACTTGCCCTTTTTACTCCGGTTGAGTATTACTGTCATGGTGAGCCTGTTACCGATCCTGATAGGTACTGCTTAGATATGATACACTGGAGAAAAGGCTGAAAACTATTACCTCAGCTCTTGCCTTTTAGTTCCTACTCTAGGGATCTATGTTGCCATAAGTGGTTCTGCATACCTGGCGCAAGCTGTGATCGTTTTCTAATCAATCTCAAACTCTCCACAAGTCTGAAAGAATACATGGAAAAGATTCTAACACCTAATAAAAACTGAAGAAGGGAAAAAATCCTCCATTACCCCCATAGATGTTCTTGTAGGGGTAAGAAACATAACTTACTATTTTTATAGGCCAATGGAGGCAATCACTGATTTTATTTTAACATCTATGTTCAGACATTACTAGCCTTCACAAAGGCTATTTTTTTACAACAGGAATGCATTATAATTCTGACACTATGGAAGAATCCAAGTTTCTTTATGTTACAATAATGAGGCAGGTGCCCCAGACCACAGCATGGTAACCAAGGTCCTTGAGAACACCTAGTGGTAAACAATTTTGCAGAATGCCATCTTCATAATGCTGCCTCAAATTGGAGTTACAACATAAGAAAAAGAGAATTACCATAGCTTCTGTCCACTCTGAAAAGAGTGAAATTTGTGGCAAAACATTAACAGTTATATCTTATTTTTAGTATAAATTTGTTTTTATTGCAGCATATTGGGAAATGAGAGCATTTTTAAAGGATCAGATGTGATGTGACATCTCATATCAGCTATTACTTAATGACATTTTAAAGGCTAGACAGTGATAGTAGAAAAGGACATTTGAATGATACCCCCCAAAATGGCAATAATTTTAACACATGAATGTATAGGGAAATACTCTTACCTGCTTTATTCCACAGTAATCAGCAATACTGCTGATGAGCTCTGACATTGCCTGAACTTCATGAGATTTTTTCAAATTCATAAACTCATCTAGCTTCACATTTTCATCTGAACAAAAATAAAACAAAATTAAAGTACTGCTACTAAAGAAACAAAACTTAATAAGAATCATCAGTTGATGCTCATATTTTCTATAAATAAATATGAAAATAATACAGAGATCCTATTGCAGTGTCTGTATGATGGATCTCTATTAGTTTAGCTGCTATGAATCATATTTAAATTAATAAAATGAAAAGACTCATATAACATTATTAAAAATGTTCCTTGAAATATAAAACAATTAACTACAAAGGAAAAGACTGATAACTAGACTACGATGTAGGAAAAAAATGTGGCGATCTATACCTAAGTTTTCTGTTTAATATGGTGCATAAGAAAACCTACTCATTTAGAACAAATCACTCTATCGGGGCTCATGATATAAGGTCTAACAATAAATTAAGAACATGTTGGAAATGTATACACATATGAACAATATATTGCTTCTAAATGCCTAAAAAACATACATACACACACACAAACACACCTACCAGTTCTCTGTTTTTGATTTCCACGAAGGGCTACAAGCAACTGTTCAAAAGGAGTACATATTCCCAAGTTTTGTACAGAATAATATTTAGCAGCCAGAGCGAAGGCTTCCACACTCACCAGCTTCTGGGAAGTTTCACAAAATATTTTTGGAAAATCAGTAATATCTAAAAAAATCAAGATAAAAAGAATTGTTAGCAACAAAATAAATAATCACTAGCTAATTTGTTGGAGATTTAAAAAACAAAAAACAAAAATCACCGATCTTATAACAAACTATAATATTTTCATTTTGGTGTGAATTTTGGCAATATCACTAATGGTTCCACTATATTTGTTATTTAAACTATTAGCTATTTGTAGCAGCCAGTTTCCTCTTTAATACACTATACCATTATACACTTAGATTCCAAATTAAAATTTGTCCTTTTTGTTGTTTCTTTAAAAGCCAAAAAAAAAAAAAGAAAGAAAGAAGTTTAATACCGTGTTAAACTGTAATGTACTCATTAAATTTATGAATGGTCCTGGCTGACGTACAACTGCGAATTTAAAGGAGGTCAGTCCATCAAATGTTGTTACTCCCTGTCCACACTGCAGGTAGAACAACAGCAATATTCTCAATGGTATAAATGTTATTGTAAAACAGCTCCTGCATCATTTGGACCATGTAGAATTGTGTGGGTGTGTGTGTATATGTGTTCAACGCACTGTCAATACGACTTCTAAAACTAATCTGGTTATGATTAGGTGAAAACAGTTCATTTTCTTCCCATAGCCAGTTTCAAACCAGACATTGTCTAAGCTTCATACAGAAACTACTGATAGTTGCTGAATGCTCACTTTAGAAGAGTAAACTGCCACACTGTTTGCAACATCCAGTGTCCCTCTCTGCGTGAGGATCATTCACCCTGTTGAACTCAGATGTGGTTACATCTCCCAAGGTGAACTATGCCATTTTCAGGCAGAAGTTTTAAAAATATCAAAAGAGTCACTACATTTTCTTTGCCCAGAGGTGCAATTGTCAAGATAGAACCTGCCTCAGCCTGAGTCCCCAAGTGACGACAACAAAGGCATCACTGCTGTCAAACTACAATGAACATGTGGCATACATGAATAGTAACCTTCACTGTTTTTAGTCACTGAGTTTTTAGGCTTATTACTGTAGCATAATCTTGCCTATTCTAATGGATACACATCAGTACAGATTTGCTTTTTATTTGTTCAGTTTCATTTTCCTACAGCCATTTTTAATGCATATTAATTTATTTATGAAGGTTTAAAAAAAGGCATTCTGATATGTATTAGTAGTTCAAAGAAACTCTTTGGATGGAGTAGTCCATTTACCGAAAATTATTTTTAATAACTAAAAAAAGTACATCCAGTGGTTAAATAAAGCATTTAAAATGTTCACCTTACAAAAGCATGGTGCAATTCTGGGAACAACTTAGGTCCTATCAGAAAAATCATACTATATGCTATGAAGTTCATTCTAGCTAGCTGATACTCCAAAGTTACCTATGAAATTATAAAAACCTGCTTAAACACAAAAAACAGTGATGCTCCCTGGCAAAAATTAAAAGCAAGAAAATTGAAGAAGGCTTGCAGAATGCTAACTAAATAACTAAAAACTACATGTTTAAGACAGTACCTTTTGAAAGCTAATATCTATTAAGTTGATGGTAGCAATGTTTACCAAATTAATTAACTAGAAAATCAGCAGAGATGTATAACTTCCATTTCTGAATCTATTAAATGGAAATTTAAACTACAAGATTACTATAGTGCGTTTATGTAAGATACATTTTGTGTATTATATAAAGTTCTTTCGACATTTTACAAACTGAATTTACTAATGCAGCCAAAAAGTAATAAAATCCACATCAAAATATTTAGGCATGATACAGAGGGGAAAACTCAGTCCACTATTAAGCGAGCCTCTCAGGTTTAAGGGCAGTCTCAACATCCCCAAGTTCCAGGGTGCAATTTCTTAGCATGTGATAGAATAAGAGTAGGAAATTTCAAAGTGCAGAGGGGCTATTATAGTAGTCAGTTATTGGACAATGCTGCCAACAGAAAGACATGTTATGTTTCTGTTGGAAAAGTAAAGCTTCAAATCAATTTAACTATCCTACTGAAAATATTTGAAAAAATTCCAATCCAAGCCAAATTAATGTTGTTAATTTGCTTTTAATTATAGGCCTCCTAGTAATTTCAGAAATTTGGAGATCTAAACTGCAAAGATATTAAATTTTTAACAATGTTTCCTTTTATAAAAAGGTTAGTGTTCTGATTCAGTCCATTGGTTTATGTCATTTAAGGCTACACCAGTTTATTCAGATAGTCTAGAACTCTGTGAAAAAAATCTTTTTGAATTATGAAAATATAGCTTTTGTAACTTTGTTTTCAAATGATCCAGCTTCCATTACTTGCGATTTTTAGAGATTCAGAGAGATGAAAGGTGTCAATGATCTTGTCTTTACTTCTATCTCTGAAACAGTATGTGAGAAAAGTTCCGTGGTGATGGTAATAGTATCCGTAGTCCTCATAGTGCATTCCCAGATACTTGCACACTGAGTTTGGGTTTGGCAACTAGCAAAATAAAAACCACAGTGTTACCCAACTTATTACTTAACTTCTTAATTAAATTTTTTACACAGGGAAAGCTTCATTTTTAAATTTGATACCCATTGCACCTGCATATTCTGCGGTTTGATTGTTTTGCCAATATCTCCCTCTACTGGAAGTACTTGTTCTGCTTTATTACATGCTCTGTCTTTATTTACTCTTATTTTTTGTACACCCACAGAAGTTTCTTACAAGACAGGTTATTTGGGCATGAGGGAGCAAAGGCACCAGAGAGGCAAGGGAGAAGTTAATTCTATTAAATATGATATCAGTATATCCCTATCCTTTTTTTTTTTTTTTACAGCAGAGATCAATATACAAGGAAAGATAGAAAGGTTATACATACACATGTTGGATTATGAAAATTTCAAGATAGAGAAATGAATAATAATGTTTCTAAGCTAAAAATAAAATAGAAACAATCAATGAATATATAATATTGACATTTAAAATAAATAAAATTTCAAAACTAAATGTCTGGTATTTTACTTGAATATTATCTAGCACTTTAAGGAAGACAGAGTACTGTTAGGATTCACAATTAACTCACCACTATTATTGCTAACATTTATTGCACGTATACTATGGGCCAGGCACTGTGCCAAACAGTTGACATTGAATGGAACGGACTTATAAGCTAGGTACATCGTGCTCATATCCCCACTTACAGAGGCTGCAATTTAGCCAGGTTCACACAAACACTAAGTAGCAAGGCATGTGAACCAAGGCTGTGTGCAGACCTTGTTCTTTTTTTTGTTGTTGCTGTTTTTGTTTTTTGTTTTTGCGGTACACGGGCCTCTCACTGTTGTGGCCTCTCCCGTTGTGGAGCACAGGCTCCGGACGCGCAGGCTCAGAGGCCATGGCTCACGGGCCTAGCCGCTCCGCAGCATGTGGGATCTTTCCCAGACCAGGGCACGAACCCGTGTCCCCTGCATCGGCAGGCGGACTCTCAACCACTGCGCCACCAGGGAAGCCCCAGACCTTGCTCTTAATTCCCACATTTGATCAACACGCCACTGCAGTGAGTAACAAATGAAATCAGGAAAGACAGCAGTTAAAAAAGTGCTAGGCAGACTGACTGTCAGAATCAGGTCTAACAAGAATTCCCTCTGGCAGAGATCAATACATGGTAATATCTTAAGACAGTTTCAAACTCATTTATCTTCTTAATTCTTTCACTTCCCTCACTCCCCTCAACACCTCCCTCTTTACCAGAAGTGATTTTAAGATTTCATGAAATAAAAAGAGTAATTTCTACATTTAAAACAACTGATAAGTCTCTGAAAAGAAAATTAAAAGTTTTTATGATAAGATGTTGTTGTAGTTATCCATTTCTAGAAACAAAGTATCCCTACTGCCTCACGCCCAGTTGTAAGGCAACAATACCTTGCATATACCAGGTATTCAGTAAGTAGGTAACCAATGAAGGGATGAACGAAAGAAATTCCTCAACACATTTACTACTGTAGCATCACCAGGTACACTGAGAGAAACAAATGCTAAGATTCCGGGGTAGTAATTTTCACTGAGGCTACTACAGGGACTCCAACAGCACTTCTGAGCCTGTTAGAAGAACGTAAAACCTCATCTCAGCCCTAATGCTTACAATCACAAGGTGAGACAAAAGTGATTTAAAACATTTAGAATGTGATATAAACTACAATTATGTGCTAAATTCTGACGTTTAACTGTGTTACAGGGGTTAGGGCAAAGGTCACTACTGTTATTATCACACACCCTAGAAATGTCCTGTGGTCCAGAATTTCAAGAAGTCAACAGTGCCCTCTTAATACCAATCTTCACAAGGACATAGAAATGTTACGGACTCATTTCTACGTGTCCTACAATGTCTCCAATTCAAAACGCCCAAAACGGAGCTGAAAGCTCTCAAGCTCACCAAACCTTTCCCTTTTCCTATTTGCTATGCTGTTTCACAGTGTCATCAGTGGCCCAGTGCTCACGTGAACAGTCTACGCCATCTTAACTGCTCCTTGTACCCTCAATGCATACCCAGCCGCCCATTACACCTAATGTGGGAATGTCTTTCATTTGGGACCCCCACCACCGCCGTGGGTCCAGCTCCATTAGTACCGCCAGTGTTACCACAGTAGTGATTTCCTTCCTTATCAGGAGAACTCCCATAGCAGAAAGCTCAGTAAGTGTTGGTTGAGCTGAGTTGAACATGTTTTCTAAAATGGAAATCTACTTATATTCAATGCAAGTTTAATTATACATTTTAAGGCTTTGGCTTCTACCAACGGTTGACTTTAGGCTTCAATCTTTTATACTTGTTTAGTAGACTTCAGTCAAAAGTTAAAGCTGTCTTGCTGAACTATGAAAATTATATATAGGATGTGTTAAATTTTATGAATGCTTAAGTATATCCATAACCCTATAATCTATTTAAGAAAGAAACAGAATATATACTGTTGCTTTTTAAAATAAGTCAATGTATATCACTCCATTATGTGCTAGGAAACTTTTTGCATAAGCTCCAACATAATTTATGGCTGCATATGAAATGAAAAAATATGTTATCTCAACATGTAAACCATGCTCTTAGAAAGAATGATATGATTAACAAAAATTGACATGCATATCCTTATTGTGCCAATATTAACATTACACTGAATGTTCCATTACATGGAACCATTTCAAAAGCATTTTCACATTTAACTAAGTTTTTATAGAAATCAAATTAAATATAAAAACAGGAAAATCTAACCACAGTATTACTACTCTAACAAACCCTTTTCATAGTTTAATTAGAAGGAAAGTAAAAATATACAAAGAAACAGAAGTTTAGAAAATTGATTTCGTATATAAAAAATAAACTTGTTAAAAAGTAAACAATTCTGGGATGCCTACTATGTGCAAGGTAATAACTGAACCTGATAAAGCTAATCTGTTAACAACTCGTGATCCATCTACGGGATATAGTGTCTTATCACTTACGAGGCATGTGGGCAACGAATGTTCAGTGTGGATTCCAGGGGGCTCAGCAATTCCCAGTTAGAATTCTTTTGAGATGCCACATGGGATGCGCTTACTCAGGTCTTGGCACTTGTTTTTTCCTCTGTCTGATACCATCTTCTCTCAGATAGTTTCATGGTTCTCTCTCTCACTTCCTTTAGGTCTTTAATCAAATGTCACCATTTCAGTGAAAACTTCTCTGACAACCCTATTTAAAACTGTAACCTCACTCAACTCTCATTCCTCACTGATCCTGTATCAATGTTTTATAGCACTTATCACCATCTGACATAGTAAGTAACATGAAGGAGGACACAGATTTTTGTTTACTGCTGTATCCTGAGAACCTAGAATGATGCTTGTCATAGCACATACTCAATGAATGAATGGGTAAATGAATGAGCAAGAACTAGGTCTGAATTCTGGTTCTCAGACTGCCTCTCCCTCTGTGGCCATGAGCAATCTATTTATCTGCTAAGACTTGATATCTTCATCTATTAAATGGGGGCAAATATCTACTTTACAGTATTTTAAGGAATACACATATATATGCACATAGGCATATATGTAAATATGTACATATACATATAGACATGTAAGTATTTAATTACACACACACCCGCACACACACACACACCATCCTAAAACAGTGCCTAGAATATAGTAGGCAACTCCCAAAGCACAAAGCCCGAATTAAGTAACTGAGTGTCCTAACACAGCACTTGGGACTTTGTTGGAAGAATGTAGGGCAGAAAATACTCAAATATTTAGGCCCAGAATACCATATAGGCTACTAGAGAAGAACTTGAAACAATGATCAATACAAACATTCAGTTTCTAAACACGGGGCCTGCTGGGAGAAAGGAAGTTTGGGCTCTGGAAGTTGGATGCAAGCCCTCCATTGTTAGAATGAAAGCATGACTAGGGACAGGTAAGTTGCAACTTGAGACACAACGTGCAAGTCCAACAGCCAGCACTGGGTTCTACAGTGTAAGTAGGTTGAAAGCAAGAATTTCTCAGTGTTTGGGAGCCCAGTGGTTAGCAGTGGGCACCATGTCCTAGAATCAGCTTGAAAGCTCAAGGGAGAATTCTATTACCAATGATATTTCTTACTAAATTTGAAGTGAAATTCAGTAGATAGATTATAATCCTGACCATGCCTTAAAGACCTAATATAGTTTCAAGTCTGCTTTACTATAGTGTTTTAATTTCCTACATCAGAAGTCTCTATTTTCAGAAAATAACCAAAACCAAGAGATAGATTACTAGGAATTCCACAACTTCAAACTCCATTTAAAATTAGAAGCACTGAAGAATAAATGAAATAAATATTTGTAAATATTTTCTGAAAAATAAATTCAATTTAATAAACCAAATATGATTTTGTTAGCAAAATACAAAATAAATTTTAGATTCTAAAACTTTAAAAATTGCTTTATAATTGTAAAGAATAAAAACGAACCTATTTCAGTGCAGTAAGTGCTATGAAATCAATCTCTCTGTTCTTCTCTTGTTCCTACCACAGAGATCTCATTTCCTATTTTCGCTGCCATTTTCTGACCACCACGGCAGGCTCTGCTGCCCCACAGTGCCTCAAGGATGGCAGTACCTTAGTAACTAACACTGCCATTGATCTCTTACTGAGAAGACCAGTATTTCCTTTCTATACACACGTTGACTTGGGCCTAGACTTCCAGGCTTTCAAGAAAAAAAAAAGACTTTACAGTTTGTTTATTACTGAGGCAGGAAAAATAAAGGACTTTTTGTCCCAGGTAAACAGTAATTGTAAGTAAAATTAAGTTACTAATAAGGGACTTTGAGAGTAAAATTAAGTCACACCTGTCTCTTAAAATTGCACTTCTTTCCATTGTACATTTCATTAACTTGAGTTTAATTTCATCTGCTATTCTTATTCTAAACGCCATTACTTACATTTCAACATTAACACAAAATAGATGTGTGTCTATTCTACTCAGCTGAATTCAGTTATAATCATTTGCCAAGTAAAAGGAACTTGCAAGAGGAATTTGCATTAAATATACACTTTCTCTAGTTCCTACCGTACCTCCAGCAGATCTTGCTCTTTACTTGTTTAATTTTTGTAAATGATGTGTATAATTCATAAAAACCAGATCAATTTTATTCTTTAGGGACCATTATTTAAGGTGACTGCAATAGAGAAAAAACAAATACAAGGCCCACCTAAACCTTACATTCGCCACTCTGATTTTAATGATCAAGAAAGAGGGAAGAATTCATTTTCAGTAATTGTTATTGGTATTGCCTAAAGATACCAGTCTAATACTCTGCAGCTATATCGGAAATGCAGTTCCCCTCACAAGGGAAGTTTCAGAACTTCATAAAGATTAGTTAAAGAAATGTTTGAAAATATATATCATAATAAGGAACAAAAAGCGACAAGGAAAAAAAGAAGAATGCGTACAAGTGCTGGTCTAAAGCAAGATGAAGTCAAAGAGCTTTGTAATACTAATAATGCTTTCAACCAGCGGTTCTTATCCTGAGGTCTAAGAGCTACAGAAGCTTATGAATCACCGAAAGCTATCTGTAAAGTTTTACATCTATGTGTGAGCATATATGCCTCTTTTTAAGGAAGAGGTACGATAGTGTTCATTTGAATTAGCCTTTTATGGGATTTGTGACCTAAGATTAAGAATCACTATCTTTTACTCTTCCTCACCTTTTACTTTACCCAATGTTAATATTATAACAGACAATTCAACTAAGTATTTTTTCTCTGGCTTCTAGAGATCATTTTAAATACTTAAAACAACTTAAAGTTATTGTTTTATTCGTTGGTAGATAGCTGTTAATTCTTAATATAAATTTCATAGTTTTAAAATTAATCTAACTTTGAAAAGATAACACTTTTCTCTCCAGTATTTTTAGTACTAAACAGATCCTCTCTTATTGTTGATGGTCTAAGTTACTAGTCTGAGTTTTTTAGATAATGCCCATCTAACAAAAATAAATAAATAATTTAAAGTACCAAGCGACAGGGCTTCACTGGTGGCGCAGTGGTTGAGAGTCCGCCTGCCGATGCAGGGGACACGGGTTCGTACCCCGGTCCAGGAGGATCCCATATGTCGCGGAGCGGCTGGGCCCGTGAGCCATGGCCGCTGAGCCTGCGCGTCCGGAGCCTGTGCTCCGCAACGGGAGAGGCCGCAGCAGTGAGAGGCCTGCGTACCGCAAAAGAAAAAAAAAAAAAGTACCAAGCAACATAAAGTGAATATCTAAACAAAAAGAAGACACATTTATTCTGATTGGCTAAATATAAGCATAATTTAAGTAGAATGAGGGAAAAAAATGCCATAGATAAGAGGAATTTCATGAACTTTGTTTTACTAAACTTCTAAATAATTGAGTGATATGGGGGAAATCAGAAGTTGGGGGGGTAACCATTAAAAACTAGAATATAAATTCAAGTTCTAAATGGCCCTATCTAAAAGGAACAATCGGAAAGCACTTTCTATATATCAAATAAATAAAATATGATGACAAATTATCCTGAGTTCCCAAAGATTTGCTTGCATTTTTGTCACCCTTACCCATAATTACAGCAGCAACCCAGGAACTGGGCTGACAGCTGCCACTATCTTTTTGTTGTGTGAAATTATTTCCACACTTGAAGTCTGCTAAAAAGACCCAGAAAAATATAAAAAGGGAAAATAGAGTTCAGGAAAATACATATGGAAAGTGAAAGGATAAAAGTTAAATACAACAGAGTAAAACAGATGACACTAATTATTTCTCTGTTGTTCTCACTTTCTACTTCCAACGTGCTTTCTGGCTTCATGTGTTTCAAATTAAATGTGAGCACAATTTCAATGCACCATAATCACCACCATCACCACCACCAAGAAAAAATTACTTAGAATGGCCAAGAAGCAATTTAATTTATTGAGATGCAATAAAAATACTTTAAGAGAAACCGCAACAAAACAGTCTATCATAGGCAAAAACTTCCTGTGTTGTTCAATTAAAATGATAGTAAATTAATTATGCAGATGCTCACCAAAAGGAACCAATTCTAAACATTTATTCAGCACCCAATCCTGGTAAGGATCATGTAAGTGACGATAACAAGAAACAGGAGAAGTAGCATATGGCCTCAAGAAGCTGAAAGAAGAGAGTCAAGAGAGGCCCTGGAGGCTCTGGCAGTCTTAGAGCAGCCCTGGGCTTTGGCAGAGTCACAGAGGATGGCTTCGCAGGCACAGAAACCTGGATTTCCTGAGAGCTAAATAGGTTTTCCATAACTGATTCTAAGCAAAGTTATAAGAAACTGACTTTATAAACTTATTACTTTACACTGAGATAACCCATATCATTCATTTGATGAGACACTGTCTCCTAATTTTAGAATTACAACTAGAACAAATAAAGACAGATATTCTTAAAGAAAATTTTAATCAAGCTGGGTAGCTGTTGGAGTGGCCTGTGTAGTCATGATCTATTTTGGTTTCATAAAATATTTTGGCTCTCCCAGCTCAGAATCTCTTCCGTTTTGCCTTTTGGAAGATTTTTCTATACTTATGAAGACCAATTAACTCCTGAAAACCAAAAGATAATTCACTTGAGCATGTTACAGATTCATATATGTAGTCATTACTTCCTAAGGACACAGCCTAGTTCCCCTGAAGTGGGGAAAACAAAATCTTAATCCCTGAGATGAGATATAGGAGATTGTTTGTTTTATCAGTAAAGTATTTAGAAGCTATCACTACTGGCTTTTTTCTCAGATGGTTAATCTCACCCATATATGTGATAAACTTTCAGAAATTTTAGCCTGAAATGATGCCTGCCTTGATTTTATCTCCAGATTCTCATGGTATCTTTCTGTAATTTTTTTTTTTTTTTTTTTTTTTTTTGCGGTGCGCGGGCCTCTCACCGCTGTGGCCTCTCCCGTTGCGGAGCACAGGCTCCGGACGCGCAGGCTCAGTGGCCATGGCTCACGGGCCCAGCCGCTCCGCGGCATGTGGGATCTTCCCGGACCGGGGCACGAACCCGTGTCCCCTGCATCGGCAGGCGGACTCTCAACCACTGCGCCACCAGGGAAGCCCTCTTTCTGTAATTTTCAATGTACTGAATGAAGTGCTGCATTTTCACACAGGAAAAGAATAGAATTAAGTTAAAAAACCTATAAGTTGGATCGAGTCATACAAAAACAATGATGACAAACATAATATGGACAGAAATCACACCACAGCTATCTAGTTCAGTACCATATTTCCACGGGTACCTTCAATAACATTCTTTATAGGTCTATGCTTCACTTCGATCTTTAAGAATAATTTACTCATCGATATGCCAGAAACTGTTCAATGTGCTAAGAACACAAAACTGAAAAAGGCAAACACTGTACTTTTGTTTTTAGAGAGTTTATAATCTAGCTGCAGATAGGGACAAGCCAGTGGACAATGACAACAGGATGACATGTGTGGATATGGGAGAGTATATGGGGTGTTATAGGAGCACATACATTTCCAGAAGTTCTTGACCATTTATTTTTTCCAAGGAAAGAAAGACCTAATTACACCATCACCACCAACATCATCATTACCACAACCCTCATCATTTATTAGCCACAACTTACTGAATCCATGCTATATTCCCAGTTCTATGTTAGGAGCCATATTACATCATTTTTCAGCTTTACTACAACTTTGTAAGATAGGTAATACACTGTGAAAAAGGAAAAAAATAACAACAGTAACAATCAGCTGTGACAGAGAGATAGCAGCTTATAGCTGGGGTGGAACTGGCGCTGGCACACAGACCACACTCTTCCCTATAAAATATGAAAGCGTTTACAGTAGTACACCAATATCAGACCAAGTCTGTGACCATTCGAAGTCCACAACCATGACTGAGCACAGACAAAAACAAGTACATTGTGCAAACACAACGCCCTCCATGAAAGGAGCCCCACAGAGAGGCTCACATGGTGAGAAGCTGAGGCCCTGTGCCAACAGGCAGCACCAACTACCCCCCTATGTGAGTGAGACATTGTGGGGGCGAGTTCCCCAACCTCAACCAACTTCAGCAACTGCAGCCCCACCAGCAAGTGGACTCTGAAACCGTGAGACCCTAAGCCAGGTCCATCCGTTAATCTGTTCCTGAATTCCTACCCCACAGAAACTGTGTGACAGCGTGTTATCAGCAACAGGTCATGTGTAACATTAATATAATTGTCAATGAGTGTGTACTCTTCCAATGAAAACAATTATAAGGGAGGTCGTATAATTAATATTAATACTGTGTTTCCCTTTAACTCTTAGGCTGTTTCCTTCTATTTCTTTGAACATATTTACGATACCTACTTAAATCCAACATCTGAGCCCAATCAGGATCGGCTCCTATTAGCTCATTTTCTCCCCCCTTGGGTCACACTTTCTTTTAATTCTCCGAACACAGCTACTTAAACCCAGCATCAGGGATCACCTGGAATCAGTTTCCTGAGTATGAGTCATACTCTCCTGTTTCTTTGCACATCTAGTAGTTTTTGGTTGAAAAGCAGAATTGTGGATAATTTATGGTAGTGGATCCATTTTGCTTTTCTAAGGATTTTGTTGTTGTTATTCTACTAAGAAGTGAACTTGCTTGGACTCAGACTGAAATCTATCTCCCCCTCAGCGTGCAGCAGCTGGTGGCTCTGCTCAGTTGCTGATTAGCCTGGCCCCTGAGGGTATCCCTGAGCCTGTGTAGTTCAGCAGGCAGATAAAGATTTGGGTGGATTTGAGAGTCAGACGGGGGGGCCCATCCTCTCTGTGGTTACATTTGTTTCCAACGCTCCCCAGCCTAAATTTCCAGTTGCTCTGCCAGCCCTGAATTCTGCCCATTGATACAGAAATTCAATCAGGCTTTTGATTTTTGCCACCCAAGCTGTGTCCACAGCTTGGGGAATATACTCTGTCAAAGGTGCAGCAAGTCTGCACATCTTGCCAGGAGCTCTGTCTTTCAAGGGTTCACCATCCCCCTAGTTTCGTCAGTGTTTTTGCTGGATTCTCTTAGTCTCCCGTGCCCGCATGTGCACATGTGTGTGTGTGTTTGGGAGGGGGGGTGTGTCTATACTTCATCCAGGGTTTTAGCCAGAGGTTATCCTCACATCTTAGATCTCAGCCCTTCTGTGGCCCTCCTTCCACAATGTGCTCCTTAAATTTCCATCTGCTCTCGTCTCTGAACTCTGTTGTGGCCATCTTGAGCTGGGAAGAATGTCGTTTTCCACTGCCAGATCTAGGGGGGGTTGGAGCACCCCCAGCAAGAAAGTCATGAATTCACAGTTCTTCCCAATCAGTAGCAGTTTTCCAACAGCAAACTCTGCTCGTATTTCTGTCCCGCTTTGGTCACCTTCCAGAACCTTCCAATAGTTTTTAATAATCCGGTCAGTGTTTGTCACTGTTACCTGCTGGAGGAACTGCCTGACCTCTTCAAGCAGCCATTACCTGAAGCCCACCCTGGACTATTTTCATAGCCTTATCCTGTCCTCCTGCTTCCACCCTCACCTTCTCCACAAAGAAGCCAGAGTCATCTCTCTGAGACATAAATCACACAGCATACCCCCTCATGAAGTCCTTGAAGAGCATTCCATTCCACTCAGAGGAAAAGCCAAGCCCTCAGTATGGTTTGCAAGTCCCACATGAAGTTGCCTCAGGCCGCTACGCAAACCTCACCTCTGATCAGTCTCACCCGGATGGCTCTGCTGTGCCCCCAGCACACACAGCATGTTCCCACTTGGTGCCTGCTATTCACCTGGCCTGACATACTCTTCCCTCAGATAGACCATTTTTCTCTTTCCCTTCCTGGAAAACGAGTGTGTGTGTGTGTGTGTGTGTGTGTGCGTGCATATACAGTTTTCTGGGTATCAACCTTCACTAAAACATAGGCTCCACACACGCAGGGATTTTATTGTGTGCAGTATCATAACAGTAGGGTCTAGAACAGGGCCTGGTAGGTAGAAGGCACTCAGTAAACATGAGTCAAGTGAATGCATGGGTTAAGTGCTGCTCTTTGTTAGGCATTCCGCTTAACCCTTACCATGTATTTACTCACATAAGTTTCAGACTGCCCCATCAAGTAGGTACTGTAATTATCCCCATTTTATGGATGAGGAACTGAGGCACAAAGAGTTGTAGCCCAAGCTAACCAAACGAGTAAGTGGTACGGCCAGGACTTGAGCCAGGCAGTCAGTCTGCAAAGCCCATTGCATTAGTGTGCTCGAGATGCCATACAAAATACCACCGGCTGGGTGGCTTATACAACAGAAATCTGTCACAGTCTGGAAACTGGAAGTGCAAAATCAAAGTGCTGGCAGAGCTAGCTGGTTCCTGGTGAAGCCCCTCTCCCCGGCTTGCAGACAACTGCCTTCTCACTGGGTCCTCACATAGCTTTCCTCTGTGTGCACCCTTCTGGTGTTTCTTCCTCTTCTTATTGGATTAGGGCACCACCCTTTTGACCTCTTTTAACCTTATTACCTCTTTAAAGACTATCTCCAAATAGAGCCACATGGGGGGTTATGGCTTCGAACTATGAATTTGGGGGGGGACACAATTCAAACCACAACACCCATAATTTATGCCCTTAAAATACAGTTATTTTCACCATCTTTCCTTTTTAATTGTGGAGAATTAAGATGGTTTTCTCTCTAGTTCTTTTTAGATGAACAGAGGAAAAGAAACTTTCAGGACTCTGACCAGGCCAGAATATCACCTGGCAAGAGAAATCGACTGAAATGGCTACACTGAGGATTTTCAGAAACAACTTGGTCTCATAAAATGCCAAATGACTTTCACACACTGTGCATTAACTCAGTGCAGCTCGGGGAACTGTGTTTATCTGTCACTCCTCATATCAAGCTGGCAGAAAACCACACTTCTTGGGAGACCCTAATGGAAATCCATTCAGGGCTCCTTGTTGCTCCTGGAACACACCACGCCTGCTCCCGCATCAGGGCCTCTGCGCTCCCCGTTCTCACTATCTGGAATGCTCTGCCTCCAGATAGCTTCATGACTCAAGTTTCTCCTTGTTGAGATTTTTTGTCCAGAGTTATTTCCGTGAAGTGTTGCTAGGACGACCTATTTACAATCGCAAACATATCTTCCTCCGACCCATCCCCTTATTTACTCCTCTCTTTGCTACTTGATTCTTCTCTGTGGCACTTTAAAAAAATTATTTCTATTCCCTCTAGAATGCAAGCAAGAGGAAGATACGGAGTTTTATTTGCTTTATTTACTACTATTTCCCTAGCTCCTAGAAAAGTACTGGCACACAGCAGACACTAAGTGAATGTTCCCTGAATGAATGGATGAATGAACAAACTTCCAAGGTCACAGAGCTGGTAGAATTGGAATCTGTACCCTGTCTGACTAAACAGTATAAAAATTAAGTGCTAAATTATACTTATAGAGAAACTAACAATTCTTTAATAAGATACAAATCTGGTCAAAGAGCAAAAACTACTCTTCTCTGACACAAACAATAGACTTCATATAGTAATGGAGAAAATGTCCATATTTACATAATCTTTACATAAACAAAAATTAATATTCCTTACAAGCATACATTATAAAAAATTCATTATTTTTAATACTGGAGGTGGCAGACCATTTGTATAACTGAATATCTTGTATATAAAATTTGGCAGGGTCAGAGACATTTCAAAGGTGAATAATCTAGTCTGGATTCCATTATTGTTGAATTGACACAAAATTGGTTGTGTTTCCCAAAAGATGTATTTTATTCCTAGCTGAGAGAACAAATAAGTGGTATTTTTCATTTATTTATTCGTCAAGTATTTATCAACCACCTACTCTGACCAGGCACCATTGTAGGCATTAAAGATACAACAGTGAAAAAACAATTCTTACATTCTTGAAGAGAAAACAATAAAAACAAAACAAAAAATAAGAAATGTATCCATGTCATCAAAATACCAGATTTGATAATAAATGCCCTTTGTAATTCAATCTTAAATAATCCAGAAAAACCTTTATCACAGTGGTAAAGACCTCAGACTGTGGAGTCCGATGACCCATGCTTGCATCTCCATTACAAGCTGTGCCCCTAGTAAATCACCTCCTCAACTGGCAATTTCACAAATGGGGAAAACAGAACACATCTTGCCAGACTAATGTAAATATTAAAAGGGAAAATATGCAAACAAACAACACACTGCAGGGACAATAGTAAATATCAATTAATCCTATTATTGTTATTATTAGGATATATAAACAATCTAATTCTTCCATTGTATGAAGCCTAGGCTAAACCCATATGAAAGTCTTGGGTTTCATATTTAATTAGTTTCTTTTACTCTTTTGAAAGCCAGACTGAGTCATTCGTTAACTCATTCAACAAATATTCATTGAGTATTTAATTATGCATGCTAGGTATTTTACTAGGTGCTGGAATACAGCAGGACAGACATGATCTTAAACTCTTTTGGAGTTTAAGTTGCCATGTTATCATAGGTATTAGGCATTATGACAGTAAACTGAAGAAGTGCCTGGTTGTTTGGCCTGAGGCGACCCAGCACTGGAGCCTACCCGACTCTTTGGTGGGGCTAATGGCAGACTCTGGAAGGGCTCACGCCAAGGAGTACTTCCCAGAACTTCTGCTGCCAGGGTCCTTGTCCCCACGGTGTGCCACAGCCATCCCCTGCCTCCACAGGAGACCCTCCAACACTAGCAGCTATCTGCAGGACCCTCATCCCCCGTTACTTGAGCACTGTGTTTGTAATACTGACCTGTATTACATTCTCAAACACTCAAAAGAATCCTACCACAGCTCATCCATCACAGTGGACTGCGACCAGCGTGCGATGGTCACCCAGCACGGGAAGCCCATGTTTACCAAGGTGTGTACAGAAGGCAGACTGATCTTGGAGTTCACCTTTGATGATCTCATGAGAATAAAAACATGGCACTTTACCATTAGACAATACAGAGAGTTAGTCCCAAGAAGCATTCTTGCCATGCATGCACAAGATCCTCAGGTCCTGGATCAGCTGTCCGAAAACATCACCAGGATGGGGCTAACAAATTTCACCGTCAACTACCTCAGGTTGTGTGTAATGCTGCAGCCAATGCAGGAACTGATGTCCAGACATAAAACTTACAACCTCAGTCCACGAGACTGCCTGAAGACCTGCTGGTTTCAGAAGTGGCAGCGGATGGTGGCGCCGCCAGAACCCACAGGGCAACCGACAACGAAACAGACAAAAAGAAAAAATTCCACCAGCAGCACCTCCAGCAGCAGCACTGGGAACACTGCCAACAGCACGGGCGGCAAGAAGAAGACGCCAGCTGCCAACCTGAGTCTGTCCGGTCAGGTACCTGGGCTAGGAGCGATCCCGAACTGCAGCCTGAACCCTGGGAGGGATGGAGGCCTGTGTCATTCAACAGCAGTGACCCCTCCTGGCCAATTTAAGGAGAGGCATTGAGGGGCCCTGAAGGAGTCACTTCCAGTCCTCCTCAGAGGATTTGATGGTGGTAAGAGAGCCAACTCTGATGGGAGGGGAGTTTGGGGATGAGGACAAAAGGCTAATCACTAGATTAGAAAACACGCAGTATGATGCAGCCAACGGCATGGACGACGACGAGGAAGACTTCACCAGTTCACCAGCCCTGGGGAACAGTAGCCCATGGAACAGTAAACCTCCCACCACTGAAGAGACCAAATCAGAAACCTCCCCACCCCAAGCTTCCCAGTAAGATTGACCAGCTCCAGAATCCACTGTCAATAGCCCCTGTGAGTTACAATCACTATTTCAGATCCTTACTCACAGCAGAGAAAGGAAGAGACATTAAAACTTTTCCATGCAAATACCTATTTCTAAACCACAGGGATCTGAGTTTCTTTCTTTCTTTTTTTTAATCGAGAGGATCATTCCAAATAAACTTCCATGACCCCTCCCTGGAGGCCTTCACAGGTAACACAGATACAGGCAGTGATCGTAATTAAAATAAGAGCAAAAGCTAGGCTTCTCCTGGCTCGGTTTTTACCACATTTGTTAATTTCACTCCCCCCCCCGCCCCACCCAACCATCCAACAAACGCCATATTGTTAATAAACCCTCAGTGCTCAGGATCTCATTCTATCCCGAACCCAACTACAGACAGACTTTTTAATATTGTAAAATATTTCCTGCTTTTTGACTTGCATGTGAGAGTTACTTGTTTCAGTAAAAAAAGAAAAGGAAAAAAATCCACTTTTGGAAAGTAATTTAAATGTACCTTTATTTTTTTTTTCCCCTTCACCTTTTCTTTCATTGGGTAACAGCTAAGAGGGCCCAGCAGGGTAATTTATGGCCGAGCCAATGTCAATTGGTCCTCCATCCTGAGTTGGTTCAATCGAGCCGAGTGCTGAAACAAGAAATGGCTTTTTGTCATCAAAGAAACCAAGGCAGATTTTTATGTAAAGAAAGGCACTTGGCCCCTTGAGAATGTAGGCGTTTGTAAAATTTCTGCTGATCCAAATATTTTCAAGCCATGTAATCCATTAATTTTGTGGGCAGTTTAATAAATCTGAAACTCTTTTGTGTTTTTCTTGTTGTATCTGAGTTGACTGTTGTTTCTTTTCATAGTATATTTCCTGTATAATATTTTGTAAAGCCCTAACCTGGTTCTTTTATGGGGACTTTTCTTTGGGAGCAATTCCAGTGTATTTATGTGAAACTTTATTAAAAAACTAATTTTCCCATTTGCATATTAATGCGTTTCTCTATACGTGTAAAGACACAGTGGCTCCATGTATTATAAAACAGCTGGATTTTATGTATGTTTATTGTTAAGTGTGCCAATAATAAACTGTTAACGACCAAAAAAAAAAAAAAGTACTTAACTTTCCAACAATAAACAGTGACTTTAAAGAAACCAGTATTTACCAAGATCTATCATAGGAAGGCCCACCAGTGTTGCTTTGCCTTCAGAGAATGCTCAAGTGAATAAAGTTCACCAGCAAGGGCAAGGTTGGGACCACCTGGAAACAAAGTAGAAGAAATCCCAGGATCCTGCTGGTGTCTTCTCATCATACTACTTCCAAAATGTACTTGCCTTAGCAGAATCTAAGTTTCAGTAGTAGATATTTTATAAACAGTTTTCAAAAGAGATAGCAAATATTCCCTGTCTTCACTACTACCATCCTAGCCCACAATCGTCTCATCTCTTCCTTGTATTACTGAAATGGCCTTCTAACTGGCCTCTCAGATTTGCCCCACTAGTCTGTTCTTCAAATAACTATCACAGTTATCTTTTCAAATGTAAAGTATATTAAGGCACTATATTGACTAAATTGCCCAAAGCTTTCTCATCCTACTTCAAACCCAGTATCCTTCAGAGGCCGAGAGCCCCGCGCGATCCGGCTCTGCCTACTTCCCTGGCCGCACCTGCCACTGCCCGGCACCTGGCTTTAGCCACTCAGGCATCTGAACCTCAACCCACCCCGCTCTTTCCTGCCCAGGGCCTCCGCGATTCCGTGGGCCTGAAATCCCTTCCTGCGGCTCACTACAGGCCGGCGCCTTCTCAAGCTCATGACCAACCAGGTGAAAGCAGGCTCCTCACACAGTCGCTATCACAGTTGACTGGTTTTATTTTCTTCTTGGCCATAATCACCATTTGAAATGATCTTGATTGTTAGGTGTTGATTTATCTTCTGCTGTGCTCCACATGCAATCTATAAGCACTGTTCCCCTCCAGTTAAGAAAATGATTGTTTAATTACTAAATAAAGAAAGGTCCTAGCAATGTTTCTTGCTCTCCTTAAACTGTGGAAATACACAAGCACCCATTGAAGACAGGGGATTCGGGAGGAGCGTCCCGCCCCACGCCGCCAGGAAGCGGAGAAGGGCCTCCGCTCCCTACCAGGCAGCGCATCCCTGCCTCGCCAGTGCCAGCCGCGACGCGTACCAGTTTCTGCTCGACTTCCGCTAAGGTATACCACCCTTCACTGGGCGGGACGTCTCTCCGCCTTCCTGAACGCCCCGCCCACCCGCCATTCACCTGATCCACTCTCGGCTTCCACCTGGAGGCGCGCCTCCGAGGGCTGGGCCTCCGCCTCCGCCGCCGATCTCAGCGCCGCCAGCACCGTCTCCGGGGGCAAGTCGACCACTTGCTCCCACACGGACTCCGTGTAGAAGTCCACTGTATGTGCACTGGAAATGGACAGGGCTTTCTTCAGGAACCGCAGCAGCCCCTGCAACTTGGCACGCAACGTGGACAGGTCCTGGGTCACCGGGAGCGGCCCAGAAGCCGCCATGACGCCCACCCTCCCGGGCTGTAGGTGGCGCAAACGTGGCCGCAAGGCAAGGGCTCAGTGGAAAGTATAGGCCGGATAAGTAGAATTCCGATCTGGATTGTGGGTGGGCGGCTGATTGCTTCTGCCTGATGACGTATTTTTTACCGCGCCAGTTGTTTTTCTGGCGCCGCGGCTGGTGTGCCATGGCGCCGGTAAGGCATGCAGCAAGGGGGCAGACAGGGAGCTTTGGGTCGCGTGGCGAAGGAGTTTCACTGGTCGGATTCAGAAATAAGAATATGAAACGGAGGACGTGGCGACCTAATCATCCGCAAGCCTTCGCGGGGAGCGTTCGCGAGGGTATGTATGTAAGGAGGCAGCCTTTTACAAGTCCTCGGGCCTGCGAAATCTTAGGATACGCGGTCCGCCCAAGCTGGGAAGGATTTAGGAACCAGACCGAGCCGTACTTGGGGCAGAGAAATCTGTTCTTAAATCTGCTGAAGCCGTGGGCGTCTCAGAGTTCTGGATGGGAAGGCGAGGCAGTGTTGCTCTGAATCTTTCAACATTTCCCTGGACTTAATCCCATCCCTCTTTTCCTCTACATTTTCCCCGTGAAACCGTAAGCAGAGAGAATCTATGAGTCCATTTGTGCACGTATTACGGTAAAGGATAGAAGTCGGGGCCGGAAATGTACTGCCCCACACTCTTTCTGATTACAAATACCCCAGAGCTCTCCAGTCTTCTCTTACTGTGTTTATTTGCTTCGTTTTAGTTTGTGTTTTTCATTTTGTCTTGCTGTTTGTAAGTACTTTAAAAACCCATTTGGAACGTATAAATCTTAAATAGGTAGTTTTCTGATAATTGCTGTTGAGTAAGTCATACACCGTCTTTCCTCGTTTGCGTTGAATTGCTTGAGAAAATCAGTCGTAGAGTATTTTCTCTAACGTAAGGTAATAGATGTGAGGTTTTTTTTCCCGGAGGTATTTAGTGAAGACCTAGGTTAAGTGTTTTAGATGAATTAAGAAATCTGTTTGATTTGTGAGTACAATAAGTTGGAGTTGTGCAACACTCTAGTCTTTTTTTCTTCTTTGAGATTCTTTAGTTCTGCACAATTACTGTTAGCCTGGTCTTTTTGCGAAGGACCAGTATACTGTTCATTCCATTAGCTTAAACTTGTTTTCTTGAAATAACGTTTTAACGCAAAACATAATGTAATTCTAGCATCTAAACGTGATGATATAAAAAGTTTTTAATTTTAATTTAGCAACTACATTTTTCATGCAAATTATTTTCTCAGAAAGTAATTCATGACTGATATATTCTTCAACAGGACAAGGCTTTGCATTTCGAAGAAAACTAAAAATTCAGCAAAATTACAAGAAATTGATATGGAGGGAAAAGAAGGCTAAAACCTCACGGGAATCCCAGTTCACAGATCGGTACCCTGATCATCTGAAACATCTCTATTTAGCTGAAGAGGAAAGACTGAGGAAGCAGCTTAGAAAAGCTGACCAGTCTTTGTTAGAACAAGTTGACCAGCCTCTGTCAGAAGAACAAGTTGACCAGCCTTTGCCAGAAGAGCAGTGTAGCATTGACCAGGCTTTGTCTGAAGAACATTGTAGCATTGAGCAGCCTCATCCAGAAGAACAATGTAGCATAAGCATAAAGTATGTATTACCATCTTTTGAAATCCTTCATTGTAGATGTAAGTAGGGTTTTAGGAAAGAGATTACAGAACAATTTCTGTAGTAATTGGGATTTTTCTTAAGGCATATTAGAAGTCACAGGTAATTATGTGAAAATATTTTCATGGAGGCTTTCATGTTAGCTTAAATGACTATAAATTAAGTCAGGTAGGCTTAATAGAAGAAGTAATGGAATGGGAATTAAGAGACCTGGGTTTTAGGTTTCAGCCTCTGAAGTACATTTAACTTACTTGGACCATGGTAACTCCTGTTATTAATGTATGTTTTTTAAAAAAATTTAATTTTTGAGAGGTATTGTAGTGCTTAACATCGTGGACTTTGGAGCTGGCTTTAATATGTTGGTGCCCAATGTCCTCTAAAGTGCAAATAATAATAGTAAGTATGTAATTTATAGCTGCCATGTTGTACAACCCCAGAGTGGATTATTTACAGACTATGGTATCTTAGACCTATCTCAGATGTTGTGAAGATTAAATGAGTTCATTTATATAGGTATTTAAAAAGGCATGTGATACATGGGAAGTGCTACATGAGTTTTAACTGCTACTACTACTGTTACTATTAACCTGGATTTTTTTTTTTTCCCAAGAGGACATAGACTTGGTTGCAATTAAAAAAACAAATGAAATGGAATAGAGACAAGTTGGTCAGAGAACTTTGGGATTAAAGTTCATGTACACCCACAAGGTCCTTCATAACGTCCTTCAAATTCATGCCTTTTTCAGTCTGTCATTTCTACCATTCATATGCTGGTTTCCTGTTTTTAAACATTTTCAGATCTTTCAGAGCTTTCTGTATTTTCCCTGGTTGAAATATTTCTCCAAGACTTTCCATTTACTATTTTCTATATCTTGAAAGCTATAACAAAATTGCTAATATGTTATTTGGACATTTTACTAATAAAATTAATGTCCTCTTTCTTTCAAGTTCTCTTCACCCCCACCCCTTAAGTTGCATTAGTGAGATTTGACTATACAAGTACTATTTGACATAATTGTGTCATAATTTTGGTTATATTATTTTTAATACTTGTGATTTGTTTTCATTTATCTTGCAAAGTTCCATTACTATTCCAAAGAAAAATAAAAAGAAAACATCAAATCAAAAAGCACAGGAAGAGTATGAGCAGATACAAGCTAAGCGTGCTGCTAAGAGACAAGTAAGATCTACTTTTAAAATATTTAGATTCATGTTTCTTTATCCTAAGTGTATATGTAAGCTTTTCTTCTTAATATGGGGCACATAGTATGCCCTCTGTAAATATTTGCTGAATAAATGAATAATCTGAGAAGAGCTGGAGAATTTCAACATTCAGATTCCTTGATTGTTTATATTACCCTTGAGAGGTGATAGTAGTAGTCAAGAATAGGATTTTAAAGGTACTGCTCATAGGTTAATAATATGAGCATCTGGGACAGTGTTTCTCAAGAGTAAGGTCCAGATAGTTGCATTTTTTTTAACAAGTGCCTCAAGAGATTATGCATAATAAAATTTGAGAACTACTAATTTTTTTTAAATGTAGATGATTTTCATAAATTTACATTAAAGAGTTGGTCTTGTTTATTAAAAACCTTACTAGATTAACTTAGCAAAAAGTTACCACACTTTGTTATCATTCAGAAACCCAAAATTATAACAGCCTTTTTCAAATGAGCAGAACAAAAGTATCCACAGCTTCAACAAAATTATTTTATTTGTGGTTAATTCTTGTTTCTTATATTGAAGCTATATTAATCTATCACTTTAAAAAGGAGAGCACATCAATCAAAAATACCCCAAAGATGGCGCTGACATATAATTTCTTTTATGTCTTAGCTTTACAAATTGTGTAATTAAGAAATCTGGAAGTTTAACATCTAAAATTCGTATGATTATTCTTAAACTGATGACAGACTAGGGTAAAGCAGAAACATTTCTCCATGGAAAAGCTGGACCTTTGTTTCGTAGTTTGTTAAGATTATGCATTTTTTTAACCAACCTTCTGATACCTGCCACCTTTGGAAATAGTATACCAGATGAAATATGGACCATTATACTGAAAAAACATTTACTATTTCAAAACAAACTTCCTTTATGTATATATAAATGTTACATCTTTGTAATCGTGAAAATTGAGCATCAGCCCTTTATTTGTAAGGTGAAGATAAATCCTAGCATAAAAAGTTTTAAAAGAATGGAATATGCTGTGACGTATATGAAAGCACTTTGTTAATTATGTCACCGTACAAATGTAAGGCTGTGTCATTTGGGGGCTATATGCGTTACAGGAGAAACCGAAAAACAGTTCACATATTGCATTATTTAAGAATTTTTAACTTTTATATTTAAGAATATTGTATTTCAAGTAGTGATTTTCAGGTCTATATAACTTCAAATTATTTTTCTTTAAGCTCCAGTGAATTTGAGTCTTTATCTTAGCAAATCAGATGAGCATGATAATTCTTAAATAATCAAAACCATAATACCTAGCATAGTATTTTACATATATATAGTTTGTAGTCAATAAATGCTTCTTGAATTAAATCTGGATCAGATGGCAAATTTAAAAGAATACGAGATATTCTGGAAATGATTTGTGTTACATGGACTAGATAACCTCTAACGTCACTTCTGACTCTTCAGTGGATCTAATTAAATGTGAAACCATTAAATAAATGTGCCTTCTTTCTTCTGTGCTTTAATTTTATTTGTATACAAATAATTAAAATTGTTTAATAACTTTACATTATTCTATGGCATAGCATGTATCATAGCAGCAAAGAGGGTACACTGCTGCACTTACGAGTAACACCTCACATTTTGCAAAATATAAGACAAACCTGAAGTGTTTGCATGGTGATAGCTATTTCAACAAAATTATTGAACAATATCTATTGTTTGTTACTAATGAAAGTTATATATGTTAATAATTTCAGGAATTTGAGAGGAGAAAACAAGAGAGAGAAGAAGCTCAGAGGCTCTACAAAAAGAAGAAAATGGAAGTGTTCAGAATATTGAGCAAAAAGACTAAAAAGGGGCAACCAAACTTGAATTTACAAATGGAGTATCTTCTAAAAAAAATACAAGAAAAAAATTAGGTCAGACATGTTGCCTGATTAATCAAGGGTTAAAATATCTTCTGGCTATTGAGTTCTCTTGTATATGTACTGTTCCTCCTAACAGTTAACTAAATTTGTCAACACGGACTGGATTGCTAAGCTATAATAAATATAAAATGTCCAAATATTTTTGTTTTTCTAAAAGAAAATTTTCTATATATGCTCTGCATTATATATGATTTCTTTCTTAATTATTTGCTGCTGAATGAAGGTTGGCCTTAAAAACTGAAAGAGGGAACTTCCCTGGAGGTCCAGTGGTTAAGACTCCACGCTTCCACTGCAGGGGCCACAGATTCCATCCATGGTCGGGGAACTAAGATCCCAAATGCTGCTTGATATGGCCAAAAAAAAAAAGGAACTGAAAGACCCTGCTATTTGAGCAACGGGTTCAAGCATGTAATAACTTTTATACCATATGAAATTCAGATGAAATAAAGTGTTTTGAAAATAAGGGAGCAGAACTTTCAACAAATCATTTCAATCAAATGTTTAAATTTAGCAATCGACTATTACGGTTCAGAAATTCCATAGTAATGGAATGGTGAAGGAGGCAGAGACTCCCCTTCGACTTCTTAATTTATTTTAAATTAAGTACATTTTATAGGGGGATGGTCTTTCCAGAAACCTGTAAGCAGGTTTCTACCTTCGGCCCCCACCATATTATAGTGAGGTCTTATAAAGCAGAGTTTGATATTTATAATCTTTTCCTTAAGTGGATGTACATAGCTTGCTAGTGTAATATTTTTTGAACGATGATGGTAACCCAGCAGTGTCACAGCAGGAATTAAGCTTTCCAGGTCCTGTGGGACCCTATCATGTAAGAACATTGTTACTGGACCTTACCAGTGTTGTCTCTGGTGGTAGGTTTGTGAGCCAAGGGAAAGTACTGGAATACTGCTTCTCCTGCCTCCTTGCAATCACTGCAAAATGAGAAAGGCTTGGTTATCATCATTAAAACAAAAGAACTGCAACCATATTTGTAAAACGTTGCATAGTAACGTGCAATCCTTTATAAGTGGTAACAGATGCAGCCCAATATTGCATTAAGGTTTTGGTAAGTCCTCCCACTGTACTGAGCATTCTGCATTTAAAAAGTACAAGGAGGGAGACGAAAGAGGGAGGAGATATGGGGATATATGTGTATGTATAGCTGATTCACTTTGTTATAAAGCAGAAACTAACACACCACTGTGAAGCAGTTATACTCCAATAAAGATGTTAAAGTCAATAAGTAAATAAATAAATCATGCCAGTCATAAAATGCAGTGTAAAAGAGCAAATTCCGAATATAAAGAGATTTTGATAATACTAGATAGGAAAGATCAGGACCACAAATGACACCTTGTGACTGGGCCTGCACCACAGCAAATCTATACTTTGCAAGATAGTATCAGTGTTTGAAATGCCAGAGAGAAGATACAGTGTGCCATGCTAAATGCATGGTGATAAATCTAACTTCTTGCTGAAAAATTTCTTGCAGTTTATTTGAAGTGTGCAGGGCATGGACCCCTGACTATTGGCATAAACTGGTTGGCATTTTGATGAGGCTGAAGCCATCCCCAGCTATCCTCCTTCCTACAGACCCATGAGTTTCTACTGTAGAGTTTGTACTATGAATTGTCTCTGACAATAACAACTGCTGGGTTCTGGGAGCATAGTTTTGTCCAGGGTAACTGCTGTGTAAATCTGGTGAGTGTGAGGCACGTGTTAGAATTACTTTGGATGTTCTATTCTTTGGACCTTTTAAAAATTGAGACACACCATAGACTTGATGTTGAATTAATATTAACTTTTGAGGAGCTGAATGAGCTACATCCATTTCCCAGTAAAACACACAGGCTGCCTCTGCTGTAGGAATCCATCTAGGCATTTAACATTTCTGGCTGTGAGTGAACAAAATAAGAAACTGGAAGGGACTTGTTGGGCTTTTACCTTATAAGGGCAAGAGAATTGGATTTTGGGTTTTGAGTTTTTTGCCTTTGGACATTAACTTGAAAGGTAATTTAATATATAGACTTTATTTTCTCCCTAGGAGTTTGAAAGGGAAATATTTATACTAAAATGTGGGACATCTGCATTTTACTGGCAGTTTAACACTGGGCTCTCTTTAAGTATTTGGATAATTGCCATTGAGAACACTTGATGGAGTCACCCATGGAGCTGAGAGCCTTACATCCGAGATGCACACTTCATGGGCCTAGTGACCCTGGGTTTCACAAATAGATATATTGAGGTATAATCAATTGAACATATTTAAAATGTGTAATTTGGTGAGTTTGGGCACATGTATACACTCATGAAACCAACACCACAATCACAAATCCATCACCATTATCTCCAAAAGTTTCTTCATGGCCCTTTGTCATCAATCCTATCAGGGGCTCCCCAGATGGGTCCCTAGCAGCCATTGATCTGCTTTCTGTTACTATAGATAATTTGCATTTTCAAAAATGTTATAAAATTGGAATTATCTACTGGGTACTCTTTTCTGTCTGGCTTCTTTCAGACAAATTTGAGATTCATCTGTGTTGTTGCATTTATCAATAGTTCCTTTTTATTGCTAAGTACTCTATGGTATGGATGCATCAACATTTGTTTATCCATTTGCCTGTTGATTGACATTTGGGTTGTTTCTAGTTTGGGGCTCCCACAAATAAAGCTACTATGAACATTGTGTATAGGTCTTTGTGTGGACATATGCTTTCATTTCTCTTGGGTAAATGCCTAGGAGGGAAATGGTTCAGTCACATGGTAGGTATAAAACATTCTAGGAAATGTGACATCTCTAAAGAGATTAAGGCACTGGAAAAGTGGCTACCTGCTGAAACTGAGAAGAGCTTGTGCAGTCAAATTAGGGACCCAACAATGACACTCAAGATATAGCATTGTCTGCGTTACATCTATTTGTATGCAGGCCTTTCAATGAGGATGCTTCATTTTCTGTTTTAAATCTCACCACTTATCTCAACCTGCTCCTTGGAGTACTAATAAAATAACTGGGGAGGCTGTCTCCAAAAGACATTGAAATCTATGATCCTACTAGTCTTGCAAGTTTTACTAATTTCCATTGTCTGCCTCTGCTCCAGCAAGCTTAATTGAGACTTGCTCTGTAACAGCATCATGAAATTAAAGGTTTGCCAGGTGGCACCACATCAGAACAACCCAAATTATAGCAGTTCATTCACATGTACCGTCCTCTCCGGTGCAATGTTAGATTCCTTCTACTCTTTGGATTAGACGTGAATAGAATATTGACTCTACTGACATGAGTAGAATATTGGAAAATGACCTACTAAGATTCAAATGAATCCTTATAACCCCCCACTGAGGTCATCCCAGTATCCATTCAAACTTGAAGAAATCTCAGGAATAAAAATTCATTCCTCTGAGCCTTTATTAGAATAAGGATGGCCACATCTTAGTCCTTGCAGTACTCCCACACAGCCAGGTAAGAAGCCGATCAGAAAAGGCTACCCCTATTTGTTCAGGATCTCAAGGTGAGCAATAGAATTGTGATCCCTAGATTCCTAGTAGCTCCCAACACAAATATGCCCTGTCCTCCGTCCCTGAAAAAGTAAATATTTCACAGTGGTCAGTTTATATGCAGCTTTCCTTACTAGACACATAGATAAAGACAGTTAATATTTGTTATTTTTGTGGGAAAATTAACAGTATATCTAGATGGTTGTACCTCAGGGATTTACAGAATTCTCATACTTCCTTTCATCTAAACATCTAAACAAAAGGATTTAATTTTTCTCTGAGAGTTCATCCCTGTACAATATGTAGATTACTGCGCCCTCTTAATCTAAGTAGTTCACAAGAAGACTTCATATAGCTCTTTTCAATATCAGCTGAAAAGCTTTACAAACCATGTAGAAAAAAAGCTATAATTTTGTTACGAAATTGTATAAATTATTTGGGTCACAATCTGTCAGCCATGGATGTTTTCCATTCTCCAGAACAGAGATGGTTCCATTTGACCAACTTTCTAAACTAAAAAACAATGAAAAGAATTTGGGGGGGATTAACTGGTTATTGTGAGCAATAAATGCCTAATTAAAAACAAAAGTAGCTCAGTCCTCTCATGAACTTATTAAAGCAACAATTCCTGAGTCTCTTCCATGTGAAGCAGAAGTGAAAGCAGCTTTCTCCTCTTTCACTGCTTCTCTTCAACAATCCCCCACTTTGGGTACCCCTAACCATGTCGAACCCTTCTCCTTTTGTTCATGAGAGACAGGATGATATATTAGGAGTATTAGCTCGCCGGAGCCTGTAGGTTGCCTCTCTTAACCTAGTCCTTAGTTTAGTAACTGAGGCATACTTTTTATGCTTGCAGAACTCAGCAGCTGTCAAACTGGTTGAAGCCTCTGCCAATATGTTGTTTGCTTCTCACTGACTCTGTGGTTTGCACCTGCTGAACCATCATTGTTACTTTTAGACAACACTCAAGATTTCTCTATCAGCAACTTTTCCATTTATGAAGCCCTTTTTATCTCTCTTACACATCACTATTTAACATAGTTCAAACCTTACTCTTGTAATTTGATTCCTTTTCAGGATGAAGGGGAAACATGTGACTCTAGCAATAACTGAGGAAAGCATGCCCAGGACTGATCTTACAGAACCCCTTTTCGTTCATCTTGATTTAATACGGTTTATAGATGGATTTTATTTTAGAAATTACAAAGGCCTCCTCTTTTGTTGTATCTGCTGAAAATGCAGCCATTAAGGGGCTCCATTTCATAATATTTGATCTTCCCAGGTAGCAGAATTAATAGCTCTGACTGAAGCCTTTATTGTGGCAAAAGACAAAAGATACGCTTTTAGAATTGCTCATGATTTTGAAATGTCATGAAACCTAAAGGATTTGTGACTTCTTCAGATATTTTGACTAACTGTGGGAACAATATCAATGATTTAGTAGAAGTTATTCAAAACTCACAAAGAAAAAATGGTTATTAAATAGCAGCACATAGGCAGACCAAAAGCCAATGGCAACGCCCTTGCAGGGCTACATGATAAATGAGCAGCTTTAACCACCCCAGCTGTATCAGATGCTTCTCTCCCCACCAAGTTGACGTCCTTCCCCATCAAACCTTCGGATGGATAACTGCTCAATTTAAGCCAGCTAGAGTTGACTCACGGCAATCAGACCAACCTTCTGAAAAACAGAATTGTCCATCACAGGGATGGAGGCTAGAAGTCTGAAATCAAGGTGTTGGAAGAGCCATGCTCCCTGGGAAGGCACTAGGGAAGGATCTGCTTCACGCCTCTCTTCTAGCTCTGGCTCCTTGGCATGTATTAGCAAACTCTAGTCTTCACGTGGTGTCCTACCTGTGTGCATGCCTTTGTTTCCAACCCTTACGATAAAGACACCAGTTGTATTAGGACTCACCCTAATTACCTTATTTTCACATGATTACCTCTGTAAAGACCTTACCTCCAAATAAGGTCACATTCTGAGGTCCTGGTGGTTAGGACTCCAATATATCCTTTTGGGGGGATACAATTCAATCCATAACACATATCAACTTGAAAATGCTTTTCGACATTACTGAACACCATTTCTGTTCTTATTACGGGCTCATGTTTCACAGTGCAAGCAAACTGCCAACCAAGCTACCAACTACCAAATTTCTACTCACATGAGACCTTAAACTGAGGCTGAGTCAAAAAAGTCTCCAGAAGCAGACAAGAAGCAGTCACTTTGCCCAAGAACTGTGAACCAAGGAGATGACAGTGGATATATAGCCCATGCCTGAAACTGACAAGATAGCTGAATGAATTTCTTTAAAACAATCATTCTCTTTTTGTAATTATTGTTCTGGTATTCTTGGTCATTTAACCCAAATATCACTAGATCATTGTTTTCTCTCAGCATAGTTGAGTTTAACCATATTCAGTTCTTGGTGTATTCGAAATACATGGTTATAGTTAGCCTGTGCCTTTGCAAAAGCATTTAGTGCAGAAACGCTTGGGTATATGGGAACTTTTTTTTTTTTTTTTACAGAATATCTCCATGCTACCAGTATCTTGTAATTCTAGTTATTATGCAAGGCATCTGTGATTACTCTAGTCCCCAATGACCATGATCCATATGAGGTTTGGGAAAACTTTCCTGTTTCTCTGCAGAGGCCCAGTTTACCTGATCAAAAACCACACAGGCCATGAGGTCTAAGTGGGGACAACTTTTGTTACAACTCAATTTCAGAGGCTAAAAACAGTAATAGATAATGATCAACACAAATACGTGTCACTTTCAGGTATGTTCAAGAAATAAAAAATAATATAAAAACGACAGTGGGATACAATACCAAGGGTCTTCAGTGCAAGTTTTCTAAGGACTGATTTTGAGTAACTCCTTCTTCCCTATATCAGGTTGGTGAAACCAGGGCTTATTGCATGTTACCTGTTAGCTGATTAGGCTTAGAAATTTAGCCTACCTATGTCAACCTTACAGATTGTACAGAATCCATTAGTGAAGGCAAAGCAATATTCCATCCACCAAAATTAGTTCATCACTGGCTAGAAGGGTTGCTTGGGTCAAGGAAAATTTCTACTTGCAGTTGTGTTTATGGTAATACAGTACAGTTGTATAGGTTTCAGAGAATTGTTATCTTAATGAATCAGCTTTATTGCTAAACCTCTGATATATAGTGACACTCAAAGATGATTCTGTGCTACAGTAGACTGAATTCCTTATGGTCAAACTTTCTCCTCTGGGATAGAGGGATAACCACAAGAAGGGACAGATGAACTTTGACCTCTTGGGCACACTACATACAAAGCAAAGGCAGCCAAATGCCATAATCCTGAATTGGGGAAATCACATATAATGCAGAGGTGCTTTGATGGTGGAATCCTAAAATGGGCACCATACAAACACTCTAACCAGCCTAGGCCTTACTTAACCCACCAATCCAGATAGAGCCATCCAACAGACGTCACTGAGAGATCTTGTTTTCCTAATATGGAACAGAGATTGTTCACCATCTCAGGGTTATAGAAGACCTAATTCCATTTCTTATCCCCCCAAACTTTTTTTGTGAGAACCTCCTATATTTGGTCTTTTATCATTATATATATGCATACTAAAATTATTTTATTATCATATACTATTATTATAGTATATGTAATATTAATACACTAGAAATAGAGAAACTAGTAGAAGGAGCTGGTTTCACAGAAGTGGAAAAAGTCAAGTAGATCTTTAATACCATCCACTCCCACTTGCCATCCTTAGGAGAAAGTCTTTTAGAAATTCTGCTTGAGTTAATACCATGGCAGTAGGTTTTGAAGGTGACTTTTTGTGCTTTTAAATGTAGATTAAAACCTGAATTTGTTTAAAAAGCATTAGCATATCTGTGTGACCTGCATTTTATGCTTGCTTTTTGAGAAGAGTAGTTTGGATTTCTTTTTTTCCTAATCTACATATAATTTGGTGTAGTATCAGTATATCATTTTAAATTGTAAACATTCACAATAACTGCTTCCTTTATTAAAAAGTGATAAACTACTGCTAAATTCACTTATTACATTTACCCCCAAACTGCTTTTCCAAGCAAATTTATTTTTGGTATACTTTATTAACAAATTAATTAAAAAAACAAATCTAAGTTTTTTTTTTTTTTTATTAGTTTCTGCTTTATAACAAAGTGAATCAGTCATACATACACATCTGTTCCCACATCCCTTCCCTATTGCGTCTCCCTCCCTCCCACCCTCCCTATCCCACCCCTCCAGGCGGTCACAAAGCACCGAGCTGATCTCCCTGTGCTCTGCGGCTGCTTCCCACTATCTATCTACCTTACGTTTGGTAGTGTATATATGTCCATGCCTCTCTTTCGCTTTGTCACAGCTTACCCTTCACCCTCCCCATATCCTCAAGTCCGTTCTCAAGTAGGTCTGTGTCTTTATTCCCGTTTTACCCCTAGGTTCTTCATGACATTTTTTTTTTAATTCCATATATATGTGTTAGCATACGGTATTTGTCTTTCTCTTTCTGACTTACTTCACTCTGTATGACAGACTCTAGGTCTATCCACCTCATTACAAATAGCTCAGTTTCGTTCCTTTTTATGGCTGAGTAATATTCCATTGTATATATGTGCCACATCTTCTTTATCCATTCATCCGATGATGGACACTTAGGTTGTTTCCAGCTCCGGGCTATTGTGAATAGAGCTGCAATGAACATTTTGGTACATGTCTCTTTTTGAATTATGGTTTTCTCAGGGTATATGCCTAGTAGTGGGATTGCTGGGTCATATGGTAGTTCTATTTTTAGTTTTTTAAGGAACCTCCATACCGTTCTCCATAGTGGCTGTACCAATTCACATTCCCACCAGCAGTGCAAGAGTGTTCCCTTTTCTCCACACCCTCTCCAGCATTTATTGTTTCTAGATTTCTTGATGATGGCCATTCTGACTGGTGTGAGATGATATCTCATTGTAGTTTTGATTTGCATTTCTCTAATGATTAATGATGTTGAGCATTCTTTCATGTGTTTGTTGGCAGTCTGTATATCTTCTTTGGAGAAATGCCTATTTAAGTCTTCTGCCCATTTTTGGATTGGGTTGTTTGTTTTTTTGCTATTGAGCTGCATGAGCTGTTTATAAATTTTGGAGATTAATCCTTTGTCAGTTGCTTCATTTGCAAATATTTTCTCCCATTCTGAGGGTTGTCTTTTGGTCTTGTTTATGGTTTCCTTTGCTGTGCAAAAGCTTTGAAGTTTCATTAGGTCCCATTTGTTTATCTTTGTTTTTAGTTCCATTTCTCTAGGAGGTGGGTCCAAAAGGATCTTGCTGTGATTTATGTCATAGAGTGTTCTACCTATGTTTTCCTCTAAGAGTTTGATAGTTTCTGGCCTTACATTTAGGTCTTTAATCCATTTTGAGCTTATTTTTGTGTATGGTGTTAGGGAATGATCTAATCTCATACTTTTACATGTCCCTGTCCAGTTTTCCCAGCACCACTTATTGAAGAGGCTGTCCTTTCTCCACTGTACATTCCTGCCTCCTTTATCAAAGATAAGTTGGCCATATGTGCGTGGGTTTATCTCTGGGCTTTCTATCCTGATCCACTGATCTATCTTTCTGTTTTTATGCCAGTACCACACTGTCTTAATTACTGTAGCTTTGTAGTATAGTCTGAAGTCAGGGAGCCTGATTCCTCCAGCTCCGTTTTTCGTTCTCAAGATTGCTTTGGCTATTCGGGGTCTTTTGTTTTTCCAAACAAATTTTGAAATTTTTTGTTCTAGTTCTGTGAAAAATGCCAGTGGTAGTTTGATAGGGATTGCATTGAATCTGTAGATTGCTTTGGGTAGTAGAGTCATTTTCACAATATTGATTCTTCCAATCCAGGAGCATGGTATATCTCTCCATCTATTTGTATCCTCTTTAATTTCTTTCATCAGTGTCTTATAATTTTCTGCATACAGGTCTTTTGTCTCCTTAGGTAGGTTTATTCCTAGATATTTTATTCTTTTTGTTGCAATGGTAAATGGGAGTGTTTTCTTGATTTCATTTTCAGATTTTTCATCATTAGTGTACAGGAATGCCAGAGATTTCTGTGCATTAATTTTGTATCCTGCTACTTTACCAAATTCATTGATTAGCTCTAGTAGTTTTTCGGTAGCATCTTTAGGATTCTCTATGTATAGTATCATGTCATCTGCAAACAGTGACAGCTTTACTTCTTCTTTTCCAATTTGGATTCCTTTTATTTCCTTTTCTTCTCTGATTGCTGT
This sequence comes from Hyperoodon ampullatus, assembly GCF_949752795.1. NCBI lineage: Eukaryota > Metazoa > Chordata > Mammalia > Artiodactyla > Ziphiidae > Hyperoodon > Hyperoodon ampullatus. The sequence goes on along the minus strand of NC_136924.1, from coordinate 8,523,485 downwards.
GGCTAAAACTTCCAAAACTATGTTGAATAAGAGTGGTGAGAGTGGGCAGCCTTGTCTTGTTCCTGATCTTAGTGGAAATGCTTTCAGTTTTTCACCATTGAGGACAATGTTGGCTGTGGGTTTGTCATATATGGCCTTTATTATGTTGAGGAAAGTTCCCTCTATGCCTACTTTCTGCAGGGTTTTTATCATAAATGGGTGTTGAATTTTGTCAAAAGCTTTCTCTGCATCTATTGAGATGATCATATGGTTTTTCTCCTTCAACTTGTTAATATGGTGTATCACATTGATTGATTTGCGTATATTGAAGAATCCTTGCATTCCTGGAATAAACCGCACTTGATCATGGTGTATGATCCTTTTAATGCGCTGTTGGATTCTGTTTGCTAGTATTTTGTTGAGGATTTTTGCATCTATGTTCATCAGTGATATTGGCCTGTAGTTTTCTTTCTTTGTGACATCCTTGCCTGGTTTTGGTATCAAGGTGATGGTGGCCTCGTAGAATGAGTTTGGGAGTGTTCCTTCCTCTGATATTGTTTGGAAGAGTTTGAGAAGGATGGGTGTTAGCTCTTCTCTAAATGTTTGATAGAATTCGCCTGTGAAGCCATCTGGTCCTGGGCTTTTGTTTGATGGAAGATTTTTAATCACAGTTTCAATTTCAGTGCTTGTGATTGGTCTATTCATATTTTCTATTTCTTCCTGAGTCAGTCTTGGTAGGTTGTGCATTTCTAAGAATTTGTCCATTTCTTCCAGGTTGTCCATTTTATTGGCATAGAGTTGCTTATAGTAATCTCTCATGATCTTTTGTATTTCTGCAGTGTCAGTTGTTACTTCTCTTTTTTCATTTCTAATTCTATTGATTTGAGTCTTCTCCCTTCTTTTCTTGATGAGTCTGGCTAATGGTTTGTCAATTTTGTTTATCTTCTCAAAGAACCAGCTTTTAGTTTGGTTGATCTTTGCTATTGTTTCCTTCATTTCTTTTTCATTTATTTCTGATCTGATCTTTATGATTTCTTTCCTTCTGCTAACTTTGGGGGTTTTTTGTTCTTCTTTCTCTAATTGCTTTAGGTGCAGGGTCAGGTTGTTTACTCGAAATGTTTCCTGTTTCTTAAGGTGGGATTGTATTGCTATAAACTTCCCCCTTAGAACTGCTTTTGCAGCGTCCCATAGGTTTTGGGTCGTCGTGTCTCCATTGTCATTTGTTTCTAGGTATTTTTTAATTTCCTCTTTGATTTCTTCAGTGATCACTTCGTTATTGAGTAGTGTATTGTTTAGCCTCCATGTGTTTGTATTTTTTACAGATCTTTTCCTGTAATTGATGTCTAGTCTCATAGCATTGTGGTCGGAAAAGATACTTGATACAATTTCAATTTTCTTAAATTTACCAAGGCTTGATTTGTGACCCAAGATATGATCTATCCTGGAGAATGTTCCATGAGCACTTGAGAAAAATGTGTATTCTGTTGTTTTTGGATGGAATGTCCTATAAATATCAACTAAGTCCATCTTGTTTAATGTATCATTTAAAGCTTGTGTTTCCTTATTTATTTTCATTTTGGATGATCTGTCCATTGGTGAAAGTGGGGTGTTAAAGTCCCCTACTATGATTGTGTTACTGTCGATTTCCCCTTTTATGGCTGTTAGTATTTGCCTTATGTATTGAGGTGCTCCTATGTTGGGTGCATAAATATTTACAATTGTTATATCTTCTTCTTGGATCGATCCCTTTATCGTTATGTAGTGTCCTTCTTTGTCTCTTCTAATAGTCTTTATTTTAAAGTCTATTTTGTCTGATATAAGAATTGCTACTCCAGCTTTCTTTTGATTTCCATTTGCATGAAATATCTTTTTCCATCCCCTTACTTTCAATCTGTATGTGTCTCTAGGTCTGAAGTGGGTCTCTTGTAGACAGCATATATATGGGTCTTGTTTTTGTATCCATTCAGCCAATCTGTGTCTTTTGGTGGGAGCATTTAGTCCATTTACATTTAAGGTAATTATTGATATGTATGTTTCTATTCCCATTTCCTTAATTGCTTTGGGTTCGTTATTGTAGGTATATTCCTTCTGTTGTGTTTCTTGCCTAGAGAAGTTCCTTTAGCATTTGTTGTAAAGCTGGTTTGGTGGTGCTGAACTCTCTCAGCTTTTGCTTGTCTGTAAACGTTTTAATTTCTCCATCAAATCTGAATGAGATCCTTGCTGGGTAGAGTAATCTTGGTTGCAGTTTTCTCTCCTTCATCACTTTAATTATGTCCTGCCACTCCCTTCTGGCTTGTAGAGTTTCTGCTGAGAGATCAGCTGTTAACCTGATGGGGATTCCCTTGTGTGTTATTTGTTGTTTTTCCCTTGCTGCTTTTAATATGATTTCTTTGTGTTTAATTTTTGACAGTTTGATTAATATGTGTCTTGGAATATTTCTCCTTGGATTTATTCTGTATGGGACTCTCTGTGCCTCCTGGACTTGATTAACTATTTCCTTTCCCATATTAGGGAAGTTTTCAACTATAATCTCTTCAAATATTTTCTCAGTCCCTTTCTTTTTCTCTTCTTCTTCTGGAACCCCTATAATTCGAATGTTGGTGCGTTTAATGTTGTCCCAGAGGTCTCTGAGACTGTCCTCTATTCTTTTCATTCTTTTTTCTTTATTTTGCTCTGCATCAGTTATTTCCACTATTTTATCTTCCACCTCACTTATCCGTTCTTCTGCCTCAGTTATTCTGCTATTGATCCCATCTAGAGTATTTTTCATTTCATTTATTGTGTTTTTAATCGATGCTTGATTCATCTTTAGTTCTTCTAGGTCCTTGTTAACTGTTTCTTGCATTTTGTCTATCCTATTTCCAAGATTTTGGATCATCTTTACTATCATTATTCTGAATTCTTTTTCAGGTAGACTGCCTATTACCTCTTCATTTGTTAGGTCTGGTAGGTTTTTATTTTGCTCCTTCACCTGCTGTGTGTTTTTCTGCTTTCTCATTTTGCTTATGTTACTGTGTTTGGGGTCTCCTTTTTGCAGGCTGCAGATTCATAGTTCCCGTTGTTTTTGGTATCTGTCCCCCGTGGCTAAGGTTGTTTCAGTAGGTTGTGTAGGCTTCCTGGTGGGGGGGACTAATGCCTGTGTTCTGGTGGTTGAGGCTCGATCTTGTCTTTCTGGTGGACAGGTCCACGTCTGGTGGTGTGTTTTGGGGTGCCTGTGGCCTTATTATGTTTTTAGGTAGCCTCTCTGCTAATGGGTGGGGTTGTGTTCCTGCCTTGCTAGTTGCTTGGCATAGGGTGACCAGCACTCTAGCTTGCTGGTCGTTGACTGAAGCTGGGTGCTGGTGTTGAGATGGAGATCCCTGGGAGATTTACGCTGCTTGATATTATGTGGAGCTGGGAGGTCTCTTGTGGACCCGTGTCCTGAGGTTGGCTCTCCCACTTCAGAGGCACAGCACTGACTCCTGGCTGCAGCACCAAGAGCCTTTCATCCACCCGGCTCAGAATAACAGTGAGAAAAAGTAGAAAGAAAGAATTAGTAGAAGAAAGAAAGAGAGAGGGAAAGAAAGGAAGAAGGGAAGAAAGGAAGGAAGGAAGGAAGAAAGAAAGAAAGGAGGGAGGGAGGGAGGAAGGATGGAAAGAAAGAAGGAAAGAAAGGAGGGAGGGAGGGAGGAATGAAAGCAAAAGGAAGAGTGAATGGAAGAAGGGAGGGAGGGAGGGAGGAAGGAAAGAAAGAAAGAAAGACAGGAGGGAGGGAGGGAGGAAGGAAAGAAAAAGAAAGAAGGAAAGGAGGAGCAGAGGGAGGGAGGGAGGAAGGGAAGGTAGGAAAAAAAGAAAGAGCAGGTAAAGTAAAATAGAATAAAGTATGAAATATAGTAGCGTTATTAAAATTAAAAAGTAATTATTGAAAAAAAAACACGGACCGATAGAACCCTGGGACATATGGTGGAAGCAAAGCTATACAGAGAGAATCTTACACAGAAGATTACACATACACATTCACAAAAAGAGAGCAGGGGGAAAAATCAAAAATCTTGCTCTCCAAGTCCACCTCCTCGATTTGGGATAATTCGTTGTAAAAAGAGGAAAAGGGCGAGAAGTCTGAAATCTTGCTAAGTCCACCTCCTTAATTTGGGATAATTCGTTGTAAAAAGGGGGGAAAGTCTTAAATCTTGTCCTCAAAGTCCACTTCCTCAATTTGGGATGATTCGCTGTCCATTCATACACTCCACAGACGCAGGGCACATCAAATGGACCGTGGAGCTTTAATCCACTGCCTCCGAGGCTGCCCAGAGAGATTTCCCTGTCTCTGCTCTCACAACTCCCGGGTCTCAGCCTTGGACCTGGCCCCGCCTCTGCGCGTAGGTCGCCGGAGGGCGTCCGTTCTTCGCTCAGACAGGACGGGTTTAAAGGAGCCGCTGATTCGGGGGCTCTGGCTCACTCAGGCAGAGGGGAGGGAGGGGAATGCCCTCTCCTCGCGCACCAGGCAACAAAAGGGAAAAAAGTCTCTTGCCTCTCCGGTAGCTCCAGACCCTTTCCCCGGACTCCCTCCGGGCTAGCACTAACCCCTTCAGGCTCTCTTCCTGCCGCCAGCCCCAGTCCTCTCCCTGCGCTCCGACTGAAAGCCGATACCCGAGCCTCAGCTCCCAGCCCCGCCCGCCCCGGCGGCGAGCAGACAAGCCTCTCGGGCTGGTGTGTGCCTGAGGGCCCGATCCTCTGTGCCAAAATCTCTCCGCTTTGCCCTCCGCACCCCTGTTGCTGTGCTCTCCTCCACTACTCCGAAGCTTTCCCCCTCCGCCACCTGCAGTCTCCGCCCGCGAAGGGGCTTGTAGTGTGTAGAAACCTTCCCTCCTTCACGGCTCCCTCCCACTGGTGCAGGTCCCGTCCATATCCTATTGTCTCTGTTTATTCTTTTTTTCTTTTGACCTACCCAGGTATGTGGGGAGTTTCTTGCCTTTTGGGGGGTCTGAGGTCTTCTGTCAGCGTTCAGTAGGTGTTCTGTTGGAGTTGTTCCACGTGTAGATGAATTTCTGATGTATCTGTGGGGAGGAAGGTGATCTCCGCGTCTTACTCTTCCGCCATCTTCCTCCGGCTCCCAAATCTAAGTTTTGAATCAGAGAAGAGAGGCCTAAAATTTAGAGCAACCCATGCCTAGCCCTTTAAACTTATTTTTTGAGATATATTCTGCAATATGGATTAACACAATTTATAATTCTGGATATTTCTATATGCTTCCCAGGGTGTATACTCTATCATCAACTCTGAAGGCTTATCCACATTATTTGATTTAATAGAATGTTTTTACATTAGTGGCCTAAAAAGTAAGCCATCCACAGGAGTCATGACAACAACCTTTTTGTATACAAAGAAGTTTTAGCAATAATGGAATATGTATTGTTCTCAAAATCAGAAACCACTAATTTGTGGGAAAGGAGAGGATAGGTCTTTGCTCTTGATTGAAATAGTTTAAGAGTTTGCAGTGTTCTACTGTCCCAATAATGCCTAAAGCTGGGAAACATTAATAATTTATGTAAAGTATGACAGTATGAAAGTATGTTTGAATTATCAACTTACATATTTACAATTTGACTAAGGATGGAATTTATGTTTAGAGTTGTGATTACAAAATTATTGTTGGGCTTCCCTGCTGGCGCAGTGGTTGAGAATCTGCCTGCTAATGCAGGGGACAGAGGTTCGAGTCCTGGTCTGGGAAGATCCCACATGCCACGGAGCAACTAGGCCCGTGAGCCACAACTACTGAGCCTGCGCGTCTGGAGCCTGTGCTCCGCAACAAGAGAGGCCACGACAGTGAGAGGCCCGCGCACTGCAATGAAGAGTGGCCCCCACTTGCCACAACTAGAGAAAGCCCTTGCACAGAAACGAAGACCCAACACAGCCAAAAATAAAAATAAATAAATTAAAAGAAGGCTCAATATTTGGAAAAAAAATATTGTTTTGCCACTTTTTAAAAAGCTATTAAAGAGTTGGAGAACTAGCTTATATGTTCAATCTTGGGACACACTGTAGATGACAATTTCTAGTTTGGCTTCTGATACTATGAAGTGGGACAAAGTGCCTCAAGATTACACATTGAAATAGTAATAAATACTGCTTTTAGACCTTACTAAAAATGGCTCAATTAACTGTACTCATGTACATTTATTTCATTTATATTTCATAGAAACAGAATTCTAAATATAATTTAGAAGTGGGAATCTATGAAGTAAAATACTGCTTATTTGCTCAAGGTCACACAACGATTTGGTTTCTAAGCCAGAGACAGAAACTCAATTTCCTAACATATACCCCAAGCTGCTACATGGATAACTCTAGAAATTCCATCTGTGAAATTTCAATCAAGACAGATATTTAAGCCCTTTGAAAAATTTGCTTACCCTGTAATTCCACGTTTCAGACTGATTATTATACAGTAAGCCACAGTTGGGTTTTTTTTTTTGGATAGTACATGCTGGCACAGCATTTTGCACCACTTTGGAGTAACCATGACACACACACATTTGAATAAATTAATGTCTAGTCTCAAATGACTCTTCTCGGTTGACCAGTATAATCTCCTCTCTAGAATATAAAATGATTTCTTAGCTAGTTTTTCTTTCCTTTTAAAATGACACTCATATCTATAGGTGTCCATCTAACATTCCACGTCTGAGATTTTGGAGTCAGTGGAAAAGGAAGAAATGATGAGAAAACCATTTAGAACCATGTTAAATGTTTACATGAAAATTAATCACAAGTCTACTCCTTACAAGTTGTGTGAAATTACAAAATAGCTACTGCCTCTGTGTCCCAGTTTACCTTTTTGTAAAATGAACATGATAATATAGGTTCATAATTTATTTTCCAAAACCCTTGGGTCCAAGGGTGTTTCAAATTCAGAATGTTTTGGATTTTAGATAGGTAATTCAGTGCAAACACTATATATTTACATAACAGTCACAGTAGGGTTTCAAGCAGTATATTAAAATATTAAAATTGCTGCAGCAAAATGAATAAATATTCAAACTAAGAGATAATTCAAGAATAAAAATAGCCTCATATCAATTCAGGTCAGATTTCTGCCTGTGTGAAAAAAAAACAAAACCAAACAAAGTTTTCAGAGACTTTTGCCTTTCAAAATTATAGCTGAAAGATCGTAGATCTGATATAATATGTAAATCATAGAGTAATTTAAGTGGATAAATAAGTTATTTCATGCAAAGCACTTATACTGGTAACTGACACATAGTAGTTACCTAATTATTATTTTAATATTGTGTATCTTATTTTTTCTTTGAGATGTTACACATCGATTAAATCAACTTGTTTGCAATAAAATATAGTCAGTTGCCCAAAATTATACTAAGATCTTTATATACACTATTTCGTTTACTCCCCTTATCAGTCCTCTGATAAACATTATTATTGTTGCCATTTTCCATTGAGGAAATTATCATTCTTTGTAATATACTCCCTTAATCAAATTTAATAAATTGATGTGCAAGCCATGCTTCATACATTTCATACAGAGAATAGTATTCACCTCAAATAAATTCCTCAAAATTTGTTCTTTGTGAAAAAAGTTTTCAAAATTGCACTTCAGTTGATTCAAGCATCTTGTTTCCAAATAGGAATTTATTTGATGAAAGTTTCTTTTAAGCCAGTGACTCATTTTAAAATTATAAAAATGAAGAAAAGATATTCAAAGTTATCAAACTCGCATATAACATGTTTCTAAAAAAATTATAGTTAAGAAATATCTATACTTGTCTTTTCTTATTTTCCAGTATCAGATGTATACACAAAAGTGTTCTCTTAGCTATCTGGTGGCCAACAAATTTTTGTATAGTATGAATTATGCTAAAGAATAAGCCAAGTAGCAGTACGTTTTAAAAATGTATAAGTAAATGAATATTATAGATTTTCCCTAAATATTAGATGAAAATGCAGATTTTTTATAAAGGAAAATTATGTAAAATTATGAACTACTAATGCATTGGTATACATCTTCCCTGTATAGTGTCTTATATTCCACATACTATATTACAAACATATTTTTATATCATTAAATAGTCTGATAAATCCTTATAGTAATTATTTATAGGTAAATAATATTTAATAATGTTGAGCCATAATCTTCTAATTAATTGCAAATTATTGACTTTTAGATTATGACTATCCTAAAATGAAAAACAATGTAATGAAATTTGTGTATTAAAACCTTTAAACACTTTTTGAATAAAATTTTCTTTAGATTTCTGTCTTACATAAAATATCTATACAAAAATTCATAACACATTTTATGTTAAACTAAGCCATAATGTGTACCAGGTGGATGTTACAAAGTATTCCTTTTTGTGCTTTAAAAAAACCTCTTTTGGATCACACAAATATTCAATTTTAGTGGAAATAAAATATAGAAAAAGAGTACTGTATATCTTTCAGATCTGAAAGAGAGTGAAAAAAATATGATTATTTTTTCCAACTCCTTCTTACATAGGCTTATTGAAAGATGAAAGCTCCTAATTATATTGTTTTATCATAAAGCTATGATAATTACCACCATTTTTTTTTAAAGACGATGTTGGGTGTAGGAGTTCATTAATTAATTAATTTATTTTTGCTGTGTTGCGTCTTCATTTCTGTGTGAGGGCTTTCTCTAGTTGTGGCAAGTGGGGGCCACTCTTCATCGCAGTGCGTGGGCCTCCCACTATGGCGGCCTCTCTTGTTGCGGAGCACAGGCTCCAGATGCGCAGGCTCAGTAGTTGTGGCTCACAGGCCTAGTGGCTCCGCGGCATGTGGGATCCTCCCAGACCAGGGCTCGAACCCGTGTCCCCTGCATCGGCAGGCAGATTCTCAACCACTGCACCACCAGGGAAGCTCCTAATTACCACCATTTTTAAAGAAAGGATATTTTGTTTTAATTAATTTGAAATGGTAGTTTGTATAAATGGGAGATAGAAAAAAAAATCACTTCATGCACTTGGCTCCAAAAAACATGAAGCTCCAACATCTGGATTCAGATGACATGATACTATACATAGAAAAATCCTAAAGATGCCACCAGAAAACAATTAGATCTCATCAATGAATTTGGTAAAGTTGCAGGATACAAAATTAATACACAGAAATCTGTTGCATTTCTATACACTAACAATGAAATATCAGAAAGGGAAATTAAGGAAACAATCCCATTTACCAGTGCATCAAAAAGAATAAAATACCTAGGAATTTATTCCTAGGAGGCAAAACACCTGTACTCCAAAAACTTTAAGACACTGATGAAATAAATTAAAGATGACAGACAAACAAACAGATGGAAAGATATACCATGTTCTTGGATTGTAAGAGTCAATATTGTTAAAATGACCATACTACCCAAGGCAATTTGCAGATTCAATGCAACCCCTATCAAATTACCAATTGCATTTTTCACAGAACTAGAACAAATAATTTCACAATTTGTATGGAAACACAAAAGGTCTGGAATAGCCAAAATAATCTTGAGAAAGAAGAACAGAGCTGGAGGAATCAGACTCCCTGACTTCAGACTATACTACAAAGCTACAGTAATCAAAACAGTATGGTACTGGCCCAAAAACAGACATATAGATCAGTGGAACAGGACAGAAAGCCCAGAAATAAATCCACACACTCATAGTAAATTAATCCATGACAAAGGAGGCAAGAATATACAATTGATAAAGGAAAGTCTCTTCAATAAATGGTACTGGGAAAACTGGACAGCTACATGTAAAAGAATGAAGTTAGAAGATTCTCTAATATCACATACAAAAATAAACTCAAGATGTATTAAAAGACCTAAACATAGGACCAGATACTATAAAACTCCTAGAGGAAAACATAGGCAGAACATTCTTTGACATAAATTGCAGCAATATTGTTTTGGATCTATCTCCTAGAATAATGGAAATAAAAGCAAAAATAAACAAATAGGACCTAATTAAACTTAAAAGCTTTTGCTCAAGAAAGGAAACCATAAACAAAATAAGAAGATAACCTATGGAATGGGAGAAAATATTACAATCCAACCTATGGAATGGGAGAAAACAATGAGGCCAACAAGGGATTAATTTCTAAAATCCCAACAAGGGATTAATTTTGATATTAAGCTCATACAGCTTAATATCAAAAAAACAAACAATGCAATAAAAAATGGGCAGAAGACCTAAATAGACATTTTTCCATAGAAGACATATAGATGGCCAACAGGCACATGAAAAGATGATCAACATTGCTAATAATTAGAGAAATGTAAATCAAAACTGCACTGAGGTATCACTTTACACCAGTCAGAACGGCCATCATCAAAATGTCTACAAATAATAAATGCTGGAGAGGATGTGGGGAACAGGGAACCCTCTTACCCTGCTGGTGGGAGTGTAAATTGGTGCAGCCACTATGGAGAACAGTATGGAGGTTCCTTAAGAAACTAAAAACAGAGTTACCATATGATCCAGCAATCCAACTGCAGGGCATATATCTGGAGAAAACTATTTGAAAAGATACATGCAACCCAATGTTCATAGTAGCACTATTTACAATAGCCAAGACATGGATGCAACCTAAGTGTCCATCAACAGATGAATGGATAGAGAAGATGTGGTATATATATACAATGGAATACTACTCAGCCATAAAAAAGAATGAAATAACACCATTTGCAGCAACACAGATGCACTTAGAGATTATCATACTAAGTGAAGTAAGTCAGACAGAGAAAGATAAATATCATATGATATCACTTACATGTGGAATCTAAAAAAATAATAATAATACAAATAAACATATTTACAAGACAGAAATAGACTCACAGACATTGAAAACAAACTTACGGTTACCAAAGGGGAAAGGTGGGGAGACATAAATCAGGCTTTGGGGATTAACAAATACACACTACTATACATAAAATAGATAAACAACAAGGACCTACTGTATAGCACAGGGAACTATATTCAGTATCATATAATAACCTATAATGGAAAAGAATCTGAAGAAGAATATATATATATATATATATATATATATTTATATCTGAATCACTTTGCTGTATACCTGAAACTAACACAACATTATAAATCAACTATACTACAGTAAAAAAAGAAAGAAGCAAAATAATTACCACATTCCTTTTCAATAATATCCTGATATATTACAGTATGTTTCTAGAAACTTTCAGTTCTCTAGAAGATTCAATCTTATACAGATATTCTAGAGAGGAAATATGCTTTCAGTAAATATGTTTTTTTGTTTGGTTTTGTTTAAAGCAATTAACATTAGGTCTCAAAATGACATTCTGGAATTATAAGTGCCTTAAATTTAAAAAACAAAAAGAATGGATATCCAAATTGGGGAACCCAAGAATGTGAGTTTGATGGGCAGAGGTTATAGGAAGAATGGGGACCTGGACCATGTATTTCTTAAGTCTGATTTTTTCCCTTCCTGTGCATATAAAGAACCATTAACAATGTAATGATTAATTTCAGAATAACAAAAAAGTCCAGCTATCATCCTGAGATTTAATGAGCCCTTTTCTGGAACACATGACATTTGTTCTTTCCTTCTAACAGATAAGTCCTCTTTGAACCAAAGCTAGACAATTGTAAAAGGCTCTCTGGCCTGAAGAATCCCTTATGGACTAAGTAAAAAACTTGAATTTAGCTTACATTTAATTTGTAAGTAATGTAACAATCCACACTTTATATTAACAAATGTTACTACAACACAGGTAGGCAAATAATTGTTATTTTTTTACCCTCACATTTTGTAGTTAACGTAGTTATATATTATATTATAGTTAATATAAATAAACAGGCAATACAGCATAGGTAGGGAGAGCTGTGGACATGTTTCACCCCGATACTTTATAGTTAATAAATGGTACTATATTTGAGATAGGGAGATCTTTAGACAGGTTGGTCTTCTTCATCTCATGTAATGCAATTGAACATTTCCCCAGTAATACTGATCAAAATAAAGAACAAAGTCTATATGTTCTCTGAATTGTGTTAAAGTTTATAATTCCCCAGTTATAATACAGATTGACCTTTAATATAATGCATTTTGTTTTCTAAGATGAGATGAGAACATAAAATTTGCATTATCTAAAGTCACAGCATGAGACTGCTTAAACTCTGCAGCTGGATGTTTATAGCTGCTTTTCTCCTAATTCTCTTTGTAGTGCTGTAATTGGATGTGCTACATATTAAAATTCACATCTTTTGTGCTGATGTTGTATTAATGCATTTTCTTAAGTTGAGTGTTCAACTGCGACAACACAAATAATATAAAAATATAAAGGGCTCTGCTATCCCCGTTTTCTTCCTTTTGCTGTGAATTAAAGAAAATGACCTCATTATGACAATGGATTCCTCCATGACCTACTACTTTCTTATTTCTTTAACGTCCTCTCCTGATGCTCCTGTATATGCAATTTATGTTGTACTAAAATTCTCATGATTCAGTAAGAATTGAACCGTGATGCCACACTAGGTAGGAACAATGTTGTAGGGAAGAGCAGTTATTTTAGATGTACTTAATTAATGGAAAGTGGGATGTAAAAGAAAAGGGATAATCTTGGATGACTTCCAAATTTGTATTTTGTGTGACATAGTGAAATGAAGTCTTAAGGGCAGGGTGGGAGGGTAAGAATTTGGAAATGACATCAATTCATATCCTGTGGTTTCTCTACACCTTGCCTGTACCTGTGTAAATAGTTTCCTTATGAACCTCTTCTCCAGTTTACGTCATCTGTTTCCTGCCAGGACCTTGACTGGTCTAATATCTGGTACCCAAATTGGTCTCAGGAAGCAGAACTTCAAATTTTGGAAATAGATTGCTCACATATTTGAGGAGTGCTGAGAATGGACATGGGTAATCCATGACATGCAGTGACATTATGATTACTCACATGATCACTTATTTTAGCATGTGATGAAGTATATGGGCAGGCAACAGTATTGGGAATTCAAGTGGATGTAAAACTCACTTGCTATAGCAAAAAACAGTGATTATAAAAGTTGTGGTGTCACCTGGCTCTTTCTGATGGCCCTAGAGAGTATATACATGGAAAATGAAAGTTGAAAACTAAAAATATCTGGCATGGATGATTAGAAAGTTTAAAAAGAAGTCTTGAAGGAGTTCCTCATTTCCTATGGCCAGAGGGTGAGAACCAAGTCCAAGGTCCAATTCTGAGGATTTCAGAATTCAAATAAATTCTCAAGTGCACCAGGTCTCTTACACTGATAGAAAAGTATTGGTGGCAGAAGGGCTGGAGTTTTAACCCATGAGAAAGGGTCATTGAGTAGCAAGGATGAAGCTGGGAACTTTGATGTTCTCCCCACTCCCACCATCAATTCACTCAAATATAAGACATAGAGGAAAAAAAAAAAACAACTCGTCTGTATAAAAGCCTTTCAATGACTGCACTTGCATCACAAACTAATTCCCCTCACAACACACCCATCATTGCTTCTGGACAAGGATTGCTCTATGAGGAGATGGCCCACACACCCAAAGGAGTTCAGGACCTCTCCAATCTTTATTGGCAAGAACTAAAGAATGTGTGTGGGAGTGGATTTTAAGGGATTAGACCAAGGAGGATAAAATATAAGGCATAATCAGGCTGAATCACTGTCATGGATGCATTCAGCCAGAATATGAAATTTAATATATTGGCCTAAGCATGTGAAAAGTTGTTAATAATCTGATGAATTGGCTCACTGAAGCCTGGACTCATCAATAACCCACATTTTACACGTGGAAATGCCTGACCTTTGCTGGTACACTCTAAAGGAAGAAGTCCAAAGGCTCAAAAAGACAGAAACGTTGGAATGAATCCACTCAGCCCCTTCCAACCATATCCCAAAGATGGATACTTGAGAATACTTCCTTCATCAAAGCTCTAAGAAATGTATTTATTACTGAGGAGGCTGCCAGCCTGGTAGGTGTGGAATTTTAGCTGGCTGCTAACCACAGCCATTATGAAAAATTAAATTAATTATCCCAAAAGGCTATTAAAATAATTCTTCTTTCCCCAACTATATATATATGTGAAGCAGGAACTCCTTCATATACTTCAACCAAAACAACATATTGCAACAAATTGGATACAGAAACATATATGGGATCCCAACCGTCTTTTTTTAAGTCTGAAAAAAATAAAGAGATTTGCAAAAATATGGAGTAATGCCACTTTTCTTATTATATTTTTTATTTTAGAAAATAGTTATTTTTCACAAACTGCATTACTTATGTTAGCATGTAAGCCTCTCTACTGTCTGATTTATTAATTTTAAATAAATAAATATTTTGAAATTGTGTGATTTTAACTTATAATACAGTGAATGGTGAGATATACGTGTAGTGTCTATGTATAGTAAAAGACTTCTTTCCTTAATATATCTTAAGAGTTTAAAAAGAAGGGGTTCAGAGATAAAAAAAAGTTTAAGAACCAGTGCTTTAGACCATTTTTCTGCCAGATAGTCAAACAGCTCCCTCTCTCGTCTTTCCTTAGGTCTTTATTAAAGATCACCTACAATGACTATCAGAAGTAAAATTGCAATTCTTTTTCTCCGAATATATATCTCCTCCTATCTCCCTCCTTTCCCTTATTTTTAAAAACTTATCATTAACTTACATGTATCTTATTTATTTTATTTACTGTGTGTCTCTCCAGGTGAATATTATAAGTTTCCTCAAGGCAGGGAAATGGTATGCCATATTTACCACTGTATCTATAATGTCTAGAAGAGAGCCTCGTATGTGGTAAATGTTTAATAAATATTTTAAAAATATATATTATCTTTTGAATAAGTATTTTGTTGAATGAATAAGTGAATTTCAGTTATCAATTCTATGGATAGACTTCTCTGACTTCCCTAATTAGCTAGAGCAAGAGTTCCAGTTTTGTGCCATGGACATGTCAGAGTATATTTTTCTAAAGTTTAAGAATATTATCATAAAATATCAAATGAACACTTGTCAAAATGTATTCAATTCATTAATGAGGTAACTAGCAGGAAGGTTAAGTTTGTTCAAAGGAACAGATGTTGGGTTGTCATTGGAAAAACAATACCAAATAAGCTTTCTGGTTAGATGCAAAACTGGTTAATATCCTACAGAGCAATAAAACCATAATTTGGAGGATTATATTTTCTACTGAAAGAAAATAAACAGACAAACATACACAAGTTAACATGTAAAATCATACGGTCTGGGTCTTTAATTGATAGGTGATAATGACAAACAAGCAATAGAATTATTGATTCCTCTGGGTAATAAAATATTCTTTGGATTTCTCTGTTAAACAATATTCCAATATGACATCGAAAGGATATATTGCTCTCCCATCATCTTATTTCCAAATTTTAGACAGTTTTTCTCAAGCATTGTCCTTGTATGATCATAAGTAATCTCCAAAGACTATGCCTAACCACAAAAATGGTTGGTGTCATTGTGTTTTGACCTGATTATTTACATAGGCTTACTGTACTGAGAAGTGTTAATTAATAAAGGCTCATAGAAAATACAGGGTTGAGCAAATTTAGGCTAGAAAATTAACTTTTATCTAGAAATTTCATAAGGAATATAGGATTGGACTTTTAAAATCTTTATTTGCTCTTTTGTTCTGAATCTAGAAAACCAAGCACAAAAGTCTCTTTGTATAAGATTTCTTGCAGTCCCTATGAATTTGGGTGAACTCTCTTTCTGAAATCACCCAAATAGTCTAAGAGCCCTGGCCTACCAGTAAGTGACTTTTCTTATCAGTTTGGGACTGGGATCTTGTAATTCATATAATAGATGCCAGTTCAGTTTGGTGTGAGTGTGTTGTGGACATTGGTTCCATATGTGAAGTGAAACACTTATTCCTTAATGGTGAGCTTCTGCGACATATTATCAAGTATAATACTCTATTATGACCTTGGTTGCACTGTCAATTTGTCAAATGTGTCCGGGTAAAATGAAAGATGGATTTTTATTGAACCTATGAAATAAATGAATTGTCATGAATAGTAAGACTCAATGAAAGCATCTATTTCTAAATTCTAGAGGTCAGTGAGACTAATATATCATTTTCTAAAGGTTTCATTTCAATTTACAAGAGCATAGTCTACTAAATTGAGGGCTAGAAATGGATTAATAAGGAAAGACATCCTCATAAACCCATCAGAAAATAGATATTTAGAAATAATAATAACAGTATGCCCAAAGAAATAACCACAAGTAAATATGCCTCATTAGTGTATTTGATTCTATGTAATTAATTCCTGTTCTTCTGGATCTGTTTCCTTGAAATCTTCTGCTTCTGAATGAGAATGATTCCTGAAAATCATAATCCAGTCTTCCAGGCTGCCTAAAAATTGTCTGAGCAATTTTCACTTAAACTCCAAAGGCTGTAACCATGAGTTTGTCCCTAAAAAGATTACCTGGTATAGTCCCTTTCAATGAGTCTCTGAGACTGCCTCAATTTTTTGTATGTAGTGTATAGCAGAGCCCTCAAGGAAATATGAAAGGAAATAAGAAATTATCATTTGATGATAAGACTGATGAATGGAAGTAGTTAATTATTAGAACAACCAAAAATATCAGAATGAGGAGAGATTATCAAATAGACCATAAAACCAGATTCCCACTTATTGATGCTGCAAATTGAGTAAGAATAGACATAAAGATGAATGGAATAGCATGGAGCCCAGAAACAGACCTATGTAGAAATGATCAGGTTTCGCTTTTTTTTTTTTTTTTTTTTTTTTGCACAAGTGACAAGATAATTCAATGGGGAAAGGATTATCTTTTCAATAAATGGTGCTGGACCAATGGGATAACCATATGCACACACAAACACACACATACACTCACAAAGAAAAGAAAAAGAAAAAGAAAGAAAAATCCTTGACCTATATAAAACTTGAAATGGCTCATAGGTCTAAATGTAAAAGCTAAAACTATAAAACTTCTAGAGGAAAACACAGGAGAATCTTTGTGACCCTGGCTTAGGCAAATGTTACTTGGACATGACAACAAAAGCATGATCCAAAAAAGAAAGGATTGATAAATTCAACTTCATCAAATTAAAAATTTTGTTCTTTGGGAGACCTCATTAAGAAAATGAAAACACAAGCCACAGAAAGTATTTGCAGGTCATATATCTGATAAAGGACTTGCGTCCAGAACACATAAAGAACGTCCACAACTTAATAATAACAAACAACCCAATTAAAAAGGGGGCAAGGATTTGAATAAAGACATCACGAGAGTAGACATAAGGATGGCAATACGTACATGAAAAGATGCCCAGTTTAATTAGTCACTAGGAAAATTCAAATTAAAATCACGCCTATTAAAATGGCTAAAATCCAAAAGGGAAAATGCCAAGGGTTGATGATGATGTGGAGAAACTAGAACTCTCTGCCAAAAACCATGAAAGGCCTGAGATTTTACCCTACATGAAAGCTAACAAAGTAGCCTTCCACATTTTGTGGATGCTGGCAGAAGACACAAGACCCCTGACTCTGAGATAAAGGACAGTTTATCACTTAAAACAATAGCAGTAGCCAGAGTATTATTTTCCTGCATCAGGTCCCTGAGCCCTAATTCCCACAGGGTGATGGCAGTAAGGGCCAGGTGGATGCTGTGAGTGCAGCGGATATTTATCACAGCTGAAGAGCCCTAAGCTTAGAGAATCTAAATCTTCTGAAACTGAATCTTCAAATCTGCTGATCTTTGCCTCAGAGGAAGACATTATCTTATTATACTAGGTAGTAAGCAAACATGCTCCAGGCTTTTTCAAGGCTGTTCACTATAAGAAGATACTTAAAAAGAGATAGCCTGAGACAAAAGATCAGTCAATTGCTCTGCTCACAAAATGTGCAGAAACATGAAAGATACATGAAAATTGTCTCAGTATCCTCAAACATTACCGGTGAGAATGTAAAATGGTACAGACATTTTGGAAAGATTTGGCAGTTTTTTAAAAAGTTAAACATACACTTACCATACAATTTGGGGAGTCTATTCCAAGGTATCTACTTAAAAAGCAGAGAAAAAATATACAATATATCCATACAGAGACTTGGATATGAAAGTTTATAGAAGAATCATTATTCACGATAGCCCCCAAATTATACCTCAGTAAAACTGTTTTTAAAAATTTATGGAAAGAAAAAAAAATACAGCAGTGTGTCTAAAGTTCCTGGTTTCAAATTCTCTTCTATCTCTTCTATCTGGCAACAACCATCTTCTTACCTCCTTCAGGCAGTCTGGCCGAGGCATGCAGTGGATTCTAGTTAACTGTTTCAGCACCAGGTTTAAGGCGCTTAACCCTGTTAATGGTTCTCAAACCCCCTGTGCTTCAGAATCATCTGGAGAGCTTTTAAAATGTACTAGCAGAGGAGAAACAATCCTCAATTCTAAAATTTTGATTCAACCAGCATGAGCACACTATTCTTTTGTTTGTTTGCCCCCCAGTTGACTCTAATGTGCAGCCAAAGATGAGAAAAAAATACTACACTACTTTTCTAGAAAAATTGTGAAGCTATTTTGGGAGTCAGTATTGCTGGCACCTGTGATCACAGCCAGCCCCCCCCCCCCACAGTGAAACTCATGGTAAGCAACTGAGGAGAAGGTTTTCCCTACCTAATCCGTAAAACTGTAGTTCTCAGCACGGGATTGGGGTTCAATACCCCTTGGGGAGTTTTCTCAAATATGTGTGCTTGGCGTGTCATTGTTCCCCTACTCCACACTGGAAATTCCCCTGGCATTTTTCACTTCTCTCCACCCGTATTTCATGGACACACACTGCCGGGTGGATAGAATTTCTTTTACTTTTTTGAGGGGCGGGGAGGAGGGAAGTGGAGAAAAACAAAGAGGAATTAAGACAGAGCCTATAACTTAAATATGTACAGAATGTACTTTATGTCCTGAAAGATAAATACTTCGTATTAATTCTTTCTTTTCAATTTTATCTTCTTTGTTAAAATTTCAAATTATGAACGTATTGGTAATCATTTTAACTAATTAAAAATTCAAAGATATGTAAATGAAGTTAAAATTCGCTCCCACCCTCCTTATTCCTACCACTTGGTAGCTACTCTAAAGGGCCTAGTTCTTTTTCTTCCTCCATGTCACACAAACATAAAAAATCGTATCTAAAAAGCCTATTGCTGTTATGGCTTTTCTTAAATTCATCTTAATGATTCCTTATGATCAATACATATCTCTTTCTGATCAATATATATGCGTATAATTACATCTTCCTTTAAATAATTGCATAAGAGAACGACTGTACCAAAGTTTTTTGATGGATATTTGAATGCTCCCTAGTTTTTGCCATTACAAATATATCACCTTAAATGTCACTAAATACATGGCCTTACATGTTTGTACTGTGGCACTTTTATTTTTATTGGATAGACTCCCCCAAGAAGGATTACTTCATCAAAAGTTGTGCCTGTGTGTGTTTGATTTATAGATATTGCCAAATATTTTTTAAAAGATTGCAGCAGCTTGCACTGTATGTTACTGTATTTTAAAATTTTGCTAATTAGCACAAGGCTGAAGATAATTATATTATTAATGACTTGTAACCCTCACGGTGCATTTCATTTTCATTTTTTGTATGTTTCAGGTGTACAGCATTATGGTTCAACAACTGTATACAGAGTGATCACCACCACAAGTCTAGTTACCATCCATCACCATACATTAACACCCTTCACTCATTTCACCTACCCACCAACCCTCTTCCTCTCTGGCAGCCATTAGTCTTTTCTCGGTATCTATGAGTTTGTTTTTGTTTTATTTTGTTTGTTCCTCTTTTTTTTTTTAGATTCCACATATGAGTGAAATCATATGGTATTTGTCTTTCTCTGTCTGACATTTTTCATTTAGCAAAACAATCTCAGGTTCCATCCATGTTTTTGCAAATGGCAGAATTTCATTCTTTCTTTGGCTGAGTAATATTTCATTGTGTATATATACCACATCTTTATCCTTTTATCCATCAATGAAGACTTAAGTTGTTTTCTTATATTGGCTATTGTAAATAACGCTGCAATGAATATAGGGGTGCATATATCTTTTCGAATTAGCATTTTCTTGTTCTTCAGATAAATGCCCAGAAGTGGAATAGCTGGGTCGTATAACAGTTCTATTCTTAATTTTTTGAGGTATCTCCATACTATTTTCCACTGTGGCAACACCGATTTACATTCCTACCAGCAATGTATGCGGGTTCCCTTTTTTCCACATCCTCTCCAACATTTGTTATTCCTCATCTTTTCGATAATAGGAATTCTAACAGCTGTGAGGTTGCATTTCACTTCACTTTTCTCGACTACCTGGGAGGATGAGCAACTTTTTGTATGCTTATTGACTATTTGGATTTCTTCTTTTATGAATTTCCTTAGAGTTAAGACTTTGGTTTTTTTTTCTATTAGGTTCCTTGTATTTTTCTTACCAACTTATAACCCCTTTTTGTGTCTTAGGGAATGTATATCTTTACCTATCATATCTGTTGCCATATTTGCCCCAAATCACTTGCCTTCGACTTTGTTTATGGCGTTTTCCTCTATGACAATGTATGTGTAGTTAAATATGACTACTTTTCCCTAATAACTTCTGAATCTCCTGTCTTGTTGAGGAAGACTTTTCCCATCGAGAGCTATGAAATTTTCCAAAATGTTATTCTAGTATTTATATGGGTTTAGAGTTTATATATATATATAATATATTTATTTATTTATTTATTTATTTTATTTATTTTTTTTTTTTTTGCGGTACGCGGGCCTCTCACTGCTGTGGCCTCTCCCATTGTGGAGCACAGGCTCCGGGCACGCAGGCTCAGCGGCCATGGCTCACGGGCCTAGCCGCTCCGCGGCATGTGAGATCTTCCTGGACCGGGGCACGAACCCATGTCCCCTGTATCAGCAGGCAGACTCTCAACCACTGCGCCACCAGGGAAGCCCTAGAGTTTATATTTAAAGTTTTAAAATTTCATCTGGAACTTGCCTTTGTACAGAGGTAAAGGTTTAATCTTTGCTTTCTTCCAGAAATCTGACTAAGTATGTCACCATTCATTGTTATCAAAGTCCTCATTCCCCACTTGATTAAATTGTCATGTCTGTCGTTTATTAAATTCCTAATACACTCTTTTGGATGCTCTACGCTACACTTTTTGTCTTTTCTTGTGCCTGCCTCAAACTGTTTTGACTACTGTGATCTTATGTTAATATTCTTTCAACACTCACTTCTTGTGATACTAAACTGTAATTTTTTAGCCTGAAATAGAATAAATATGCTTATTTTTACTTGAATTATTATTATAGTTGAAGTCTTTATGCAACATTTAAAGTGTTTCTGTTTTTTCTATTCTAGATTACTATACAAATATATGAATGTCTTTTTAAAGTTAAACTATTTCTTCAAGCCAGCAGAGGGTGTACAAGGTACTGTTTTACTAGTGAGGAATAAAAAATCATTTAAACGTGTTCTTTTACTGATTTAGGGAATAAATTTAAGAATTCAAAATATTTATTCCATCAAATATCTTTATTATTAGAAGTTTATGCCTATATAATCAAAACTTGCCTAGATATTTGTTGGCCCACCGTAAGTCACATAATTTTATTATTATTATTATTATTATTATTATTATTATTTTGGCCACACCACGCAGCTTGTGGGGTCTTGATTCCCCAACCAGGGGTCGAACCCAGGCCCTCGGCAGTGAAAGCACAAAGTCCTAACCACTGGACCACCAGGGAATTCCCACTTTTAAATTATTATTTTTATTATTATTTTTCGGCTGACATCACATAGTTTAGAGAAGAACCTAAATTTTCTTTTGAACAAGGATAATTTTTGGCATAAATTTATACATACAATGCAGATAATACAAAACTGAAATAATGTACGGAGTAGAGTAAATGTAATTCCAACTTATTTTTGAAAATCAAACTCATGAAAAATTCAGAGAAAGTGACTGTAGAATAGTTAATAACCTTATTATTTTGTCACTTATTTTTGATCACATGAGCACTCATCTAAAATGCTAGAACGTACAGGTAAACACAGGAAAGTCTTGAATGAATAACGTTTCTAAACATTTTTGATGTGCTTCTTTCCTTAAAGTGTAAGAAATTGGAAAACACTGCAAATGTGTAAGATAAAAGGGGGTTGATAATTTAGTAGGAACTTATAAAGGGGCTAGTTTATGTTGGATGTTTTGAAAAAGCTGTGTTATTCCAATGAAAGATTTTGTCTGCAGGCTGCTGCTCTTTGATATTTGTAAATATCAGGATGATGGAGACTGCTGTGAAGTAGAAAATGCTTCACTGAATCTCTCAGTAGCAGTAATCCAATCAAGCAAAGGTTACAAAAGCCCTATGGGCCACTTGTTATGTGATAGCAGAGGTAGACCTGATTTTGTTGTATCAAATATTTTTTAAGCCAGGAAGCTTAGTGTTAAATTTGAAGCTCTATCAGGGTAACTCTATTACTCTGAGTTTGATATATCCATTTCATTTTTGCTCCACATTTTTTTCCTGTTTGTTGTCAGTATATATTGTGTGCTGTGTAAATGATGTAATGTCTAATTAAGAATGATGAGGCAAAACTGTTTAAACATATGTTGTGTATTTGTGTATAGACATATAGCTACTGACACACATACCCTCAGTAAATAACCCTAATTTTACTTACATTTGTGAATTAAAAATGTCCAGGAGGAAATATACCAAAAATATAAGGAGAATTTAGCGCTGGAATTCTGATTGTCAAGAATACAAGTGGTTTATTTTTCTCTTCATAATTTTCAGTTTTCCAAAATTTCTACAAATAAAATAGATATTAATTTTTATATTTACAATTCTATTATTATCAGAAAAATAAATAAAAATTAAATAGAAGCACTCCTAAGAATTCATTAAAGTAAATCAATGGTGTTGCTACTAATTCCTGTCCTGTAGAAGAATTATTGGTAGTGGATAAATAAAATACCCTGGGCAGATAAACTCAACCTGGTAGATAAAAGTTTGCTTTGGTCACAGTTGCCTATGAATATGGGTTTCAAAACAAACATAAAGGCTTAACTTAGAATTTCATTATGTTTTAGAATCATCACTGCCTTAACGTTCAAACGTCTATTTAAGTTCTCCTAATAAGGAGAAATGCATGTTTGTTTATGGCTTTTTGTAAATATATATGCAGTGATCTATGGCTTTAAAAAAATTCTGTGTTTCTGTGACAGTGTTTGTTAATCCAGCCAACGGAATTATTTACAGAAAAATGGAGCATGTAATAGTTCTTTATGTACAAGTAAGAACTGTTTCCCCCCAAAACCTTAGTTACCTGAATTGTTCTAAGACTATTTGTAAAATCTGAAACTCACTGATTAAAGAGAAGTGAGAATTCTACCTTTTGTGTGAATTCTTCAACATACTCATAAAAAAAAAAGAAACCGTCCTTATAAAGGATTTACTAGGAGAGTAAGAAAAATTAAGTTTCAAGATGGCACAGTGATTAACCACCAATTTTATATCTAACACCATTAGGTTTATTCTCATGAAATTTTTATGTCAATCTGCTCAGGATGATGTGGAATCATTTGTCCCTGGAGGTTTTCTAAAAAAGATGAGAGAACCATTCTGTTGGAAAGTTGAGAAATTCACCTATCTGAGAACAAGGGAGTGGGGCTTATGTCCTGTAGACTCCCTTTAGTCAGTCTAAACTGACATGATTTCAGCATATTGCACATTTTATGATTCATCAAAGGCATATTAATTAAATAGGAAAGTCTCATCATCTTTTCTTGACTCTTCTTGCTTTGTTGTTTTTAAAATTTGACACTATTATGCTCACTTTTTGGATTCTGCCACTTTCCCTTATCATTAGTTAATCAATTAAATAGGTATTCATGGAGTGCTCCAACAGTGCCAAGCTCTGTAAAGCCATGAGTTTGAATTTGGGAGATTATCCTTGCTGTTTGGGCACAGGTGCTCACGCCGGGGGCTTGCGTTTGGGCTGCCTGAGAACCAGCATCCTCTATGCACCAGGCTCACAGCACATGCATGGCCATGTCCCCTGAGCACAATAGGCTCCACACAAGGGTCTGGCCTGTGTCAGGATTGCATGGGAGCCTTGGAGGGAATTGTTGAGAACAAAATCGTTATACAGATTCCTGGGGTCTTGTCCTCATTTACTTGTACGTTGATTGACTGGCATTGGTTTGTGACCTTGGAAGCTTCCCAGGTGAAATCTGAATGCTCCCTGCCCCAACACACACAAAAGGAGGCAGCTTTTTTTCTCTTTTTTTTAAATTTACTTTTTATTTAGGTAACATTGGTTTATAACATTATGTATTATATATGTGTACAATATTGTATTTCTACTTCGGTATACACCACACAGTGCTCATCACCAAAAGTTTCGTTTCCACCTGTCACCACACAGTTGAACCCCTTACTTATTTTGCCTTCCATCCCCTTCCCCTCTGATAACCACTACTCCGCTTTCTGTATCTATGTGTTTGTTTTTGTTTGGTTTGTTCATTTATTTTGTTTGCTTGTTTTTCATATTCTACATGTGAATGAAGTCATATGGCATTTGTCTTTCTCCATCTGAGTTATTTCACTTAGTATAATACCCTTCAGATCTGTCCATATTGTTGCAACTGGCAAGATTTCATCTTTCTTTATGGCTGACTAGTATTCCGTTGTACATGTATATATGACGTATATATATACCACATCTTTATCCATTCATCCATTTATGAGCACTTAGGTTGGTAGGTGGCATTTTTTTTTAATAAAGCTGTGGCTATCCTGAGAGAGATCTGTATTTTCTTTTTCTTTTTTAAATATTTATTTATTTGGTGGCACCGGGTCTTAGTTGCAGCTCACAGGCTCCTTAGTTGTGGCATGCAGTCTCCTTAGTTGTGGCATGTGAACTCTTAGTTGTGGCATGCATGTGGGATCTAGTTCCCTGACCAGGGATAGAACCCGGGCCCCCTGTATTGGGAGCATGGAGTCTTAACCACTGTGCCACTAGGGAAGTCCTGGTAGGTGGCAGTTTTAATAAGCGAGGGAAATTACATATGAGGCTTGTCTTCGGTATCTGCAAGATGAGTAGATCTCCACATCCACACACCAGAATCTTAAAAGTTTCTATAGAAGCCTTAACTGGATTCAGTCAGGTACATGGTCCAGATGGTCTCAACAACACATTGTTCTCTCAAGGCGTTGTTCTTGAAAACTGCTCTGGGAACGGTATGCAGAATGGACATTTTTAAAAACAGGGAAGGGGTTGGGGAGTCTACAGTTGCCTAGAGCCAGCTTGGGGTCAAGCAGTGGTCACATCCTCTCAATGACCTCCAACAACCAGGGTCTTAGTGCAAGAAAACTGTATAGAAGCATATTCTCCAAGATAATTGGCCATATCCATTAGATAATTCTGAGAGGAGGATAAAGATAGAGAATTGAATTAAAAAACAGTGAATTATTCCCCTTTTACTATTTTAATTCTAATGTTTAAATGCTGTTTTATGCAATTTGTAATGTTTTGACAAGTGATATATATGTAAGAGATTTCCCTGAGATATAGAGTACAATAAAGTCAAACATACTTTTAAAAAGATACTTTCAGGTTTATTAATAACATGAATTCATTGAGGCAAGGAAGACTTGATTTGAAAACCTTACCTATATTATTGGAGGCATAAATGAAAGCATTTTTTAAAAATTTGCTGATTGTTCTGTACTACTGTGGACATTAGCCAATATTAGGCCTTTTGTCACCAACATGAACACTTCCATTTTTAGCAACACTGTTCCTCAGGAAAATCTACTAGTGTACCTCTAGGGAAATCCATTGGACTGCCTCTCAATTAGCTTTCTAAGTCCATTTCTCCAAAAGCCATTTAGCACATCAATGATCCCGAGAAGCTATTTGTATCAAATCACATTTAAGATGGTAAGAAGAGCCACTTCCGTCGTCCTGCACAGGACGCTGAGTACAACTCTGCTGATGACCACTAGGGCTGTGGGAAGCCCCACCTCAGTCTTCCAGCGCGACTATGTCAGTCATGCGTGCGGAAAACAAGGGTGTCTCTGCTAATGTTCTCTCTTGAGCTGCTCTCTGGTTCTTCCATTTATCTTTGGTGATATTTATAAATTGTAACAAGGAAGGTTCAATCTTAAGATGGAAAACCTGAATTTTTTGCATGCAATCTCTGATGGTTTGCAGGTGATACAGTCATCTACCAGAAGGAAGACTGACAGAGACTAAGCCTCTGACTTATTTCAGAGGATCCTATGTTTTCTATGGGTTAGATTTCTTTCCAGGTTAATTTTAGTGTCTGTACCCAGGGATTAAGAACAGTGAACCATATCCTGGATAAAACACTCAAGTCAGGAATATGCCATATTCATTGTTATAATATCCATCATGTGCCTGACATAGCAAAGAACTGCAATAAAATTTTCTACAGTGCACTTGAGTTCAAGTCCCTGCATGTCACATAGACCTGGGCCAGCCATTTAAGGTCCCTGAGGCTCATTTTCTCCATTTTAAAATGGGTATAAAAAAGTTTCTCTTGCTCCATTTTGAGGAAAAACCAAGCTAATGTTAATAAATATATTTTTTAAGCTATGGTTTTTCATGGAAAACCAGTTATTACTGTGTACACATGTTATAGATAAACAAATACTGTAATGTTGAGGTTATGAAGTGAGGTTAAAAGAGGCTGTTGGAATATCCAATCTGAGTCCTGAGCAGCGACATTGGTGCATTATATGTCTGTAATTTTACTCCCTTTAACTTTTCTTCATAGCACTTATATCCCATATTTTTGTTTGTTTTAAAATATCTTTCTAACAAGTTATTAACATTTATTAAAGTAGAGACCTTGCCTGTCATCTTCCTAGCTGAATCCCAAGGATTTAAAACAATGTCTGGTACTGATCAGACACTCAACAATTTTAAAAATAAATCAATACCACCATGTTGCAGAGAGCCACTCACCACTGGGTCTCCGTCTGCTAATGTTTATGGCTGGTCAGTATTTTGGATCTACTTGAGACTACAGATTATGAATGATAAGAAAATCACAATTTTTATAACCTATGTAAATAGAAAAGAAAAATATTGTAAAATACTGTGCTTAGACAAGTATGATTTGCTGCTACAAATTAGGGGGATTATGCGGGAAGATATAACGATTGAATCACAATCTTATCATAGGCAGTATGTGTTTTACTTCAGATCATCAAACTTAACCTTTGTGTGATTAATATCATACTTTTACTTATGCTGCATTTTTGAAGAAATAGATTCCAGTGTTTGATATTTAAAAACACTGTTGGCTATCCTACAAAGAAAAAACATTTTTGAATGAAATTTTATAAATATATAACAAAATCTTATTTTTGATCAGTAAATCCAAATATTGTTTCATGTTTATTCAAGCATGCACTTAAAGTAGTTGCACATTTTTGGCAGTTCTGGTCAAATTACTTTGTCTTTTCAGAAATGTTTAGACCAAGTTGACAGTTTGGACTATCTGACAGCCTTTATTCATGACTGTCTAATTTTTTCACAATATGAACCAAATGATTTTCTTGCATATAAAGTTAACAAAAAAAGGGTTGTGTACCACAATTGTTACTTTGCAACTTGAGAATATATGGAAAATCACAGTTGCACTCAAGGACATGACATATGTAGCTGTTATGAAATGTTCCTGGAAGAATCATGTTAAGAATTTTAGGAACTTTAGGAATTTTCTCTTATATATTCTACATTCTCTGGTAGGAGTAATTTACATGTCATTCTGAATTTGAACATTTTGTTTGCTTGAGTTGAACAGTGTTCCACTTCTCTGAATATCATTATACATTCTAATAATTTGTTCTCTGGCTGATATGAATTTTATTTTAATATTTTAAATTTTAGATGACTTGATTGGTCATTTGGTACTTTCTCAGTTCTTAAAAAAATCTCATCATTGTTTGTTTCTGTTTTGGCAAAAAACTTTAAAAAATTTAAATTTATTTTCATTGGAGTTCATATAGATTAATGGAATTCAATTTTTTAACTTTGAGAAAAATATCCAAATTCTTTAATACCATTATCTTCCTTTCTTTAATATTGTGATAGCAATTCCAGATCAAAATAATTTTCTGTATCCGTATGTTGTGGGCAGGGAAAATAAAGTAAGGCCCATTAATGTGAGAAACTAGTATATTGTGTTGGACTCTATATTGCATTTTACTTGATAGAGAAATACTATGGAATTAATTAGTATGATTGCTTTAATTAATATTCTATTGATTGCAAACAGAAACCAACTTGAGTGAATTTAGGAAAAACAGGAACTGTAATGATATATATTGAGTTACCCAATGGAACTCAAGAGCAGCTAGGGGGTCTCAAATCACTTATAGTCAAGATCAAGAAAGCCATCAGGACCCTGATCTATAATTTGTCACTTTTCTCTGTTTTGCTCTAAACATTTGCCTCACTTTTTTTTCCTTTGTAGACTGGCTTCTCCTACTTCCCTATGACCATAATGGAAAAATGGTTACTCACAGATACCAAGTTTATATCAACATTGCTTCATCTACCTTAATTGGCTGTCTCTGACCTTCAGTTCCAAGTTCTTGTTAAAAACTTCCTTTATTAATTTGGCTTTGACATTGTGGTAGACATTCATTCTATTTCCCAAGTATTTACAGCTTTCTTTCCACCTTGCAAGCATGTAATAGGATTGCACTTCCTAGTTCCACTGTAGTTGGGTTAGACCATGTGCTGTCTCCTGGTCAGTGACGTGTGCACTAGTGAAGTGCGGCATTTAACTACCAGTAAGAAATTCTCTAGAGTGTGCTCTTCCTCTGGCTGGATGATCTGCAGTGTTACAGTTAATGGCTACTTCATTGGCTTGAGTTCCTGAATGAAGATATGCCAGATTAGGGTTCCCATGTATACCTCAATGGAGCAAGAAATAAACCTTCATAGTTTTAAACCACTCAGATGTTGAGGTTGTTTGTTATCTCAGCATAGCTAAGCCTATCTTGATGGATATACAAATATACCTAGAATTGTATTAGATTTGCAACGGTTTCATTTGAATTTGATCGTTATTTAAAACTCAGCCCTAGGCCCCTGCTTTGTTCCTATTTGCCCTGCACTCACACTATTTTCCTGGCTCAGTACCCATTTTCTTCTATAATGCTGTGTGTTGTAAGAATTCTCAGAGGACGTATAGTCAGGCAGTAAAGTGTGTTGGAATAAACACTGGCCTAGGAGTTAGAAGACATACATTCTTTTACTTATTATTCAGCTACGATCAGGTGGCAATCTATTATTTTGAGACTTGGTTTCTTCATATGAAAATGCATATATTATACTCTACTTACCTCAATTATAGTGTATAGAGAGTAAAGTACTATATTATACAAATGTAAGTTATTGCTATCTATCAATCAGTTATCTATTTGTCATCTTTATGTAAATTGCTTAGGTGTGTTTTCCCAAGGTAAAGCTGGGCATTGTTTTACTTGTTCAAGTTAGCCAATGAAAATGCAAGTATACAAATTCATAAACGATGATAATGACGTGTAGCAAATTAGTTGTGATTCTTTTAAAATTCTTTTAAATTGCCTCTAAACCTTTGTTTCCTCGGTAGCTTTTTTTTTTTTTTTTTTTTTTTTGTGGCACGCGGGCCTCTCACTGTTGTGGCCTCTCCCGTTGCGGAGCACAGGCTCCGGACGCGCAGGCTCAGCGGCCATGGCTCACGGGCCCAGCCGCTCCGCGGCATGTGGGATCTTCCCGGACCGGGGCACGAACCCGTGTCCTCTGCATCGGCATGCAGACTCTCAACCACTGCGCCAACAGGGAAGCCCTCTTTGGTAGCTCTTAAATTATGCTTTAAGACAGTGATGAAACCAAATGATAATGCTAGTTACGTACTTCAAAACAGTATAGATCATGTCCAGGTAGTGATTGAACTATGATGCCCATTGGATGCCAGGGTCAGCACTAAGTTACTCCCATGTAGCCATGTTTCTAGTTGCACAGGGGATCTCTCCATGTGCACTGGTGTCAGATTTGGGAGGCAGAGGCAATCTTCCTGTCCGCTTTGACTATTATTCTGTGAGAAATAAAGTCATGGAGATGTGAGGTGCTTCTGCTGCTGCGTCTCAGGCTCCACTCCACAGCTTCTGGTACTGAGAGGCACATAGGTGGAAGCAGTAACAGTGGTTTCTGAATTTCAGCATCCTGAAGGTACAGCATATGTTCCTGAGATCGTTGTTCCAGAAGTGGACCCAGAGGTGGTCATTCCCTAATGAGTCAGTTCTGTTCTGTTCTTTATTTCTGGAGACCCTGTTCAGAGCTTGCTCTTGTAGCCTTCTCAATGATTCTGTAAGCACCTAACCTGTATTTCATTCACTCTTACATAAAATATCTAGAGCAGTGGTTCTTAAACTTTAGTGTGACTCAGAGTGACCTGGTGGACTTGTTAAAACATAGATTACCTGGCTGCACTCCCAGAATTTCTGCTTTATTAGGCCTGGGGGTAGGATCCAAGAATATCAATATATAAGAAGTTCCTGGATTGCCGAACAAGGGACCACACTTTGAGATCTAGAGTATTTTCTGTTTCCTACTCAGAATCTGTAGTGAAATAGGCCTTGTCCCAGAGTGTATCAAATAATCCAGGCTAGTTACAATCATTGCTCAAAGTTCAATAATTGGACTCATTAAATGCTGCATCACAAATGGAGAATATAAATTGGATTTACAACGAAATGTATATTAAGCAGTGTTAATACATATCTGATAATTAGTAATGTATATTAGAATGGCTATGTTATGTTGAGTATGTATTTCTAATTTTATGCTTTGGAAGAAAGCCTGTCTGGTTGATATTATATAGTAACATTATCATACAGTAACATACACTTTTTTCCCCCTGTCTGAATGTAAGTTCAACACAGACAGATCATTTGGAGCTTTTCTATAATTTCTGATTTGAAAATAGAAACTTAAACAGAACTACCATTTACATTTAATTATTATCCTTTTATATTGCATATGTTAGAGAATCTTTTTTTAAATTTTAGCTTAGTCCTCTATTTAACTTAGTTCAGGTCAATATTTTTTACACAAACTATTTTGAGGTCCAAATATATAAGAATTTAGAGAAAGAGTTAAAGCTAAAATCTAAATCTTTTGGTACCTATTCCAGTTTTCCTTTTACAGCTGCTATCAACTCTCTGGAGTGTAGGTTTCATTGTTACCTATTTTATGTGTGTTCAAATCAACAATGGAAACTTCTTTGCCATATTTTTAACAAAAGTTTAAAAATATATTAGTATGAATTACATTGACAAACCCATGCTAATAGATAATATTTAAGTATTAGGTAGATATCACTAGTTGCTATCAATTCTTAAGTCGTTATCTTAATGCTATTTAAAAGATCATTTCATGCTATTTCAAGTTGTTTTTTAATTTTCAGAAATAAGTAATATATTTGGATGTAATCCAATATCTCCCTATGAATTAAGCTCCCTCACTCTATAATCATGTTATTTAATCAAAAATTAACTTCCTGGGCTTCCCTGGTGGCGCAGTGGTTGAGAGTCCGCCTGCCGATGCAGGGGACACGGGTTCGTGCCCCGGTCTGGGAGGATCCCACATGCCGCGGAGCGGCTTGGCCCATGAGCCATGGCCATTGAGCCTGCGTGTCCGGAGCCTGTGCTCCGCAACGGGAGAGGCCACAACAGTGAGAGGCCCACATACCGCAAAAAAAAAAAAAAAAAAAAAAAAAAAATTAACTTCCTGCCAGAGTGGCTTGTTAAGGACTTGCTAATTCTGACTTTCTTCTCTGAAACTTAATTGAACTCGGCAGTCAATAGTTCCTCTCCCCAGGTCTCAGATAACAAAATACATTTTGTGTTTTTCTTTTTTTTCTCCAGACTTATCATTTCTCAAACTTTTTTTCTTTAAAAATTATTTTTTTTTACAATGATTGAAGCAATTGAAAAAGATAAACAAGTCACCATTAATTGACGATTCTAGAGGCTTTGCTATTTTTCAATTTGGGGTGACTTTCAATTTCTTCTAATATGATTTTGCATCTATTAAAATATATATAATACAGTCTGGAATTTTCTAATGCAGTCTAGCCTTTTGGGCAACTCAAAGACATTTGGTTCATTCTTGTCTAGTTGTCAGTTCAGTCCATGGAAAGTATCCTTTCAAGGTGTGGTAGGCTACTCATATGTACCAGTAAAATAGTGAAAGTCTCTCATGGAGTTGAGAAATGCTTTAAAAACTTAACTTTCAAGTTAAATATCTAATTTAATTGTGTGAGGTTTGAATAGTTTCTGATTTAGAATTGATTAGGTAACTGATGATTGTCAAAGCTGGGTCATGGTAAAAGGGTTTATTAGACCAATATCTCTACATTCCTATGTGATTGAAATTTTCTGAAATAAGAAGCTTTTAAAAACAAGATGCGAAATGATATAAGAATTGTGTGGCAATAGTGCATATAGAGAGGTTTAGTGCATAATACATAGATAAATATTTAGGATATAAGTGAAAAACAAAACAAGTATATCTTTACTGGGATTTATTGTGTGCAACTAGACCATGACTAGGAGAAAATGGGTTAAAAAAGAAGTTTATATGTCAGAGTAGGGATAAACTATTTCTTTTGTTGTTGTCACTACTTTATACTATTGTTTACTTCATAAATTTTTTGTTATCCCTTTTTCATAAAGTTCAATGAAATAAAATTAAATTCAAAACATGAAATTTAGTTCTTGCTCTTATTGCCAAATTACAATTAGTAGTGAAGGTCACATTCTTGCATTTAAAAATGATGACAGAGTTTTGTAGGACAAACAAGAGCAAACACTGCAAAGTCTGAATAAATTATGCTGTCATTCACGATGAAGAAGTAATTTTAACTTTTTTAGGGTAAGATCATAAACCACTGCCCCAGAAAAACTGGCATAAATGTAACGCAAATATTGCAATATTAGTGTTTATGGAGCAGACCTTGAGAGGACAATGTGTTGTTGAGACCACGTGACCAAGTGTCTGTCTGAACCACATTAAGGCCTCTGCATAAACTCTTAAGATTCTGGCAGGCGGAGCAGAGATCTACTCATTGTGCAGTGCCCAAGTCAATCCTCGCGTTCCTTTGCTTAATAAATCCGCCACCTACCAATCTGGAGTGTCTGCCTCTTTCTTCCGCTCTCCATGCTCTCTCTGTACGAGGGCCCATTTTGGATTTCATCTGGGAAGCCCCTGAAGGTACAAACCAACAGTACTAAATAATTGGAAAAGTAGTAAATTAACACATGGAAACCTGTTCTCCTTTGTACCAAGGCTGGTACTAGGGTGAAGCAAGAAAGGTGCCTAGGGAGCACAACATACAGAAGTACTCCTTCTCTGGGTCACACAACTGCAGGGTAGGCCCCTGGTGCCTCCTTAAATTTTACCCCATAGACACCTCACTTGCCTTGTTTTTGTCCCAGCCCTGCCTTGCATTAATCAAATAAATTCAAATTACAGTTCTGATCGGCAGTCTCCCAGGTGGTTCCCTGTGATCCTTTGCTCCTGATACCCATACCTTTGTGTATGGCTTTCATAAATACATGGCATTCTGTGTGACCAATAGATTATGCCTGAAGTGATGGTATGGGACAATTTGGCTACTGTTTTGCTCTCTCTTCTGGGGGAAACTTTCACTCTGGGAGAAGCCAGCTGCCATGTGGTAAGGCTAACCAAACTGCTAGATGGAGAAGTTCAGGTGGTAAGGAACTGAGACCTTCTACCAACAGCCATGAGAATGAGCCATTTTGGAAGCAGATTTTTTTAGCCCCAGCCAAGCCTTCAGGTGACTGTAGCCTCATTAGGATTTTTACTGCGAGCTCATAAGAAACCCTCAGCCATAACATTCAGCCCAGCTACTCTGGAATTCCTGACTCACAAAAACTTTGAAATAATAACTACTTATTGTTTTAAACCATTTTTTATGCAACAATAGGTAACTAACACAACAGCAGACTTGAGGCATTTTATGATTTGAATCTAAAGAAAAAAGAATTCTGTGTGGTAATATAGGCTTATCATAGTAATTAAGAATACAGACTCTGGAGCCAAACTGTCTCAGGTTGAATTCTGGATCAGTCATTTATTAGCTGCATGGCCTTGAGAAAATTACTTAACCTATTTGTGTTTTTAGTTCTTCATTTATAAAGAGGGAAAATAATAGCACCTATACTACAGGGTTGATGGAAGAATTAAGAAAGTAAATATATGTAAAGTATCTATTAAATAATAAGCATTATAAAAGTATTTGTTATTATTATTTCTAACTATTTTTGTCCGTGCTTATTTCTCACATGGATAAATGTATTATTGTTAACATTAAATTAAATGCAGCTTCCCTTATGTGCAAATATATTTCACTAATGCCTTACACAGTAATGCCTGGGAATAGAGGTACATGGTTTCCAGAAAAAGGTGTTTTGTATCTCCAGAGGAGAAATCAGATTTCTCCCACCTTGGTTTTGGGTGGGGAAAATAACTTTCTGGATTATGTAGCCAGGAAAAATATCCCCCTATTACTCACATTTTATTTTATAGGTATTTTCTTCTTGCCATATCGGAGGTGCTCCCAGCTTCAGTAGTTGGGGTTAAATTTCTGCATGCCTCATATAAGAAAAGAGACTCAGAAAGGTTTTATTATCCAAATTTTGCGTGCCTACAACATGCAGCTTGCACTTCCCTGTAAATGAATCTTTTATTCTCTGGCATCGTGTTTGTATGTGTGTGACCTGCATGCATTCTTCTCTCTTTAAAGGAATGTTCTTATGCTCTGCAGACGTCATCCAGACTGAGCTGGAGGTTACCATGGTGATATGGCCATACAGGATGACTTCAAGACTACATCTTACTGAATTGTTTTCTGGAAAATTGAGGACTGTTGTCTTTTGCTGATAGGTTATACTTAAACTTGACCCTCCCTGCCATTTCTTTCAAGAATAATTAAAGAACTTTGCTGTTGGTGGATGACCAGGCCAGCTGTTTTCAAAAGTGTAAAGTTGGTAACATTTATTTTTACATTTCCCTTTTCTGTGACCTTTTCCCCAGTAACAGCATCCTTCTTTTTCTCTAGGCATTTGATGACCTTATATTACCTCAGATCTTCCTAACAAACTAATCTGATAAGCTTAGCCACACTATGATTTTTTTAAAAAATCATATCACTTTTTTGATTTGCATTATTTAGACTCACCTCAAGAGTCATGACTTCAGAGACAGTTACTCTGAAGAAAAAAAATAATTTTGGGGGGAAACACACATATGTGGTAGAAATCTCTGCAGTTAGGAATATGCAATTAACTCTTTATTTTAAAATTACAACTATGAAACACATAATTAGCTTTCAAATAATTCCTCAAATATGTATATGAGGCAGAACCACCAAATGTGTCCATTTCTGCCCCAAACAGCACAGGTTTCTTTTCCCTCTGTCCCAAACACTTAATCCTCCTGAAGATGACTTCAATTTAGTTATTTTTCTTAATAAGTATCATTAAAATTTTTGTTTTTATTTTTCCTGAATTGTCTGAAATAGTTTTCTAAGAGTTTCTCAAAATTTTGTTACCAGATTACATATTCAGTTGGGCATCAAAATCTTTAAAAAATGCAATTACATTTCAACAATGAAGAAAACAAAAATAACTGCTTCTGATTATTATCCTGTGAAGTACATGCATTTGAATCTTAAAGTATTTCTCCTTATTCATATTTGTATCATTCTTTAGCATTTAATGTTTGCTGCCTGGTAGTTAACTTTTTATGTATAGTTATTCGCCTCATCTAAATTTAAAACACCTTGATATTAGGGATCATGCCTAATGTTTTGTTGTTTATTTCCAGACAACACTTAATTCGCAATTGAATAAACATTAATTGATTGGTAAATTTACTTAGAAGTAATTAAAGAATGTATGCAAAGTTTCAGGGAAAGTGATTACTCTTTTATTTTTTTGCCCAGAGATATTTTACACTAGCTCTTCAAGTTTTAGTTTTTCTGTCATAAAGAGAGTTAATAAGTTTGTGTACACATTGAACAAATTCTTATTGAATACTAGGCTCTGTTCTTTGATAAGATCAGAAAAGAGCAGACAGGATTTGGTTTAATGTAAGACATCGGTGACTTTGACATAAACAGTATTTATGACATGATGGAGACGAAGCCTGACTAGGGTGCGTTTATCTATGAAAACATGAAATGAATTATCAAATGATAACATGTGCCTCATAATATATATAGCAGAAGGTAATAACAATAATAGAATGAAAACACCTATCACTTAATGGGTGTTGGCTTTATGTGTGGCATTTTGCTAAGCACTTTTCATATATTATTTCACTAAATGCTTGCAACAACACTTTGAAATCTATATTATTACCTTAATTTTAGAGATAGGGAATTTGAGCCAGAGAATTTAAGTGACTTGCAAAGGTCATGTTGCTTTATTACAAGCAAAAGATTTGTAGCATCAGTTTTAACCTAAAGAATTAAAGGAGTAAAAATGTTATTGTGTATATTTATTTTCTATACATCTTTACAGATTGAAACAATGTTTAAGTGGTTGTCTCTACTTAGTTTAGCAAAAGGCAGGAAAAAATAAATACTAATAATATCTAATGTTGGCAGGGTGTGAGGAAGTAGACACTTTTAAACACAGTGGGTAGGAGTAACAAATATTTGCTATGGGGGAATTTTTCAGGAGAATCTCTAATTAATGTCAGCTGTGTAAATTTTTTTTTTCTTTTAATGGGTCTGGAGAAAAACAATACTATAGACATTGTTTATAAGTGAGGTTTTCCAATTGTTACCAAACTCTTTTCTCTAAGGTAGAGGTCTCACTCAGGCTACATGTGAGAAACTCCTTGGTAACTTTTAGAAAATACCCCCAACCAATCAAGTAAAAATCTCTGGGAGTGGAGCATAGACACTACTAATTAAAACATTTTTCCCAGTGGAATCTAATATATACTAGGTTGAGATCTTTTTTGTAAGTATATATCTTCACCTCTCCTAATAGGGAGAGTGAATAACAAATCTATAGCCCATTCTCGAGTCTCTATTGTTCAGGAAAATTGCCCACCTACCTTACTTAATGGAGAGAAAAGCATTTATCTCTTAGCTAAGCTCCTCTAATGAGATTTTGCTTGAGCAGAAGGCTAAAGGGAATAAGGCTGGGGACGGTGGCTAGATTTCATCGGCAGCATCACTCTCAGTCCAGGGAAAATAATAATGGATCTGAGCACCACTTCTCCTTTTTCCTCATTTACCTTCTAATATCTCTGGAGCTCAGGAAGCTTCAGAGGGGTGGACTCCTACCTTCAGTCAGAAATCCCACATCAGAGTGGTCATGTTCAAATAATTTAGGTACATTATGCTTAATTTGGACTAGAGGACAGGTTGAAGACATTTGATTTAGCTTGGTTTTTCTGTGACTTGAAATTTCCTTCTCATTGATCTATAAGAATCAAAGTATGATCCATCCAGGAGAGGGTTGCTGAGCAAATTATGGCAGACTCCAAAACAATATTTTTAGTCTGTTTGTAGGCCGTTTGGCAATATCAATTTTAAAAATGTTCATATCTTTTATGTCAGCATTTCCATATACTGGGGTATATGGTATATGGCTTCCAAATATGACTGTCAATACTTTCTCCCTTCACAGTACATGCATAGAATCTAAGGAATGGGGTTTATTTTCTCTCTCCTTGAATGTGGGCTGGACTGTGACTTACTTAGACCAACAGACTGCAGTGGAAGTGCAATTCTGGGATTTTCACACTAAACTTTATAAGAGATACTGCAGCTTCCATTTCGCCTTCTTGGATCTCAGCAGACATGATGTAAAGAAATCCGGGCTAGATGACTGGATTAGCAGCATATGGAGAGACATTCTGAAGGTTGAGAAGCTCTTAGACGAGCTTCCAGTTGACTGCAACTGCATCTGAATGAAACTAGTCAATATCATCTAGAGCAGAAGAACCACTGAGATGAGTGTTGCCTGAGTTCCCGATCCACAGAGTGGTGAGAAATAACAAATCATTGTTGTTTTAAACCACTAAATTCTCAGTTGGTTTGTTACACAGTCATAGAACCATTCATTCATTTTTTACCCTTTCATTTACTGAGCACCTATTGTATACGAGGTACCATTCTATACACCAGACAAACCAAACTTGACAGAAACATCCTTTTCTTTTGGAAATTATCTCCTAATGAAGATAAATAAGATAATTTCAGACTGTGATAAATGCTAAAGAGGAATTAAATATGTTGATGAGATAGAGTCAATGTATTGAAGATACTATCCTAGATCAGTGCTGAAGGAAGTCTTCTCTAAGAAGATGACTTTTGAGTTGAGATCTGAAGAAAGGATAGGCTCTAGTCCAGAAAAAACTGGAAGGTTCCAGACAGAGAAACTGCAGATGTAAATGGGAATGTTCTAACAACAGAAGAAAGGATTATGTGGCTGGGTGCAGTGACGGATGGGAAGAGGATGCCAAGAAGTTGTCTATTTAGCATTTTGCTAGCCATATTAAGAATTTTAAATTTTATCCTAAAGTTGAAAAATGTTAGGCGTACTATGGACTCATTTAAATATATTTAAACATATGAATACAATAAGTTGGAATATGTAACAACCCTTTACAGTAATTATCTCTAAGGAGTGGTCTTAAGTACAATTTTTAAGTATAGTTTATAGTGTTTAAATTTTGTATAAATATTTAAGAGACTCTTTCTTCCAAAATCATTCTCTTCTTTTATATTAGTAAGACTGTAGTAATGAATATATTTAGATTATGTTAGTTCTCTCGTGATTAGAGTGTAGTTATATGGCTAAATATGTGAAATTTATAAATATGTCAAATAATATGTGTCATTCTCATCTGAAGGTTTTTTTAAAATTTATTTATTTTATTTATTTATTTTGGGCTGTGTTGGGTCTTCGTTGCTGCACGCAGGCTTGCTCTAGTTGCGGCGAGCGGGGGCTACTCTTTGTTGTGGTGCGTGGGCTTCTCTTGTTACAGAGCAGGGGCTCTAGGCGCGCGGGCTTCAGTAGCTGTGGCACACAGGCTCAGTAGCTGTGGCTCGCGGACTCTGAGCGCAGGCTTAGTAGTTGTGGAGCACAGGCTTATTTGCTCTGTGGCATGCGGGATCTTCCTGGACCAGGGCTCGGACCCACGTCCCCTGCATTGGCAGGTGGATTCTTAACCGCTGTGCCACCAGGGAAGCCCCTCGAGGCTTTGGCAACAGTAGGGTTGGCCTCTTCCATGCTTTCTTTCCTCTTGTTTTGACTACTTGCAGAGGCTGATGAGAATGATAAAACCGTAGGATGGAAAGAAACTTGGTCTTGGATGCTTGCATGAAGAAGAGCCACATTGATACATGGGCAATAAAACTTCTGGTGTGTTAAGCCTCTGAAATTTTGGAATTTGTTACCGTAGCTTAGCCTAACTTAACTAAATACAATGAAATACATGTATTGCTCTCGTAATGGGATTACATTGAATATAATAATTTCAATTGTACTGCAGGTTAAGAAGACTAAAGTCCTTACGAAGCTTTGTTGCAAATAGGTCAAGGAATTAATTGGAGCACTAGAACAAGAGAGTATTTAAGAGTTTTTGTGAAACAGTATTTAATAATTTCAGTAAATGATCTTATAGTGTATGGCAGATACTTAAGAATTCTCAAATGATCTTACTCTATCACTTCATATGTCATGAAGCCTCTACTCGTCTCTGTCAAGGGCTAGGAAGTACCAGTGGATTATACATTTTCAAATAATGCTTTACTCAGTGTATTACCAAAATGTGATAAAATAGAATATTTTTACATTGTCAATTTTCTGACACCATTATTAGATTATTAAATTTAGAGAAAGTCTCTTGCTATTAAAATTAAATAACTTGTGCTCTAATGACCAGGCATGTTAAACTGCCTTGATATGAACCTTGCACTATCTATTTACAATATCTTATTAGCATCTGTAACATGTATGCACAGAGCTTGAGAACATAATTCTAAGTCTGCATGTCCATTTAGAAAACAATTCTAGAGTTCATACAAAGACAATTCAAAGACACTTCTAGAGGTCATGATAAACTCTTATTCTCCCTTTAATTTATATTATTTCTGCCAAGTCCATCCACACTGAGAAAGTCTTTTCTAACATCCATAGCATTGCTTTTGGAAAATTGCAGCAAACTGGGGTCATATAATAATAAAAAAATTCCTTATTCCCAACCTAATATTACCCAACCTAATATTACTGATACAATATCCAACCTAGCTCTGTTCACTGCTAAAATATTCAGACATTTAAGGGACATTTACTGTGCTGTTACTTCTAATACTGAAAAATTTGATTTAGAGAAACCTCAACAATTTAATAAATTATTCTATATCTCTCTCATGAAACATAAATACCACTAGAAATGTATAATCTGAACATTCTATGATAACCTAGAAAATTTTTGTGTTAAGTTAAAATTAACCAATAGAATAAAAATTGTATTTGTGATGTTGTGACTAAAAGTATATAACTAAATAATTTTGTAAGGATGTAGCTAAAGAAAAAAACAATTTAAAGATGATTTATTGGGATGGCAAAATTGTGGTTGGTATTTTTCCTATTTCATTCATATTTTATTAATGGTGCTATAATATTGTTTATGTATTAGTAAATTCTTTTATTCAAAGTCATTCTTTATTTAGTCAAAATTAATTGTTGATTACCTATCTTACCCTAGATTCTGTTTTGGGCATTGGGAACTATGTATGTCTTTTCATACACAGTTGAAAAGACAAACTCACTGCTTTTATAGAACTTACATTCTATTGAGAGAGAGATACAATAAACAAGTATATGCTATAATTTGCTGTGTCTCTTGGGTGCTCTAGAAAGTAGACACTGAAATGGACACAGGAGTGAAAAGGTTTAGTGGGGACTAACATTAGTGAACAGAAAAGGAAGGAACCTGGGTTGAGCAGAGGTCAGCTATGATGCTGCCCCTGACAATATTCCTACCAGTCAATTGAGGCACTCTAGAGCAAAGAATTCTCATTAGAAATGGCTGGGTCTTTGTATTGACACGTTGGCTGATGTCACCCAGAGAAGCATATCACCTGTACTCAAAGCTGAGGCAGATTCTGAAGGAGTTAATAATGGGGCTGTTGGCTAAGCCCACTCTTCACTTTTGGGCAATGGATCCTTTCTTGAAGGGAGGTCTGAGAGGAGCATCTTTTTGTTCATTTCTTTTTTTTTTTTGTAGGTTAAAATAGCATAAGAAGAAAAAGTGGGAAGTTTATTTTGAATAGGTTAGTGAGGAAGGCCATTGATAAGATAATAATGGAGCAGAAATTTGGAAGTTAGCTTCAATCATTTTGGTGATCTGGGGTAAGGATATTCCAGGAGAGGGGATAGTAGTGAGAAGATCCGAACATGGGAACGAGCCAGCGTGGCTGAAATGAAGAACATTCACAGAAAGAGTTAGGGGGTGGGATTGTGAAGATAGGCTAGGAAAATAAATAGGAACATTAAGACCATGGTTAGGATATTTTCTGAGTAACATGGAACGTTTTGAACAGGTGGGTGTCATGATCTGATTTACATTTTGATAAAAGTCACATTGGAGAACTGTGGTTTGCACGAGGGTATTAGTGGTGCTGCAGTGAGAAGAGGTAGGATTCTTGTGTATTTTCACACCATGGCTTTCTGATGAGTTGAATGTAGGTGATGAAAAAAGAGAGAAGTCAAGGATGACTTCTGGGCTGGTGGCCTGAGGAAACATGGGGGAAAGAACAGGAGAGGAACAGGTTCATGGTCCTAGTGGGGAGATAAAGAGTTGTTTCAGATATATTAAGTGTAAGTGTATGTTAGATTTCTAGTTGACATTTAAACAATTAGTTTAAGAAGATTATCATGAAGCTGAGAGAAGTAGAGTGGAGATTAAATTTGGGAGCCATCTGAGTATAGATGAAATTTATAGCAATGAGATTGGATGAGATTACATTTGAGTATAGATGAAATTTACAGCAATGAGGTTGGATGAGTATAACTAGAGAAGTATACCCAATGCACTCCACAATCTAAAAATAGAGATAAAGAGGAATAGGTAGCAAAGAAGAAAGAGAAGGAGCAGTCGGACTGTAAGGAAGAACACCAGGACATATGGTGTCCTAGAAAACCAACGTTTTTTTGATTTTGTTTTTGTTTGTTTTGTTTTTGTTTGTTTGTTTGTTTGTTTTTAAAGGGGGAGATGATCAACTATGTCAAATGCTGCTAAGAGATCAAGTAAGATGAGGGCTGGGAATTGACTTTTGGAAATGGTAAAATGGAAATCAATGGTGACCTTGACAGGAGCAGTTTCATTGTGTTCATAGCAGAGAGGAAAGTCTTGTTTGAAAGCAAGGTTAAGAAAAAGGAAATTGGAACTTGAGAAAAGAGAAGCAATGCAAAGGTGTGTGTGTTTGTGTGTGGGTGGGTGTGTGCCTGTGTGTGTTTACATTTTATCCCTAGAAGAGATTATTTTTTAAAAGACACCATACATTGTGCTCTTTGGACTACATTTTTAATTTTCTCTTACAGATGAGAGATCTGAAATAAGTTAGTGAGTTGATGAAGCCAGTCAAGTTCTACTGTTACAGTTTTAGAATACAGGTAGTGCTAAACTCTTTATAAATACTGTGTTTGATAAAAAGAGTTGGATAAATTTCATTAATGCAAAAGTTTCTACCTTAGATGCCAAGAGCTAAATGTATCAATATAAATCATATAAACTTTTTTGTTTGAGACAGCATCCAATTTACATTTCTGCATCTATAATTAACCAAGTAGAGGAAAAATTAATTGGTAGTTAAGTTATAGTAATTGCTATGGGCTCACACCTGCCATTATTATTAGATTGTTTCCACATACATTATCTCATTTAATACTAAAAATTATCCTGCAAAACTCCTTTATAGATGAGAAAAGTGAGGCCCTGAGTTTCAGGTAACTTGCTCAAAATCACATAGCTAGTTTCAGACATAGAATTTGATTGCAAGTCTGACGTTAGGCTCTTGCTTACTCTGGTATGCAATGCTATTTCTTAATTTAAAATTACCAAACAGCTTAAAAGAGGTAATCATTTATGCCTGGTATGACACCAATCAAAACTTTTAAGTTCTTCAGAATGAATTACAAGACAATAATTAAAGATCTAGGAATTATACATGTAAATTAAGGTCAAATTTTTTGTTTTTCCTAGATAGAGAGTGGTTGGTTAAATAATTATGACAGTTGACCTAATTAGTAGAAATAAATCTTATATTAAAAATATTTTGGGGATTTATATGTTCTATATATATTCTTAGAATAGAATTTCACTTGTTATTTCTTTTTTATATAAATTCATTTGTATAGCTATTAGCATCTTTAAGACCAATACACGTGTAGATATACAATTATGAAATTTTATAAAATTCTTGATCTTGAGGGGAATAGGCAGAGAAGAACAGATTATAAATTGGCACTTGAAATATTGACCCTGATGGAATAAATAGGCATATTTGGTACTGATAGATAACACGAAGGTTAATACACTTGTTTATGACTGTATTTAAAATAGTGATCTGAAGCTATAGTGTAGCACCAATTATGAATAAAATGTTAAACTGATTATGCATTCCAGAGCTATGGCAACTATTACTTAGGTAACCACAAAAACATATAATATTGAATTGCATTTATTAAATGAAAAGTTTTCTTTTGGGTTCCTACTATTGTAATATGTAAAATGAGAACAGAATTTAAAGTGATTTGGAATTGCATAAAACAGATTTTGAATTACATTTTTACATGATTAGAAAAGATAAAATAATTACAACATTTGTTTCAATTAAATATCCCAAACAACATGTGGTGATGATTTACACTTTATAACACATTTTCCCCTAAAGAATTTGAATATGCTTTATACTGTTTTTAGAGAATTCTGAGAATTTTTATGTGAATTAGCTATTGGTAGACATTTTTATATTATACCTACTTTTATCCAGTGAGAAAAAGACACAAAAAAATCCAAGTTAGATAGATGCACATCTTTAATTCCCATTTATCTTTCTTTCTAGTTATTTTAGCATGATTTTGTTGCCTTGATATTGAGGCAGATTCCATTCTCAACTCCCCTAGACCCCCCAAACCCCACAGCTAGTTCTATTTCCAAGTTAGGTATGGTCATGTGACTAAATTTTCTCTAAAAATATGTGAATGGAAGTGATGTGTGTCACTTCTGGACCTAGTCTAGTGTCACTTCTGGACCTAGTCTAAGGTATGTCCCACTACAATCTC
Organism: Hyperoodon ampullatus; assembly: GCF_949752795.1. Taxonomy (NCBI): domain Eukaryota; kingdom Metazoa; phylum Chordata; class Mammalia; order Artiodactyla; family Ziphiidae; genus Hyperoodon; species Hyperoodon ampullatus. The sequence goes on along the minus strand of NC_136924.1, from coordinate 8,479,041 downwards.
TTCTGCCTATTAGCCAAATGTAATCTTAATGTGACAGTGACCTGACTTTAATCATATGATAAAGACCAGGCATGAAGGTTTCTTCTTTATGTCTTTGGATGTAGAATATCTTTTTTTGGTAGATTGCAGTCTTTTTTTAATCCATGGTTGTTGAGCAGTTAGTTGTGATTTTGGTGTGCTCATGAGAGGAGGTGAGCTCCAGATCCTTCTACTCTGCCATCTCGTCTCCCTCCCAAGCTCAAGACCAGGCACTGAGGAATGGTGGATGAACATGAAGGAAGGATCCTGGGTTTCTGAATGACCATATGGAGCAAAGCAGCCTTTTGACCTGGACTGCTCCTTTCAGACTATCAGATGAGAGAAATACACTTTTGTCTTCTTAAAGCTACTCAATTATTGTTACTTCTCTTTATTTCAGCAGCCTAGCCTAAATAACAGTGAGAGAAGGAATAGGTCCAGATGGTTTCTCAAGTTCACAGGTTCAAGTTAGTCCATTTATACATGGGTCATATTCTCCCCCATAATGACATCAGTCTTGGTGATACAATCTTTCTCACACTCCTCCCCAGTTCTTTCATTATAGTTTTATGGATCTACTTCTAATTAATGCTTGCTCTATTTACTTGTGCTTTTTCTTATTTTAATGCTATTGCCATAAGTAGGAGTGGGGTTGGTGTCTATTGCCAGGACAACCAGGAGAGGCTTTTTTGTACATTGCAATTTTGCAAGAGACATTTAGCTCAACTTGATTGGTTTCCTTGTTGTTCTTGGCTACCCTTACTCTCGTAAGTAAAAGAATCCACAGTATTCCATGGTCTATCCATATTCTTTCTTTGTTTTCTCTTTTCTATCTCTGATAATTTACATAGATTCTGATGAAAATATGAAATTAATGACTTGATGCCTTTTTAATGTAATATATACAATTTATATTTTCCTAAACATATATATATATATATATTTGTACTATATATCACATTTACATTTTTGTATACAATATATTTAATGTATGTTTTTCTATACAATATTTATTATTTTTATATTTTTTCCATACAATATACTTCTTTTCTTAATTTATTTCCTGGCCAGCACTCCCTGAGTTTACAGAGCAATAAGCAGAGAAATAGAAGGAATAATTAGCTTAGGTGATTTCACACAGCTGCCAGTTCTCAAACTTGGTTCTTCTGACTCCAGTTCTTTTTATTCCCCCTAAATAGTAATGGAGCGAGGTGTTAGAATGTACAGTGGAAATAGTGGAGTCAACAGCTTGAGGGAAGAAGGAACAGAAGATTAGCAAAGAAAAATAAGGGATAAAGAGAGATTTGCAGACATGTGAAGAAGCTGGCCTTGTTTTAGGTGACCTAGGATTGCATGGCTGAGAGGCTTCATTGGAAGTAACTGTTCTCAGATATGCCAATACTGGAAGAATAATTTTATTGTCAGAACTGGTTGAGCATTCCTAATATACGCATGGATTAACTTTCTATGTCCAGAGTAGACGTAAGTGTCTCCTCCAGCCTCGGTATGTGGCTGTGGATTGTAAAAATCTCTTTACTGGGTCTTGCTAATTTCCAAAACGAAAGCGCTAACAGAAGGAATCTTTTCCTGGTGACTGGCCATGGTCTAGCTTTCATTTATAGCTTAGTTACAGACTTATTTATGGCTTTATCATCCTTCTATTCCTCTTTAACTGTTCTCCTTTTATCCTCACTATGTGGATTATATCATATACTAATTTAAAGGCATGAAGCAATAAATGTATACTTTTATATACAGGTATATATAAGGTGGAATCTGTGAGGACAGGAGGAAAGAGATCTTTATGAGAAGCTTGAAAGAAATCAACAGTTAAAAAATCTAAGAGAAGATATCAGCTCTTAAAAATTGGAAAGAGTAATTTTGCGTTCTCTTTCAGTATCTCATCAATATCTTTGTGTACAAATTTTAAGAGTTGGAAACAAATTTGTAGGGATTGTTCAACCACTAGTAATGGCTAACATTTACAAATGTGTCTGCATTAGTTTGCTAGGGCCGCCATAGCAAAATACCACAGACTGGGTGGCTTAAACAACAGACATTTATTTTCTCAAGTTCTAGAGGCTGGGAGCCCAAGACCAAGGTGTCAGCAGGTTTGGTGTCTTCTGAGACCTCAATGCTTGCCTTGCAGATGGCCACCTTCTGGCTGTATCCTCACATAGATTTTTCTCTGGGCACATGCAGCCCTGGTGTTTCTCTATGTGTCCAAATTTCCTCTTCTTATAAGGGCTCCATTAAGATTGGATTAGGGTTCACCCTAATGGCCTCATTTTAACTTAATTAACTCTTTAATGGCCAAATCTTCAATAAAGTCACATTCTGAGGTAATGGAACCATAGCTAACATTTAATAAATGCTAATGATGAGTCTGCACTGTTCTCAACTCATTTCACATACTGACTTATTTAATCTTTGAAACAAACCTGTGAGCTAGATACTATGAAAAATTCTCTTTTCTTTGTATCTAGCTCATACTACGTGAAAACTGAGGCACCGAGAGGTGGAACAACTTTCTCAAGGTCACAAAGGTAGTGAGTGGCAGAAGAGAAAACACATGGAGGTGGCCTGGTCTCAGAGCTGCTCTCTCAGCCACCATGCTGTTTAACGTTAGTTTGTACAAATTTAAGGGTGAACATACTAAGAATGGAATCTCAGTCCAGAATACGACTTCATGTTTCAGCCCCACTAATCTGTGCCTTTTGGAAAGCCATCTGCTCTCTTTAGGTCATCCATAGTCTTCTTTTTGTGAGGAATAACAGAAAAGATAATATAAAGCTCTTCTGTAAATAAGGACTACATAAATGTTGACTGTTGTAGTAATTTAATTAGTAGGGGTGTGCTTGTCACTTATATTTATAGGCAGGCTAGTTACTGAGCAGAGGGGATTGTGTTGATTTCCAGAGAAAACAGATCTATGATAATGTGAACAGAAGAAGATCATATAATGTGTCGTGGTAAATCTTTTGCTTCATATGGTAAATCCAATATGGTACCCAAAGATCTCAAGCCTAGTTCATATGTACATTCTAATTTCACAATAAGTAAAAGATTTGTTATTCCAAAAGCATTCAGAGGTGAGAAAGAAAAAAGTAGCCCTTGACATTGGGGAACTGTTGTGACACAGCTCTAGGCTTCAGAGTTATTTGGTGCTGGCCTGGTACTTACAGCTAGTGGTTATCCCATTGTACAGAAACAATAAAACACCAACATCCGACAAGGCCACTCTGAGACCACGACAGAGTGAGACAAACAAGGACACCTCATAACTTTTTAAGCACATACGAAAACAAGGTCACTGTGCTATCCACAAAATGGCAAGCATCCCCCTCCCCTTGCTAACATGAGGGCTGCTACTTCATTACCAATTACAGCTTTAGCCTTGCTTTGGTGGGCTGTCCATATAGATGAGCTTTATTGCGATCCCGACCACAGAAACATCCCTGCTTTCTGATAGCATCTAGAGTGAAGCCCTGCTTTCTTAGACTCTCCTCAAAAGCACCCAACCAAAGCCCAAACCCTCTAATACATTCTAACACCCCCTTACTGAGATGATCTACAGTTCCCCATGCAGCTTCCCTCTTTGCTTCAGTGAATAATAAACCCAACTTGTTCAATTACAGATGTGTTTCTGGTGGTCTTTAGCTGAAGGGCAAGGATAAAGGCAGTGCAATTGCTCAACCAGATTTTAGGAAAACAATTTCATTTATATTACTATTTTCCCAAGTGAGAAAAATTTTAAAAGAACTTTTTCAGCATATAAAGCTTTGGGGTGTTTTGGGGAATCTATTTCGGTAGGAGAGGAAAACTTCCATTTGAACACCTCCGTTTTGCTTTTGCCTTTACAGATCATGTAGGCTCTGTTCACACATATTTCTAAGTGTATCCTTAAATTTTGCTTGCCTAAAAGTGTGAGGTTCTGAATATCATGAATTCCATCTTGTTACAATGACTGTCACACATGGTTTAGTAAAAATTCTGGTTCTATATATTCTTACACTCTTCCTACCCACAATGGAAGAAGAAAAAAAAGAGTTATACTGGTGTGTGCTGCCTGCCCAATTTAGTTGCTAACTGTCCACCCACTGTTCTTTTCTTTTCGCCTTATGCCTATGCTGCAGTTTGAGTGATCAAATTAAAAGATAGGACTAATTAACTGTAAGAACTTTATAAGCTTCTAACTAGAAAATCTGCTTCTTCTGGCTCATTTTGTTTCCTCACAGAAAAACTGCTTTATACTTACAGCTTATTACTGTTTGATAATTTAAACAGTATTTGCCTGCACACACATATACACATTCAACTAATTTTATTCTAACACCTCAATTCGTGTGCCTATATCCTATGGCTTGAAACCCCTCTTTTCCTCGATGTGGTTGCATAGCAACATTTGCAAGTTGTGAACAACAAAATGCTTTATTATTGGGTTCTAGGAGAGAGATTTCCAAGTACCGTCAAGCCAGGAGTTCCATGAGTAAATATTTTTTTCATATACTTTGGTGGAAGCATATTTAAAGAGGGAGGATTGGAATCTGTGATCAATCAGAGAAAAATAGAATTTACGGACATCAAAGAGAAATGTTGAGACAGGTTGATTACCAACTGGCTTGATGGGTTCAAAATTTTTTATCCTTTGTTGAGCATGAGTTTCAACGTTTGACTTGAGTTTCAAATGGTTTGAGTATAGATGTTTATTTTTAACATAATTAGGCTAATTCAGTAATATACTGAAGCAGCAACCCTGCTACATATGATGCCAGGTGCTGGCAGTAAAGATGTATCAGACACAAACACTAGTACAAAGAAATTTCATCAAATAGATTAAGTTCTATGTTTCATAACAGTGGATAAGCTTCCCCCAGTTTTGGTTTACTCCTTGGATCTGACTGAAGGTAAAGAGGTCAGAAGGCTCAGGGCCTGAGAACCCTTCTCTTTTATTATAAGAATAGTTTATTCTTTCAGAATAAAATCTGTAAATCTGTGGTCTTGCTGTGGGAGGTCCAATCTAGAGAAATCCAGTTTGAAAATATGCACTTTTTTTTCTTATTATTCAAACAGGTTGCTATTTGTAGAATTCGTAGTGTCAACAACCCAACTTTATATGCACTATCTGCCTAAATGTACCTAATTAAAATACACTCAACTCACACAGAAAACTCTCTGTTCCTGATTGCAGCACACTAGGGTGAACTTGCTGGTGCTGGAGTTTTCATCTGGCTGCATTATTCTCTACCTTTTAGTCATTCTCTGTCATCTTATTCCTCTAATGTTTCTGAAGCACTTCTTTTCTGTGTGAGCTGCTTATTATTGTCTAAGTAGCTTCAGTTTGCTAAAATGTAGTGGTCACAATAACTATGTTCATCCATTCTGAATTTAGATCCTGTCAATTAAAATTGTGTTTCAAAAAATCGTTTTGGTGTTAATGGACTACTGCTGATATTTTGAGACTGCGCTGTTGATGAGATCTGTGTTTCACATTTCATACTCAGGAAGATATAAGGGCAATTCTCTTGTTGACTCTGGACCTAATGTCTGTAATAAAGTGTGATGATTAATTTTACGTGTCAACATGACTGGGCCATGGGATGTCCAGATAGCTGGTTAAACCTTATTTCTGGGTGTGTCTGTGAGGACATTTCTGGAAGAGATTAGCGTTTGAATTGGTGAACGGAGTAAAGCAGATGGCCCTTCCCAATGTGGGTGGGCATCCTACAATCCACTGAGGGCTTGAATTGAATTCTGGGACTTCCCCGGTGGTGCAGTGGTTAAGACTCCGTGCTCCCAATGAAGGGGGCCCAGGTTCGATCCCTGGTCAGGGAACTAGATCTCACGTGCATGCCACAACTAAGAGTTCACATGCCACAACTAAGGAGCCCATGTGCCACAACTAAGGAGCCTGTGAGCCACAACTAAGACCTGGAGCAACCAAATTAATTAATTAACTAACTTTAAAAAAAGAAAAAGAGGCAGAGGAAGGTTGAATTCAATTTTTCTCTGCCTGGAACATTGATCTTCTCCTGCCCTTAGTGCTCTGGATTCTCAAGGCTTTAGACCTGGAATCTATACAATCAGCTCTCTGGCTCTCAGGCCACTGAATTACGCCACTGGCTTCCTGGCTCTCCAGTTTGCAGGGCAGATTGTGGGACTTCTCAGCCTCTATTGGTTCTGTTTCTCTGGAGAAGCCTAATACAAAACTCTAGGATGGAGACCGTATAAAATCAGTTTTCAAATGGAGGGAAAGTATAAGTAATATTTACTGAGCTCCTACAATGTTATCAATGTCTATTCACACACTATTCTCATTAATGCTTATAGCACTAAGGTGGATACACTGTGTGACTCTTAACGGATGAGATAACCACATTTCAAAGAAGTTGAGAAAATTGACCTATGTCACAGATCTGAGTAGTAGCAGAGATGGTATTCAAACCTGTCTGCCTGACTTATGAAACTCATTCATGCCACCCCATTTTGAGGTCCAGAGAGCTAACATTTATTGATTACCTGCTGTCTGTCAGACACTGGCTGAAAGATGTATATATAGTTTATGTAGAATATATTCTATAAGGTACTCTGGATGCAACAAAGAACTCAAAGCCATGGCTTCTAAACTCAAAGACCTTGTAATATATTTAAGGTGATTAACCATATGAGGCAACAGTAAGGTGCCAGAGGAGTGGAGATAGTGCTATAGGAGCTGAGAGGAAGGACTCCATGAAAACTCTCAGGTCAGTCTGTAGCTTGAAAACCAGGAAACATATGTTCATTTTCTACTTTTTGTCTAAAACCTCAAAGAAGAATTTGTTGTTTTTGTCATAAATTGTGGGAGTTACTTTCCACTCTATTTTTTTCTATGACCTTTTGAATCTTGAATGACTGTGGTACAAATGGGTATGTCCCAGCTCTATCATGTACTAGATGTGTGAATCTGGGCAAATTATTTACCTCTTTGTGTCTAAGTTTCTCCATTTGTAAAATGTGCACACTAACAATACCCAGTTTATGAGTTTGTTGTGTCAATTAAATGAGAACTTAGAATGCTTTGAAGTTATGTTATTAGGTACATACATATAGTTTAGTTTATAACTATAACAACTTCCTGTCAAAATCCTTCTTTTTATCATTCAATCACTCTTTATGCCTGATAACACTTTTACATATTTTTCTTTTGTCCATAAATTCTGTTTTGTTTTATGCTATTTTTCTTTTTATTAGTATTTCTTGTTTTTATTTGACAGTATCTGTTGTCCTTTTTTCCTTTATCTTTCCATCTGCAATTTTGGGGGGCCCATATGTTTTAGGGATTTAAAAATTACATTTATGTGTATTATAATAGTTATTTTCATTTATTTTGACCATTCTATTTTATGTTATTTTTTTCTATGCTTACATTTTCCTTATGTGTTCTATTGGATTGACACAGATTAACTTAAGTCTTTTAATCTTTCTATTCATTTGAAAATTATGTACTTCCACTGAAATGAGATTATTTATTTCTTTTAAATGTTATCCTTAAAATTTTAACATATATATTTAACCAAGTTTAAAGAGATCCAAATTTCTGCATTTTCCCCAAAGAATATAACCGATTTAGAATGTTTTCTCTTTATTAACTCCCATCATGTTGTCCACGTTATTGTGATCAAATGTTTTACTTCCACCTTGACTTTATATCCCCTAAATTAACATTATTCTTGTCTATAGTCATTGCTTTCTTTGTAATTTTCTCAGCATTAACAAATCATTAATCATGTTTTCAGCTTCATTTAACTTTCGTTTTTACTCTCGATTAAAATTTGAATTTCTAAAACTTATATTTGGAGAGGGCAGACAGCAGAAGCAAGAAGAACTACAATCCTGCAGCCTGTGGAACAAAAAACACATTCACATTAAGACAAACAAGATGAAAAGGCAGAGGGCTATGTACTAGATGAAGGAGCAAGATAAAACCCCATAAAAACAACTAAATGAAGTGGAGATAGGCAAACTTGCAGAAAAAGAATTCAGAATAATGATAGTAAAGATAATCCAGGACCTTGGAAAAAGAATGGGGGCAAAGATCGAGAAGATGCAAGAAATGTTTAACAAAGACCTAGAAGAATTAAAAAACAAACGAACAGAGATGAACAACACAATAACTGAAATGAAAACTACACTAGAAAGAATAAATAGCAGAATGACTGAGGCAGTAGAATGGATAAGTGACCTGGAAGACAGAATGGTGGAATTCACTGCTGCAGAACAGAGTAAAGAAAAAAGAATGAAAAGAAATGAAGACAGCCTAAGAGAACTCTGGGACAACATTAAACGCAACAACATTCGCATTATAGGGGTCTCAGAAGGAGAAGAGAGAGAGACAGGGTCTGAGAAAATATTTGAAGAGATTATACTTGAAAACTTCCCTAACATGGGAAAGGAAATACCCACACAAGTCCAGGAAGTGCAGAGAGTCCCATACAGGATAAACCCAAGGAGAAACACACAGAGACACATAGTAATCAAATTGGCAAAAATTGAAGACAGAAAAATTATTGAAAGCAGCATGGGAAAACAACAAATAACAAGGGAACTCCCATAAGGTTAACAGCTGAATTCTCAGCAGAAACTCTACAAGCCAGAAGGGAGTGGCATGATATACTTAAAGTGATGAAAGGGAAGAACCTACAACCAAAATTACTCTACACAGCAAGGATCTCATTCAGATTCAATGGAGAAATCAAAAGCTTTACAGACAAGCAAAAGCTAAGAGAATTCAGCACCACCAAACCAGCTCTACAACAAATGCTAAAGGAACTTCTCTAAGTGGGAAACAGAAGAGAAGAAAAGGACCTACAAAAACAAACCCAAAACAATTAAGAAAATGGCCATAGGAACATACATATCGATAATTAGCTTAAATGTGAATGGATTAAATGTTCCAACCAAAAGACACAGTCTTGCTGAATGGATACAAAAACAAGATGCATATATATGCTGTCTACAAGAGACCCACTTCAGACCTGGGGACACATACAGGCTGAAAGTGAGGGGTTGGAAAAAGATATTCCATGCAAATGGAAATCAAAAGAAAGCTGGAGTAGCAATACTCATATCAGATAAAATAGACTTTAAAATAAAGAATGTTACAAGAGACAAGGAAGGACACTACATAATGACCAAGGGATCAATCCAAGAAGAAGATATAACAATTATAAATATATATGCACCCAACATAGGAGCACCTCAATACATAAGGCATATGTATACATAACATAACAGCTATAAAAGAGGAAATCAACAGTAACACAATAATAGTGGGGGACTTTAACACCTCACTTACAGCGATGGACAGCTCATCCAAAGGGAACATTAATAAGGAAACACAAGCTTTAAATGACACAATAGACCAAATGGATTTAATTGATATTTGTAGGACATTCCATCCAAAAACAGCAGATTACACTTTCTTCTCAAGTGCGCATGGAACATTCTCCAGGATAGATCACATCCTGGGTCACAAATCAAGCCTCAGTAAATTTAAGAAAATTGAAATCATATCAAGCATCTTTTCTGATGACAACGCTATGACATTAGAAATGAATTACAGGGGGAAAAAAAAGTAAAAAACACAAACATATGGAAGCTAAACAATACGTTACTAAATAACCAAGAGATCACTGAAGAAATCAAAGAGGAAGCCAAAAAATACCTAGAGACAAATGACAATGAAAACATGATGATCCAAAACTTATGGGATGCAGCAAAAGCAGTTCTAAGAGGGAAGTTTATAGCTATACAAGCCTACCTCAAGAAACAAGAAAAATCTCAAATAGACAATCTAACCTTACACCTAAAGGAACTAGAGAAAGAAGAACAAACAAAACCCAAAGTTAGCAGAAGGAAAGAAATCATAAAGATCAGAGCAGAAATAAATGAAATAGAAATAAAGAAAACAATAGCAAAGATCAATAAAACTAAAAGCTGTTTTTTTGAGAAGATAAACAAAATTGATAAACCATTAGCCAGACTCATCAAGAAAAAGAGGGAGAGGACTCAAATCAATAAAATGAGAAATAAAAAAGGAGAAGTAACAACAGACACCACAGAAATACAAAGCATCCTAAGAGACTACTACAAGCAACTCTATGCCAATAAAATGGACAACGTGGAAGAAATGGACAAATTCTTAGAAAGGTATAACCTTCCAAGACTGAACCAGGAAGAAATAGAAAATATGAACAGACAAATCACAAGTAATGAAATTGAAACTGTGATTAAAAATCTTCCAACAAACAGAAATCCAGGACCAGATGGCTTCACAAGTGAATTCTATCAAATATTTAGAGAAAAGCTAACACCCATCCTTCTCAAACTCTTCCAAAAAATTGCAGAGGAAGGAATACTCCCAAACTCATTCTATGAGGTCACCATCACCCTGATACCAAAACCAGACAAAGATACTACAAAAAAGAAAATTACAGACCAATATCACTGATGAATATAGATGCAAAAATCCTCAACAAAACACTAGCAAACAGAATCCAACAACACATGAAAAGGATCATACACCATGATGAAGTGGGATTTATCCCAGAGATGCAAGTATTCTTCCAGATACACAAATCAATCAATATGATACACCATATCAACAAATTGAAGAATAAAAACCATATGATCATCTCAATAGATGCAGAAAAAGCTTTTGACAAAATTCAACACCCATTTATGATAAAAACTCTCTAGAAAGTGGGCATAGAGGGAACATACCTCAACATAATAAAGGCCATATACAGCAAACCCACAGCAAACATCATTCTCAATGGTGAAAAACTGAAAGCATTTCCTCTAAGATCAGGAACAAGACAAGGATGTCCACTCTCACCACTGTTATTCAACATAGTTTTGGAAGTCCTATCCACGGCAATCAGAGAAGAAAAAGAGATAAAAGGAATACAAATTGGAAAAGAATAAGTAAAACTGTCACTGTTTGCAGATGACATGATACTATACATAGAGAATCCTAAACATGCCACCAGAAAACTACTAAAGCTAATCAATGAATTTGGTAAAGTTTCAGGATACAAAATTAATGCACAGAAATCTCTTGCATTCCTATACACTAATGATGAAAAATCTGAAAGAGAAATTAAGGAAACACTCCCATTTACCATTGCAACATTTACCTAGGAATAAACCTACCTAGGGAGACAAAAGACCTGTATGCAGAAAACTATAAGACACTGATGAAGTAAATTAAACATGATATCCACAGATGGAGAGATATACCATGTTCTTGGATTGGAAGAATCAACATTGTGAAAATGACTATACTACCCAAAGCAATCTACAGATTCAATGCAATCCCTATCAAATTACCAATGGCATTTTTTACAGAACTAGAACAAAATATCTTAAAATTTGTATGGAGACACAAAAGTCCCCGAATAGCCAAAGCAGTCTTGAGGGAAAAAACGGAGCTGGAGGAATCACACTCCCTGACTTCAGACTATACTACAAAGCTTCAGTAATGCAGACAATATGGTACTGGCACAAAAACAGAAACATAGATCAATGGAACAAGATAGAAAGCCCAGAGATAAACCCACGCACCTATGTTCAACTAATCTATGACAAAGGACGCAAGGATACACAATGGAGAAAAGACAGTGTCTTCAATAAGTGGTGCTGGGAAAACTGGACAGCTACATGGAAAAGAATAAAATTAGAACACTCTCTAACACCATACACAAAAATAAACTCAAAATGGATTCGAGACTGAAAAGTAAGACCAGACACTATCAAACTCTTAGAGGAAAACATAGGAAGAAAACCCTTTGACATAAATCACAGCAAGATTTTTTTTTTTTTTTTTTTTGCGGTACGCAAAGATCTTTTTTGATCCACCTCCTAGAGTAATGGAAATAAAAACAAAAGTAAACAAATGGGACCTATTGAAACTTAAAAGCTTTTGCACAGCAAGGGAAACCATAAACAAGATGAAAAGGCAGCCCTCAGAAAGGGAGAAAATATTTGCAAACGGATCAACGGACAAAGGATTAATCTCCAAAATATTTAAGCAGCTCATGGAGCTCAATATTAAACAAACAAATAACCCAATCCAAAAATGGGCAGAAGCCCTAAATAGACATTCTCCAAAGAAGATATACAAATGGCCAAGAAGCACATGAAAAGCAGCTCAACATCACTAACTATTAGAGAAATGAAAATCAAAACTACAGTGAGGTATCACCCCACACCAGTTAGAATGGGCATCATCAGAAAATCTACAAACAACAAATGTTGAAGAGGGTGTGGAGAAAAGGGAACCCTCTTGCACTGCTGGTGGGAATGTGAATTGATACAGCCACTATGGAGAACAGGATGGAGGTTCCTTAAAAAACTAAAAATAGAATTACCATATGACCCAGCAATCCCACTCCTGGGCATATACCCAGAGAAAACCATAATTCAAAAAGACACATGCATCCCAATGTTCATTGCAGCACTATTTACAATAGCCAGGTCATGGAAGCAAGCTACATGCCCATCAACAGGCGAATGGATAAAGAAGTTGTGGTACATATATACGATGGAATATTACTCAGCCATAAAAAGGAATGAAATTGGGTCATTTGTTGAGACGTGGATGGATCTAGAGACTGTCACACAGAGTGAAGTAGGTCAGAAAGAGAAAAACAAATATCGTATATTAACGCATGTATATGGAACCTAGAAAAATGGTACAGATGAACCGGTTTGCAGGGCAGAAGTTGAGACACAGATGTAGAGAACAAGCGTATGGACACCAAGGGGGGAAAGTAGGGGTGGGGATGGTGGTGTGATGAATTGGGCGATTGGGATTGACATGTATACACTGAAGTGTATAAAATTGATGACTAATAAGAACCTGCTTATAAAAAAATAAATAAAATAAAAATCAAAAATTAAAAAATAAAAACTAATACTAAACTTCCTTTGGGTTATTTGTATGGAAATATGTTAATATAAATGTTTCAGACATTACATGAAATTCCTAAAAATCTTGTATGTTCTGGTATAATAAGTCATAATTCTAGTTATTATTTTAAAATGCATATCTCAGAAATAACTAAATTTCCTTGTCAATTGAATTATTATGAACTTTCATTAAATCTTTAACCATGGTCATTTTTAAGTCTTTTGTCATATACAGACAGTTCTGGGTGTACTCTGATGCTTTTGCAATAATGTTCCTATAAAAGGGTTTCATCTTCAAGGAATTCATGGAAAAGACTCCGAGAAGTACAGGTTTCTGGTAACTGACTATATTGCTGAACTGAATGAATAAGCATTTTCAGGACTCTAATGGAAAACTGATGAATTCATAAAAGTGCTAACAAAAGATCAAGATGAAAAAAAATTAATTATATGGGAATGAGTGAACTGATGAGGATGATTATATTTTTGTAACTTTCTGTTTGAATAAATAAATAAATAAATAAATAAAACGTATATTTGGCTCTTTTCCAAATCTGCTTGGATTTTTCTGATTGTATTTGTTATTTCTATTTAGGTTTTCTATTCCCTTCTATATACACTTAATCATTTAAATACACTTAGTATTTTATATAAGATTGTTCTATTATCTGAAGTCTTGGGGGTCTTACCTGCTGTTTATAGTATCTGCTGATTTTTGCTCTCAATGGATGGTTTCCTTGTGTACTTTCTAATTTTGGACTGCTCATCCTTTGCAGGCAATCGTCTATTGCCTGGACTTGGGGTGTATCCTTTAAGAATGACTTTTGCATTTAATTCTACCAAGAGTCTTAAAAATTTATCAGCAACTGGGCAAAATTTTATATTAATTTCAAGCTTTGGAGATTTGGATTCAGCAAGTGATGGGAATTCAAACACCAAACTTGGACTGAGGTCAGGCCTGTGATCACAAATTCTTAGCACAGATTTCTTTTCCTCTCTCTTACAGAACCAGACTAGAAGAACAGATATGCTACCTCTTCATCTCCCTCTCATGGGTGCATTTTTATAGCTTTGCATTTTGCATGAAGGTGCCCCCGTGAGGATACTAGTTTTATAGGGGAGGGGTAAGGGCTCAAGGCAGGTAATCCATAAGGCTCTTGGTTAGAGCAGCAGTACATTCTACCAATGCACAGTACCAACTTGGTGTTTACAGTTTTGAATTTTAGTTTACTCCTCATGTTTGAATTACTCATTTTTTCAAATTTCCTTGAAATGATATTTTCTTCTGACTTACTATGTATTTAAAAATGTTTTTTATATCTATTCAATGTCTTATGGGTTTTGTAGTTTGAGGGCTTTTAGATTTTCTACTTTACCATATTGCAAGAAATGCATTTACATTAATGGGCAGTAGAAAGTGGATTCAAAAAGCAGTGGAGTTTATTATGGCAGTGATGAGGATAGTTCCGTGTTCTTATAGGATATTTTCCACATTGTATCCATGCCATCCTTTCTGAATCACAAATCTTATTATACCATTGCATAAAAACCCTTTAGTGATTTCCCATTGCTCTTGGCATAAATTCTAATTCTCTTAGCGTGTCTTTTACTAAATGAATTTCATTATCTTCCCCTTACTTGCCCATCCAGTTCTTCCCTTCTCATGCGGTTTTTTTGTGCCGCTAGAATGAATTTCCTTAAGTTCTCCAAGTTTGTTGTTTTGTTTTTCACATCCAGCCTTTTTACCACACTGATCCCTCTGCTTGGAACACAGATTCTTTCTCATCTCTCCCCTTCACCTCAACTCCTTTGATAATTGTCTAATTTTTCAGGATTGAATTTAAGTACCACTTCCTCCAAGGAGCTTCTCTTGACCCTCCCTCCCCACAATGCATTTCCATTACGTGCTCTTATAGCATCCTGTACTTCTTATTTCCTCTATTATGCCACTAAAAAACATTTTTTTGTACTTGACTGTTCATTGGTCTTTTTTGCTAGTCTCTAAATTCCATGACAGTAGACATCCAAATTATTTCATCATTATTGATTCTCTATATTCTAGCATGATATGTTGTAGGAAATTCGTAAATATATGCTGAATATTTCAAACTATAACTGCCATGGTTATTATCATTTTCAATAGCTATTATTTATGTGCCTAGTCCTGGGTAGAAATTATTGGCATTATGGTGTTATAAGGAAGCTTTAATTTGGTTTTATTTATGAGAGCATTTCACAAATAGAAAATGACCATTCCTGTAATCCTAAATATCTACTTTGTGAGGCTGTGTATTCAGATCTATCATACCAACTAGAGAACATTTTGACTACAGTGACTGATTTCAAGCAGGATATCAAATGGTCATTTTGTGGAAAGAGTCCTTGATGATGATGCTGGCACAAAGGCAATTAAGTTCACTAATATATTCCCCTGTGGTTGTGCCATGTATGTTGGCATGAAGAGTAGGAAAAACTTTGGAATTTTTCAGGGTAGTCTTTCCCCCAGGTATGGACATCACAATTAGTACTTATTGAATTACTAGATGGCAAACATGGGTGAAGAAAAGTCCAGACAGCTTTGTGGAGTGTGTTATGGCTCCAGGTAAGGCTGTGGCATCATCAGAAAAGGTGTCCATGGACCTTCGTGGAAAGGATCTATAGACAGAAACGCACATACTGAAGAATACCAGTAATGGAATATGTTTATGGGTGCAAATAGGAGTTCACGTGGATATCAGTGAATCAATTAGGCAACTAGATCAGTCTGTGTTGCTGGCAGGTGAGGAAGATGAGGTTCAAGGTAGGCTGAGTGATGGTGAATTCCTCATTCAAAAATAGGGCAAAGTCTATTTTTAGGGATTGAAAGTTCCAGCACAGTCAGGTATTCTTATTTTTAGATTATATACCTGGCTTAAATATCTAGGTTTTAGGTTAGATTTCTAGGTTTATCAATAGTCTTGCAGTTGAGATACACAAAGAACAGCAAATACCATCTTTGTCACCACTTAACTACACAATTTATGGAGTGTTAAGCTGTGGCAGTTGGTTGCATTTGTTATATTGTGACATACCCACTCTCTTAGTAAAGACATCTCACCTTAAATGTGGTTCTTGAGGTTTTATTGTCTACAAGGAGTGAATAGTTGTGTTCTGTTGGACTGAGCTCCTTTAAGGATCACATGCATAGGAATAAGAGCCAAAATTTAGAGTTCTTCTGGGCTTCTACAGCAGCCATGGTCTTTTAGTTCTATCAATCTCAATCACAATCAGCTGGGAAAGTTTTCAAAGTGAAATTTGAATTACAGACACTGGAGAATATATTATGCTATTAGGAATCACTGAAATGATGAATTCTTCAGGGGATGTGTGAAAAGGACTAGGGGATGTCAAAGATGGAAAATAAGAACCAATATTAAGAACCAGTGATTTTTGGAATCATTGAATGCTCTCATTGGTAAGTGCATTACTAGAAAACTAATTTTTTCCAGAAATGTTTGGACTCCCTTAAGGAAGTATCAATACATATGACACTCAACACTAGGAAAATCAAGTACATCTTTCTCAGCTCTTATAAGCAAATGATACTGACACAAATAGCCCAAGATTAACAGGTAGAAATAAATTTTTTGAGTTGGGAGTATGTGAGTGAATTAAGTTAAGTTGTCATTCAGAGATCAGATTATTCCTTGGCCTAGAATCTTCTCTGTGTGTGTGTGTGTGTGTGTGTGTGTATGTGTGTATGCGTGTGTGTAAGTAGGTACATTTCACAGGCCAAAAGTCACCACTGGACATTCAAATGTTCCAATGATTTTTGTAAGGTGTATTATTTTGTTTGGATATAATGAACCCCAGCTTATACCAACTTATGGAAAAAATATTGGAAGGATTCTGGGAGAGGTTTTAGACTCCAAGGTGTAGTCAAACATCAGCTTCAGGAAAGCAGGGATAGGATAATTCTGGGGTCCATAGGTACGGATTCAGGGGATTGAATGTCATCAGGATGGTTTTGTTTGATCTCCTAGGTCTTTTATCTTGCCTTTCCTCTGCGTTTTGGCATGCAGGTGAGTTTTCTATGCCCAGGAGCAGGCGAGGGGTGTACACGATGCCTAGCAGTGTCTAGGACTTCTTGCAGCTTAGTCATTAGGTATTAAAACTCTGTGTCCCACATTCTGCTCCAGTTATTAAGAAGCCCAGGGAAGGGCTTAGACTGGTCAGGTGTGTGTCCTGTGACTGCCCCAGAGAGATGGGGGTTGGATCTCACTGGAAACATATGTTTCTTTTACTGTGAATTTACTCTTACTCTGTGACCTTCTCCCTTCCCTTTAACTCCGGCTGCTAAACATGATTCATCCATCATTTGGGGGTGGGGGGTGAGTTGTCATGGAACAGAGAAAAAGTACACATTTTTACTTTTAAAGTTAGACAAAAAGCCATGATCCAGACATCTGAATGCATGTGTGGGAGAATTCTTGCTAAACCAATTTTTATAGTTGCAGTTCTGAGGTCTCATGAGAGAAGGGTTGCAGAAGAAAGAAATTGCTGAGAATGAATGATTTCACTGGGAAGGACCCTCATGCTTTGCCTCCCATTCTGGTGTTAGTTCTAAGCTGGGTGGTAAAAATCATCACCCTCTCTGAGTTTGGGAGATTAAAGCAGACATTCTCCCTGGTTGCCTGGGTGGCAGAATGGCACACCCATCTGATAACCATGGTGTTGGAAAATAGAACTGGAAGAATTGTATCAGATGCCTGGGCAGAAGAGGGTGTGGTAGGCCCAACAAATTGATGTAAACCCTTTTACAAGTGAGGTGCTCCAGAAGCAGATGCAAATCTTTGAAAGGAAGGAGGGAAGAAACAGGATAGGATAGGATAAGTCTGTGATACAGCCTTGGCCAACCTCATGGGAAGCTTTGGAACAAGAATTGCCAGTCAGTTTCCTAGACTGGCTGAAATGGCTGGGTCTCTATCTCCCCACCTTGCTCTTCACTGGGTATAGACCATCCAGCAATATGGGTGACCTCAGGCAGGACAGCTCACTGAGTCTGAGACTGACTGAGAAGGGGTTGACAGCTAGAGACAGTCTGCTGTCCATATTCCCTACATCTGGGCCCCAAACCCTCCTTTGAAAGGAGATTTGGGGATGCATCTTTTATCACCACATACTCTCAAAGGATAGGGGAAGCAACCAATGTTTTCTTTTGCATCTGAGAATGATGAGGACCTAAAGGATCTTTAAAGTGATAACAATGATACAGAGCAGAAAACAACCATGGGTTATGAGGTTGTTGACTTAATGAGAAGGCAGAATTCTTCTGCAATTGCCAGTGTCATAAAAGGAACATATCAAAAGACCAAGCAGGAATTTGAACTTCAACAGATGAGAAAATAAAACATTCCTACTTCCTACCTCTCCCTCCAACCTCCTACCTCTGTGTCATGGTGTTGTGTAAGCCTTCTTGAATTTACGTCATTCAGGGAGAGGGTCTGAAATAACTGACTTGGAATTGAATAAGATTATGCTTTTCCATCAGGAAAAATGTTGACTCAAAATGAAGATGAAGGTGAGTTATAGAAAAACAAAAACTTTAGTTTGTGTATCCAGGGACATGGCCTTGAAAATTCATAACCACCTCAAAGTAATTGAAATAAAACTATTAATAAACTCTTGCTATTTACTTTAATTAGGAGAATATGGATGGTTCTCAAAGTGTTTGGTTAAATTGTAACTATGTTTTATAAGAAATCAGTGACTGCCTTCAAAATGTTTTATAATTTTCAGTCTTATATACTTACTTGGCAAAAGTACAATTTACTGTTGTGATGTTATTTGAATACATGCCCACCTCACAGCCATTTCCCACTGTATACCCTCATTCTGGAATGTTCTTCAACAACACCTTATTCCTCTGTATCATTTTGTTCCTCGCTCAGATGTCACTTGCTCAGAGACATTCCCTGGCCAACTTATTTATAATATTCCTTTAACATGTTTTAATTTTCTTCAACTCTTTTCACTGTCTGACATTATATTCTTTGTTTATTTGTATGCTGTCTCCTCACAATAAAGGAAACTCTGTGAGGGCAGCACATTTTTTTCATCATCCTTATATTCCCAGTTCCCACCACTGTTATATGCTCAATACATGTTTATTGAATAAATGAATCAATGGTATTTACATATTTGTCAGTGCTGGAAATTCACTTAAACTGCATCTATTGGGGAAAATTATGCAAATTATTTTTATTCAGATATCTTTCTATATAAAATACTTCTGTATCCATTTAAAATAATGCCTCTGAAAGAAATTTTAAAATATGAAGGCACTAAAATGGCCTCATTCTGAACATATTTTCAAACAGTATTAAATTGGAGCTTCAAATACATGTCTTTCTAGATTGCTGCATTAGAATGAAATATTGTCAAATGCAATATTAGATTAGCATTGCTAATCAGACATTTGTATTACTAGGATTCCTGCCCATAGCAAGATCACAGTCTGTTAAACAGAGGTCATACACTTTTGGGTATAGCTCAGCAGTGGCTGTCCTTGGGGAAATGGCACTGGGGTCAAGGGTAGACACTCAGGTTTTCCAACTGTAAGATTTGAAAGAAAAAAGTGCCTTTTTTCTTTTTCTCCCTCTTCAGCTTCCTTGTCCTCCTCCTTGTTCTTTGTTCTCCTTGGCCTCTTGTTATTCTTCTTTTTCCCCTTCCTTCTCTTTCTCCTCTTCTTTCTTTAATCCTTTTGTGAAGAATCCACACTGGGTGGAAGCATGGAGCTAGTTTTTCCAGAAAAGAGCAACAGAAAACAAAACTTAAAAATAGCATGGCTGTTTCATGATATTAATGCTACTATTCTTAGAAAGTCTTTTTTGTATTTTTAGAATTTCTACAAATTGAGAGGAGAAATGACAAATGGCATCAGGGGATGTAGATACATGACAGATTGTCAAGACTTGTCCAGACAGGACAGTTGGTGCTTTATTTCACTGAAAAAGTCTTCAGCTCATAAGAAGAGGACCAGTGAAGAAAGTATTCTAGAATTAACTGTGCTTTGATGATATATTTCCTTAGCTTATTTATTAATTTCCTAGTCACATAAATTATTCAATTTCAGCTTTTCTTTCATCAAGATTTGAGAAAAAGTGATAATGAGTTACTGAAATAAAATAGCTCAAAGGGGTTAGAAACTGGGTAAAAGTATGATGTACTGCTTTGAATTGATGCCTTAAGCAGACAATCACGTTGATCTCTGAAAAAAAATCTTAAGTGTGTTACTTACTGAGCATGGGATAATATTTAGTTATTTCCTATTTCCATGTATTAAGATATATCTCAAAAACAGTACAAATGTCTTAGCAATACAATTTAAAATTGTTATACATATAAATGTCTGTCTATTGACTGGGATTCTTACATGTAATTAAATGCAATAATCAGATAGGTGTCAGAATAAATATATGAGTTTGCATTTTTCTTAGAAAGCAAAACGTAGATTTCATTTAATAAATTCCAGAGGGAGACACCACCAAGAGAATCTTGCCACTTAAGATTAGTTGATGTGATGGTATGACTGTAGACAAACCATCTCCATGGTAATTTAAACAGCTTTAGGCATGACAGATGGGAATAAATACCTTAAATTCCATATAGATGTGAAAAACAAGTCACTATGTACTCTGATGTATTCAGTGTGATGGAAGAGTAAGTTGCTTTAATCCTCTGCAGCAACAACTCCGAGCTCCAAAAAAAAGGCAGACAGTTGAGGATAGAGCTCAAAACTGTAGCCAGAGTGATCTTTGAAAACATAAATCTGTTAATGTCATGACTTTGTATTTTACAGAGACACAAACCATTATCTCTTTGTATTGCTTTCAGGTTCAAGACCAAAATCTTTATTCTGGGTCTATAAGGCTCTTTCTGGTCTTATATCACCTTCTTTTCCAGTCTCTATTTCTATCACCCTCTCTTTTCCCTCTGTTCCATTAACAGTGAACTTATTTTATTTGGTCAAATGAGCCAGATCTCCTCCAGCTACAAGCTCTTCCAGCTGCTTGGTAGCCTGGGAAGGCCAGAGTTCCCTTGCCCACCGAACTCCCATTTATCTATCAAAGTATCACTTTCTCAGGGAAGCTTTTTTGGCCTTTCAGGTTGGTTCAGCTCCCCAGTTGCAAACTCTCAAGACATCATGTACGTTCCTTTGCTGGATGATTATTTGATTAATGTGTTTTACCTAACTTGACTGTGAGCTTCAGGTGGGCAAGGACTGAGTCAGATTTGGGTCATTATTGTACTCACAGATCTAGTATTTTGTCTGTGACCCCACTCCCTCTCTCACCCCTTCATTATATGCTGCCTATTTTTGAATACTGACTTTGAGATTATCATAATACTCTATACCATACCAGTTCCCCCCCTTCAGCATACAACCAGAGATTGGAGCTATGCATCAAACCCTGAGAGATATTCTACCACCAAGAAAAGTAAGGTGGCATTTGAAAGGAACTTGTTAGCTATGGGTGCAAAAGGCATAGATTTTCACGAACTCATCAGAGGACAAGAAAATAAATGTAGAAGGAAATCCCACTCCAAACCAAGAAAACCAGAGCACTTGAAAATTTGCAAGCCACATTTTGGGCTGTGCATGTGACACAAGACTTCTATGCTGAATTTCCTGTAGTTGTCTATTTTAAAATAAATACAAACAGAATAAAGTGTTAAGATTGGTACCCAAAAAAGTGAAAAAAAACCCTCCCTAATTAATGCTTAGCACTTTTTTTTCTTAGTAATAAGGCCACCATCTGAGACCAAAATGACACCTAGGAGAGGGTCATTGTGCCTTAATTGGGAGGAAACAGTGAGAAAAGGAAAATAAAGTCTGTGGTTTAATTACCAGTGGCATCAATTGTTATCCCCTCAGATATAAATAGTTTCTTCATCAATTTCCTCAAAGTCCCTGATAAAAGAGAGATGATTACAGTGCTTCATACAGCCAAGTGTGGGAAATTTATGTAATGAGAAGTTGTTTCTTTTTTCTTTTCATAGCTTGCCAGACTAGAGGTCATCTAATCGGAATTCTTCATTAGCAGGTGAGAAAATACACTTGAATTGTGAATGCACAATATCAAAATAACAAGGTGATTTGTTACATTTTGTTTGCCTCTGCGTGTGAGTATATGTACATGTGTACATATGGCATTTTTTTTAGTGAGATGATGCATAGTTTACTAATTTTTCAAAGCTGTCTATACATCAAACCACACTTTTAAGAATAAGACATTGCCTTATCTTGTCAGGGTCAAAAAACCAAAGAAATCCAGTAAAAGAGGGGAAAGATAAACAGAGAGAACAATTGGAAAGGGAAAACTTGAGAGTGCTGTGTATGTTACTCATCCCCTCCTAAAGGTATTTACATTACTGCCTATAAAATCCAGGCTCAGTCTGGATTTGCTAACATTGCTATATATGGATATTGATACAGTATATTTTATTATGATGAACCAAGAAGCAGTCACATACACTGAGAAAACTGGGAGGAAGTACAGCTGCGTACTGACATTTGGGTGGGGATAGAAAAATGTTCTGGACTTAGAAAAAGCTACAGGCAGAATACAAATGATGCCATGGACATATGATGTAACTCACTGACTGCCATTTTATGATGAAAACCAAAGCTGTGCTAAAAAGTGACTACAGTGATGCAATACATTATACATGGACAAGGTTTTACATTTTAGAAAAAGTGATGGAATGGGATCATTTCAATTAATTGTCTATAGCTATATTTGTAATTCCTATAAAAATATTCTAAATTCACAGAATGTGTGTGAATTTAACAGAGAATTTTATTTGTTGATATTAAACTTTTTTTCCCTTAAAGCCAGCTAACATCCAGACATTACTTAGGGTGAAGGTAATCAAATATTTCCTGTTTTACATACAGACGTATTCTAAAAATAAGGTTGAAAATGTTCACTTTTGTTACTACATCATACAGGTGATTTATAGTACAGTTATTGTAAGTTTTCAGACATATTTTGTTGACATTTGTCAGTTTTACTTGATGTGATGGTTTTATGAATTTTTTCACAAATAAGGTCCAATACAGTGGTTTAGCATTAGGAAACAGTGGGAGTAGTATAAATTACAGCTCTAAGGGGATCTCAAACATGAAATTATGGCATCAATAGAAGTAAGTTATATTAATAAGATAGTGACTAAGAATTTATTTACCAATTTAAGTAAGGTTGAGATGCTAGGTGGATAAAGAAAATAATCAAACTTAGTATGGTAGAAACCTGGTGTGATCTTAGTGAGAACTAAGATTAAAAATGACCATATTTTGAATTATGCCTTATAGGACTAGGGTATAACTGAAGGGACTGCCTGCTATATTACGTTATTGCACAGTAGCCCAGAGTGTGGGCTCCAGATTTAAGATGCTTTTGTCTGGGGCAAGTAACTTGTCTTCTCTGTAACTCAATACCAAATTTACAGGGTTGCCCTGAGGATTAGATGACTTTAATATATTTAAAGATCCTAGCACAAGCCTAGCACATAGCAAGTTGCTCCAAAATATTTTCTGCACTGTTACAGCTGCCGCCAGTATTAATATTTATAATCTGTGAGGAATCGTGGAGAGGATCTAGAAGGCTGAAGAAAATTATTGATATATCGAAGAGAAGAAAATAGAATGCATAACTATAGCCTTGAGACCTTATGACTTGATATTGATTCTTGACCAAAAAACAAAAGAAAAAAAAGAAAAGAAAGTGGCCATCAGGAGCCAAGATGGAGTCATTTCAAATGAATCATATCAGTCCAAATAAAATTTTTTTGACAGAAATATGACAGAAATACTAGACTGATAATCAACCTCACACCCTCCCCTCCAATATCATTAGGTATAGTGTTTCTGAACCTTAGTAAGTCAATAGACAAGCTCTTTTATCTTATACTTGTGAACAAGATAAAGGAAGAAAAAAAAAAGACATGCTTGAACAGTTAATTAGAAAAATAATCAATCAGGGAGCACTATTAAAAGGGTCCAGATTAATGAAGTAGTATAAACATATAAGAGAATTTCTAACAGTGTTTCAGGGTTCAGCTTTGGCTGTCTTCTATGAAATACATTTTATCAATTAATATATTGAATAATAATAATAATAATGATAATAATGAAAAGTAAGAAAAACAAGATTATTTATTTCTACCCACAGCCAACTCCCTCCTGGTCCTTTTAATAAGACCCTGGTTTTCTTCATCTATTAACTATCTTTATAGCAGCCATGTGCTCAAGGGTAAAAACCTCACCCCCAGCCCCAGAATCATGACTGGTTTAAGACAATCATTGTGCCTCCATACCATTTTACCAATGATTGGTTTGGAAATGGGCATAAGAGAATATTTTGACCTGTAAGCAGAGTTGGGTGGGAAAGTTTCTTAGAAACATGACAAAGAGAATGTTTCTTAAGGTCATTGGACCTTACCATGAAGAAAAGATGGCTGAAGGTGCCAATGTCATCTAGAGACCATGGTGGGAAGAAGCCAACACACTGAACTATAGCAGGGAAGAAAGATAAAAAGACCCCAATCATTGACAACGTCCTTGAACCACTGAATAAACTAACCTTCAGACATATGGGTGAAGTAAAACTTCCCTACTGTGACAGTTGAGACTGGGTTTTATCAGGTCACTTTGACTTTAGCATTTGCATTCTTAGCTATTATAATATACAGCCTTTCCGGTTAAGATATAGAAAGAATAATTATAAAGTTTTTAGAGGAATAACAAATGTGTTGAGTGGCAAATTAAGATCCCAAGAACTTTGAAAGATAGGCTGCACTGAAGCTGCTTTTGCCCTGAGGCCTTTTCCTGGGCTAGGCTATCTTGAGTTTCAGATCTGACAACCTTGTGAGGAACTAGGTGTGAAGTCAAAGCTGAGGATACAATAAAACATGGTGGGGTGGGGTAGGGGCGGTGTGTGGATTAATGCAGGAATTCTGAGGCCCCAAGGCCTACAGCTTCAGGGTAAGTGTGAACAAGGAGCTAAAGCTGCCTCTACCCACACTCTCATCCTCAGATCTTACAAAAAAGTTTCTCTGCCACTTAGCAGAGCAGGAGAAAAGAAAAACAAGTCCTTCAGAAATTATGGTCACATGTGGAATTTTGAATTGAGTTGTAGTAAAAATTCTCATCACTTGGGGAGTAAAGACAACAACAACAAAATAATCCTCCAACCATGAATAGTTTACCATGCCAATAGTAACCAAAAGCAAACAGGTGCAGCTCTATTACTATCAGATGAAACTGACTGTGTATAAACGGATTGCTAGCAATAGAGCCAGCCACTTCATAGAGGTAAAAAATTCAATTCTCAAGGAAGTTATAAAAATTATACATATATGGGCATCAAGTACCCATATAGGCATATATACAAAATATACGAAGGAATAATTTTTAGAACTACCACAATAAATACATATATCTCCAGTCATGGTAGTAGATTTTAGCAGACATCTCTCATTAGTTGATAGAACAAACAGACCAAACAATAAGTATGATATGCACAATATGATTAGCATATTGTTGACCTAGAAGACCCTGAAACTCAAGAATATACATACTTTTAAAGCATATATGAGAAAATTCTTAAAAATCGACTGTTCCCTAAGTAAAGTTTCAAAAAATTTAAAGGGACTGAAATGATGTGCAGCATGTTATCTCACCAAAGTGCATTTAAGTATCGAAAGTAATTTTTTTAAAAGTTAACAAGAAAATCTTCATAAAATGGAAAATTAGGAAACATGGTTTTAAGTAATTCATGGTTCAAAGAAAAAATCATAAGTGGAAATTCTGATTAGAAATGAGAGGAAATTAGAGGCTATTTTAAATTTAATTAAACAATACTAAATAGAAAATCTAAGGGGACATAGTTAATGTAATAATTATAAATTTGGAGCTGTAAATATTACCTTAGGTAACAAGACTGAGTATCAATGTGAACTACATGTCTCCAAAAGTTAGAAAGGTACAGCAAAATAACCCCCAAAACTATATGACAGAATATAATAAATATAAGATCAGAGATTAATGATCTAGAAAACAAATATAAAAGAGGAGGTATCAACCAAACCAAAAGTTGGCTGTTTTGAAGAGAAAAGATCAATAAAATTGACAAACTTCTGGTAAGTTAGATCATGAAAAAAGGAGAGGAGGCAGAAAGAATCTCTATTAAGAATGCAAAAAGTAACATAAGCATAGGTGCTACAGACAGTAAACAGAAAGATGGTATTATGATAAATTTATGCCAATAAATTTGAAAGTATGAAAAAATGTTCAAATTCCTAGGAAAATATAGCTTTTCAAAGTGAGTCAATGCAAGAGAAAACAGGAATTGTTCTATAAACATAAAATGAGTTGATTAATGATCTTTTGACAAAGAAAACCTCAGACCCAGATGGCTTTTATCAGATTAAATAAGGAAATTCCTGTCTTATGCAAACTCTTGGAGAGGCTAGAATTGGAGGAAACATTCTAGTTCATTTAATAAGGCTCATGAAATTTTATTACCAAATACCAATTTTTTTTTTTTTTTTTTGTGGTACACGGGCCTCTCACTGTTGTGGCCTCTCCCGTTGCGGAGCACAGGCACCGGACGCACAGGCTCAGCAGCCCTGGCTCATGGGCCCAGCCGCTCCGCGGCATGTGGGATCTTCCCGGACCGGGGCACAAACCCGTGTCCCCTGCATTGGCAGGCAGAATCTCAACCACTGCGCCACCATGGAAGCCCCCAAATACCAATTTTTCATGAGATATTGAAAGCTTTCTCTTGAGATCTGCAATCTGGATGCCAAATAATACTAATTCTGTTTCACATTATACACATAAATTATGCAAATAATGAAAAAATTCAGCAAAGTTTCTGGATACAAAATTAATACCCAACAATAAATCACTATACGATGCTATATCAGCCACAAACAGAAAATATAAGTTTTGAATATAACATCACAATAGCAACAAAAATATCAAGTACTTAGGAACAAGTTTAACAAAAGTGTGCAAGCTATCTATGGATAAAATTAGGACTTTTTTGAAGGTCATTATATATGTAAATAAACCGATATATTATGATCATGGACTGGAAAACAGTATTGTAAAGATATCAGTTCTTCCCAAATTAATCCATGGATTTGATGCAATTCTCACTGAGGTCACTATAGATTTGTTGCTGCTGCTGTTGTTGAATTTGAGGAGTTAATTCTAATGTTTTCATGAAATGCAAAGAAGCAAGACTTTCTTGAAGAAAAAGAATATGATTGTTGGTGAACTTCCTCTAACAGATATTGTCTCCTTATAAAGCTATAAAATAAAGTGTTGTATTGGAACAAGTTTAAATACATAGACAAAAGAAATAGAGCAGAGTCCAGAAACAGATCCAGGCATATGTATCAGAGGTGGCACTGCAGTTAGGAAAAAAAAAAATGATGGCCTTTTCAACTTATGGTAGTGGGGTAATTGAATGTTTGTCAAGAAATGAACAGAAATGATAACCAGTTGCTCATACCATTTTCTGCATTTGTACAAAAGTCAAATGCAGGTGACTAAAGTTAAGATTTTAGAATATCCAATGAATATATTTATGTAATACTTGATATATAGAAATATTTCTTTGTTTAGATGTGGAAACCCCTAACCATTAGTCTCACTACATTAAAATTTCTTTACATAAAAAGAATAAAGACAATTACTGAGTAGAAGTTGCAGTGTATATAACCAATAAAATACTCATATTCATAATGTATACAGATTCCTACAAACTAATGAGGAAAGCCAGACATTTCAATAGACAAATGGGTAAGAGGCTTGTACAGAGACTTCACACAACAGGAAATCTAAGTGGTCAATGGACAAATAAAAAGCTGATCAATCTCATTTATTATTTAAAAAATACAAAGTAAAGTCATAACTAGACATCATTACTCACCAGAGGAGAACATGAAATTTAAAAAAAAATTGTGGGGCAAGAATGTGAAGTATAGGTTTTTTTGGTAAATATTTTGGGAAACAGTATGACATTTTCTAGAAAAGTTCAAGATATGAAAATTAGTTATTCCTTTCCAAATATATTCCCTAGAGAATCACCTGCATGTTTGTATCAGGAGATAACTGTAAAAATTTTTATACTGACAGGTTTTAAAAATAACTCCAAATTGAGAGCAACACAAATGTTCATCAACAGGAAAATGAATTAAAAAAAGTGTGGTATACCCATAGAATGGGTGTCATGTAGCGATGAAATTGGATGTACAGTTAGATGTAATAATGAATGAATGAATCTGACAAATATAATGATAAGCAAGAGAACTAATTTAATAGTATGTACAATATTATTTCAATTAAAGTAAAAAACAGAAACTAATTACATTGTTAAAAGCAAGGGTTATTTTTTTTAAAGTAAGAACATTGGATATCTCCAGGCAGGAGGGGGAAGAACATGATAGAGGAAGGCATAATTTCAGACTGCCCAGGATGTTGTCAATGTCCTATTTCTTCAACTGATTAAATTAGGTATCTGTTTTATTAATATACCTTAAACTATACAAGTATACTTTATATAATTTTAAATATATGGTATATCTCATAGAGCTATGTTCAGAAAAATAACAAACTAAATGTTTGGCAGTGACTCAAAATGTTAAATGTAGAGTTAACACATGACCCGGAAATTCTACTCCTAGGCATATACCCAAGATAAATGAGAATATATGTCCACAGAAAAACTTACACACAAATATTTACAGTAGCATTATTCAAAATAGCAAAAATGTAGAAACAATTCAAATAATGATCAACTGATTAAAAGATAAATGTGGCATATTCATACAATGGAATATTATTCAGCAATAGAAATAAATGAAGTACTGATATATGCTACAATTTGGCTATATCTTGAGAACATTATGCTAAGGAAAATAAGCCAGTCCAAAAAAAGAAAAAAAAAGTCCACAGATTGCATAATTCCATATTTATTAAATGTTCAGACTAGGTCATTTACAGAGACAGAAAATGGGTTACTGGTTGCCTGGGCTCAGGATATTGGAACAGAGAGATGGGGAGTGATTGCTGAAGGGTACAAGTTTTCTTTTTGTGATGATTAAAGTATTCTAAGATGGATTGTAGGAATGGCTGCACAGCTCCATGAATATACTTGAAAGGACTGAATAGTACACTTTAAATGGGTGAATCATATGGTATGTGAATCTCAATACAGCTGCTAGAAAAAATGGCCCCCAAATTAGGATAAAGAAGTAGAAGATACAGGAAAACAGATTTTGGCTCAACATATGAGAAAAAGCTATCTAAATAAACTCCCAGCTGAAGGAATGATCTGCCTCTGTATATGCAGAGTTTCTCCTCACTCCAGATGTTTAAACCTAGATGTAATACAATGTGTTTGGATTTCATAATTAATATTGTCTGAACAACTCAATTCCTTTGTGGGATGAGAGAGGGCCTAAATATATGAATAAAATAGTTAATAAAATATGGAATGACTATATAGTCTTTGTTAAATTACATTGTGAATCAACTGTCTTTTCTAAAAATTGTGGTATAATTGACATATAACATTATTACATTATACCCTCATGACTTATCTATTTTATAAGTTTGTATCTTTTGGCTCCCTTCAAGCATTTTACTCACCCCGCCCCTTCGCCTCTGGCAACCACCAATCTGTTCTCTATATATGAACTTGGTTTTTGTTTTGTTTTGTTTTTCTGTCTTGTTTTTTAGATTCCACACGTAAGTGAGATCATACAGTATTTGTCTTCCTCTGACTTAATTCACTTAGCATAACGACCTCAATGTCCACGCATGTTGTTACAAATTCCATTCTTGTTTATGGCTGAATAGTACTCCAGCATGTGTGTGTGTATGTGTGTGTGTGTGTGTGTGTGTTTCTGTGTGGATCACATTTTCTTTATCCATTCATTCATTGATGGATATTTACATTATTTCCATATCTTGACTACTATAAATAATGCTGCAATGAACATGTGGGTGCATATATCTTTTTGAATTAGTGTGAGATAATCCATTTAAACCATTTAGCACAATATTTAACATACGGTAAGGGCTCTATAAACATTTATTTTAAAAGCCCAAACAAAAACTTATGGCTCTGTCATCAAAATGGGTAGTTTTTAAGCAAAGTTTCAGGAATGCAGTGGAGAGTTAGTAAAGAAAACTGGATTTTATCAGAAGAACTCACTGTTGGGATTTATTTATATTTATATTTACTTTGATCTCAGCACAGTTTTCCTCCTTCCTGTTACCCAACTTGTTCTCAGTCTACGAGGTGTAGAGGATGGGTTGCCAAACAGGGATTTCTAGGTATATATAAACATGTCACCTCACATATGCCCCTTGAGGCCAAGGATGCATCTGTGTAGTGGACTGGCAGAAGACAAAAGGGAATAATCTGATAGGTATATTTATCAGAACACATTACTATCTTTCTATGGACATATGTGGAACCTCACAGGGCATTTTATAGATTAAAGTTTTGAAATAACTGATGGGATTTGTCATTTTATTCTTGACGCTTAAAGTACATCCAAGATAAATCCAACAAAATAGTGAAAATTTCAGCTTCAGTGCTGATACTAAAAATATAAAAGCATGAAAAGTCATATCTTGGATGTCTGTCTACCTTAAATTTTATTTTCAGATTCCTACAACAGTCTTTGGCTTTGGGCTGATAGGGCAGTCATAATCTGAGTTCTGAATTTATAGCTTGGGTGAAGGTACATTTCATATTCAGATGTTAGTTCAATAATGTTTCCATTAATCTTCAACTTGAAACGAACCCGAGTTTTAGAGACTAAGGTATTGCTTAAATTAGTAAATAGCTGTGATATCTAGTGATATTCTTCCATTTTCTGAAATTTTTGGTACACTCTAAAAAGGTATACAGGGAATAAAATATTTTTAGAATAGCAGTAGGTCTATATCTTTTTAATTGTTTTATTCTGATGTTGAAATACATTATAAAATTTAAGTATAGAGGAAGCCACCAAGATTTATAAATATCTTGAGGGATTTCTCTCTTATTATATCTTGCTGTAAAGGCATTTATCTCCTCTCATCATTAAAACTAAGTTGTTCAAAAGAGGTAAACACCTATCTATAGAATTTCTGTCTTCTCAATCTCCACATTCAGTACCTGAGTTCAGGTTTTCAGAATTGCTCACCTTCTTCCTAACCAGTTATCTAGCTTATTTTTTCTTCTCTCTACCAGCCTTTGTATTAATATTACTTTCCCCTAAATATTCTCCATCAACACATATATAGCCATTATCAGAGTGTACCTGATAAAATTCTACCAATCCTTGTAAGAAAATGATGAGATATTTTTCTCATGGTTAATTTCTCTTACTACCAAAACCAGAATTAATTTATTTCTTTAGTGTTCCTTAGCACTACAGTACTTTCCTTAAATTTAGCATGTACTATGTGATCTTTCACAGTTTAAAAAATGCATGTGTTGTTCCATGTAGTTAAATTGAGAGCACTTTGAGAAATGAGATTGTGTCTATTAAAAAAAAAATATGGCCCCCAAACCTGCCATGATCCTGGTTCCTTGGAGATGAAATGAGGTAGAGGTAGTAGAAATGAAGAGAAGTAAACAATTTTGAATATATATTAAAGGCAAAACTTTGGAAATTGCTGACGGATTAGATGTAACAGACGAGAGAAATATATCAAGATAAATCCTTTGTTTTTGTCTCGGAAAACTGGAACTATTTAGTAAGATGTGGAAGCATAAGGGATACTGCATTTGTGTGTGTGTATGTGTGTGTGTGAATCAAAAGCTCTGTTTTGTAGATACTAAGGGAGCAGTTGATCAGGTACAAAATGTACATTTGGGAGTCGTTAAATTACAGTTAATATGTAAATGCCATTGGAATGGTAGAGATAAAGTACGAAGATAATATATATATATAGAAGAAAAGTTTGCCCAGAAATATCTTAGGAATTCTTCAACATTAAACAGGAAGAGGATGAGGAACTGAAAAGAGACTAAGAGAAGGGAGTCGATGAAATGGGAACAAAATCTGAAGAGTGTGGTATCTCAGAAACTAGTAGATGGTATCATTGTGCCTAGCTATCCACTCTCTGTCTTCTAAGAAGATTAGTCAACCCTGCCTGTTGCCATATAAGTCTTAGAGAAGGGTACTTTCACACTGCACTACTTTGGACTCGGTCATATGACTTGTATGGACAAATGAAATGGGAGCAGACATGATGTACACCCTGTCCGAGGAGAAGATTTAGAGGCAATGCAAGTTTCTACCAGGTCTTTTGTTCTTGACTCCTCTGCCAAAGGAAGGGTATGTCCCAGAGAGAAGCTGCCCATTTGATCTGGGTCCCAGAGTGAGAAGACACATGTAGCAGATAAGAACTCAAAGTATAATTTGGAGCAGAGCTCTGGCTTGCAAAGAACAGAAGCTGGCATGTAACTAGAATCAGAAATAGTTATTCATTTTCTTAAGTCAGTATAATTCTGCAACACAATTTATACAGTATAATGCAGCCAAAAGAGACTAATACAGAAACAAAGAAAAATATCAAGGAGGACCAGTGATCAATTAAGCCGAATATTCTCGAATTGTGTAAGATAGGTATATGCTGAAAGGTGTCCTTTAGAGTTACAACATGGAAGAGGGCTTCCCTGGTGGCACAGTGGCTGAGAATGTGCCTGCCAATGCAGGGGACACGGGTTCGAGCCCTGGTCTGGGAAGATTCCACATGCCGCGGAGCAACTGGGACCGTGAGCCACAACTACTGAGCCTACACGTCTGGAGCCTTGCTCCGCAACAGGAGAGGCCGCGACAGTGAGAGGCCCGCGCACCACGATGAAGAGTGGCCCATGCTTGCTGCAACTAGAGAAAGCCCTCGCACAGAAACGAAGACCCAACACAGCCAACTAAATAAATAAAATTTATTAAAAAAAAATAGAGTTACAACATGGAAGTTTGTTGTGACCTTGAAATTTAAAGCTTGACTGAAAGGGGGTTAACAGTAAGCAGAAAGTAAGGAAGTGGAAATGGTGAATGCAAATATATTTTCAGACTTCTTTTTATGGCAATGGATCTAAAAAGTGAGGTGGTAGCTGTAACTGGATGTATATCAAGGAATGTTTGTTTGAAGACAGGCGATAGTACAGCATGTATGTTCAAGGCAACAATTAGTGTAGAGAACAATTGGCAATAAGAAGAAGGAGAGAAGATAAGCTCAGAAGCAAATACATGAGAACGTTAGAGGTCATATGGTTGAAAGCCTAGGGTGAAGAATTGGCCTTTGGTAAAAGGATGTACTTTTGTAACAAAGGAAAGGAAGTCAATGTAAGTACTGCTTATGTTGTAAGTATTGCTGCGGTAGGCTGGCGTATTGAAGGGTGGGAAGATGGAGGAGTTCTCATTTGAAGGCTATGAAAGAGGTATGAAGTGAGTTTGTTGGTTGAAAGTGGGGCAATAATGTAATGTATGAGATCTGAGGAGAGAGGGTAAAGGACACAATTGCCATTTTCAGAATGGGGAAGCAAACTTACTAGGAAAAGAGGGTAGGATGACTAGGCAGAGTTATATGTTTATTTAAGGTTTAGGATCAAGAATTTAAAGTGAAACCATTCAGCCCAGGTATGTACCTTTCTCAGCAACATTCAGCTTCTTGACTGCAGGTTTGGAGAAGGCAGATACCTGGGCTCAATCAAACTTGGAGTTTTGCCAGATGTGTATGTCAGTGGGAGGGAAGGATGAGGAGTGGAGGATGCCTTCAAGAAGAGATTATAAACATGATCAAGGAGCATAAGCTTAGTAAGGAATGAAAGGGAGAATGAGGTAACAGATAATGGAATTGAAGAGGAGTGAATGGACTGCAAATCTCAATGAATAATTAGTGCCTGTGCAGTATATATGCTGTTGGACATTAAATTAATAATTAGTAATGAAAATGAAGTTCTATTGCTTGTGGTTAATGGTGTTAGATAGGAAGTATCATGGGTCCAGATAATGTTTTCTTGAACACCAAGTAGGAGGTGACTCATTGTGGTAAAAACATTAAAAAAAAAAAGAGAAAGAAAGAAAGAAAGAAAAAAAGGAACAAAACAACTCTCTTCCTCTCCTAAAGTGTGCAGAATGCTGGTAATGGCCAGGAAATTCAGCTTCTAAAAAAAAAAATACAGTCACAGAGTATTTCAGATTAAAGAATAAGTGGACTGTAGCTTTACAAAAGAAGCCAGATGTGGTTTTGGAGACTATTATGAAAGAAAGAAAGGCCTTTCTTTGAAATCAACTGAAAAAAAGGTTTAGTACAAAAAGTTTGTATCTTGAGCATGTGTGTAATCATATTCTAGGGATAAGCCTACAGAAGAGATGTTTATTTTGCTACAACTTTATAAAGAGGATAAAAAGACCTTTAGAAAAGGTACTTAGCTCAAATTTCATGTTTTCTCAAAAATAAAGCAATATGAGTGAAAGCGTGGAACGTAGGGATGTTTTCTGAATAACTCAAACCACCATATATTAACTTAAGAAAAGCCAATAGTTAGAAGCCTGCTAAAGCCACAAACCCAGAAATGTACTTTGTGAATCTAGTTTATATGATTCTTGTCTCTTATAAATACTATTATAATAGCATCTGTCCTCTTTCTCTCATAAAAATCTCAAGAACAGGGCTTCCCTGGTGGCGCAGTGGTTGAGAGTCCGCCTGCTGATGCAGGGGACACGGGTTCGTGCCCCGGTCTGGGAGGATCCCACGTGCCATGGAGCAGCTGGGCTCATGAGCCATGGCCGCTGAGCCTGTGCATCCGGAGCCTGTGCTCTGCAACGGGAGAGGCCACAACAGTGAGAGGCCCGCGTACCGCAAAAAAAAACCAAAAACAAAACAAAACTCAAGAACAAACATGAATGGAAAGCAACTTTCTAATATGTATTGTTACAAAGTCAAGATATTTAACATCCTATTGCTATTTTCTTAGTTTATTTTTTGTACATTTTTGTACTTTTTAAAATGTATTTTTGTACTTTTGTTTTAGTACATGTAAAATGAGTTCATGTCTTCTATATGTTTACTCATAAACTTTTTCCATTTAACAATATTTTTCTATATAGATTTTGGGCTCCTCACCCTGATATCTCCTATTATGGTTTTAAAAAATTAACACTAATGTATTTTCAAAAGTCTCATTTGGAATTTGAGCTATAGTTACTATTCACAGCTGTGTGTGGGGTAGATGGGAATAGGTTGCCAGGTCAAATATAGGACACTCAGTTTAATTTGAATTTCAGATAAAATTTGAATTTCAAATATTGCCTGGAACATACTTAGACTGAAGAATTATTTGTTGTTTATCTGAAATGCAAATGTAATTGGGTTTCCTGTATTCTTATTTGCTAAACCTGACAACCCTAAATGGGAGGGAGTGTCAACAACCTTCCTCCCTCTTGTCCCTTTCCCAGTGCTGTCTCAGATCATATGACCAATGTATCTTGCTGTGACTTATGTCATAGAGTGTTCTGCCTATGTTTTCCTCTAAGAGTTTGATAGTGTCTGGCCTTACATTTAGGTCTTTAATCCATTTAGAGTTTATTTTTGTGTATGGCATTAGGGAGTGTTCTAATTTCATTCTTTTACATGTAGCTGTCCAGTTTTCCCAGCACCACTTATTGAAGACACTGTCTTTTCTCCATTGTATATCCTTGCCTCCTTTGTTATAGATTAGTTGACCATAGGTGTGTAGGTTTATCGCTGGGCTTTCTAACCTGTTCCATTGATTCATATTTCTGTTTTTGTGCCAGTACCATATTGTCTTGATTACTGTAGCTTTGTAGTATAGCCTGAAGTCAGGGAGTCTGATTCCTCCAGCTCCGTTTTTTTCCCTCAACACCGCTTTAGCTATTCGGGGTCTTTTGTGTCTCCATACAAATTTTAAGATTTTTTGTTCTAGTTCTGTAAAAAATGCCATTGGTAATTTGATAGGGATTGCATTGAATCTGTAGATTGCTTTGGGTAGTATAGTCATTTTCAAATTGAATGATCTTCACATTATTTTTTGTTGGGAATGCAAATGAGTGGGCTAAAATCTATTATATTTTAAACTCTTTAAATGTAATTTTTAACACTGTGGGATTTTAGAATGATCACGCCCTGGAAGCAATATTGGTGGGGAAACTCTTTGAAAACCAGCACCTGCATTAACATTTTTAATAAAAATAATTATTCAAATTTCTAAAATTGTATGCAGTATTAGAACTACCTAAATAATAAGGAAAGAATGTCATTTCTCTACCTTATGATCTTTTGGCCAAATCCCAACTAATGTTGAGTTTTGCATTGTCATTCAAAATGCCAATTCATAGCTAATTGTTGCCATTTCACCCTTAGTTCTATTTGGCATTGTCAGAGAAATTATTTAAAAGTATTGAAATTCAAGATGCCTGGGGATTAAGTAGAGGAACGAATAATTTCAATACTCTGTAGGATTTTGAAATTTCTGGCAGATGTTATTTCTAAAAGATGCATTGTTCCACTTGTATATTTTCATTTTAACTGATTTTATAGCTGATTTTGCCCAGTACATTACAAATTCTTGAAGAAGAACAAAATAATCTGTTTTCTTAGGAAAAATATAAACCTAATTGAAATAATGAGCTACAGGATCCATCAGGTTACTTTGTTGCTATGGTAGCTTCAGTTTTAAAAAATAAAGAAAATAAGATGTGCTGTAAGTTTTGAGTATGCTTTTATTATGAAAATTTTATCTCCTATAGTGCTTAGTATGCAAAGTACTTGTCTTTAATACAACACGCTTAATTCCATAGGGTGGACACTCTCAGATTTCTATCTGCAGACAAGGAACCAGAAAAAAAAAAGAAAGAATAATTGCCTAGATTTAACTAAAACTATCAAAGCATATGAGACAAAAGTTTTTTTCTTTTTATACTTCCTAGAAAATGTAAGACTGCCCTAGACTGTTGGTTTAAGAACAGATCATTCTTTAATTTGAAAATAATCACAGAATTTTGTCTAGTGTTGAAAGGTACAAGATCTCAAAATCTGCATCTGCCTGTCAAAGATTTCCATCTAACTAATGGAGTATTGTGACAGACTATTACAATACATTTTCTTAAGCTAACATGAATAATTAATTTTAGTGGCATCAAGTTTTCATCAGTTTTAATTCTTTGCAATTGAAAATTTTACTTTTCTTTTTTCCTGAATTAACTAAAATGTCACTTCTTCATGAAGATGCATCTCAGGAAATAGTCTGCACAATGCCTAATGTTAATATAGTGTTCAAAAATTCTGTATTTTATGAAAATCTCTTAACTATCCCAAAGTCTCAAGATGATATATTTAGTGAGTATTAACAATGGGTCAAATCCTGATTTAAGTTTCTAGGAGCACATTGGTTAATAAATCACAGCTCTTGCCCTCAAGAAGCTTATGGCTTAAGGGGGTAAAAGACAATTCAATGGGCCATTAATATATAGAATGAGGTGTGATATAGAAATTAGGGGACGTGTAGAATTCTGTGGGAGCAAGGGGCACCTATTCAACCTCAAGAGACCATGGGAGGTTCCCCAGAGGAGGCAATTTATAATCTGATTTCTAAAATACAATTAGGAAAAAGGCAAATGGTGTCAATGGAGGCATGTTGGAAAAGGGAAGCACTTCAGTGAAGAGCTCTAAAGGTGCATTAACAACTTTATTGCTGTATTGGAGTTAACTCCAAATTGTGCCTGTGGAGAGACAGTTCTCCACAGGTCTTTCACATTTCTGTACATCTTGTGAGCAGAAATTAACTGCTATTTTTCTAGACTGTCTTTTCAAGAATGTATGTATAGTAAACAGCTTTGCAAGATGGAAGTAGTGTTTTCTTCTTGGAGCAAAGGACAGGTTTGTTTATTGTCCACTATAGTAATATCTCCTTCTGAACAAAAGTCAGGCTCACTTACTGCCCATTATCAAAGAGTCAAGGTCCCTAAGCTTAGGGTTTCTCTTCTGTAGTGCAATGCACTGGATGGGTAGGCATCACATGGCCCCTTTCACATCCCTCTTTGGGAACCCAGGATCAGAGAACTGGCTCAAATGCTGTTGCTTTCATTACTGCCATTTATGTAGTAATAAAATTATTTGTCTCTGAACAGTAATCTTGTGTATTATGTCAGCATCTATGAAACTGGCAGGCAAACTTGTTAGCTAGCAAATAGGGTAAATTTCAGGCCAGTAAAGGTTACAATCTCAGACTCCTTAAAATAATTAGAAAATAATTTCTCTCTATTTTCTTCCTGAAAGAGATGGAAAAAAAGAAAAAGATTCTGTAACTCTGTCTAACAGTGAATGGTTGCTAACTCATTATATGATGATTATTGTGGCTAGATCATAACGTTTTTATTTAGGTAAACAAATGTTATTAGTCAGATGAAAAATGCCCCATTTGTTCAAAGTTTAATAAACATATTCTTTGTTATAAAGTATTTTTTTTTTACAGAATAGAGTGTTTATGGAAAAAGTAATGGGAACTATTATGAAATAAATGGGGACAATTATTATTGTAATAGTAACAAATTTCTTTCTGCTCTGACACTTTTAAAAATGAATTGTCAGAAATACTGTTTATAAAAATACACAACAGAAATGAGAATTATTGTGCAAAATATGGCTTAACTGCATCATTCATCTACTCATGTTTATTGTTATCTGTTGTGTACCAAGCACAGTTCTAGATATGGGGGACACAGAAATGACCAGCAGACAAAAGCCTTGCTCTCATGGTGCCATATTCTAATGGAAGGAGAAAGATAATAAGTAAGTACAGAGACAGTTGTATAATATGTCCAGCGGTAGTTAATGCTATGAGTAAAAATAAAACATGTTTAGTATATAGAGAATAACAGCAGGAAAGTGCCATTTTTTTCATAGAATGGTTAGAGATGGCCTCTATGCTAAGGTAACATTTGAGCAGAGAACTTAAGAGTGGAGGGAGCAAACCCTGCAGGATTCTGAGGAAGGCGGTACTAGGCTGAGGCAAGAGCAACTGTAAAATCCTAAGGCAGGAGCTTGCTTGGGATGTTTGAGGAGCAACTAGAAGGCCAGTAAAACTGCAGGACAATGAGCAAGAGAGTTGTAAGAGAATGTGGTCAGAGAGAAGTAGAGTATGAAATCATGGAAGGCCTCTGAACTTTGAATTTCACCTTGAGTTAAAAATCTTGGCTCTGCCATTTACCAGCTAAATGTCCCTAAAAAAATTCTTCAAAGACCCTAGATTAGTGAGAAGACCAGGCAGAGAGAAAAGAAAAATATTTCAATTCTACCCACAGTATAGTTGACCAAATTGCTCTTAAGTCATAACTAACTTGAGGAGAAGGGCTTCCCTATATATGGAAAACACAGATCAAAACCAATAATATTCTAGATAAAAACCATAAAAATTATAACTATATTCACCAGTTCACTCAGTAAACAACTCTTTTGTTGATTTTAATGAAGCCATCAGGTTTTTCACTAGGATTCTTTAATTTCATACCCAGTTCTGTGGTATGATCTGAAATTTATCAGAGACCTGTAGTTTTCAAAATGTCCTTGCTATGAATCTTCTTGAAGATGAAGCACTTTCACAAAAGCATCAGAGGACAACAATAACTGTCTATAAATGACAAAAGACTTTATTTTATTTGTTTATTTTTTATTGAAATACAGGTGATTTGCAAGGTTGTTAGTTTCTGGTTTACAGCAAAGTGATTCATATATATATATATATATGTATTCTTTTTCATATTCTTTTCCATTATGGTATATCACAAGATATTTAATATAGTTCCCTGTGCTATACAGTAGGTGCTTGTTGTTTATCTATTTTATATATAGTAGTTTGTATCTGCTAATCCCAAACTCCTACTTTATCCCTCTGTCTCCCTTTCCCATTGGTAACCATAGTTTGTTTTCTATGTCTGTGTGTCTATTTCTGTTTTGTAAATAAGTTCATTTGTATCATATTTTAGATTCCACATATAAGTGATATCATAATGATATTTGTCTTTCTCTTTCTGGCTTACTTCACTTAGTATGATAATCTCTAGGTCCATCCATGTTGCTGCAAATGGCATTATTTCATTATTTTTTATGGCTGTGTAATATTCCATTGTATATATGTACCACATCTTCTTTATCCATTAATCTGTTGATGGACAATTAGGTTGCTTCCACGTCTTGGCTATTGTAAATAGCACTGCTACAAATGCTGGGGTGCATGTATCTTTTTAAAAAATAAATAAATAAATTTATTTATTTTAACATCTTTATTGGAGTATAATTGCTTCACAATGGTGTGTTAGTTTCTGCTTTATAACAAAGTGAATCAGCTATACATATACATACATCCCCATATCTCCTCCCTCTTGCATCTCCCTCCTACCCTCCCTATCCCACCCCTCTAGGTGGTCACAAAGCACAGAGCTGATCTCCCTGTGCTATGTGGCTGCTTCCCACTAGCTATTTATTTTACATTTGATAGTGTGTATATGTCCATGTCACTCTCTCACTTCATCCCAGCTTACCCTTCTCCCTCCCTGTGTCCTCAAGTCCATTCTCTATGTCTAATTAGAGTATTCTCTGGATATATGCCCAGGAGTAGAGCTGCAAGATCATATGGTGACTCTGCTTTTAGTTTTTTTAGGAACCTCTATACTGTTTTCCATAGTGGCTGCACCAATTTACATTCCTACTAACAATGTAGGAGGGTTCCCTTTCCTCCACACCCTCTCCAGCACTTACTATTTGTAGACTTTTTAATGATGGCCATTCTGACTTGTGTAAGGTGGTACCTCATTGTAGTTTTGATTTGCATTTCTCTAATAATTAGCAAAGTTGAGCATCTTTTCATATGCTTTTTGGCCATCTGTGTGTCTTCTTTGGAAAAATGTCTATTTAGGTCATCTGCCCATTTTTTGATTGGCTTGTTTGGTTTTTTGGTTA
Organism: Hyperoodon ampullatus; assembly: GCF_949752795.1. Classification (NCBI taxonomy): domain Eukaryota; kingdom Metazoa; phylum Chordata; class Mammalia; order Artiodactyla; family Ziphiidae; genus Hyperoodon; species Hyperoodon ampullatus. Next base: position 8,438,027 of record NC_136924.1, on the reverse strand, counting down.
TTGAGTTGTATGAGTTGTTTGCATATTTCAGAAATTAATCCCTTGTGGGTCATATTGTTTGCAAATATTTTCTCCCAATCCATTGGTTATCTTTTTATTGTTTGTTTATGGTTTCCTTTGCTGTGGAAAAGCTTATAAGTTTGATTAGGTCCCATTTGTTTATTTTTGCTTTTATTTCTATTGACTTGAGAGACTAACCTAAGAAAACATTGCTATGATTTATGTCAGAGAACGTTTTGCCTATGTTCTCTTCTAGGAGTTTTATGGTATCATGTCTTATATTTACATCTTTAAGCCATTTTGAGTTTATTTTTCTATAGGGTGTGAGGGAATGTTGTGACTTCGTTGATCTACATGTGGCTGTCCAGCATTCCCAATACCACTTGCTGAAGAGACTGTCTTTTCTCCATTTATATTCTTGACTCCTTTGTCAGAGATTAATTGACTACAGGCGTGTGGGTTTATTTCTGGGCGCTGTATTCTGTTCCACTGATCCATATGTCTGTTTTTGTGCCAATATCATACTGTTTTGATTACTGTAGCTTTGTAGAATTGTTTGAAGTCTGGGACAGTTATGCCTCCGGCTTTGTTATTTTTCCTCAGTATGGGTTTGGCAATTCTGGGTCTTTTATGGTTCCATATAAATTTGAGGATTATTTGTTCTAGTTCTGTGAAAAATGTCATGGGTAATTTGATAGGGATCCCATTAAATCTGTAGATTGCTTTGGGTAGAATGGACATTTTATCAATATTAATTCTTCCAGTCCAAGAGCATGGAATATCTTTCCATTTCTTTGAATCATCTTCCGTTTCTTTCATCAATGTTTTATAGTTCTCAGCATATAGGTCTTTCACCCCCTTGGTCAGGTTTATTCTTAAGTTTTTTTTTTTAATGCGATTTTAAAAGGGATTGTTTTTTACTTTCCCTTTCTGATATTTCATTGTTAGTGTAAAGAAATGCAACTGATTTTTGTATGTTAATCTTGTATCCTGCTACCTTGAAGAATTTGTTTATCAGTTCTAGTAATTTTTGTGTGGAGTCTTTAGGGTTTTCTATATACAGTATCATGCCATCTGCCTATTTTAGCTCTTCCCTTCTAATTTGGATACCTTTTATTTCTTTTTCTTGAATGACAACAGACTTTAAAAGGCACAGTTAAACACCTGATTACAATGTAATCGATAAAGAAACTTGGTTACAATAACCAGTTTTATGACTGATTATAATATTAACCCTTAAAAACTTTAATCTCTGGCAAAAACCAAGAAGTAAGTAATTGTGAACTGTTTCTCATAACAGCATTTCCTGATTGGGACACTTATGTTTTCATCTTCCTCTCCTAAGAAGGCAAAGGTAGGTAAACTTAGACCTACCCAGCAATTAATGTTCCAATATTTTATCCTATTTGAAATGACCCAGATAGTCAATGAATTCTCTTCATTTAACTTGGTTTGGTTGCAAATTAACAAAATCTGGAGCAACTATTATAGATAGACATTCCCAAAAGAAAATTATTTGTATAGAGTTTACCCAAAAGCTCTTATTTACATTCACTTAAAGTTTCATCATATCAAGTCACTTTACTTGCTAAAAATTTTCAACAGAAATAATAAGGTCTTATTTGCCCTTAATAAACCAAGATACAACAGAATTATTATACTTAACACTGATGACTCTAAAGAGCTCATCACAAACCAGTCTTGGCAAGCCATCGGGAGGCAGAGGCATGCCATATTTACAAGGTACACATATACGCACATATATCCATATAGACACAGAGATCTCACAGTTTTCCTGCTAGAATTTAAAAAGGCGGCTGTCTTTTCTGTTTTTTCCTTCAAGCTCAGGAATTAGATGCAAGTTCCTGAGATTCCCAGATAGACCATTTACGTCTCAAAGGCACAGAAAGAGAAATACCAATTCCTTCTAGAAAGCTAACTTCCTCAACAACATATACAAAAACCAGTTTTAGAATGTCAAAAGAGTCCCATCTTGGACATCTTCAGGGATTTTTTTTTTTTTCAGTTTCTAAATAGCCAATTCGGTTTAAACAAATAACAATATTAGACAATAATACATATCATTCACTCACATTCACATGCCTCACTTTCAGAGGAACATGAATCAGCATTCAAGTTACTAGAACACCTTAATGAAGGTCAAAACCAGGGAGAGAGAACAGGATTTGAACTCAAGGTACTCTTGCACACACTCCAGATAAAAGCCAAACCAATTACAAAAGGCTCACTTTGATACAACAGTGGAGCCATTAGAGGCATTGTTCTCCAGATCTCAAGGAGTACTGAAGCCAAATAGCCTTACAATAAAAATATCATTTTCTTTCATTTATGAGGGCATACCTGAAGGTCTCACAGTTTTGCAAAATATACCCTAGGGGAACTACAAGATAGAACAGAGCTCTGATCACCCCAGCACCGTATTTCTTCTGTTTCTCCTAAGTCTACTACGATTTATGCAGCCTGAGCAACTCAGTGACCTACTAAGGAACTGAGGATGGAAACTAAAGCCCCAAACCATCCTCCAGGAGTGTGCTGTAGTATCGTGTCCTTCATTCCTGTTATAAATAATTCATTGTATGTGCCCAGATATGGCTGAGCATATACAGCGTGTTTCATGCCTAGCTCTCTTCATACATCCTGTAGTTCTCCCATGGTTTACCAAGAGAGAGGAGTAGTAGGTACATCCCCTTTGTTAGGCCAGGTGACACGACAGGTGGCCATTGTCCAGGAGAGCAGGGAAATCACTTCATCCTCATTGATGGCCCCATATAAGTACTGCTGCAGGGCTGGGTGGCTAGTCACAGAGGCCAACTTTAACATTTCGTGGCCAGTTAACACAATGTCATCCCAGTGCTGGGGCGCCTAACCTTCACCTCAGCTATTAGCTCAGCATCTGTGGGCTTTCTTAACATAGAAAGCAATAGCCAGCCCCCAGCCACAGCCATCAGCTTATTGTCTAACTTCCTTTTTCCCACTGTAATGGTGTCCAGTATCTCCGCAACAGCCTTACGGGTGACTGTGAGTTCTCTGTACTCTCTTGCAAGCCCCCATTCCTCAAGGACAGCCACCACTGTGCCCTACATACTAGTGGACAGCCACAAGATTACCCCTATAACTTTTGGGATTACCCCCACACCTTTCAGGTGACGGGCTGGTGCATGGCCCCCGCAATTTTCCATTCCCTGTCCTTATGAGACAGGAATTTCAAGGTGGGCTTGTACCCACCTTGGGGGGCAAGGCACAACCATTAAAAGAATGACACAGCCATTAAGAATAACAGGATATGACAAAAACTGGTTGGAGCTCATTAGGCTCAAGGTAGCAGAAGATTTGACTTCCAGAAGACCTCGAGCCTCCTTATACGCTCACTGTAATATATTAGCATCCTAAATGACACACCCACGAGCACCATGACAGCTCCGAGGCCGGCCCAATTCCTGGAAATCCCTGCCCCTTCTCCAAAATAGTTAGAATATTCCTCCTACCCATTAGCGTAAAAGATTGCCCAGCCCATAAAAACTAAACTCCCAAGGCGCAGGGCCGCTCTCACCTTCCGAGACAGACTGCATTCTGCCTAAGGATAATGTGTCTTTCTAAATAAACCTGCTTTCACTTTACTGTGAGCTCACTCTTGAATTCTTTCTTGCCCGAAGTCAAGGACCCTCACTTGGCGGGCTGTCCCAGGGACTCACCCGGGACCTGGGATGTGACCATTCTCTCACACCCCGTTTTCCTGCAACACGTATTTCCCGACATCTCGGCGCTCACGGGGGTTTCCTCGGTACCCCGGCTGGCTCCGCCAACTGCTGGGCTGCACCTCGCTGCAAGCCCTGTACTTGCCCAGCTTCAAGACTGAAGAAAAAGCCCGGAGTCAGCAACGGAGACATCAATGGTTTAATGGATAGGGGTAGCTTACCTGTCGGAAGCAAGGTCCTGGAGCAACGCCTCACCGTGTGTGGAGGGCGAACAAGACATGGCAGCAGTCTTCACTCCCGGGAGAGGGGCGGTTACCTGTTTTAGTGGAAATTGACATCAGATTGGCTCATCCCTCGCCAGGGAAACCAGCAGAGGGGCACGCCCCTCACCGCCCCTATGATAAGCTATCATAGTGGAGATGTTCTGATCTAAAGCTAGAACAATCATTAGCTGGGGACTGGAGCAAGTACGTAGGAAGCAAAGGGTGAAGTTATTTATTGGTTTACAGCTTTATTTTTCTCTCGGCAAAATTTCTTGGAGCTAAGTCAGGTTAACAGGTGATCTACAGGCTCTTCTGTCATAGTGACACAGATGCCTTCAATTCTCAGTTCTTATTTGTTGTCATTCTTCCTCTCCGGCTGGAGGATAGATCATTGTTATCTGGGGAAACAATCCGTCTAGATCTATACCACATTTTGTAAAGTCATGATTGCATAGCAAGTTGCTGGTGGTAGTTAGTTCAACTGCTACACATATCAGGTTTTCTTGTTCTTTTTGTAACATGATCATTTTGGGGGATCACTTGATAGGATGGTGACTGCAGAGTAGGGGATTGTAACCAAAATTGGGGTCGGGCTGCTCGCCGCTCAAAAGCCAATAAAGAGGCAAGTTTGGTGGACAGGAAAATGTGCTTTATTTTGGTTGCTGGCAACGGGGTGGGGGGGCGGATGCCTGTCCAGAGGCCGACTTCCCTCCTCCTACAACCAGTGGGCAAGAGCTTTTATTGCTGAAGGGAGGGGGTTCCATGCAGAAACAGCACAGTTGGCTCTGACAGTCATCTTGATATTGGTCATGCGATGGTCTGATCAGCGTCATCTTGATTTTTTTAAGTACAGTTAGTCTTCAGTCCCAGGGTCGGTTTGTTCCCATTTCCTTGAGGCCCATTCTTGGAATTGTGGCAGCTTAAGTCATGGCTACAGCCTGGCCATCATGTAGTTAACTTCTTCCACCTGCTGGGGGTTTCAGTATCTACAAGACAGCCCACAGGATATGGCTCAGAATATTATCTATAGCCCTTGAGGAGGAACTAAAGTCCTTGACTATGCTTACTGACTAAACTATTATTATTTGGTCTCCTGTGAGTGTTTTCCTTTGTTTCTGCATTTTCTCACTTCTCTGATTAAACTTATTCTTTGGCTAAGGTTTTTCCTAGACAAAAGTTTTTTCCTAGGCTGGTCCGTTTCAGTATAAGATGTTGGAGATCACACATTTGAACTGCACCACTCAGACGAATTAGAGGAGCCTAATTATAATCAGAGTTTATAGACTTCTAAGCCTAAATCCGAGAGTACCTAAATTAAACAAAGAAAACAGATCCCATTTTCTTTCTGAAGAGTCTACAGAACCAGATTTGGAGGTATTAGCCAAATCAATTAATTGCATAATTTCTTCATTGGTTTTTCAGATCTTCTTAGTAATTTTAAAGGTCTCATAAATTTTGTAGAGATGAAGGTACAACAATTTTTTCCTCTCAAATGGCATATCGACAACCTCAAGATGCCAGTCAGTATTCTGTCCAGGGCTTCTCTGTTTCAAATCATCATATTTCCAATCTCATGCAGTTCTTAGTGAGATTGTCTAGCTCCTCTGTCAGTCATTGAACCATGGCAGGTAGGAGCTTCCTCACTTTCTGTGTCTCCTTTAAAGCATAATATGAAAAGCCCTGAGGACAGAACAAAGCTATCTAGAATTTCCATTGAGTGACTAAGGCTTTGAACCTCAAACTGAGGCCCAGTGTTTTTCCTTCTTGTATGAAGCTATAAAGTGAGCTCTTTTTCAAAGAAGGAGAAATAGGGGGCCAAAATGGACCCTGTGTGACATCAGAGATCATCCTGAAGACAGACATCACTGTACTGAGATAACTAGACCCCGTCCAGCTTTTTGAGAGTATCCAATACATTATTATTATTATCATTATTATTATTGCCATAAACTCAATACCAGGCTTTCGAGTCTATCCAATGATGTGGTCTTGGCTATAATATCCTTATGGGGTATCTCAGTTTCATTGCATGGTTTCAGCCCCATTCAGAAGTAGTTAGGTGCTAGGCAGGAGATTATAAAGTAGAGAAATGATTAAATAGATAAATGGTTAGATCTGATAGGGAATCAGACGCTTACATATTAAGCCTTCTTTGTAAGGTCTGTAAAGGTGACAGAGGTAAAGTGCAAGCCATTTATTTCCTATTTTCTTTCTGAGTCTTAACTCTGTGAAAGTTTGGTTATAGAGTCTATTTATTACAAATGGACCTTGGCTATTGTTTCAGTGGAAGCAGAAACCTTCCATTATAGATATTTTATGATAGGGGGTTTTACATTTTTGATTACCTGGATTATTATGTTATCTACCAGATTAAAAAGTCATGTCATGTTTGAGTCTAATTACTGATGAGAGCAAATGTGTTTTTACAAAGGATTGATGCTTAAAGAAATTGGTTGGCACTCAGAGGTAAATGTACTCAAACCAAACAGTTCAATTGTACATTTTGTTTGAATCATGAAAAGATTGCAACCAGGGATTGGACTCATACCAAGGAGTATATGAGGATTCAAAAAGCAACGTGAAGTGTAAAATTTGTAAGTATTACGGTTAAGAAAAAAAAAACATATTTTTGTAAAAATTCAAAACCTTAATCCAGCAGAGGACAGAAATCATTCAGGAAAATAAAGAACAGAGGCATGAAGATTAAAGCAAGACAATCTGTAGCTCTGGTGAACTAGATCTTGTCCTGCAGGTTTTGGGTGCATGCTGTCTTCATCCTACAGTTATCCTCTTGATATGAAGCCCTTGGTTGATGAAGTCTCCTTCTGATGACTAACTGCTTCTGAAGTATTCTTAAGAATCCTTTAGGGCTTCCCTGGTGGCGCAGTGGTTGAGAGTCCGCCTGCCGATGCAGGGGACACGGGTTCGTGCCCCGGTCCGGGAAGATCCCACATGCCGCGGAGCGGATGGGCCCGTGAGCCATGGCCGCTGAGCCTGCGCGTCCGGAGCCTGTGCTCCGCAACGGGAGAGGCCACAATAGTGAGAGGCCCGCGTAACGCAAAAAAAAAAAAAAAAAAAAAAGAATCCTTTATTTTAAATCTCTCAAAGGAATAGCAGTCCAAGTATTGAAGTATGAAGCTTTGCATCTCTTTAGTTGAGATCCATGAATCTGAGGATCTACACCACAGATTTTAATTGCTATGTTAGTGGTTAGAAGTACCTAATACAGTTGTTTCCAAAGTAGTTCCAAGGCATTTTCCATCTTATTTCTTTTTCAGAAGATAAAATCTCTGAGTTCTATCATGTAAAGTTTGAGAGGATGTGAAGGAAAGGCAGCTTGTCCGTGTTGGTGATAAAACTAAATTATTGCATGAGTTCTTTGAAGTAGTTTGCCATATGCTGATGTCTGACTATGTAAGTTAGAATAGAACATCAGAGGATAAATACCCACTCTCATATAGTGACATGTAATAACTTTATATGGTGACAGTTGATGGGTCTCAGAAAGTATGGATCTCATTGTTATGAGAACATTCTTAGTGAAGTCAAAGAGTGACAGATAATTTTGCCCACTTGAACTTAAATGTGCCATTGCCTCTCTCTGCTTTGTTAAGGATTGAGTGTAATCTGAACAATAAAGTTTCTAATTACACAACAAGGCTTTCAAAGTTCTATAATATCAGTCCCAGGAAACTGAGTACCTTTATCACTGGAGAAGTAGGTTGGAATTCCCCACACTGAAAACATGAAATTAAGTAACTTTTTGCTACTTCAGAGCCATGTCTCTTTAGCAAGGCTCATGCTGAGAATAAGCAATGATCTGGACATGCTATAAACTTATAGCATATGTGAAATCTATTTGGAAGTGTTCAATGGGACCAGGAGGCTTGGGTTCTTCTTGACCATGTCTCACGCTTATACTGGTGACAGAAATGATAGGCACTGGAGACATACTCAGAAATTTTAGTAAAATTCTCCCACCTCCAAGTGTCGGCTGAGTACAAAGGCTATTTTGTCTTCAATGTTGTGGGTTAATTTTGTGTAAAATATTTGCAAATTTACACTTGAAGACCTCTGCAACCACCAAGGGATCATCTTGGAAGCACTAGAGATTATCCTCCTGTAATGTGCCTCTAGATTTCTCTCAATAACCCTTTTGTCATTTGGCAGATGGTATATATCTATCTAGCCATTTATTTTATTTGGTAAGTCATTTTTTATTTTGGAATAAATCATATCAATAGCAATGAGATAAAAAAGTGTATGTATAATGAAAACTTACAGTCTGATTCTCTCTTATTCAAAAGGTTGATGAGGACTATGTAAACTATACAAAATGTTGGTAAACATTTATTATCCACTACGGAGGCCATAATGATATATCTGACCAGAAACCAGAAAACCTAAATCTTCTAAAAAAGCGTAAATCATTACCTACTTCAAAACTTATCAGATACTTGAGACTGTGGAAGGCACATTTAGATTAAATGAAGTTAGTTTTGCTTGTTCTTAACCCCAGATTTTCTTTTTCATATACAAGAAAAATGATATGTTAGGTTTAATTAATTGGATCCATTAGCAGCAGCAGAATTTAGCAAATAGTTAAATTATGCCAGTTCCACAAAAATGTCATTAGATGCTTAAAATAGGAAATAAGTTAAATTTTTATAATGGCTTGCGTTTAAACAAAATACTCATTCCATGGAATCAAAGTAAGTCTATTGGAAGCTCATCCTGGAAAAGGAGATATATTTAGCATTATTAAATTACTGTTGTAAATTTAGTTTAAAAGTTAAGAAATAAATTTAAAGTTTTTGGGGTTGATAATGCAACTAAAAGTTTTTGGGTAGAGTACAGTGTTGTTATAAGAAGATGGCTATTAACTAAATTAAGAAACCTACAACGTGGAAATGTACTTGGGATATGTTATGGTACACACAAACGTCCAAATTTATGACTTTTAAAATATATACATACTTAAAGTAACTGAGTAACCAATTGTCTGTGACAAAACTGATGTCAAGTAGAAGTAAATACTTCAGCATGGCAGTGAGTACCTTTTATTTTATCGCCCAGTATCATTCAGAGTTTAGAAATGTTTGAACCTTTGAAGAACTATCTGTAATTGAATGTACCTTACCATGATATTGAACTTTTAAATAAGTGATTTCTCTAAATCTTGGTTGCACTTCACTGAAAATCAATGAGGAATCTTTAAATACTCAACAAACAGAATGCCAAGAGTCTCTATTTTTTGAAGCTTTTGGAGAATTGCAGTTATTGAAAACAAAGTTTACAAACAGAAAGACTTGGAAATTTATCCATAAAAAGCAAATGAAGAAGAGAACAAATTAAATAGTAGGAATTCAAACAGTATATAAGATTTAGTTTGAAATTCTAGAATTGCATTTGGAAAAAGTTGATTTTGATAGAGATCTCATTTTTCATTGGTTAATTTAGATTCTGTACAAGAATGCTAAGAAGGCCTATAATTTTGCACGATCTAAATTTGGCAAAACATCTAAAGCAATTATAAATAGAGATAACTTACTTGATAAGTTTTTCATGTAAATCTTTGTCAGAGATAAATTTTCTGACTGCAGGTAAAAATGATGTGCTTATGCAAATATTTACCATGAAATATTTACTCATTTAAATAATATTAGAATTGAGAATATCCTCTTTTTAGCAGAATTTGCTTTGAGCTTATCAGTTATCCCAGTTCTGTAGAGAGAATATTTTCTTAGTGAAAAGTATTGCGATTACAGAAAAGATTCTATTGACGATATCAACATCAAATTTATTAACCCTCTATTTGGTTTTGAAGAAGATTGCAGAGAATTTTATTAAAATATTAAATAATGAGACAATTAAAAATACATTTTTTAGAAAAATACCAGTGATATGGTGTTGGGACAGTTACAACTAAGGAGCTGTTTAAAAGCATTTGCCTATGTACCAGTAGTATTTCTGCTGTTTATGCTATTTTTTAGTATTCTGATAATCAAGATAGTTTCCCCCTTTATTGAACTCTTGTGTTATCTTTACTTTCTAAATAGAATTTTAATTTTGAAAATATCTTTCAATAGAATTTTATACATCCACCAGCATAGTAAAACCAAACTTTAGGCAAGCAAATAATATTTCAAATATTTATATTAGTATAATTATTTTAGTGACCTGTATTCACTCTTAAAATGCTTTCAGTTTGGACAGTAGATGATATGGTCTCCCCAGCTCATGGGGTAAATAAAAGAGAAAGGTAGGAAATAAAGTTAAAAAGGGAGGCAGGGGTCAAATTATGAAGGACACTGAAGGTGAGGGTAAGGAGTTTGGATTCCATGGGAGAGACAGACAAGGAAAGAATTATTTCTGTCACACATTTAAGGTGCAGGAAATTGAGCTAAAATTGATTTACCCTATGCCTTGAATAGTCTATTACACCATAAGATTCTATTTTTAACATGAAAATAATGATAATCGTGATGCTCTTCCAACTGTTAATTGGTTGTAGAATCACATACTTTTAGGAAGAATAAGTTTTTCCTGAAAGCTTATTGTATTTTATGAGTTTAGTTTATCACAACGTTGAACTGCCAACACCTTTTCGGTGAAGATTAATTTTAATCTTATATGATGGCTTTGCCGTCTGGCAAAGAACTTCCATACACTTAGTCAAAATGTGGTATCCACACCTGAATTCAGTTCACCATTTTCCCTGCTTTCCCTATTTGGCTTATTGGATTTAAGGTGTTTGAAAATTCTTTTCTTTATTCTTTGTCTGAATAATCCTTTCCTTCAGGTGTTTGCCTCTTTATTTCACTCAGGTGTAGGGTCTCAACATAATGTGGTGTTCATTCTTATCCAGCAATCTCTCCACTTGTCTTTTGCTTAATGCTTTTTTCTACGTGGTTGACCCATAAGAAATTATCAATATTTGATCCACAGAAACAACAATTTCAAAAGTTTTAACCTATTGCATCTCCTCTTGCTTCTTATCCTTCTTGTCTTGGATACCTAGATCACTTATCTCTTTTCTCTTCCTTCTTCTTCTCCAGTTAATTCTATGGCATCATTTCATCCAAATAATTTTTATTATTTTAACATCCTGGGGTTTTCATAGCATATTAGATTGGCTTCATATTGTATTAGATTATCAGTAAGCAACATTTTTGAGCACTTTCTACATGCCAAATATTTTCTATGGGCTTTACAAGTATCAACTCCTTTACTCCTTCAAAAAACCCTACGAAGGGCTTCCCTGGTGGCGCAGTGGTTGAGAGTCCACCTGCCAATGCAGGGGACACGGGTTCGTGCCCTGGTCCGGGAAGATCCCACATGCCGCGGAGAGGCTGGGCCCGTGAGCCATGGTCACTGAGCCTGCGCGTCCGGAGCCTGTGCTCCGCAATGGGAGAGGCCACAACAGTGAGAGGCCCACGTACCACAAAAAAACCCCCAAAAACCAAAACAAACAAACAAAAACCCTATGAAGTAGAGGCTGTTATTGTCCTCATTTTACAGATGAGGAAACAGTTACTTATGGTTTAAGCAATGTTGCCATAGCCACACAGATAATAAATATCCAAGTCAGAATTTGAACCCAGGTGCTCCTTACTACTATACGATACTACATTTTATGATTAATAAAGGTGGAGGGGGGATTGTGAATTAACACAGTATAGGACACAATAGGGCAAAAGCAGTAATTCCAGTGAAGGGGCTAAAAATAAGTTATTTGGTTTAAATAGGAACGTGTCAAATTTAGACTATTTCTGGCAAACATAACGATCACAGAGGAGTTTTAAAACGATGAAGAACTTTGGGGACTCGGCTTCTGTGGTACACTGTGGAGGTTGTGGAAGCATACTATTGGAAAGAGTTCCATCCAGAGATATTTATTTTGAAAACTATTTAGGAAAGAGTGGGGGCAAGTCTAGTCCTTGAGCTAAAGGACTAAGAGGAAAAAGGAAAGAGAATATGCACCATTCAGTAATCTGAAGTATCCTTCAGGGATGTTCCTGCTCAAGGTACCAGTCATCTAAGGGACAAGAGTTGAGGGAAGTTCTGAAATAACAAAAGGAGGGGCTCATATAGAGGGGCCAAGTTCCTCACAGAGACATTCCAGAAGAACTGCCATTTATTACCTAGGTTCAATATTTGTTGATGCAGCAGGCAGTTTCTACATTGTTGTTGCTGATTGCATGCTCATCACAATCAGCTGGGATGAGGTTCTGATTGTGATAATTATGACATCGCTAAGAGAATCTTATCACACTTTCAAAATAATCATATCATATTCCAAACATCTCAAATTTATGCATTATGTTGTTAATAAATGATAATGTAAAATTCTAAGAAAACAGAAATACCCTTAATAAATCATTGTGTATAGTTATAGGGTATGGTAGAAAATAGATTTGATATGAATGCTGACTCTTTGAATGTGGGTAAATTGAATATGTATGATAACTAGTTGTGTAAAAGTTTAATTTCTGGCCTCATAGCACATAAATCAATTGTAATTTGTTGAATATAGTTTCAGTTCATATATAACTGTAGCAAATGAAAGAAAAGTGAGATAAAGATCCTTAAAGAGACTTTTCTCATGATCCAATTAGATAAAAAGAAGTTGCTTTGCAACAAGAAAATGTTCCACTTTTAGCCTGTAGGAGCTTTAAATCTTGGCAATGATAACATGGTGCACCAAATAATACTAAATTAGGAGTTTTTTCTCTTTGAGCAAGATCAAGAGAAGTTAAATCCTCAAGGTATGTTATGTCCTAAATTCCTTGAAAATTTAGGGGACTTTTACAGGCAAAATTTATACATTTACTTTAAATCACATGTTTTCCAATTGTCTAAGACAAGTCATATATACAGTATTTGTGTTAAAATGGGCTGCTCTGATACTTTTATGGATATTATACCTATTATATAGACTATATAATAGGGTGATTGCACAGCATTAGTTTATAAATATAATTATTATTACAGCTTATAAATTTATATCAGGATAATTTAAGGTATTTCAAAAATTGTTTTTGACTAATGATATATCCTAGCAGGGGTTGATAGCTTTAGGACACAGTATGTAGGCAGTATGTGTATCTGCTTGTACTGATCAGGGTGAATTCAAATGATAGGAAACTGAGATCATATTTCCTAGCAGCATGCTGCTGAGCTGCAGAAATTCGTAGGCTTATCCTAGTTCTTACAGAAAAAAATTGGGGGAGTTAATAACTCATGATTTGCGGTGTTTGGAGTTAAGGGTAGTGGTGAAAGGTGTTAGGATCATAGAAACCAGTCTCCTTTATGCCTGGAGAATTCTGAAATCTCAAAGTTGGCTGATGGTAGGGAAGGCCTACAATCCTTTCAAGTTATGTTTAAATGTTGAAAGTGTTAAACTAGACTTGCACTGTCCAATATGGTAACCTGTAGACACATGCCTTTACTGAGCATTTGAAATATGGCTGGTCCTAATTCAAATGTGCTAAAAGTGCTAAATACAAATAGGATTTTGAAGATTTAGTATTTAAAAAGAGTGCTATATATCAGTTTAAAATATTGATTACATGATAAAAGGGTAATATTTTGGAATACTGGATTAAATAAAAATACATTAATGAAATTAACTTCAGTTTAAAAAATTTTTCTTTTTAATATTGTTACTGAAAAATTTAAAATTGTATATGTGACTAGCATTTGTGGTTCATATTGTATTTCTACTGGACAGCGTTGAGCTAGCCTAAAGTCTTGCTTCTCTCTTCATTACTCATTCATTTTTTTATTTGGAAAGAGGATAATTGAACTGTTAAGTCTGGGAAAAGGAGCTGACTACCCAGACTCAGTCCTTCCCTCTCTCCATTCTTTGGGAGGCAGCCTGTCCATCAGAAGCATGCCTTATCATCTGCTTTTCTGCCAAGGATTAAGGAGCCTGCTCCTGGGGGGGGGAGAAAACTACAGTTTTCCAGCTGTGCCTATGACTGGGTAGGTAATTCCATCTCGTTTGAGGTGATGTATTAGCAGGTTCTACCAGCACAGTTCTAAGCCATTTCCTATAAACAAGTTTTTAAAAATAATAACACATATCTGATCTCCATCTCCATTTTTTTTTTTTTTGGACTCCTGTATCTATCATGTAGTTTGATTTTACCTCAGATAGGGAAAATTCTCCTTTATATTAGGACCTCTCAAACTCTTAACAGCTGGAAGAGAGAAGGGATTGCAGAGCAACTGTCTGTATCCTGACAATCAACATGGCACAGATGCATGAGTTTACTGTGTATTAATTGATTGTCATGGAACATAACCAGGTTTGAGCCATCCCAACCTAATATCAATCAAGAGGGTAGAGTCTGGGGCCAAGAGGATTCTAGCAAAAAGAGGCTGAGCAGTAGACTGTCAAGGGCAGGGGCTGGAGAGGCAGAAGATGGGGTTTGATGGAGTGGGAAGCCACAGGAGGTCAGTCAGAGAGTGCCCAACCCCTCCCGTGGAACCGTGCAAATTAGAGACGCCTGTGGAGGTCTTCCAGAAAATCCGCATTTGAATGCCTGTCTCATCAAGAATCCTAATGGCTGGATTACAACAATACTAATCATTTAAGAGATGGTTTTTCCTTTTCCCCAACTATTCTCCAGGTCTTAGGTTTTCAGAGAAGAAAGAGAGATACAAAAGTAGCAGAGTGAGGTGGGAATGACAAACAAGAAAAGTGCAAGAATAGACAATCTCCTCCTTCCCTGCATACTAAGTCATGGTTCAGGCCTTGAATTGATTGTGAAATCAAATTTTCTGGTGAAACTCTATGAGATATTTTAATGCCTGAAAACACATAGTGAAATGGAATGATATGAGAAAGCAAGAGACCTGTCTGAGGAGTCCTCAAGGAGTAGGAATGGGAGAGGTATTACAACAGGGATTATTAAATGTTACTCTGCATCAGAAGCACTTGGAGGGCTTGTTAAAATACAAATTGCAGGTCCCATCTCTAGAGTTTTTAATTCAGTAGGTTTGGGAGGGTCTCTGGGGCCTGAGAATTTACATTTCTAAATTTCCAGGTGATAAAAGAAATTTTCCCATATTGAGATATGGGGAAGTCATTCTGGCTTTTACGTGAGTTAACCTGAATGTCATGCTAATTAGAACAGCCTGTTTTTGGCCTATCGAACATATGTTGTACATATGCTTTAATTATTAAAGAAAAGAGCACACTGACCAGAAGTAAAAATTGTCCATGTTAAAAATAAAGATTCAGGGGCTTCCCTGGTGGCGCAGTGGTTGAGAGTCCGCCTGCCGATGCAGGGGAAACGGGTTCGTGCCCTGGTCTGGGAAGATCCCACATGCCGCGGAGCGGCTGGGCCCGTGAGCCATGGCCGTTGAGCCTGCACGTCCGGAGCCTGTGCTCCGCAACGGGAGAGGCCGCAACAGTGAGAGGCCCACATACCGCAAAAAAAAAAATAATAATGATAATAATAAATAAATAAATAAATAAATAAATAAAGATTCAATGCCTCTCTTCCTGGGACGCCAATGCTGGTACTCCCTTGACGATAAGGCTCAGTTCCCTGGTGCCAAGGCCACACTGACTCGATGTGTACGTGCTGGTCTACTGTTTTTGGAACCTGGAAGAAATGTATCCCTGACTTGTTTAATCTTTATTCTGACAGGATATAAAACTGTGCTGAAAACCATGCTTCTCCAGAGCAGTTTCTTAGAGTAATCTGGGAAATTGGCTGCCAGGCTATCGTCGTCAGTTTGGCTTAAACAAAACTCTTTTCTATTCTTATTATTGATTGTTTATTGATTATTTTCATTGACACAGGTGATATTGATATTAATATTGATAGTTCGGAGACCTACTTTGAGAACCACTGTTAAAGGCAGTTGTAAAACAATTCAAAACAACAATAACAAAACAATCTTTCTGTTTGAATCCATGAAGTTCAGTCTATTTCCTAAACCAGTTTATAGACAAAGATGGGTGTATAAGAAATGTTTATTGCAACTTTATTTGGAGAAGCAAAGCATACCCATAAATATGGGACTGGAAAATTATGGTATATCCCTAAAATGGAATATTACATAGTCACTGTAATTACATAAAAATATATCTCAGAAGTATTTTCAAATTATAAAAATCAAGTAGCCCAGCAATGTGCATTTTTTATAAATAACACATACTTGCGTATGAATTAAAATCATATGGAAGAAAATACAATAATATGTTAACAGTGGTTATATCCTTGGCTGAAGTCAGATGGTAGAGAGTCTGTGGAAGGAATTTGACTTTGGAATTTAGATTCTTCCAAAACTCTTCCATCAACTGTTTGTATCAAAGAAAGAGTAATAGTTTTACAGAATCTGTGCCTTTGCATATGGTAGTCCACCTAAGTTTAATGTTCTACCTATTCTTTGCCTGAAAAATAGCAGCCTGCTCAAGTATCTAATCTTCTTCATGAAAATTTCTCCAAGTTTTTCCTCACTCAGTAACCTCACTATTGTGGGCTGAACTGTGTCTCTCCCAAATTCCTATGTGGAAGTCTTAACCCTTAGAATGTGACACTATTGGGACCTTTAAAGAGGTAATTAAGGTAAAATGAGGTTATATGGGTGGACCCTAATCTAACATGACTGGGTTCCTTAGTTTAGGACACAGACATATGTGCACATAGGGGAAACACCATGTGAGGGCACAGTGAGAAGGCAGCCACCTACAAGTCAAGGAGAGAGGCTTCAGAAGAAACTACATTTGCCACCACCTTGATCTTAGACTTCTAGCCTCTAGAACTAAGTAATAAATTCCTATTGTTTAGGCTACCCAGTCTGTGGCACTTTGCTATGGCAGAGTCCCAGGAAATAAGACACCACGGTGCTTTGTTCATACCACCCCGAAACATTTGCCACATCACATTTTAATGTGCTTGTATTTCTTGTTATCCAGTAGATTATAACACCTCTGTATTAGTTTTCTATTGTTGTTATAACAAAGTGCAACAAAGTTAGTGCCTTAAAACAACACTATTAT
This sequence comes from Hyperoodon ampullatus, assembly GCF_949752795.1. Lineage (NCBI taxonomy): Eukaryota > Metazoa > Chordata > Mammalia > Artiodactyla > Ziphiidae > Hyperoodon > Hyperoodon ampullatus. The sequence goes on along the minus strand of NC_136924.1, from coordinate 8,421,027 downwards.
TTTAGAGGGCCAGTACCAATCTCACAGAGCTGAATTCAAGGGGTCAGTATATTTCTGAAGGCTCTAGGGGATGATCCATTTCCTTGCTCATTCAGAATTCATTTCCATGTAGTTGTAGGACTGAGATCTCTTTTCTTTGCTGTCTGTCAGCTGGAGACTACCCTTGGTTCCTAAACACTCCCTGCATCGCAGAACTAGCAACAGAGTGGTGAATCCTTCTCACTGCCATTTCTTTGATGTCATCACATTTCTCTCTAACTGTAGCCAAAAGTTTCTCTGCTTTTGAAAACTCATGTGATTACATTGGGTTCATCCAAATAATCCAAGGTAGTCTCCTCATCTCAAGGTTTATAATGTTAATTGCATTTGCAAAGATTTTTTTTTTTCTTTTGCCATGTTAGGTACCATATTCACAGGTCACAGGGATTCAGCCATGGACACCTCAAAATTTAAGGGCAGATTTCATTCATTTTTTGCATCCTTTACCAAAGCTTGACAAATAGATTTTACACCAAATTTCTTACCCTGAACGTGCAAATGAAAGCCAGAAAGAAAGAGAGAATGGGAGTGTGGGGGGGGAGGGGAAGGAAGGAAAGAAGGAAAAACAGAAGAAAGGAAATAATATATCCCCAACAGAACTACACCTTATCAGGTAGAAGTCCTAGCATAATGTTCAATACATAATGTTTAGTTCAGTTTAGTTAACCATCTACTATATTAGAGTAGGCATATAAAAGGCATTTAATAAATGTTTTGAACAGATCTGAATCATAATGGTTATGAATTTAGCTGTTAATCAACTCACCAATGACTAATATACAGAGGTAATAACAATCAATTTCAGTAAGTTGTATTATCTATCATGGTTGGAAATGAAATGCTTTTGCTAGTCAATTATTCTGGTTACGTTATAAATCATATGATCCTCCGTAATTTTAAAGTACTAAAATAAAATAAAATACTCTTTTTAAAAAAAATAACTTTGTTTTACAATAAAGAAAACCCTGAAATTCTTGAAGTGAGTCATATTATAAATATCTTTCAGAGCAATGTCACCAACCAGAGAGACTACTTTTAACCAAATTCCAGAGAAACCAAAATCTTTATCCTTTCCTGGAAAAACTGACTTATTCTACAAATGCTATTTGACCTTGGAGATGCCGCAGTAATTTCTAGATATAGGTATAGTCTCCCTAGAAAAAAAACTTAGTGAGTAAGTGGAATTTGTTATGTATTACTTTCAAAGCATACTGATGAGAAGATAATCTGTTTTAGCCATCTTGGTTGAGTTTTAAGGGGACATCCTTGAATAAAATGCAAAGGCCTTACTCAGCAGCAGATAATTACCAGAGTGCGATGGTTCATAGACCATCTGAGAAAACATGATGTCCTTGATGAAAGCATTGCAGGATTTCTCAGCAAGACAGGGATTATAGTCATAAAGCTGCTTTCTTGACAGTTTTAGATTTTCTTCAACTAACTAAATTCTCATAGATCTCTTAGTATGGGTGTTGTCAGTGCATAGGTTTTCCTGTCAATTGTTTTCTTGGCAGTCAATCTAAACACTTTCACTTTAAGCTAAGCCCCTGGCAGCTATATATCTACTGGCAAGCTTTTTTTTTTTTTTTTAAATCTGAGAAAAACAGTATTAAGTTCTTTAGATTAATATTCCAATTCCAGACACATTACATCAGTACACCTGAAGTGCTTTGCTACTATGGCAACCCACAATTCTGAAGTGCACAGATGATATTTATCATGCTCTATTTCTCACTTTGTGTACAGGAGGAAGCTCCGTGCAGCCTCCGAAGAGCAAAGGTGGTGGCGCTGGGCCAGCGAAGGAAATGGGAGGACTGGAGATGGATTGCCTGACTTTCAGTTTCCTCAGTTTTCTCCCTCCTCAAGTGACTATCCAGTGAGAAGCATTTTTTCTTAATGCCATAAAGATGGATCTCAATTATCCATGATAATTAAGTTCAGAGTCAGAAAAAATGAAATCCACTGGTAATCAAAAACACTAATTTAATTACGAGTTTCAGTTTCCCCTCCTAACAATATTGAACAAATTTGCTGCAAAGAAACTAAGTGGAATTATTTCCTTTTCCCACTGTCATTCCTTTCCTTTTTCAGTTTCTACTAGAAGTGCCAAAGAATATAAGGAGGGAGTTTTCTGGGTAATTCCCAAATTGGATAATCAACTTCTGAATGGCCTAGATTGAGAATAAGTTAAATTTTCTACACCAAAAGATATGTGCACCACACAGTATTTTATTTTAATTATATATTTTCTCATCATGAACTGTGTTTTTTATGTTACACATTTCATGCTCATCAATTTGGTGTGTATGTGTGTGTGCGTATGTGTGAGGAGTTGACAATGATTAGTATGACATGGTAATGCTACAATTTAATGACCTAACACTCATAACATTTTTTTGCTATTAAATTTTTATCTGGATGAAACATCCTTAATGTTCTTATATTAGCAAAGAACAAATAGAATTGTGACTTTATATTGCAGTTTGGTTACTAAGTTCATGTGTCATGTTTTGTTATGGTTCCAATAGTTACACCTGGCTTCTCTGTGAGTTGAGGGTCCAACATTGAGTTATTTCCTCTTGCATCCTTCTGATTTTATATTTAATACTAGATATAACAAACAGGTAATAAGCCCAGTCTCCTACACATAATGGATGAGGAAAATTCTTATTTTATTCTTTTTCCATTTCTTTAGAAACAGAGATTTATTATCACTCCTGAAGGTGTCATTTCTATGATTGCAAAATAAAAGCAAACATATAAACTCTATAGTTCTTAGAAAAGTCTTGATAACATGTTTATCAAAGCATCTCTGGAGGGTTAAATTGCTGCTTTAGAACTTATTTGTCCTTAGGAAGTAGAATTTTATTTTTAAAACTTTCTTTTGTAACAGTGATTTTTTTGTAATCTGAAAAGAGTGCAACATGGGTGGAAAATTCTCCTTATTACCATGTTTCCATCATGCACCAGTATTTAAAAACAAAAACTTGATTTGCTTACATTTTCCAGATGCTCATTCTTTTCAAAACTATTTATTAACTGATTAGTGTAAGTGAAAATTAATCATACATAAACCCTGTTTGAAAGAAATCGTATGTGAGGAACATAGGGCATGCACATAAATAACTAACATATTAATACATAGAAGATGGAAACAAGCAGAAGAGGATATAGATAAAACACTGTGGAAATTTAGAGGAATAAGAAATTATTACAGATTAGAAGAGATTTTGGAGGAGGAGATTAATTAATAATTAATTAATCAAATATTTACTATGCACTTAATCTATGCTAGGGAAAGCAGATGTAATTCTTTCCCCTTACAATTAGATGGGAGTTAGCAGTTGAGTTGGGCTTTGAAAATCAAGTAGGACTTAGAAGCATAAAGCATAAAGATAAATGAGGGCTTCCCTGGTGGCGCAGTGGTTGAGAGCCCACCTGCCGATGCAGGGGACACGGGTTCATGCCCCGGTCCAGAAAGATAAGATGCCACATGCCGCGGAGCGGCTGGGCCCGTGAGCCATGGCCGCTGAGCCTGCGCGTCCAGAGCCTGTGCTCCGCAACGGGAGAGGCCACAACAGTGAGAGGCCCGCGGACCGCAAGATAAATGGAAAGATGGTTACTTGAACTATGGTTCACTTTTTCTTTATATATCTATCATCTATCTATCTATCTACTATTTCCAAAGTTGGACTGTCTGGATTTGGAACTTCAGTTTGATTTTATGAATATTAAAAAAATACTGGCTTGAAATGACAAATAGACAAGCCTCTCTTCTCTCTCCTCAAATGTATGGGTGTCTTCAGTAGAATCACAGTGTTATCAGGAAAGCCTTTTTACTCCAAGAATTTGTTGCTTAATTTATAAATCCTGGGGGCATGAGTGACCTATAAGGTTCCCTTCGTCATGCATATTCTGAGAGGTCAGATGTTGTGGAGTCCAGGACCACCTGCTTGCTACCTTATCTTCCCTGACATTAGCTGCCACCAGTATTTTAGTATGGGGAGACATATTTCTGTCACCTGAATTTTAACCTGAAATATATACTTACATGACAAAACTATGAACCAGAGCTTTATAGAGTTGAATCAATGCTATTAGTATTTGTTTTAGCCACATTGTGGTGAAACTGACTTTTTTCAGGTGGAGACAAACATTAGTTCTCTAGGGAAACAAAGTTCCAAATAGGCAGGTTATAAGCAAACTTTTGGAAAATACTTGTACTCACAAATGGTGGGCTGCATATATTTGTCAAGAAAATATTAAATTTTGACAAACTCACTTGTTTGCTATCTTTCTCAGAATAAAGAATGTATCTTGAACAGCAGTGAAATGTCTAAATATAAACCATGAGCATCTTCTTTCAGCCTTGTCAGACACTTTTATTCAGTAGGTAAAGAAGACAATGACATTTATTTATTGTGATAGTTGTTTTAGCAGCCTCAAGGTTGATATAGCCCTGGAGGTATTTTTTTTCATTCCTCTCTGTATGACTCAATATATTTCTCTTTCTTGAGTCTCACACAGAACTATAAAGAATGAATAATACATGTAGGAGGTGTTTATAATTTCTTCTTTTGGGACAATTTTTTCATCAATTATTAAGGGCTGATAATCAATGTTGATTATCTGAAAATGGGCTAAGAAAATTAGAAACTTGGCAGTTTATGTACTAAGGGAGATTAATATAAATTAAGGAGGCAATTAAAAGATTTAAAAAGGGCTTTGAGGCTTATTTATCATTTCAGTTAGCCTTTGATGTTTGAGATGAGGATGCTGTCAGAGCAGCCTGTGGGACAGATAAGCATAGAGTGAGCTAGATGGTTAGTGAGCAGCAAGTTAAGCTAGTATAGCCAGAGTTGTTAGCAAGACCAGAAAGGATGAAATGATCGATAACATCATGAACCATGTGGGGATGTGGCCAGGCCTGAGTTTCTAGAGGATTGAGAGGATTTAGACTAATGTTCGGGGGGGCAGACAGCCCAAAGAGAAAGCATTTAGCCTTGAGACTGATTGCAGAATGAAACAGAAAGGTGGGAGTTTGAGGGAAACTACATCCAACATAAGGTAGTGTCAGGTAATAACAGAGTGTTGCAAGAGCAACACAGAAGCAGCAGAAGTAGTAGCAATAATAAGACCTGGAATGTCAAAAAATTACTAGTAAGGACTAATAATTTAAAAAATTAGCCCCTTAAAGATAAACATATATGTAAAGGTAGTAAGCACAGTGTAGGATATATGGTAAGCATTCAATAAATAATATTTGAAGTTGAATCTGAAATTCAGAAGGATTCCAGCAATCTGTAGCAGCCAACTTATAGAGACTACTGTCATATAAAATGAGAACAGCGAGAAAATATGTGATAATCCTAAAGGATTATCGTTTCCAGTCACAACTACCTAGACAAAGACTTAGAATATCCTGAGAATGTTTTGATACCACCAGGATGATTAGTTTGCAAAAGACATGGAGCTATAAAAGGGTCTGATGTGGTTGAGGAAATGGTGAGAAAAAAGTCATGTGGCCAGAGTCTAGCAATCACCAAAATGAGGTTCACTGGCATGGACCATGAAGCCCCTCAGATGTTGAGCTAAGAAGTATGGGTCTCATTCTTTACTCTGTCAAACCAACAGATATTCTGAACTACAGAAGTGACTTGATCTGAATTATGTTCTAGAATGTTAACTCCAGCAGTAGTTGAAAGATAGACTGGTGGGACGAAAAACTAGGTCTAGGAGGGAGGAAACAGAGATAGCTATCAAAATTCTCCAAGGAGGAAATAAGGGCTTAAATATAAAGGTAGTGAAGATGGAAAATAGAAACCAGATTCAAGTGTATTTCTTAAATAAAATTCATGGGATTTGTGTCTAGTTGGATATGGGAGGTGAGGGAGAAGAAGTAATTGAGACTGGTTTGGAAGTATTCATCCTGAGAAATGGATTCAATGATGATATAAATGAAGATTAATAATAGAAGAAGCTGTTCCAGGTGGGAGGCAGAGAACATTCTGGATTAGCTGTGCTAGATCACTGCTTCTCTAGGAAAACATTTGTATCCCACTGGCATCCAAACAGGGAGTAACACTGTCAGAGTACTGCTTGGTAAGCCAGACTTAAACATAAAATAGAAATCACACATAAGAGATATGTTCAACTACTTATGCTTTGGCACGAGTGGCAGGCAAATTTCTTATGCAGTCGTATGAGCAATGGCAGCATCTCTTGTTTCCATATTTTTCCTCTAATGTTTTCCCAGGCATGGCAAGCTTTCCATATGCTCTGCTGGGTAGATTCTTGTTGCCATATGGCAGCATGTAATATGAGAGAAAAATCATAAGGAAGATCCTTCTAAATGTCTAAAGGGATTGCTCCTGGAAAATCATAACTCCATGCTGGGTTGCAAAACTATTCTTATTAAGCAGAATGTCTAGGTTAAGAGGTAGGCCAATGCAGGAGCCATTCATGTAGGGATGCTGAAGATCTAGTAAGTTTCCTATATTTCTTACCAATAAAAATAGACAAATTGAACACAAAATCAAAACAAAATTGGTCACAGCTTGATACTCTCGGGGATAATTTTACTCTTGCATAGGGGAAAGTTAGACAAAGAGATACAGTGGCTGCTTTTGCTGAATTATCCCTTGTAGAACTGAATATCTATTTCTTCTCAGTTCAACTCAGCAAACATTTTTATGAGTATCTAGGTATCTGGAGTATTAAAAGATGAAGACACTGTGTGAGTAGCACTGTGGTTATGGTATCAGACAAATCTTTTGTCTGAAGCCTGGTTTAGTGGCTGTGTGCTCTCAGGCAGATCGCTTCACTTCCTTGAGCTTCAGTATCCACATCTCTAAGATGGAGGTAATAGTGCCTACCCTGCAGAGGTATCAAGAACATTAGAAATAATATCTGTATATGTTTTATGATACTACCTGTCACAGTAAATGGAAGTCATTGTTATTTTGGCTTTCACCTCTATACATACACCAAGCCTGGTAATTACCTTCAATGATAAACAACTTCCAACTGTACTTGGATTTTATTCTTTTGTTTTGTATGTATTGACCAAATACATTTAATGTGAATTTAGAAAGTTTTAAACTGCTGTTTTCACTAAATTTGGGGCTCTATGTGACGTTTTACTCACTGGTGATAAAACTAAGTAGTTTAAAAGATGGACATTGTGTGATCATTCAAAATGTTTCTTATTCTTCCAAATGATATGGTTTTGAATAATTGTACAGTGGAGAGGAAGTTTATTAACAGGGAGATAGTGACTTGCTTTTAAAAATGAATGTGCAGATTCTTAAAAATTTAATTCACTGAAATTAAAGATAAATGTTCAGCTATTTAACATTTCTGGTAGCACTGAAAGGATGCATGGATGTTTTACTTATTACTAATAATGTTGAAATACAAATTGGCATTACTCCGTTTTGTTTTGTTTTGCTTTGTTTTCACTGAGATAATGCTGGTAACAAGCAACCACAAGGATCTCAACAGGTTCCAACAATAAACATTTATTTTTCTCTCTCATAGGTCTCCGGGTCAACTGCTGTTTGGCTGATCTTGGCTGGGGTCCTCTGCTTGAGCTAGTGTAGGCTAAAATCCCAGCTTTGGTTTGGATTCAATTCTACTCCACATGCTCTATTCTAGGATTCAGGGGGGAAAGGGCTACATTGGGCACATTTTTCTGGCAGAGTCTGAAAATTCTAGGAGGTCAAGTGACACAATCACCTTTACAGCCCTCCATGTTATGTGGTGTGTATATCTTCACTTATACCCCATCTGCAAAGGCAGGCCAAATACCTAGACCAAATGTTATTGGGATGGGGACATATGTACCATGTCAAAGGAAGGTACCACAAAATCAAATGCCAAAGGGTATGGATGTGACTCTGTGAGAGGGCAGTAATGAAGAATTGGGAACGAAGACCCAATATTATACAGTAAAAGCTATGTTGACTCAACCACACAATGAATCAAATAAGCTTTATGTTATTCTCTTTAAAAAAAGCTAACATGAATACATTTAATAATTTCTGCCCGTTTGTACAATGACTATATAGTTTTGGTTTGTTTTTTTTTTGCGGTATGCGGGCCTCTCACTGTTGTGGCGTCTCCCGTTACGGAGTACAGGCTCCGGACGCGCAAGCTCAGCAGCCACGGCTCACAGGCCCAGCCGCTCCGAGGCACGCGGGCTCTTCCCAGACCGGGGCACGAACCCGTGTCCCCTGCATCGGCAGGCGGACTCAACCACTGCGCCACCAGGGAAGCCCGACTATATAGTTTTTATTTCACATAATAGATACTTACTGAAAACCTACTTCCAGGACTGCTTCAAAATGTAGGGCCTGTTCAATGCAATCCCTATCAAACTACCACTGGCATTTTTCACAGAACTAGAGCAAAAAATTTCACAATGTGTATGGAAACACAAAAGACCCCGAATAGCCAAAGCAATCTTGAGAACGAAAAACGGAGCTGGAGGAATCAGGCTCCCTGACTTCACACTATACTACAAAGCTACAGTAATCAAGACAGTATGGTACTGGCACAAAAACAGAAAGATAGATCAATGGAACAGGATAGAAAGCCCAGAGATAAACCCACGGACATATGATCACCTTATCTTTGATAAAGGAGGCAGGAATGTACAGTGGAGAAAGGACAGTCTCTTCAATAAGTGGTGCTGGGAAAACTGGATAGGGACATGTAAAAGTATGAGATTAGATCACTCCCTAACACCATACACAAAAATAAGCTCAAAATGGATTAAAGACCTAAATGTAAGGCCAGACACTATCAAACTCTTAGAGGAAAACATAGGCAGAACACTCTATGACATAAATCACAGCAAGATCCTTTTTGACCCACCTCCTAGAGAAATGGAAATAAAGACAAAAATAAACACATGGGACCTAATGAAACTTCAAAGCTTTTGCACAGCAAAGGAAACCATAAACAAGACCAAAAGACAACCCTCAGAATGGGAGAAAATATTTGCAAATGAAGCAACTGACAAAGGATTAATCTCCAAAATTTATAAGCAGCTCACGCAGCTCAATAACAAAAAAACAAACAGCCCAATCCAAAAATGGGCAGAAGACCTAAATAGACATTTCTCCACAGAAGATATACAGACTGCCAACAAACACATGAAAGGATGCTCAACATCTTTACTCATTAGAGAAATGCAAATCAAAACTACAATGAGATATCATCTCACACCAGTCAGAATGGCCATCATCAAAAAATCTAGAAACAATAAATGCTGGAGAGGGTGTGGAAAAAAGGGAACACTCTTGCACTGCTGGTGGGAATGTGAATTGGTACAGCCACTGTGGAGAACGGTATGGAGGTTCCTTAAGAAACTACAAATAGAACTACCATATGACCCAGCAATCCCACTACTGGGCATATACCCTGAGAAAACCATAATTCAAAAAGAGACATGTGCCAAAATGTTCATAGCAGCCCTATTTACAATAGCCCAGAGATGGAAACAACCTAAGTGTCCATCATCGGATGAATGGGTAAAGAAGATGTGGCACATATATACAATGGAATATTACTCAGCCATAAAAAGAAACGAAATTGAGCTATTTGTAATGAGGTGGATGGACCTAGAGTCTGTCATACAGAGTGAAGTAAGTCAGAAAGAGAAAGACAAATACTGTATGCTGACACATATATATGGAATTTAAGAAAAAAAAATGTCATGAAGAACATAGGGGTAAGACAGGAATAAAGACACAGACCTACTAGAGAATGGACTTGAGGATATGGGGAGGGGGAAGGGTAAGCTGTGACAAAGTGAAAGAGCGGCATGGACATATATACACTACCAAACGTAAGGTAGATAGCTAGTGGGAAGCAGCCGCATAGCACAGGGAGATCAGCTCGGTGCTTTGAGACCGCCTGGAGGGGTGGGATAGGGAGGGTGGGAGGGAGACGCAAAAGGGAGGGGATATGGGAACATATGTATATGTATAACTGATTAAAAAAAAAAAAAAAAGATTAAAAAAAAAAAAAATGTAGGGCCTGCTGTGCTCTAGGTTGCTATGTGAATGGAGCTCCCTGAGACTAGGCCACACAGTTGCCCTGCCTCATGATGTTAGAGTACAAAGAACTGAGGAAAGACAGTTTCTAGAATCCTATGGATGCAACTCCTGGTCCACACTGTGCTGACGTTAGCATCTAGGGATCACAGATCAAATGTCTGTAAGAGGACACCAGACAGGAACATAAATGGGAAAGCAGATTGGTTATTGTGCAACAGGTATAATAAACTGCTTGTATTATGATTAAGAACAACATTTATATTTGCCTAGTACCTGCCTTTTAAAACATTGACTTGAACAAAACTTTATCATCAAGGACGAGTTTGTCAAACTAGGAAGATAGGCAGACATTAATCAAAGTAATTAGGCAAACTGAGATGTAATTAACTACAATGTGTACTACCAAAAAAAATTGTGAAAAGCGAAAGTGAATAATGGATTCTTCTCTAGCCTGGAAAAACTTATCCATGTGGGAGCAAAACATAAGCAAACCCTCTGCGTCAGAGCGGAACTTAGAGCTGAAGTAAGATGGAACTGAAGTAAGAACAGTGGCAAGGGTCATTTAGGTTTCCTTACAGTGAACCATGTTTTCAGTTTAAAAGCAGCACCTATAATTGGTACTAATTGTCAGTACATATTTTAATGTATGGATAGTATATAAAACATTCTGTACATATATTGCCTATAGGGAAAGGAATTAGGTGGCAGGGGCATGAACCGGAGGAAAACTATGAGACAATTTTTTAGAGAAGTTTTAGGTTTACAGAAAAAATTGAGCAGAAAGTATACAGAGTTCCCATATGGCAGGTCCCTCCTTTCCCATCAACAGCTTCCCTTATTATTAACAACTGGCATTAGTGTGGTACAATTGTTACAATGGATGAGCCAATATTTATACATTACTACTAACTAAAGTCCATAGTTTACATTAGGGCTCACCCTTTGCATTGTACATTCTATGGGTTTTGACAAATGTATGACATGTATCTACCATTCAGTTTCCTACAAGTAGTTTCACTGCCCTAGAAATCCTCTCTGCTCCACCTGTTCATCCCTCCCTCTCTCTGAATGGAATGTTACTTTTTACAGTATATGTTTTTGGTCCATTTTAACCTTTGTGGCCTGGGTATATATAACTTAATTAACAATAATAATTAAAATGTTTAATTCCTAACGCTTATAACAATAATTGCATGGGGCTTCCCTGGTGGCGCAATGGTTGAGAGTCCGCCTACCGATGTAGGGGACGCGGGTTTGTGCCCCGGTCCGGGAGGATCCCACATGCCACGGAGCGTCTGGAGCCTGTGCTCCGCAGCGGGAGAGACCACAGCAGTGAGAGGCCTGCGTACCGCAAAAAAAAAAAAAAAAAAAAATTGCGTGGAAACTTCACAAACTGGTACCAGAGAATTGTACCACAGATCAAGACTGTGCTGCCAGAGGCAAGCATGCCCTCAAACAACAAGCACAAGCAGGCCATTGGTCAGACTCAGAGACAGTGGGTGAGAAGTCATAATGCACAGGGAGGGTATCAATTTTAAACAAGGGTGGATGATAGAGAGTTAAAAATGTGGGCCCAGAGTACACACATATGAACGATGCAGTGCAATGATTAAGGCTGTTGAACCCATGAGTGTTGGAAAAGCTGCATCATAACTGAGAGGACCCATGATTTCTGCACTGGAGGTAGACCGCGTTAACCCAGCCCTGTCATGGCCTATGCAAATGTGTGTTAAGAGTTTTGCTTGGAGTTCTGTGGGAACACAGAGGAGGGCACAGAGTTAAATCAAAATATATATATATATATGTGCCAGCGACAGAACGTGATGAAGCACTGGACTCCATTACAGTCACAAATACCTATTGAACAGAGATGCTGAGTTCTGTAGCATTATCACTAGAAGATAATGAAAGGACTTTCAACTATTAGAATATTTTGCTTATTTTTACTAGATAGTATGAATAAGTAATTTCTGTCTTCTTTCATTACTAATAATTGGATTTTATTGCTTAGTGACACATCAAGTATCAAGCAAACTAAATCTCAACTCTTCTATTTATCTAGCTTCTGAATTTCTTTTCTACATTTCTAGAACAAATTTATGCTTTCATTCCCTTTCAAAATGCATGAAAAAAGATTAAGTTGATATTGAAGAGATGACATAATATTATAAACTACCGAAGAACATGAAATGTGGAAGAACTGAATTTAATCATTTTAGGTTAACAGAATGGGGAAAAAAATCTCAGCCATGTGTAGTAACTATGTGCTTCTACTCACTATATTTGGTTTAGTAGGACATATGCAAATCAGCCCAGCCAGAGAATGCACATATGTTGGAATTACTCCATGTGTTATCTGCTTTTGTTGAACAAGTAACAGGTTGTTGTGCAAGTAAAATGTTCCACTCTTACACATCTGACCTCTTGCCAAAGCCTATTTATTTTACTTCATAGAATTTCAAAAATCCAACTTCTTGTCTGCATTTCCACAGCCGTAGTCTTTATCTAGCTGTAATAATTTCTGGCATAAAGTCTCTGATCACTGAGTAACCTTTAAAAATGCAAATTTTTATCATGTCTCCTACCTGCTTAAAGCTCTTTACTGATTCTCATTGCTCTTAGAATAAAGTAAAGAATCCCTCTCATGGCCTCAGTGCCCTGTGTCAGCAGTCCACAAGCAACTCAGACGGTTCACATTCACTTGCCTCCACCAGGGAGCTCTTTTTCATTCTCTCCCACTCCTTTGCTTGGTTGTAACCCACAAAACCCAACTCTGACTAAGTTAAGGAGGGAAAACAATATTAAAAGATGTGTGGAGGCTCACAGAATTATTGGCAGGGCTCTAGAGAACAAAGCCTGTGGCCACGCTGCCAGAACCACATCCCAGATCACTCCAGACCTGGTGCAGGGCAGACAGCACGGTCCTCAACGCCGAGCCCCATATGTGGCTATTTACTCTGCCAAGTCTGTTGCCCAAGCAACTCATTATTGCTGCATCAGCTGATACCTACAGAAAACATCCCTTCCATTTCCCATTCATCTTGTGTCACTCGTTCTCAATTCAGGCTTTCATATATGTATATGAATGTGGCTGCACTTTAACTGTAAAGGATGCTGCAAAAATGAGTATCTGGCATTTTTAACTTCTTTTCACTGGCGTGGACTCTGCCCCTACAAAAACTCATTAAGTGATAAATTTTCAATAAAGGGATTTAGATGCTGTCTGGCCAAATAATAATATTAGTTAATTCCTTCTCATTCTTCAGCACTCAGCTGAAGTATAACTCTCTTGAGGATGTCCCTAGGGGTCACACCCTCCTCCCATTCCAGGTCAGGTCTCTTAGTAGTTACACTTTCACAAAACCCTCTACTTATTTTCCATAGCATTAACACTATTGTTATTAAATGATTAATTGCATAATTCTTTGCTTAATTCCTATCTCTCCCTGCTAGAATATAAGATCCACGAAGATAATCACTATGTCTATCTTAGTCAAACTTTTGTATCTATATATAGATATATAGTGGGTACCTAATAAATATGTTTTCAATGAATGAATGATGCAATGAATGATATAGTCCTCTTTAGAATGCTTTCCAAACAATATTGTCTACAGTTTAAGGGATTCCCTACTTGATGGCAGCTTATAAACTACCCATTTCTTTTGTTGAAAAACTAGAGATGGGAGGTGTACTGTTGGGAAAAAAAACCCTTTGCTCTGCCTTCTTAGGTTCAGTAGCTGGAGTCTGCAAATTAAAATGGCAACTGATAGATTAACAGAAAAAGGTTTATTATGCATTCACATGGGGCCTCCAAAAAGAAAAAAAAACAGTGAAAAGATGTGGTTAGGCTTGAGAGCTTATATATCATTTTAACAAAGAATAAATTGTGGAGAGGTGACAAGATAGAGAGAAAGGGGTTTGGGCTTCTCAGGGCAGTAAACTGTGGGAAGGTAAATATACGAAGAAAGCCAATGGAAGATGTGTTGTTTAGTAAGGTCTGTTACACAGACTAGAGTTGGTGCCATCTCTGGTTGATGAGTTGAGTTGTCCTCAGTGTTTAAGGGTCATTGTCCTCTTCCTTGTATGGAAGAGGGGAGAGGGAACGCCTTTACTAAGATAAATTTACTTCCTACTTTTAGGCAGAAAGGCAGAGTGCAGAGATTTGCTCTTGTGTGTATTGTTTCTTAATTGTCCTCAGCTCAAAGTAATTCTTATGCTAAAGTGACATATTTTGAGGTAGCATGTTTGATCCATTTCAGAGGATAAGCCTTACATGTATTAAACAAATTTGCACTAGTGATTTAGGTTAAGAAGATGCCACTTCAGCATGCATATAAAAGAACTTAATACTTCCTTTGGATTAGTTTCCTAGTTTTATTTTTCTAAAGTTTTTACACTTAAACTCATTTATAGAACCTTCTCAAAAAACTTTCATGTTTTTGAGCTATGTTACCCAAGTCTCACACCTCTCCCTTAATTTCCAAAATTATCTTTTCTACCTATCTTTTCACTAGTTTAGGCTTCTGAAGGATTTTGCAATGCCTTATAGTGATCATCTGCATTTTTTCCAACAGGCAAGTTCTTGCTATTCTTTTCAGAGTATACATGGATTCCACATTTTCATATAGATCACAGTTATGAAGATCACAGATCATGCTTTTCAGAGAAGCAATGTCATAATTTGGGTTTCTATTTTTAACTAAGGGCTAAACAACACATATAACAAGTAAACCCATTAACATATGGCAACTATAAACTTTATAATCATGCAAAGTAGGGAAATTATGTTCCAAGCCCTATAAATGAACTTAAGTAAATAAGCAAATAGGTAAAGGGACTCACTATTAAAATTTGCTAGACTTAAAATCAGTGTACTAGCTATTGAATGGACAGTTTTACATGTATGAGTGGGTGAATAAGTCTGGTTTTCTTGTACATCTGTTTTAATTGTTCTTATCTCTTCTCCACACTTCCATTCTTCTCTCTACTTGAGAATTATTCTTGGAAAGGGCTCAATTATTCAATAAGTATTTATTGATCCACTCTGTGCAAGGTGTTAGATTACACTGCTGAGCAAAACATACCCTTCATTGTCCCTCATGGAACTTACAGTCAATGAAAACTCAGAAATTTTGTATGAAGGGTCTTCAAAAAACTAAAATTAGAATTGTCATATGATCCAGCAATCCAACTCCTGGGCATATATCCAGACAAAACTATAATTGGGAAATATACATGCACTTTTATGTTCATAGCAGCACTATTTACAATAGCCAAAACATGGAAGCAATTTAAATGTCCATCGACAGATGAATGGATAAAGAATGAAATAATGCCATTTTCAGCAATATGGTTGGACCTATCATATCTCAGTAGTAGAGATTATCATACTAAGTGAAGTAAGTCAGAGAAAGACAAATACCATATAGCACTTAACATGTGGAATCTAAAATATGACATAAATGAACTTATTCAAGAAACAGAAACAGACTCACAGACATAGAGAACAGACTTGTGGTTGCCAAGGGGGAAGAAGGTAGGAGAGGGATGGATTGGGAGTTTGGGATTAGCAGATACAAACATATATAAAATGGATAAACAACAAGGCCCTATTGTATAGCACAGGGAACTATATTCAATATCCTCTAATAAACCATAATGAAAAAGAATATATATATATATGTCTATAACTGAATCCCTTTATTGTTCAGCAGAAACTAGCATGACATTGTAAATCAACTATACTTCGATTACTTAAATAAAATAAATTTTTAAAAACTCAGGAATTTTATTGAACTATGGCATATATTTATTAAAGAATCACATTGACACACAATTACTATCTACAATTGCACAATTACATAATGACTATCTGCTGTGAGAGACAAATATGGGATGATGAAAGCATTTAGAAGGGTTTGTTATCTAGTCTGGAACGGTCAGGAAAAGCTCCCTTGAACAATGTTAAAACAGGCAAAAGTGCATACAGGTATAGCAGTGGGATGGGGGATAGTGAACGTGACAAGATGGAGTCACTAGCACGTGATGACACTGGAAGGTGTCTGTGGACTGAATGAAGAGAGGCTGTGTGTGTATGTATGTTGACAAAGATTCTCTTCTTGACCAAACTCTAGTCAGGCTCCTATGAACTCTCTTCTCAACTAGGCCCTGATTTTTGAGCTCCTGTGTTCATATCTGCATTGTCCAGTTTTAGCAAGAATCTTGCTAAGTCAGTTTAGCCAGAATCTCCTACCCTCAATATCTGATCAAGTTCCTCATCCTCTACCATTCCCCAGGTGATGTCTGATCACCCTGACTTGCCTTCAGCAAGAGTCTAGTTGGATTGTTACAGCCAGAATCCTCCCCAATCCTTGATATTTCCTTTTAGTAATTTTCCAGCCACTGATACCCGCCTCCTGCTTTTTGGTTACAAATTGCCATTTTCCCTTGTTCTATTCAGAGTTAAGCCCAATATCTCTCCCTTACTGCAAAACCCAAACGTGGTGGTCCATATGCCTATCATGATAGTCCTCCTGAATAAAGTCCACCTTACTAACTTTAACAAGTATCATGAATAATTCTTAACAGTTTAAATATTTCTTCTTGTGCTAGTTCCTCAGCTCTCTACCTTTTGCATGGCTCATCACCAATAGCTTAGAACCATGAGGTAGAAATAGCTGAATATATGGGTAAAGTTGGCCTTGAGGAGAGGGTAGGCATGGCATAGACCAATGAATGAAGGAAAAGGTGAAATGCCAAGCAGCTCACTGTACTCTAGAGCTGCACATCAGAGAATAATGGTATCTCCTATTTGCCTGGCTATTATTTCTGTTTCTTTTAACAAGAGGGGTGCAGCTTTTGAGTAAACTAAACTCCTTGATCCATTAATCTCACATCTGCCTCTGTTCCATCTCCCACACCATGCTTTCTGCCTGGAATGCCCTTCTGGCCCGATTATCAATCTTTTACCTTGATATCAAATTTGAAATCTTTCAAATTCAAGTGGTTCTTTTTCCTTTTCTTTCTTTTTTTTTTTTTTTAACTTCAAAGATCATGATTTTTCAGCTACAGTAAGAGGTTGACTCTCCTGGTTATTGTCCTTGTACCATATGCTCTAAACTTCTTGGTCCCTTTATATAAATAAATAAATAACCACTTGTATTTCTTTTCTTTTTTTTTTTTTTTTTTTTTGCGGTACACAGGCCTCTCGCTGTTGTGGCCTCTCTCGTTGCGGAGCACAGGCTCCGGACGCGCAGGCTCAGCGGCCATGACTCACGGGCCCAGCCGCTCCGCGGCATGTGGGATCTTCCCAGACCGGGGCACGAACCCATGTCCCCTGCATCGGCAGGCTGACTCTCAACCACTGCGCCACTAGGGAAGCCTCCACTTGTATTTCTATTTAAATTGTTTGGGGTCCACAATCCCTTTGTTATTCATACTGTTGAGTGCTTAGGATAAATTATAAGGACTTAATTTCCTTGTTTTGAATTTGCTTGCCTCAGGCTGCTGCCAAATGTATCCAGGAACATTAGCAATTTGCAGCTGTTCCAAACCACCATCATTTATAAAACAAAAACCAAACTGCACTATGATTACATAGAAATTAGAGCAATCAATAGACATAGTGTTTCCCTTCACAATACATGTAACCCGGTAGATTATAAAATAGGCTGTTAGTGCACAGCTATATACTTGTATTATTCATTATTTTTTGTGCACAAATGTATGAGCTATGGCACGTATAATGAGAACGGAACTTAGTAGCGAATCCAGTCCTCGTTCTATATAAGGGCAGTCTTACGACCTTGAGCAAGATACCCACCTCCTTTAAATATAAGCTTTTCTATATGTAAAACTGGAATGATCAATCCTTCCCTGACAGGGTTGTTAAGCAGATGTGAAAACTCTTTGGAAATGCAAAATTTAAGGTTTGATAATGGTTATTGAATCCAATAAAATAACCATAGACTTGCATAGTAAAGTATGTTTAAAATGGTACTGATGTTACATACATTTCCAGCAATTGGATGAAATCATCTTTACAAGAGGGAAAAACTGAAGCTGGCTGTGTTGTTTTCTCCTTGGCAGATGTTGCTATGTGATACGCTTTGTTCCTTTGGGAAAGCCTCAGAAAACTGCACATTCGTTTTAGCACTAGCTGTATGCCTGTGTGAGATACCAGAAAAAAGATTAGCCTTCTGCAAGAAATATGCTGAACAGTGCATCAAACCCGTTAATGCACTGAATCTATCAGACCTAATTTCTGGACTGCTTGATTTGTAGTTGCTAAAATTTACATGTTATTGTAATAAAAATTAAAATAGGCATTTAAGTAAATTTGTTGTTTGTAGAAATTAGCATTGATTTAATCAAGCTGCATTCAAGATCTTCCTACAGAAGTTTTGTTTATCAATGAAAAATAAATTTTAAAATATTATACAACCATTTGAAAAACAACAACTGATTATCAAAGATGAGAAGGCTGGTTCTTGGTAGAATTTCAAAAGGACTTTTACAAAATGTATTTAATATGTATGAATAAATTAATTAATCCTCTCACCATTCTAGTGATGAACTCAAAGTAATAAAATATATGATACCAGTTTTCTGCATAAGGATACTAAAGTAGAAAGGTTATTACATGCTGTAGGCCATTATGAGAATCATTGTCTGAGCAGGAAAAAAAAAAAAAAAACTTTGGTAATGTGCTCTGGCTCCTAAGAAGGAAGTAATGTCATTTGGACTTTGTTCTTCTATTTGGGGCTTTTAGTGGTCTACCTCAGATTTACTACACTTGCATGTTATTTGTTTTTCTTTGTTTTGCTTTTTTTACACTTTTTAAATATTTAAATTTTTACTTTTTTATTGATGTATAGTTGATTTATAATATTATGAGTTTCAGGTATACAACATAGTGATTCAGTGTTTTTATAGATTATACTCCATTTAAAATTATTACAAAATAGTGGCTATATTTCCACTGTGTTGTACAATATATTCTCATTGCTTATTTTATACACAGTAGCTGTATCTCTTAATGCACATGTTATTTGTCTTCTCCTCTCCTCAAGCCACTTAATTTTCTCTCAGATAATATTTAACAAGGAAAGCAAATATCCATATGTGGCATGATGCACATAGGTTGCTTAATACATAGTATTTGATTGAATTGCTTAGAGTATAATGAGAAGAGAAGAGGCGGCTACTTCAGTGAAACCAAAAAGAGGAAAATGTTCAGTTTGCTCTATCGTTTTATTTGGTAGGCCTCTGGAAGACTGACTTCCTAAAGGGTACCTGACGGTCATTTCTATTTTGCTTGTTTAATAGTATTCTCTTCACCCAGGCTGCTATTTCATTTGGTTTTAAGTGATGCTGTCTGTGTTTCAGCATGGTGAGGGAGTCCTGCTGCATCTGTTTGATTATTGCCTGGTATGCCTGGTCCCAGAGTGGGCTTCATTCCCAAAAGGCAGGTGGGGAGTTGATCACACAGCTGCTCTACATGGATAACAGTAGAGGCTGCTACATTATTTTGATGCCATCTCACCCAGCTTTTTCAGGAATATTACATTTTTATATGATGTTGTATGTATCTATCAGAAAATAAGCTTCAGTGAATTGTGAAAATACATCTGTTACGTTTTTATATGACCCTTGGTTCTTAATTGAACATAATTCATAGTAGTGTTCCCCACACCTACCTGAGTTATATACATATTTCTATCATTCAAACACTTAATTTTATCAATTAAGCAATAATACATAACATTAGGTAAATGTTTCCTACTGCTTTAATTATCTAAAAACATCTGTTAAGAGATGGAATAGATTAACAGGATGTGATACACCAGCTAGTCATAACCAGATTTGTATTATTACAAGCCAAAAAAAAAAGCAATACAAATAAGTAAAAGCTGAAAGTGAAAGCTTACTTGTAGATCAAATGAAGTGAGGATAAAATTTTTTATTATGTTTTGGTCTATTAGTGTATGGTGAACTGAGTTGGGGCCATCAAAAATAGCTTTAGAAAGAAACAGATTGATTCATTCAGGAAGGATATAAGGGAATTTTCATGACCACACTAACCAGTTCATTTATGCCCCAAGAGATGGCAGTTTCATATATGAGAAGAGATGTGGAGGGAATAAGGAGGAGCAGGAAAAAGAAACCAAACTACTAAAAGGACTGAAATGAAACCAAAAAAGAAAGCTTAGAGCAAATGGATTTAGACTTGAAGGAGAAAATGGAATATGAACAGGGAATGCCTGTGAGTATTTCAAGGTCTGTTGGGACAAATATTGTCCATAGCTATTTGTGACCTCTGAGTCCAGGTAATACATATGGTTGTAAACTTCACAGGTGATTTTGATCACATAAGAGTTAAATTCAGCATTGGACACCTCAACATTCCTTAAAAAGAATCGTTAAAAAGAGCTTAGTCCTTGGACTTAGTTGAGTATGTTATTTTAGTATCTTGAGTATGTATCTTGTCACATGTGGTTTTTTCAAACATTTTACTATGTTTATTATACAAGTTATATTTAATGTAAAAAATTATAATAAGCGGAGAAGCAAAGTGAAAAATTTTAACTTTCACTATGAGATATGTAATGTTACTGTTTTGTATTATCTACTCCCCAAATTTCGTATTTCATATACATATACATACACACACACCACACAATATTTTATATGATTTCATAACATTTTTTTTCAGTTTTCTTAAATATCTTTCTATATCTGAACTATTTCTGTTTTAAATATTCATCTTAAGTAGGTATTTAACCTCTCTCCAGACTGATTTTGTCAACCTTATTCATTTTTCATGCAAAATTTACTTAGCACCTACTATGTGCCAGTTAATGAATAACACAAAGTCTCTGTTCTCATGAAGCTTACATTGTAGACAGACAATAAACAAGTAAAAGACATCTCCAACGAAAAGAGGATATCAACTCAGAGAGTTGAAATTGCTACGAAGACAATAAAAGGAGACAAGTGTGGCACAGGGTCACTAGTGGGACAGGGGAGCTGTGAGGCAGCGGTCCCCAGCCTTTCTGGCACCAAGGACCAGCTTCATGGAGGGGTTGGGGGGGGTGGTTCAGGCGGTAATGTGAGCAATGGGGAGCGGCAGATGGAGCTTCGCTGGCTCGCCCGCTGCTTACCTCCTGCTGTGTGGCCCGGTTCCTAACAGGCCTCGGACCGGTACCTGTCCGTGGCCCAGGGGTCGGGGACCTCTGTTGTAAGGTATCTTGTCTCAGGCTACTGTGGGAATTATGTATGTAAAAGGTTTTGTATGATGCCTGGTGTATGGTAAGTACTCAAATAGAAAACATGATAATAATGATAGTGACAGAGTAATGCGTTATGGTAGTGCCTACTGCTAAAAGATAAACTGAGGCATATTAAAATTTTTAAGAGTTTATTTGAATAAAAATTGATTTGAATCTGGCAGTGCCAAACTGCAGGTGGTTAGGAGCACTCCACCCACAGTAGGCAGAGGAAGGACTTTTATAGAGAAGAAGTGTTAGAAAACCTAGGAAATTATTTGATTGACTACAACTTAGGTGGCTGTATTGATTGGTAAGGCCTAGTTTCCTATTTGTGATTGGTCGTCCTTAGGTTTCAATTTCTTAACCTTGAGGTATTTCAGGCTTAGATTTTGGTTTGCTTACATAGGCTACTAAGGCATTAGGCCATGTCAGTGTAATGGCCTTCTTGTTTAATTAATTTAACACTACATTTGAATATTATGTTATTGCTGTATTCATTCTTTGGCCTCTTGTTGCCCCTGCCCCCAGTTAGCCGTCTTCCAAATGATGCTTTCCCATTCCTGATAAACTCTTATTATGAAGCATTATAATTTTTAGTATCTTTTGTTTACAATTTTAAATTTCTTGAGGGTCAAAAATAATCTTGGAAGTAAGAAAAAATTAAGGCAATATTAAATACACCACTCATTTGTTAAGGCCTTAAAAATTTTTTTTAAGTGAATAAAAAAAATTGGACTTACCTGTTATAAACAGTAAAATTAGTCTTCATAGCAGCCTACAGATTTACAAACTTGTTTTTTTTTTTTTCCACATAAAGGAGGTACTTAGTTGAATTAAGTAATTCTCAGAGGTTTTTAGGGAAAAATTATGTCCTGTATCGCTTCTTATCACCCAATTTTGCTTCCCAGACACAGACACTTACAACTCATATCTGTTTTTGTTTCCCTAGATATTCATCTTTTTGCTCTCTCCAAAGATTCTTATACTGCTCTAAATCAATTTTGCATATTTATTAACACCCTCTGGTTGCACAAAGATCAGCTCTCTGTTGCATAACTCTTCTCCATACACTCATCCCCTTTCTCACCTTCTTAATATGGCTATATCATAGTTTTGGTTACATCATTCATTACTGTTTACATTTAAAAACAAAGTAAGGACTTTCATGCAGAGTCAAGAAGTGGTTATATGTCCTTTCTCATGCAACTTCTTGATTTTCTTAGAATTAATACTTTTCTTATTTGCCTGGTTTTCTATGTATTTAAGTTTTGTCCCTATGCTTCACTGGAGCCGTTATAAACACATTGACAGTATTTTCCAAAATGTCAACACATCAAATCACTATCAGCTTGCTGTTTTCATGGTGGCCATCTTCCCAGAGAACTCAGTCTTTCACTCCCAACTGGACTGGTTAATCAGGAGGTTAGATGCACAGCTGCCTTTGGGAACCTCTTTGACTTCATCATGGAAATTCTCTCTTCCTCTTTCCTTTGTTAATTTCTCTCTTTCCTGTAGGGCACATCCTCTAGCAAGTTCCTAAGAAGGGGTAATGATGGAGAAATCATTCTTTTACACTTGATTGATAATTAGAGGCATCTGGATTTCTAGATTAAAAATTATTTTCTCTCAGTGTACTGAAACCTGTGCTACAATATCTTTCTAGTGTCATTCAAGTCCAATGAAAAACTTATTTTTATGCCTTCTTGAGTACCTGTCAACATTTAAAGAGTTTTTAGTGTCTTTTTTTAATCCCTGATATTCTGAAATGTTATAATGTTGCATTTTGGCATAGATAATTTTTATTATTTCTCTCCCTCTCTCTCTATCTCTCTCCTTTTCTGCAGGATATTCTGTGAATTCATTTAATTAGGAGATTCAGGTAGTTCTGGGTAAATTTATGTTAGTACTTTGGGTTTTTTTTAATAAGTTACTCTTAAGTTTTTCTTTCTGTTCTTCTTTTCTGATGTATCTTTTATCTAATGTTGAACCACTATGATCCTTTAATTTTCTCATCTTTTCTTCTTCTATTTTCCTTCACTTTGCTTTTTGGGAAATATTCTTAGCATGATTTTCAAGCCATTGTCTTGATATTTTGAAATCTCAGGTAGACATGTATACAAATACATATATAATTGGAGTTTTTTCCCATAATTTGTTTCTTCGACTACCATCCTGCTCTTTCTTTAAGGATATTCTGTTTTCTGTTATCTCTCTGAGAATATTAGGTTTTGTTTGGTAAATCGTCTTCTGTTTTTTATATTGTCTCTACTCTTTCATGTTTTTCCTTGTGTTTATTTTGATCTTTTTCTTTCAGACAACTGCTACTGAGACCCACATAACTCAGTTTGTATAAAGCAAGGAGAAGCACCTATTTTGAGCAATATAACATCACCTTTTGTTGTATATTCAGCAGGTCAACTCTCTGGCAGAGACTTTTCTCCAGAAGACAGAAGCTCCACACATTCCAGGCTCACTGATACTTACTTTCTATTTTAAACCCAGAAACTAGCCTGTAGTACTGAAGGCAAGACATACTGACAAGGGGTTGCTAGACTTATAGAAGCACTATGATCAGACACATTGTCTGTCCACTAGAGAGTAGAAGGTCAAAGAAGAGATAACAGAAATTTGCCTCCTACTTGTGGAATGTGCTGGGATGCATTGATTTTAAAGACAAACCTAATCTCTTACCACCCAGGAAAGAGGGAAACCTGCCATTTTGGTCATAGTTATAGGAACTAGGCACTTCCAGAAAAGCCAAACCATGCAATTGATCAGTGAAGGCATAAGTTTCTACACGTGCCACAGTAGAGTCAAGTAGGACCTGCTCTAGACTGATATGTTCTTTGCCTGCATGGTCATCATGTTGTAGAAAAAAGGAATCAGATCCGTTTATCCTAATAAATGAGAGGGAGTTTAGTGTAATCTAGCATGAGACTACATGGATACTAAGCCACTGGTCAATACCTGTAATCATTCTAAAACCCTCAGTTATTTCCATCTGTAAGATGAAGATATCTAGTTTATAGGATTGTCATGAAGGTTAAATGAGAGAATCTATTTAAAGCGTCTTACATAATGCTTGGTTCATAGCAAAAGTGTAACAATGACTGAGTATTATTATATGTACTAGAGGCTAAGAATGAAGGAGAAGAATGATTGTAAGTAGAGAATCTGCCACTTAACTTGTACTTCAGTTCAGTCCCAAAGGATTGAGGCTATTGTAAAGGTGGCTCTAGGTCAAGGAAGTGGTGCTTGGAGGTTATGGAGCTATAGGAGACTGACCTAGGGTTTCCCTCAGTGATTAGCAATGCTTTGAATAAGACAAGATTTAGAGTTATTAGCTCTCTAGACATGGGGCATTGAGAGCCACTGTAGAGGTATCAGCAGGCAGCAGCAGTAGAGATTTCTGCAGTCTTGACAGTGACAGGAGATGCCACCACAGCATGTCAGAGTAGAAAGGAAGAATATAAAATGCTTCAGGCTTGCTAAGAGGACTAGTCCATGGAGCATAATAGAAGAGCTATCCTGTGGGGATTCCAAGAATACATGGGAGGCATGTTAATGCCAGTGGCAGTGGTGGTGATGGTGGTAGTAGTGGGGGAGTTATTAACAGTCCAGAAGGATAGGTATGGATGCAGGCAGGAAAACACTGTGTTTCTTTGTGACTATTATTGTGATCCTGTATTTGTGTTGTTGTTGTTGTTTTTTACTCCCATGATGAGGTGGTTTGGTTTATGAGGATTATAATTAAAATAGATTGTTGCTGCTACCTGAAGTCAGTTTGGAGGAACTCAGTTGAATTTCTTTCTTTCTCTCAAGTACTCCACAGTCTCTGTAAGGCATTTCTGAAGTCCTCCTTGTTTCTTTGGTGTGAATTGCCTTATTTTCAAGGACCTCAGATCCCCACATCTTCATGCATTATTTCCATAGACCTTTGGAATTTGTTATGAGGTTAATATGGAGATTTGAAGGTCAAATATTATGTATGTTTAACACAGGATTTGAAGAATATTTTTCATTTTGGTGTTCAACAATATCATGGGTTACAATGGCTTTTAGAGGCCTAAACACTAGGAGGAGAAACCTTATAATTTAGTTGGCATTTCACTTGGATAATTTCTTTAAAGCATTGTTAATATTTGAAGCCTCTTGGGGTGGGATTTCTTTGTCTCATGTGCTTGATTATGATTTGATAATAACTCCATGGTATAAAGTTGCAGGAAGGTGTAATTTTTTTTGTTTTTTCAGTATGCGGGCCTCTCACTATTGTGGCCTCTCCCATTGGGGAGCACAGGCTCCGGACGTGCAGGCTCAGCGGCCATGGCTCACCGGCCCAGCCGCTCAGTGGCATGTGGGATCTTCCCAGACCGGGGCACAAACCCACGTCCCCTGCATCGGCAGGCAGACTCTCAACCACTGTGCCACCAGGGAAGCCCAGGAAGGTGTAACTTTGACTAAGGGGTCCAGGACCTTGGTTTCTGGCTCAATGGTTTGATAAGCTAAGCTTGAAATTACACATATCCTGCCTTCCTGTAATTTTGCTTGACTTGTACCTCCTTACTGGCCAAGAAATTGTTGCATGTTCAGCAACCATTTTCTTTTCTTCTTTAGTGAAATGAAAAATAACTATTCTGCTGGAAAGGGTGTGGAGAAAAAGGAACCCTGGTACACTGTTGGTGGGAATGTAAATTGGTGTAGCCATTATGGAGAACAGGATGGAGGTTCCTTAAAACTCTAAAAATAGAGCTACCATATAATCCTGCAGTCTCACTCCTGGGCATACATCTGAAGAAAACTCTAATTAGAAAAGATAAATGCACCCCAATGTTCACTGAAGCACTGTTTACAATAGCTAAGACATGGAATCAACCTAAATGTCCATCGACAGAGGAATGGATAAACAAAATGTGGTACATATATACAATGGAATATTACTCAGCCATAAAGATGAATGAAACAATGCCATTTGCAGCAACATAGATGGACCTAGAGATTATCATACTAAGTGAAGTCAGACAGAGAAAGACAAATATCATACGATATCACTTATATGTGGAATCTAAAATATGGTACAAATGAACTTATTTAAAAACAGAAACTCACAGACATAGAAAACAAACTTATGGTTACCAAAGGGGAAGGTGGGGGGAGGGATAAATTAGGAGTTTGGGATTAACACATACACATTGCTATATATAAAATAGATAACCAACCAGGACCTACTGTATAGCACAGGGAACTATACTCAATATTATGTAATAACCTATAAGGGAAAAGGATCTGAAAAAGAATATATATATAGAATATATATATGTACGTTTAACAGAATCATCTTGCTGTATACCTGAAACTAACACAACATTGTAAATCAACTATATTTCAATAAAAAACTATTTCATAAGATAATTCTGACAATATAATGATGTCAGAAAAATATGAGTCATCTTAAAAGTTCACTTTTTTAATTTTTATTTTTTGTCAAAGCATAGTTGATTTACAATGTTGTGTTAGCTTCTGGTGTCACTTTTATATTTCCTTCCTAACCAATTATTACCACTCACTACCAGTTAGTTGTCTATTACTACCAATTCTAATTTTTCAATAGAGTTCAATTTTTTTCCTGCTACCACAATCTTTGCTGTAGTTCAAACTCTCTTTGCCTCTTGTTTGTGTTTCTGCAGCAAACTCCTCAGGTATCTCCCTGCACCCAATGTCTCCCTTCTTCAGTCTCTAACACACAGTCATCAAGTGGTATTCCTACTAAAGATAACCAATGTTTAACATTTATAATTTCATACAGAATAGAGTACAAATAACTCAGTGTCATTTAAAACCCTTAACAATTTGAACTCGATTGGACTTTTTAATATTGTTTCTCACCCTCACCTCTCCATTTCTTGTCCCTCCAACGACTAACAGCTTTTCTGGTTACCTTGCAGAACAGTGAAAATAATTTACTCTCTTGGACTACAGGATCTTTGCTACACAGGTTAAAAATCTATGTATCTTTCAACAATGAGCTCAAATGATCTGCCTCATGAGCACTGCTCTCTCTCCTGTAGCTATGCTTTATCTCTTATACCACAGGATACTGTGTTTTAGATGCTCAAGGTTAGAACTGTGCAGGCTGGCTCTCTTAGCTGTCTCACAGGACAGTGAATCCCACGAGGGTAGGGACAGTATTTTTTGTGTATGGTATACCCCCACCATGTCTAGCAGAATACTTTAAATAGTTCCTCAGCAAATGCTTATTGAGTTAAATTAATTGTATTGATTTGAGTCACTTTTCCATTTTAGGTTTCCCCAAAGACATGGTAATATTTTTAAGTTCATAAGTAACGCAATCTATAAAGGCATGTCTCATCACCCTTGCTTAAATTTCCACTGATTAAGCTCTGCAAAGCAAGCTACAATTCAAAAGTCACATAATGACCACTAAACAGAATTCATTCAGAAATTTTATAATCCAAAATTTGAAATAGCATAGACTTCATTATGCAACAAAAAATGTGTTGAGAGCCTAGTATGTTTCAGGCATTGAGACATGTGCCAGAGACTCAAGAATGAATAATCCAGTTCCTTTGTACAATAGTTCCCAATGCAGTAGAACATTTATTTTAGTCTAATAAAAATGTGTTGAACACTTACTGTTAGGTGACACGAAGATAAGAAGGTCTCTGTCCTTAAGCAACCTATACCTTATAAGGGCCAAGATGAATGCATAAAGAAATGGCTATAGTACAGAATGTGTTATAATAGAAAAAAATCCATAAGGGGGTTTTGACAGATGGAAGAGAGTAGATTGCCTAACGGATCTGGAATGTTAATGACAGCTTCCTATATAGATGTGTAAACTCGTAAAGAATTTAAAAATCATGAGATAAGTGTTATATGGTAGATTTATGAACAGTATTCATAGAGTCAGACAGGAGACAAGACAGAAGTTAAGCTCGGCCCTAAAAATGAGTAGTATTCATCAAGAGAAGGGAAAATGGCTTCTAAGAAGAGGGAACAGGAAGTACAAGTGCAAGGGAGCATGCATTATTTTAGGGACTGGTACCTAGAAGCCTGTGATTGTAGGATGGGGGAAAATGGCAGGCAACGAGGCTGGGAAAACAGAATGGAGAGAGGTGAGATTGAGAACGGCCTTGCGTGCCAACCTAAACAATTTAGACAATGTTTTCGTGGCAGGGAACTCTTGAAAAATATTTTTTCAATTTTAACATTTAATTAAAGTACAATATACTACAGTAAAGATCATATACAATAAGTGCATGGCTTGATGAATTTTTACAAGCTCAACACAACTATCAAAATCAAAAGACAGAGCATTCAAGCACCCCATATGCCCCTGCTTGCCCCCCATTCCAATCAGTACTCCAAGAGTAACTACTATCATGACATCTAACATCATTGATTAATTTGATTATGTCTTTTAGATATGAAATCACCATATGTACTTTTTGCATGTCTGCCTTCTTTTGCTAATGTCTGAAAGACTCATTCACATTGCTATAGATGGTTGTAGATTATTTCCATCTCTGTAGGTTATTCTATTGTATACATATACCATATTTTATCAACTCTACTGTTATTGGACATTTAGCTTGTTTTCAGTTTGGGGCTGTTTTGCAGTATTTCTCTGAGCATTCTAGTACCTGTCCTCTGGTGAATATGTATGCATTTCTGTTGAGTGTGTATCTATGAATGGAATGGCTGATGTTTGTATCAATTTAGATTCCAAAAGTACTCCTGTTGCTTTACACCCTCAACAATACACACTAAAGATGTTTAAGGAAGGGGAAATGCATTTATTAAACAATTATTATGATATTTTATGCCATTATTGGGGTAGTAGGGTAGGTATCAGTACATTGTTATTCTCATGTTACTAATAAGGAAACTCATTAAAACTAAGACGGTAGCACAAAGTCTCATAATGTGGATAATAATTAACATTTCTTGGAACTAATTATGAGCTAGGGTCTATAGTGGGCAGAATAATGCCCCTTAAGATGTACATGTCCTAATCCCTGAAACCTGTAAATGTTATCACATATGGCAAAGACTTTGCAGATGCAATTAAATTAAGGCTCTTGAGATGGGGAGATTATCTTGCATAATATGATGGTGGCCCCTAAATGCATTCAATCACAAGTGCCCTTGTAACAAAGAGGCAGAGGGATATTTCAGACAGAAGAGGACATAATGTGACCAAGGAGGTAGAGATTGGAATGATGCAGCCACAAGCCAAGAAATAGTAGCCACCAGTATCTGGAAGGGGGAAGGAACATATTCTCCCATACAGCCTCCAGAGGGAACACAGTCCTGCTGAAACATTGATTTTGGCCCAGTGAAACTGACTTTGGACGTCTGGTCTCCAGATCGGTGAGAGAATAAATTTATGTTGTTTTAAGCTATTAATTCTGTGGTAGTTTGTTATAGCAGCAGTAGGAAATACAGATGCTAAACAATGAGCTAAGACTTTTCATGCATTCCATCAGTTAACACTATGAGGTATGTGTGATTAGCCCCATTTTACAAAGAAGGGAAGTGAGAGTTAGAGTGACTGAACAACTTCCCCAAGGGCACAGAGCTAGCAAGAATCAGAGACAGGATATGAAAAACAGAGATTATATAACTCCAAAGATAATATTCATGACCAATATAGTAAGTAGAAGAATCAGGCTCCAATCCAGGTTTCTCGGACCCCCAAGGTCATAATATCCCTATAACATGCCATGTAATGGATCTGTGTTTCTAGAAGCTTTAAGAAACATAATGAAGGATAGATTAGAATGAGAGTTAGGAGATAGGGAGACCAGCTAGGAGACTAATTGAATTATTTAGGCCAGAAATGTTGAGATCTTGGACCAAATATAAATGGGACCCTAGAGTAGTAATAGAATGGAAGATTCTTTCGGTCACAGAGTCATTACATTACAGACTGAAGGTGCATTATTTTACATCCGTAAATCAATGATTGAATGAGTGAGTAAACGACTGAATGAATACCTTCTCAGGATGATTGCTCTTTAATCTATAAGAATCTTTGTTTTTGGTATCAGGATTGGGAAAAAAAAAAAGCAGGATTGGAAAGAGGTTGCTTAGTTTATTCTATATAAACTAGTGGTTTCCAGTTCCCTATGCAGAAAATGACTGGAAATTATGTAGGATGAAAGAACCCAAAATAATAATATGAGACTCTAAGGTCAAGGTATACGTTTCTTATGAGGGAATCTCCTTGTCACTCACATGTCTTTAGAAATTCTGGTTATAAAAGTAATGCATGCTCATTTTCAAAATTTTGGAAAACAAAGAAAAAGCATAAAAGAGACAATACAAAACACTCATTAGCCCACCACTCAGAAATGTTTGCAGCTAACATTTTGAATTTCTTTGCTATGTATGTGTGTTAACCCATTTGGGATCAGAGAGTATCTGAATTCTGATTTTTTTCACCTATTATTTTACTAAAAGGAATTTTCTATTTCTTCCAATATTTTTCCAAATTAAAAAAATAATTACTTGATTTATTCAACAAACATGGATTAAGCATCTATTATATGCCAGGTATTATATGTTTGATGCTGAAGGTCCATTGGTGAAAAGTACCTGAGGTCCCTGCTTTCAGAGTATGTTCATCTAATGGAAGAGATAGGAATTTAACTGGCAATTAATTGAGAAATCTTTAGATCTTTAGTCACAGGACCTCCTAAATAGCTCTTTTTGAGAGGTGACCACAGGTGCTTATAAAAATATAGCTGTCACCGTTAATTCACTGGCAGTCTCTTAGCTTCTTTGCTTTTTATTCACAGTAAGCCTCTCATAGTTTTCCTAGAGTAGACACCTGAATCATGGCCTAGCTGAATTTTACAGACTAAAACATCTGGAAGCCAGTTTACAGTTCTCTCTATAGCCCTTTCTTGGGTGTTTTCTTTGAGTTGCTGAGGGGGCCATGCCACAGGAATTACTCCCTTTGTTCCTCAAAACAGTGTCTTGTATTTAAGTTCTGAGAGAGAGAGAGAGAGAGAGAGAGAGAGAGAGAGAGAGAGATCTTCCCCTGCTTTACCATTATTTACCATCTAGTTATAAAAAATTTACTATACCTAGACCTGGCATGTAGTTGATCTCCCATAGATGTGACTTCTTCAAATACAAAAATGTTACTGCATTACTGTGGCATTTCACTTGCATTTCACTTTCTCTGCATAATCTTTAACTCACTGAGTATATGTATGGCTATAGACCAGTCACATGCTATTTCTCTTATTTTTAATCTTTTGAGGAGTCATTAAATTTGTGCCATGTGTACCTCTACCTCTGTGCTTTGAATTAGCACATAAGTACCTACATGCTTTGCATTAGTCTTTATCTAAGGCCCAAAGGATGTATACTCAAAAATTATACAAAGTCAAATATCTACCCCTATATGGAAAATTAAAATGTCCAAAACAGACCCTAGTTCTCCATGTTTAACTGAACTGAAAGAAAAATACCTCTTCCATTCTTTTACTACTGAAACCACTTTCCACCATCATAGTCTAATTTCCTGACATACTTTGCCATTATCTCCCAAAAAGGGATCCCCAAAGAAGGGAGTATGACTTCTCAAGTTGCCTGGCTTTGGCTCTCCTGCTTGTTCTTAAATGTGTAACAATCCAACAAGGGCCTTCATAAAAGTTGCAAGTTTTTGCTTCTGTGGCCTTGACTGTGTAGGCATTTTGAAGACCAGGGAGAGGAACATGTGAAGACTCTGGTCTTTACCGTATTTCTTTTGGGGGGCACTCATGTTTTTCATTCCAGACTGAGCTCTCCCCCAGGCTTCCTTTAGCATTATATAAGGTTTTCTTGTTTCAGTACTTTTCATTGGTGTATAGTCTCCTAATGCTGCTACAACAAATGACCACAAATTTAGTGGCTTAAACAACACAGATTTAATGTCTTATAGTTCTGCAGGATAGAAGTTCAATACTGATCTCACTGGGTTAAAATCAAGGTGTTTGCAGAGCTGTGTTCCTTTCCAGAGGCTCTAAGGGAATATCTGTTTCCTGGTCCTTTCCAGCTTCTAAAGGCCACCCACATTTTTTGGATTGAGGCTTTCTTCTCCATCTTTGAATCTCTCCGTATCTTTCTTCTGTAGTCACTCTTTATGATTGGCTCTCTTTCTTGCCTTCCTCTCCCACTTTCAAGGGCCCTTGTGATTACATTGGACCCATCTGGGTAATTCAGGATAATCTCGCTACTTTAAGGTCAGTTTATTAATTCGCAATTTAATTCATTTGCAACCTTAATTCCTCTTTGCCATGTGACAATATATTCACAGGTTCTGGGATTAGGACATGGATGGCTTTGGGGAGCCATTATTCTGTTACCACAATTGAGTATTATAATCATATATTTACTTGTCTGTATGTTTTATGAGAACATGAAGTCTTTGGAAGCATGGTGTGGGTTCTACTCATCTTCTCATCTCAGTCCCAAGCAAAATACCTGTCCATAGTATTTGTCAATAAGTTGTTGTTGAGTAACCATTTGAAGTGTTATCTTGTAAAGAAAAACAAAAGATGTAAAATAAGTAAATGGCACTGTAAGACTTGCCATCGGAGGTGTTAGATATATGTAGTCTTGTAACAAGTGTGACTTTATTCTAGTTTCATTTCAAATGTCTTTTTAAAAAGCTTTTTTTAAGTTCAGATTTATAGAATAGATGAGTGGAGATTACATGTTGCAAACTCGGGAAGCATTCCATAATATATCATTTTAGAAAGAAAATCAATATATGCTTAGGTTATTATAACTACTAAATAGGTAATCCAACAAAAGCAATTTCCTAACCTTTAAAGAGGGGAAAAAATGATTAAGGAAATAGATTTTATATTTAAAAGTTACTTGTTGTGGTCTTTAAGGATCTTTTCCTCTGTCACTTTTCCAGGTTCAACACACTTACCCCTGTAGATCTTAGGGAAAGGGAAAAGATTTCTTCATGTTTATTCGGGGATCTCAAAATGTATGTGCTGAAGGAAATTACAGTGGTGACTTTAGCGCTCAGATTAATTAAATCTTGAGTTTTTCAAATGTGTGCCTATACTTTGGAAGATTCAAAGAGGAAAGATGGAAAAGAAGCAAACTCTAGGAATATCTAAACAATGTAAACCTGACAAAGCTCAAAATTATTTACAAGAAAAAGGAGGGATTCAAATGTCAATGTTTGCTTCTTCCTCAATAAAAGTTTCATAGAATCCATAATTTCAACATTTTTCCCATTATAAGTGGAGGAGTCAACCATATTAGGATATCAAATATGAGTTTCACCAATTACTAATCTCTGGGTTAGACCTCATTTGCTCAGGCAGAGGGGTTGAAAATGTGGTTCTGGAAAGAGACTGCCTGTCATCTACTTTTAATTCTGCCATTTCTTCTTTGTGTGACTTTGGGAAAAGCTATTTTTATTTATTTGTTTCAATTTTCTTATCTATAAAATTAAGACACTAGCAACTTCCTGATAGGTTATTTGGAGGATTAAATGTGCTAATACATATAAAGTATAGAATAGTGTCTCTTCAAGACATGCTATCTGTTACTACCTGAAAGACTAGCTATAGAGTCAAGGGAGAGGTATGAATGTGTCAGCTCTGTACCCTGCATGAAGACAAAATATTACAATACCTCAACGTTATAGTTTAGGTTGCTGGCTAACAGTCCATAATGTAATAATATAGCACAGTAGGATCACTCAATAACTTACCTTCACCATGTAAAGGGGTTTTACAGCACAGTCTTTTATTTGCCCTAAAATATTCATTTTTATGATACAATAGATTGGCACCTAATAATTCTGCACACCAACGCCAAATACGAACCTCAATTAAAATTTAATATGTTTGCCTTATTTGAAAATTTTCCTTAGATTTAAAATAGATGAAAAAGACTTGCTAGTTATATGACATTTGAAATGGCATCTGGCTAGAAGCCCCCAGTGCAACTTCTCCCCACCTTTCTATAAAAACTTATAAAGACAGAAATGAAAAATTAAAATTTTCAATAATACTGAAAACAAAAACCATAGCCAAATGACAATCCCTAGATATTCTGAGGTAGATGACGTAAGTTTAGCAAAAACTATTAGTTTCACTTCTTGGCACACCTGGAAAAATGGGAAAAAGGATAACATATACAAGTATTTCATGTACATATTTACTTGTAAAATGTACAAATATATACATATTATAACAGATGCATAGAACAGGTGTTTTTTTTTTTTTTTTTTTTTTGGCGGTACGCGGGCCTCTCGCTGTTGTGGCCTCTTCCGTTGCGGAGCACAGGCTCCGGACGCGCAGGCTCAGCAGCCATGGCTCACGGGCCCAGCCTCTCCGCGGCATGTGGGATCTTCCCGGACCGTGGCACGAACCCGTGTCCCCTGCATCGGCAGGTGGACTCTCAACCAATGTGCCACCAGGGAAGCCCAACAGGTGGTTTTTAAAGAGCATTTTGGAAAGCCAGAACAATTTGTTTTGCTCAATCCCAAATAACATTTGAAAAATTCAATAGTGAATTTGCCATTCATAGTTTTGCATCTGAGAATGTTTAGTTGCAATTTCTAAATAGTTGCTTCCAATTATTCAGTGAGGGTGTTTAAATGTTTAACAATTAGCTTTCTAATCAACCAATCAAGCAATCCATTTGTGACCCTATAGCTTAGCATAGAGCTTGCCACAGTGTAGGTATTTAATTAATGTTTCTTAATATCATTGCAAAGAAAAAGTTTTCTCAATTAAAAACAAAAGGTAAATATAAGGAGTTTTATAATCTTATTCAAGAATTCCACGATAACTTAACTTTAAAATATAGAAAAATCAATAAATACATATAGAAAAATATTTCAGAACCAACTTTCTTAATCATTATGTCATTATTGTGAATTAATTACCAGAGTCATATTGTTAGATTTGTGAAAACCGCACTTTAACTTTTTGAAATGATATCAAAACCAGACAATTTATACAAATTTAGTAAAATTCCTAAAAAATATCCAATGTAAACTTTAGGTTTTAATTAGTCCTATAATTTAGGATGAATTCAAGAAAGCACAATTGCCATGACCAACTAATTTGAACTCTGAAAATCTTGGGCTCCTCCTTCTTTCCTGCTCTTTTTTTAGTTAATCCATTATGTCTTATTCACCTTTTTTGTTGTTTCCTGCCTTAATTCCACCACTCCAATCCAGGCTTCTCAAACCTGATTTATAATATCATTTGATCAACACTTCAAGATCACAATATTACATTTCTTCCTCTTTATAGCTGACAGATTAATCCTTGTTATTCTGTTTCTTCATTTTATTCTTATATTTGAAAATCTTCCAGGGTTTCCTTTGTTTACAGGATAAATAAAGTCCAAAGTCCCTGGTCACCTTTAAGACCCACGTGATTTGGAACCAATGGATCTTTAAAACTAACTCTCACCAATCCTCCAGTCCATTAGGTTTGGTTTTCTCTTTGGTTTCCCAGATATGCCTTGCTTGTTCTGTCTCTTGCTTTCCTCTTCTTTTGTTGATTTGAAACCTATTCATTTTTCAGCTGCATCGAGTTAAATAGCTAATTTACACTGTTACTTTTAACTCCTCCATTTTGTTAACATTTTTAGTACACACTGTTGGTACCCCACTCATGTCTCCTTTGCACTCATTATTTCAATGCATCCCTACTGCATCCTAGTGCAAGAACCATTGGTTCTCTCTCTCTCAGTTCACACAGGGTAGAAATCACATCCTGGAGGAGGTGGTGGTTAATATTCCCAGCACCCACCTTTAGCCAAGGTTGGATGGCAGTTGGAGGATAAACACTCCATTTTTCTCCCCTCTCAGGAGGAATAATTCTGAGTTATAGTCTAGCGTCTCTTAGAGTTCCCCAGTTGATCACAGTGGGAACCAGCTATGGGAACCCACTAGATAACGTACCCCTTCTTGGCTTCCCTCTCTACCCCATCTCATGTTTCTGCCTCCTTACCAGTGTTTCTTGTGATTACCTCCCCAAGGCACTATTTACTCTCAAATCCTTGTCTATGTGGGGGGACTCTAACCTAAGATGACACTCCGGGATAGTAGAATCCTCTTTTCTTCCAGACTGCTGCATTGTTTACTCTTTGTATCAATCATTTAGCATGTAATTCTTTTCATCAATAGCATTTATCAACTATGTGTCTTTCACTGTTCTAAGCATTAGGGATACTATGCTGAGCAAGACTGGGGAAAATTCTTCCCTCCTTATCTAGTGGGGGGGAGACAGAGATGCAAACTAATAAACGACAATAAAATGTTATCATATATTGTCATACATAGGCATATTGCATTATATGCTGCCTTGTATTGAGCTGATTTGTTATAACCCTGATCAAAGCACTGTATGGTAGAATAAACACTAGTCCATCTGGATTCTCCCTCATTGAGAGTCAATGACTCATATCATGCTTTCCTCAGTTTGAGAGGCCACTTGCCAATCAATTTGGTTTGCCTATTCTGCTAGGGTCTTTCTTTTTACAACTAATATCTTATTTTCTTTCAGACAAGCTTTTAATTCAAGCTGGGTTAATAAGGCTAGTACTCTAGGTCTAACGGGCTCTATCATTAGAACAACTCTAAAATATACTGAAAAGATAAAGCCACAAGCCAGTAAAGGTGTAATTTGTTGATTGGAGGATAAATTCCAGTGTCATGTATACATCTCCCTGGGGACTAGGAAATAATGACTCCATATAGATCTGATTGAATTACTGAGCTCATTTCCTGAAACATGTTGGACCTTTGGCTGATAGTTATATGCCTTTGGTGTTGCTTAAATTTTAGATTGCCATCTCTCTGACTAGATTTTTAGTTTAAGGGATTGAATAGTACCTTTATAATTTTCCCACCACAGTATTTGGCACAATCTTCTTTAAATAGGCCTGTTGTAGGTACTCATTATTTTTGAAAGAATGGATTGATGAATAATATTAATATAAAGATCTGAGATGTATAAGTGAATTACATTAGGAAAATTTTAACTGATAGGTCACATTCCATCTGTATTTTATGTTAACAGAAGACATAATAGCTAATACAGGTCTTTAAAATGTATATTATTTTCTTTCTTATCTGAACCTCACCTACCTTCAAATGATTTAGACATGAAATATACAGTTTTAAATTATGTCAAATTCAATAACAGAATAAAAAAAGAAGAGAGACAAGCTTAGAGAAGCATAAGGAGTTTATGTCACCAGATTTCTCAGATGACCTCATTACTACTGCTGGGCACAAAATCTGGCTTAGTTTCCTGGCAGCTAAGGCAAAAAAGGAAACATACTGGGCTAAGTAATATTCATGTCTGATATCAAAGGCATAAAAATTCCTCTGCAGGGGCAAATTATTTCTTGGAAATAAATTTAGTGAGACATATATCATGGAAGTTTATGCATAATGGGCAGCCTGTAGATTTGATAATATCTTCCTTTTTGTTCGTATCAAAGGAATAAAAACACTGTCAGATAAAGAGTTTTTGTTTGACCTCTTATAAAGGTTTAGAGCAGAGAATTAAATCAGAGGAAGGAATAGAAAATAACTCAGGCAAGGCATGTCTATGGGACACTAAGCTGTTATGGTTCAGGTACTTCATGTGACCCATGTCTAATTTATTACAGAGACAGAATTGACCAAATCCAGATGAATGGTAACTTACCATCTCATGAAACTGTCATTCTCATATATCTATATTTTAAGATAGTCTTTAACAAGTGCTCTTGACAACTTTAACCATCAGATGTGAAGGGGCAAAGTTCTCATTCTTGTATGATTCTAAAACCTGAAATAATATTCTTACCTGAACAAAGGGCTAACTTACTTTGTTATGGATGTGGGTAGGAGGCACGTCTACAGAGGCCTATTTTCCTCTGCAAAAGAACTGCATATTCTCACTAAATCTCAAGAGTTCCTAATCTTATAACGTGAAAGAAAATTTGGATGGAAAATGTTGAGGGAGTGTAATATTGACCGACTTCATAGTTCCAAGAATTTAAGGGTGGCCTCTTTAGAACAATCTGATTTCAAAAGATTTGCCTCTTGACTCAAATCTGCCAACTTTCTAGCTGGCATAATCTACCGTTGGGTTATTGAATAAATTTTTACCTTTACTTATTTAATTCTGTACTCCTATGTTCCATTTCATTATTTTTTTTGAGATATCTTACCAATAATGTAAGTTCAATTTGTTGTCAATTCAAACATTCATTCATCAAACATTTACTGAGCATCCAGGGTTGAGGACATATCAGTCAACTAGACAGTCCCAGCTGCTATATTCACAGAGATACAATCAAACAGGGAAAATACATACTGAACAGCAACTCTACTTCCTTTTCCAGTAACATAATATATCAGAAGCCTAGAGAAATCCTTTTCATATGCAATCTAAAATTTATAAATAAAATATTTAAAAAATATAAGCCACAGCGAGATTTACCATGAAGTTTACTGAAGCTTAAGTTTCAGGGCCCCTTCTAAGGTCCTAGCAAATTTGTATTTATTCTTCGGTATCCTTTTTCTTAACAAGTCTCCTCCAAATTATACAAGGTTCAGTTCCTACCAAAGTGATCCTTCCCTGTATCTATTCATCGATAAGTGAATGAGAACATAAGAAAAAATTCTCAGAGGTAACATACATGGAAAAGCTGTGAATCCAGAAAGGTGAATATCACTAAAACAGAACTCATCCTGGAAACATCTATGCAACCTCTGTGGCCCTGGTGGGAGAGACACAGCACACTTTGGATGGAAGTTAGATAGGAAAATCCCTTCACAAAATCAGGATCCCTAAAGGTGATATCTTCATTGTGTAAACCCAAAACAAACAAATAAACATACAAACAAATAAAACCCCCCAAACCAAAAACACACTACAAAAAGGTACACTGATGATAGTTGTCTGTTTGGGATTTGTTCTGGTGGAGTGCAAAAAAGTACTTCTTAAGAATTCCTAACCTCAAGCCTGACCTCAGGAGGATTTGGGGCCGGAATTAAATGCATTCGTTTAACCTCATGCTTAACATTTAGTTAAAATGGCACAGCAAATTCTGTTCACACACTAAGCAGTTATTTCTTGGGGCTCTTCTTCTCTCCCTTTATCATATGTTGCTAACAGAAGCTAATGGACAATTCTAACATTCAGCTTGGAAATTGGTCAGCCTAAATCCTCAAGTTCACTAGGAATATTTTATATTTTAAAGTTACCGTGGATAACAAAATTTACCAATTGTTTTGCTACTACAAAAGTACAGCTCACCATGCTTTCAGTCTCTAGCACTGGATTCCTTATGACTCATTCAACTATACCATTTCTTTGCTGCCTTTGCAGCCTCTGCCCACTGCCCAGTCTCAAAAGTAATGTCACATGTTCCAAGTTTCGTTCCCCAATTCTAGTACCAAATTCTGTATCAGTAATGTATTGCTGCAAACTACCAAATTCTGTATCAGTAATGTATTGCTGCAAACAAATAAGTCCATAACTTAGTGACTTAATATAGTAATTTAACCATTCTTCATGATTCTGTGGTTTGGGTGGGTTGCTCTTCTGCTGGTTTCTTGTGGTTCACTCATGTAGATGCACTCACCTCAAGGACTGACTGGAGGCTGGTCTCTGTCTCACACGGTAGAGGTAGCATTCCAAGAGGGGAAGCTCCATGCATAAGTACTTAAGCCTCTGCTTGTGTCACATCTGCTGATATCCATTGGCCAAAGCAAGTCCGATGGCTAAACCCAGAGTCGATGTGGGGACCACACAAGATTATGAATATTGGAAAGTGTGATTCACTGGGAGTGGTTAGTGTTAACAATCTACCACAATGAGATAGAAGCTGAGCTGCTGTTTTTATATAACTACATAGCCAACTAGTTTCAATTTCTTAAAATTATTCCTAGTTGGAGGATACAAGGTTAATCAAAATAAGAGAGCTGGTGAATAGTTGGATCCATCATATCTGATAAATTGTAAACATTTTAGTAGCAATGAATCTTCTTTGGAGAATTTTATCAATACTAAGTGACTCTGGTAAAATATTCTACAGTGGCTGACTCCCAAAACACAAGCTCTTGAATTTAAGAAACATTATTTTATAGTGGAAGGAGCAGATTTTTGAGTCACTTATTTGAGTTTCGTTCCACTTAGTATATTGTAAAATGAGAATGCAAAGCTTCTGTTATTATCTCCTCTGCAGTGGCCATGCTGAGAAAGTGTCTTCTGCAAATGGAGTTCATCTTCCCAACAACAGATCCACAATATCTCATAATATATTCTGACACTAGTGAGTCATTGGTATCCTTAACTGGTTTTCCTCATTTCTTTCTTTCCTTCTTTGTTTTTCTTCATTTTTTTTCTTTTTCTTTACACAGTAGCACAGATATACATATGGGAACAAAATTATTTATAATGGCAATAATTATCAGATTGGCTAATTTTCTTATTTCCCAGGCAAAAAAAAAAAAAGTTGTTAGTGATTTCAAATTTTCTTCTGTTAATAATATGTACATAAAGAAAAACAGTTCAAAAATAAGCTATGAAAAAAGTGATCTCAAATTGCCTTGGCATTTTTAACTCTTTTCCAAGAAATTTCACCACCACTCAATTATATTTGTGATGGCAATTAGAATGAATAATGCTGATAATTAAAACAAGATAAAGGCCAAAATGCTTAATTTCAGCATGGTTAAATATATTAATTTCCAAGATGAATAATCATAAAAGACAACATTTGAGAGCTTACCATGTGCCAGATACTATGTTTAGTTCTTTATATACATTGTTTTATTTGATTCTTAAAAACAGGCCTATGAGTTATCATTTACAGTTTTTATTGTTTGTTTTACTTAAAAAAATTGTATATAGTGATTTACAATGTCATGAGTTTCAGGTGTACAACATAGTGATTTGATGTTTTTATAGATTATACTCCATTTAAAGTTATTATAAATAATTGGTCATATTCCCTGTGCTGTACATTACATTCTTGTATCTTATTTATTTTATACCTAGTAGTTTGTACCTCTTAATCTCTTTCCCCTATCTTGCTCCTCCCCCGACTCCTCTCCCTACTGGTAACCATTAGTTTGTTCTCTGTATCTAGGAGTCTGTTTCTGTTTTGTTATATTCATTCATTTTATTTTTTAGATTCCACATATACATTAAAATATATGGTATTTGTCTTTCTCTGTCTGACTTACTTCACTAAGCATAATAGCCTCCAGGTTCATTCATGTTGTTGCAAATGGCAAAATCTCATTCTTTGTTATGGCTGAATAATATCCTTGCTTAATTCACTTATTAGTTCTAATAGTTTTTTTAGTATAAACTTTAGGGTTTTCTATATATAGTATCATGCCGTCTGCAAACAGGGACAGTTTTACCTTTTCCTTTCCAATTTTAATGCCATTTATTTATTTATTTATTTATTTATTATTTTTTCTGATTGCTATCGCTAGTACTATGGCCAATACTATGTCAAATAGAAATGGCGAGAGGGGGCGTCCTTGTCATTTTCCTGATTTTAGAGGAAAAGCTTTCAGTTTTTCACCATTGAGTGTAATTTTAGCTATGAGTTTGTCATAAATGACCTTTATTATGCTGAGATGTGTTCCTTCTACACCAGCTTTGTCAAGAGTTTTTATCATGAACTGGTGTTGACTTTTGTCAAATGCTTTTTCTGCATCTATTAAGATGATCATGTGGTATTTATCCTATAGATCTTTTTAAAAGACTATACAAACTCAGGCTTAGATAGCTTAAGTAAAATACTGAAGGTCACAGCTGGTAATTGGTAGTGACCAAAATGTACTCAATTCTAATTTTAAGCTAACTGCCTTAACTCCTAAGCTCTATTATCATAAGGACTAATTAGTAAACAGTAAATAAATTTTGGCTTCTCTTTTAGAAAAGTAGCCTTCAGACTTATCTTACTTAACATTGTTAAATTGTATCTCATTGTATAAGTTATATGGTGATAAGTTACAGATTTCTTTGTACGCAAACAAAAGATGATTCCTATGAACAAAC
Source organism: Hyperoodon ampullatus (assembly GCF_949752795.1). Taxonomy (NCBI): domain Eukaryota; kingdom Metazoa; phylum Chordata; class Mammalia; order Artiodactyla; family Ziphiidae; genus Hyperoodon; species Hyperoodon ampullatus. Next base: position 8,378,571 of record NC_136924.1, on the reverse strand, counting down.
ATTTCCTGAGTAATCTGTGCCATGATCTCTAACCCCCTTTCCACACCTTTTCCTTCTTAGACCAAAGGTGCTAGAAAATTAGTGAAAAATTACAGTCCAGTGGGGATACAAATAATATGTAAGCAAAAACTAATACATGTATAATCATAAAAATATAGTACATGCTCTGAAGCCAACACTCTGACCTGGAAATGTTCTTATCAATCTAGGTAAATCTGATTCAGGTGGTCTGGGGACTTCACAGGGAAGATCCTGGGAGGCCTAAACCAGGGGTTATCAGACATGACCATTTAGCAAGGTCAATTGGCCAGCTTCCAGAAAAGGAAGATATTAGGGTTCCATCCCAATCAGCTAAAGCAGTGTGTTCCCAGAATCTGTATTTGTATTTACAGCAAGAACTGTTGAAAGAGCAATGTTTAGGAAATGCTAGCATAAACAATCTCCTATGAACTACTTGTATAGCTACTTCCTGTTTAGTATGAAGGTTTTAAGTAAGTACAATAAAGAAAACATACAAGAGTACACTGAGTATTCACTGAAGGCTAAATGTTACTCCAAATAAAGACTGAAAGGAGATATAAAGTTGTTAAGGTATTTACCTGGAGATTTTAAAGGCTAGAGCTAGATTTCTAGGAGATACTGGAAAACAAAAAATTTGAGGAAGTAAGAATGCTTGAGGTCCTGAGCTCTGACAGAGATAAGGGAACAAGAAAAACATGCCCAGCTTCCAGTAAGAAAAACTACTAATCTGTACCAGGGCCCAATAATAGTAGTTCTTTCTAATAATAACCCTTAAAGTACCAGTGAATTAGCTATTGTTTGTTACAGCTCTGTACAACATTAAGCATTTTGAAGGCACTGACTTTTTGATCTGTAAAGTTTTTTGAAGCAGTTTACTCTTATTATCCTCATTTTTTTAAGATGAACAAACTGAGGCTTGGAGAGATCATATAACTTTCCAGAGGTCATACAACTTATATGTGGCAGAGCCACGATTTCAGTTTGTCCGATTTACTACAAGGACAGGTTTGAAGGCTTGAAGGAATTGTATTCTTTCACTGATTTTAAGTTGCACATTGTTTCCATATCTTAATACCTAAAAAAATTAGACGATGTTTTATAATTACAATCGATAGCATTTTTTTCTTTCTTGGTGGAACATAAAATTGATAGTGCTGTTGCAATCACTGGCATTTTCAATTCAATAAATTGAGATAGCAGGTCACCTTATGCAAATATTACCACACTAATAGTGAATAATCTGCCTCTCTCCATGCCTAGCTTGCTATTCTTTATTTTCTAATCACAATCTATTTTATTCAGAATTTTACTACTTTCACATTATTTTCATAAACATTTTGATACAAGCTTAATGTATCTTGTTGCAGACCTCAGCTGCAACTGTGACGGATTGTTGATTACCATCAATCTACAGATAGTATTTAAACTGATTCCATTATATAAGGAGCTCAGTTTTTTTATAAGCCTACTACCCACCTACTCACTTTCCAGATAAAGAAACGGAAAATCAGAGAAAGTAAATTATATGCCCAAAGTCAGGTAGCTAATAAGTGACAAAACTAGATCTTAATCTTTAGTTGACTAGCTCTTTGTTAAAGCACTTTCTAATGTACAACACTACTTTCTACATCAAGATATTCAAACTCATGTATATTATACTCCCTCTTCATTCTTTAAAGAAAAGTCTTTTAAAATGTCACTATTTGTAGATAAAGACAAGCTTATTTTAAAATTTTGTGGAGTTCAAAGGAATTAAAATAGCTGGAACCATTTTAAAAAACAAGAATAAAGTTGGAGGAATCCTATTACTCAATTTTAAGACTTACCATGTAGCTACAGTAATTAAGACAGTGTAGTATTAGTGGAGGAATAAACTCATGTACTAATAGAATAGAATAGAAAACATAAATATACCCACAAAAACATGACCAATTTCTCTCTGACAAAGGAGCAAAAGTATTCAAGGAAGAATAACCTTTTCAACAAATGCCACTGGAACAACTGGACACTGACTGGCAGAAAAATTAACCTTGACCTAGACCTTACACTGTACAAAAATTAACCCAAAATGAATCATAAATCTAAATGTAAAATGTAAAACTGTAAAACCTGTAGAAGAGAACATATCTAAAAAGTCATCATATACTTTTCCATTAAATAGATAACTTTTAGTGTTCTATTTTACTTCCCTTGTTTCTGTTACTATATATTTTTTAAGTTATTTTCTTAGTAGTTGCCCTGGGGATTATAATTAGCATCTTAATCTGTTTCACATTAATAACAACTTAATTTTAATACTATACTAAAACTTTGCTCCTAAATAGTGCCTTTCCCAACCTTACTTCTTTGTGCTATTCTTGTCATGCAAAATACTTCTTATATATTATAAGCCTATTAACAAAATTTTATAATTATGGCTTTATGTTCTTTTATTTATTTATTTATTTATTTATTTATTTATTTATTTATTTCGGTACGCGGGCCTCCCACTGTTGTGGCCTCTCCCGTTACGGAGCACAGGCTCCGGACGCACAGGCTCAGCGGCCATGGCTCACGGGCCCAGCTGCTCCGCCCCAGACTGGGGCAGGAACCTGTGTCCCCTGCATTGGCAGGTGGACTCTCAACCACTGCGCCACCAGGGAAGCCCTATGTTATCTTTTAAATCAGATAGCAGGAGTAAAGAGTGCAAACAAAAATACATATATACTGTATTTTATATTACCTATGTAGTTACCTTTAGTGGTATTCTTTATTTCTTCACGTGGTTTTGAGTTACTATCTATTGTCATTTGATTGTTTTTAACAAACTCCCTGAGGATAGGGCTCTTTCCACTGAGACAGCTTAGGTAAAATACAGATGAGTCTTGTGAATGGGGCTTTTCCAAAGAGATGACAGACATGTCAAATAGTTACAATTCTCTGGGAATTAGACTTTTGAGGAAGCTTCAAAACAATTCTTCCCCCTTCAGTGTCTGCTAGTCTTTTGGCTTGCATACCTACCATGGTGTGAGTCTGCTAGTTTCAAGGCTATGGTGGAACTAAAAAGAGGGTCATGGGAATAAAGCAAGTTAAGAGGCCGTGAAACTCGCTGTTCTCACTGAGATTCAGCCCTTTTTCTTGAATACATGCTCCTTGGATTATTATAAGCCTTCTGTTTAATTTCAGGAGTTCTGAAATTTAGATTCTGACAATTTCTGATAGTGTTCTCTTGCCTTTATGGAGTAATGAATTTTGAAAGGTTTTTTTTCTCTGACATTCTGAAAGAGCTTCTCCTGTGTTCATTTTTTAAATGCAACAATTAGAAGCTAATATACTTCCCCAAAAGCAATTAGTAGCTTTTGAGAACGTGGAATGGAAGAACGGATGCGGGAAGTCAGTTGGCAAATATTCACTACAGCAAGTGGCTCCTGAGGGTTTTGGAACCTCTCTATTAAAACTTTTGTTTTATTGGATCTTGTTCCATCCCTATAGAGTGAGAACAAAGAGTCTAACTAATATGCTTGTTGTCATGATATTTGTTTAATACAATGATTTATACATTAGAATCAGACAGAACTAGGTAGCAATCACAATCCCTTTACTTATTAAGTATGTGTTCTTGGGCAAGTTATTTAACCTTTATTAATTTTAGTTCCTTCATCTGAAAATTGGAGATTATCTGAGAAAATCATGATATATGATAGACACTGTAAAAATGTTGGCAATTTCAAGCAATCATTCAAGTTAAGAACATCTTTTGCTCACAGGTAATGTTAGCAAATGTTGTGATGTCTTTTTATAGAACTTGGCAGGTATATTAAAATAATTTCAGGTAATAATTGTTTCTGATTCAAAATAGGGATCATGACTTGATAAAAGATGTGTTTTTTCTAAATGGTGAATTTATTTATAAAAATATTTTTAAAGTATCAAAACATTTGGTAGCTAAATATCCTTTGTTTGAAAGAAACATAATTTAATGGAGGATTAAATTGGATTGTTTTGGACACCCTAGGACATAAAATATTTATTCCCAAATGTAGGTCGTGGTTTAGTGTCAAAAACTGATTAAAGAATCATACTAGCTAGTATGTTATTACTAACTCCTGGTCAATTTACTTATTCAAAACTGAACTTCCAAAATGACCCTCTTTTTGAATTCCAAAAAATACCCCCAAACTTTAACTTGACATTTCATATTATGCTTCCTCTTTTAAAAACAAAGAACTCAATAATTACTATCTATCTTTTTTTTTTTTTTTTTTTTGTGGTACGCGGGCCTCTCACTGTTGTGGCCTCTCCCGGAGCACAGGCTCCAGACGTGCAGGCTCAGCGGCCATGGCTCACGGGCCCAGCCGCTCTGCGGCATGTGGGATCTTCCCAGACTGGGGCACGAACCCGTGTCCCCTGCATCAGCAGGTGGACTCTCAACCACTGCGCCACCAGGGAAGCCCTATTTTTTGAATATATAAAGGATGAAAAACAGCACACACACACACACTTTTTTTTTTCCTTTCTGATACAAAAATAATATTATGTCATGGACATTTTTCTGCATTTTTTCTCGTGTTACAGTAGTTCTGTGCTGTGATATCCCACCTGAGCCAGCTAAATATTATCAGGCAAGCTAATGCATTCTTTTTGGGATTAGCTAACATCCTATGACATGGATTTATCACAGTGATGCATAGTTGGCAATGATTGAAGACATTTTCAATTGTTATGACTTATAGGAAGTGTGGGAAGTGCTATGGGCATCTGGTGGGTAGAGGCCAGTGATGCTGCTCAAAATCTTATGCTGGACAAGATAGGCTCCTGTATAAAGATGTATCCAACCCACAGTGTCAGTAGTGTCAATTCTGAGAAACTCTTGTTTAATTGTATACTTTCTCACCTCTTTCCTTTTTGATTTTTTAATACCAAGTTGCAAAAAGTCTATTTCCTGTCTTGGTTATAAAAGTCTTTTCAGACACTAGGTTTCAAATACAGTTTCTTAAGTTTTCTTCTAAAATTTTTATTTTTACATTTAAGTCTTTAATAAATTTGTTTTTTGTTTGTTTTATGCTGTGATTTGGAGTTTGTCAGCACCACTGATTCAGTAAACTATCTTCTTTCTCACTGAATTAAGATACTATTGTTGGGTGCTGGGGGATCTCTATTTTGTTTCACTGATTTATTTGCATATTCTCATACCAACAGCTCATAGTTTTGATTATATTAGTTTTAACATCTAGTAAGGCAGTATAATCACTTAAATAATTGGTCAGGCTAATCTCCCCTTACTTTTACTATTTCATAATTTTTTGCCTTTTTTTAGCATTTATTATTTCATATGGTCTTTAAGATGATTTTGTCCAATGTTGAAAAAATCTTTGACATGTATATAATTATAATATTGTAAACATAATATTTTATAATAATAGTCAATATTTTATACATTATATAATAGGCTTATGTAATTAGATAATACTTTAATTACATAAAATAATATACCAAAGCTATTGTTTTTAACTTCTTTTAGAGTTTTATTAATGCATTTCTCTATTAGTTTATTTTTATTGCTCTCTAGTTTTCCATTGGATAAATTTACTAAAATTTACTCATCTAATCTACTGTTGATGGATATTTGACTTGTTTCCAGTTTCTGGCTCTCACAAATAATGCTGTTATAAATGTACTTACATATGTCTCTAGATGTACATATATGTGAATTTCTTCTGGGTATACATGTAGTAGTGTGATAGCATTGTCATAGGGCGTGTTCATGTGCAGCTTTAGTCCATACCACCGAACAGTTTTCCAATGTGGTGTGCCAATTTATCTTCCTACCAGTAGAGTGTGAAAGCTCCTATTGCTTTGCAACCTTGCCAATACTTGATATTGTCGATCTTTTCATTTTAGCCATACTGGCATTTGTGCAGTTGTATTTCATTTAGGCTTTATTTCCCTGATGTCTAATCCTCTCCAGAGTGGTACATTTTTTACAATTGATGAATCTATATTGACACATCATTACTCTTGGTGCTTTATATTCTATGGATGTATTTGATTTTTGATGCTGATCTAACTGGTACCATTTAAATATTTTATTTTGTAATGTTAGGTGATGGCACATAGAAATACAATACTTATACAAAATGATCTTCTCTGGCAATCTTGCTAAATTTACTTATGGCTTAAATTTTTTTTTCTGTAGATCTTATGGAATTTTAAAAATACTATTATATTATCTACAAATAATGTTATATTCCTTTTCTGATTTTTCAGGTTTTTTCTTTCAATTTTTCTATTTTTTATACCTTGCATTTACTTTTCTTGCCTTAGTGCTCTATGTCTGCTAGTACAATGCTGAACAGAAATTGTGATATGCTTTATTTTTCCAAACTTCTTTGTGAGCTGAACTTGAATTTCCTGAATATTTTGGGGGCAGGTGAGGCTAGAGGGTATTAAGATAGTGCATTCATACTTGAGCAGTCTAAATTATTTAAGGATAAGTTTGTTTTGTCTCTCTTTGGATACAGGATCACTTTCCAGTCTCTGGGTCTTTTGTCTAGTGGCCAGAGTGCCTTAACATCACTGATAGTTACAGTGAGAGGCACAGTGGTTGCTATTTTCATGGGCTAGTGGTTCACTTGCAAGCAGTTTGTTCACTGTGTTCCCTTTTCTCCTCAAAAGCTTGTACTCTTTCAGTGACAATAACAAAGAGAACTCAACTTGTCCATCTGGCTTCTCAGTTCTTTGGGGGAAATTAGTTTATTTTCCAAGGAACAAACAATACCACAACTAGGTTCTCTTTGAAAGCCTAGCCAGGCTCCCTTTGAAATCAAGAGTTGGCTTTAATTCTCAGTTCAATTCTCTGCTGCTCTTACCTTGACTCTCGTCTATACACCTCCGTCCTTCAGGATTCCACTGGCGCCCACAGCCTTGTTCTCCCACTCCAGGCACTGGAAACTATTGGTTTGAGAAGGATAGAGTAGAGGGATTAGGTTTGGCCTTGTCCAAGGCCTGAAACAGCCATCTTCCTTATCTCTCATTTAGAAAGAACAGTAACTGTTTTCAGCTTTTTGTGTGTGTAAATGGATAGTGAATATTCTCTATTAAGTTGTCTATCAGTTTTATCCTATTTTTTATCCTATTTTTAGATATTCTGAAAGGAAGAAAATTTTACACATTTTACTAGGGGAGTAACCCCCTCCCCAATTTCATGTAATGTCCTTTTCAGTAAGTTAAGTGCTGCAATTCTTTGAAAGAAATATTACAAACAACTCATTTGAATGCTGAATTGTGGGCATTAATGGTTATTTATAGTGAAGGCCATGTCTAGTAAATTCCTTGAACTCTTTTGGAAGCAATGTTTGTAGAATTCTTATTAGGCATATGCTTTCTATGAGATTTTAATATTAGTTCTATTTTTATCTGGAAAGAAATGAACCTTACAATACTAATTTTCTCATTTAATGGATTTTCTTCCCTTAAATAGGCCCAATTCTCTAATCTGGGGCGTGAGGCAGCTTGCTTTAGCCTGTGCAGAAAAGTGCACTTACATTATATATGGGAAGAAAAATTCAAGTAAAATATGATTTTAACCTCTCTTTGGGAACTGAAGAAGTCTATTCCTAAATTTTTTTCATGTCTCAATTTGGAGGCAGTTTTGCAAAATTAAGGCTTTCAAATTACACATGAACTATTTTCTACGATGTGTCAATTAGTAGGAAAGAATATTTTTTTAAAATGCATCAGAAAACACAAAGGATATGTTTTTATTGATTTAATAAGTATTTCATTGTATGCCTACTCTGTGTTAGGAACTGCTCTAATCACTGGAAAAACTGGTGAGCAAGACAAAGGAAATGCCAGCCCCCAGGCAAGTTAAATTTGTGTTTGTGGGAAGATAATAAATAGAAAAACAAATACATATATAACGTAATATCTGACAATGACAAGTATAATGAAGGAAAATAAAGCAGGGAAAGGGCATAGAGTTGAGTGCGTTTTAGACAGGACACTGTCATCTTGAGTAGCAGCTTGTGAATGTACACATATGTATGTGTAGCTTTATACAAGAAAACAATCATTTGAATTTGAAATTTGTTGCCATATATTTATATGTAGTATTTACTCATAATTTTATCTATCTGTGATTGTGTGTTTCCTTTCTTTTTTCCATACTTATTTTTTCTTTCTGATTTTTTTAAACACTTGATTGGTATAGCATTTTATTGGTCTTCCCAAAAACAAAAACAAGAAACCCTTCATTTTAATTTACCCTTTCTACATTTTTTGTTTTTTATTTCCTAAATTTCGGCCTCTATCCTTATTATCTCTCTCTATTTTCTTTTCAATACCTTCCAATTTTTCAAAATGATATTGAGTTTTCTCTATTCTAGGCTTTCTTCTTAGTAATTATTTCATTGAAGTCTACACATTTTCCTTTAAACACACTGAACATACTCTCCTGAGCACATTTCAGAGGTGGCCATGAAAGATAATAAACCAGGAAGAATCTTCTAAATGCAAAGCCAGGGGCCATGGAGGACACTGATAAGGAAATCTCTCTCAGAGAGTAGAACCAGGAAGTGCCAAATAAGCTATCCAAGGAATTACTCCGAAGTAATGGAAATAACGTGTCCAACCATTGTGTCATGTGGTAAAATGCAAGTGTGTACATTCCCTGTGCTCTTCTTCCCTTTCTGCTGGTGGAAGCAGATATGATGCTGTGAACTGTCACTTTAGACAGGTGGATGGAAACTATATAAGGATGGCAGGGTGATATGGGTCCTTATTAACTGCAGAGTTGTATACTTACCTTGAACTCTCGATATGGACATTTATATGATATAATTTAAATACCCATTTTGCATAAGACATTGTTTATTGTGGGTCTTCATTACAGCTGTTGAAACTGTATCTTAAGTAGTACCAATAAGGCGGAACATTTCTGGAGGAGGAAACAGAAGAACTGTGGCCCTGGGGCAGAACTATGCTCACTGCTTTAAGGCTGAGCTGTGATTCCTGCTTGGCTGGAGCTCATTGTACAAGAGATTGAGACGGAGGAAGTGAGGTCAGAGAGGTGACAGGAACTGGATGTGTGAAACCTTCTATATCATAGATTTTATTGGATTTTCTTCTAAGGGTCCTGAGAAGCCACTGGAGTCTTGAGAGCAAAGGAGTGGCATGAGTTGATTTATGCTTTAGAAAATACATGAGGTGTGAAGTCCTATTCTACAAATGTAAGAATATCAAAATTTCTAACTCAAAACAAACAAACAAAAAAACTAAGCACGCCTTTTAGTCTCATAGTAATTTAAGGAAAAAAACAAAACAAAAAAAACAACTGAAGCCTTGCCCCTCACTAGATATTACCTCATTATTGCCGAGGACATCTTTTAAAATCACAAATCTGATCCATTATTTCTCTGTTTAAAAATCTTTGATCGCTCCCCAGTGATAAAGACTTTTTGAGGCTTTTACAATATACCTAACTGGCCTGGTTTTCTGACATTTCCTCATACTGTAACATGGGCACATGGAAGCACTCAGACAATAAGTAACAGTAATTATTGTGTGCCATCTGCCATCTACCGGCATAAATTATGTTCCAAAATATACCTGTGAACAAGAAAGACAGTATATGCCCCCATGGAGCTTAGGGTTTTAAAAGGAAGATAATTTAAAAGGGGATCATATGGGGGAAGGTTGTATTTTCTAAGCCTGGGGGTGGAGGCTATCACTTCTGCCCATGTTCCATTCACTTAGGCATAATGCAAAGGAGTCTGGGAGATGTGACATAGCTATCTATACAGGAGGAGGAGGAGGAAATGGGTGAGCATGTAGCAATTCTTGTCACAGTTTCTAATAAATTTTGTGCATAAATGAATGAATAGTGCTTTTAAATTTCATAGGAAAAGGAGGACAGATCTAAGAACATAATCTCTTCTTTCTTGTGAAAGTATTTTCTTGGTGTTTTGTTTGATGGAGTTTTGGGTGTTTGGTTAGTTGAGATATTTAAGTTAGGTAAAGAACGAAGAATGTTCAAGGGCAATTACTTACTGACGGAGACACAAGTAATGTAGACACTTTTATTTTGCTTCTTTTTTTCCTGCCTATGATGTAGTCAATGCAAAATTTAAGTGTTAGGGTGGTTTTTCTTCCTTATATACAAATTTGGACTTGGGTTCAATTAGTTATTGTACAGAATTCCTCATAACCAGAATAAAAACCTGAATTACAGTCATAGACTGAATGAGTAATGTGGCATATGACTATCTATGTGAATATAATCATCATTTAAATGCTCACAAATCATTAAAGTTAATCTTCCATTACAGCATTACATGATTTCATTATTCATTCTCTGAATATAATACTAGAATACCTTAATCTTTTTATTTTTAAAAGTTCACTGTAAATTAATCTTTGTTACATCAAAGAAATTATATGTTAAAATCCATTTTCTTTTATACATCTCTAACAAATGTCATTGCCCACATCATAATCACATTTTAAGCTGTTTGAAAACAGGAAGTTTCTACCTGAAATAATCAGATAACCGGAAAAACATCTGTTGGCTTTTTTTTTTTTTTCCTGGAAGTAGTATGTGTGCCTTTCTTTCATGATACTGTAACATTTTAGAAAATAAAATCACCTTTGTGACTTTCTGATGTATGCAAGTGCCATTTTGTCCTTGAGTTGCAAAATAAGTAGGATTATAAATAAGTTTGTTAGTGGTTACTCATATTTGGTTGATTTTCTACTGTTACAGTGAGAAGTTTCAAGGGTCCAAATACATAATTTGATAAAAATAAAACCATCTGAGAACTAGAAGATATATAAAAGTCACCCAGTCAAACATCCTCATTTTTATAGACTAGGAAACTTAAGTCTAGAAGACAAAGTAACTGGACTGAGGTCCTAGAACTTTCTAGCAACAAAGTGGAGATTGGCCATACCCACCCATGCTCACAGTCCAAAGATTTCCATTCTCATCAAATTTAAACTTAATACATGTAAAATCCCCCTTTCAAATATATATTAACAGTTTCTTTGTCAAGTACATACACATTTGTGTTTGTAGTGAATATATGAAATGGATAAAATCAATATTGATAGATAATTATATAAATATTCCAATGAGCATTATTTTTTATTCTTTTTCTTTCCTTTTTTTTTTTTTGTGGTATGTGGGCCTCTCACTGTTTGTGGCCTCTCCCGTTGCAGAGCACAGGCTCCGGATGCGCAGGCTCAGCGGCCATGGCTCACGGGGCCAGCCGCTCCGCGGCATGTGGGATCTTCCCGGACCGGGGCACAAACCCGTGTCCCCTGCATCAGCAGGTGGACTCTCAACCACTGCGTCACCAGGGAAACCCTGCTACTCTTTTACTATTAAGATCCCTTAGTGAAATATGTGTGTGTTTTATGGTGGGAGAGGCTTGTGTCTTTGGATGTAGTAAGGGTTAAGCAGGAGCTATTCAGAAAATGAATGTCCCCAGAGAAAATTGTTGCAGTATTGCAATTCAGTCACACACACACATGCACCACACACACACAAAAACACGTTTTGAACCAATTGTCTTTTTGGTCAGTGATGTTTATCAATTACAATTATCACTATGGGTACTTAAGTATCCATCATTCAGTCATTCATATATTCACTCATTTAACAAAAATATATTGAGCGTATACTGAGTGTCAGGCACTAGAGGTGCTTAGTGCAGCTTTTAACAGCCATACAGAGATATGAAGAAATATATTAGTGTTCTGAACCTACCTACACATTAGAACTTCTAAGGGCTGCACTATAGATGTAAGGATAAAGTTGAAGCAAAGAGGTCCTTGCTGGGAATTGCAGTTTAGCTTGAATGATGTTAATCTCTGAAATTCGGCTAAGGTGATCTCAGTATGCCTGTGCCCTTAGGAGACTAGAAACAGTATACCTTAATCCTCTCTAGAAGAAGGTAACATAATTTTAGTATCCAAATTGTTTCTACCAAGAATTTCTCAAATACAATGCCTGACATTAAAAGCCTAAACAAGAGGAACCAATGTGGAAAAAATAAAGCAGTATAAACATTTGTAACAGTCAGGCCCTAGGATGTTAAGGAAATTGTGTTGGGAAAAGATGTTCTGTTAAGTCTGTGGGAAGCCCCAGTTGGGGAATCACAAAACGACATTCTTGGAGTTCTGAAATAAGGTCATGCCATATACAGTGGATAATTATATTCCTTTTGAAAGGTAGTTTCTGAAATGCATTTGATCCCTGATAGAGTCTCTGACCATAAGACATCAAGTGACCATTCATCCAGAACTGTCCATTGTGAGACATATGAGATCTATCAAGTCATCAGATCAGGCAAGACCAGTACTAATCTTAGAAGAAGGAAGTGCTAAATCCAGATTGAAGATGAGCAGAACCCCATAGCACAAGCAATCTGCATGAGCAGGCAGCACAGACCCCCACATCATCTCCCACTCTTGTCTGGTCCCCTTCCTCAGATGATCCCTACAGCCATTAAGGGGATCCCTTATAAGCAGCTGATAGAGAAGAAAAATTCCTGAGCTGTGCTGTCTTGGCATCTGGGGGCAAGTAAAAAATGGAGAGCAGCACAATAGTCTCATTTAGGGGTGGTCTTGAAAGGCATGGTAGGGGAAAATCTTCCCAATAGGTGAAGCTTTGCACAGTGCATGTGTGTGGCTCAAGATAAGAGTACATGTAGACTCCTGGGCAGTGACAAATGGCCTGGCCTTTTGGTCAAGGGCCTGTAGAAGACAAGAAGCTCAGGAACAAAAAAGGACGGGGGTAGAGGCATATTCATAGATATATGGGAGTGGGAAAAAAGTGTAAAGATTTTTATATCATGTATTATTCCTGCAAGAGAGCATCTACCATGGATGAGGCACTAAACAAGTAGACCAAGTAGACGAAATAACTCAGCCAGTTGATATGAGCCAGGCCCTGATACTGGTTAGCTTCAGTGCTATACCATGGGTGCATGAATAAAAAAAAAAGTCACTTTGGCAATATTGTAGGCTATTTTTGAGCCCAACAATATGAGGTCTGATTTAGCTAATGAATGTCCAAATTTACAGCAGCAGAGACCATTCTTGAGCCTCTAATATGACACCATTCTACATGAGGCTTCTTCTAGGAAAGGCCAGCAATTTGATCTGGCAGGAAAAATACTTTTTCTGAGTATGATTTGCCTTTCTTACCTGCAGAGCCTCAACCAATATCACTATTTGAGAGTTTATGGAGTATTTAATTTCTGGCCTAGGATCTCACATAGCATTGCATCAAACCAGGGGACCCACTTTATTGCAAATGAGGACTATGATCATGGGATCCACTAGTTGTATCACACACTGCACCATGCAGCAAGTTTCTGAGAATTGGAATGTCCTGCTGGAGGCATACCTGAGGCACCAGCTTGGAGTTGATATCTTACAATGATGGGACATCATACTCCATGGCACAGTGCATGTCATGAATCAAAGACCTTTATATGGCACCAGCCATGCTTACTCTAACTCCCAATGGCCCAGCTGGGGATGTGTGCTGCCTGTACCAACAACTATGAGCTCTGCATGTTAGGGAACACTTTCACCAGGGGACACATGAGAGAAGCATTGAACTCTAAGCTATGACTGCCACGGCACTTCAGGAAGTTTGTGTCCAGGGACCAGTAGGCAGGAAGAGGAGTTACCATCTTGCAGGGGTTATTGGCCCCAATTATCAGGAAGAGTTAGAGCTGTTGTTACTCAGTGGAAGTGGGGAGAACATGTTTGGCACCCAGGCAATCTGCTTAGGTGCCTCTTTTTACTCTCCTGTCTGTTGTGAGGGTAAATAGCTAAGGTCAGCATCCCCAACCTGAGAAGATCTTGGTGACTAGGGGCTCAGCCCTCTTAGGATGAAGGTAAGGTCTGGGATGTGCCACCATATAAACCAGCAAAGGTAGTAGATGAGCGTAAGGGGAATCTAGAATGGATGGTGTTGAGAGATAAGTGTCAGTTACTGTGTGAGACCAGCTGCAGTACAAGTTGAATTCCAAATAAACAGCAAACCTTTTTTTTTTAGTATTATTACAAGCATGTTTTATGCAATACTTATACAAAAATTATTAGGTATTCTGTTTTTCATTTGCTAAAAATGGTAACCCTACCTCTGGTGGACATGGGGTATGCCCGTGTGCCTCCCAGATGTCTCATCAAAAGACTTGTCCCTGGTGCTGGGAATGCTGTCAGCAGATCCCTTCAGCTGTTGGTCCTTTTAGTGATTGCCTCAGATACAGAGACTTCAGCTCAACTGAGCTCACACCCGTCCAGGAATGTCTCACATCCCATCACTCACTGGAGCAGATAGATAAAAGTCTGGCCACTTTTACCCAATGGGCACAACTCTGATAGGACACTTCAGCTTGAGAGGTCCTGGTGGGGTCAGCTGGTGCTGTTGGGCCTCTGCTACATTCAAATACTTCTGCTGCTGAATCCTGCTTCCCCTTTCTCCTTTCCACAGGTGTCGATCCCAAAGGAACTCCCAAATAAACATCCTTCACACACCAAACTCTGTCTCAGAATCTGCTTTCTGGTGGAAGTGAACTGCTACATTCTATTCCCCTGGACTTCCTTGTATAAGAGACAGAAAAAAAAATCTGTCTTTCCTTAAGTAATTTTTTATTGAGATATAATTTATATGCATTAAAATTCAGAGATTGCAGGTGTAAAGTTCAATTAGTTTTGACAAACATACACTCATGTAACCCACACCGCCATCAAGATACAGAACATTTCCATCAACCAAGAAAGTTTCCTTTTGTATCTTCCCGATCATTTCCCTGACCTCCACAAGAAGCAACCACTGATTTGATTTCTATCACTGTAGATCAGTTTCACTGATTCTCGAATTTAATATAAATAGTCATGAACTATGTATTATTTTGTATCTGGCTTCTTTTATTGAGATTAAGGCTTTTGAGATCCATCCATGTTATTAAGAGTATCAATATTAGACTTGTTATTGCTGAGTTATTATTCCATTGAATCACAGCTAGTTAATCATTCTCCTCTTAATGGATGTTTCCCACTTGGGGCTCACATGAGTAAAATTAATAGGAATACTTTTATCCATAGATTTATATAGGTATATGTTTTCATTCCCATTGGACAAATATGTAGGAATGGAAAAGTGCTGGCCCATAGGTTAAATATGTTTTATTTTTAAAGAGACTGTTAGTTTTCCAAAGTGGTTGTACTATGTTGTATTCCCACCAGCAAGGTTGGAGGTTCTGGTGGCTGTACGTCCTCTCCAACAGTTGGTACTGTCAATATTTTTCATTTTAACTACACTGGTGGAAATATACTGATGTCTTGTTGTTGTTGTGATTTGTATATCCCTGATATCTAATAATGTTGAACACTTTTCATGTACTTATTGACCATTTGTATATGTTTTTTTGTGAAGTGTCTGCTCAAATCTTCTGCTCATTTTTGAAACAGGCAAAAGATAAACATATATATGATGTATATAAGATATACATTATAAATATATGCTATGTCATTTGTCATATACGTGTGTTGTGTATATTTTCTCCCAATCTGTGATTCACCTGTACATTTTCTTAATGATGGATTTTGATGAAGAGAAGTTTAAAAATTTTGTTGGTATCCAAATTATCAATTTTTCCTTTTATAATTGGTGCTCTCTGTGTCTTTGTAAAAGCCATATTTATTTTGAGTTCTCTTCATAAGAAGCTAAAATTTGTCCTAGCTGATATGCTTTTTCATAGTAACAAAATAAAATTAAAATATTTCAATTTTTAGTTTAAAACAAATATATATGTTCCTTAAATGTGAATTTCTTTAATTTTTCTTAACCATTTTAGGTCTCAGTTGATAACTGGTAGATGTGAATTCATATTTGATCATATTTCACCATATCAGAAAAGAAAAACAGATTTTTAAACCCCATAAAATTTGTATAGCATATTTAATTAACTAAACAATGTATTCTACTATTAGTGTAAATATTTGAGGACTGAGTATATGGTCAATATTTTGGAAATGTTTATGTTTGACATACTTATTATATTATTAGTCTTTCCCTATATTATAAATGCTAAATAAATTTTCAACATTATAAATTTTCTGATAATGGTGTGTGTGTGTGTGTGTGTGTGTGTGTGTGTGTGTGTGTATTTGAAGTATGTGCATTGGAAGTGGAAAAATCCACTAAAGATTTTCAAATGAGTACTATATTTTTATACAATGGAAAAAAATAACTCAGCCTAAGAGTATGTTCATTAGATAAGAAAAGCAAATGATAAGAAAGTTGTGCTCGCTAACATTATGCAGGAGAAATCTGCTTACATGCTAAAAATAGAAGACATGATATTGAGCAGGATAATATTTTCCATTGATTTATATTCAACACTTGCATTTGTGCTGAAATAGGAGGCACTTACTTATAAAAGCACTAAGATACCTTTAAGTAAAGCACTGAAAGAGGTTGGTAGTAAGTTAATAAAATACATTTCAGAAGGAAACACTTAAAATTCTATCCTTTAAAAATTTATCTAACCACCAGTTTTTAATTTATAAGGTAATACCTATGGTTGATTTTAAAAATATACATAAAATATCTTTTCTCTATGTCTCAATTTCTACAATGCCTTTCTTTCAGTTTTAAAAAAATATATTTTATGGTGAATAGTTTATTTACACCCATTTTTTCCTGCTTTCTTCTATTTTTCTATTATTAGTTTATCTTGAACTTATTTATTTATCTTGTACAAGTTCAAATCCTGGCTCCACTGAGCATCAGCTATGTGAATGTGAACAACTGATTAACATATGACACTGTTATAATAATAATGCACAACTCACAAAATTGTAGTGGAAAGCAAATGAGATTATGCATGTAACTAGCTTAAAATAGCACCTGGGGCATTTGGTAAGCATTAAGTAAATGTCAACCATTGTTACCAGTATTATATATGCATACATATATCTTAGTCTGCTTGAGCTGCCATAACAAAATATTATTATAGACTGAGTGGTTTGAAAAATAGAAATTTATTTCTCACTCTTCCAGAGGCTAAGAAGTCCAAGATCAAGGTGCAACTGATTTGGTTTCTGGTGAAAGAGCTCGTTTTGGCTTACAGTTGGCTGACTCCTCACTGTGTCCTCACATAGTAGAGACAAAGAGAACTCTCTCTCTCTCTTCCTCTTCCTTTAAGGCCACAGTCTTATCTGATCAGGGCCCCACCCTTACGACTTCATTTAACCTTAATTACCTCCTAGAAACCTTGCTTCCAGATTCAGTTACATTGGGGGTTAGGGCTATGACATGTGAATTTGGGGGGAATACAGTTTAGTCCATAGCAACATATTTATAAAATATCTATCAATTATATTTATTTTATGGAAGGAGTCATATGCATATAATATGAATATATGCATATATATACAAAATATGTAAATAATCTTTATAGAAATAAATATATAATATACGTCTGTATATACTTTGTTTATATTTGTATTTAATATATAAAGTAATAAACATAAATATTTCTTATAGAAATATAATTATTTCTACAATGAAAACTAGATTTTTGCATCTATTTATCTACAATGATATATATACATATAGCTGATTCACTTTGCTGCACAGCAGAAACTAACACAACATTGTAAAGCAATTATACTCCAAGATATAAAAAAAAGATCTACAATGACTGATTTATAAAGGATGCCATAAAAGATGCTATTGGAATGCCTATAAGACTAGATGACTCACACACCATTTCCTCTTCTTATTTTTTTCTCTTTTTCCCCCCACTTTTTTCACCAACATAGCAGATTGCTATAAATGACAACACACTGGTGAAGAATTGTTGTTCTATATGCTACTAATTTTTTCATAAAAAAACATATGCTCATATACTTCCAACTTCAAACATAATCTCAAAAATAGATGGTCATTCTCTTCCTGGTGAATGCTGAGAAAGAAAATAAAAGCAGTTTGTGGTGGAGGATGAAAGCAAATAATCACCCAGCATGTGTATTTGGGGTCAAATAAAGTAGTTTTTTCAAAATGATTTCAAAACTGTCCTAACACCTCTGTTTTATATCTGATAGGAATCCAAAGGGGTGCCAGTCAAGCTGAGCTGCTTGATGTGTTTAGAACATTTCTGGGTATGGATGCTGTTAACCCAACAGTGAATGTATCATAAAATTAACTTCCATTCCTGAATTTTAAAAAATAATATTTCTTATTCTTTGGGGTACTGGATTTTTTCTCCATGTGGTTTTTATGGTTAAAATCAGGAGATTAATATAAAGTAGTTCCTCCCATGGGCACAGTGGAAAAGTACAAAGTAAAGTATGCCATACATTAGAGAGAAGAAATATGCATGATAGCTGGAGGTCTAAAGTCTAGAGTTTTTATTTTTTAAATGTTTATTGAAATATAGTTGATTTACAATGTTGTGTTAGTTTCAGATCTATCTATCTATCTATATTCTTTTTTAGATTCTTTTCCAATACAGGTTATTACAAGATGTTGAGTATAGTTCCCTGTACTATACAGTAGGTCCTTGTTTATTTTATATATAGTAGTGTGTATATTTTAATCCCAAACTCCTCATTTATCCCTTTCCCTCACTTGTCTTTGGTACCCATAAGTTAATTTTCTATGTCTGTGAATCTATTTCTGATTTGTAAATAAATTCATTTGTATCATCTTTTTAGATTCCACATATAAGTGGTATCATATGATATTTGTCTTTCTCTGTCTGACTTACTTACCTAGTATGATAATCTCTAGGATCATCCATGTTGCTGCAAGTGGCATCATTTCATTCTTTTTTATGGCTGAGTAATATTTCACTGTATATATGTACCACATCTTCTTTACTCATTCATCTGTTGATGGACCCTTAGGTTGCTTCCATGTCTTGGCTATTGTAAATATTGCTGCTATGAACATTGAGGTGCATGTATCTTTTTGAATTATAGCTTTCTCTGGAAAATGCCCAGGAGTGGGATTGCTAGATCATATGGTAACTCTATTTTTAGTTTTTTAAGGAACCTCCATACTGTTCTGCACAGTAACTGCACCAACATTCCCACCAACAGTGTAGGAGGATTCTTTTTTCTCCACACCCTCTCCAGCATTTATTATTTGTAGACTTTTTGTTGATGGCCATTCTGAGTGGTGTGAGGTGATTTAGACAAAATGAGGTGGCAGAGGAATATGTTTCAGATGAGGGAACAAGATAAAATCCCAGAAGAACTAAGTGATGTGAATAGGCAATCTACTTGAGAAAAAGTTTGAGTAATG
Source organism: Hyperoodon ampullatus (assembly GCF_949752795.1). Lineage (NCBI taxonomy): Eukaryota > Metazoa > Chordata > Mammalia > Artiodactyla > Ziphiidae > Hyperoodon > Hyperoodon ampullatus. The sequence goes on along the minus strand of NC_136924.1, from coordinate 8,359,238 downwards.
ATCATAAAGATGATCTAAGAACTTGGGAGAAGAATGGATGCACAGAGAGAGAAATTAGAAGTTTTTACAAAGAGTTACAAAATATAAAGAACAACCAAACATATCCAATGTATCACTGAAGACTACAATAACTGAAACAAAAAACACACTAGAAGAAATCAATAGTAAAATAAATGAAGCAGAAGAATGGATCAGTGGGCTGGAAGACAGAGTAGTGGAAATCACTACTGCAGAGCAGAAAAAGGAATGAAAAGAAATGAGGACAGTTTAAGAGACCTCTGGAACAACATCAAGCACACTAACATTTGCATTGTAGGGGTCCCAGAAGGAGGAGAGAGAGAGAAACTGCCTGAGAAAATATTTGAAGAGATAATAGCTGAAAACTTCCCTAATCCGGGAAAGGAAAATGTTACCCAAGTACAGGAAGTGCAGAGAGTCCCATACAGGATTAACCCACGAGGAATATACCATGACACATTGTAGTCAAATGACAAAAATTAAAGATGAAGAGAAAATATTAAAAGCAACAAGGGAAAGGCAAAAAATAACATACAGTGGAACTCCAGTATGGTTATCAGCTGATTTTTCAGCAGAATCTCTGCAGGCCAGAAAGCAGAGGCACAATGAATTTAAAGTGATGAAAGGGAAAAACCTACAACCAAGAATACTCTACCCAGCAAGGCTGTCATTCAGATTTGACAGAGAAATCAAAATGTTCACAGACAAGCAAAAGCTAAAAGAATTCAGCACCACCAAACCAGCTCTACAATGAACGCTAAAGGAATTTCCCTAGGCAGAAAAGAAAAGGCCATATTTAGAAACAAGAAAATTACAAAATGGAAAAGCTCACCAGTAAAGGTGAACATACAGTAAAGGCAGAGTTTTAGATTTTTCAGGAATCATTATTTTTGGACAAAGCAGTTTGTAGAAGGATCTATATATCTATATCTATATCTATATCTGTATATTTTAATCTGTCCACCATGTATATTTAATGATTGTACCATAAGGTCAGACTACCTGAATTGTGTCTTGAATTTGCTCCTCATTGCTCTGTCACTTTCTCAGTCCTTCTGCCCTTGGTTTCCTCACCTGTAAAAGAGGAATAAGAGTAGTACTTCTGTGTTAGGCTTATTATATTAATCAGTCCTTGAGATTATACCAAGCAGCGTGCCTGATGCTAAATAAAACAGTAGTGTTACATATTATTGTTAGCTTATTAACCATGTTTTCTTTACTGACTTCTCTGTTAAATCTGGTAACAGAGGTGGGTCAGTAATTCCGACCCTGGACAATCAGAATATTCCATTCTTCTTGTTGCACTCATGGGTTTGTTTGAAAATATGATCTGAAATGGACCAATTAGAGTCTCCTGTGGACTTATTTTATTTCTGGACTTTTTTTTTTTTTTTTTTTTTTTTTTTTTTTTTTTTTTTTTGCGGTATGCGGGCCTCTCACTGTTGTGGCCTCTCCCGTTGCGGAGCACAGGCTCCAGACGCGCAGGCCCAGCGGCCATGGCTCACGGGCCCAGCCTCTCCGCGGCATGTGGGATTTTCCCGGACCGGGGCACGAACCCATGTCCCCTGCATCGGCAGGCGGACTCTCAACCACTGCGCCACCAGGGAAGCCCTATTTCTGGACTTTATTTTTGTTAAACTGAGATTCAAGCTTAGGGACTGTACCACTAGTATCCATCTTCCAAGGAGAGCAAGGAGAGAGAGAGAGAATCTGATAATATTTGAATATCTAAATCCATTTATAACAGAAGGGAGCACAATTTACTCCTAGACCATTTAGTTAGTGGGCGATTAATTTTCTACCCTCCTGTCTTCCCTCCTTCCTTCCCTCCCTCTCTTTCTACCTCCCTTTCTCCTTTCTTCCTTTTACTTTTTTTTCCTCTCTTCTTTTATTTATGCTGGTTTAAATTGGCTTTCTATCACTTGCCATTTGACCAATACACAATGAAGAAATTATAATAATAATAATTTTAATATAGATATAAAAGATTTGAATGGGGACTAAGACAGTGCAGACACAGCACTGGAATCTGAAGTAATTGGTTTTTTTTACATAATATTGAATAAGTCCTGTGAAACAGTAGGGCATATTGCTTAATAAAAATTATTTATAGGACAAAAATCACCCTAAACATTGCCTGCTTATATAATGAAATTTATCTTGCTTCTTGAACTTATTTCTGCTTATTATGAAGGAAATCATTATGTGATAAACATTTATTCAAGGAATTCACTCTTGTATATTATACATATTGAAGTTTAATGTCATTAATTGAATTTCAGTAAATTGTAGCTTCTTGTTTAGATGAGAATCAATCACTGAAGAAAAAGTCATTGATTTTCCCCCATAAGCATCAGATTAATATTTACAAAAGTAAAGAATACCAAGTTTGGAATCTTGTAGGCTTGGACTTATGATTAAAAATACATGACATATTTATAGACTCACAACAGCCAAATGGAGTGAGGTAATTATCTGATAACAGTTTTCAAAGAAGATATCTTGGCATTTACCAAGATTCGTGAAAAACCTACTAGGATGATTACTATGGCAGTGAATGCAGAACATGACATTCAAAGTAACTGACAAAGTTCAGTTTTCTTTGTGCACTTGCAAGAAAAAGGACTTAGAAGAAGAAGACTTACAATGGATCAGATTGAGTATCTTAAAATGTTGCTAGCACATAATGCCATATTGGATCTCATTCAAGGCCTCTTCACTGTCACATTGTTTAATGGAATATGTCTGTATGTGCATGGATCTGGCATATGTTCAACACATCCTTGTTAAGCCATCAAGAAAAATAATGGTTTCGTATTACAGGGAAGCAAGGAACCTTACATTGCAGGACTTAACATTTCTAGACTGTCAAAACCTTTCGGTTAGCTCATTGACTTTTCCATATCTCTTTTGTCTTTATTTTATTAAGAAGATACAGTTTCAGAAAATTTTTTGCTGATTTTACTTAGAAGAGATACTAAAAATGTTTATAACTCTAAGTCTCTTTTATCTTTCAAATCTGAGGTTAAGTTCCACCTGCTTCCCAAATCTTTGTCTGATTTACAGTAATCTTTCTTTGCTGAGATCCTCAGATAATTGTAAAGATCAATTATCTTTACTAATTGTTTAGTACTCATTGTTGAGGCCACTGGAGGTGGCAATAGAAATCACATCTCTACCCCACCCGAATTCGGAAGCAATTAAAAAACAAGACAAATGGGGCAGATGGGATAAAAAATATCGTCTTCATTACTGATAAACTTGATATAGGTAAATATGTCTTATATCTTACAGGCAAACAGGCAAACAAATTTACTAACATGCTCACCAGAATATTATAAATCTACTGTAGCAGAGATATCAGCTGCTTACCAAATCTGCACATGCTTTCAATATTCCCTAGCTCCCTTGCAGTTAAACTGAATAATGTGATGAGTTCTAGACAATGCCCTATGACATATATGGTATGTCACTTCCAGGTTAAATCATCTAAAAGCTGCTGTGCAATGTTTTGTCTTCACCTTAGCAACATTACCAGAAATTCATATGCTCAAGTGGTACAATGGCAAGACATAAGCCGACTGGATTTTTTTTTTTTTTTTTTTTTTTTTTTTGCGGTACGCAGGCCTCTCACTGTTGTGGCCTCTCCCGTTGCGGAGCACAGGCTCCGGACGCGCAGGCTCAGCGGCCATGGCTCACGGGCCCAGCCGCTCCGCAGCATGTGGGATCTTCCCAGACCGGGGCACGAACCCGTGTCCCCTGCATCGGCAGGCGGACTCTCAACCACTGCGCCACCAGGGAAGCCCAGCCGACTGGATTTCTGACTCATTGCTTGGAAGTGAGTAGCTCTGGAGAGCTGCTGATCCAAGCCAACTTTGATACATGAAGTCACTGAGATTTTGTTACCTCAGCATTGCCTATTTCAACAAAACAAAAACTCATTCCCAGTTAGTTCTGTATACAACTTGTAGAATGGGGCAGCAGAGTGGAACACATTCTTTCTGTAGGGAGAAAGGACAGCAAATGGCTGGGCTAAACATGCCCAATTTCTTTTCACCCACTCATGGATTGTTGGTGGGGTGGAATGAGTGAAGCGATGCAATGATAGTGGAGCTCCTGCTACATATAAATAAATATCAAGAGTGTGAAAAAGAGTTCAATTCCCCTAACATCTAGCTACTCTTGTTCTATTAGTCTACTGGGTTTATCTAATAAGCCTGTGGATTACCAGTGTTCGCTTTGGAGGAAGAATTCATTACCTACATGACACTCCTGCTTCTACCTTCATGAGGCCACTTCTTCTACATAAACCACTGCTCCTTTGGGTATTTTTCTCAGACCACTGATGGGCAGTACAATTTTGTTGCCACAAGGCTCTGAAATCGGACAACTTTCAATATTAAATTAACATTTAGGTCACACTTGTAAAACATTGAAAATTCATTTCCATGTCTATTTCCCTTCCCAGATTGTTCCAACATAGCCTATCAGGAGTTCATGACAGCATCAAATAACCACATTAAGCTATTCAAATAATGAAGTCAACATGGATATACCCCAAATTTCAACATGAATCCCTTCATATTATCAATCACCAGGGAGAAGTTGACATTCAAGGAAATTAAATCCTCTTGCATGTTAAACTCAAAAATGTAAAGAAATTGAAGTTTAATATCAAATACTCTTGTTCCTGGTCGTTAAATTTCAAAGAAATTAAAATCAAATGTTTATCCTTCTCTCTTTCTCTTTTGCATCTGAGCTTGGGGGGATTTCCTGTATTTGGGGGTGATTTTGGACTTTTTCAACAGCTGCACCCTAGAAGAACTCAGAAGTTAATTAATTGAATGCCAAGTCTCTAAGTGGCTCACAGTTTTAAAGTCCAAATACTTTGTAGAACACACATAAGTATACCTCTGCTCACAAGCCTATTGAATTTAGAAAAGTAACCATTCCCCATTCAACAGAAGTTATTTCAGGCAAAATTATATTGCCAAGAGCCATTAGGAAAGCCTCAATTATTTGAATGAAGGAGAGTAGAATAGGGAAAGCTTCTACCCCCACAGTTTAGTCTCACTAGGATCCTAGTTAGTTTACACCAGAAGCCTGGGATTCATGACTGTGAATCTACACACAATAAGGGAAATTCTCACACTAGCATGTGAATTTTGGCATCATACCATTAACATACTTAGGAACAATATGCTCATGCTTCCTGTTTATGCATGATGAGTGAGGTGTCAGGCACAGTGTCTGCCTTAGTCTGCTGCTATAGTAAACTATCCCATAGTCTCCATGGTTTTAGAAAAATCTTTTTTTAAAAAACATGTTAGTTGCTGGTCACTTTAGATCACCTGGGTCTGTTCCACATTTCTTTTTTTTTTTTAATTAATTAATTAATTGTTTTTGGCTGCTTTGGGTCTTTGTTGCTGCTGCACGCGGGCTTTCTCTAGTTGCAGCGAGCAGGGGCTACTCTTTGTTGCAGTTCACAGGCTTCTCATTGCAGTGGCTTCTCTTGTTGTGAAGCACGGGCTCTAGGTGCACGGGCTTCAGTAGTTGCAGCATGTGGGCACAGTAGTTGTGGCTCGCAGCAGACTCTAGAGCTCAGGCTCAGTAATTGAGTCTCCCGGGCTCTAGAGTTGTGGCAAATGGGCTTAGTTGCTCCATGGCATGTAGGATCTTCATGGACCAGGGATTGAACCCGTGTCCCCTGCATTGGCAGGTGGATTCCTAACCACTGCACCACCAGGGAAGTCCCCACATTTCTTTTTTATTCCAGGATCCGGGCTGAAGAATCTTTGCATATTTGGAACATGCTGTTCTCATGGCAGAGGGAAAAGAGTAAGAGAGATGGCCACAAAAACAAACAAACAAAAAAGAGCAGTGGCTATTAAAGCTGTTGTGTGGACATGATGGATATCACATTTGCTCACATGCTGTTGGACCAGAGCAAGTGACGTGGCCAGACCCAACATCAATGTGACATATGTATACTCTTCCATAGGAGGCACTGCAAGTCTTATGGCAATGATGAGATTCATAATTTACTTACAGAAAGTAGGAGTAATATTTGGAAACAATACAAGCTATTACTACCTCTTCTTTGAAAAATTTAAGAGTTGTAAATGAGGTCATCTAATTGCTGGGTCTCCATCTATTATACTAAATATATCTTAAGTTCCATTTCCTCCTTGAGCCCCATACTTCAGGAGCCTTGTATACATTAAAATGTGAGTTTTGTCTAGTGTAATAGCATCTACAATCTCTCGTGAGAAGACATTCATTTTCACACGTTTTCAAAAATTCTTCTATGGATTTGTTTAGGCCCCAAATAAACTAGCTTCCTAGGAAGTTTTATGATAAATTCTTTGACTCATAGTTTTGAATGGTGTATTTTTAGTATTCCAAGTGTATCTTTTAGATATTAACTTCCAATTTAGTAGCAGTGTAGTCACAAAATGTCTAATAAGAGTGATATTTGAAATTTGTTGAGAGTGGTTTTATAGTTTAGTGTGTGGTAGATTGTGTAAATAAGTCATAAAGAATGTGTATTTCTAATTTGTGGATGCAGAACTCCGTATGTATTCAGTAAATAAAGATTATTAGCTGTGTTTTTCAAACTTACTATATTATTTTTTTTTCTGCATGACTCATCAATCATTGAGAAAGGCATACTGAAATACTTCACTATAATAGTCAATTCATCAGATTCATCCTCTATATTTGCCTTACATATGTTGAAGGTATTTTATCAAGGGCTTTCAGTTTTATAATTGTTATGTCTTCCTGTTCTATTGAATTAGATGGCACATAGCCTCCTAGTAAGAGAGTTCCTCTTCTGCCCTCCTTTGCAACCAGTTGTATCCATGTACCCAAGTGCTAACTAATGAGATAGGAGTAAAAATGTAACAACTTATGTTAGAAGGAAGATGATTGCTTTCTCTCTCTTCTTTTCTCTGTTCTGTCAGCCGAAACATGGACACGTTGGTGACCCAGCTTTAGGCTCTAAAAAAAAAAAAAAAGATGAACAACACTCTCGATGGTTGTGGACCAATGAAGCCGAAGGACTCTGAGTCTTCTAATGACCTTGTTGTCATTGCTTCTACCTTCCCTGGACTGACTGATCTCTTGCCCCTGGACTGTTACAGGATAGAGCAGCTGTATTTGAAGTCTCACTTGTTCCCGCATCTCAGGCTGTATCCTAACCAAGTTCACTGGCTTAAAGTCAAATTAATCTGATAGTAAGAGAATCACCCCAGCTCTCTTTTCATTAGTATTTTCCTGGTATACTTTTTCCAGCCTCTTAGATGAAACTATGCATTTTATTATATTTTAGGTGTATCTTATAAAGAGCATATAGGGTAGAATGTTTTCCTCTCCAATATGAGAATCTCTGGCAAGTTTAGTGTATTTCATTTTATTGTTATTGTTGATAATTTTGGACTTGTTTTAACATATTTTTTCTCTTTTGCCACATTTTTATGCTTCTTTTTACCATCTATGGTCTTACCTAAAAGCTTAATTTTTTTCTAATTCTTTCTTCCCGTACTTTTGTCAATGATATTGTAATATAGTTTTTTAAAAAATGTTTTGATCCAGTTTTGAGTTTTATGGAAATTAAACAGCACACCCCTAAACAACTAATGGGTTAAAGAAGAAATCAAAAGATATCTCGAAACAAACAAAAATGAAAACACAACATACCAAAACTTATGGGAAGTAACAAAAGTAGTTCTAAAGGGAAGTTTATTGTAATAAATTAAGAAAAGAGAAAGATCTCAATTAAACTAACACCTCAAGGAATCAGACAAAGAAAAAACTAAGCCTAAGGTCAGCAGAAGGAAGGAATTGACAAAGATCAGAGCAGAAATAAATGAAATTGAGAATAGAAAAAATCCCAGAAAAGATCAATAAAACTAAGTTACTTTTGAAAAAAGATAAGCAAAATTGACAAACCCTCAGCTAGACCAAGAAAAAAGAGAGAAGAAAAACAGATAAATCAGAAATGAAAGATGAAACATTACAACTGATACTACAGAAATACAAAGAATCATAAATAGACTCCTATGGACAAGTATACACCAACAAAGTGGATAACCTAGGAGAAATTAATATATTCCTAGAAACATACAACCTACCAAGAGTGAATCATAAAGAAATAAAAAACCTGAACAGACCAATACCGTAATGAGTAAGGAGATTGAATCAACAATCAAAAACTTCCTCCAAAACAAAAGTCTAGGACCAGATGGCCTCACTGGTAAACTAAACTTTTAAAGAAGAATTAATACCAATCCTCTCACACTCTTTCAAAAAATTGAAGAGGAGGAAATATTTCCAAACTCATTTTACAAGGCCAGCATTAGAACATTTTGTTTTTAAAACCTTTTCTCACATATTTATGCTTATTCTTTTTTTAGACTGTATTTTCCAAAGATGGTCATCATAATATATCCCATCCCACATGCCCCTTCTGCAATGTGACCTTGCCACTTCCTCATCAAGAAATGAGACTATCTCTCTACTCAAATCTGGGTGAATACTGTGACTGCTTTGGCCAATACTCTATGTTGGAACTGACACTGTTTCAATTCTGAGCAAGGCCCTTAAATGGCTTGAAAGTCTTCCATTTAACTACTTCTTGGGATTAAGATTGTTAATAATTTTTTAGTATAAGTGTGCCCCAGGCAATATTTATGATATTTTATACTAAAGAAAAATTGTTTGTTTACCTGAAATTCAAATGTAAGTGGACATCCTATATTTTTATTTGCTGAATATGGCAACCCTACTTGGAAGCCAACAGACATAGCAGAAGTGTGATTAACATGAAACTGCCATCCTTGAGCTCAAGCTGAGTGGCCAGAACTTGGAGGATGAGACACCATTTGGAGAGAGAGAAGCCAAGGATCGATGAGGCAGAAGACATATGAATAAAGAAGGCACCTTGGAAGTAGCTCCCCCAGCCCCAGTGATTGCAGCTACCAGCTAAGACTTTTGCAGATTCCTGACACACAGAAGTTTAAAAAAAAGATTTATTTTAAGCCCAAAACTTTTGGGGTGGTTTGTCATGTAACAATTAATAATTAAAATAAATGTGAAATTTGAAAAAAAATCCTGATGTCTTTGTAGGTCTAAATTTGTTGTTATTCCTTCTGAATTCTTCTGGTTTTGGTCATCTTTGGTGACATACTCATATCCAATTGCTTTTAACAGGTGGGAATCCTAAGTACCAGAACTGAAATTATCCTCCTGGAGGGAGAGAGAAAGTTTGCTGGAACCAGGTCCCAGATTTAATGCAGGTGTCTCAATTTCAGCTCGCAAGAGCTCACCAGAGACCCAAAGTTCAGTATTCTGGTCTGAAAAATTATATGAGCAACACCCCCTTCACTTACCATTAGCTACTCCCTATTCAGGTTTCAGCTCATGGGCTATTGTTTTTTCTTATTTTGGACAGAGAGGGGGTAACATGGAGATTTCTCTCAGCTCCTATAAATTTAACAATGTATTAAAACGTGTGTTTTATCTGGAAGTGTTTTTTAGGAGAGAGCCTCTCAGATATCTGCCATATTGCATAATTTCCTTCTGTTGTTTCTTCAGAGATTTTGAAATGGTTCTTATGAGAGACAGATTCGTGTTCTGTGGTCCTAAAGGAGCTACACCACTTCCTTGGTGGCTGTGAGGGAGCCCCAATTCCATAGGAGCATCAATAACCCTCTCTAAGACCCAACATGATAAAAAGTTTGAGAATACTTTTATTTTTTGGGGCCTTTTACTTAAAAAAAAAAACAAACAGGGCTTCCCTGGTGGCGCAGTGGTTGAGAGTCCGCCTGCCAATGCAGGGGACACGGGTTCATGACCCGGTCCAGGAAGATCCCACATGCCGTGGAGCGGCTGGGACCGTGAGGCATGGCCGCTGAGCCTGCACGTCCGGAGCCTGTGCTCCACAACGGGAGAGGCCACAACAGTGAGAGGTCCGTGTACCGCAAAAATAAATAAATAGATAGATAGATAGATAGATAAATAAACAAAAAAACAAGATGTCTCAATTTGAGGCTTTAATTCATTTGGATTTTGATGTCTTGAATTTAATTTTTGTCTCTTAATTTCTTCCTTGGAATATAAAATTGAGAGAAAATTTATTTCACATTTGGGAATCTCTACTGGCTACTATTATTGGAATATTCTAATCTGATATTTGATTCTATTTGTAGAATCTTAGATAGTTTATGTTGGACAATACGAGTGGGTTTAATTTGAGATGGGAAATAGAAATGAGAGGGTCCTGTTGGATTTAAGTACAAAATGGCCTTGGACTTAATTCCTAGTGGAACAGGAAATGAGCAATCCTCCACTGCAATTAGTTGTACACAAGGAGAAAATCAACAAGTTCAACTTGTGATGGTACTGTGCCTTCAGTTTGGATATTGTGCAGTTTTATACAGTTATATAATTTTACTTATCACAGGAATGATTGGACTACTAAAAGTATTTTGCACCATAGATCATTTCTCTGATTAAATAAAAAAGAGTAGTTGCCTGACTAAGTGGGTCATTAGCTGAAATTTTGCGAGTAGCTTCTTCAAGTTTGATTTGCAAGTTCAGCTGGGAGACTTTTAGATAATTCTTCTGAGTTAAGTTTTTAAAAATTTCTGGGCCTAAGAATAAAGATTTTTCTTCCTCGTCATCAAAAGCAGTCTGTAAATATCCCTATTTCATAATAATTAGATTAGCCTTAAACTTTTCATTTTGGAGGGATTAGTCATAATTCTAAAATTTTTCTCAACCAATTTAATTAATTGGTAATTTAAATCATTTCAGAAATTTTGAGGAACAAAATCTACACTGTCCACCAATGATTCCAGGAAGGTACTAAAAGAAGTAAAGTTTGGTAAAGGGAGAAGTGGCCTCATGAAAGAGGAAAACTGTCAGGATCCTCCTGTAATCTCCATCAAAGGGGACAGTTAAATCCCCATTTACTCATAAGCTTAAGGTTTAAACTCAATAGGTTAGGAGAATTAATGGCTAAAGAAGATTAGTAGGGGGATGCTGCTCCCTACTCCTGTTATTTCCTTCTATCTGGAGGGAGTTCCAAAAGTGTAACCTTCCTAGCCTCTCTCCTAATTTGTCTCACTCACTTCTTCCCACAAATGTGGAGTGAGTTGTTTTACTGGAGAGCTTGGAAAAAGGTAGTGCGCATGTGTATTTTAGTTCCCTTCTCTCTCTCTCTCTCTATCTCTCTAATGCAGGTGGTTTTAAAAAAACTTAAAGATGCTCTTTAAAAATTTCTTGGGCTTCCCTGGTGGCGTAGTAGTTGAGAGTCCGCCTGCCGATGCAGGGGACACGGGTTCATGACCCGGTCCGGGAGGATCCCACATGCCGCGGAGTGGCTGGACCCGTGAGCCATAGCCGCTGAACCTGCGCGTCCGGAGCCTGTGCTCCACAACGGGAGAGGCCACAACAGCGAGAGGCCCGCGTACCGCAAAAAAAAAAAAAAAAAAAAAAAATTTCTGGTCCCCCTTTCCAGAGGTTTAATTCAGTAGGTCTAAGGTGGGCCCATGATTTTGCATTTTTAACAAATTCCCAGGCGATGCTGATGCTGCCAGTCCAGGAAAAACACTCTGAGAACCACTGCTGAAATACAACTCTGCCCAAAGAAAGCGTACATTCTGCTCTGCTCCTCCACCACTAACAGTTATGCAAAGGCAGCTTCTGCCCCTGTGGTAGGGTCAGCGCTAGGATTACCTCCAACAAGGTTGGTGTCTGGCCAATCCTGGGTCAATATACGAATGTCTCCTTTGTCACAAATGGAAGTGCTCTGCCTGATTTTGATTTTCTAGCTGTCTTAACATTTTGTCTATATTTTAACTTGATCAGAATTTGAGTAGGAAAGAAGGGTGCTATTGCTGCCTCTCCTCAAAATCTCAAAATTAATATCTATGCCCTCATGTAGTCTACCTGCCTGGATTTTAGGAAGTGTAGAGAGAAAGATGAGAGCTCTCTATCTTTGTAAAGTCAGTATGAAATCCCGTAATGCCCTTTGTGCACTTGAACCCAATGCTGATTAAAGAAAATCTTACAGATAAATATTATTTTCACCTCCCAGACAATGAAATATTTCATTGTTAGCTAGAATTTTAGAAGTTATCTCAAACACATGAAATTCTTTTTCTGTAGAGTGAACTATTAGCAACCTGTTTTGAAGAGCTAATGCTGCTGAAATCATTAGGATGGGACTTTCGGGAATGATGTCTAGTGCTCAGTGAGTAAGCCATCTTGATATATGCTATCCCGGGAAGTTAATTTTTCAAGTTTGATTAATCATCGACTTTATTCCTTCAAGGTTTTCTATCTCATGCTGGGTGGATTACAGTCCAGTGACTACTCCTAGCAGTTAGCCAGCTGGTGATAATTGCTGTTAATTTCCTGGTATTTGGCAACCAATTTTTCCTTGACAACTGGAGGGAGATAACGTAAGAAAGTGTCAGAATGGAACTGCAAAAATAACATTTATTGTTTTTGCTTGATTATAAAAAGTGATACATTCTTACAGTTGAAAGTTTTAAAAACATGGAAAATAAAAGGAAAAAGTAAGAATTTAAACACAATCCTTTTATTCAGAGAAAAGCATAATTTTTGCATAATTTTAGTGAATTTCTCATCTCTCCATCATCTTTCCTTACACATCCTGATATGTACATACATACCACCACCATCACTACTACCACTTCTACTAAAAATTTAGCATCGTTCTGTTTTTCCAGCTCTGAATTCTACTGTTTTCTATTTAAAAATCAATCCTCAGCATTTTCCATCTTTAGTTTTCAGAAGAATTATTTCTCATGGCACTACAATATTCTATTATATGGTTGTGGAGTATATAACCAGGAGCAAAAAGGTAATCAAACTAGCAATTTATCCTGAAATTCTTTGTAGAATCCAGGAGGAGTGATTCTCAAAGCAGTCAGATAATGTTATTTCACTTGATATACTTTAGCCTAATGAGGGCCTATGCAGCCAAAGAAACAAGTCTACTGTTGTAGGACATATGTTACATTTTTATTGTATATATTAATCAGTCAAAAACCCAGACTTGAGGAAATGAGAATTTATTTTTTAATAACTAAATCTGAGTCTCACCTAGATCTATCTTTCTGAGTTATAAATAAATTCAGTCATTATTAGGAATTCCCTTTCTCCCAGGTATACGGTGTTTCCATAGTCCAATGCAATATCAAGATATTTTCTACGTGTAAGTGCTGATTCAGGTATAATGCTCGCTTGTCCTGCCTATAGGAGTTCCTCCGATGCTTAAAAATTACTCTGAAAGATTGGTACTTGTATTAGTCAGGGTTCCTCAGAGAAGTAGAACTAATAGAATCCATAGAGATAAATGTGAGGAGATTTATTATAGGAATTGGCTCATGTGGTTATGAAAGCTGAGAAGTCCCACAATATGTCATCTGCAAGCTGGAGAACCAAAAAAGCTGTGGAATAATTCAGTCCTATCTAACGCCCGAGAGCCAGGAACTTTGATATCTGAGGGCAGGAGAAGATGGATGTCCCAGCTCAATAAGAGCATCAATTTGCCCTTCCTTTATCTGTTTTCCATTAGGGTTCCCAGTGGATTGAATGATGACACCCACGTTGGTCAGGGGGGATCTTCTTTACCCAGTATACTGAATCAAATTCTAACCTCTCCTCGAAATACCCTCACAGGAACACCTGGAAATAATGTTTTACCAGGTGTCTGGGCATCCCTTAGGCCTGTCAAGTCCACACATAAAATTAACCATTACAGCACTCATTGGTGCTCCTGGGTGCCTATTCTTTGGGTGCATATCACAAGTATTTCTTCAGAGTCTTACCAATCTCCCCAGCTACTGCCCTAAAGTACCTAGGGGTGGAACGTACCTTCTGCCCTCCAAATTTATTTTAGTCTGTGGGAAATATCTCCTTTTATTTTCATGCACTTTGAAGATATAATATTTTTAATGAAATACGTTGTTAATTAAAATAGGAAAAAGCACGGTTTTCCAATAGTTCCTCTTTTGGTGAGCAAAAATCTCTAAGACAAGGAAGTATCAAGGACTTGGACCAAAGTGAAAAGGACATTATATAAAGTTTAATATATAGTTTTGAATACAAGAATGGATGAATGAATGAATGAATGGTTACCAAACTATGAATAGCAAGGATTTCTATAGTGTGTTATTATTCAAAAAATCACATGTATTGTCTTATTTTACTTCACAACGACTCTGAGGTATAGAGATCATTATTCCCATTTTTTAGAGAAATTGGTGCTCAAAATAGTTTCGACCTGCCCAGGGCCATATTTGTAGAAAATATCAGGTCTGTGGAATTTTGATCCTAGGATAAATGTTCATTTTGCCAAACATGACTCACACAATGGAGTAACCACTAGAGAAAGAAGAAATAGTACAAAAGTCTAAGGAAATTGAGTATATAAAAATCCATAGCAAGCATTCAGAGAATGGAGACTGATGGCTCAGGAATGAAGAGAACAACTGTGTAAATTTCTAACTAGTACCACATATGCTACTTGTTGCATCAAGGGAGACACTCAGGAGAAAATGTGCTTTGTGAAATAGGATGAGAAAATATTTGGAAATCAAAACAAAGCCACACAGATAAAGAATTTTAAAAAGTGATGTAAGTAGGAGAGTAGAGAAACAAACTGTTCTGGAACTCTAAAATCAATAAGCATGTTCTATTATAGGAAATCTAGATTTCTGGGAAAAACAATGTAACAATGTAATAAATCCCCTGAGTGCCATTGATTCCAAGAAGTCAGTATAGCTCCTGGAAAGTACCTATGGTTGATTATTGACTCCCAACTGAGGGTTGTAGACCTAACATGAGCCGCTAGGAGATGTGCTCGTTGACAATGGGATGGAACAGACCCTCCTTAATCTAATCTGCTGGATGCTACTTGTCCCTGCTAATTTACAAGGAGGTGAATGATATTCCCAGAGTAGGGCTCCCAAAATCTTAAAGAACTGTGCAAAGTGACTTTGAACAGAAAACTGAAGTACTTCAAAGAACAGTGATGTTTTTAAGTTAATTCAGGTATTACAAGAGGTACTGAAAAAGGGCATTTGGAGTCTAAATCATAATGTCAGAATCCTTGGTGTAGAAATTAGCTCACCTCACAGGAGTCAGAGAATGTGTTTGTTTTTTGCCTGCAGACTGCATGGCTTGTCCAAGAATGCACTGAGCTGAATAGGGAGGAGAGATTCAAATTCTAAGATAAAGGAACAAAACTGTGGAGAATAGATATACTGGCCATTAATAAACATAAATAATTATTTAGAAGAGGCTAAAAAATAAACTTTATGGTCTCAGATGTCTATAATATACCAATTTTTAACATATGGATAGTAAAAAAACTAAACATAAGATTATTGCTTAAGGTGTAATGTTGAACCTCAGTGATGTCATAAAAAGTTGTTGAAGTGGATTCACAAAGGAAATAAGTAACTGGAGCTAGTTAAAAAGCAAATACAAATCAGGAGAGGAGAACCAGCAGTAACCAACATCAGGAAGACATATGCTAATGTGTTGGATTGTAGAGTGGATTAGGGCTGTTACTGATACATAGATGTGAGTACATTCTCTTCCTAACGGCAGTATATATATTTTTACATCCATTCATCTTCATGGACCTTCTTGGAGAAAACAATATCAACTATAGAAAATGAAACAAATTAAAATCCAAACAAGGCTTGACTTTTTCAGTACTTAGGGTGTCAGCTAGATAAGCACTACTGGTGAATTGAGGTATCAGGAGGCATCAGAAGACAAATTGTAAAGGAGTAGGGGTCTGGGAGTGGAATGTTTGACACCTGAGAAAGAATTCTTTTAAAGGAAAGAAAATTTCTGATCATCAAAGGACAGCAGTGGCTTAAACTATAATTGGGAACTGGAAGAAAAGTGAATCTGTAACTCACTTCCTCCCATTTCCCCCAAGGCAGGCAATTTTGACTGGACCAGATCTCCTTGTGAATATTCTGGTGAAATTTGCCAGCTGGAAGATAAATGAAGGTCTTCCAGGAGCTGCTGTATACTGACCAGGTATCCTTTTAGCAGATAATTTCTGTTTCTTTAGGACTGTTTATTATAAATAAACCTACAATGGATTTATGAGACATGACTGTATTGGACAACAGAAGTTAGTCACATAACCTTTGTAGTTACATGATTAATAATATATAAAGCCTGAGAGAACCCCAAGCTAAGTAGCTTCTCTGTAAAATTTGTAACAGTCTTTGTCAGTGCTGGTTACTCTAACCTAAAACACACTTCAGAGTGAAAGCGATTTTAGGAAGGTGAATCTGATGGGGTTAGGGCATCCCAAATTTTGATTTGGCATTGATTGTGGCTCTTCTCTTGCGACCTTTGTGAACTAGGAGTAAAGCTCAGTGCTGGATAAGACTTATTCTGTGTGAGTCTGGTTGAGAATTGTGCCCTTTGGAGGAGGGCTGTGCTGTGCTATTGAACTAAAGATGAACTGAGGCCCCATAGTCAGGTATGTGGGATAAATGAGCTAGTAAAATCTAAGTCTCTATGATTTAATGTTAAAGTGACTTCAAACTAGGGAGCATTTGTGAGAAGGTAAAAGGAGAGAAGTGCTGGAGAAATATCATTATCATTTCAGAGCCAAGTACATAAATGCTGCTTCTCTACAATCCTTACATTTTAAGGTGACAGACTAACAGATGGAAGGAATGGATGATGCATTCCTGACACAAACTACAGAACTGGCACAGAGGCAAATTGAGGGACTTTCTGGACATCTGCTGGAAGTCTCAGTTGGCTAAAATCAGAGTATCTGACAAGTTCTCGACCTGCTTTGCTGGTGACTTCATCTCCCAAAGGGTAAAGAGAGCAAGAACAGAAACTGCTATTCCAATTTTGACCCTCTCTTCAAAAGAATTGGTGGAATAGAAGAGATGGAAAGCCTTGAGGAAAAGAAACAATATTATTTTGTAAGTTACTGTGCCATGAAGGGAAGACTGGGCCTACACTGACCTATAATCTAGATATTGTGAAGGCCAACTCCATAAAAGTCAGGGGAAAATAGGCTCACATCCATGAGATAGAGCTCTACAAGGGAAGAGAGTTGTGAGTGTATTGGTTTTCTATTGCCGCTATAACAAAATTACTACATAATTGATGGCTTAAAGCAATGTCCATTTATTACCTCACAGGTTTGTGGGTTAGAAGTCTGGGTACAGTGTGGCTAAACTGGATTCTCTGCTCAAGGCATTGGAAGGTCAAAATTAACATGTTGTTTGGGCTGAAGTCTTACCTGAAGGCTCTGGTGAAAATTTCACTTCCCAGCTCATTCAGGTTGTTGACCAAATTCATTTCTTTGAGGTTATAGGACTAAGGTTTCTATTTCCTTGCTGGCTGTCAGCCAAGGGCTAGTCTTTGCTTTTAGAGGTTGCCTGTGTTCCTTCTCCTGCTTTTTATGTGGCTCCTTTCAGTAACAGCAGATTGAGTCCTCTGACTTCTGCTGCATCTTTCTGACTCCATCTGGAGAAAATTCTCTGCTTTTAAGGGCTCATGTGATTAGACTGGGTACACATGGATCATCCAGGGTAATCACCCTTTCTTCAGGTCTGTAACTTTTATTATGTCTGCAAAGTCCCTTTTTTTCATGTAAAAGGGGAGGGATTAGTGCATGGATATCTTCAGGGGCCAGCCATTCTGCACATTAAATGAGAATTTTCTTGATAAGATTTAAACAATACATAGGATCAAAGTAAGGCATGGAAAGTGCAGATAAAATTTCCCTTGAGGGCTCCCCTGGTGGCGCAGTGGTTGAGAGTCCGCCTGCCGATGCAGGGGACACGGGTTCGTGTCCCGGTCTGGGAGGATCCCACATGCCGCGGAGCGGCTGGGCCCGTGGGCTGTGGCCGCTGAGCCTGCACGTCCGGAGCCTGGGCTCCACAACGGGAGAGGCCACAGCAGTGAGAGGCCCGCGTATAGCAAAAAAAAAAAAAAAAAAAAAATTCCCTTGAGCTAAAAATTTTAAAGAATATGTGTACAAAGTTTTTAGAAACTTACATTTTAAGAATAGTGTCAGGAAGTCTAATACCCTAAATGAGCTATGGATCTGAAAATGTTGAAAAAATACCAAAAGGACAATTACATTTATATTTTCATTAAGAAGATAGAGAATTTTAGGCCTGGAACAAGCTGAAAGAAGAGTATTAATGAATATCCAAGAGATGAGGGAACTTTTCCTTTAAAATAAATTATCTTCACACTGGAAAACAATTCATTCAGGAAATATATGAAATAATTGTTTTAACTGCTCAAATGAGTTGCATCTTGACCTACTCTAGCTGAATTATATGCTAGGGCAGTGAGAGGATTTAAGAAAAAAAACACCAAACATAATCTTTGAGAAATCATATTGAATGGGAGAGATTCAAGAAATACAAAGCATGAAAGCATTGACTCTGTCTTGTTCTGTTTAGTATGTTAGACAAGGACTTACACAAGAATACAGAAAGGTTTGCTTAGAATTATCTTGTTCTTTAATTAGGAAGGGGAAAGTTAACACACATTAAACCCTTCCAAAACTCTGATTTGAATGTTTATTATTGGAAACTAACAATGAATACTCATTCAGATGTTATAAACTGATGTGGACACAAATGGTGGCCAGATAATATTCTTAAAAAGATAAGGGAGGATTGACAGTGCCTGCAGACTCATTTTTTGTGTGTGTGAAACAGAAATATAAAGATGATATATAACAAGTTCTCATATCAATTGCTAGTTTTTCCACATTAAGGAACCAAAAACTTTTAACCAGAATGGAGAAAATAAATGTTCTCTGGTCTGACCTATAGTTTTTTTCCCAGAATTTGGTAATTAAAAAAAGATTGTGTCATGTTCCTCTTGTCCTGAACAATTTGTACTTAGTAACCATTTTTTATTTCAAATTGTAAATTAAAATAATGTGTTCACTTTTTAGCAAGTGATTTTTGAATACCTGTTATAGAACAGAGCTGGCTCCAGGCAGAGTTGTACTCTTTCTTGAATCTCTGTTTGTTTGTGGGATCAGTTTTCTTATTCCTGAAATGCATTACTAGGATAATTTCCCCCAGTGAGGGTCTGTTGAAGGTAAACTTCCTCAATTCTTATATGTCTGAAAACCTCTCAAGCACACTTAGATGATAGTTTAGCTAGGTATAAAACAATATAATTTTATTATAAATAAAATTCTCTTAATTTATTTCAGATATTGAAAGGTATAATTCCTTTGTCATGAATTTTTTTGTTGCTATTGAGAGTTCTGTCATCTATTAATTGTTATTGTTTTCTTGATAATCTGTTTTCTCTCTTTGGTTGCTTCTCCTTGTCTTTAGCATTCTGCAATTTCATTTTGAAGTATCAAAGTATGGATTTGGTTTTGTTTCATTTTTCCTAAATTGTTTTTATACTTCTTGATTGCTGATTTTTGATATCCTTTATCAATTCTATATATTTGTTAGCTATTTTTTTCCTTGAAAATTTGCCTCTCCCCCACTCTCTCTACTTTTTACATTGTATACCTTTACAATTTGTCTTTTAGAGTCCTTAATCTTTTTATAGAAAACTTTTCTCTTTATCTCTGCCTGCTACATTTCAGATAATTTCTCCAGTTCTAATTTCCATTTTACTAATTATCTCTTTTATTTCTTCCAGTTTTATTGAGATATAGATGACACACAGCACTGTATAAATTTAAGGTATACAGCAAAATGATTTGATTTACATACATCATGAAGTGTTTATCACAATAAGTTTAGTGAACATCCATTCTCTCATATAGATACAAAATTAAAGAAATGGAAAAATGTTTTTTTCTTGTGATGAGAACTCAGGATTTACTCTCTTAACAACTATCATATATAACATACAGCAGTGTTAATTATATTTATCATGCTGTACATTACATCCTTAGTACTTATTTATCTCATAACTGTAAGTTTATACCTTTTAACTACCTTCATCCAATTCTCCTTCTTTCCCATCCCTCACCTCTGGTGATGAAAAATCTGATCTCTTTTTCTATGAGTTTGTTTGCTTGTTTGTTTGTTTTTGAATTACAATTGACCTACAACACTATGTTAGCTCCTGTTACACAACATAGTGATTCGTTATTTCTATACAACTAATTATCTCTTGAGCAATTGGTCTACTATTTGACCAAGTCATTAAAGTTTATTTTTATTTCAATGACTACATTTTCAATTTTTATATGTCCTTTGGCTTCTTTTCCAAAGTTGCCTGGTTTTGTTTTCTATAGATTTCTTTCTCATATTTTCAATTTTATCTGTATAATTATTTAAAACATCCATTTGATAATATTTAAACTAATAATTACATAATCTGAAATTCATGAGAGTAATTACCATATGTGTTGCTTCCACTGACTCTCACTCACAATGTTTGTTTCCTCCTATATTATGGAAATTTGCATATTTATGCTTATTTTCATGAGAGTTTTATCTGTGGGAATCCTACAGGACTCAATTGAATATTTGCTTCTGTTAGGCACCTATGGAATTTTATATATATATGAAATTCATACCCTGAAATTATATGATGGCAGGACTGGGAATTTTTAGGGGGAAGCTTATTTGTTTCTACCAGGATTCTATACTGGACAATGTTTTATTTGTTAGGAATTAGTGATCTTTTGGATATGAATGTAAGAACCCAAGCTGGCTTATGCAGCAAAGTGGGGTTTAGTGGGGACAGATGAGTTACAGAAAATCCATAGAGTTATTTACTGGTGGATAGATAAAACCCAGCTCACCTGTCTGTCTGTCTCCCTCTTTTCTCTCATTATGAATTATTGGAAAAGGGCATATTGGGTCAATTCATATGGTCTGAAAGCATGTTCACATCATAAGAAATGGATTTTAGAGGACCTGCTCTTTAGGTAGGTAGAAAATTAAGGAAGGAGTAATAATAATTTTGAGAGACTGGAAACTATTTTTTGGTGTAATGTAAGCTGACTATTAGCTCTCAGTTCCCAAATACTAGGCTTATTTAGCAAATCATATTTGACAATTGATGGTATCAGCACATGAACAGATGTACCCAGTGAACATAAAAATTAGAGAGCAGAAACATCATGAAAAATCTAAATTATGATACCTAAGAAAAGAATGGAGATGGATTAAGTGTGACTATCCCAAAGGACTCCCTCATACATGGCATAGAGCCTATGGAGGGGGTAGTGATTCTCTGGGTGCCAGTAGTGAGCAACATACAGAGGAAAGTGTGCCTGTCATCACCCTCAGATGCTGCAGCACAGTGGCCAGAACACAGATGTATGAGATATGACACATGATTCCAACATAAATCCAACACATGAGCTCAAGCCAAAGGGCTGGTCAGCAGTATGCTGTTGGTAGCTCAAAGCCCTGAACTCATCATGTGCCCCATGTCAGTGAGCATCACACACAATCAGATTGTCAAGGCCATTCTGGAAGCTCAATCTTATATAAATAATCCTGTGAAAGAAATAATACACTGGCTTGCAGGGAGCAATTGTCTTTTTAGGCCACCCTCTAGGAAATAAGGCCCAGCCCAGTGGGCCCTGAAATGACCTCATAGGCATGAGTTTTGGAGCTCCTTGGGGGTCTCTGGTTGAACCCATGTATAGGATTGAAATTTGGAAAGTGCCTGGAAAGGAGACACGGGCACCAGGGGCTATACAGGTCCTAATCTAGGCCTGAGACTTTCTACCTGTATATCACTGCAGACTTCAGCTGGCACAGCCACAGGAGGAGGACTTTGACAATTTTGAGAAAGATCCTTTAATATCTAGGGCCCCTTGAAGAGCAGAGCCTGAGGCAGGGGCCCCACTTGCCTGGATCTAAAGGAGTTACTGGTCTCCATTATGAACTCCAAGAGGGCAGGAAAGAGTACGTTTTCTTCACTGTTTCCTCAGAACCAAACACTTGATAAATATTCAAAGAAGGAATGGACTGGAACTTGATTGCCACACACATGAAAGATTAATTAATCATGACAAAATTTTAACTTAGGGTCCTAGCCCTTAAATGTAAAGTATATATCATAATACCTTTCTCATAAGATTTTAAAAATATTACTGTGATAATTCATGTAAAGTACTTAGAAGAGTTACTGGCAGAAATGTATAATTAATACATATTAGTTGAACATATAAATTAATTAAACCATGAATGAAAAAGAAAGTTTTTTAGATTTTCTGCTTGTAGAGATTTAATTCATCATTTAATTCATGATTTCTGACTCTACTGTGACTTAAAAAATTAATTTCAGAAATGGTAGGTCCTGGCCCTGATTTACCCTGGTTGGGTAAAGGCCCAACCTTTACCTGGAGAGAATGTAGACTTTGCTGGAGAATATGTAGACTTCGTCTCCTGTCCTTTTTAATTTTTTCTTTATCAAAGAAAGGAACCTCTGGGGTGCCAGGCACCAGTATTTAGCTTAGTGTTTATATACAGTAGGGGCTTAATAAGTTTTTGTAGAACTTAGTTGATTTTACTGAAATAAAATTGATTGGTTATATTGATGTTGCTCTGGCCTTAGAACCTGCCAGGGTCTGTATAGAAGTTCCTAGAATTTTCTTATCTGCCCTATTTGTGTAGAGGCCTTGAAGATTCTGAGAAAAATCTGGGTTTAGGTTTAGAGACTTCCCACTAGAAAAGCTAGAAGTGAACTTAGATGGGTTAATTTCCTTGGAGTATTTCCAATTATTTCATATTAAAAATAGCACTCTCAAAGGCTCAAAGATTACAGGAAACATAACTTAAATATTTGAAGCATGTAGAATAATGCTAATTTTTCTTTTATTCTTAAGTTATGTACATTGTATAACAAACAGAAAAATGTTGGATATTTAATTTATCTGTAGGACTCTAACTCATATTAATAAAAAATATGCTGAGAGTTGTTCATATCATACCTTTCCTTGGAAAGTCTTTGAGGGCTAAGATTATTCTTTTATACATACATGAAACCCTCATTCTCTGACGTATTTTATCTTAATATAACAACCACTGTCTGAAAAAAATGTGTAATTCCTTTGTAGCTAAAAGCTAGATATATCTCTGCAGAAGTATGGCATATTCCGGAGGAGAATAAAAGAAAGTCTGTAATTTTATTTGAACTTGAGATTAAAATAACCAAAATATGTACTCCTTTAAATTAAAAAATCTTTTTAATGTTTTTGTATTTAAAATGTCATTAGTATATAATGACACACAACTAGTATCTTGAAACTTTGACCACGTTTCTCACCTTACATTGGACTGCATTAGGATAACAGCTGTCAGTATGATCTGACATAAATTGAGGAGTCTGCTCTTTTCCACTGTAGTCCCAGCTACCCATAAAGTCCCAGATACCCATGAAGATGGTGTCAACTTCAATAATAAGTACAAAACTGTCTTGCCCAGAGCATGTCATGATCCTCTTTATCACAAAGATTCAACCTGAACATTAACATCATGCTAACTGGCAACGTGTAGTTGATATTAGAGAGTTTACTTTGTTTCCTTTTCTAAGGAATAAAGGAAAATAAATAGATGAGTTGCACCATGAAGAATGCATAGCTGGACAACAGCTATTGTTCCCTTGATTGCTGATGACTAATAGGCATAGGAATTTCCCATCAACTAATTTAAAATCATTGTTTGAACAGTATAGCTTAAAATAATTCCCTAAATACTTTCTTATTTAGAAATCCTGAAACAGTGGCAATGGTCTCTATGCTTTTGATTGTTATAATGATCATCACTTTTAGGTTTAATTAATCTGAAATGGAGAGCACTTTTTGGCAAATGGGATTCGTTTCTATTGAGTCTCACCATCAGACCCATGAAATATATCAGTACACCATGCACTGAATCATGTGTAAAGGTGGAATATGCTCAAAAATTGAGGGAGGGTGTCTTTTAGCTGCTTTTCTTGTTGTAATTGAACTTTGATAACTGAAAGCCTCTAGATTCAAAATGTCTTCAAATGCCAATTGCTCCACACTGTATGCTTTTTATTCTTTCTTGAAATTGTAACTGGTTATAACATCAATAACTGACTTTTAGTTCACTTGTGTTCATTTGAGCTATTTTGCTGTTGTGTGCATGCAATATGAATTATAAATGAAGAATGCAAAGCAATGATCTCACTAACTAACTAACTAGATCTTGCTTTTTGAATTCTATTGCTATTAAATGCAGTAGGTGTGTGTATGTGTGGGGTCAAATAGGAAAGGGAGCTACTATTATTGATACCATTCTTCTGGAACAATGTCATCAATTCAACCCAATGCATATTACCCACATCTAGACATGCCTAACGTTAAAGATATATGGATATTTACAAAAAAGTAATAACATCTAAGTGAACAGCAGAAAAATTAGTGTCTATTTAAAGCAGATTAATAGATGAAATGGAAGTTCTAAGCAGGTATTTGCTCCCTACATGTCTTACAGATTTCTGGATCTTATTTTTAGAAAAAATGTCACCATTATTTCGGGCCATTCATCACTGAAATAAGCAAGATTACAGACAAAATGCAGACATAGTAACCTAGTTTAGGCTTAACATGTATTGGAAACTTAGGCTTAAAATTAATTTGGAAAAATTTAGAAATAAGATTGCTCCATCCCCAACCTCCTTCAATATCCTTAGCAGAGGATATTCAAGAAGCTTTAAAGAAGCAGCTTGGCATCTAACTACTTTTGCTATTAGTCATGCTCTAATCTTTGCCTCAAAGCCTACCTACATCTGAGCTCTTGCCTGAAGTCCATCTCTCCTAGGTGGGTCCCTGCCCCAGTTTTGTGCCAATCTCTTTCATGTTGAATTTAACACTGACTTTTTACTATATTTTCTGGTTATCTTGTATTTCCCACCTTTTGGTCCCTGTATTAGTTTGCTGGGGCTGCCATAACAAAGCACCACAGACTGGGTGGCCTAAACGACTGAAATTTATTTTCTCACAGTTCTGGAGGCTGTAAGTCTAAGATTAAAGTGTCAGCAGGGTTGGTTTCTTCTGAGGCCTCTCTCCTTCACTTATAGATGGCTGTCACTTCCCTGTGTCTTCACATGGTCCTTCCTCTGTATTGTGTTCTGTACACGTCTGTGTTGAAATTTTCCCCTCTTATAAGGATACCAGTCATATTGGATTGGAGATCACCCTAGCGACTTTATTTTAACTTAATTACCTCTTTAAAGACCCTATCTCCAGATACAGTTACATTCTGAGGTACTGGGGCTAGGATTTCAGCATATAAATTTGGATGAGGGCTATAATTCAGCCTATAAAAGTTCCCATCCTTTCTTCTCCTTTTACAACAGCAACAGTTATTATGATTTTCATAGCTAACATTCCTTGAGCGCTTATTAGAGACCAGACACTATTCTAACTGCTTCACTTCTACTGTGCCACAAAGACTAGAGCTCTGATCCTACACTTTAGATTGCCAACCTTGTGACATGAGCCTTGTTACCCTCTGCCCGAGTCTCTGATGTTAGCTGGTTGATACCTGACTTTGTAGAGACAGGATTGCCTAGTAGTTATAAGTGTGGGCTTTAGAGCTGGACAGCATGCATTTTAATTATAGATCTGCCCTTTATTGGTTGATTGATCTTGGGAAAGTTACTAACCTCATTGTATTTCAGTTTTCTCATCTGTGTGAAAGAGGAAATAATATTAGTTATAGAGTTGTTGTTGATGGTTAAATGAGTTCGTACAAGTGAAGTTCTTAGTTTTTCTGGGTGTGTGGTAGGCACAGAGAAACACTGAGATTAGTGCAGCCTACAGTAATGCAATTTTGGATAAAATGTGATTGGCAATCAGTTCCCATCCTCTGCAGCAGCCTTAGCCCAGTCATTTCATTATTCAAATATTTTAACTTCACATTGTACAGGTTATATTTTTTGGATCTCACATATGGTATTATGATGGAGTTTCACTGTACTTGCTATATTTTAACTCTTATTACGGTTTCATTTTTTCCTGACACCGGGATTCCTGCTTCTGTTTCTATACTTGCCTTGATAACATCTGCTATTACCTTTTATGTAGGTATCACCTGCTTGAATTGCCACCTAACTGTTACTCTGTGAATACTATACCAGCCTGCTTTTGCGTCTGACTGCTGCCTGTAATAGTTTTGCCCTATTCCATTGAATATGTCTAATTCCTCACCTGGTTTGGTCATTCTAGTGCTGACGTCCCATACTGGAATACGGCATAAGCCCTTAAGATTCACCATCTGCTGCAAAGAATTTTGCTATCTCTGTGTAAATGCAAATAACCAGTAGGTGACCATGTTCACTGGAGTGATAAAATTAGTTTACTCCAATTACTCAGCAATGTATGTCTTCAAGGCTCTACCGTCTCTCAGTGTCTCATCCAATAGTTAGCTGTCAATAAAACTCTTTGCTGCCCTGTGCTCGAAATTGTGGGCATGGTAATAATATGTTTAGAAGGTGTTATAGTACATGAGTTAAGTCTATCACCTCTGGCGTCATATTGATGGGTCTGAGTATCAGCTCCACCACTTACCAGCCTAATGATTTTAGCCTCGGTTTCCTCAACTGTAAAACTGGCATATTTGGACCTATGGAGAAGATGCAGTGAAATAATTTACTAATCAATTACATGTGCCAAGTGCTCTACAAACATTATCTTATTTGATAACCATAACAACTCTCTGTGTTAATTATTATTATTCTTGTTTCATTTATAGAAGTGTTGTGATCCAACCAGAGTAAACCCTGCCATTCTTTCTACACTTTGCTACTGTTTTCTTGTAAAATATCTTCTATTATTTGGATGTTCAGATATTATTTATGAGCTTCCTGGACAAGGAAAATATGTTATGTTTTGCATCATGCTAAAACCAGCTCTTACTCCTGATAATTACATACTATATATTTTTTGAATAAGTAAATTAATAAATT
This sequence comes from Hyperoodon ampullatus, assembly GCF_949752795.1. Lineage (NCBI taxonomy): Eukaryota > Metazoa > Chordata > Mammalia > Artiodactyla > Ziphiidae > Hyperoodon > Hyperoodon ampullatus. The sequence continues at coordinate 8,332,229 of NC_136924.1, read as the reverse complement.
TCCTGAAAGTGATTTTATAACAAAGTTTTATCACATGGGGATCTGTCATGGCAAATAAAGAGAATTGTATTTTTTCACTTTTCTAACAGAATAGTCATATTTGAGAAGGTGTAGAAAGCCCATGAATAAGAAGGATGAAAGCAAAAGACACTGACCAGAAAAGATCATTGTTTTCAGTAGAGCTCATATTGGGACTATCTTTTTTTCTGGAAAAAAGTTGCATAGCTTTTTAAAAAAGGTCATTCATGGGATGGCACATCTCAAATTTAATTTTGTCTTATTTTAAAGATTGACAGTAGAAATCTTTTAAGAAAAACAACTATAGTAGAAATGCCACATATTAGAAAAAAGGTGATACTATAATTGGCATCAGAACCATAGTCTATTTGGGCTGAGAATGGACTTGCGTGATGATCCAATCAAAGCTCTCAAGATAAAATGAGGAAACTGAGCTCTGACTATGCCATCTGCCTTGCTCAAAAATCACACATATAGCATCAGAGCTAGGTTTAGGACCTTGGTCCTATGTCCTTAAAAAATATAATATTAATGGATGTTGAGAAAAATGGTCCTTAAAACTTTGTGTACTTTGTACAGATTTATTCTACTATAACAAATATGGTAGACTTGCCTCATTTAGCCTCACTTGCCATTAATGTAATTAATTCACCTACTGATATGTGTATTTGTATCACAGTCATACTCAGTTCTGCACTGTAGCTTTTTTGTCAAAACACTCATTTATGCTATGTGCAGTCATTCAGTTTGCTCTTGATTATATTTTCTTTTTTTGCTCTATAAATGTTACCTTCCTTTTATTTATTTATTTATTTTTACCATCTTTATTGGAGTATAATTACTTTACAATGTTGTGTTAGTTTCTGCTGTATAACAAAGTGAATCAGCTATATGTATACATATATCCCCATATCCCCTCCCTCTTGCACCTCCCTCCCACCCTCCCTATCCCACCTCTCTAGGTGGTCACAAAGCACTGAGCTGATCTCCCAGTGCTGTGCGGCTGCTTCCCACTAGCTATCTATTTTACATTTGGTAGTGTATATATGTCCATGCCACTCTCTCACTTTGTCCCAGCTTATCCTTCCCCCTCCCCGTGTCCTCAAGTCCATTGATTGTATTTTTGAATACATGAATGATGTTATGTAAACATAATTTCAATTTGAATTCATTTAGAATAAAACCTAAAGCTAGTCGAGGGGAAGCTGCCATAACATATGGAACCTGGAACACCTGTCTATCTTTCTTCTTGAGAAGATGGTGATCATCTATCCAAGAATCGGTAGAAGGGGTCATTGTTAGGTTGACCACATTTCTTGCTATTGTTCCTGTTCTTATTCTCCTCAGTATCACCACATTGGACATTTCAGTGTATTAGACTTTTCTGAAAATGTGGGATTTAATACTATACCAATGAAAATAGCTTATAATTGAATATTAAATACTCTTTGTTCTAAAACATTCCTTTTAGCCACAAGAAAGTTCTCCTCTGGTTACTCTGTTGCATTCTCATTCTCTCTCACTCTCATCTCTTCCCTCCCCTCTCTGCACCATTCCCCCCACCAATCCCCCATCTCATTCTCCTCCTCCCCCACCTTCTTATCTTCCTCCTCCTTCTCACCCTGGTCCTCCCCCTTTCTTCTTTCTTCTCTGCTCTTTTACCTTGAAATTCTCACCGATTTATTATGAAGTTCAGTTTAGCTATGGCTTTTGTCTATTTCATTATTGTATAACCTAGATTCAGCTTCCTCCCTAATGAGGTTACATCCCTCTAGCAAATTTGGAAACAAGGAGTTTTGCTTCACATCTGCTGCTGAATCAGTTCCATGCTGCAGCTGCTAATCTTACTGCCTAGCTCTCTTCCTCCAAGTGATGTTTCAGGTAGATATTGTCCTACACAAAGATGCCCCCCTTTTTTTTACAAGCATCTAGGGCATCCATGTTGCAATAATAATGTTTTTCCATCTTGAAGTTTAAAAATCTTGCTTTACTTTCTCTTTGTATGTGTCATTACTTGACCTTGATATTATCTAATCCAGTGCTTGCTCCTCTGTTTACTGAATCAGGATATTTCTAATTCTTATTCTACTTGATTTCCACACCATTACAGCAGGTGGTATTTGATAGGCATTTATGTTTCTTGTTAGAGGAAAACACAGATGACTTATTATATGCTTCCGGTCTCTTAATTTTATCTCCTAACCTTTGGCTTTGGCAAATAGCATCAAGATTTAGTAATTATGGAGCAAGAACTTAAATACAAAAAGGAAATGGCTCCTTTGCTAATAATTAGTAAATGTTGTATCTAATTTTATAGTTTTACGTTTATTATAGAATTACATAACGTCTTTAACATCTTCTGAAATGGCAAGACCCTGAGAACTCAAACAATTTCAAGGTTATAACCTGTAGACATGTCAAACTCATATCCAAAACCCAACTCATCATTCCTACTACAAGTTGTTTTTCCTCCTTGGTTTCTATGGTACTACCATACATGTTCCCTTGACCAACTGTAACACATGGGTTCATCCTTGACTTTGGTCTCTCCTTCACTTCTTAAAACCAAATCTTCTCCAGTGTCTGCCTATTCTAACTGTTGAATATCTCGACTCTTTTATTGTAAGTCTATCCCTACTGATAACACCTTGCAACAACCTGCTAACTGGCTTCCCTGTTTCTAGTCTTGATTTTGTTCATTCTGTTCTTCACATTGAAAGATAGATATTTTTAACATGAAAATCTAAGTGGCTTCTTCCTTTACTCAATTCAATGGCTCTTAGTTGCTTTTATGATACAATCTAATGTTACATGGTGAATACAACAGCTCAGCTGCCCATGCATTCAATTTTCCTTTTCCCATATCAAAAAACCCTTGGTTCTATTGGTTCCCTATGGTTTTAGGGATATTGATTCCAACCAGGCTCCAAGCATTGAGCAGGAGACATGGGTGAGACAAATCAGTCCCTTCTAATACCTAGCTTTCATATGACCTAAATTGAACCAACCAAAGTGAATTTCAGGATTTTTCTGTAAATAGGACTCACCTTCCCTTTTTTTTTTTTTTTTTTTTAATGCTGGCTGTGAAGAGGAAGCAAGTAGATTTGGAGAGCTGCTTACAGTTACTTTAAGACTATCAGTACAGGTATTGGGTTGCCAAAAGTGAATCAGCGGCGAGGTACTGGATCTGAGGAGAGGAAAGAATAAAATGGGTCCTACTTTAATTGTTTGCCCACCCAGCTGAGGATTTAGAGGTGATTTTTCTGTTACTTGTGCTGAAAGCATCTTAACTCATACCTCTTACCCTTAATTTAATCTCTACAATAGAATTGTATAGAATTTCATTCAGGTCACTCCTTCTCTCCTTTCTGGGTCATTGCACATATAGCTCGCCACTGTTGAACAGTTTTCTTTCTTTTATGTTCACCTTTTAAAAACTTGGCTAATCTCCAAACATTTTTAGGTCTGAGTTTCGATTTCAGAAAGCCTTCCTCCAATTTCAGAGTTGGTACTGCTGTTTTGTTCTCCTCTCCCACAATATTTGTGATCTTGGTTCCTGTAATTATATACTTGTCTGTACCTTCAGTAAAACTAAGTGCTTTCATGAGAGGGATCATGTCTATATGGTTCATTACTGCATCTTTGGCACCTGGTTCAGTGCATGGCACGTGATAAACATTTATTCATTCACTCAGTAAATATTTATAAAGTACCTAATATAACCTGGGAGTCTTCTAAGATCTGGGTTTAGGACTGTGTATATTACAGATCTTATATTAAGATCTGGGTTTAGAAGTTAGTGAGGTTAATGACTCCTCCTCTCGTACAGTTCATATTCTAGTGGGTCGATATGAAAAATACACCAATAAACTAATAAATATATAATAGGTTAGGTGGTGATAATTGCTATGCAAATGAATAAATCAGAGCAAACGAATGAATAAACTTCAAGAAGTTGGGCTTTTGTTTTATGTTTATTATGGTATATGTTTATTATGCTAATTTAAGAAACTTAATTGTTCTGGTCATTGTTGACCTAAAATAGATTGCCAGATATTTCTCCAGCAAAGATGGGCTTATTTGGGATCAGCAGAAAATTGCAGCTTATGGTATGCAACCATGGCCAGCTATGTGCAAGTAACCCCACGGCAAAGGGAGGAGAACACTTTTATAGAGGGGAAAAGGAAGTTGGGAGGGCTGTAACAAACAGAATCCATGGCTTTTCATTGGCTGGAAAGAAGAGTCTTTCCTCTTGCTGTTGGGCTCTGCTATTGTTAAAGGGCGTGAGAGCTCCCCCTTCTGGTCTCCTGACTCTGTTTATTTGAGGTTTCTGATTATTAACTTTTTACACATTTAAACTGTCCCTAACAATTATTTTCTAAAGAAAAAGCTTTACTTTTTAAAATAAATGTTCAGTAGTTGGAAGAGCATTGTTTAATCATCACCTCCCAACATTTCTCTTAAACCTCCCTCCAAGTCTACATTTTTAAAGCAATAACATCATGAAGTAATATTTCTAAGAATCTGTTAGCCATCTTCTTAGCCTTTTACTCATTGTGTTTGAATAGTTCAGATTATTATTAAAGTATAGGTTATTATAACTTAAAATAATAAATCCTAGAGATTATTTATGAATATTTAAATTCCTCAATCATATCTTTGAACAAGTTGTCACTTTAAAATTGCCTTTAAAATGATATCTCAAAGTGACTTTTTCATTTTCTTTCCAGAATCATGAATTATAAATTATAGTATAGAACTATCTATGAGACAAGACTGAAAAAGAGGTAGTTCATAACATCTTTGAAGTGGTTTTAAATTACCGTAATTTCAGCTTTTGAGTCCTGATATAATTTTCATTGAAACTAGATACATATGCTATCATAAAGGAAAGAGATTTTTTTTGTTATTTTTATGAATGTTGACCTTTTAAAAAGATACAAAAAACTTCCATTTCTTTAAATTATAGGTATTTGGAAGTATAAGTTTTTAGTTTGACAGCAATATTTGCTTCTTGTGTATGTGCTTCTTTTAAAATTTACGTACATATTTATTGATGTATAGTTTTTTAAAAAGGTCCACTTTCCTTTGCAATATTAACAAAAATATCTAACATATCACCGTATTTTCTTTTGTTATTTTATATAAAAAGTGGTAGAAGGGTGTATTTATTTAATCAGTAAATATTTAGAATGCCTAATGTGTGCCAATTACTGTGTGCTCTTTTTTTTTTTTTTTTTTGCGGTACGTGGGCCTCTCACTGTTGTGGCCTCTCCCGTTGCGGAGCACAGGCTCCGGACGCGGAGGCTCAGCGGCCATGGCTCACGGGCCCAGCCGCTCTGCGGCATGTGGGATCTTCCCGGACTGGGGCACGAACCCGTGCCCGCTGCATCGGCAGACTCTCAATCACTGCACCACCAGGGAAGCCCTACTGTGTGCTCTTTACTCTCAATTATTAAAATCAGAATATAACTATAACATTATTAAAAAATATCAGCTAGAGTCTCATCAAGCTATCTCACTGAAAATAAAAATTCTAAGATTGTTTGGAAATCCTTCTGTACAACTGAGATGGATTCTGTAGCTCAGAGATTTAAAGAGCAGAGAGGAAAAGGATGTTTCTTCCAGAGGATAAATATGACTAAACTGGAGAACCCCCAAGAGTATCTAGAATTAAATGGACATGAGACAGTATAAAAAGTTTGCTTTAATATTTACTTACTTGGTAACAACTGAGAGGCGTAATGCTAAACTGACATTTTGCGCTATTCTACTCTTTCAACTTTGCAACAATGAAGCTTTCAGATATCTCTGCTGGTTTTGCATTATACTCTTAGGTTAGAATAAATCCTATGCCTCTGTCTGTCTTACAGCAGCACAGCACAGGGAGATCAGCTCAGTGTTTTGCCATGACCTAGAGGGGTGGGATAGGGAAGATGGGAGGGAGGCTCACGAGGGAGGGGATATGGGGACATGTGTATACATATGGCTGATTCACTTTGTTGTACAACACAAAGTAACACATTATTGTGAAGCAATTATACTCCAATAAAGATCTATTTATAAAACCAAAACCTATGCCTCTAAAATGTCCTGCTTGCTCAGCACACCTTGTCTGGGACATTGGGACAAGTAGGGCTCAGCTTACGAGGTGCATCATAGCGGTTTGGTAGCCAGCCTCTAAGATGGTGCCCAATGATTTCTGCCTTCTTTATCTATACCTTTATGATTGCACCAGGGTTGTCTCTGTGATCAATAGCAATTAGAAGAAATGATGGTATGTCACAAGGTTAGGTGTAAAAGACTGGAGCTTCTGTCTTTTTCTCTCAATCACCACTTGCTTTAGGGAAAGTCATAATGTTGTGTGAGCAGGAGAGGCCTCTGTAGAGAGGTCCATGTGGTAAAGAATTGAAACCTCCATCAGAGGTCACATGAGTGAACTTGGAAATGGATTTTCAGCCCCTTAAGAGGATAGCAGCTTTGGTTGACTTGACTGCAATCTCGTAAGGGATTCTGAGCCAGAACCATGCAGCTAATCCCTGCATGAATTCCTGACCCTCTTAAATAGAGTTGAGATAATACATGTTTGTCAACGTAAGCTGATAATTTGGGGGGTATTTTGTTACACAGTAATAGATAACTAAAACACCTGCAAATTATTTTTGTCTTTTGGTTTTATAAACTAGGCTATGGGTTCAGCACAATGAATTTTCAATAACTGAAATCTATTCTGAGGGAAAACTCAGGAAAATTTATAGAGACTTGCCATTTTTTCCATGAAGTAGAAATGCTTGTCATTTTATTTTTTCAGGCTTCCTTTCCTTAAACCCATGGACATGTCTTTAAGGAAGGAAAAGAAGGAGAGAGGACCTGAAAGAGGGACAGTGGGGCAGCATCTTGAATGCTTGCTGTATTTCATGACTCTGCTAGGCAATCTATCTAATCTTGTCACAACCAGAATTCAAACATGGCTATGCTTGAGTCCAATGACTGATTTTACATTATACAAAGCTACTAAACAAAAACATCAGAGACTTAAGTCCATAATGTGTGAAGGCTATTCTGTCCAGTTCAGTTAAAATATTTGGGGAATCCACTCTAAATATCTGTATCGAGAAAAATATCTATATTGACAAATTTGTTGTAAGGATAAAATGATAAAGCAAGTGCAAACAAAGCTTTCGCCACTGCAAAGCACAAGGCAGTATAAGACCTGGTATGATTTTTATAGGTCTTGTGATGGATGATCTGTTCATGGATAAAGCTGCTGAACAGAAGTAGATTCTATCATTTTGTATGCAAAATGAGTTTTTAATATACATTAGCTTGATAATCTGCATGTTTCCACATAACTGCATAGATTTAAATTTTTTCTATACATGTACCCAATATATATTTATTCTTGCATTGAGAATCTATTTTTGAAATATTTCTATGTATATAAAATTTGTGAGAGAAAAATAATCTTCAAGTTGAGTGTATAGAATGTTACCATTCTACATTGTCTGAAGTGCAAGAGTGTAGATAGAATAGTTTTAAATTGCTGAAAATATATGTGTTAATGTCAGTTTGGGTTACTTTATCTTATATTTGCCAATTGGTTTTAGATACGTATATCATTTTGTGACTGCTTAATGTTAGCTGAGGCATTACCAATATGCATTTCTGGGAATGATCTGTTTCGATTAATACCAAAATAGATTTGCAATTGTTCCTTTCAACTTAATGTGTTGGTGGCATGTTTTTACTTTTGTTTTACTGCTTTACTTATGTCAATTCTAAAAGCAGCCATATATACTAACAAAGATTACTAACTTATGGTTATAGCTAGTTAAATAAGGGAACAACTGGATAATTCTATGTGCAAGCTATTGGTTTCTCATAGGGAAATGAAGAATCAAGTGAAAAAAACCTGAAAATAGAGGTTTGGCTGGCCCTCAATGATTGCTTTGTAATACTGATGAGCCACAGATTAGATCTCAGTATCCTTATATGTTACAGAAATGTTTGTTAAATTCTTTTTGAAATTATTTTGAGTTCCATGACATAGAAGACGAGAAATTTATTTTGTATCTACATGTAATGAGTTAAGACTAGAGCCCATGCAGATGACTGGTTAAGGCTTCTAACATGGGATCTGGGGCAAGGTACATACTTTGGGCCAAAGAATGGGAAATTGTGATTAAAAAGGAAACTACATAGAGATAGGCTTGTGCTGGCCCCTTATTTATTAAAGCCTTAATATATATATATATATATATATATATATATATATATATATGGTAAATTTAAAATAATATAAATTTTTTTAGATTTTTTTATTTAAAAATAAAATAATTAATAACAAATAAATGAATTAATGAAACTGGAGAAGCAATCATGTGCCAATCTTTCAGGTTATGACAAGGTTTTGAATTTTATCCTAACAGAACTGGGGAACCACTGAAGGGTCTTAAAGAGGAGGTGAACAGATTTTAGATTATAGAAAGATCATCTGATGGCAAATGGATTAAGCTAGAGGCAATAAGTCTGATCATATGGCTGATCTGGGCAAGAGATGCTGGTTTGTTAATAAGAATTGTTAGAGTGGGACGCAATTCTGAACAGTTGGTATATTAACTAGAAAGTAATATAAATAAAGTAATATGCCAACGTTTGGCTGCAAGTAGTAGAAAACCTATCTTGCAGTGGTAAATATCTAGTTTATTTTTTTTAACAAGACTCCTAAAAGTAGATGGTGGCTATTGTTGGTTCAGGATCTGAGTGATATAAGGACCAGTGTCTTTGTAGTTCTTTGGAAAATCTCATGTTTGTTTTCTCTTGAATACAAAAGTGATGTGGGATAATGGCTGAAGAGAAAAGTGTTCTGCTAGGTACATATATCTCTTTTTATCATGAAAGGAAAAGCTTTCCCAGAAACTCCTTCAGCAGACTTCCTTTTAAGCCTTTTTGGCCAGAGCTAGATCCCATAGCCATCCTAGCTTGAGGGGAGGTTGGGAAATCAGGGAAAAATATGGTCATGACTTATTATCATGATCCATCACTAGGGTGCCATATTGCTTCCCTGATTAAAATCATGATGTTAGTAAAGAAGAAGGGAGAATTAACAGTGTCTTCCACAGTTAGCCATTTTGACCACAGTGGCACAGTGAAATAGGTTTCTGTGACTCTCTCTGTATTTAGGTGTAAATGTGCCGCTTCACTGGCTGATTCATGTCCATGATTGTTTGTGATAGGCTTAATTAGTGAATATATAACCTAAATGGATGTGAAAATTCAATTAAAAAATAAAGTTTCTCAAGCAATTTAATCTTCCTTACCTCCCATTTTTTATTTATATCATCCATACACACAACCTGTACCAACTAAAGCACCTCTCTCTTTAGCCAGACTGCCATAGAGCTTTTTGGTTCCATGACGATAAAATGTATGATTTTCATTTCAATGAGAAGGAATTGAAATACAGGCTTCAGAACTAGAATGTCAAAGGATACCATACTACTGACCTGCATTGAAAATTTTTCATTATTCAGAATTCTATTATTTTAAACTGTTTTCATCAAGGCAGGTGATTTTTCTTGTGTCAGTAGTTCCTCAATAGGAGAAAAATCGTATGATTATGCAGCCTTCACAATCTGCTTCAGTTCTTTGGCAACAACGGCTGAAAGGATATTAACTCCAGGGAGCCTTCATCAGGCTTGAAGAACGGTGGCATCTGGCGTGTTAATCAGGGATTTTTGTAAAGTCAGTAAAAACAAAATATCTCCCATGTATTTTTAACTCATTTAAAAAAATTAAATGCCATGGACCTTTAAATGTTATCAATTTAGTAACTGAATAACAGTAATCAAGCTCTCTGTCTGTTGAAGTGAAGGTATTATGTGATTCCCTAAGAGGTAGTGAAAAGAGCTTGCTTCTTAATTTATCTTTAAGGGAGAACTGAATATCTTAAGCAGTTTTGTTACAGAGTAATTTTTTGGATAGAAACTAAAAAATATGCAACTAAAATATATAATCAGAAGAAAAGTAAAGTTAATAATCTTAGCCAATGGAATTAAATGTATGTCATGTCTTGTACTATTTTCTATTATGTTTTCTATTTTCATATTTTATGCTTACATATGATATATTTTATTGCTATGTACTATAAATAAAAACCAAGATGCAAATAAATATGTCCTATTCCACAAATGTGCTTACATGTTAGAATATAGGCTAAATAAAAATATCTTACTCATCAGAAAAACAAAAAAATTGACAATGTAATTCTTAGAGTCATTGAATTTTAGATTACAGAGATGGTTTGAGAGATCAATTGCTTAAACCTATTCATTTCTCAGATAAAGAAATACATAGCTCAGGTCATTGAGTTACCTGTTCAAGATCTCACAGCTTATTAGGAACAGTCAGTACTAGGGTCACAGGCTCCCAATATTCAGTGTTCTCTCATGATCCCAAATGCATATTCCTAAATGTACAGATATAGTCATTGCTCAAAACAGGAAATCCTTCAACTGTACACTAACATCAGATAGGTGGTGTTGGTCTATTATGCACCAAAGAGCCCCTTAACGTAGTTACTCTTTGAACCTCAATTTGTAGAAGGGTGGAATCTGTGGCAGGGTGGGAGATAGTTGACTGGAAATCATTTGAGGTTTGCCTCATTCATTCATTCATATAACATATATACATGAGTATTTGTCAAGTGCCATGTATTGTTTGAGGTGCTGGGGTTATAATAATGTACAAGACATAAAATTCTTCTCTTAGCATTTGCATGTAGAGAAGATAAGTAAGGATTAAGCAGACAAAGGAATAAACAAGAAATGTATTTACCTGGATATGTTCATTCTTAAAACCTTTAATTTCCCAACTCTGAGAGATCCTATTCATTCTTTGAAGTACATGCAAAATCCCCTATTCTTCAATATTTTTAAAGTTTGTAGAAATTTCTTTAGTAAGGGAATTATCTAGCCTTCTTCTGGCATTGCACACTAGAAAACTGTGGGCTTTGGAATAAAAAACACCTGGGTTCCTATCTGTACTCAAGCACACATCATATTTGTGACCTAACTTTCATAAGCTTATCTCCTCACCTGCAAAATAGACCTAACACTATGCCCAGCACATATTATTAAATAGGTACTCAATAGATGCTATTTCCATTTACTCCCATTATTCTTAGGGTTCACTCTACATTGAGAAATATAGATTCAGTGTCTGAGTTAAGCCTGAATAAATCTCCTATCTAAAGAACCTCTATCCAGAATCTAATTCTGTTAGAAGTATAGAGTAAGTAATAAGAGTTGGTGGATAGCAATGTCTTGATATTATGTCCTCTAGCTGAGGACATAATCAAGTCTTCACTAGGCCTTTCTACCATTTTATGGGTGATAAGACCAATAAATCCCATGGACATTAGCCCTTTGTCTATGTCTTTTGTCATTTGTCTGGTGATTAGAAGTAGTGTTGTGTGGGACAAAATGTTGATGCATTAGTAAGTCCACAGATGGTGGCTCAGATAGAAGCATGATGGGTAAGGAAAGCAAATTCAAAAGCATAATGTGTCTATTTCCCCAAAGATTTTTTACTGCTTCCTTCATGATGGAAGAGATCCAGTGTAGTCAATCTGTCATCTTCTAGCTGGCTGATTTTATTAAGGCTTGATAGCATGATGAGGTTCTGGATTTAGTCACCACTTCTAAAAAACTAGGTGACAGTGGTGGAAGAGAGCTAAGTCTTCATGAAGAGAACTCCATGGTGCTATGCCCATGTGTGTTCTATATCCATGCCAGCATGGCCACCCACCTTGTTATGAGTCCACTGAGCAAGCTCTAGTTTGCTGGGAAGGAGGCTAACCTACTTCCAGAGTAGGTGAACATATGCATCAGATTATTAATGGTCTGCTTCACTGTGAAAGTGTTTTGTTGAGTATTTCTTCCCTAATGTTCTAGTCACAAGTCTTTAATCTTGTTTCTTACAAGTCCCTAATAATTAGCCACAGCCCAGTAATAATTGGTACAGCTCCTTCCCTCAAGCCATCTACCTTTGCAGATAAAGTGGACAATGAGATATATGGCTAATATTCCGCCGGCTGAAAGAATTTTCTTTAGTCTCTGACCTTCAGTCTTTCAGAATGTGGGTAACATAGTCCACTTTTGGATCTGTGTCTGGGCTTTAGACATCTTCCATCTATTGGTCTATGTCATGTGGTTTTGATTATATTTACTTCATGGCAATTTTAATAAATATTAGTATATACTTCCTTTCAGCATTTTTCTTTAAAATATTACTGCCAATACTTGCATATTTCTTCTTCTATGTGATCTTTTATATTAATTTAGTAAAACTAGGTAGTTCTATTGTTTAACTCAGTTACTCAGGGCCTATTTTAAGACTTTTATTAGAACTGAGTATATATTTTGCCTGGTTTTGAAGGTCCTCCATAATAGAACCTCACTCAAACTATTTAACGTTGCCTCAATGATCAATCAGACTCTTTTCCTTAGAGTAACTCACACAGCTATTTAAATTAATAACAGCAATAAAATATTTTGAACGTACTATATACTACTTGCTAAGAAGTTCGCAGAGTTGGTGAAATATGCTCCTTTTCTTCTAAACATTTGCAGTGTAGTAGAGAATATTTGTTATTCATGAGTAACAATGGCACAAGCTAATCTGTAATATATGTTCCTCAGTAAAAGTGTGAATGAATTATGGACCCAGCCTGCCCATCCTGTCTCCATCACTTTCTCAGTGTTACCCATCTTCAAAGCCCAGATGAAAATAATTTCCTACATGAGGTCTTCTATCATGACTATACTTCACAGTGATCTCATTCATTCCACTATACTTCATAATATTAACTATATAACTAACACTGAATGCATTTCCACTTTGTGCTAGATATTATAGTAGTGCTTTAGAAAAGTTTATTCTCCATATCTTATATGGGAGGATGCATTACTATCATTCTCATTTTATTTATGAAAGAATTAAGGCTCAAAGAATTTTCATACTCCAAAGTCATTCGATTAAAAACTGGTAGAGTTAGAATTTGATCCTATATTTGTTTGGCTTCAAGGTTCAGACATTTGACAACTTATTTCCTCTTTACTCAGATTAACACTAATTTAATAGTCATATGTTTGTTATTTTTATTAGCTTCCCATTGAGCCATGTATATTATTTTATTCCCTCAAGGGCCATTTGTCACTAAAATTCTATCAACATGTTGGCTAAGCTTACTCAGCATTATAAACAATTCTTTTATACATTCAACAAATTTTGAGGTCCATTTCCCCCTTAAAAAAACTCTTTTTTCCTCATTTATCTATTTATTAACATTTTTATTGGAGTATAATTGCTTTACAATGTTGTGTTAGTTTCTGCTGTATAACAGAGTGAATCAGCTATACGTATACATATATCCCCATATTCCCTCCCTCTTGCATCTCCCTCCCATCCATCCTATCCCACCCATCTAGGATGTCATAAAGCAACGAGCTGAACTCCCTATGCGATGCAGCTGCTTCTCACTAGCTATCTGTTTTACATTTGGTAGCGTATATATGTCAGTGCTACTCTCTAACTTCATCCTACCTTACCCTTCCTCATCCCTGTGTCCTGAAGTCCATTCTCTACGTCTGCGTCTTTATTCCTGTCATGCCCCTAGGCTCATCAGAACCTTTTCTTTTTTTTTAGATTCCATATATATGTGTTAGCATATGGTATTTGTTTTTCTCTTTCTGACTTACTTCACTCTGTATGACAGACTCTAGGTCCATCCACCTCACTACAAATAACTCAATTTTGTTTCCTTTTATGGCTGAGTAATACTCCATTGTATATATGTGCCACATCTTCTTTATCTATTCATCTGTCAATGGACACTTAGGTTGTTTCCATGTCCAGGCTATTGTAAATAGAGCTGCAATGAACATTGTGGTACAGGACTCTTTTTGAATTATGGTTTTCTCAGGGTATATGCCCAGTAGTGGGATTGCTGGGCCATATGGCAGCTCTAGTTTTAGTTTTTTAAGGAATCTCCATACTGTTCTCCATAGTGGTTGTATCAATTGACATTCCCACCAACAGTGCAAGAGGGTTCCTTTTTCTCCACACTCACTCCAGCATTTATTGCTTGTAGATTTTTTGGTGATGTCCATTCTGAGTGGTGTGAGGTGATACTTCATGGTAGTTTTGATTTGCATTTCTCTAGTGATTAGTGATGTTGAGCATCCTTTCATGTGTTTGTTGGCAATCTGTATATTTTCTTTGGAGAAATGTCTATTTAGGTTTTCTGGCCATTTTTGCATTGGGTTATTTGCTTTTTTGGATATTGAGCTGCATGAGCTGCTTGTATATTTTGGAGATTAATCATGCATCAGTTGCTTTGTTGGCAAATATTTTCTCCCATTCTGAGTGTTGTCTGTTCATCTTGTTTATGGTTTCCTTTGCTGTGCAAAAGCTTTTAAGTTTCATTAGGTCCCATTTGTTTTTATTTCCATTTCTCTAGGAGGTGGGTCAAAAAGGATCTTGCTGTGATTTATGTCATAGAGTGTTCTGCCTATCTTTTCCTCTAAGAGTTTTATAGTGTCCAGCCTTACATTAAGGTCTTTAATCCATTTTGAGTTTATTTTTGTATACAGTGTTAGGGCGTGTTCTAATTTCATTCTTTTACATGTAGCTATACAGTTTTCCCAGCATCACTTATTGAAGAGGCTGTCTTTTCTCCATTGTATATTCTTGCCTCCTTTATCAAAGATAAGGTGACATATATGCATGGGTTTATCTCTGGGCTGTCTATCCTGTTCCATTGATCTATATTTCTGTTTTTGTGCCAGTACCATACTGTCCTAATTACTATAGTTTTGTAGTATAGTCTGAAGTAAGGGAGCCTGATTCCTCCAGCTCCATTTTTCTTTCTCAAGATTGCTTTGGCTATTCGGGGTCTTTGGTGTTTACATACAAATTGTGAATTTTTTTGTTCTAGTTTTGTGAAAAATGCCATTGGTAGTATCATACGGATTGCATTGAATCTGTAGATTGCTTTGGGTAGTATAGTCATTTTCACAATGTTGATTCTTCCAATCCAAGAAAGTGGTATATCTCTCCATCTGTTTGTATCATCTTTAATTTCTTTCATCAGTGTCTTATAGTTTTCTACATAAAGGTCTTTCGTCTCCTTAGGTAGGTTTATTCCTAGGTATTTTATTCTTTTGTTGCAATGGTAAATGAGAGTGTTTCCTTAATTTCTCTTTCAGATTTTTCATCATTAGTGAATAGAAATACAATAGATTGCTGTGCATTAATTTTGTATCCTGCTGCTTTACCAGATTCACTGATTAGCTTTAGTAGTTTTCTGGTGGCATCTTTAGATTCTCTATGTATAGTATCATGTCATCTGCAAACAGTGATATGTTTACTTCTTTTCTGATTTGTATTCCTTTTATTTCTTTTTCTTCTCTGATTGCTGTGGCTAAAACTTTCAAAATTATGTTGAATAATAGCGGTGAGAGTGAGCAACCTTGTCTTCTTCCTGATCTTAGTGGAAATAGTTTCAGTTTTTCACCATTGAGAACCATTTTGGCTGTGGGTTTGTCATATATGGCCTTTATTATGTTGAGGTAGGTTCCCTCTGTGCCCACTTTTTGGAGAGTTTTTTATCATAAATGGGTGTTGAAGTTTGTTGAAAGCTTTTTCTGCATTTATTGAGATGATCATATAGTTTTCACCCTTCAATTTGTTAATATGGTGTATCACATTGATTGATTTGCAAATATTGAAGAATCCTTGCATTCCTGGGATAAACACCACTTGATCATGGTGTATGATCCTTTTAATATGCTGTTGGATTCTGTTTGCTAGTATTTTGCTGAGGACTTTTGCATCTATGTTCCTCAGTGATATTGGCTTATAGTATTCTTTTTTATGACAGCTTTGTCTGGTTTTGGTATTAGGGTGATGGTGGCCTCATAGAATGAGTTTGGATGTGCTCCTCCATCTGCTAAATTTTGGAAGAGTTTGAGAAGGATAGGTGTTAGCTCTTCTCTAAAAGTTTGATAGAATTCACCTGTGAAGCCATCTGGTCCTGGGCTTTTGTTTGTGGAAGATTTTTAATCACAGTTTCAATTTCAGTGCTTGTGATGGGTATGTTTATATTTTCTATTTCTTCCTGGTTCAGTCACAGAAGGTTCTGTTTTTCTAAGAATTTGTCAATTTCTTCCAGGTTGTCCATCTTATTGGCATATACTTGCTTGTAGTAATCTCTCATGATCCTTTGTATTTCTGCAGTGTCAGTGGTTACTTCTTCTTTTTCATTTGCAATTCTATTGATTTGAGTCTTCTCTCTTTTTTTCTTGATGAGTCTGGTTAATGGCTTTTCAATTTTGTTTATCTTCTCAAAGAACCAGCTTTTAGTTTTATTGATCTTTTCTGATGTTTCCTTCATTTCATTTTCATTTATTTCTGTTCTTATTTTTATGATTTCTTTCCTTCTGCTAACTTTGAGATTTCTTTGTTCTTCTTTCTCTATTTGCTTTAGGTGTAAGGTTAGGTTGTTTATTTGAGATGTTTCATATTTCTTGAGGTAGGACTGTATTGCTATAAACCTCTCTCTTAGAACTGCTTTTGCTGCATCCCATAGGTTTTGGGTCATTATGTTTTCATTGTCATTTGTTTCTAGGTATTGTTTGATTTCCTCTTTGATTTCTTCAGTGATATATCTTGGTTATTTAGTAGCTTATTGTTTAGCCTCCATGTGTTTGTATTTTTTCCAGTTTTTTTCCTGTAATGGATATCTAGTCTCATAGCATTGTGGTCAGAAAAGATATTTGATACGATTTCAATTTTCTTAAATTTACCAAGCCTTGCTTTGTGACCCAAGATATGATCTATCCTGGAAAGTGTTCCATGAGCCCTTGAGAAGAAAGTGTATTCTGTTGTTTTTGGATGGAATATCCTATAAATATCAGTTAAGTCTATCTGGTCTAATGTGTCTTTTAAAGCTTGTGTTTCCTTATTTATTTTCATTTTGGATAATCTGTCCATTGGTGAAAGTGGGGTGTTAATGTCCCCTACTATGATTGTGTTACTGTCAATTTCCCCTTCTATGGCTGTTAGCATTTGCCTTATGTACTGAGGTGCTCCTATGTTGGGTGCATAAATATTTACAATTGTTATATCTTCTTCTTGGCTTGAACCCTTGATCATTATGTAGTGTCCTTCTTTGTCTCTTGTAATAGTCTTTATTTTAAAGTCTACTTTGTCTGATATGAGAATTGCTACTCCAGCTTTCTTTTGATCTCCATTTGCATGGAATATCATTATCCATCCCCTCACTTTCAGTCTGTATGTGTCCCTAGGTCTGAAGTGGGTCTCTTGTAGACAGCATATATATGGGTCTTGTTTTTGTATCCATTCAGCCAGTCTGTGTCTTTTGGTTGGAGCTTTTAATCCATTTACATTTAAAGATACGTAGGTTCCCATTACCATTTTCTTAATTGTTTTGGGTTTGTTGTAGGTCTTTTCCTTCTCTTGTGTTTCCTGCCTAGAGAAGTTCCTTTAGCATTTGTTGTAAAGCTGGTTTGGTGGTGCTGAATTGTCTTAACTTTTGCTTGTCTGTAAAGGTTTTAATTTCTCCATTGAATCTGAATAAGATCCTTGCTGGAGAGAGTAATCTTGGTTGTAGGTTTTTGCCTTTCATCACTTTAAATATGTTCTGCCACTCCCTTCTGGCTTGCAGACTTTCTGCTGAAAGATCAGCTGTTAACCTTATGGGGATTCCCTTGTATTCTACTTGTTGCTTTTCCTTTGCTGCTTTTAATATTTTTTCTTTGTATTTAATTTTTGATTGTTTGATTAACATGTGTCTTGGCATGTTTTTCCTTGGATTTATCCCATATGGGACTCTCCGTGCTTCCTAGACTTGATTGACTATTTCCTTTCCCATGTTAGGGAAGTTTTCGACTATAATCACTTCAAATATTTCCTCAGACCATTTCTTTTTCTCTTCTTCTTCTGGGACCCCTATAATTCGAATGTTGGTGTGTTTAATGTTGTCCCAGAGGTCTCTGAAACTGTCCTCAAATCTTTTCATTCTATTTTCTTTATTCTGCTCTGCGGTAGTTATTTCTACTATTTTATCTTCCAGGTCACTTATCCATTCTTCTTCCTCAGTTATTCTGCTATTGATTCCTTCTAGAGAATTTTTAATTTTATTTATTGTGTTTTTCATCATTGTTTGTTTGCTCTTTAGTTCTTCTAGGTCCTTGTTAAACATTTCTTGTATTTTCTCCATTCTATTTCCAAGATTTTGTAACCTCTTTACTATCATTACTCTGAATTCTTTTCCAGGTAGACTGCCTATTTTCTCTTCTTTTGTTTGGTCTGGTGGGTTTTTACCTTGTTCCTTCATCTGCTGCATAGTTCTCTGTCTTCTCATTTTGTTTAACGTACTGTGTTTGAGGTCTCCTTTTGCAGGCTGCAGGTTCATAGTTCCTGTTGTTTTTGGTGTCTGCCCCCAGTGGGTGAGGTTGGTTCAATGGCTTGTGTAGGTTTCCTTGTGGAGGGACTGGTGCCTGTGTTCTGGTGGGTGGGGCTGGATCTTGTGTTCCTGGTGGGCAGGGCCACATCTGGTGGCATGTTTTGGGGGGTCTATGAACTTAGTGATGTTAGGCACCCTCTCTGCTAATGGATGTGGTTGTGTTCCTGTCTTGCTAGTTGTTTGGAATGGGGCATCCAGCACTGGAGCTTTCTGGCCATTGGGTGGAGCTGGGTCTTAGCGTTGAGACAGAGATCTCTGGGAGAGCTCTCGCCAACTGACATTATGTGGGGCTGGGCAGTCTCTGGTGGTCCAATGTCCTGAACCTGGCTCTCTCACCTCGGAGTCTTAGGCCTGACACCAGGCCGGAGCACCAAGACCCTGTCAGCCACATGGCTCAGAAGAAAAGCGAGAAAAAAAAAAGAAAGAAAAAAAAATAAATAAAAATATTATTAAAATAAAAAAATAATAATTATAAAAAAAGAAGAGAGCAACCAAAACAATAAACAAATCCAGCAATAACAAGCACTAAAAACTATACTAAGATAAACATAAAAGTCAAAAACAAATCAGTGGCAGACAGCAAACCCCAAGTCTACAGTTGCTCCTAAAGTCTACTGCCTCAATTTGGAGATAATTCATTGCCTATTCAGGTATTCCACAGATGCAGGGTACATCAAGTTGACTGTGGGGATTTAATTCACTGCTCCTGAGCCTGCACTGAGACACTTCCCTTTCTCTTCTTTGTTCGCACAGCTCTTGGTGTTCAGCTTTGGTTTTCGCCACACCTCTGTGTGTAGGTCACCCTCAGGATTCTGTTCCCACCCAGACAGAATGGGGTTAAAGCAGCAGCTGATTAGCAGGCTCTTGCTCACTCAGGCCAGGGGGAGGCAGGGGTATGGTATTTATAATTGGAATGCGGGGTGAGTCTGCAGCAGCAGAAGCAGGAGTGATGTTGCAACAGCCTAAGGTGCACCGTGTATTCTCCCGGGGAACTTTTCCCTGGATCACGGGACCCTGGCAGTGGCGGGCTGCACAGGCTCCTGGGGGAAGGTGTGGGTGTAGATTGTGACCTGTGTTTGCACATAGGATTTTTGGTGGCTGTAGCAGCAGCATTAGCATTTCATGCCCATCTCTGGGGTCCAATCTGATAGCTGCGGCTTGTGCCCATCTCTGGAGATCTTTTAGGCTGTGCTTTGCCTTCTGTGGGCAGACAGGGAAGGAATCCCCTCTCCTCGTGCAACCCAAAACAATGGTCTCTTGCCTGTTTGGTAGTTCCAGAGTTTTTCCCAGACTCCCTTGCAGCTAGCTGTGGCACAGTAGCCCCCTTCAGGCTATGTTCATGCAGCCAATCCCAGTCCTCTCCCTGGGATCTGACCTCCGAAGCCCTAGCCTCAGCTCCCAGCACCCACCTGCCCCGGTGGGTGAGCAGACAAGCCTCTCAGGCTGGTGAGTGCTGGTTGGCAGCGATCCTCTGTGCAGGAATCTCTCCACTTTGCCCTCTGCACCCCTGATGCTGCAACCTCCTTTGTGGCTCCAAAGCTTCCCCCCACCCACCCCCTGTCTCCACCAGTGAAGGGTCTTCCTAGTACGTGGAAACTTTTCCTCCTTCACAGCTCCCTCCCAGAGGTGCAGGTCCCATCCCTATTCTTCTGTCTCTGTTTTTTTCTTTTTTTCTTTTGTCCTACCCAGGTATGTGAGGATTTTCTTGCCTTTTGAGAAGTCTGAGGTCTTCTGCCAGTGTTCAGTAGGTGTTCTTTAGGAGTTATTCCATATGTAGACATATTTTTTATGTATTTGTGGGGAGGAAGGTGATCTCCACTTGTTACTCCTCTGCCATCTTGAAGGTCCCCCCTCAAAATCTCTGCTTTTACCTTGAGAATTTTTCAGTACACACCTTTCTATTTTATCACTAAGTGATCCGATAAAATAGTGAGTTTAGAAAGTGATTCATAAATATTCCTGTTTAAAATGTAACGAGAGCCACATTTTGATTGACTATACATGACAATTTTGTCTGAAATGTTCATTTCCTTCCTTGTCCATTTTTTCAGTGTCTATTTGTTAAATGCCTAATTTATTAACTTTTTTCTAGACTGGGGATATGGTGGTAACTAAGTGAGGGTAGGATGAGGGCACACAGGCAGGAAACCCATTCTAGTTTGCAGTATTCCCAGAGAATGTGACACCTAACCTGAGATCTGATGGATGAGGATTAGCTAGACAAAATAGAGGAAGAGCACTTTAAACAATGGAAAAAGTATATGTAGAAGTTCAGTGGTTTAGGAGAGCATGGAGAATTATTGAAGCAGAATACATGTGTTGGTATGGAGTGGGACATGGGAGTGTGTGATAGGAAATGGGTAGAGAAAAGACCTGAGTTGTGTGGAGGGGAATGGTTATACAGCTTTTGAAAAGACTGGACTCAGTTGTGAAGTCAGTGAACTGCTAGGATACTTCAAGAGGAGTATGATACTCAGAACATGGTAGGAGAAAGATTATTTTACTCTGGCTGAACTTTGGAGGATGCATTGGGTTGCAGAAGGTGTTAAGATTAAAAGCAGATAGCCCAGTCAAGTGGACAAGTTAAGAAGATACTGGACGTGGAACTGGCAGGACTTTGTGATTGAATGAATGCAGAGATTCAGGAGTAACGCACACTAAAAACAGTAGACCAGCTGTATGCAACCTGAAGGTACAATTTTTGAAGAAAATATTAAAGCATAGTAAATGCAAACATGATTATAATTATAGGTGTTATTTCCTGATAAGTTACACAGTGGGAATGAAATATTTTATAAACAGTATTTAAAAATAATTTCTAGGCAACACATCAAATGTTAAAATGGCCTTCAGATGTGATCAACATGTAAAGGCTGTTTGAGATTTTTGAAGTGCCATAATTTTCTCCATTCCTGGTTTTATTTACAAACAATATTTACTTAGCCAAAGATACTCAGGAAGACAGTGATTCTTTTTTATACACAGTGGGTTTGGCTAGTTCAAACCTAACTAACTGCTATATTAACATTTTTCTGACAATGTAGAATGTGATATGGTGTTTTTAAATATATGTATTTCATTGCTATTATATGTTCTTATTGCTATGAGACATTAGTACTACCCAGAAATCCTCCTTTCTTATTTGCTATTCATTTCCTCATTGCTATCAAACCTCAAATCTTTATAAATTATTGCATTAACATTTTTTTCCCTCAGATTATTCCATTATCCCTATAGGTGAAATGTACAAGATGAAAATTAAACTAAAATTAAACATAATCAAACATGATTTCATCAAACCTCAGCACATATTCTTTAATGAATGGAAATATTTTGTCTCGTTATACACTAATGTCCTAAGAATGAAAGTAAATTACATAGAAAAATTGCCAATAAAGAAAAGGGGAAATGAATAAACTAATTGCAATGAGAGGACAAATGATTATGAATATTGTTATGTTATTTAATTTCAGTGTACTCTTTTGGTGCCGGTATTACTCAGTTATTTAATCCAAGTTACTGTCATTTGAAGTAATGCTTATTCCAGGGTACAACAGAAGGCAAACACCAGTGGTATAGTAACAGTAATTAGAATTTTTTCATCATATTGGTGAGTTAAATTTGTTTTTGATGTTTTATTTATATTCTATCTACCTTTGAGAGTATTTGGATATCTCATTTGATAAACACTTTCATATTCTTTACCTTTTTTGATCCTACTAATAATACTGTTAGAAAATTATTTTATGTAAGAGAAAAATTGAGACTTGGTGGGGTTTAGTGACTTTTCTGACAACACCAAGCTGGTAAATATCAGAGCTGGCACTTGAACTTAGATGTTCTGACTCTAAATCCTATTTTTTTTCCTATATCATCATTATGCTTAAAAAAATGGTGAAATGTAGTGGCTCATTTTCAATTCCACTGACATTCATTAAACACCTAATTAGGTGCTGAATGTTAGTTACGTGCTACACCACTCCAGTTGCGGAGGCTAACAGCAGATCTAGTCTCAGATACAGGTAACTTCAATACATTTTGATATATGCCTTTTAATTTACATTTTTGTTGAGTTAGTATATTCTTTGAAAATGCAAAAGAAATGCCATCCACTGTGAAAAATGTGAAGAATCAAATTACAATTCAGATTGTTTTCATTAGATTCCAGTGGTAAGATAAGAGGTGACAGTCTATATTGGCAACTCATCTGTGAACAAATGTTTCCCCACCCTGCCTCGCTGTGGTACTAAAAAAAAGGGTTCAGTGAATCCAATAAGCATAAGAACCCAAGTATGGTCCTCTGTCATCTGTCAGATTTTGCTCAGCTTTATCCAGCCAAACAACACGGCACACCTCATTGCCCTAGATCACAGGAACTAGTGGACTATTCCAAGTGCCACATTTAAAGTAACCTCTTTTTTTTTTTTTTTTTTTTTTTTTTGCGATATGCGGGCCTCTCACTGTTGTGGCCTCTCCCATTGCGGAGCACAGGCTCCGGATGCGCAGGCTCAGTGGCCATGGCTCACAGGCCCAGCCGCTCCACGGCATGTGGGATCTTCCCGGACCGGGGCACGAACCTGTGTCCCCTGCATCGGCAGGCGGACTCTCAACCACTGTGCCACCAGGGAAGCCCCTAAAGTAACCTCTTTTTAAACAAAGAGGACCTATCTTTTTCAGTGGTTTGAGAGATGAACTCTAAGTAGCTTTTCACAAATAAAAAGAAACAAATACATATTTCTAACAGGCTTCCATATAGTTTGGGGGAGAAGCTTATTTTTGAACTAGAAATGGGACTTACTGTTTTTGTCCTTCAAAAGTAGTCTTAAAAGGAAGAATAATGTTAGGACTACTTTCTTTTATTGGAGTTCAACATTAAATCTAAATTTCTTGCATTAAAAAATTTCCCCCGTTGGGACTTACCTGGTGGTCCAGTGGTTAAGAATCTGCCTTACAATGCAGGGGACAGGGGTTCGATCCCTGATCGGGGAACTAAGATCCCACATGCCATGGGGCAACAAAGCCTGTGAGCCGCAACTACTGAGCCTGCACGCTCTGGAGCCCGTGCGCCACAACTAGAGAGAAGCCTGCACACTGCAACAAAAGATCCCACATGCTGCAACGAAGATCCCGTGTGCTGCAACTAAGACCCGACGCAGCCAAAATATATATATATATATATATATATATATATATATATATATATATATATATATATATATATATATTTCCTCCGTTATATCAGCTTGAGTCTTGGGTGAGTTTAGATAATGTTTTCAATTACAAATACTGATTTATTAGGAATTTACTAAAAATGAAATGATTGCTGATAGAGCAAGCATTGCTCCCAGTTTGCAGCAAGTTGATTTTGGGGTTAATAGACTTTAAGTAGAAATCCTCATAGGTAAATAGTCAAATACAAATTATAATGCTCTGAATGAAATTATCTTGGGGAATGTGAACATTTTAATATGCTTGAAATTTTTATTCATAGCATTTTTTTTTCCAGTTTACTTCTTTTCATAGCCAGAGAGAGAGGAAAAAACTGCTTGTTGATCTTTGGAAGCCTAGTTTTTAGTTAGTGCTATTTGCTGTTGAAATTCCACTGGAACCGATTTAAAGCTTAAAGGATATTGAAAACCTTTCTTTCTGTCTGAGCATGAGGTCTCTGAAGCATAAACAAGCTTCAAGAAACTACCATACAAATCCCAAATTATTGAACTAAGGTAAGGAGCTCCAGTTTTATAACCTGAGCAGATTCTCTGTACTTATTAAAGACTTTTTAAAGAATGTAGCCCTGGAAAGTACCAGTGGATTTACCCTATCTATAAATGCTTATAAATGCCGTGTATTAGGCTGATGGAAGATTTGAAAGCATTTGCGCGTGGGGAAAAAGTTATCTAGTGCTGCTGATGGAGCTGAGGAGACTGCCTGCGTTTGGTTCGGAAGGGGGCTATGTCTGAGGGAATACTGATAGTGCTGCCAAACAGGTTTGTCTGCCAGACACTCAGCAAGCCAAACTGAGATGCCGAGGTTTGCAGCAAAGAGTTTATTCACCAGGCAACCAAGTGAGGAAATGGGAGAACAAGTCACAAATTTGCCTCCCCAAAGGAGAGGGGCTCAAGATTATATATGACTTTAAGAAGCAGGGTGGTCTGAGGCGTGGGGAAAGATGATTGAAGATAAGAAAAATGTGAGGTAATCGTCATTCTGCACAGGGGCAATTAAGCTACAGGCTTCTTCATGGGACGCATGTTTAGAAAATTTCTTAGGTCACTTGATTCATCCAATTTTTCCTTTGAAACCCACCTCCTTCACTAAAGCAACTCCCTCCTCCATTTCCTCCTTCCTCAGATTTTTGAGTATGTTCAACATATTCTGCTGTCTGAACATGATGCTTGAAGGCATTCTACGCTAATTGTGGCCATTGATACACAGCACACAATGTTCCCTAGTTACTGCAAAAAGATTATATTGTACCCTGGTATCATGGTAAAGCTTCTTAGAATCAAATATATTTCTACAATTTTTGCTACTTTCTTACTCATATGTAAGTCCAAGTTTACCACTTTCATGTGCTCTCCTCTGTCTTTATAACTTTCAACTTTAAATTAACTTTCCAATATAAGTTTTTATTCTAGCACATGAGCTTTTCTAGGGCTCTTAATTCAATTAGTTTCCTTAAAGCCTTTTACCTGTTTTTGAAGACTTTTTTTAACTTAATAATGTGGGGGAGATTATAGCCAAAATACAAAATACATTTAAATGACAGAGTACAAAACATGATCCTGTTGGAAGAAAAGCTGAGATATGATGACAAGTTAATCCCACATTTTCTTTTCAGACTCACAGGCAATTTATGTTTTTGTTAACACATGCATATAGATTCACTGTAAAGCTTTTTGATTTGGATACAGAAAATTGAATCTACATGACAGTACTCCATGGAAGCATATATTCAGATAGAGAAACTTCAGCTACAGAGAATGTAGCTAACTGGATTTTTGTCCCAGCTCTTCACTCTCTCCAGTAACAGGATTATACATCCATACCCTTTACCATGCAACTTTACAGTGCCCTCCCACTCTGGGAAGGCTGTCCTCCCCTGTCCCTTATCTGGGTTCAGCAAGTGACTTGCTTTGGCCAGATATTGGCAGATATAATGCAAAAAGAGGCATGAAAAACATATGGGTGATTGTGCCTCCTTTCCACTGTCATGGGAAGAACATGCCAGGTCAGCACGCTGGTCCCAGGAGGAGGACGACAGATACATGGAGCAGAGCCAACCAAACCAGGTTGACCCCAGATCAGCCAACCCCCATCCTTTCCAGTGAATGAGCAGCAGAGGCACTCAGTGAAGCCTAGACTAGAACAGACAGACTCTGGTCAACCCACAACTTGTGGGCTAAAAAAAAATTTATTGTATGCTGCTGAAATTTAGTTGCTTTTTTAAAAATATAGAATTATTGTGGCTATAGTTAACAGATATAGAGGAATACTTACATAAATAACTGAAACATAAGTTTCACATAACACTCCTTTTGTATGCTAGCTTAACGTTATTAAATACTATGCACTCTGATTTTTTCTATAATTATGCTATTTTTATTTTTCCCTCTTTTTGTTTCTATTTAATTATTTAAAAGTGATGGTTATAATCAACTAGAATATATTACATGGCCACTACAGGATCTCCATCCAAAATATCTTTATCATTTTGTTGTTTCAGTTCTCCTGGACTCCTTCCATATTCCTCGTGACATCTCATTTTCTGTCCTTAAATGTGACATAGTCAGTTTGGAGATCTTGTTACTGTCAAGCTAACACATAAGATTGGCAAGGCCAAGCCCAAGGCTTGATTGATCCAACTGGTAAAGACACAATGAGCCACTTACAGATTTAGACCATTTATTACTTACATAGACAATGGAAAGAAGACTAAACCAAAGGTGCCAGTTCCCTGTGATTCTGGTTCCACACACTAAGAAGGATAATATTGAAACAAAAGGGGCTGGATGATGGCAATGAGATCTGTTGGAGACACCATCGCTGAGGAACCAAAGACAGACTGTAGCTATGTGGGTTTATATTCTGACACTATACTGAGGGGGATGGGGTAGAAAGCCCCATACTTCATCAAAACCCAGAGACCATGAGAAACTGTTTTGTAGATTGCCTCCCAGGGGAAAAAAGATGAGTAGGAAATGGCCTCATAACAGCTCCTTAGAGGCATCCTATCCTCTTGTACTCCAAGAGAATCATAAGGCATCCTGCCAAGACTCAGATAAGCTGTGATTCAAACCTCTGCCTATTTGGATGTGTGCAAGGTAATCAGGACTTCATGGCAGTTATTCCCCTAGAGTTAACACTGTATCTGATTTTGTTACAGCAAATGCTCAAAGTTCACAGACTTTGCAGAAATGTGACATGCTCCAGGAGTCTATATAAAAATAGTAATGGCCTGTTCTCCTTGTTACCACAAATGTCTACACAATAAATATATTAGCATCTTTCTTATAAGTGCACTTAGTAACTGATTTTTACCTCTGACCTAATAATTGTTTTCTCCTGCATAATTAGCATTATGCACGTGCTGGTAATTAAAGGGTTACTTAAACCTCTTTTGGAAGGAAGAGTAATTTTCTGCTTCAAGTCTGAATTAAATATGGACTTAGGTTGCACAGTGCCATGAGGTTTCTTGTGTAACACCAATAATTTTCCTCCAGAAGCAATCTGTTCAAAGGCTTTAATATTTAATCATTTCTTTTGATATTATTATATTATTACTATGCTCTAGTAGTTTCTTGATGGTATCATGAGGATTTTCTATGTATAGTATCATGTCATCTGCAAACAGTGATAGCTTTATCAATGAATTCCATAAAGTTACAGGATACAAAACTAATATACAGAAATTTGTGGCATTTCTATATGCTAACAACAAAATATCAGAAAGAGAAATTAAGGAAACAATCCCATTTATCATCACATCAAAATTAATAAAATACCTAGGAATAAACCTACCTAAGGAGGCAAAAGACCTATACTCCAAAACTGTAAGACACTGGTGAAAGAAATTGAAGATGACACAAAAAGATGGAAAGATATACCTTGCTTGGATCGGAAGAATCAATATTGTTAAAATGACCATACTACCCAAAGCAATCTACAGATTCAATGCAATTCCTGTCAAATTACCAGTGGCATTTTTCACATAACTAGAACAAAAAAATTTTTAATTTGTATGGGAATAGAAAAGAGCCAAAACAATCTTAAGAAAGAAGAACAGAGCTGGAGGAATCATGCCCCCTGACCTCAGACTATACTACAAAGCTACAGTGATCAAAACAATATGGTACTGGGGCTTCCCTGGTGGCTCAGTGGTTGAGAGTCCGCTTGCCAATGCAGGGGACAAGGGTTCATGCCCCGGCCCGGGAAGATACCACATGTCATGGAGCGGCTGGGCCCATGAGCCATGGCCGCTGAGCCTGCGCATCCAGAGCCTGTACTCCGCAACGGGAGAGGCCACAACAGTGAGAGGCCCACGTACTGCAAAAAAAAAAAAAAAAAAAAAAGCAAAAAAACAACAATATGGTACTGACACAAAGACATACAGATGAATGGAAGAGGATAGAAAGCCTAGAAATAAGCCCACACACTTATGGTCAGTTAATCTACAACAAAGGAGGCAAGAATATACAATGGAGAGAAGACAGCCTCTTCAATAAGTGGTGCTGGGAAAACTGGACAGCTACATGTAAAAGAATGAAATTAGAAGTTTCTCTAACATCATATATAAAAATAAACTCAAAATGGATTAAAGGATGAAATGTAAGACTGGATACTATAAAACTCCTAGAGAAAAACATAGGCAGAACATTCTTTGACATAAATCATGGCAATATTTTTTTGGATCTGTTTCCAAGAGTAATGGAAATAAAAGCAAAAATAAACAAATGGGACCTAATTAAACTTAAAAGCTTTTGCACAGCAAAGGAAACCCTAAACAAAATGAAAATGCAACCTATGGAGTGGGAGAAAATATTTGCAAGTGATATGACTGACAAGGGCTTGATTTCCAAAAGATACAAACAGCTCATACAGCTCAATATCCAAAAAAACAAACAACTCAATCAAAAAATGGGCAGAAGACCTAAATAGACATTTCTCCAAAGAATACATGCAGATGACCAACAGGCACATGAAAAGATGCTCAACATCTCTAATTATTGGAGAAATGCAAATCAAAACCACAATGAGGTATCACCTCATACCAGTCAGAATGGCCATCATCAACTAATAAATAATAAGTGCTGGAGAGGGTGTGGAGAAAAGGGAACCCTCCTATACTGTTGGTGGGAATATAAATTCGTGCAGCCACTATGGAGAACAGTATGGAAGTTCCTTAAAAAACTAAAAATAGATTTTTCCATATGATTCAGCAATTTCACTCCTGGGCATATATCTGGAAAAGACAAAAAGTCTAATTTGAAAAGATACATGCACCCCAATGTTCACAGCAGCATTATTTACAATAGCCAAGACATGGAAGCACCTAAGTGTCCATAAACAGATAAATGGCTAAAGAAGATGCAGTATATATACACAATGGAATACTACTCAGACAGAAAAAAGAATCAAATAATGCCATTTGCAGCAACATGGATGGAACTAGAGATTATTACACTAAGTGAAGTAAGTCAGACAGAGAAAGACAAATAGCATCTGATAACTTATATGTGTGGAGTCTAAAATTGATACAAATGAACTTATTTACAAAACAGAAATAGACTCACAGACACAGACAACAAATTTATGGTTACCAAAGGAGAAAGGGGAGTGGGGAGGGATAAATTAGGAGTTCAGGATTAACAGATACACACTACTATATATAAAGCAGATAAACAACAAGGACAGGGAATAGTACAGGGAATTATATTCAACCTATATATTACTATGCTAGAGAACGATACTGATTAAATAAATAATAGTTTGGAATTTGTATTTCAAATAGTATTGTCAGATGTAAGGTTTTTTGTGACTAAACTTTTCAGAGGATGCAAAATATTATTACATTAGGGCAGTGAAAATACTTTGTATGGTGGATACATGTCATTAAATATTTGTCCAAACTCATAGAATGAACCCTAAGGCAAAGTATGAACTTTGGGTGACTATGATGTGTCAGTGTAGGCTCATCAATTGTAACAAATTCATTACTCTGGTGGGGGATGTTGATAATGGGAGGGGCTATGTATGTGTGGAGGCAGGGGTATACAGGAAATCTCTGTACATTCTCAATTTTGCTATAAACCTAAAAATGCTCTAAAAAACAAAGTCTTTTAAAAAAGACAAAGATTTATTACAGTTCAACCATTAAGTTGTACTTACTAAAATGTAGTTTATTTCACAGTAAATTCCATTTCCTTATAAATATAGAAAAATATTAATTAGACCATTGAAATTTCTATACAGTCAAAAAATGTCTTTTTCCATAATTGGCATGATTATAAAATTACTAAAATAACTTCATTAGGTTTTTCATGAACATACATGGCTTGATTGTTCTGAGAGAGATAAAGCAATTAATTCTGCACATGGTTTCCACAAATGTATTGGCTAATGAATCCATCAAAATAGCAATTTATATCTCTTAAGATACTTTTTATAGGACATAGGTAAAACTAAAAATACCCCCAAATATTAGGGTTAACTCTAATGATTTAAAATAGCTATCCTTGAAGAAATTTTGCATGACAAGTTTAAAATTAGATAATGGTTGATGCAAAGATGTTAAAAATAAAAGATGGAAAAGAAGTGTTCCTTTAATATACACAGTCAACAGTTTCAACACTATAAAAAGAAGGCCATTTCACAACTTTCCTAGAAATTGCATTGAAAGAACAAAGTTATAACATCAAGCTTCCGGCCTCATGCAGATCCATCTGGAAATTGACTTCTTGTCTCTCAGCATTGTGTGCCTCAGCTCAGTGACATTTGGATAGCTATTGGGCTCTTCTTCTGGCTTCTCTCCTACCTTCCCATCAAAATCAAGAACCTTTTAGCGATATGTTAACTCTTCTGGGACCAAACCTTCCTTTAAAAGAGTAATCATGATTTTACTAAAAAGTCTTCATCAGTGTTGTGGAAGTGTTGACCCACATTATCTTCCCCAATAGCAACGTTTTGCTAACTGTGTGTGAGTACAGCTGTGTTTGACCAAAATACTTCTATATACAGTTTCCAGGTGTCCTTACATAGCAGAAGCTAAACAATGTTGCTGAAAAGAAAAATAACTAAGATTTTGAAAGCATTTTGGAAGATCTCAGCTTCTTTTTGAAATCAAACCCTCAGATTATGTCTAATAAGGAATTAAGAGTCACCTGAAAGAAAAAGAAAAGAAAAGGGAGGGGTGCCACAGGAAGATGTTCTTAAAATTATTCTAAGAAGAATATTGGTCTAGAAGCCTGATTTAGTCCTTCTCACCTGACTGGGGAGATCCTATATAAGGTATTTTACATTCAATTTTATGCAAGGGACAATTTTAATCACTTGATAATGATGAGCTAGAGGGGTAGGACTACTTGGTGTCAATTTCTAGATTTTTCAGAGGGTGCAAGTCATAAGATAGTATTATAGATTTGTTAGGAAATAGAGATTTTACCTGCTTAGTTGAAGTACGTCTTTCCCTTTCTCAAAGATATATATATATATATATATATATATGTATATATACACACACACACACACATATATGTGTGTATATATATATATATACACACACTATACATGTATATATATGTATATTAGTTTTTGAGAAAATTTGTTGTTATTTAGCTGGATTATTTTATTATAATTTTGTTGTGGTCATTAGCGCTATTCACAAATCTTTCGTTTCTCTGTCTTTGTTGCTTTGACTGAGAAATTGTGAGCAGATACTGTATGCATAACTTCCAGGTGTTAACATACCAGTGTGGGATGCAGACTTTATCAGCGTAGGTTCGTTAAGTGACCTCCATGAACAGCCTCTCTGCTGACCTGCATTGGACATGTAGCATGAGGGAGAAACAGACCTTTATTGTCTCAAACCAGAGAGATTTGGGGATTGTTTGTTACTGCAGCATAACTTAGCCAGCCTTGCTTATCCTAATACTCATGATTTTCCTCTTCCAAATATATCCCCATGGTTGCTGAATGATTTCTAATTTGTTAAAATTTCTATCAAAATATCTTATTGGAACACATTAGTTTTGTTATTCCAATCGTCATATGGTGTTATATCATTAAATTACATTCCGCAAAATTCTCATCCTTGTTTCTACCTCTAAGAGAATTTGTACCTGGTTCTCCATGCCACCACTTGTTCAGATCATACTCATATCTTCTCTGATTTTATTGTCTTAGTTGTCATGTCATACAACCTTAGCAGTTAACATTAAGGAGAGCCTCCACTGACCATATATTTGACTCTTACAATTAATAAACGTCTCGCATAAATTGGTGTACCTGATACCTACTCATGCCACTGCT
Organism: Hyperoodon ampullatus; assembly: GCF_949752795.1. Taxonomy (NCBI): domain Eukaryota; kingdom Metazoa; phylum Chordata; class Mammalia; order Artiodactyla; family Ziphiidae; genus Hyperoodon; species Hyperoodon ampullatus. The sequence goes on along the minus strand of NC_136924.1, from coordinate 8,300,134 downwards.
TATAATACAGGGATGTATCGTCTTCTGAGAAGCTGCTCTGATCTCACATACTAGGAAAAGAAGTTTTTCCCTCCCTCCACTTATAACCTGGGGGAAGACTTTGTTTCATTTCAATTGGCAACACTGACTATAAATATAGCAAATTCTTTTGGGGATTGATTCCACGAAGTCATAAAGTTTTTTAATAACATTTAAAAATAGGGTCCAAAATAATGTAACTAAATTAGCTTTTCATCCAACAACAAAGCTTTAAATTAAGATGGATATTGGAGAACACAAATTTTGCATCAATCGCTAGAACTTATAATGTTACATATGACATTCATTTCTCAAGAATTTTATTTTTTCTTTTGCAGTCACTTTCTTGTGACTTAATTCACAGTCTGCCTGCCACAACTAAGACCCCACACAACCAAATAAATAAATAAATAAATAAATATCAAAAAAAGAATGGCTAACTATTTAAAAAATTTAAAAAAAAATAAAAAATCTTTCCACCAACTGATGCTCTCTGGCTTTGACCTCTCATTCATCTCTCCTGTCTTCTACCCTACCTCAGTCATATATTTCCATGGAAATACCCCTAAGGCCCTGTCCTTACCACAGTTACAGCCACTCGAGATTTCAATTTTGTTGTGTTTCACTCTCTAACCACATCCTCTTTTTATTATTTACCTCGAGTAACTAGACCTCAAGCCTCCTTCAATCTAACCAGTACCCTCACTGCATTCATATGGCCATTATTTCACTGTTCTTCACCCTCCTCATATCTTTTTCTTCCACTCAGCTTAAAATTGTGATCTCTGATTTTAATTCCTTGTGTATACTCTCTACTCCCTTACTTTATGTTATTCTTGCTTTATTTTACTTCCTTAGCAAAACATAAGTCTTGTCTAATTAAACTATTCTCTTATATACCAGGCTTCCACCTGTGTAACATAAGGCTGGGAAAAGAGCACAACTATGCTAACTTGTCTCACTTTAAATTCATGACTTTGAATCACAGATGGATCCTTCATTATGCCCAGCAATCTTACTCTGTATCCCTAGTCATTTCATATTTCCTCTTCTAGATAACTATTTTCTCTCCTCCTCAAACTCTCAACACCTCTTCATCCTCACCTTACTAACTACTTCACTGAGAGAATTGTAGCAAGTATCAGTGAATTTTCACAGAAAGCCACTACTACATCTAACAATCTACCAATATTAGCACGTTCATACTCCAGTCTTCCTGCTTGTCGCCATATGTGTATTCATAGTGTTTCTATTTAAAGACTACCCCTCTGCTTATGCACAAGATGCCATCTACTGTCACATACTCATTGCCTTTGTTCCAGAAATCCTCTCATCTCCAATATGATTTTTTACTTGCTAGTGGATTGTATACAAATATATTGTTATTTCTTCTGTCTGAAAATATTTTTCCCCATTAGCCTTAATGCCGTTTTTCCGAAGAAGATGCACAAATAACCAGTAGGTACATGCAAAGGTGTTCAACATTATTGATCATCAGGAAAATGCAAGTAAAAACCACAGTGAGATGTCACCTCACACCTGTCAGGATGGTTATGATAAAAAAGAAAAGAGATAAATGTTGGTGAGGATGTGGAGCACTTGTACTTGGTTGGTGGGAATAGAAATTGGTACAGCCATTATGGAAAATAATATGAAGGTTCCTTAAAAAATTAAAATTGAACTACCATATGATCCAGCAATCCCACTTCTAGTAATGTATCCAAAGGAAACAAAATCACAAAATCACTATCTTGAAAAGACACGCACTTCCATGTTCACTGCAGAATTATTCACAATAGCCAAGCTATGGAAACGACCTGAGTGTCTGTTGACAGATGAATGGGTAAAGAAAACATGATATATATGCCCAATGGAATATTATTCAGTGTGAAAAAAAGAAGGAAATCCTGCCATCTGTGACAACATGGATGAAACTGGAGGGCATTATACTCAGTGAAGTATACAGACATAAAAAGACAAATACTGTATGGTATCACCTATACGTGGAATCTAGACCAAGAAAAGTAAAACTAATAGAAACAGAGAATAGAATGGTGGCTACCAGCAGCTGGGTGGTGAAGGACATGGGAAGATATTAGTCAAAGGGTACAAAATTACAGTTATAAGTTCTGAGGAATTTTAGTACAGCATGGTGATAATAATTAATAATACTGTATTATATACTAGAAATTTGCTGAGAGTAGATCTTAAGTGTTCTCATCATACACACAAAGTAACCATGTAAAGTGATGAATGTGTTAATGAACTTGATTGTGGTAATCATTTCACAATGTATATGAATATCAAAACATCAGGTTTTACACTTTAAGTATATAAAATTTTACCTGTCAATCATACCTCAATAAAGCTGGGGGAGAACTCAGTATTTCAAATTAGTTCTTTTTAGAGTAGAATATGATTTGTCCCAGACTTAGCCACACATTTACATATTTTAGCTTCTAATCATTTTTCTTAAGTTGTACACAGTTTCCTTATGAAAAATCTATTTATGCCTTGATTTCATAATGAAAAACTAAATACTATTCCATAAAATAATTGGTAAGCCTGATGTTGCAAATTTACCCAATAGAAAATACACTCTTCCAATAATTTATTTGTCAAGATCCTGTAAATAGATTTTATTCCAATTGCTATTTCTGTCCTCACATGTCCTTTATAGAAAAAGGACATATTGCTGTGTTTCAGATTCATCAGTATATTTGTTTAAGAATTCTGTTGAATATGAAAAGGAAGTTGATCTTAAGTACTATAAATGGTACACATTATTCTATAGGGAGGAAATATCTCATTTAAGTCATATGCCTGCTTATTCCATAAATAATTCACAGATATCTTTGGCCAGCTCAAAATAGAGTCCTGCTAACTCACAAACTAAATGTGGAACTTGTAAGAAAATAACAATATGGGCAATTCTAGTTGCACAATTTTAATGGCAGATTATTGCAAAGTTTATTTGAATGTTTTGACTTTCTTTATGGATTATATTCTACATATTTTGGATGGGCTCTTTACAATATTTAGTTTACAAAAATGGTACCACACTTATAATAATTGTTGTTTCTAGTTAATAGAGGTATATTTATCTACCTGGAAAATGCTCTAAGATTCTTAGATTTTATTAGGTTATAAGTTATGAAATTGTAAATTGTTTCCTATATATTCATGTAAAAGGTGTTATCATGTAAAATATTTTGAGTACCTTTTTGATATATTTTTCAAAGTCAAGTTTATGAGCAATAAAAGAACTAGACTGATGAAATTTAATTGTGAATCACTCCATTTCACTGGTTTTTACATTTTTATTTGCATTTGGAAAACCATGCATAGAGTACCTCTATGTATAAATATGTACATACTTATGTATATATGTAGCAAATTCTTATGATTCACTCAACTAATTTAAAACATCATCAGACTTCTTCAACAATCACATAGTTTTATTTGTGATTCTGATTTTTTTTTTCTGAAGAAGTAGACAAGGTGAGAAGGTGAAGACATGAGACTTTTAAAAACGGAATTAAAATAGTTGTATTAAGTGAGTTTTCACTTAGAAAATAATCACCATTGGTGATTATATATTTATGTCATGTTTAAAATATTTTAGGGCACGCTTTTGAAATTAATTTTGAGTCAGATTTATGAGTGATAAAATAATTAGCTCATTGTTAGACTTCATATATAATGGAAATGTAGTTGAAATCACACCCATATTTTTAGAGTCAAAACATGGTAACCTTGGGCTACCATGGGCTACCAAGGACATGGGCTCTAGGTGCGTGGGGTTCAGTAGTTGTGGCATGCAGGCTCAGTAGTTGTGGTGCATGGGCTTAGTTGCTCCATGGTATGAGGGATCTTCCCGGACCAGGGCTCAAATCCATGTCCCCTGCATTGGCAGGCAGATACTTAACCATTGAGCCACCAGGGAAGCCCCATGCACACGTGAAATTTATGCTGTGTTATAAACAAATGTTACCTCAATAAATAAAAAATAATTAACACATTAAAAAAAAAGGACATTCCTTAGTAGCACACTTCACACACACACAAAAAAAGAATTTAGGCTTTTTAGTTAAACTATAGATATTCAAATGTTAAATGTGCCACTTTTAAATTTTGTGGCCTTTAGTAGATTATCTCTGACCTTCTATTTTCCCCCATGTAAAGTGCGGATAATAATGCTACTTGATCAGAGGTTGATGTGATGTTTAAATGAGATAGAACATGTAAAATGCTGGTGACAGAGAAAGCCTTCAATAAATGCTATGTTTTGATATTCAGGAAACTACATGTTAGCTTCTTCAGCTGTAAAATTTAAAGTCCTTTATAACCTCAAAATGTTACATTTCTGTTATTTTAGGTCATGTCAATGTAAACTGAAGTAGACATTTAGTCAGTTATTCAGTGAACAGAGAAAAGAACCACTCTATAATCAAAGTTTATGAACAAATTGTAAGGACCAGTTTTATATTAATGACCCACTGAAAAATTACTCATTTTTTAACTGTAAGAAGTCAATCTCATTAAACCTCCTTTTAAAAGCATTTAGATATGCCACAGATGTAGTTATATTGTATGCTAAATTGTCTTAGCTCCCAATTACCTCACCCTTTTCTTCAAAATTATTATATTTTTATTGTCTCCCTCACATTATGGATTTTGCAATTAGAACAAAGCATGTATACAATTAGCAACTTAATTTAGGTTGAAATAATGTTTTCATTTTGTGCTTGGTAAAAAGACACAACTTTTTCCTTTTCTAAAACATCTTAATTCTCTCCTTACCTGTCAGTAAATATTTGCTAAAGATGATAATATTAATGGAAATATGGGTCCATTTTCTCTTCCAATAGAAAAAAAGACTGGAAAAAAAAAGTTTAATTGGCATTTGCAATTACAGAGGGTCTCAGAGCAGAAAATAACTGGGTAATTGTTTTATCAATTTAGAGATCATACACAGAATTACAGCATTTGCGTCATTTCACTGCATGTCTTGAATTGATAGTGTAAACTATTTGGGTACGATTTTGGTTTCAAAATATGCAATGGATTTTTTTCCATCAAAATCAATATCTCTAAAAATGTGTGCATGATGAATGAAATTTTATGCCTTTAGTGATGACCTCCACATTTCTCAACTATTTCTTACTGTGAAGTACAAAGTAGCTACCATAAAATGAACTTGCATCAGGCTGTCCATTGTTTTCTTCAAATAGTACACTGATTTCTTATATTTGGATTTTACTGCCTGACCTGAAATTGGCTCATTGATTGTGATACATCTCTCTGTGCTTCTTCTAGTAATTGTTTGCCAGAAAATGTAGCTTACCCATTAAATGCTAAACAGCTTGTGTAGGATTGGCCAATATCCATGATGACCCAAGAATAAAATGCATGGTATATAATGAAATATTGATAACTTTCATGACATAAAAAACACTGAAACTAGAAAATTCCATTGAAATCCTTATAATTAAAAAGGGCTTATAGTCACAGACAATCATAATTTTAATATTGCTCAAATATCGTTATCTAAACTATGGAAGAAATTAATGTGTATATTAATGATGAATGAGAACATCACAAATATCCTGTTGGAAAATCAGCTTTATCTGAGACAGCAAAGAAAAGACTACTGGCCCCTTCTCTCTAATTCTCTGTTACTCCTAAATTTAGTCCAGGTCTCACAAACATAAATGCCTGAGAGAGCTGGAACATAAATGGGTAAAGAGGGTAGAATAACAGACAATAAATGTGTTTATGAATCCCATGCATGGCATCTGCCTAATTTCACTGCTGCTTATAACAAACAGCTCAAACAGGTCACACCTTGGTTGAGACTAGTTTTAACAACTTTGTTTAGACTGTATCCTCACTTTGTCTAACCTGTAGCAACTATTGTCTCTGCTTTCCACCTCCAATAACTCAAGTACACTCTGCATGCCTCTACACTAGTCAGCTAAATAACCAAACTGATTACATAATTTCCTGTTGAAAATGTCCTTAGTTTTCCTTTTTACTTCATGCAAACACTTCACTTTCCAATACCATCCTCTGCCTCTGGCCTCACTGCAGCAGCCCATGCTCTAGACACATGAATGTCTCACTGAGCTCTTTCAGTCCCTCAAGATTTTTCAGGACTATCATCCATCTTTTAATATCCCTCACTCCTGAAAATTTATATAGGATGAAAATCCTTCTTTTAAAATCAACTGTTTTTCATCCTGATTCTACCTAGGTCCATACACTTCTCACACTGTATTGCAATTTTCAGTGCCTGTGTATGTTTCTGGAACTTGGCTTCCAGGACAAGGAAAATTCTTGTTCATATTTGCAGCAAAACCTAACAATATCTATTACTCAATAGATTTTCAATTAATGTGTGTGTGTGTGTGTGTGTGTGTGTGTAGAAACCAATGAGTGAGCTAGCAGTGTGGTAAAATTAAAATTCAAATATGTGCACATCAAAGCATGGTAAATGTTTCCTATAATTTTTCATGTAGTGGAGATTGGTTTCAACAAATGTGAAAGTATAGAGAGAAACAAAAAATGCAGTGAGAGTTTTCAAAGGAAACGGTTCCTTTATTTCCATATTAGCAGAGATTAGTCTCTACATGTATCTACCATTGTTCCTTAGCCTTGACCCAAGGGCCTTTCATATCTGTGGTTCTTTTATGATTTGCTACTTTTCTGTAGAGTTTTCACCTGCTTTTCATTTAAACAACAGAACTGTCCTTGAAATCTCAATGTTTTTAAAGTAACTGAGCTCTTTAGCTGTCTGTTTCTGAGATAGCAGACTTTTCTATGATATCCCGCACCTGGGTCTCAATTACACCTCAAAAGACAAAGCCAAAAAAGCACAATAAAATTTAATTCTGTGCATGAATGTGTGTGTGTGTGTGTGTGTATGTTTAAATAGTGTGGGCTAAAGCTAGTGACTCGAAAATTCAGTGTAGTTTTCTAGAACATATATTATTACCTAGGCCTCCATAAAAACCTTTATTTTTCTTTGCTGAACCTAGAATATTGCTATTGCCTGTCTTTGTGATGATTCTTCTCTATTATTGTAACAACTCTTAATTAAGCTTCCGTTAAAACTGATTATAAAGACTGATGGAGGAACAAAGTCTTTGCCTACTTTTTAAATAAAGGCGATTATGTATGTCTAAGATATGGCATAAAACACAATTTTCTTATCTTAATTTGTGTTATTTTTTCTGATCTCTTTAAAAAACATTATCCACATTTTTATTAAATCACACTTTAAAAATAAGAAATGTTTACATTTCTTATTGCTGAGTTACTTTATTATTTCTCTGGCCTTTTCCATTTCTTCGGTTTACTACAAAGTTCTAAAACTGTTCTCTGTGATTTTTGTGATCCCCAGAGAGTTCAAATTATGAATTGAAGCTTTAGTGTCAAATCCAGTTAGAATAACATCTCTGCCAATTATTTCTATCTTGATTAATATATTTAACGTTTCTAAGCTGTAGAGAAAATAAGTATAATACTAGAATTCATGTCATAAAGTTGGGAAGAGTAAATAATAAAATGCATGTAAAACAGACTGCAAAGTATCTAGCACATTAGCATTCAATAAATGTCAGTTGTTGGAATAATGATGAGGTCAATGATGATGATGATGCTAAATATTTTCTCAATGTGCATTTACACTGCAACACCTTTGCAACCCAGCTTCTATCTACATTGCTTCACATATATAACAATTGCTGCCTATAATGATAACCATTCATCACATTCAATAAGATCTTCCAACATGCACCAGGCACTGTTCTTGTGGATGGAGATACGGCAATATATGTAGAGACAAAAATCCTAGTCTTTTTGAAGCTTACATTAGGGTTGAGGGGCAATAGATAATATGAAAATAAGAAGTGCATTATAGGGCTTCCCTGGTGGCGCAGTGGTTGAGAGTCCACCTGCCGATGCAGGGGACACAGGTTCGTGCCCCGGTCCGGGAGGATCCCACATGCCGCGGAGCGGCTGGGCCCATGAGCCATGGCTGCTGAGCCTGTGCGTCCGGAGCCTGTGCTCCGCAATGGGAGAGGCCACAACGGTGAGAGGCCCTCATACCGCAAAAAAAATAGCCCTCAATCTCTCATTATCATTCCATAAGGTATCGATATAATTTAGCAGTACCCAGTAAACTCCACTGCCTTTCTAGGTATCCTCCCATCCCCCAATTTTTAAAATGCCTACATCATTTCACCTGCCAAGTGAAAGTCTCCATTGGGACTGTTTTCTTTCTTCTTTTTTAATTTTCAAGTCACTACAGGTAAAATTGCTAGCAAGTACACTGCCACTTTGTGCCAGTGACTAGCCATGCCCCATTTATCAGACACAATGACACTCTCTTCACCTTTTGGGTGGTGGGTGAGCCAGTCCCAAATCCTAATCTTATTGCCTGCTTTCTTACATCATCCTACTTCTGATACCACTTATATTAGTCTAGGTTCACCAAGAAGCAGACATTGAGATGCGTTAAGTAACCAAGTGTTTTACTAGAGAAAATGCCTCTAAGACAGAAAATGAGAGGGAGCTGGAGAAAGCTGGGGGAGGCAAGTCTGACCCATAGTAAAGGAAAGTTAGGGGAAAGCATCTTAGTCTGCCCTGCAAGTTCAGAAGCTTCAGCGAAATCACTAGAGTCCTGGAGCTATTTTAGGATTCCTGGTGTGTTCAATCATTGGTGGGGAGCAGCCAATAGGGAGTATGGCCTTCGTGAAGATATGGTGGTGGATTCAGAGTGCAGCAGTTGATACCTGTGGACAATTTAGCTCCCTAGAATTGGAGGTTTGTAGGTGCATCCTCATGGCTGCCACATTAGATGAATAAAATATAACACATTAGCTCAGGAGTGGAGGGGAGTGGATTACAAACTCAAAGCTACAGAGGTGAGGCAGGTAATATAAATTAACAAAGTAGGCAACCTGGCTACTGGAAAGAAACAATGCTCAAGCTTGAAGATAAGAGCCTCAGTGTTGGAAGAACAAAGTTTGGTGCTTGTGAGGGAATGACTGTTGCATGGAGAAATTGGAGTCCACCACTATCAAGTCATCTGATATATATTTTTTAAGAAGCCAGAAATGTACATATTTATATAGATATTAGTTTTACATACTGAAAACTAATTTTACAAAAACCTATTGGGCTAGCAGAATAGATGGCATTAACAAGTTGATTTTGGTTTAAAGACTTCAAGCTTGTACTCTTCCATTTAACTAATCTTAGGAGAGGATTCATTCTTCTCACCTTCCTTTCTATTGACATACTACAGGGAGAATGCTCTAGCGCGTTCTGCAGTCCCAAATGTGAGATGGGATAACTCCATCACCTACTCTTTATTCTCTGTGCCTTCTAGTACTTGAATTCCTGGCAATGCTGCACAAAGGCAAAGGTTTAAGACAATCAGGTGAGGAAAATTCTGCCCTCTTGTGCTGCACCACTATCATGGTCACTGCTGAGGATGCATTCCACCCTGCCCTACTAGTTTCCATTGATACACTCTTTTTTCCTCTGGCCTTTGCCAATGATCTTTCCCAGGCTTATTGCCACCATTGTATATCTGTTACCATTTCAACTCTAAAACTAATAGTCACTTTTACACTATTACACACTTTTCTTTAGACAAAATACTTTCCACATGTATGTACCTGTAACTTGTCAGCTCTCTTCTTAATGCAGATGGGCAAACTGAGAAAATAAAAGTGCCTGGAATTTTTTCCCCTTGTTGTAGAACCTCATCATTAAAATTTTTCTAAGGTTAAAATGGGCTGAGAGCTGATGTTTGCTACATTAGAATGTGTTTTTTTTTCCCAGTGAGAAGATACATAGTTTTCATCTGAATCTTAAAGGAGTCTTTGACCCATAAAATATATATGAAAATTTGTGGGATTTTTTTTTTCCTAATTCAGAACCTCTTTTATGAGGGAAATGTAGTTGGCCTCAAGCACCCTTAGAGTACTTTTCTATGTTCTCTGTTTCAAATCCATGACTTTCTCATCCACCAATAATAGAAATTTAGAGAAGTAAATGTTCTCTCCTGCACACTCCTCCACACTCCAACCGTTCCTCCCTTAGAATTAATCCCACTCAAGAAATACGTGATTGCATCATTCCACCTTTCTTTCCTTAAGTGTTCATCCAAAGAAAGAGCATTTAGAGAGACTGAGTCCCATTCGCAGACATTATTTTCAACCCCTAGTAAGCTCAATCTAAACTACTCAATTGCTTACTCTCAATGCTAAAAGCAGTTTAAACTGAGAAATAAGAAATGTTATTATTTTAGCATGTGTAGATATAGGAGTCTCATTCATCCACTTCCTTATAAAAACAATGCCACAAAGCTTACATTTCCCGTAAGAATGTTACTGAGGATGTCGTTCAGTGCATTAAAGAGGGTCTTTTGAAAGGGTCCATGGGATAAATTTCACTCTGGTCTCAGAATCAGGAAGAGTTATTGCTTTCCTTGAGAAACTAGTTGTTTTTATCTTAACACACTGAGAATGTAACTGAATAAATGCCATTCTTCTGGAAAGCTTGGAGCCAACCTGTGAACCCTTCAAAAAGGTTAATGGTATTTATTTTGTATTAAGCTCATGCTGGCTCCATTTTACTTCCATGCTTATTTTCTCTCTGCCTCGTATTTCTTCTCTTTTTAGAATTTAATATTACCTTGCTATATGACATAACGTCTTTCATTGTATATCTTCTTAAAAGTCTTTTCTGGACCAAAGCAACATATAAATACATTGCACATAAAGTCAAAACACTCCTCCAACTAACAAGTTCCTAATTACACTGAATGGCCACATCTGAGGCTTAAATATCATGTAAGATTTTATGAGAACCTTTAGCCTGCCCAATTCTGACATATTACCACAGGTGGGATTAATTTTAGAGTTGTTTCCTGAGTACATGGCGACATTTATTGAAAGCACATTGCAGAACGAATGCACAGAGTGAAATTCGGTTATGTCTACCAGCAGAAAACTTGTGAAGTGTGGCTCTACATAGAGGCTGACATTCTCCAATCCCTGCTTCTCACCAGTGTCAAGATAGTCCTGTGAGATGTGACTTCCTGAAGAAATAATTTGACCTTCTAAACCTAGACATTTGTAAAGAATAATTTGCTGCTCTTCCATCTAGATAGGGATAAAGAGAAGAACATCATAAGCAGGCTAGGGTTTCATTAAATTTCTGAGGCTTCAATTCTGTCTTAGATCAATAACCTCTCATAAAAAAACTCAGACCTTAGTTGATATTGTCTTTAAAAAATTTTTTTTACATGTAATGTAATGATTGTTGATTCCTCCAGTTTTTTCTCTGAAAACTCTATACTGTTTTATTACAGTGTGGATAAACTTACTCTTGCTATTTCATATATTACAATTTAAAATGCCATTCATGTAGCCTACATTTAATTAGACTACTAACAGGTTAAACAGTCATAGGAAAATTCACTATTTCAAAATGGTGGACATCACGTCTCTACTGCCTAGGACCCTTCAAAAGCTTCCCACTGAATTTAGAATGAATCTAAAATCTGTACCATGACTTGTAATTCTCCCCTAGTCTGATGTCTGCCTAACTCCTCTGACCTCACCTCCTACCATTCTCCCTTTCATTTTCTGAGTCCTGTAATACAAGTCTTATTTTATTCCTCTAATAACCAATATGGGTTTCCTCTCAAGCTTTTGCACTCACTCCACCCTTTTCATGGAAATTCCCCCTAGAATCTTGAAATGGCTGGGTCTTTCTCTTTATAAGTAAACCTAAATAGTGGACTTTTATGAATAATAGTCTATAATATTTATAATAGACTACTTCCTTGTGTCCCCACCCAATCACCTCATCATGTCATTCTTTCATTTATTTTATACAGATTACACTAATTCATTTGTTTTTTATTAGTTTACTTACTTCCTGTTTGTTTTCCATTAATATGGTATTTCTGCAAGAAGGTATCTTTTGCCTTCCAAAAGGCATTTTGTTGAGATTGACCAAAATGGAAAGTTGAATGATCGTGAATATCTTTTCTTATGGTTCATTTATTAAACATCCAGTGTAAATAAATGTGAATCTGATGTTTTTTAAATCTCAAATTAAATACATAAGAAAACAATTTTCTACTTATTTGGAGGTGACATCTCTGAACCAGGAGATAAATTCCTAAATAATTCAGCAAGTTTTATTTTGCACCTACTATGAGTTTACTCTAGTACATGGTGGGGCTAAAACAATGAAAAAGACAGATGTTAGTTCCACCCTAAAGGCTATTATAGACTAATGGGTTCCTTGTCAGAGCTTCACTGAAGTGTCAAGCTTAAATATTTGTCACACCTTTTGATGTGTTTTGAGGTCTGTGTATCTGCTTTTACTCCATTACCATCTGGACAGTCAAGAAGACTAGCATAATGAAAGGAAAAACTGTCCAAAGTATCTGTCATTTGATTCAATTGATACACATTGTGAAGATAAATCTTACTAATAGGGTAAGCAAGAATGAGTATTGTCATACTGTGTATAGCAAGCTGGAAATACAAACATAAAAGCAAACAAAGGAAACCCAGTTCATGCAACAAATCCGGTTCAAAGTGAATTCAAGGTCTACAGAAATGGGACCTGGGTAAAATTTTTAAACTGCTTTATATTATTATTTTCTTCAATTACATGCTATAGACTATTTCTAAAATGTGTTCTAATGTGGGAAGATATTTACAAAATAAATAATCCCCAGTGATGAAATTCTATTCCCCATTGCTTACAAAAGATATTTTAATCCTTTAAGGTATCATTATTTTTGCACTGACCGAAATCTTTTTGTGGAAAACCACTGGTGTAGAATGTGTGTGTGTGTGTGTGCCAGTGCATGTGTGCCTGTGTGTGTGTGCCTACGTGTGCACTGTTGCATATAACCCTTATATTTTTCCCTATATCATTTGATTCCCTGTCTTATACTATATGCATTCTAGGGTTTCCGCTAAACTACTGTTCTGTATTAAATTGAAAATCCTCATGAGGAAATATCTCTTCTTTCTCTAAATAGATTTAATATAGTCATACAAAGGTTTATTCCCAAGACCTTTAGTTATATTCCATAAATATGCCCAAATAAGAGCATGCATTAGTTTTCATATCATCAAACTCAAGGATAATATTCCTGGGGCAGCTTTACAGCACTCTATAATATTAAATGTACGTAACTTTTTTGTTGCAGTTACCTAGGAACACATTGTGTTTGAAAATGCTTCCAAGAGTCACAGTGAACTTGCAGCAGTAGAATTGAACCAAGTACAAAATTTTGCTTTATGAATACAGTTTACACTAAACTCCTTTGAAAAATCATACCCTGAGATGTGGTGATAAATTTGCTTCTGAAATAAATAGAAAAAGTGTAGCTTATAATTAGTCATATTTGCTAAAATACTAAAAATTCCCACATCTTTTCTCATATGACTTGGTTGCTAGACTACATGGTTAATGATGTTTAATCTGTGAACGTGTGAGTACTCCCTTAGTACTCTGACAGGATGTTTCAGTTAATTATTTCTCCTATAATTTATCTTCAATTTTGAATATGATTCCAGTGGTGAAAGGTTTATAAATAAAAATATATTTGCTATATCATTTTGCTTTCTGGGTGAGGAAATATTTGGGCCTGGAAAGAGTTTTACTCCAAACCAGTGCCCAGTGTTAGGAAATGCATGGCTAGAGCAAGCTGTGCTATTCAAAAGTGTTCTGCTTTTGTCTTTTTGAATAATATAAATAAATGTCCTATTCTTTCTTGCTTATTGAGTTTTTTGCTATGGGTCTAATTTTATTATTTTATTATTAGTCGCTAAATACTACTTCAATCGGTTTACATTTTACACAAAGTATCCTATTAACTTGTACCAAGATTACTGGTGTAAAAAGCAATCTGTATGTGACCTTAATGTAATTAGAGAATTATGTAATTGCATAGAGTTCTGATTGGTTTTATTTGATTTGGACAGGCAGTGATCCACATCTCAAAGATGCAGGGAGCATAAAATATTCCTTCAGCAAATGTAATACTGCCTGAGTTTTACATTTAAGATGATATGTGACAACCTATATTTGTTCTGTATAATTTTTTTAAATGGCAGTTCAACAAATTCTGTAGATGAAATAACCCAAAACACCATACTCATTTACATTATATCTATAAGCCAGATATCTTCTGGGTGGAATCTCCCACCTCTTTGAAATCACTTCAGATAGGCTCAAACTTCCAAACATAACCTTTGGAAACCTAAGCCCTTTCTCTAACATTGTGTGAATTTATTGGAGCTTCTGTGGTTATGGTCTCTGCCTTCGGGCTTATGCTTTTGTACATGCTGTTTTACCTCATACAACTCAGAAGTGAAGCTTATTTCCATTCACACTGTTTTGGGGAAAATATCCTACAAAAAAATCACTCGTAACTGAGGTGGTCCATCAAATACTGATTGGAAAGCATATTATGATGAGGTGCTAGAGTTGGGAGAGGAGAAGCTGTATATTGAAGCAAGAGAAATAACTAGAAAGTAAATAATTTCCACTGGATATTTCTCACAGGTATTCCTGCCACACACATCTCTCTGTTTCTTCCAACTCTCTCTCTATTCTTTCTTTGTCTCCCTGGTTCTTCTGACTCTCTATTCTTTCTTTGTCTCCCTGGTTCGTCTGACTCTCTCTCTATTCTTTCTTTGTCTCCACACACTTCCCTCTCAAGAGCAAAACAAATGCCTATCCTTGTCTCTTAATAGAAAAGTTTAGTCACATTGTATCTTGGTTTTTCCTGATACTAACGTCCATAGGACTCAACCTCTACAGAAAGTAGGTTAGCAGGGAAATTACTCAAAGTCCTTTCCCTTCCAGGGTAAGTTCTTGTTTTTGCTTTGTCCATCTGACTTTTGTGAATGCAATGTTCTTATGTGAATGAAGCAGAAATGGTTCACTTGTAATAGCTGAGGGTTTGACAATCTCTAGTTAGGACAACAGGGGGCATCTTGAGATGGTTGGTTAACTTAGCTCCTCACAGAGTGGTAGCTTCATCAGTCACCAAGTTTATCCTATGGTAGAGCTACTTCTGTAAAAGTAAAGCAGCATTTTCATAGGAAAATAATTCAAGGGCTTCTTTCTCTGGTTTCAAAGGACCAGACTTACCACTTATCACAGCATTATAAGAAAAGTGAGTTTTCTCTTTTTGTGTGACAAGTACATTCCAGACATTTGTAGTATTAGTAATGAAAACCTACATTGATTAAGTAATAAGTTGCTAAATTTTTAGTATCTACCCTCATAATAAAATTATATTAATTATGTAATAATTTCTAAATTGGAATATGTGTTATCAAATCAGGTAATACCTTCGTGTCTTGCTATTTTCCCAGAAATAATATCTGTAAAATATAAAATCTATTTCCAGAGCAGTGTCATTCATCCAGAACATCTGCATAATTGTCTGTTTAGAAGCTTCAAGAGTTACAACAAAGAAACCAAAAGTATTTAGAAAAACTCTGGGCCCTGGCAGGCCAACAGGGCCGATGCAGACCTGAAAAAATATTATTCAAAATTAACACAATAGGGTTGAGATTTTGCTTTCTATCACATTCAATCTATCCACTTTCTCTGAATACACACACTCACACATACAATTCATTTTTGAAAGAGAATATTGAAAATATTTATTTTAAAATAATAGACTTGATTATACAAAAATGCCAGACATATTACCATAGACATTTTATGCTCATATTTTAGACGTGTCTTTGTATTTAAAAATTGTTTTACATAGTTGCTTAGCAACAGTCTGGTCATTTAGTTCAAAAATGATCTCTAAATCACAAAGTCTTTTCTCAAACAAATCAAATAGTCTGTTTTTTTTCATGTACAGGAAAAAAAAGCAGAAGTCTATTGTTATATATAAAGGGCTATAGTACGAAATGCTGAAAAATAACATTCTGACTAGATTATTTGTTATGATCTTTATTTTAAGTCTTTTTATCTAAGACATTAATAACAGTGAAGTCAACTGTTCTTCACTCTGTTCAGTTGCTGGTTAATGTGACATCCAATTTATATCCAAAAGGTTAAGTGTGTGTGGAGAACCTAATCTTTTAAGAAAAAGCTATATGAAAATGTGCTCCTTTATTTTCTGTTTTTATATTGCCTGAGGAAGGGATTAAGTAGGGACTTAATATTTAAAAGACATAAACATGTATTATATGCATAGTACTTACTTGTATTGTAGAAACTTGTAACATTCTGCCTGGTATTAGAGTTTTGTGCATATTTTACCCTCCACACTAGTCTCTGTGTTCCTTAAAATCACAACTCTTTCTTATTCATCTTTTAGTTCCTAAATCTAGTATATCTTGTATACAACAGACACTCCATAAATGTGTCAAATTGAATATTTAATAATAGTAATAATCATAATAACAGCCATGACATTTTTGAGCAGTTATCTATGTGTCATGTATTATAACAAGTACTCTCTTTTAACTGTAGAGGCAAGTATGGTTATTTTTCCTGTTTATATCAAGGACAGAGGAGAAAGAAATCTTACATTATAGCAACTGTAAGGGTTGGGAAACACTGAAGTAGAAGACCAAGAATTGCAGTCTTGCATATTGTGATAAATAAGGTCAATTTAAATGCTTATACTCTTAAGATTGATGGATTTAGCTATTGTTTTTCACAAACTTAGATCTCAGAACACAGCAAGAATAATTGTTTATATCTTAGTGTAGCAGGTATCTGTTGATTTAGCCTGTGCACCACCTATTGCCTCTTCTGGTAACAACATTCTGTTTTTTTCTTGGGGCACCTCCTACCTTCCATTCTCAGTGATGTGATTACAGTGGGAGAGTCCATCCTCCAGCTGCAGGTGTGGGAACATGATCCAGGCCTCATCTATGACAGTGGTCTTCCCTTTGGCTATCCCTGTGGTAATCAATTCAGCAATGACTATATGACCCAAACAAAGGAAACAACTGGTAGCACTAGATGTTTTGTTGCAGCTGGCGGAACTTCTCCTGTCAATGGGATTGCTGAGCTGGTTGGACTTAATCTAGAGCTACTTATAGTCACTATTTCTTTAACAGTGTCCCTGTGAGACTGAAGCTCATGAAGAAGAAACAGTGCCAAGGCAGACATCACAGAATAATCGTTCCAGACAATATCCACAGATGGGTGATAAAATCATTGGGTGAAAGTTTGAGAAGAAACAATTTGTTTGCATAGTCTCAAAAGTGTCTCTTCCAAGTTATTTATCAGTTACAAAGGAAGAAATGTTAACTTTATAATGGAGAAACCTGGCAGAGAAACCTTAACTTATCAAGGTTAACATCTCCAGAAATAAGATTTATTGGCATTGTGTTCCTTCAATATTATGCATTTAGAGAAGAAAAAAAGTCATTACTCTGTCGTATTCTTGCCAAAATTGCCTAACTTCAATCTAATCATTAGACAAGAAGAAATACCAGACAAACTCAAATTGAGACCCATCTACAAAATAAGTGACCAGTACTCATCGAAAGTATCAAGGTAATGAACACAAGGAAAGAAGTGAATTTTCACAATAGTTAGAGGCTGAAGTGACAAAACAACTAAATGCATGATAGCTGTCTGGATTGGATCTTGGGAAAGGAAAAAAAGACTTTAGGAGAAAAAAAAAGCCCTAGTGAAATTCAAATAAGGTCTACCATTTACCTAATATTATTGTTCTAACATTAATTTCCCAGTCATAAAATTGTATTTTGGCTACCTAAATAGTTAACGTTAGGGAAAACTGAATAAAGAATACATGTGAACTCTTTGTAATAGTCTTCCAAATTTTCTGTAAGTGTAAAACTTTCAAAATCAAAAGTTAAAAAAACACAAAGAAATGGAGTCAAGAGATAGAGAACAATAGATTCCTGGCACTTTATATACCTCTATCCAGCTATATTTCCACACACTAGGCTTTTCAGGTACACGAACTAAAAAATTCTTTAATCATTTTAGCTGGATTTCTCTCATTTCCAAGCAAAAGCCATATGCCAAATATGTATTTATTTTCTTTGCCAGTGAGTTTACTGTGTCCTGTCTAGAAAATGTCTCATGACCAATGAAATGTTTCACAGAAGGGAATTTTCCAGATGGCTTCTGTATTCAAGGCAGTAACTTCTTTAAATTTTAATACTTTTTCATGGAGGCATTTCTATAATGTACTTTTCACTTTCATGTCTTTGTTGTAGAGTGTACTGAAGTTGATTTTTTCATTGTTTCAGTGATTTTCGATTCATCACTCTAAACATCTTCCATCATATAATGTGTTGGTATCATGATCAGTTGAGGTGTAGAAATGTATGTTTCTACATAGATTGACCTTTGATTAAGATTAACATTGTCTCATAATTTTTATGAATCACCTTTAGTGTGTATGGTTTTACATACATTTTCTCTGCTGATAACCTATTTATAGCAGTTCCTTCCCTCTAGAACTTTCTGCTATGTATTTGCTATTGGAAAACACAACTTTATTGAAATCAAATCTAAACCAAGAGTCATACTGAAAATGAGGGTGTCTCATATGATCAGAAGGCATGGATCTTGTGATATCCATTTTGGACAAAGCAATTTTGTTGGTTTTGTTTTCTTCATATTTGTAACTATGGACTACAATCTATAATGGTGAATATATTGCATATGTGACTTTGGGATATGATAGTGTGACTTAATTAGAAGTTAAAGTTTGTTTTTATTAATATTTTTCAGCATTTGTTTTCTTAACAAGTCATCAGTACTCCTGTTCACCATGATACGTTTCCCAAAATGCCCTAAGAAAAATGAACATCACATACTGACAAGAACTAAGAGTAACTCCGTTGAGCAGATTAAATGTGTCTCCGTGTGCCAGGGCCTGTGATTACCTCGTCCTGCTTACAGAGTCATTCCTGATGTCCCTTTTGTGACAGGTCCTTTATCTTAGCTGATGTGAATTAGAGTTTTCTTTTTTGTCTGAATGTCAGTTCCTTACAGCCACCCTACCTGCTTACTCCCTTTTATCTTGGGTTCCTTCAAAATTTGTCTCTGCATACTTATTGGGCTTATACGTAATCTGAGCTGATGGCACGTCTTCTTACTGCCCATATGCATCTATTATTATCTATTCTTTTTTTTTTTTTTTTTTTTGCTTCCTTCAATCCAGCAGCAGGTATGCTGTACTGTCATTTCCTTGGCTTGGAATCAATGGTCTCTTCCTTCCAAGTGCCATAGATCTTACAAA
The DNA here is from genome assembly GCF_949752795.1 of Hyperoodon ampullatus. Lineage (NCBI taxonomy): Eukaryota > Metazoa > Chordata > Mammalia > Artiodactyla > Ziphiidae > Hyperoodon > Hyperoodon ampullatus. Next base: position 8,280,801 of record NC_136924.1, on the reverse strand, counting down.
GTGCTTCTGCTGCAGTAGTGATTTTGTTACCTATTAAAAATGAACAGCATAGCTTCAGAGCCTTTACTATAAACAGCATGGAATTTCTCAAAGGTCTCCCACTGATTGTTCACCAGATTAATCTCTACTAATAGTCTTAATTCATAAATTGACATTTTAGCAGTCCTTTCTAAATTTTTTTCCCATCAAAGTGCCAATTAATTTTTACTGTTTGTAGGGATTGGCTCTTAATCATTTATTGTTTGTTTATTTTACAGCACTTACATGTTAAAATATCTACTCTTAAAGAAAGAGAAAAAGAAGAAATAAACACGAAGATTCAGAATCTTCCACCCTGTCTTGTTCTTGTGAACTGTTTGTCCCTCAACCCTTTAAACAGACTATAACTGTGAAGGGATGCTTTCTGTGCATTCTGTCAATTCTGATCATCAGTTGCTAAGCAAATTTATTGAAAACTGACTTTGTTCAGAGTACAGTGTTCAGTAAAAGCGAAATGATATAATGGAGAAAACCTGTGAAGGGAGCCAGAAGAGGTAGCTTTTAGTCCCAGCTATGCCTATATATTTCTGTGTACTATTGTGTAAGTTCAATTCCATCTTCTGAAAATAGTTAGGCTTGACTACATAAACTTAAATTGCTTTCATCGCTAATATTTTATGAGTCTACTGTGCTCCTTAAGGAATTCACAATTTAATTGAGATGTGAAATGAGAAGAGTGGCATTGGCTGCAATTCTTATTAGAGTTCTGTAGCACAGGGACCATGTCTTATTGCTCTATGGTCCTTAGTCCAAGCATAAGCCCCAAACAGAAGTTCCAATTTTTTCCTACTGAGACACAAATGACAGATGACCTTCACATTCATAACACCTACTCAAAGGAGTACATAGGATTATGAGCTATTCCATGTCCAAATGGTAACTTACATCCTTCTCTGTCATACTGAAATCCAATGATACTCTTGAACCTGCTGTTCTTCATGTATTTAAAAATCTTTATTCAATAATAACTGATAAACTTTAAATAAACTTCACATATTTAAAGTGTACAATCTAATGTGTCAGCATATGTATACACGTTTAAAATTATCACAATCAATATAATGAACATATCCATCAATTCCAACAATTTCCTTGTGCTTCCCTGTAATTCCTCTTTTCTACTTCTCCATAATATGATTTCATCCTCGGGCTACTACTGATCCGGTTTCTATCACAAGAGATTAGTGTGAATTTTCTAAAATTTTAAACAAATGAAATCAGGGAATGAGGAGATACAATTTTGGGAGGAGGTGGAGGTCTGGCTTTTTGTACTGAATGATTATTTTGATATTTATTCATCTTGTTATAAGTATAAATAGATAATTAACTTTTATTCTTGGTCATATTTTATTATATGAATATACCACAATTTGTTAATCCTTTCCACTGTTGGTGGACTTCTGTTTGTTTCAAGTATTTGACTAATACAAAGTAAAGCTACTGTGAACATTTGCATATCTGACTTATATGGACATAAATTTTCATTTATTATTGGGTAAATACCCGGGAGCAGAATAACTGAATTATATGGTTGGTATATGTTTACATTTTTAAGAAACTGCTATACTTTTCCAAAGTAGTTATACCATTTACATTCCTACTAGCTGTGTATGTGAGCTCTAGTTCCTCAACATCTTAATCAGCATTATGGTCACTCATTTTAGTTTTAGCCATTTTAATAGGTGTGATTGTATATCATTGTGGTAAGGTAAATTTGCATTTCTTTAATGATTAATGATGCTGAGCATTTTTTGTGTGTGTATACGATAGAGATTTGTGTATCCCTTGTAATATGTCTGTTAAAATCTTTTGCCCATCTTTTATAAATTTGGGTTTTTTGTTTCCTTATTGCTAAGTCTTGAGAATTCTTTACATATTATGGATATAAATTATTTATCAGATATATGAATTATACATATTTTCATTCAGTCTGTGGCTTGAATTTTCATTCTCCTTATAGTTTCCTTTGAAGAGCAGAAATTTTAAACTTTGTGTGCTAATTTATTTTTGAAATAATAAGTGGCTTGCAGATTCTGGACAAGTAATTTTGGAATATAACCACTGAAAATAGGAGAAGGCGAACACAATAGGTTACTATGTGTAGTCAGATGTAGGAAAGAGCTAAGGACAAATACTAAAAGTCCAACAATATCTATCAATTACCTAATTCTTCAATATTAGAGCCCCCAAGTTTTAGTCAGAGCTTATGGCTATCATGTACAGGCTATATGGTTATCACCTACAGGCTACATTCCTGGCTTTCTCCACCGCTGGTGTATCTGTGTGACTAAGTTCTGGCAAATAGAGCGTAACTGGAAATAAAGAATGACATTTGTAGTCATGTTCATAAAATGAAATGTACTTGTGGTCCCTTGTCTTCTTCTTATTTCCTGCTTGTGCCAGATAGCAAGTACTGGAACAGCATCTTTTGCTCCAAGGATGGAAGTCATGTATTCAGGACTACAGATTGCCTTTTAATCTCAGGCTCCTTACCTCCAAAGAGGTAAGGATTTATGAGAGATATAAGAACCATCTATTTTCTTTGTTTCTTTGTTTCTATAGTAGTTTAGCTTGTGCTCTAATTAATAACGTCAGGATTATTAAGGAAAAGCGGGTATCACAAATATATAAGAGGTATAGAAGACAAGTTTGTTTCATATATTTTAATTTTTCTGAAGTTTGATAATGTATGGAAAACACTTTTAAATACTAAAATTGGACTATTTCCTCAAAATAAACTGTATATTTTCACATTATAGGGATGTTCAAAGGATTCATCTGCCAAATGATTTTTTAATGTGTAACCTGAGTAAAATGGGCTTCTTCAGAGGTCATTTAAAAATCTAATGGATACTCTTCTGGAATGGCAAATAAGATATCTGATCTCAAGGTTAGGAATTATTGCCTAATTACATATGCAGTGGTTACTTCCTTCCCAACAAATTTGCTGATGCACACATATAGGCATACGTATATATACACACCTATGAATGTAATCATGCTTAAAACTGACAACTCAGTCTTTAAGAATTGTACAGATCTGTTTTTTTATTGTATTATTAGGTTTAAGATATGTACATTTCCCAAGGTCTGGACATTTTCTGGTTGAGCCTTGATCGCAGTTTTAAGCCTTAGGTTAGTAAGTGGGACTTGTGGTAGTTTCTGACCTTGATAGTATTCAGAAGCCTATGTGGTTCTTGAAGTCAGTGTTTCCTGTTTTGCAGTTGACTCTACCATGTAGGCTGGGGAGGTTGCTTTGATCTTAGCCTTTTGTAAGGGTTGGCCACATGAATTTACGAACTTGCCAGGTTACTACCCTTTATGAAAGTTTTATTCACAGGCTTGTAGCAATTTTTATTTAGGTGAGCAAGTTTTATGCAGGCAATTGCTATTTTTAAATCAGTAGGACTACAGCAGCAGCCTTAGCAAATGTAGGTGGACAGTACTGCCTTTAGCAATCATGCACGGCAGAGGCAAAGGATTTGGTTATAGAGAAAAAGTGTACTAGATTTCTGTGGCCGTGTAACACATTTCCATAACCTTAATGGCTTAAAACAATACAAATACTATTTCATTGTTTCCATGGTAAGGAGTCCAGGCAAGTGCTGGCTGGATTTTCTGCTCAGGTCTCCCACTTCTGCAGTCAGGTAGGAGCAGGGACTGTGTTCATATCTGAGGCTTGAGGACCCCTTCCAAAATCATTCAGTTTGTTGGCAGAACTCATGGCAGATTCCATTTTTCTATTAGACCAACCCAGAAGAATGTCTCTCTCATACCTCACCTTATTTTGTCTATCTATCTATCTATCTATCTATCATATATCAATCTATCCATCCAGCTATCTGTTTTGCTATCTATGTATATATCTATCTATGACATATTTATTATTGTGGTAAGAATATTTAACATGAGTTCTACCCTCTTGACAAATTTTGAAGTGCACAATACAGTATTGTTAATGGCAGACATAATGCTGTATAGCTGACCTCTACAACTTACTGAATAATTGAAACTTTACAGCCATTGACTGGCAACTCACTATTTCCCCCTTCTCCTCACCCCTGGCAAATACCATTCTACTTTTTGTTTCTCTAAACTTGGCTTTTTTAGATATTCATATAAGTGGCAGTATTTATCCTTCTGTGACTGCCTTATTTCACTCAGCATAATGTCCGCCAAGTTCATCCATTTGGTGAATAGTGTTGGGAATACTGAATATTCACATGCACAAGAATTAAATTGAACCCTTGTCTTATACCATACACAATATCACCTAAAATTGGATTAAATACTTAAACATAAGATCTGAAACTGTAAAACCCCTAGAAGAAAACAGGGGAAAAGCCTTATGACAATGGTTTGGATATAACACCAAAGGAAAAGATAACAAAATAAAAAATAGACAAGTACGACCACATCAAACTAAAAAGCTGCTGCATAGCAAAGAAAACAATCAACAAAGTGAAAAGGAAACCTGCAGAATGAGAGAAAATATTTGCTAACCATGTACATGGTAAGGGGTTAATTTTCAAAACATATAAAATTGAACACTTAAACTCAATAGTAAAAAAAAGAAATGACTTGACTGAAAAATAGGTAAAGGCCTTGAATAAATATTTCTTCAAAGAAGACATATATATGGCCAACAGGTGCATGAAAAGGTGCTCAACATCACTAATCTTCAGGGAAATGCAAATCAAAAGCACAGTGTGAAATCATCTCAAACCTGTTAGGACAGTAATTATATATATATATAAAAGACAGGTATTGGTAAGGTTATGAAGAAACTGGAATCCTTAAATTCTATTAGTGGAAACATTAAATGGTGCAGGTGCTATGGGAACTATGTGGAAGATCCTCAAAAAATTTTAAAAAGGTACTATTATATGAGTCAGCAATCCTGTTTCTGAATATATGTCCTAAAGAACTGAAATCAGGATGTTGAAGAGATATGTACACTTTTATGTTCATTACAGCATTATTCACAATAGCTAAGATATGGAAACCACCTAAATGTCTGTCAACAGATGAATGGATAAAGAAAATCTGACATATACATTAATGGAATGTTATTCAGCCTTTAAATAAAAAGGAAATTCTGCCACTTCATTTTACTAAAGGACTTACCTGATCAGGTCAGACTCACCTAGGATAATCTCCTCAACTTAAAGCCAGTTGATTAGGGATTTTAATTATCTGCTAAATCCTTTCACAGTAGCACTTATATTAGTGTTTGAATAACTGACAAAAGTTGTATACATTAGGGGCCAGAAATCTTGGAGTCAGGGAGAGGCCATCTTACTCTTATCAATTCTGCTTACTTCAGGGAATCTCTCCTAAATAGGTCTTTAGACATTAAGGTGAGAAATAATTGTTCAGCTTCTTAAATTTTTTCTTAGCTGAACCTACAAACTGAGGCTTAAGTTTTTATTCATAAAGAGAGTTGAGTTCCATGTAGTGCTATAGAGCTCTGATGACATTTTAAACTAAGATTGTTCATGCCGGGCATACATGCCTCAAAGTCAAGAGTAACCTTCAACCAACCTGCTCTGGAATTGTAATTACTGAATTTTGAATATAGCTTTAGATATCTGAGCCTCAACGTCATTTCACTCACAATGAAGTGATAGATATTATTTGTAAACAAATAAAAGGAAATAATTTCCTATTATAAAAAAATCCATCTTTCAGGGCTGTGGTAGTGGAAAATAACACAATGACATTATTGCAAGCTTCAAGGATAAGACACCAGTAGCTCTCATACAAACAAAATGGCAGGGTAGCCAGAAGCTTAGTAAAGGGAACTAGGGAAAGAGACAGTCAATAAAAGCCCTCCTGGGATCATAGACAACACTAGGAATTGGAAAGCACATATACTACTAGGCTGAGCCCACTCAAGAACAATCAAGGCAAGAATTGAAAGCATACCCCAAGCCTCACACAGATCAACAGTGTCTGTCTGAAGTTTCACAGGGGCTAAAACACAACTTCTGACTGAACACTGACAGAATAAGTTACTCTAACCAGGGGTGACTCCTCAAAAGCCAAGTTTTTAAATAACACCACAGTCATCCCTGGAAATCTCAAAGACCATGTGCATGCCCAAGGCTGCATTCTCTTAGTAGTGATCAGAGAGAGAAACTTCAATCTATCATTCCTGGCTGAACATGGGAAGAAATATAAAATCCCTGAAATGTGATAGTCTCCAAACCACACAAACACATTCAACAAAAACCTAACTGGCTAAGGAGGCTTATGTGTAACCTTTGACCAAGAAGTGGCTGTGCTGACCCAAGTGGCCAGGCTTAAGAAAATAAAGGTTGGGGGACATGAGCAGCAAACATGAGTCTGCACACTGCAGGGGAAATACATTTTATAGAATCATTTTTTTCAAGTCACTAAACAAATAAACTAATGACCTAGCAAGTAACAATTCCCAGGGGTGATAAGTATCTAGAACTTGTACAATATATTATCAAAAAATGTCCAGTTTTCAACAAAAATAATGGAACATGATAACAAACAGGAAAGTGTGACTTATACATAAGGAAAAAATTAGCAGTAGAAAAGGTTTTTGAAATTGCCCAGAGAGTGGACTGAGCAGAAGAAAAACTTCAAAGCAGATATTGCAAATATATTCAAAGAACTAAAGGAAGCAAAGCTTAAAGAATTAAAAGATGGTATCTCTTTTATATCTCATAAAATATTGAACATCAATAATGGAACAGAATTTTTTAAAAGGAACCAAATTAAATTTCTATAGTTGAAAAATACAATTACTGAAATGAAAACTTCACTAGAATGGCTCAACAATAGATTTGAGATGACAGAACTTAAAAAAATCAAAGAACGTGAAGAAAGAGCAATAGAGTTATGTAATCTAAAAGAGAGAATAAGGAATTAAGAAAAATTAACAGAGGCTCCCACACAAAAACTTCTAGAACTGATAAATGAATTCAGCAAGGTAGCAGCAAACATGATTAACATAGAGAAATCAGTTGCATTTCTTTAGACTAACAATGAAATATCAGAAAGGGAATGTAGACAAACAATCCCTTTTAAAATTGCATCAAAAAAAAAACTTGGGAATAAACCTTACCAAGGAGATGAAAGACTTATTTGCTGAGAGCTATAAAACATTAATAAAGGAAACTGAAGGTGATTCAGAGAAATGGAAAGATATCCCATGCACTTATAGAAGTGCACTTATAGACTGGAAGAATTAATATTGTTAAAATGGCCATACTACCCAAAGCAGTCTACTGATTTAATTCAATCCCTATCAAATTATCTATGACACTTTTCACAGAACTAGAACAAATAATCTTAAAATTTATACAGAACCATAAAAGACCAAGAATTGCCAAAGCAATCCTGAGGAAAAAGAACAAAGTAGGAGGCATAGCCCTCCCAGACTTCAGACAATACTACAAAGCTACAGTAATCAAAACAGTGTGGTATTGGCATAAAAACAGGTATATGGATCAATGGAAGAGAATAGAGAGTCCAAAAATAAACCCACACACCTATGGTCAATTAATCTTCGACAAAGGAGACAAGAATATAAAATGGGGCAAAGACAGTCTCTTCAGCAAGTGATGTTGGGAAAGTTGGACAGCCACATGCAAATCAATGAGTTAGAACACACCCTCACACCATAAACAAAAATAAACTGAAAATGGCTTATTGCACAGCAAAGAAAACAATAAACAAAATAAAAAGCAACCTACAGACAGGGAGAAAGTATTTGCAAATAATGCAACCCACAAGGGTTTAATTTCCAAAATATACAAATAGCTCATACAACTCAACAAAAAAAACAAACAACCCGATCAAAAAATTCACAGAAGACCTAAATAGATATTTATCCAAGGAAGACATACAGATGGCCAATAGACACATGAAAAGATGCTCATCATTGCTAATTATTAGAGAAGTGCAAATGAAAACTACAATGAGGCACCACCTCACACCAGTCAGAATGGCCATCATTAAAAAGTCTACAAATAACAAATGCTGGAGGGAGTGTGGAGAAGAGGAAACCCTCCTACACTGTTGGTGAAAACGTAAATTGGTGAAGCCACTATGGAAAACAGCATGGAGGTTCCTCAGAAAACAAAAATAGAGTTGCCATATGATCCAGATATCCCACTCCATATACATAGACAAAGCTATAATTTGAAAAGATACCTGCAACCCTATGTTCATAGCAGCACTATTTGCAATAGCCAAGACATGAAAAAACCTAAATGTCCATCAACAGATGAATGGATAAACAAGATGTGGTATATATATATATACACACATACATACACACACAATGGAATATTACTCAGTCATCAAAAAGAATAAAATAATGCCATTTGCAGCAACATAAATGGACCTAGAAATTATCATGCTAAGTGAAGTAAGTCAGAAATAGAAAGACAAATACCATATGATATCACTTATATATGGAATCTAAAATATGACACAAATGAACTTATCTACAAAATAGAAACAGACTCACGGATATAAAGAACAGACTTGTGGTTGTCAAGAGGGAGGGGTCTGGGAGGGTTTGATTGGGAGGTTGTGACTGGCAGATACAAATGATTGTATATAGGCTGGATAAACAACAAGGTCCTACTGTATAGCACAGGGAACTATATTCAATATCCTGTAATAAACCATAATGGAAAAGAATATGAAAAAGAATATATATATGCATAACTGTATCACTTTGCTGCACAGCAGAAATTAACACAACATTGTAAATCAACTATACTTCAATAAAATTTTTTAAAAGGTGTGAAAAAACAAAAAGAAAAATTAACAGAGTCTCAAGAGAAATCTGAAACACCATTAAACACACCAATGTATGTAATAGTACTACCAGAAGGAGAGGAAAGAAAGAGAGAATAAACAATTAAGGAAATAAAGGCTGAAACCTTCCCAAATTTGATGAAAAATATGCATACATGACAGTCAAGAACTTCAACAAACTACAAGAGAAAAAGGAATCATAACAGCAAGCTAACTGCTCATCAGAAACAATAGAGGTCAGAAGGCAGTGGGATGACATATTCAGAGTACAAAAGCAACAACTGTCAAACATAGAGTGTTATGTCTAGTAAAACTATTTTTCAAAAATGAGGGTGAGATAAAGCCATTCCCAGATAAACAAAAACTGAGAATTTGTCGTGAGTAGATCAACCTTAAAAGAAATATTAAAAGACTGAAAGCAAGTGACAGAGAGTAATTCAAAGTCATAAGAAAAAACAGAGTGCCACTAAAGGTAATTATATAGGTAATTATAAAATACAGTATAATTGCATAGTTTTTCTCCTTTCTTCTCCTGACTGATTTAAAAAGCAATTGCATAACACAACGTGTATATGATTATATTATTGAGCACAGAGAAATGTAATATATTTGACAAGAATAGTATGAAAGAAGGGGATGGGAACAAAGCTATGGTGAAGTAAAGAAATTACACCAGGTAGAAGAAATAAAGAAAACCAGAAAGGGTAAATAAGAAAGTTCATACAACAAACTCTAAACACATATACATGCTTTTACTTCTTTAGCTTTCTTAAAATATATAAATTATATAAAGCAATAGTTATAACATTGCATTGTTCAGTTAGTAAAATGTATAAATGTATTATATATGACAGTAATAGTATAAAATATAAGGAGGAAATGGAGTTATATAAGAATAAAGTTTCTATATATTATAAGAATTGTCAGTATAAATCTGAAGTACACTCTGATAAGTTAAGATGTATATTGTAAATCCTTGAGAAACTGCTTTAAATGACTCAAATTGTAATTAAAATTTGCTTGAGATTAAAAATATTACCCTAAACAAAATCTGCTTAATATAAAAGAAGTCAATAGAGGAGTGACAAAGATGGAAGTAGGAAGACCCTGAGTGCACATCCTGCCATGGGCATGTCAAAATTACAACTATTTACAGAACAAATATTGATGAGAATACCTGAAAACTAACAGAAAAGATCTTCTACAACTAAAGATATAAAGAAGGAACCACAACAAGACAGGCAGGAGAGACAAAGACACAGTACAGTCAAGATCCATATCCCCTGGTAGACAACCCATAAGCAGGAAGATAATCACAATTTCAAAGGTTCTCCCCAAGGACTGAAGTGTTCAAGCCCCACATCAGCCTCCCCAGCCCAGGAGTTCTGTACTGGGAATATGAGCCCCCACAATGTCTAGCTTTGAAGGCTAGTGGGACTTGCTTTGGAGAGAGCCAGAAGGATGTAGGAAACAGAGACTCTGCTCTTATAGGGCGCACACAAAGTCTCACATGCTCTGAGACCCAGGGAAGAAGCAGTAATTCAAAAGGAGCCTAGATCAGCCCTAGTTGCTGATCTCGGAAATCCTCCTGGAGAGGCAGAAGACAACTGGGACTCATGCTGGGGACACAGATGCTGGTGGTGGTCACTTTTGAAAGCTCATTCTACCATGAAGATACTGGTGCTAGCAAGTGACATTTTGGAGTTCTCCCTCTAGCTTATTAGTGCCAGAATCCAGCACCATCCACCAGCCTGTCTGCACAAATTCTAAGACTTTCCAGGCCAAGCAATTAGCCTCACAGGGACACAAACCCACCCATCAGTAGGCCAGAAGCAGTCAGAGCCCCCCTCTCCCCAGATCCCCACCCTTCTAGGACTCAACACTGCCCACCAGATGGCCCAGGACCCAGCTCCACCCATGAGTGGGTCAGTACTAGCCCTGGAACCTCCAGGACCCTGCATCTAGCCATGTTGGGACCTGACGCTATCCACCAGTTGGCTGGCTCTGGGAGACCCTGAGCCCCATAGCCAGCCACCTCAGGAACCAGCCTCAAACACCAGTGGCTGGTAACCTATATACTAGACAACCAACAGGACCAGGGATAAGCCACACCTACCAGTGCACCCATAGTAATTGGCCCCACCACAATAGAAGGGCCCACACAGCCTACATAAGGGGCACCTCTAGAAATATAGCTTGGGTGAACAGAGGGAAGTGTGCTGCTGGACCCCATAGGACATCTTCCACATAAGGCCACTTCTGAAAGATAGAGAAAAGTAGCTAACCTACCTAATATTTAGGAAGAAAAACAGAGAATCAGGCAAAATGAAGCAGCAGGGAAATATTTTCAAAATGAGGGAACAAGATAAAATTCCAGAAGAATGGCCAAGCAAAGTGGAGATAAGCAATCTACCCAATAAAGCATTCAAGGTAATGATCATAAAGATGCTCAACTAACTCAAAAGAAGAATGGATGAACACAATGATAAGTTTAACAAAGAGCTAGAAAATATAAAGAAAAATCAAACAGAGATGAAAAATGTGATAACTGAAATAAAAAATGCACTGGAAGGATTAACAGTAAATTGGATGATACAGAGGAACAGGTCAGCAAACTAGAAGACAGAGTACTGGAAATCACTCAAGCTGAACAGAAAAAAGAAAAAAAGAGCTAAAATATAGAAGAGTTTAAGAGATCTCTGAGACAACACCAGGTGTACTAAATTCATATTATAGAGGTCCCAGAAGGAGAAGAGAGACAGAAAGGGGCAAAGAACATATTTGAAGAGATAATAACCGAAAACTTCCCTAACCTGGGAAAAGAAACAGACATCTGAGTCCAGGAAACACAGAGAGTCCAACAACATTAAACCAAAGACATTCACATCAAGACACATTATAATTAAAAGGGGAAAAATTAAAGATAAAGAGAGAATCTTAAAAGCAGTAAGGGAAAAGCAACTAGTTATGTACAAGGAAACTCTCAAAAGGCTATCAGCTGACTTTTCAGCAGAAACTCTGCAGGTCAGAAGGGGGTGAAACAATATGCTTAAAGTGATGAAAGGAAAAAACCTACAACTAAGGATGGTTCAATATCTTCAATTTAATCAATGTGATATACCATATTACAAATTGAAAAATAAAAATCACATGATTATTTCAACAGATGCAGAAAAGCTTTTGACAAAATTCAGCATCTATTTATGATAAAAACACTCAAAAAAGTGGTGGTTATAAAGGGAATACATCTCAACATAAGAAAGGCCATATATGCCAAGTCCACAGCTAACATCATACTCAAAGCTGAAAAGCTGAAAGCATTTTCTTTAAGATCAGGAAGAAGACAAGGATGCTCAATCTCATCGCTTTTACTCAACATAATATTGGAAGTCCTAGCCACAGCAATAAGAAAGAAAGAAAAGAAAGAAAGAAAAGAAAGAAAGAAAGAAAGAAAAAGAAAGGAAGGAAGGAAGGAAGGAAGGAAGGAAAGAAAGAAAGAAAGAAAGAAAGAAAAAGAAAAGAAAGAAGAAGAAAGAAAGAAAAGGAATCCAAATTGGAAAGGAAGAAGTAAAACTGTCACTGTTTGCAGATGATATGATAGTATATATAGAAAACCCTGAAGATGCCACAAAAAACTGTTAGAACTTATCTGTAAATTTAGCAAAATTGCAGAATACAAAATTAATTAACAGAAATGTTTCTATTCTGTACACTAACAATTAACTATCAGAAAGAGAAATTAAGAAAACAATCCCATTTACAATTACATCAAAAAGAGTAAGATAGCTAGGAATAAACCTAACTAAGGAGATACATGATCTATACTCAGAAAACTATAAGGTACTGATGAAAGTAATAGAAGAGGATACAAACAGGTGGAAAGATACACTGTGCTCATGGATGGAAAGAATTCATTTTGCTAAAATTACCATACTACAAAAGGCAATCTATAGATTCAATGCAATCCCTATCAAAATACCCATGGCATTTTTCACAGAACTAGAACAAATCTAAAATTTGTATGAAAATACAAAAGACTCCCAGATAGCTAAAATAATCTTGAGAAAGAAGAACAAGCTGGAGGACTTTAACACCCCACTTACATCAATGGACATATCAAAGTATACTACAAAGCTACAGTAATCAAAACAATATGGTACTGGCACAAAAACAGAAAGATAGTTCAATGGAACAGAATAGAGAGCCTAGAAATGAACCCACACTTATATGGTCAATTAATCTATGACAAAGGAGGAAAGAATATACAATGGGGAAAAGACATTCTCTTCAATATACGTGTTGGGAAAACTGGACAGCTACATGTAAAAAAATCAAACTGGACTACTTTTTCACATCATTTACAAAAATAAATTCAATATGGATAAAATACTTAAATTTAAGACCTAAAACCACAAAACTTCTACAAGAAAATAGGTAGTACATGCTTTTAAATTAGTCTTAGCAATATTTTAGGGGGTATGCCTCTTCAGGCAAGGGAAACAAAAGCGAACAAATGGAACTATATCAAACTAAAAAGGTTTTACACAGCAAAAAAAGTCAACAAAATGAAAAGGCTGCCTACTAACTGGGAGAATATGTTTGCAAATGATATATCTGATAAGGGCTTAATATCCAAAATATACACAAAACTCATAAAACTTAATATCAAAAACCAAACAACTCAATTTAAAAAAGGGTAGACAACCCGAATAGACATTTTTTCAATGAAGACATACAGACAGCCAACAGGCACATGAAATGATGCTCAACATCACTTATCATCAGGGAAATTCAAATCAAAACCACAATGAGATACCACCTCACACATGTCAGAATGAGTTTTATCGAAAAGATAACAAATAAGTGTTGACAAGGATGTGACGAAAAGAGAATCCTTGTGTACTATTGCTGGGTATATAAGTTGGTGCAGCCACTATGGAAAACAGTAGAGCAGTTACTCAAAAAATTAAAAATAGAATTACCATACAATCCAGCAGTTCTACTCTTGGGAATTTATCCAAAGAAAATGAAAACATTAATTCAAAAATGTATATGTACCCCTATGTTCATTGCAGCACTATTCATAATAGCTAAGAAATGGAAGCAACTCAAGTGCCCAGCAATAGATGAATGGATAAAGAAGATGTGTGTGTGTGTGCACACATGCACATGCATGTGTGTACACCCAAAAAACTCTTTAAAGAAGAACAAAGTTGGAGGGCTTAAACTTTCTGATTTCAACCCTACTGCAAATTATAGTAATCAAGACAGTTAGTTATTCCAGTGGTACTGACATAATTATAAACATATGGTCAATTTATTTTTGAAAAGTGTGCCAAGAAAATTAAACGGTGAAATAATAGTCATTTCAACAAATGTTGCTATGAAAATTGGATGACCACGTGCAAATGAGTGTAGTGGGACCCTACCTCAAATCACATGCAAAACACAATATAATACAATGCAGTACAATAAAATGAAAATAACTCAAAATTGATCATAGACATAAATGTAAGGACTATGAATATAAAACTCCTGGAAGAAAACATAGGAGTAAATCTTAACCACCATGAGTTAGGCAATGGTTTCTTAGGTACTACACCAAAAGCACAAATGCTAAAAGAAAAAAATGGACTACATCAGTTAAAACTTTTGTGCTTCAAATGGTACCATCAAGAAAATAAAGTAAAATAAGTTTCATAGACTGGCAAATACATTTGCATATCGTATATCTGACAAAGGACTTGTATCCAGATATTTAAAAAAGACTTACTTTTCAATAATAAAAGACATATAATGCAATTAAAATGGGCAAATAATTTAAACAGTCATTTTCTCCAAGGAAGATATACTTATGACCAATAAGCACATATAAAGATGTTCAACATCATTAATGCAAATCAAATCAAAAGCACAATGATATACTACTTTACACTCATTAGGATGGCTATAATAAAAAAGACAGACAATAACAAATTTGGCGAGGATGTGGAGAAATTGGAACTCATACATCGTTAGGGATAGTGTATAATGGTGCAGCCATTTTGCAAAACAGAATGGCGGTTCTTCAAAAATTTAAACACAGTATTACCATATGACCTGAAATTCAACTCCTAGATATACACTCAAATGAAATGAAAATATATGCCACACAAAAACTTGTACATGAATGTTCATAACAGCATTATATAGCAGGGCGATTGAAGATTTTCTAAATTAGATTTAGCTTAGTGCTGGAGTTGAATGGGGGAGAATGGAGATTGATTGCTTATGGGAACAGGTTTTTTCAGGGGGATTGAAGATGTTCTAAATTAGATTTTCACGATGGTTGCAGAACTTAGTGAATATACTGAAAAATGTTGAATTGTATACTTTAAAAAGATAAATCATACAGTATGCAAATTATATCTCAATAAAGCTGTTTGAAAACAAAAACAACAACAAAAAGAGCAATGACATACAAGGCCAGGGACTTTCTGAAGCTGTACAGGATAATGTATTTAAGATCACCTGACAGAAGTTGGCCCATCCTAAGCCTCTGGGGTCACAAGGTACAGAAAAAAACAGAGATGTTTTACCTTAGAAATATGCCGACGGTGATTCTCCAGTTGAAATAAATGAGAAGACTAGAGGAAGCCTTTCTTATGCCACAGATTTCAAAAGTCTCTACCCTTATTAAATGACCTAAAGCACAGGACTAAAATGCTTGCTTACATAATAGTGTGAAAGCATAGAGCCCCAAAGAGAAATACATTAGAAAGGATTGAATTAAATTTAAAGGCTAGATGGGGAGAGAGTAAAACAGCATATGGTGACTGGAACTGGTAGCAGTGCACTTCTAGACTTTGTAAGAAGGCAACAATAGCTCAAATGTTGCATGAGAAAACAGTATGAGTAGGTGGCTTTCCCAGCTCCAAATGAAAAACATTTAGTGAAAAATATTAACTCCTCAATGAGAACTTTCTCCTGATTGTGTTTCTTAAAAGTATGTTTAAATATACACTGACATTGAGTGTCTGACTTCCCACCATAGCTAAAATAAATATTTTCCCCATTTGTTCTCCTTTCTTCAAAAACCATTGAATTTCTGCTGTGGTCTACAGCAGTGATTTTTAACTCTGACTGGACATTAAAATACCGTGAGCCAAGATGTCCTTCAATAGGTAAATGGATAAACAAACTGTGATATATCTATATGTTGAAATTTTATTCTTCAATAAAAATAAATGAGGTCGGTGAAAAGACATGGAAGAATCTTAAATGCATAGTGGTAAGTGAAAGAAGCAAATCTGTTAAGGCTATGCTCTGTATGATTCCAACTAGGGTATTCATGTGAAAAGGCAAACCCGTGGAGACAGTAGAAAAATCGGCAGTCTCCAGGGGGTGGTTGGAGGAAAGAAGGGATGAGTAGGTGGAACACAGGGGACTTTTAAGGCAGTGAAACTATTCTGTATAATACTATAATGGTGGATACATATCATTTTTTTAAATAAGGCACATTGGAGACTTTGGCGGAGATAAGCTCAACTTTATTGGTGCTATGGGATTTATAGTTTTCTCAGTAGACAAAAACTGATACTATAGCTGCAAGTATCCAGACCTCTTCTTGCAGAGATTAAATGAAATAAGAAATTGGGTAGGATTTTAAATTCATCAGGCTTTAAATTCTTTCATATGAATAAATTATTTCAATTTTAAACGTAAAATTTCTTTGGACTGCTTTTTTCATATCTTCCTGTGAATTAATAATGGAAGGGATTTATATTCAAATATGGAGCATATCTTAGTTGTTATTTTATCACTAGTAAACTTAAACTCATTTAATCTTATTGCAGAAACTGATGAACTATAATGACATGAACTGACATAATCTGGGTTGGGAAATAGTAAAGAGTATTACATTGGATTGAGCAACACTTGGAGTTAATTTGACTGATATATTAAAATAGTTTTAGGATGGGTTGTGCAGCTTTTTGTGGGATATATCTTACCCATCATCAGATCAAAGATAGTCCAAAAAGGAGCCATTGGTATTTTGGTTGGAGCCTTTTGGTTATGGTAGTGGGATAATTCTGAGAAAAATGCTGATGTGCTCACCTGAGAGGGAAAATCACATCCTAGGTAGATCATAAGTCAAATGATCAAGTCCTATAGCTGAGAGTGAAGAAGTCTTTGGAGGTTGACAATGGCCACTCCTTTCTTTAGCAAGTCTTCCCTAGAAAGGAGGTTCCTAGGATGAGCTGTGCATTAGAATCACCTGGGGAGCTTTAGATAGTACCAGTGCCTTGGTAACACCCAGGCTAATTAAAGAAGAATATCTTGGATGAGACCTAACATCACAGAGAAGTAGACGTGACATTATTTAATGAATTTGGAAGAACACATTGAATGTATGCAGATCACCCACTGCTTCCTGCCCTCTGAGTACAGAGAACTATATTATCTATGCCTTCTTCTTCAGGATCAGGTACTCGTGGGGGAGACCTGCAGAATTCCTTTTAGGTTTGTGACTGGGTATGTAAATCTGACAAATTTAGGATAAGTTATTAGAAGATTGCCCTTCTCCAACTTAGATTTGATCACTAATTAAAGCTGACAATTTGATTTCTGTTATGCTTCCAAGGTTGTCTCTCCATTGGTTCCAAACTAGGGACCCAACTTATTAGCTCTGTACAATCCTAACTGATATGTCTGTGAAGCACTTAGGAACCAGAGGACTCTCAAAGAAACCAGTTGCAAAGAATACAGCTCATTTCATATGTGCTAGGTTTATAAGTAGCCTCTCTCCTGTTCTTTTGTTATTTTCTCTTTCTTACACTTGAATTCTCTCTCCTAGTTACTTCTCTCACACTGTGTACTGCACATTGGCTTCATTCTTTCTCTTTAGATAAACAAGCTTGTCGATGAGTCTCTTTGTAGCTCATGGTGACTCGAGGTTTCTATGACACTGGTTTAAACACCAACTGAACAATACCTTATAAATAAAAGAATCAATACCCACAAACTAAGTCCCTGAATCAGAAAACATAAATTTCCAAGAGAAACAATAAAATTAGGTTAATTTGGAATATATGCCCATTTTTGTTCCCATCAATTGTGTTTGCAGGGAAGTCACAGGTGCATAAGAGGGCAGTTCAACCCTTTATCAGAGCCTGGGTCTGGGGATGCTTCTCAGAGAAGTGTTGGCTGGGAAGGCATCCCATAGTGTACCTACAGAATCACCAGCTTTCTTTTATTTCTATATTTATTCCAGGTCTTCTAAGTAACCTTCAAAGAGCCATTGAAATTTCTCATCCCACAATTGCAAAACTACAAAAATTCTCATTGTAAAAACAAATGAGATAATTGTATGCACCATTTTGAGAATTTTCGGAAAAGCTCATTTCATTGTATTTTTAGGTAGTTCAATTGTATATATGAAATTCAGGTGAAATAGGAGTAGTTGTTTAAACTTCAGAAGTTGTTACTATTTTTAAAAACATAGAATGATTATTGCAGGTAATACTACCTTGGGGAAGATCATCACAAGCATTTGATTTCAATAATGATTATTTTTAGGCACTAATTATTGCTCTATAACACTTATTTTTTAAAAATTCTTTAAAGTGTGTATTAACTGCACTCCTGAATATTTGGTTTTGTTTAAAAATAGTCTCGACTGAATTTTATCTCTCTCATGAACTATATAAAAATTGATTTTTGCTTTTCAAGAGAAGGGTTGAAAATGTAGCTTGTTAAGAAAGGACTGTTTCATTTTGTTTCCTTCCCCATGTTCTCTTGCATTGTTTGATTCTTTTCATTTAGTTGTACTTTAATATTGTAGGGCTTGAAAATTTCCTAGGGAAATGAAAGTGCCTGTTTTGGTTTCCCCTTTTATTAACGAATCATTGATTAGAAGCAGTACTTTATATAGTTGAAAAAGCACTGGATAGAACTTCGGAAGACCTGTATTTGATTCTACGTCTCTGACTGATGAACTGTATGACTTTGGGTTGGTGACGGTATTTCTGAACCTCATCTGTTTTCTGAAACTCCTCACAGTTTTCTCATCTGTGAAAGGAGTTACAATATATTTTCTTTGATTACCCTTCTAGCTCTGATATACTCTTCTATGAATGGCTCTGTGGCATGATTCTTGTTTCACACTTATTATGGTAAACAATTACATGACCAGAGAATTACATTTAAAAATGTCTGTGAAACACCATCAGAGGTTCACTGTCAATGAGAGACACTTGTACCACAAGAACTTTGCAGAGAATCCTAAAAAATGCGAGTAAATCTTGATTTATTCACATGCATGAACATTTGCTCCTGATCCAAATGGTCTCTGAATTTGCCTGAAGAATGAAATGCTATGTTGGTAAAGGTGGGGAGTGACACGTGTGCCCAGAAACAAAAGATATGAGATTTGAAACTTGTGCAAAGAGTAGGATCTTTTCTGAGAATCTGAAAGTAAGTCCACCAAATCCAGATTTAGGAATGCTTCATGGTTGCTGTCCATTCCCAGTTTTGTTCATTCATCCTGTTATCTTTAATGTTTGCTTTGAGTCATGGGCATATGCATGAAGGGGGGCACACAAAACAGAGGTCCAGGCTCTGAATTGGTATGGCGTCACTCCCATTGCCTTCTAGGGGTCAAAGAAAGCCCCAAGACCAAGCCTTGTGGAGAAATAGGCTTCATCTCTTAAGGGGAGGAGCTGCGAAGTATTGAGGTTATTTTTGAAATCTATACATCCTTAATTTTTGATAAAATTATCATATGATATATACCTTACAGAGTTTTCATGAGCATTGAGTAAAATACAGTGCCTGTTTCAGTGCCTGAAAAGAGTAGCCACTCAATAGATATCTCTTTATCAGCTTCATAGTTATTGTTAAAGATCTTACCTGTGTTTAGGTCATCAGGATAACAAAATTCTGTTACTTCTACTCCTATTTTGCACTTCTTCTCTATCTTCTCAACAGTGCCTGTTGCTACTGACTGAATTGTGACCCCACCCCTCATCACTTCTCACCATTTTTATTGAAATAACCTCTTAAATAATAAGCAACTAGCTATCTCTTTTGAGGAACTATAAACTCCATGAGGGCAGGGACCCTGACTTTCTGATTTATAGTTGCATATTTATTTCCTGATACAGTACATTCTCACAGATGTTCCACCAATATTTGCTGAGTGTATGAATAGAAGATTAAACTCTGCACACAAACAAAGTTTTAGAAAAATCAAAATCTTGTTACTCTGTTTTTTTATATTCCTCCAATGGCTCCTCACAGTGTTCAAAAAAATATATAAGTTTCTTAGTTTAATCTACAAGGCTCTCCATGATCTGACCCCTGCCTCTGAAACTTCATCTATCACTCTTCTGGTACATGTAACCTATCTTCCAGGAGTTTTCTGACTCAATTATTATTTACTGAAAGATGTCCTTTTCCCTTGGAATAGCCAGATGTCCCTTATTTAACTGGAGAAACTCCTATCTGTCTTTAAGGCTTAGGTCAGTAATTTCCTTCTCTAGGTCATCCTCTATGAAGTTCCAACATTAGCCAAATGCACTCTTTTTATCTCTTAGCATACTGTGCATAACCATGTCACAACAATTATCAACCTACAAATCAGATGCTACCTTTTTCATCTCCATATGACCTGAAAGCATCTAGCATATAGTAGATGTTTCATAATTACTATGTGAATGAACACAGGCAGGATAGCAGGTATGGAGGAAGTGTAGCTTTAAAATTCATTGCCAGGAATTTGATGGGGTATCCCACTTAAGCCTGGAGATGTATATTTCTTCTATTATTAAAGTCTCATTAGAGTTTTCCCCCACTAAGTGGACTAAATTGCCTTTCTTTGCTGTTAAAATAACTCTTGGTAGTAAGCTTGGTGTTACTCTATCCCCAAATGACTATTGTCCTAACCTTTTTTTGCACTAAAGCCTGACTTCATTTCTTTTTGACTGGTGGATTATGTTTTATTCCTGAACAATTTCAAAAGACTTAGACTAGCCCAAATAAATCTATGTTTGTATGATGCCAAATGACTCATTTGGTAGTGACTAAATTACTTTGGCATCTTGAGCACAGAGCCAGGCTCAGCTTCTTCAATAATAATAATGATATTTTGTTAGTATAAGTGCCTCCAGGAAAAAAGAGAAATCCAGCATCGATTTGACAGGACTAATGTTTAAGTGGATCCTGAAGCATTGGCTTTTCAATAGAAAGAAAAATGATAGTTGTACAAAGCAGCTTGTGAATCCTGTGTGTGCCATTGGTGCATCAGTTAAAGTTGCCCCAGGCCACTTTTTACTTACTCTTCTTTGATTTACTGTCTTTCTTAAAGTGGAATACAAATGCATTCTAAACAATTTTAGGTCACCTAGGGCTTTTTTATTTTTCCCAGCTATAGGCCAAATTTCTAAATTCTTAACTATTTAGAGGAAGAATAACAAAAAAGCACATAATTTAGTAAAGAAAAATACAGCAGAACATGAAAAATAATCCACAATATGTGAGTAAGCACATTTCCTCATTTCTTAAGATTAAACTAGAGCTAATCCTTTCATAAATACACTTGATAATTTCAAAAGATGAGTGAACTTCTTTTGGGAAAATTTTTATCTTTTATTTTTCTTTGTAATGGTGCCTAAGATTGAGCATGTGCTTTCATCGTTTATTAATTCCTCTCCTTACTGCACTAAATAATAACTGACATACTTAAAATGCAACTTAGGATGAGTAGAGGTTTTCTTGATGAAAACTCACATCCTCTTTATTCAGGTAAGAAAACTGAGGCCCAAGGAAAGCATGTGACTAGGACAAGGTCATACAACTGTGGACAAAGAATGTCACCTGTCATTTCAGTAGAAAAAGGATTCTGCAGCCATAAGGCCATCAGCCACTGCAGCTGCCCCCGATGATGTACGCTGAGGGAAATTCAGGATGGAGAAAAGCAGGATACTGGTCCTAGATAGTTAAGGTACATATCAAGGGAATAATTTCAATAAGCTTAGAATTTTGCATCTTCCCATACATAGAAAAGCACTAAAATCATTAACTTTAAATGTCTGTTTCCGTGATTAATAGTAATCTTTTGAGGTTTGACTACTTTCTTTTTTTTCATCAAAAACTCCTATGTATCCTGGCTTCTCTGTACTTCTTTGGAACAATCTCTCACAGCTATCTGAGAGGCAGTATCCTGGGCTTAAGTCCTCAGTAAGTCTGCAAAATAAAATATAATTCTCAACTTTTGGGTTGTACTTTTTTTTTTTTTTTTCAGTAGACAAACCTATCTAATTCAAGAACTAAACCAGGTACTAAGACTTCAGTCTCTTTCTATTCTTTCCACTACGTCAATATATTTATTATTCTACTTGTTCTTTTGGTGTTATCTCTCTGAATTCTTATTAATAAATTATTTTAAAGGTAGCTATACAGTTTAAAAGCAATGAGAAATTTAGCTGAATGAAATTAGTTTTAAGAAGGATTTGTTTATAATGCAAGACAATTATTATCCAGTCCTAATTTTAAAAACCTCTCTTTTTGACACTATTTTACATAAATAAAAAAGAAATTAATACTTAATTAATGTTGCTATGAAGATTGTAAGTCTTATTGAGAGGTTATTTTGGGATATACTCTATAGGCAAGACATACTTTGGAAGTAAAATGTATTATCTATTTTTAATTTGTATTGAATTTTATTTTTACTTCATGCATTAGGAATCGCTTGGGAGTGTTCTAAAGCATTGTTCTGGACCTGCTTACGTTGCACTCAGTATCTAAAACAAAATAAATCTATATACTGAAACCAGATATATTTATGATCAATCCAACTTTGCAGTTCTGGCTAGATCAATATTCATGCAGTCAAGATACAAATATGTCTGTATAGTATTAAATAATGGCTGAGTTCCTTTCCTTTTAAATTAAGTCATTTGTACACATGTTGAAGTGCTATAATGTATATGAATTCCATACAGTTTACAGTTTGCTATATTTGTAAATATATGAAAAGAACTTGCAAAGTTTTATTTACAAAATTATGGTCTAGATGAACAAGAATGCAAATATTCTTGTATATTTCAAGATAAAAAGGGCATATATATAAGTATTTATATGTGTATTTATTTTAAGATCTTGTTCATTTAATATCACCTAATTTTACTTTTAAATGTGTATCTACCTCTTTTAAGATGTCATTGTCGAAGAGCAATTTCTCATGGTTCAAAGCATTTCTCTGCTCTCACTAATTAGACTTTTGTAACAACACTATGAGGAGTAGGTATTATAATTTTTATTAGGGAAGAACTAAAAAGGCAGAAATACTTTTAAAAACATGTATTTTCCCAGCTAGTTTTATCGTCAAAATAAGTGGGACGAGTCTCAGGTTTCCTGAGTCTTTGTTTTACTACAGGTCATGCTAAAACCTTATCTCTTTCTCTAGGGAAAACAGAGAACTGTGTTTAGATTAACTTTGATAGCTACACATTTTCAAATGAACTGTTTATTAATTAAGAGCGAAATGATAACTAGCATTTTGAGTGTGTGTATGAATGGGTGTGCTGATTTGGGAAAGGAAGATCATGATAATAAGAAAGTGAGAATGTTTCTGGAAGAGCATTAAGAATGTTTTCTGTGATTGCTATCAGCCTGACCTTGGGAGAAAAAGAAAGAAATGACCAAGAAAGGA
This sequence comes from Hyperoodon ampullatus, assembly GCF_949752795.1. NCBI lineage: Eukaryota > Metazoa > Chordata > Mammalia > Artiodactyla > Ziphiidae > Hyperoodon > Hyperoodon ampullatus. The sequence goes on along the minus strand of NC_136924.1, from coordinate 8,257,262 downwards.
TCTCTGGACAAATGGCAAGAGGAAGCACTGAGGAAGAATCTAGCTTAAAACAATATCACCAAATCAGTCAAATAACTGGTTGTAAGTAACAGAAACCCAGTTCAATCTGGCTTAAGCAAGAATAATTCTTATTAGAAAACATCCTAGAGATAGATCTAGTTTCAGGCCAGCTAAATCCAGGGTTTTGACCCTTCGGATGTCATCAAGATTTTGCTCTACAACCTCTCAGCTCTGTTCTTGGTGGTGTTTTACAGCCTGCCACTTAGGAGTGAGATCTGTAAAAGAGGTATAGATTTAGGCGTCATCACTGGATCAGTGTTGATTGTATCCCTGAGAAAGGATGAAATCACCCAGGAGAGGGTCCTAGAGTGAGAAGAGAAGAGGACCTTGAAGAGAATCCTGGAAAATACTAGCATTTCAGGATGAGGCAAAAGAGCCCAATAAAAAGACTGAGAAAGAATCTCCTGAAAATAAATAATACTAGCAACACAGAGGCCATGGGAAAGGTTGAATGTGCCACAGATATACATTTTCTGGCTATCTGATTTACAACAATTTCTTTTATTTCCAGAAATAGTCTCTATACTCAGGGTATGGCCACCAGGATTATATAACCTGACTTCTGGCCACAGCTGAATGCTTTAGTGGGTCCAATTGAGCCAAACTGGCCCTGTCAGGTTCTTGTTTCTAATAAATTGAAATTTAGAACTGACAGACACAGATACCACTTATGCCATGCTGAGTCAAAGCAAACAAGTAAAACAAATTAAGCAAAAATAAAGCCAGGGACAAGTCGGGAAGTAGAAGAGTTTAAAGAGTCTCAGCAGGGAAAGAAGCATCTGTTGGAGAAGGTTGAGGAAGGAAAAGCATAGGGACTGGGGAAGTTTTTGTTTTGTTTTGTTTTTAAGTTGTAAAAGACTTGAGTATGTTTTAATATATTTGCTTCCCCATTCTCATCAGATGAACTTGCTTTCTGAATCACGAAGAAAATAGAACGCAGTAGATAGAAAATTCCTCCATTCCTTGCCACCAATGCTGGAACTATCAGCATCTTCGTTCATTCCTTTGTTCTTCTTTGCGTCGTGTCACAAAGGAAAAAGGTGCCTGTTGGGTAATTTACCCCACTCTAATATTATAAGCAGATCCCCAAATTAAATAACCTAATATGTGGGGGTCACTTTATAGCAAGATTAATGAAATGAAGTCCAAGCCTGCACAGCAAGCATCCTAAATCCCAGGGGTCTGTCTGCAAGGTCTAAATCCAATTTGTTCTGGCTATCGTTTGGTACCATCTTATAGCTGCTCTCTACTCTGGCTTAAATATGCATGAAGATGATTCTAGGACATGAATCCGGCTGTGACTTCCAGGACAGCACTTGGAATTCCAATATTCCTAGTCACCTGGCCCTTGAGACTGGGACTGAAAAATACTGAAAACATAAAAATCAGCAGTGCCTGCAGCTTCCCTGCCTGACTCCAACCACCTTCCATATACTTCTCTTCCCCCCAGGAAACAAAAGCTTTGATCTGCTTCCGTTTGAGAAGGGGAACTGGATGGAGGACAGGAGCCGACTGCCAGGTTGCACTGTATGGCAAGTTTCTCCTGTTTTCTCAAGCGTATTCTCTAGGATTATTGTATTCTCGATGCCAAGCACAGGGCTCAGTACATAGTAGGATCTCAATTCAATTTTGCAGAATATGTGAAAGAATGGAAAATTAATGAACAGGTGGATAATTTATGCCAGTTTGGGAGAGGGCAGGATCCAGTGTACAAGAAGAAGGATACATTTTCAGGAAGAGGAACTTGTTTTTTCTGCTGAAACCTTTCTATTCTGCAGGGAAAGGAACAATATGGATTCTGCCTCACACACTACAGAAAATCAGATACTAGGTATTTGATGTTCTTTTAAATTCTAAGAACAGTGTTCTGTGTGAATAAAGAATTACAATAATTGGGAATATCTTTCCATGTTTACTTCTAATTTTCATTTCCAAGTGAATTAATTGAAATAGTCTGACACAATTTTCTTATTTTGGAACAACCAACATTATTAAAATAAGTTATGATTTTAACAGCTGCAAGTTTTAAACTAAGCATGACTTATTAAAGCAATAATCTTGGGTTTGAAAATGAAGTGGCTTATTTACATTGCTACAATTAAAATGTGGCTCTGTTTGATCAACACCTTTGGGTTTGTTTGTTTTTTTTTAGAAAAAATACGTATACACATGCTTTTAAAATGCTAGTGTTCACTTTCTGCACCTTTCTTCTTTAAATCAGTCAGAGAACAATTCTTATTCCCTAATTCTCTTGGAAAATTAATCTAAGCCAGGCAGAAGCAACTATCTGGAATGGGCTTTATTTTATTGTATGTCTAATAGGTTACCCTTGTTCTGAATTTTTTCATACTGTCTGGTTTTATCTCCTGTTACTATTAAACCATCCTGCAGCACTGTATCTGTTTGATAGTCCCTTTCTGATGAATAAAAAACCAAAATCCTTAAAGATCTCTTTTCAAATTGCAAAGCGTTGGAGATCCTTTAGAATATAGGGATGTAGATAAAAAGAAGTGTAATTTTGTTACTGTAATTGCACTTGGCCTCCGCTTGGAGCAGAAACCAAAGTTATAGTGGGTAATACAGTTTCTGTGGGGCACCTGTCAGGGATAGTTTACAGTGATGGTTGATTCTGTGCAAAATTGACCGAGCTAAGCTATGTCCATATAGCTGGTAAAACATTATTTCTAGTTATGTCTGTGAGGTGTTTCCAGAACAGATTAGCAATCTATTCTGGAATAGATTAGCAAGAAGGTCCTCCTCACCCATATGGGAGAGAATCATCAATTCCTTGTGGGTCTAAAAAACAAAAGGGCAAGGTGGAAGAAAGGCAAATTCTCTCCCCTCTCTTCTTGAGCTCCCCTCAGACGTCGGAGCTCCTTTTACTCAAGCTTATGGTCTCAGACTAAGAGTTACACTATTTGCTCTGCTGGTTCCTGGCCCTTTAGACTCAGACTGAATTACACCACCAGCTCTCCCTGTTCTCCAGCTTATAAATGGCAGACTGTGGGACTTTTGGGCCTCCATAGCAGCCTAAGCCATCCTATAATAAATCTCCTATATATGTATGAGATAATTATAATTAATATAATTAATATTATAATAATTATAATATATTATTATATATAATAATCTCATATGTGTGTGTGTATATATATATATATATATATATATATATATATATATATATATCCCATTGGTTCTGTTTCACCTCAATAGATTTACATTTATCTTAGAGAAACAAGATTGAGATAAGAAAAGACATTTGTAATTTTAAAAATTAAGAGTATTATGGCATTTTTCACAGAACTAGAACAAAAAGTTTCACATTTTGCATGGAAACACAAAAGACCCCAAAGAGCCAAAGCAATCTTGAGAACAAGAAACAGAGCTGGAGGAATCAGGCTCCCTGACTTCAGACTATACTACAAATCTACAGTAATCAAGACAGTATGGTACTGGCACAAAAACAGAAATATAGATCAATGGAACAGGATAGAAAGCCCAGAGATAAACCCACGCACATATGGTCACCTTATCTTTGATAAAGGAGGCAAGAATATACAGAGGAGAAAAGACAGCCTCTTCAATAAGTGGTGCTGGGGAAAGTGGACAGGTACATGTAAAAGTATGAAATTAGAACACTCCCTAACATCATACACAAAAATAAACTCAAAATGGATTAGAGGCCTAAATGTAAGGCCAGACACTATCAAACTCTTAGAGGAAAACATAGGCAGAACACTCTACGACATAAATCACAGCAAGATCCTTTTTGACCCACATCCTAGAGTAATGGAAATAAAGACAAAAATAAACACATGGGACCTAATGAAACTTAAAAGCTTTTGCACAGCAAAGGAAACCATAAACAAGACAAAAAGACAACCCTCAGAATGGGAGACAGTATCTGCAAATGAAGCAACTGACAAAGGATTAATCTCCAAAATTTACAAGCAGCTCATGCAGCTCAATATCAAAAAAATGAAAAACCCAATCCAAAAATGTGCAGAAGACCTAAATAGACATTTCTCCAAAGAAGATATACAGACTGCCAACAAACACATGAAAGAATGCTCAACATCACTGATCATTAGAGAAATGCAAATCAAAACTACAGAGATATCATCTCACACCGGTCAGAATGGCCATCATCAAAAAATCTACAAACAATAAAAGCTGGAGAGGGTATGGAGAAAAGGGAACCCTCTTGCACTGTTGGTGGGAATGTAAATTGATACAGCCACTATGGAGAACAGTATTGGAGGTTCCTTAAAAAACTAAAAATAGAACGACCATACGACCCAGCAATCCCACTACTGGGCATATACCCTGAGAAAACCATAATTCAAAAAGAATCATGCACCACAATGTTCATTGCAGCTCTATTTACAACAGCCAGGAAATGGAAGCAACCTAAGTGTCCATCAACAGATGAATGGATAAAGAAGATGTGGCACATATATAGAATGGAATATTACTTAGCCATAAAAAGATACAAAATTGAGTTATTTGTAGTGAGGTGGATGGACCTAGAGTCTGTCACACAGAGTGAAGTAAGTCAGAAAGAGAAAAACAAATACCGTATGCTAACACATATATATGGAATCTAAGGGGAAAAAAAAAAGGTCATGAAGAACCTAGGGGCAAGACGGGAATAAAGACACAGACCTACTAGATAACGGACTGGACGATATGGGGAGGGGCAAGGGTAAGCTGTGACAAAGTGAGAGAGTGGCATGGACATATATATACTAACAAACGTAAAATAGATATCTGGTGGGAAGCAGCCGCATAGCACAGGGAGATCAGCTCGGTGCTTTGTGACCACCTAGAGGGGGATAGGGTGGGTGGAAGGGAGGGAGACGCAAGAGGGAAGAGATATGGGAACATATGTATATATATAACTGATTCACTTTGTTATAAAGCAGAAATTAACACACCATTGTAAAGCAATTATACTCCAATAAAGATGTTAAAAAAATTAATAGTATTTAATATAATTTGAAGTGGGGCTTTTCTCTTGCCCTACATTCAGCCTGTGTTGCTGTGATTATAATTGATGCTGTCCACCAATGTTTCTGGTTCTCCTTCCAGACACAGGGTAGGCTTTTATGTCCTAGCTTTCTTGATGACAGGCATGGACATGTGACTTCCTTTGGCAAATGAAGTGTGAGCAGAAGTGACATGTGTCACCTGAGAGCAGAAGCCTTTGAGGACTGAGATATAGTTTGTTGTGTTCTTTTCTTCCTGTTGTGGCAAACTACAACATTTCAGGAGGTGGAATCCCCAGCCGCCTACAACCCTAAAAGAGGATGAAGTAGAGTAAACCCCCCCTGCTCACCCAAGACCGACAAGCAGCATGAGTGAAATAAACTTCTGTTTTAAATCACACTGATTTGGAGATTCATTTAAAAAAGAAGAAGCTAGCTACTTTTACTAATATAGGAATTGATCATGAGTAGTAGGGTCCTCCATAAAAACTAAAAAGCAATATATGATGTTGGCTTAGGAGCTGGTGGTTAAGAAGGCGATCAATGTCATGTTCTGACAATTCATGTTATCCTGTGGGAAAATATTTGGTAAATCTGTCTCCTGAGGAAACTTGGGAGGCAAATCATGTACATATAGTGCTCTTAGCTTGAGGGGAAGAAGTCAGAAAACAGAATGCCAATGTATATATTGGTTGTTGTTGATCGCATTTCCCCAGGAATTGCAGGAAGACATGAGCTCAAAAAAGAATTTGTTGGCTCTGCAAGTAATAAATAACAGGACTAGATATCCCAGAAACTCAGAGCTTTAAAATATTGGCAGAGACAGGTATTTCTAGACCCTAAACAGTGAAGATAGCATTGAAAAATGCTTTAAGCAACAAAGATATATATATATATATAAACTCCATCTTACCACATGTGTCAGGTGGCTAAAGTCCAAAACACTGACAACATCAAATGCTGGTGAGCATATGGAATAATAGAAACTCTCATTCATTTCTGGTGGGAATGCAAAATGGTACAGCCACTTTGGGAGACAGTTTGACAATTTCTTAAATTAGTCTTACCATATGATTCATCAATTCTGCTCCTATGTATGTACATACCAAAAGGAGATGAAACCTTATGTTCACACAAAAACCTGCACATGAATATTTATGGCAGTTTTCTCATAATTGCCAAAAGTTGGAAGCAACCAAGATGTCCTTCAGCTATACACCTTAAACTTGTACAATGACGTATGTCAATTATTTCTCAGTAAAACTGGAAAAAAAAGATGTCCATCAATAGGTGAGTGGATGAACAAACTGTGGTACATCCATACAATGAGGTATTATTCAATGATAAAAAGAAATGAACTGTTAAGCCAGAAGAAGACATAGAGAAACCTTAGATGTATTTTGCTAAGTGAACGAAGCCAGTCTAAAAAGGCTAGATACTGTATGATTCCAACTATACAACATTCTGGATAAAGCAAAACTATGGAGACGGTAAAAAAACGATGGTTTTTAGGGTCAGTGAACCCCACTTCCCCTACACACACCTGAAAGTAAGCTGGATACTAACATGTGGAAACAGCACAATCATTTCATTTTGACTAGAACTTTCTGTTGATAATTGAGTAGCACTGAAGAAGGATGAGGTTCAGCAACTGGCTTATTTTTCACTCTCAGCATGGCAAAGGAAACACTAACTGACACGAGAATGAGAATCTAAGGGTTTGGTACAAATAATTTGCATACTTATGAGTTCTAATTCTATGTAAACTTTGGGGATCTTCAGGTAAATATTTACCTTCTTATTACTCTATTGTTTTTGAGAACAAATAGTTACCTTTTGGAATGTGTATTGTGTGTGTGTGTGTGTACTTAAGTGCATTTAACCCAGAGCTGCACAACTGTAAAATTAAGAAGTCTGTGCAAATCCCACTTATAAGAAACCTGGAAGGAAAACAGACTTGGGTCACCAGAGTATAAGTAGACATTGCAGCACTGCAGTAGGCTGGGAAGAACCTGGGCTTGGAGGTCAGGCAAATTGAGATCTAATTCAGGCTTTACTGCTAGGGCTCTTGAGAAACTTTTGTTAACCTCTATGAGTTTTGATTTGCAAGTGGGATTAATGACCCCCCATAGGATCACTGTGATCATTAAATGAGATGATACATGCAAAGAGCTTGGCTCATAGTAGAAGCTCAGTAAATGTTAACTAGCTTCATTATGCTGATATTTAGAAACCGTTGAATAAATAGTGAGTCAAATAAGAAAGTAAATCTAGAGAGACACAACCTTGGTCCGGGCACCATAGAGATCTTGGTCTAAGCTCCATATAGATCCTTTCGTACAAATAAGTAAACTTTTCTTTAAACTCAGTCTCAAATATTTACTGAGCAATTACTTTAAGTCCTATATTAGACTAAGGTATATGAATTTTAAAATATATAAACCTTTTCTTCAAGATGCTTAGAATGGAGTTCAGAGAGTGATTATTTATATATCCAAGACAAACATAGCAAACATTGTCAAAAAGTGAATGCTAATTGGCAAGTGAGGCAAGATTACTATGATGTGGGAGTGTTGGCAAAATTCAAATGGAAAATGAAGGATTTTATCTGGGTCTTAAAAGAGGAAAATGGCTTAAATAAATGAGTATGTGGAATAGAACATGAGAGAGGAGTAAGTGACTGATGTTGAGTGTTTACTATGTTTCAGGCACTATCTACATATATCACAATATATAGATAGGGCCTGATACAGTGTTTTCATACAAACAGATGGATGGTGTGTGTGGGGGGGGAGAGACATGGAGAATGAAGACGAAGACATTGAAAATTACTCCACCAAGAAATTTGTCCAAGCTCTTATAGCCAGCAGGCACAGAAGTGGGTTTACCAGCTAAATTCTGACTCACAAGATTCTAATATAGCATGACACTTCTTGGCTATTTTTTTGAAGAGGGGTAGTAAACTATAAGGTTAGAGAGGTTAAAGTCAAGTTATTCGCTTAGATCATGTCTGCTCTCCCAGATTCACAAAGATTTCTGTATGGATCAAGAGTAAGGCTGGACCCTCAAGTTGGAAAGAGGGAAAAAGATGAAGATGTGTAAATCTCATTATGGAATACTAACTAAAATTTTTATTTGTATTTTTACCTTGTAAGTTCAGAAATAAATTCTTGAGATCACTATTTCTTTTATAACATTTGTTTTCATAAAAATTTTTACCCATTAAGAATTCCTCCTACTTTCATATGTATTTTCTGGTAAGCATTGTGTTCAAAATTCACAAGTTGACTTCAGCAGGCAGGGTGGTGGAATTAGATTGTATTGCATTATCAAAAAGAGAATCTGGTAAATTTTCATTTTAATAAATTTAAATTTGTTTAGATTATAATTTTTGTGCTGGATATAATATGACTTGTATTTACAATACAATTTTATCATTATACTATATAATATTGAAATACAGCAGGTTGCACATTATAAATCATTAATAATGACTAATTTGTTTGTCTGTCAAACATTTATTGGACCATTCCCAAGGTCAGTAAAAGAATTATCATAATTTATTCTTACTGTGCTTGAATATTTTATGAATGGCTTTAATTTCTATAATCTTTAATGAGACATCTTCAAAGGTAAGTGAGTATATACGGATTGAGGAAATAGTTACTGATATTCTACATCACAAGTAAGTTATTTTATCAGTTTTATATGTTTGTTTTGCTTCTACTGTTAGTTAACATTACCTATTAACATTGCTATAAAATTTTGTTGGTATCTCCTTTTTGTTCTCTTGGGGTAGAGTTTTTTGACAGTCACATTAATTTTCTACAAAATGCTGTGTGACATATTCGTTGCCTTTCACACAAAGCTTACATAAAGTTTGCTTAGATCATCACTGGATTTTTCTCTCATCAGCTTAGTATATTATTTTTATGTGAAGTTATTATTTTTGTTTAGTTTGTGCTTAAAATTGTATCTGTTTATTATGATTTTCCTAACAGTTGCCCAACTATCTTATATCATATGTATTACAATTGTAAACTAGTCACAATATTTACTGTCTTTTGGTGTTTTGTATAAAAATGTACAACATATTAACTGTATGCAATATTTATAATATAGGCACATATAAAGAAGAAAATAAGTTACCCATAACTCTATGACCCAGGGATAGCTACCATTAACGTTTAGGTACATTTTGAGAGAGAGATAAAATCGATACATAGATGCAAAAATTATAATAGGAATTTCTCAGTGAAGTTACATTCAGACACACATTTCTCAAAAGATGTACAAATGGCCAACAGATGCATGAAAAGGTGTTGAACATCACTAATCATCAGGGAAATGCAAATCAAAACCACAATGATATATTACCTCACCCATGTTAGGATGGCTATTGTCAAAAAATCTGAAAGAAACCAACGGTTGGTGAATTTGTAAAGAAATTAGAACCTTTGTACACTGTTGGTAGGAACGTAAAACGGTGCAGTCACTATGAAAACCAGTGGGGAGGTTCCTCAAAACACTGAAAATAGAACTACCACACAGCCACTGCTAAGTATCTAATCTGCCCCCTGCAGAGACCAACACTGAGTCCCCAGTATGACACCATTCCCCAGGGTGATCAACCAGCTACCTGGTGACAGGTTTATCACACTGTATTGCTTCCGTCATGGAAGAAACTGTGCTTTATTCTTATTAGAATAAATACTTACTCTGGATATGAACTTACCTTCCCTGCACACGATGCTTCTGTCATAACTATCATCCAAGAATTTACAGCATGCCTTATCCACTGTCATGGTATCCCACACACACAGTTTGTGATCAAGGAACTCACTTTACAACAAACTAAGTGTGGCAGTGGTCTTATGCCCATGGAATTCATTGGTCTTACCATGTTCCCCATCCTCTTGAAGCAAGTGGCTTGATAGAACAGCAGAGTAGCCTTTTGAGGACTTAGTTATAGTGCTAGTTAGGTAGTAATATTGTGCAGGTTGGCAGCAATGCTCTCCAGAAGGCTATATATGCTCTGAATCAGCATCCAATATATGGTCTATTTTCCCCATAGCCATAATTCATGAGTCTAGAAATCAAGAGGTGGAAATGGAAGTCACACCACTCACAGTTACCTGTAGTTGCAAAATTTGGGGCTCCTCATGCCTCTGAATCAACAGGCAAGGAAGGAAGTTACTATTCTGGCTGGGGTGATTGATCCTGATTACCAAGAGAAATTGGATGGCTACTACACAATGAAGGTAAGGAAAAGTATGTCTGGAATACAAGATATCCCTTAAGGACTTCTCTTATTACTACCATGACCTTTGATTAAAGTCAATGGAAAACCATGATAACTCAATTTTGGCAGGAAAATTAATCACCCAGGTCCTTCAGGAGTAAATGTTTAGGTTATCCACCAGGCAAAGAACCATGAAAACTGAGGTTTCCTGGAGAAAAAGAAATCTCTCTTAAGACTGAAGCATTAACTTCTGCCTGAGTTTCCTTCTGCCCTCTAGATTTCAGACTCAAGACTACAATATCAACTTGTATCTGAGCTTTTAGCTGGCTGACCTGCCCTACAGATTTCAGATTTGCCAGCTCCCGCAATCACATGAGCCGGTTTCTTAAAATAAACTCTTAATATATATGTATGTGTATATCCAGTTGGTTCTATTTCTCGGGAGAACCCTGACATAGCAAGTTTCTAAAATTCTCAGCTTAGCTCTTACATGGGCAAATAAAACTACTTATAGTATAAAGTTGTTATGAGTAAAAACTGAGACAATGCAATCAAATTACTTAGAAAAATATCAGACAAATCATAAGTACTTGATAAATACTAGCTTCCACTCTTTTACTATTACTCTGATTTACAAAGAAATAGTATTCCAGGTATAAACTTCTTTTTTTAAGCTATATCTTTATCTCAATCTATTTTAATGTAATAATTTCACTTTGCTTTTTCTCTAGCAGACTCCAGGAAATGATTAAACTTTCTAGGTATTAAAAAGACTAGTTCTTTTTGACAGCATATTCATTGATTAACTCAATTTTCTCAGGTTGGCTGAACACACACCTTAAGTGTCTGAAACCATTGTGCAATTATGATTATTGCTTAGATAATGTCCACAGAAAATCTATGATCAAAGAAGAAAATGACAAGAGATCCACATTTTCCCCAACAAGCCTTTGGTCATTTGGGCCTAAATGCTGGCTTTTGGTAAAAATATTTAATGAGCACCTACTATGTGCCAGGGTCTGTTCTACAGACTGATTAAATAGCAGTAAGCAAAGCATACAAAGTCCCTTTTTCTCATAGAGGCTGCATTCTATAAGCCCATTGAAGGCTTTTCTTTGGAAAGAAAACTAGCCTTTGGAGGGTTTTGAACACAAGGGAGGTGTATAGGAGAAGAATATGAATAAGGGTTCACAAAATAAGCTCTTTGCATGATAGGATAAGCAAACAGAAATTAGGTCACCTTTCTGGTTATAATTCTCCAAATAAATGATATATGGTACTTTTTCCACAAGTTACAAACTCCTTAGCAAAAACAACTTCACCTTTCACATGCAATCTAATGTCTGAACATATGTTATGTTTTTGTTATATAATCACCACGTTTGAAAACTGTTTTGCTATCTTGAACAGAATAATGTAAACTTGGTATAGTTAGTCATATTTCATTTTTCTTTAAATTCCTTTTTTGTGTATTTTTTATTTGATTAAAATTGAATAATAAGGAGAAAGAGAGAAAATTGCTAGAATAAAGTCCTTGAGTAATGGAGAGAGTATTAGGATTTGCACACATAAATTTGAACAACCAGCAATCTGGGGAAAAGCCCTGATTTATAGCATTTGCCAATTTTTACGGTATAAATACTCCCTCCCCCTAATTTTCATTGTTTTGTTCAATTTAATAGTGATTATGACCAGGAGAGTTAAGAGCATCTGCCTAAAAGTTGTCACTTACCCAGAATTTTTTTCTAGCCTTTTTTTAGGAACATGTAAATATGTCTGCCATTTTATCAGCATTACTGGAACAGTACTCATACACGATCACCTCTAAGATGAAACAATATGCAAGCTCATTTTTTAAAGTAATAGTAATTCTCTTCTTTCATTTTAGAAAATGAAAAATAGAAACAATAATAAAGCTACTATATTTTTAGTAAAGGCACTGAGAGATTTGAATAAAATGGCAACATTAAATTAGGGTCATTTCTACTCCAGGAGACCAGAACTTAAATTGATTGAAACAGGAGACCTTCAAGATGGGAGAGGAGTAAGACGTGGAGATCACCTTCCTCCCCACAAATACATCAAAAACACATCTACATATGGACCAACTCCTACAGAACACCTACTGGATGCCGGCAGAAGATCTCAGACTTCCCAAAAGGCAAGAAAATCCCCACATACCTGGGTAGAGCAAAAGAAAAAACAGAGACAAAAGAATAGGGATGGGCCCTGTACCTCTGGGAGGGAGCTGGGAAGGAGGAAAAGTTTCCACATACTAGGGAGCCCCTTCACTGGCGGGGATGGGGGTGGGTGGGGGGAAGCTTTGGAGCTACAAAGGAGAGCGCAGCAACAGGGGTGCAGAAGGCAAAGCAGAGATTCCCACACAAAGGATTGGTGCTGACCAGCAACTCACCAACCTGAGACACTTGTCTGCTCACCTGCTGGGATGGGTGGGGGCTGGGAGCTGAGGTTCTTGCTTCAGAGGTCAGACCCCAGGGAGAGGACTGCGGTTGGCTGGCTGTGTGAAGACAGCCTGAAGGGGGGCTAGTGTGCTCCAGGTAGCTGGGAGTGAGTCTGGGAAAAAGTTTGGACCTGCCAAACAGGCAAGAGACCATTGTTTCAGGGTGTACAAGGAGAGGGGATTCCTTCCCCGTGTGCCCACAGAAGACGGAGCACCACCTAAGTAAGCTCCAGAGACGGGCACGAGCCACGGCTATCAGCTCAGTCCTCAGAGATGGGCATGAACCGCTAACGCTGCTGCCACTGCTGCCACCAAGAATACTGTGGGCAAGCACAGGTCACTACCCACATGCCCCCGGAAGCCTGTTCAGCACGCTACTGCCAGGGTCCCATGATCCAGGGACAACTTCCCTGGGAGAACGCATGGCATGCCTCAGTCTGTTGCAATGTCACACCAGCCTCTGCCACTGCAGGTTTGCCCCGCATTCCAATTATGACTACCATACCACTCCCTCTCGCCAGCCTTAGTGAGCAAGAGAGCCCTAATCAGCCGCTGCTTTAACCCCCTCCTCTCTGTGTAGGGAACAAAATCCTGAGGGTGGCATACACTCAGAGCCAGGGCCAAAACCAAAGCTGAATCCTAGGAGCTGTTCAAACAAAAAAGAGAAAGGGAAATTTCTCCATGCAGCCTCAGGAGCAGCGATTAAATCCCCACAATCAACTTGATAAACTCTGCAACTGAAGAATAACTGAATAGACAGTGAATGTTCCCAAAATTGAGATAGTGGACTTTGGGAGGAACTGTAGACTTGGGGTTTGCTTTCTGCATCTAATTTGTTTCTGGTTTTATGATTATCTTAGTTTAGATTTTAGTGCTTCTTATCATTGGTGGATTGTTTATTAGTTTTGTTGCTCTTTTCCTTTTTTTAAATTTTTATTTATTTATATTTATTTTTTAAATTTTTTATTTATATTTTTAATTTATATATATATTTTTTAATTAATTTTTTTTCATTTTTCTCTTTTTGTTAGTGTGTATGTGTATGCTTCTTTGTGTGATTTTGTGATTAGGTTTGCTTTTACCGTTTGTCCTAGGATTCTGTCTGTTCATTTTTTTTTTTCTTTCTACCTTTTCTTCTGAGTCGTGTGGCTGGCAGGGTCTTGGTGCTCCGGCTGGATGACGGGTCGCACCCTATGAGGTGGGAGAGCAGAGACCAGGAATTTGGACCATGAGAAAACTCCCAGCCCCATGTAATATCAATTGGTGAGAGCTCTTCCAGAGATTATTTTCTCAACGCTAAGACTGAGCTCTGCCCAATGGCCAGCAAGGTCCAGTGCTGGATGCTCCATGCCAAATAACTAGCAAGACATGAACACAACCCCACCCATTAGCAGACTGGCTGTCTAAAGTCATACTAAGTTCACAGACACTCCAAAACACACCACCAGATGCAGCCCTGCCCACCAGAAGGACAAGATAAAGCCCCACCTACTAGAACACAGGCACCACTCCCCTCTACCAGGAAACCTCCAAAAGTCACTGAACCAACTTCACCCACTGAGGGCAGACACCAAAAATAATGGGAACTACGAACCTGCAGCTTTGAAAAGGAGACAACAAACACAGGAAGTTAAACAAAATGAGAAGACAGAGAAATATGCAGCAGATGAAGGAGCAAGGTAAGAACCCACCAGACCAAATAAATGACCAGAAAATAGGAAGTCTGCCTGAAAAAGAATTCAGAGTAGGATGAGAGTAAAGATGATCCAAAATCTCGGAAATAGAATGGAGAAAATACAAGAATATTTAACAAGGATCTAGAAGAACTAAAGAGCAAACAAACAATGATGAACAACACAATAAATGAAGTTAAAAATACTCTAGAAGGAATCAATAGCAGAATAACTGAGGCAGAAGAACGGATAAGTGAGCTGGAAGATAAAATAGTGGAAATAACTGCCATAGAACAGAATAAAGAAAAAACAAAGAAAAGAATTGAGGACAGTCTCAGAGACATCTGGGACAACATTAAGTGCACAAACAGTTGAATTATAGGGGTGCCAGAAGAAGAAGAGAAAAAGAAAGGGTCTGAGAAAATATTTGAAGAGATTATAGTTGAAAATTTCCCTAACATGGGAAAGGAAATAGTCAATCAAGTCCAGGAAGCACAGAGAGTCCCATACAGGATAAATCCAAGAAGAAATATGCCAAGACACATATTAATCAAACTATAAAAAATTAAATTCAAAAAAAAAATTAAAAGCAGCAAGGGAAAAGCAACAAATAATATACAAGGGAATCCCCATAAGGTTAACAGCTGATTTTTCAGCAGAAACTCTGCAAGGCAGAAGGGAATGGCAGGACATATTTAAAGTGATGAAAGGGAAAAAACTACAACCAAGATTACATTACTCAGCAAGGATCTCGTTCAGATTTGACAGAGAAATTAAAACCTTTACAGAAAAGCAAAAGCTAAGAGAATTCAGCACCACCAAACCAGCTTGACAACAAATGCTAAAGGAACTTCTCTAGGCAGGAAACACAAGAGAAGGAAAATACTTACAATAACAAACCCAAAACAATTAAGAAAATGGTAATAGGAATATACATATCGATAATTACCTTAAATGTACAGGGTTAAATGCTTCAATCAGAAGACAGACTGGCTGAATGGATAAAAAAACAAGACCCGTATATATGCTGTCTACAAGAGACCCACTTCAGACCTAGGGACACATACAGACTGAAAGTGAGGGGATGGAAAATGATATTCCATGCAATGGAATTCAGAAGAAAGCTACAGTAGCAAGTCTTACATCAGATAAAATGGACTTTAAACTAAACACTATTACAAGAGATAAAGAAGGACACTACATAATGATCAAGGGATCAATCCATGAAGATATAACAATTGTAAATATTTATGCACCCAACATAGGAGCACCTCAATGCATAAGGCAAATGCTAACAGCCATAAAAGGGGAAATCGACAGTAACACAGTCATAGTAGGGGAATTTAACACCCCACTTTCACCAATGGACAGATCATCCAAAAAGAAAGTAAATAAGGAAACACAACCTTTAAATGATACATTAAATGAGATGGGCTTAATTGATATTTATTGGACATTCCATCCCAAAACAACAGAATACACTTTATTCTCAAGTGCTCATGGAACATTCTCCAGGATAAATAATACCTTGGGTCATAAATCAAGCCTTGGTAAATTTAAGAAAATTGAAATCATATCAAGTATCTTTTCTAACCACAACACTATGGGACTAAATATCCATTACAGGATAAAATCTGTAAAAAATACAAACACATGGAGGCTAAACAATACAGTACTAAATAACCAAGAGATCACTGAATAAATCAAAGAGGAAATCAAACAATACCTAGAAACAAACGACAATGAAAACACAACGACTCAAAACCTATGGGATGCAGCAAAAGCAGTTCTAAGAGGGAAGTTTATAGCAATACAATTCTACCTCAAGAAACAAGAAACATCTCAAATAAACAACCTAATCTTACACCTAAAACAATTAGAGAAAGAAGAACAAAGAAACACCAAAGTTAGCAGAAGGAAAGAAATCATAAAGAACATATCAGAAATAAAAGAAAAAGAAATGAAGGAAACAATAGCAAAGATCAATAAAACATAGCAAAGGTGGTTCTTTGAGAAGATAAACAATATTGAAAAACCATTAGTGAGATTCATCAAGAAAAAAAGGGAGAAGACTCAAATCAATAGAATTAGAAATGAAAAAGGAGAAAAAAACCACTGACACTGAAGAAATATAAAGGATCATGAGAAACTACTACAAGCAACTATATGCCAATAAAATGGACAACTTGGAAGAAATGGACAAATCCTTAGAAAAGTACAACCTTCCAAAACAGAATCAGGAAGAAATAGAAAATATAAACAGACCTATCACAAGCACTGAAATTGAAACTGTGATTAAAAATCTTCCAACAAACGAAAGCCCAGGACCAGATGGCTTCACAGGTGATTTCTATCAAACATTTAGAGAAGCACTAACACCTATCCTTCTCAAACTCTTCCAAAATATAGCAGAGGGAGTAATGCTCCCAAACTCATTCTATGAGGCCACCATCATCCTGATACCAAAACCAGACAAAGATATCACAAAAAAAGAAAACTACAGGCCAATATTACGGATGAACATAGATGCAAAAATCCTTAACAAAATACTAGCAAACAGAATCCAACAGCACATTAAAAGGATCATACACCATGATCAAGTGGGGTTTATCCTAGGAATGCAAGGATTCTTCAATATATGCAAATCAATCAGTGTGATACACCATATTAACAAACTGAAGGAGAAAAATCATATGATAATCTCAATAGATGCAGAAAAAGCTTTCGACAAAATTCAACACCCATTTATGACAAAAACTCTCCAGAAAGCAGGCAAAGAAGGAACCTACCTCAACATAATAAAGGCCATATATGACAAACCCACAACCAACATCGTTCTAAATGGTGATAAATTGAAACCATTTTTTGTAAGATCAGGAAAATGACAAAGTTGCCCACTCTCACTACTATTATTCAACATTATTTTGGAAGTTTTAGCCATGGCAATCAGAGAAGAGAAAGAAATAAAAGGAATCCAAATTGGAATATAAGAAGTAATACTGTCACTGTTTGCAGATGACATGATACTATACATAGAGAATCCTAAAGATGCTATCAGAGAACTACTAGAGCTAATCAATGAATTTGGTAAAGTAGTAGGATACAAAATTAATGCACAGAAATCTTTTGCATTCCTATACACTAATGATGAAAAATCTGAAAGAGAAATTAAGGAAACACTCCCATTTACCACTGCAACAAAAAGAATAAAATACATAGGAATAAACCTTCCTAAGGAGACAAAAGAATCTAAGAAAAAAAAATGGTTTTGAAGAACCTAGGGGCAGGACAGTAATAAAGACGCAGACGTAGAGAATGGACTTGAGGACATAGGGAGGGGGAAGGGTAAGCTGGGGCGAAGTGAGAGAGTGGCGTGGACATATATACACTACCAAATGTAAAACAGCTAGCTAGTGGGAAGCAGCTGCATAGCACAGGGAGATCAGCTCGTGCTTTGTGACCACCTAGAGGGGTGGGATAGGGAGGGTGGGGGGGGAGGCACAAGAGGGATTGGATATGGGGATATATGTGTACATACAGCTTATTCACTTTGTTATACAGTAGCTACTAACACAGTATTGTAAAGCAATTATACTCCAATAAAGATGTTAAAAAAATAAATAAATTGATTGAAACAAAGCATCACATGCTAATTTGTAGAATCTTGATATAGGATATTGGTTACTTCTCATGTGGCAAGAAATTCATTCCGTAGTCTTCTCTCAGTTAAAATGAACATCATATTTTCTGTTTTGTAAAACAATGGTACAATTCTAATAAATTTAGGTGTTGATCAAAACAATCTTTCATTCTAAGTTTACGCATAGAGATTTTCACTATTCATGGTAACCAACTGTAATGCTTTATATTGCTTTATTGAGCACATTATATTCCAGATGCTGCCTGTGTCCTTGAAATAAAGTAGTAAACTACATGGATAAAGTCTCAGCATTAGAATGTTTTGGAGAGTTTGTCTTACTATTTTGTGATAGGTTTTAGAAGAAAATGTAAAGTATTTTTCATGTGTGCTTTAGAAAGATAAGTAAAGGAAATGTTGAAGGATGTCATAGATGGAGCTCCCCAAGAGGGAGATTCTGAGAAGAGATTTGCATGTGAAACTTATTAAGGACTATTTCCATGCCTGTGGAAGGAAAGCAAGAAAGAAGGTTGGCCAAAGGGAGAAGTTGGGCTGTGATGCCGTCTCAGCAAAGTTTCAGCAAATTCCAAAAGAAATCCTGAATGTGACATGACCCTTCAGAGTTTTCCTTAGTTTGGGCAAGAGTGCCAGATTTAGTAGTCTTGCACTGACCAATCATTAAATGCAGGGTACTCTGGGCAGGAGCCATGGCCTTGGTTGAGGAGACTCTCTTCAACTATGGTGATTCTCAAAGAAGGCTACTTGATGGTAAGTTTTATGTATTACCTTGACTAGGTTATAGTCCCCAGTTACGCAGCCAACTACTTATATAGGTGTGGCTGTGAAGGTAATTTTGGTTGATGTTAAGTAAGGGAGATTGTCCTAGATAACCTGGTTGGCCCTAATTCAATAAGTTGAAAGGCCTTAAGAAAAGAGCTGTGACTTCCTTGAGGAAGAAGGAATTCTACATGTGAATAGCAGCTTTAGCTTGAGCCCAAAAGGTCAAGCTTGCCCTTCCTGATATCCTGCTCTACAGATTCCAGACTTATCTTGCCAGTCCCTATAATTGGGTAAGTCAATTTCTTGCAGTAATTTTCTTCATACACACCTTCTACTGGTTCTGTTTCTCTGAACCCTGACTGATACAAGCTGACAGCTAAAAACTGTCTACTAACAGAATGCCCAGTAGCTGGTTGATTAACCCTTCAGTCCTTAAGGGGTATCTGAGATGGACTTCACAGTGTTCACTATGGAGTAGTTAAATTATTCCTTGTTCTCTGCCTTTCACATTCAAATTCGTACTTCCTACCACCTGCCAGGCAGAGAAAAATAAGAGAAGACTGGGAAGAGCTATTATGCTATTGTACTAAAGGTGACTCATATTCAGGAAGCACACATCCAATTCAAGCAGTCTTAAACTACATAAATTGAAAACCTGGAGGCAATGCTAGCTTCAGGTGCTGCTGAACCCAGGGATTCAAAACAAGTTATACATTTTTGGATTCCCATCCTTTATCTTTCACATCTGCTTTCATCTGGATTAAAAACATTCTCACCATTTGTTGGCTTCCTCCACTGCTTAGGATTTCATAAACCTCACACAAGTAAGTCTGACGCAAACAAACTAAGAAAAAAAATCTGCATATCAAGCATTCTGATTTTAGAACTAGTATTAAGTTTTATTTCTCATATTTGAATGATAAGAGTAACACTTAATCAATCACTATGAGCAAGGAAGATAAAATATGCTGATTGAATAACAAAGTCGGGTCACTAGCCTACCACTGGAGATGGAGGTTTTTAAGTTTCATGAAAGGAAAGGAGCTGGAACACTGACAAGGAGGTGATAGTGAGACACCTGTCTATAGATGGGAACAATCATTATAAAGATTTAAAAAAAAATCACTGCAGAATAAGAAGATGACAAGGAAGGTTATCTTTCTCAGCCTGGACTCTGGGAAGAAAAATAACCTATTATTATTAAATAAGTATTATTATATAAGTGATATGTAAGTACTCATTAAATAGGTATGTTTAACATATAAAGTATAAAATAAAAAATCAAAGATAAGAAATGACAATGTTTTATAAAAATCGATGGATATTAAAAAGAATAACATAAAACCTACAGAATTAAAGTATATAGTTAGTGAAGTTAAAAGCCCAGTAGATGGGTTAAATAGCCATTTAGTCACAACATAAAATGAGATTAGTAATATAAAAAATAGACTGAAGAAAATTACTTAAAATGCAGCACTTCAAATTAAAGAGAGAATATTTGAAAAATTAATTTAGAGGGAGATTCAACATGTATTGAATAGGAATTCTATAAATACAAATGAAATGGAATGAGAAACAGCAATATTTGAAGGGATAAAGGCTTAACATTTCCTAGTATTGATAAAAGACCTAAATCCTCATGTTCAAGAAGCACAGTCCGTTCCTGAGGAGAATAAACTAAAAATAGAGCAATACCTCAACACATTATAGTGAAAACAGTACCAAAAGAAGGTGAAGGCAAAAGTCAGATCAGGTACAGATCAATGGTCATTTTTGAACAGTAGACTTTTCTTCTTAAAATCAAAAGAAAGTATACTATTAGCTTCAATGTAAAGAGAGAAAAATAGTGTCCACCTAAAAGTCTATTCAGTGGTGTGTTGGAGCCAGCTCATCCTGACTTGGAAGAGCAAGTTGTTAAACCATTGGCAGCTCCCAGGTTCAAGAAACAAATATAGTCCCTGAGGATAGTAGCTATGAATTTTTCTGAACTGAAACAACACTATCTCATATTCCAGAAGCTCAACATAACTTAAGTAGGGAAAACAAAAAGAAATACATTTGCTGACACATCTGAGTGAAAATTCAGAACACCAAAAACAAAGACAAGATCATAAATGAAGATGGAAGAAAAAAACAGGAAAACTAACATCAATCTGTTGGTCAACAGTTTTCTCTATATCACTAATAGGAGTCATTAGACAGTGGAATAATATCTTTAAAGTGATAAAATTTAGAACTGTATGCTAGTCATATATGTGTATTTTAGCTAACGCTGTTTAAGAAATTGTATGTTTTAATATGAATTGAGCTAAGCACTTTAAACTTTTCTTTAAAAATAGGAATAAATTATATATTATTATCTTTTCATGTTACACTAAACTTAGAATTGGGCTTGGACTTCTAAAAGTTTTATATTCCCTCTATAATATGTGTTGGCTTATTTTGGTTTCTCTTTTATATTTTTATAATAAGAAATCTGACTCAGAAAGTAAAAGTAAATATTATCTCAAATCTTCTGTAAACTTTTTAATATTTTGCTATGGAAGTTATAAAAGTTACCTCTATATACTTAAAGAAGTAAATTAAAACCCAGTTCGTCTTTTTCAACAAATCCTTAGATCATCTGGAAGTACAAAAGCAACCTGAAGTTGCTGGCTAGAAAAGATATTTATTACTTCAAAGGAATTTGGCCTATTTGAATTCCTAACTCTTCCTGGAAGTCTGTCTATATCTACAGCCTTTGATCAACTTGTCAGTCTGGTAAATGGACTGATTCACCCCACAGAATAGATTCTGATGGGCAATTTAAAACCTTAGCTGTCTTCTTTTCTTATCCCATTTCTTTGTTTTGTTCTACTTTCACTCTTCATGATAAACTATTTTTAAAAGGATGAATTATGTGTATTTTATAATTGTTTTTGACAAATACTTTGGTTAAAATTTTATATAAAAGGAATTTGATTAATAATAAACCATTGTACTGGATTTATATTTCTATTTTCCTTACCCTGAAAAGTCTACAACATGAATTCTTCAATGTTTATTTGACCTTCATTACTTAAACACTTCAAAATTAGTTTTTTGGGGGATAGGTAAAATGAATTCTACCTACCAAAACTTTGAGTAAGATATTGTCCTACCCTAGGTTTATCCTATCATACAAAATGATAATAGTGTGTAATTTATTCCTGTCTTTAAAGATAATCATAAAATACTTAATTTTAATTAAATTTAAAACATTATTCATAGGGACCTTCAAGATGGTGGAGGAGTAAGATGTGGAGAGCACCTTCCTCCCCACAAATACATCAGAAATACATCTACTGTGGAACAACTCCTACAGACATCTACTGAATGCTGGCAGAAGACCCCAGACTTCCCAAAAGGCAAGACAATCCCCACATACCTGGGTAGGGCAAAAGAAAAAAGAAAAAACAGAGACAAAAGAATTGGGATGGGACCTGCACCTCTGGGAGGGAGCTGTGAAAGAGGAAAGTTTCCACACACTAGGGAGTCCCTTCACTGGCAGGGACGGGGGCGGGGGGAAGCTTCAGAGTGACAGAGGAGAGGGCAGCAACAGGGGTGCAGAGGTCAAAGCAGAGAGATTCCCACACAGAGGATCCATGCAGATCAGCACTCACCAGCCTGAGAGGCTTGTCTGCTCACCTGCTGGGGCGGGTGGGGGCTGGGAGCTGAGGCTCGGGCTTCCTAGGTCATATCCCAGGGAGAGGACTGGTGTTAGCTGCATAAACACAGCCTGAAGGGGGCTAGGGCACCACAGCTAGCCAGAAGGGAGTCCAGGAAAAAGTCTGGAGCTGCCTAAGAGGCAAGAGACCATTGTTTCGGGGTGCGTGAGGTGAGGGGTTGCAGAGCACCACCTAAACGAGCTCCAGAGATGGGTGCAAACCATGGCTATCAGCGCGGACCCCAGAGATGGGCATGAAATGCTAAGGCTGCTGTTGCAACCACCAAAAATCCTGTGTGCAAACACAGGTCGCTATCCACACCTCCTCTCCCAGGAGCCTGTGTCCCGTGATCCAGGGACAACTTCCCCGGGAGAACACACAGCACACCTCAGGCTGGTGCAATGGCATGCTGGCCTCTGCTGCCATAGGCTCGCCCTGCATTTGGTACCCCTCCCTCACCCCGGCCTGAGTGAGCCAGAGCCCCATAATCAGCCGCTCCTTTAACACCCGTCCTGTCTGGGCAGGGAACAGATGCCCTCAGGCAACCTACATGCAGAGGCGGGGCCAAATCTAAGGCTGAACCCCAGGAGCTGTGCGAACAAAGAAGACAAAAGGAAATTTTCCCCAGCAGCTTCAGGAGCAGTTGATTAAATCCCCACAATCAACTTGACGTACCCTGCATCATTGTAATACCTGAATAGACAAAAAATCATTCCAAAATTGAGGTGGTGGACTTTGGGAGCAAAAGTAGACTTGGGGTTTGATTTCTGCATCTAATTTGTTTCTGATTTTCTGTTTATCTTAGTTTAGTATTTGGAGCTTATTATCATTGGTAGATTTGTTTATTGATTTGATGCTTCCTTCTTTATATATATATATTTTTTATTCCTTTTTCTCTTTTTGTGAGTGTGTATGTGTATGCTTCTTTGTGGGATTTTTGTCTGTATAGCTTTGCTTTTACAATTTGTCCTAGGGTTCTGTCTGTCCCTTTTTTTTTTTTTTTAGTATAGCTTTTAGCACTTGTTATCTTTGGTGGATTTCTTTTTTGGATTAGTTGCTCTCTTCTTTTTTTCTTCTTTTTTAAATTACTTTTTAATTTTTAATAATATATTGTTATTGTTTATTTTAATAACTATTTTATTTATTTATTTTTCTTTCTTTCTTTTTTCCTCCATTTTCTTCTGTGCCATGAGCTGGTGCTCTGGCTGGGTATAAGGCCTGAGCCTCTGAGGTGGGAGAGCTGAGTTCAGGACATTGGTCAAGCAGAGACCTTCTGGCTCCATGTAATATCAAATGGCAAAAGCTCTCCCAGAGATCTCCATCTCCTTCTCAATGCTAAGACCCAGCTTCACTCAATGACCAGCAAGCTACAGTGCTGGACACCTTATGCCAAACAGCTAGCAAGACAGGAACACAACCCCACCCATTAGCAGAGAGGCTGCCTAAAATCATAATAAGTTCACAGACACCCGAAAACACCACCAGACGTGGTCCTGCCCACCTGAAAGACAAGATCCAGCCTCATCCACCAGAACAAAGGCACCAGTCTCCTCGACCAGGAAGGCGACACAACCCACTGAACCAAACTTAGCCACTGGGGTCAGACACCAAAAACCAGTGGGAACTACGAACCTGCAGCCTGCAAAAAGCAGACCCCAAACACAGAAAGTTAAGCAAAATGAGAAGACAGAGAAATAAACAGCAGATGAAGGAGCAAGGTAAAAATCCACCAGACCAAACAAATGAAGAGGAAATAGGCAGTCTACCTGAAAAAGAATCCAGAGTAATGAGAAAAAGGATGATCCAAAATCTTGGAAAGAGAATGGAAAAATTACAAGAAACGTTTAACAAGGAACTAGAAGAACTAAAGAGCAAACAATGATGAACAACACAATAAATGAAATTACAAATTCTATAGAAGGAATCCATAGCAGAATAACTGAGCAGAAGAACGGATAAGTGACCTGGAAGATAAAATAGTGGAAATAACTACCACAGAGCAGAATAAAGAAAAAAGAATGAAAAGAACTGAGGACAGTCTCAGAGACATCTGGGACAACATTAAGTGCACGAACAGTTGAATTATAGGGGTGCCAGAAGAAAAAGGGAAAAAAAGGGACTGGGAAGATATTTGAAGAGATTATAGTTAAAAACTTCCCTAAGATGGGATAGGATATAGTCAAGCAAGTCCAGGAAGCACAGAGAGTTCCATACAGGATAAATCCAAGGAGAAACAACAACGACATATATTAATCAAACTATCAAAAATTAAACACAAAGAAAAAATATTAAAAGCAGCAAGGGAAAGCCAACAAATAACATACAAGGGAATCCCCATAAGGTTAACAGCTGATCTTTCAGCAGGAACTCTGCAAGCCAGAAGGGAGTGGCAGGATATATTAAAAGTGATGAAAGGGAAAAACCTACAACCAAGATTACTCTACCCAGCAAGGATCTCATTCAGATTTGACTGAGAAATTAAAACCTTTAGAGAAAAGCAAAAGCTAAAAGAATTCAGCACCATCAAACCAGCTTTACAACAAATGCTAAAGGAACTTCTCTAAGTGGGGAACACAGGAGAAGGAAAAGACCTACAGTAATAAACACAAAACAATTAGAAAATGGTAATAGGAACATATATATCGATAACAACCTTAAATGTAAATGGATTAAATGCTCCAACCAAAACACACAGACTGGCTGAATGGATGGGCAAAGAAGACCCATATATATGCTTCCTACAAGAGACCCACTTCAGACCTAGGGACACATACAGACTGAAAGTGAGGGGATGGAAAAAGTTATTCCATGCAAATGGAAATCAAAAGAAAGCTGGAGTAGCAATTCTCATATCAGACAAAATATACTTTAAAATAAAGACTATTACAAGAGACAAAGAAGGATACTAAATAATGATCAAGGGATAAACCCAAGAGGAAGATATAACAATTGTAAATATTATGCACGCAATATAGGAGCACCTCAATACATAAGGCAAATGCTAACAGAGATAAAAAGGGAAATCGACAGTAACACAATCAGTAGGGGACTTTACTACCCCACTTTCACCAATGGACAGATCATCCAAAATGAAAACAAATAAGGAAACACAAGTCTTAAATGATACACTAAAAAAGATGGACTTAATTGATATTTATAAGACATTCCATCCAAAAACAACAGAATACACATTTTTCTCAAGTGCTCATGGAACATTCTCCAGGATAGATCATATCTTGGGTCACAAATCACGCCTTGGTAAATTTAAGAAAATTGAAATCATATCATGTATCTTTTCCAACTTCAGTGCTATGAGACTAGATATCAATTACAGGAAAAAATCTGTAAAAAATAGAAACACATGGAAGCTAAAAAAGATACTACTAAATAACCAAGAGATCACTGAAGAAATCAAAGAGGAAATCAAAAAATACCTTGAAGCAAATGACAACAAAAACATGAGGACCGAAAACCAATGGGATGCAGCAAAGCAGTTCTAAGCAGGAAGTTTATAGCAATACAATCCTATCTCAAGAAACAAGAAACACCTCAAATAAACAACCTAACCTTAAACCTAAAGCAGTTGGAGAAAAAGAACAAAAAAACCCCAAAGTTAGAAGAACGAAAGAAATCATAAAGACCAGATCACAACTAAATGCAAAAGAAATGAAGAAAATGACAGCAAAGATCAATAAAACTAAAAGCTGGTTCTTTGAGAAGATAAACAAAATTGATAAACCATTAGCCAGACTCATCAAGAAAAAAAGGGAGAAGACTCAAATCAATAGAATTAGAAATGAAAAAGAAGTAACAACTGACACTGCAGAAATACAAAGGATCATGAGAGATTACCACAAGCAACTATATGCCAATAAAATGGACAACTTGAAAGAAATGTACAAATTCTTAGAAAAGCACAACCTCCCGAGACTGAACCAGGAAGAAATAGAAAATATAAACAGATCAATCACAAACACTGAAATTGAAACTGTGATTAAAATTCTGTCAACAAAGAAAAGCCCAGGACCAGATGGCTTCACAGGCGAATTCTATCAAACATTTAGAGAAGAGCCAATACCTATCCTTCTCAAACTCTTCTAAAATACAACAAGGGGAGGAACACTCTCAAACTCATTCTATGAGGCCACCATCATCTTGATACCAAAACCAGACAAAGATATCACACACACAAAAAAATAGAGGCCAATATCACGGATGAACATAGATGCAAACATCCTCAACAAAATACCAGCACACAGAATCCAACAGCACATTAAAAGGATCATACACCATGATCAAGTGGGGTTTATCCCCGGAGTGCAAGAATTCTTCAATATATGAAAATCAATCCATGTGATAAACCATATTAACAAATTGATGGAGAAAAAGCATATGATCCTCTCAATAGATGCAGAAAAATTTTCGACAAAATTCAACACTCATTTATGATAAAAACTCTCCAGAAAATAGGCATACAGGAAACTTACCTCAACATAATAAAGGCCTTATATGACAAACCCACGGCCAACATGGTTCACAATGGTTCTCATGGTTCTCAGCACTATAATTCAACATAGTTTTGGAAGTATAAGCCATGGCAATCAGAAAAGAGAAAGATATAAAAGAATCCAAATTGGAAAAGAAGTAAAACACTCACTGTTTGCAGATGACATGATACTATACATAGAGAATCCTAAAGATGCTACCAGAAAACTACTAGAGCTAATCAATGCATTTGGCAAAGTAGGAGGATACAGAATTAATGCACAGAAATCTCTTGCATTCCTATACATTAGTGATGAAAAATCTGAAAGAGAAATTAAGGAACAAGTTCCATTTACCATTGCAACAAAAAGAATAAAATACCTAGGAATAAACCTATCTGAGGAGATAAAAGACCTGTAGGCAGAAAACTATAAGACATGGATGAAAGAAATTAAAGATGATACAAACAGATGGAGAGATATACCACGTTCTTGGATTGGAAGAATCAACATTATGAAAATGACTATACTACTCAAAGCAATCTACAGATTCAATGTAATCCCTATCAAACTACCAATGGCATGTTTCACAGAACAAGAACAAAAAATTTCACAATTCGTATGGAAATACAAAAGACCCTGAAGAGCCAAAGCAATCTTGACAAAGAAAAATGGAGCTGGAGGAATCAGGCTTCCGGACTTCAGACTATACTACAAAGCTACAATAATCAAGACCATATGGTACTGGCAAAAAAAAAAAAAAAAAAAAAAAAGAAATATAGATAAATGGAACAGGATAGAAAGCCCAGAGATAAACCCACACAAATATGGTCACCTTATTTTTGATAAAGGAGGCAAGAATATACAATGGAGAAAAGACAGCCTCTTCAATAAGTGCTGCTGTGAAAACTGGACAGTTACATGGAAAAGAATGAAATTAGAACACTCCCTAACACCATACACAAAAATAAACTCAAAATGGATTAAAGACCTAAATGTAAGGCCAGACACTATCAAACTCTTAGAGGAAAACATAGGCAGAACACTCTATGACCTAGATCACAGCAAAATCCTTTGTGACCCACCTCCTAGACAAATGGGAATAAAAACAAAAATAAACAGATGGGACCTAATGAAACTTAAAAGCTTTTGCACAGCAAAGGAAACCATAAAGAAGACAAAAAGACAACCCTCAGAATGGGAGAAAATATTTGCAAATGAAGTAACTGACAAAGGATTAACCTCCAAAATTTTCAAGCAGCTCATGCAGCCCAATATCAAAAAAACGAACAACCCAATCCAAAAATGAGCAGAAGACCTAAATAGACATTTCTCCAAAGAAGATATACAGATTGCCAACAAAAACATGAAAGAATGCTCAACATCATTACTCATTAGAGAAATGCAAATCAAAACTACAATGCGAGATCATCTCACACTGGTCAGAATGGCCATCATCAAAAAATCTACCAATAATAAATGCTGGAGAGGGTGTGGAGAAAAGGGAACCCTCATACACTGTTGGTGGGAATGTAAATTGATACAGCCACTATGGAGAACAGTATGGTGGTTCCTTAAAAAACTACAAATAGAACTACCATATGACCCAGCAATCCCACTACTGGGCATATACCCTGAGAAAACCATAATTCAAAAAGAGTCATGGGGCTTCCCTGGTGGCGCAGTGGTTGAGAGTCCGCCTGCTGATGCAGGGGACATGGGTTCGTGCCCCAGTCCGGGAAGATCCCACATGCCGTGGAGCAGCTAGGCCCGTGAGCCATGGCCACTGAGCCTGCGCGTCCGGAGCCTGTGCTCCGCAACGGGAGAGGCCACAACAGTGAGAGGCCCGCGTACCACAAAAAAAAAAAAAAAAAAGAGTCATGTACCACAATGTTCATTGCAGCTCTATTTACAATAGCCAGGACATGGAAGCTACCTAAGTGTCCATCGATAGATGAATGGATAAAGAAGATGTGGCACATATATACGATGGAATATTACTCAGCCATAGAAAGAAATAAAATTGAGTTATCTGTAGTGAGGTGGGTGGACCTAGAGACTGTCATACAGAGTGAAGTAAGTCAGAAAGAGAAAAACAAATACCGTTTGCTAACACATATATATGAAATCTAAAAAAAAAAGTGGTTGTGAAGAACCCAGGGCCAGGACAGGAATAAAGACGCAGACATAGAGAATGGACTTGAGGACATGGGGAGGGGGAAGGGTAAGCTGAGACGAAGTGAGAGGGTGGCATGGACATATATACACTACCAAATGTAAAATAGATAGCTAGCGGGAAGCAGCCACATAGCACAGGGAGATCAGCTCGGTGCTTTGTGTCCACCTAGAGGGGTGGGATAGGGAGGGTAGGCGGGAGACATAAGAGGGAGGAGATATGGGGATATATGTTTATGTATAGCTGATTCACTTTGTTATAAAGCTGAAACTAACACACCATTGTAAAGCAATTATACTCTAATAAAGATGTTAAAATAAATAAATAAATAGGCAAGTCACAGAGTGGGAGAAAATATCTGTGAAACGTAAAGAACATGTATCCAGGACATATATAATTAATTCTATAGTTTAATAATAAAATTCCAACAATCCAATTTTTAAGTGAGCAAAATATTTGAACAAATCTTTCATAAAAAAGATAAATACTGGCCAATAAGCACATAAAAAGTGCTGAAGATCATTAGTCTCCAGGAAATAATAATTAGAATTACTTTAAACCCTACCAGACTGAATAATATTAAAGTCTGAGCACACCACTGTTGGTAAGGATGTGAAGCAGTTGCAACTGACATATATTTTTCATATAGAAAATGGTACAGTCACTTGGAGGAATGTCTCACAGCAATTCCATTCCTAGGTATTTACACAAGAAAGATAAGAATAGATATTCATAAAAAGATTTGTACCATAATGTTCATGGAAGCTTTATTCATAATAGCCTTAAACTGCAAACAGCCTAGGTGTCCATTAATAGAAGAATAAATAAACTGACTATGGTATAATAATAATAGGATAAAATACTATTCAACGATAAAAAGGGAAAATGTACTAATATACAAATGACATGAACAGTTCTCAAAATAATTATGCTGAGTAGAAGAAGCCTTACAGGAAAAAGTGCATACTATTTGACTCCATCTATAAGAACTTCTAAACAGGCAAAATTATCCTATTCAGGAAAAAATATCAGAATAGCGGTTTACTTTTGGATTGGGGAATGACTGGGATAAAGCACGCTGGCGATGCCAGTGTTCTGTACCTTGATCACAGTCTTGTTACACAGGTCTGTTTGCATCTGTCAAAACTTTGTTAAAAAACACTTAAGATTTGTGCATTTTTATGTGTGTTTTATATCAAAAGAAAAAAAATATGAGCAAAATATTGAATTCTAGTTATATATGCATGCCGAAATATTTGGGGAGAAATGTACTGATGTCTGAAATTTATTTTGAATTACATCAAAAAATAAGATGGATTGATGGATAGATAGATAATTAGATGGATAAATATATAGTAAAATAAGTATAAAACATTTTAATGACACAATTTAATGGTAGATATATGAATGTTTGCTATAAAATTCTTTCAACTTTACTGATGTTTGAAATTTTTCATAAAAATTAAAAAAAATAACCATTATTCTTAAATAAGTTTAGATAAAATAAAAATTATTAGAGGCCTTGAAAAATATCACTAGATGTAGAAAATTAGTGTTAGGATATGGAAAAATTTGGAGGCTATATTTTATATGAAAAATGTTAGAAAAGAAGATGTTCAGCCTGAAGAAGAAATTAATAAAAGTAGACATAATGACAGCCATCAAAGATTTAAGAACTTTCAAACAGTTTTCTTTTTTTTTTTTTGCGGTATGCGGGCCTCTCACTGTTGTGGCCTCTCCCGTTGCAGAGCACAGGCTCCGGATGCGCAGGCTCAGCGGCCATGGCTCACGGGCCCAGCCGCCCCGCGGCATACGGGATCCTCCCGGACCGGGGCACGAACCTGTATCCCCTGCATCGGCAGGTGGACTCTCAACCACTGCGCCACCAGGGAGGCCCCAGTTTTCTTTTGAAAGAGAAATTAGTGTGGATTATGAGAACACATTTTAGGTTACTTTGTAGAAACCCTTTTTAATAACCAGCAATCCAACCTTGGAATTAAAATGAATAATTATGTGATACTGGATATATGAAGGTATGATATAAAAACAATTCCTGAATTAGATGAGGTCTGGGATTAGAGTATAGCAAGTATAGCAGATTTTTGGTTTTGCTTACAGGAAAACAAATGGTACAGAAAGAGAATGTGAGGCAAGAGAAATTTGTTTTTGTTTTTTAAGAAAGAAGAAAATACAGCATGATTATATGTTAAGAAAGATAATTCAGGAGGAAAGGGAAATATAGGAGAGGGAGAGAGAGGGATATAGTGGGAGCAAAACTCTAGACCATGATAAAGCAGGTAGAATGTAGTCATAAGTGACAGATAAATCTTTGATAAAAATGCAAGTAGTTCATTTCTTGTGATGGAGGTGAGGCAGAGAATACGAACGAGTACAGTGCAGTAGATTGAGGCATATCATGGTGAGAGAATGAAAGTGTTCTAATAACCTATGAATATATATCTCAACTGCCTAGTCCCTGAAAATTCTGAAAAAGTTTGATTTTTGAATTTTCTTATTTCATGAGAGAGAAACAGAAAAAGAACAAGAAGGATACCAACATTTCCAGAATACGTACTACATTCCACACACTCTAAAGAAACTTTACTTGTGTTATCACATTTTATACTCATAAAACTCCTGAAATAAAGGCATTAGTGTGACTATTGTATTGATAAGAAAACTGAGAAACAGAGAGATTAAGCTCTTTGCCCAATATGATACATTGAAACGACAAAGTCAGGATTTAGAACAAAGGTCTGGCTGACCTTAGACTCCCTGTTCTTTCCATAACTCATCATTGCCTAAATAGTTGAAAACTATACACAAGAAACTCCATTCAAATTCATTTTAATGAAAAATTAATACTAATATGTTTTTAAAATCTTTCCTAGGGTGCAAATTTTATGATAATGGTTTGAAACAATTATTATAAGCTTTCTTTATTTTCAGTTTTCAAGGACTTAAGACCACATTGGCACTCTTGTGGTACTTAACAGACAATCCCTAAGGAGGGCACTTAGAAACTAATATGTACTTTTTATAGTTCAAAATATGTCTTAATTTGCTAATTCATCCATTTTGTTATATAATTTTGATGCCCAATAACTACTTATATTTTTTTTGAAAATGACAACACACCATATGTTTAATGTAAAATATCCAGCACTATTCTCACAAAGTCTTGAATTTCAGGTAAAATATCTTGTATTTTGAAAATAGTGCAGTGTCAGAAAGTAACTGTCCAGATGGTGATGAATATCCGTAATTCTTTTTCACTTGACTACAGTAGGAAAATCAGTTGTGTATTCTGCTATTTTATTAGTGTGCATGGTCATTTATAAATCAATAGCTTAACTTTAACAAATATTTTGCATTGTTAGCAGGTAAATATCTGATGCTATCTGTGCATGGGAGATTTGATAATACTTGAGAAATCTTTATAAACTGGAGAAAAGAAACTCTTATTCTGCTTTCTTAATTATTATTAATATTAAAAAATCTCAGAAATATGTACATCATCAAAAGAGTTATATATAAAGTTAGTAGAATATAAAATAATTTTGTTGGAAGTCAAAACAAACTTCTGCACAAAGAAACATACTACTATTATATGTAACTCCACTCCCCTCCCCTCATCCTTTTTAATAATGGAAACAAATAACCAAGACAGAACAGGTCTTAGAAAATGTTAAAAATGTCAAGGTTGCTCAAAACGCAAATTTTCAGGAAAAGCATTATACAATATATAGGGATATAGGAGACAAGTCTGTTGTTTTTAGAAATACAAGATATAACAATTTAGAAATATTTAGATAAATTATTTTATGATGAACACTCTGGATGGTACATTATAGAGAGTCTGGATTATGTTGACTTCTTAAAAAAAAAAGAGTATTGAGCTTCTGGAAGGCAGTTAGGTGGATCCTTTTGATCCCATGAAGCTTTTATTCTTTGGGCAGTTTATTTTAGTTATATTATTACTCTTGGTGTGTGGTCTTACTCTATGCATGATTCCTACTCTTAAGATTTGGCTTTCAATGATTTTACCTGTAATTGAGTGAGTGATGGCCTTGCAAGGAAGTTCTCTTCACTTTGGTCAAGCTGAAATATCATGGTGTGACCATGATTCAGCCATGCAGCATTAGGTCTTGCCCTTTGCATCTGCAGTGCAGCTATTGATCAAAGACTCATAAGGAACCCCACATAGGCTTCTGGATCATCATCATTAGCCTTTGCAATTAGCAGTCTCTTCATTAGCCTTAACTTCAATCTGTGATCTTTAGTTCAGGGAAACCATGGCTCATATTCTCTGTCTAGTTTTGTAATTATTTATGGTACAGAATAGGTCCAATACCTATTACTCCACTGTAGCTGAAAGTGAAAGTTATATAGATAAATTATTAACCAAAACAGAATGAGGGTTTTGTTTTGTTTTTTCTCCTCAAAACTCTTTCCTGAAGGGTATGTATTGAATCAATTTTAAAATCACAGGTATTCTATGTATATTGTAGGAGGGAGTAAATCAATATTACCTTTTGTAACTTATGCTATTTGTTGTTAACTGAGCTTTCTAGCATAAAGTAAAATTATGCAGGTATTAAAGCAAAGAAAGAAAGAAAGAAAGTAGAAACACACTGTAACTGTGTAATTCATGGGAAAAAGCAGTATGACCACTTTAGTTTTTCCTTTTTAAAACTTTACACATTCCCCAGCTCTGTTAATTGAAAAGGCATGGAGGCAATGAAAACATACTAGTATTGAGCTCTTCTAGCTTTCACATATTGTTCTCTAAATATCTTTTCCCAGTAGAAAAAGGAGGCTTCTTGAAAACATGACTGATTTCAAGTCTGGGTCAGGAAATGTACAGGAGAAGCCTGACATCCCGTTGTGCTAGAAAGTAAGTTATAGAAAATAAATGAGTTGATATCAATGTTCATAGGAAGTGTCACCGACTAAAGATGAGAGAGTGTGTCTTAAAAAAAAAAAAAAGACTGACTTTGTTTAAAACACAGTGAGTACTAAAGGTCATGAGTTTATCACAGTATTTAAAAGAAAGGAGAGAGAAAGAAAATTCACTCCACACCACAGGAAATAGATAGCATAGCAATTATTCTAATTGAATTTAAAGTATGATACTTAAAAAAGAAGAATTAATCAATTATTCTACCTTCCCAACATAAACTATAATTCTATGTAACAAAAAGACCCTAGTAGGTGGAGAAAACTGTCTTTTATAAGAGAATTCCATGTAATAAATGCAGAAGAAATGACATAATTAGAAAACACTCTTTTGCTACTACTAACAAAAGAACTGATTTGGGCAATGGTCAATAATGGATGCTAAAACCATTAGGTGAAACTTGATGGAGAATTCTGCAATGAAGGAATCAGACTGCAACCATATGAAACTACATATCAATCAGTATCACTGAACTGAGACAACTGGACAATATGTGCCTCCAAAGAGATGCAGTATGATGAAGAAAGCATCACCTATAAAATATTTTTGCAAAAAAAAGAAAACAAAGTACTTGAATTGAATCAAGTTTTTAAGGACTTATATCCAGTCTAACAGAATACAGTGTAAAATGCCACAGGAAATAATCACCCAAACCAGACTGTGGATCATCTATAACTAATCTAATTTCCTCAAAACAGCGATGACAAGAAAAATAGAGTGGGAGGAGGGGAGACTTTTCTATATTAAAAAAATAAAAGAGACAGAGAGAGAATAATTTAGGAAATACAGTACCAAATACAAAGAATGGACCCTTTGGAATGGATTCTAATTTTTTAAAAAGCACATATAAAAGGATATTTTTCCGACAGTTAAAGGCATTTTAGCTGATAATAAGAAATTGTTAATTTTGTTAATTGTTCATAGTAATAGTGACATTATGAATTTTTACGAAAATTACTTTCTTTGCTTTTGATGTATACTAAAATTGTGTGAAATGATATGCTGTCTGGGATTAGCTTTAAAATGCTTCAGCCCTATCCCCACCCTCACCGCTTGCCTCTTCTCCCAAAAAGGGCAAGGAAGATAGATTGAAACAAGTACAGCAGAATATACAGGAGTTTTGAAACTGGGTGATGGGAGTCACAGGTGCTTATTTTACTCTACTGCTGTGTATGTTTGGAAATTTTATTAGTGCAAATGTATAACGAGACAATAAAGATAACTGTGAAGTTGTATTTTACTGTCTTTGAAGAGAAATGTTTCAAACGGGCCTTATTTTAACATGTGATGTTAATTTCCTCAATTGTCCTAGACAGGAACTTGAACTCAGTTCATATGTAGCATCAGTATGATACATATACCCAGCAGGAAACAGATGGCACCCTCAAAGAAGTTAACTGACAAAAGTTTAATGGCTGAATTATTTTTAGAGATGAGTTCAGGGTGAAGAAAACCAAGGGATGGTGAAGCCTAAGGGATTTATGGAAGCGAGTATTATCCTAGGCCTGATAAAACAAGGGCAGGGAATGAAACAGTGTTGCTGGAAGTTTTGAGAGCTGGAGCCCTGGGAATGGGCCACAGGAAAGGAGCTAGAGCTGTGGAGACAAGACATGTGCAGGAAAAGCATCACCTTCTATTCCCCTGCTGGTGTCTTCCATCTCCGTAGTCCAGCTGGAAATCAGAGGCTGCAGTCCACAGAGGGCAGACTACAGGAGTACACAGTAGGGCAGAGGTGGGCAGAGAATTGATGGTAGATGGGGGAGGCAAGGAAAAGTGCAATGGAGAAAAGTATTAATCTAAGCGTTTATTCCACTAAAAATCTGGTTCTGATTCAAAATAATTTTGTAATGTAAGGTAAAGTTTTACAAGGTTTTCAGAAGTTTCATAGTATGTACAATATCTGTCAAATCTGTGTTTTTGTAATTCATAAGTTGCCAGTTGCTACCATATCTTGGCTTTTCTGAGACAACATGGATGGACCTTAAGGGTATTATGCTAAGTGAAATAAGCCAGAAAGAGAAAGACAAATACTACATGGTATCACTTATATGTGGAATCTAAATAAAAAGTCAAACTCATAGAAACAGAAAGTAGAAAAGTGGTTGCCAGGGACTGGGATGTTTGAGAAACAGGGAGAGTTTGGTACAAACTGTCAGCTAAAAGATGTCTGAGGTCTAAGGTTCTACTGAATAACATGGTGACTATAATTGATAACACAGTACTGTATAATTTAAATTACTAAGAGAATAGAACTTAAATATTCTCACCAAAAAAAAAAAAGATAAATATGTTAAATGATTCCTCCCTAGATGGGAGGAATTATTTCCCATGTATATGTGTATCTAATCATGATGATGTAAACTTTAATTATCTTATAATTTTGTCAATTATAACTCGATAAATGTGAAAAAAATCATTCATTGCCTTAAGTGGAAATACTAACATGTTACATTTTAATAATATTTGACCACTATATTTACATTTTAGAGTATACTAAAATGTCCTTTTTCCCAATGCTATACTTTCTCTTTCACTTGCCAAACTTTTTAATAATATTTTAACCTCTGTTTTTAATAAATACGGTCACTTGAAAGACAAACAACCTGAAGTTAAAATTACTATTAATCTTTAATTCAAATGATAATTTACAGAATTCTAAAATGAAGGTATCCATGAAAACATGGCATCCAATAATTTTAAAAGCTGCATCATGAATGTGGCAAGAATTTAAACACAGGAATTTAAATAAAAGATGTGTTGGAAACTATATTTGAAAAACTGCATGGACCAAGATCATGCTATTTCTTTTAATTTCAAAACTGTACTAAATTGGCAAGAAAAGAATGAATTTAGTCAAGAGATTTTGAGCATCACAGTCACATTCAATTGTGTATACACTGTATAACTGAGTGAATAAAAGCTACGTTACAAGTTAGGATTGAATCTCTGTCCATTTGACCCACATATTCATATAGTTTTCAGTACCCAGGTCAGTTAAACAGGCAATGAAAACTTTTTTCAAGACTATCACAACAGAAAAGAGAGACTGTTGTAATAGGGCAGAAGTATTGAACTCCACTGAAACGAAAAGTGGAAAAGTACTGAAGGACATGGGGGTGTGGAGGGGAGGCTCAATCAATGCGAATAGGCTAATTGATGCTCATAGAAGTTAGGTTCCTACCCTCCTACAGAAACTGGGGAGATAGGGGTGATATCTTTCTTGATGAGTACATTTCAGAGAAATGAATCCCAGGTCCTTGAGAAAGACATTCCTGGGTTGTAGAAGATTTACATCTCCAAAGGGCATAGAAATAATTTACAATTGCAAGTTTTCTAAAGTGAGTGTTCTAAGAAGGGAGATCAGGGGCATATACTAAAGAAGAAACTTGGCTTCTTCAAGTATAGCTCATTTTTGTATGAGGTCACACACTTAAAAATATATTTATATGTAATTATGTTTTTTTTCCTTTTCAAGCTCATTCTTCTCTATCTGCTAATAAATTTGAAGTTATTCAAAGCAAAGCTCACCACCAAAGCTCTCCCTATCAATTACATCAATGACTGTGTTTTTTTTGTTGTTTGTTTGTTTAAGCACGTGAAGGAAGATAGCTAGATGAGTCACAGCTCGTGTATCTGATCTAGGACTGTAATCTAAGCTCCAAAGCAAATACCAACAGTTTACCTGGCATCTTCTCCTGGGTGTCTGAAAGCACCTCAACATATCCGAAGTTGAACTAAACCCAAACGCAATCCTGTGAAAGTCAGCACCCTTCTCACTTCCATTTCCCTCACCACCCTCCTTATCCAGTGCTTTCCCATGACTTGTGACTTTGACAACTTAAATGTCTTTTGAACCTTTTTGCTTCTCTCCATTTGTACTGCCACCACCTTCATCCAAGCTAGCATCCTTTGATATCTACATAATTGCAACAGCCTGGACCATCTACATCTTTCTTCCTTACCCTTTCCTCACCTCCTGCACCAACACATTTCTGTCACTTTTCACTTCAGCTGGAGTGAGCTTTCTCGAGTGTAAAGCTAACCACCACGTTAACCTCCTCTTTCAATTTTTTAATGGCTTCCCTTTGCTTTTAAAATAAAACAGAATTATTTTATATGACTTTCAAGAATCCTAGCTTGCCAGCCTTATCTCACCCCAGGCTTTCCCTTGCTGCTTCTCAGCAACCACACTGGCTTTCTTTTGCTCTTTTACCACTTCACTAACATACTACACACAGGCATACCTTGGAGATATTGCAAGCTTGGTTCCAGTCTACTGCAATAAAGTGAATATTGCAATATTCACTTTACATGGATTTTTTTGGTTTCCCAGTGCCTATAAAATTCACATTTACACTATATTGTAGTGTGCAATGACATCATGTCTAAGCAAACAATGCACATAGCTTACTTAAGAAAAACTCTATTGCTAAAAATGCTAACCATCACCTGAGCCTTCAGTGAGTCGTAATCTTTTTGCTGGTGGAGGGTCTTGCCTCCATGTTAATGGTTGGTGACTGACCAGGATGCTGGTTGCTGAAGGCTGGGGTGGCAGTGGCAATTCCTTAAAATAAGACAACATTGAAGTTTGCTGAATCAATGGACTTTTTCTTTCACGAAAAATTTATCTGTAGCAGGCACTGTTGTTTGATGGCATTTTACCCACAGTAGACTTATTTCAAAATTGGAGTCAATCCTCTCAAACCCTGCCTCTGCTTTATTAACTAAGTTTATGTAATATTCTAAATCCTTTGTTGTCATTTCAACAATCTTCACAGCATCTTCGCACTGTGAAGTTTCCATCTCAAGAAACCACTGTCTTTGCTCATCCATAAGAAGCAGCTCCTTATCTTTTCAAGTTTCATTATGAATTATTGTAGCAATTCAGTCCCATCTTCAGGTTCCACTTCTAATCCTAGTTCTCTCACTATACCCACCACCTCTGCAGTTACTTCCTCCACTGAAGTCTTGAACTCCTCAAAGTCATCCATCAGGCTTGGTATAAACTTCCTCCAATCTCCTGTTAACATTGATATTTTGTCCTTTTCCTATGAATCATGAATGTTCTTAATGGCATCTAGAATGGTGTATCCTTTCCAGAGGTTTTCAATTTACTTTGCCCAAATCCATCAGAGGAATCAATATCTATGGCACCTATAACCTTAAGAAATGCATTTTTTAAATAATAAGACTTGAAAGTTGAAATTACTCCTTGATCCATGGGCTTCTGACGGATACTGTATTAGCAGCATGAAGACAACATTAATCTCTTTGTATGTCTCCATCAGAGCTCTTGGGTGACCAGATGCATTGTCAGTGAGCAGTAATATTTTGAAAGGAATCTTTTTCTGAGCAATAGGTCTCAACAGTGTGCTGAAAATATTTAGTAAACCATGTTGTAAATAGATGTGCTGTCCCCCAGTATTTGTTGTTCCATTTAGAGAGCACAGGCAGAGCAGATTTAGCATAAATTTTAAGGGCCTTATTTGGGAATGGTAGATGAGCATTGGCTTCAACTTAAAGTCACCAGCTGCATTAGCTCCTAACAAGAGAGTTACTTAACCTGTCCTTTGAAGCTTTGAAGCCAGGCATTGACTTCTTCTCTCTAGCTATGAAAGTGCTAGATGGCATCTTCTTTCAATATAAGGCTATTTCATCTACGTTGAAAATCTGTTGTTTAGTGTAGCCACTGTCATTAATGATCTTAGCTAGATCTTCTGGATAACTTGTTGCAGCTTCTACATCAGTCCTTGCTGCTACACCTTGCACTTTGATATTATGGAGATGGCTTCTTTCTTTAAACCTCATGAGCCCACCTCTGCTAGCTTCAAACTTTTCTTCTGCAGCTTCTTTACCTCTCTCAGTCTTCACATAATTGAAGAGAATTCAGGCCTTGCTCTGGATTAGGCTTTGGCTCAAGAGAATGTTATTGCTGGTATCATCTTCTATCCAGACCACTGAAACTGTCTCCATATCACCAAGAATGCTGTTTAGCTTTCTTACCATTTGTGTGTTCACTGGAGTAGCACTTTTAATTTCCTTCAAGAACTTTTCCTTTGCATTCACAACCTGGATAACTGTTCAGTGCAAGAGGCCTAACACATGGCCTGTCTCAGCTTTCAACTTGCCTTCCTCATTAAGCTTAATCATTTCTAGCTTTTGATTTAAAGTGAAAGACATGTGATTCTTCTTTTCACTTAAATACTTAGAAGCTATTGCAGGGTTGTTAATTGGTCTAATTTCAAAATTGCTATGTCTCAGAATAGGGATTTTGAGGAGAGGGAGAGAGATGAAGGAACTGCTAGTTGGTCAATGGAGCAGTTAGAACACACACAACATTTATCAATTATGTTGACCATCCTATATGGGTGTTATTTATGGTGTTCCAACACAATTACAATAGTAACATCAAAGATCACTGGTCACAGATCACCATAACAAGTATAATATTAATAAAAAGTTTTGAAATATTGGGAGAATTACCAAAATGTGACACAAAGACACAAAGTGAGCAAATGCTATTGGAAAAATGGTGTCAATAGATTTGCTCAATGCAAGATTGCCTTGAAGCTTCAATTTATAAAAAACAAAAAAATGCAGTATCTGCGAAGTGCAATAAAATGAAGTGTGCCTGCGTATCCTGTCCTCAACTAGAGATTTATGCTTGCTAGTCCCTCTGCTTGAAATGTTCGCTCCTCAAATGGCCGTATAGGTTCTTCTTTAAGATTTGCTCAAATATCACTTCCTCAGCGAGATCTTCCCTGACCATCCTCTTTAAAATTTAAAACTTTTACCCCAACTTCTACACTTCTTATTGTTCCCTCTATTCTTTCAATGCCCTAGTTTTTCTCCATGGCTATTATCATCTTGTTGTATACTATATATTTTATTTATTTTGTTTATTTTATGCACCGTCCCATTAGAATGTAATCTCCCTGCCTGAAGGCATTTTTCTCTGTGAACTGGTAATACCGAAGAGCTTAAAAGAGTACCAAGAACACAGTTCTGCATATTCTCCATTTGCTTTACCAGGTCTGCTTCAAGTTCTTTCCCTGCATCTTCTGTGCTATGGGAGGCTGGCCTCTACAGATTACCAATCTGGACTCGCTTGCCCTCTGGCTTTATACTTGCAGAAGTTTGCCAGTGGGAAATACTTTCAGAGACTCAGAGGAGAAAGGAAATTTAGGGTTTATATTTATTCCCCTTGAAGCACCCCAATAGTGGCTATGTTTGTCTATTTAAGGTCACAGCTGTCCCATAACACCTTTCCAAAGGTTCTAGGATCCCTAGGTCTGGTAACTGCTAGCTGTCCTTGCCCCTCAGGGGACAAGTCTTCTGTCTTAATTGCTAGGCTTTTGTCCTGTTTCTTTTGTTCCTTCAACCCTTCCTACACCCTTGTAACTTATCCTTCACTGAATCTCAATTACCCACTTGAGTGTGCCAGCTATTTCCTGCAGGTACGCAGACTGATAAAGTAAGCATTTAACAATGAGACCAAAAAGATAGTGTTAATAAAACTATTTCTAGGAAAATAAGATGTGTAAGACATGGCATATTTCTAAGGACACTGTTAGTGCTCAATAAATATGTACTAATTATTAGACCAAAATTTATTCTCAATATTGGCATCAATAAATTCTGTATGGCATTTTGTATACAGTATAGCATTTTAGCATTTACTACAGCACACAGTATAGCATTTTACTAAATCCATCTGCCCTTTCCCAGGTTAAAATGTGTCATCAATAACCAGAAAGTAATATAGTAATAACTTTATTAAGACATGGGTTTTCATGATTAATTTGTTGTCATTTTATAAAAATTCAAGTGCGTTCTCTAAAACTGCTGCAGTAGCAAAAATATGTTTACTTTGTTTTATGTCGCTGGGTGACTCCTCTGTGTACAATAATGTAGCTCAAATACAGCTCAATTTATGATGCAAGAAGAAGATAAATCATAGAACAAGGATTCTAAAAATAGCCAGTGATTACCTGTCAGCAATCTGAGCTTCAGACTGCTATACAAAGCAACTCACTTCTACTTAATTGAGACAGTAGCCACAAAATCCAAATGGCCAAATATAAAGCTATGGGGAATTCAACAATTAATTTAAAGGTATGTTTCGAATTCTGTGTTCTACTTAATGTTGTGCATAATTTTTTTTAGGAAGGTAAATCTACATGATGCTACTTATGACTTTTAAAAATTCTCCCTAGTGAAGAAATCAACACTGCAGCCTTCTGTATGGAATTCCTCTTAAGCTCACAAGTGAGCAAAACGTAATCTCTAGGACATTGCATGGGATCCCAGAAGATCTTTAATGAGCTGAGATAAGAATTACACTGGTGTCTACAGGGAGTCCTACAAGTTCTTCTTTGCCAAGAAGATAAAATTCAAAACAGGGAGGACCAGAGCCTTTGGTCAAGATATAAACTTAAAAATAAAATTATACAATTTTATTTCTATAGCCACACTATGTAATTTATTTCATACTGTAATTATAATTTTTAAACTACATAATTATTAATTTTAGTTTTAGTCATTTAATCTAGTCATTTACTTTTATCAACAGTACAAAATACATGATTCTAAATAAATCTGATGTTGTTTAAGGCCAAATGTCCTTTCAGACATTTCAAATAAATCCATGTGGAATCTATATTTCTGTCATTCATATCCACTATGACTACAAAAGGCAAAAAAAGCTTCATATTCCCCTACTTTCCACAAATTCATTTAATTCAAATTCTTCTGTGTCTACTGCGTATGACATTTGTCTTCCACATTTAGAGTTAAGCAATTTGTCAGAAATCTCTTCACTCCTGGTACATAAAACCCAACCAGCTCTTTTCAATTTTTATCCCTTCCAAGCCTTTTGGCTCAGTGACAATATCTCACCTCAGAAAAAAGCCATTGATGTCTTGGGATAAGATGATGAATAAGAAATTCCTTTGGAAATTTCAATATTCTCTATATACAAAAAATGTTGAAAATCATATTTTATTCATATTATCTTCCAGATTGATTTGTATCTTCAACAACAATGTATCTTTTTTTTTTCCACACTGTTTGGAAACTTTGTTATCTATATTCTTATCTCTTGGAGCTAGTAATGCCATTCTTTCTAATTGTCACTTATTTTCAGCTCTGGAATATACAGTGTCCTTGACCAATTTTCACCCAATGCTGCATTTCCGCCTATGCTAACTGCTTGAGGATGTGGACAGACCCATAACCACATTTTACAATTGTA
This sequence comes from Hyperoodon ampullatus, assembly GCF_949752795.1. Lineage (NCBI taxonomy): Eukaryota > Metazoa > Chordata > Mammalia > Artiodactyla > Ziphiidae > Hyperoodon > Hyperoodon ampullatus. Next base: position 8,213,859 of record NC_136924.1, on the reverse strand, counting down.
GGGTCTGCTTAGGGCTCCCCTGGAGTTGTGCAGTGTGGGAAGTAGGATTTCTCTGTGGATAGGCAAGAGAAACAAGCTTAAAGTCCTACAAAAACATTTGCTAAGTATGCCCCTAATGTCATCATAGAATTAGTACAACTACAAATGTAGGTACCCATAATATCACACCATGCAAAAATTGCTTCTGGGAATTAAAGGCTCTTCCAGTTCCTCAGTCTAATGATAAAAATGGCCAAAAGTTCAGTTTGTTCACAGATCACTTAGGATAAGGAAATGCCTTATCATGCTCCAGAGAGTCTAACTCTGAACATTTCTCACTCCACAGTAAAATAAAGACTGCTATGCTAACTGTTGTGAATGTTCATCTTAATTTGTCTAATATAGCTACATTTTTAAAGATCTAAAAAGTTTAAGTTCAATGAAAATCTATGGAAGATTTTTAAACAAAGTTAATTTAAATTTGTTGATATTAAAATAGCTTAAAATGTAGTCAATAAGAAGATCAATAACTTTGTTTTTAATTCAATAACTTCATTAATTCAGTAACTTTATTAATACTTTATTAATCAGATCATGTGACTTTTTTCCTCATGGAATTAAGATTCCTTACTTTGACGACTCCCACTTGACCAATTGCAAGCTAGTCAGAGGCAGCAGCTGTGGCACATCCCTTTGCTGAGCTTCATGCCTATGCCTCTTTGTGATATAAAGGGAAAAGCAGATGGACTGGAAAGAGCAATGAGAAATGCATAGATGACCTCTATGGTGCCTTTTGGCTTGAAGAGTTTGGGGCCTGAGATTATATACTAAATTACTCATTTAATTCCACTTCTGCCTAGACAATACTCTTTACATTTAGCAATTACATTTAGCAATTATAATAAGATTAAGTTTTGAGATAATTGCTGCATCAGGCATATTATAACGTTTCATTCCAGGGCTTTTTACTGAATTCATAGAATGTTGCATTTTTCTCTCCATTAACTAACCCCTCCTCCATTTTTGCTTTCATATAAAAATATTTATCAAAGTAATTTGGACATACAGTTTAAAAATACATAATACTGCAAATCACACTCTCCACTGTTAATCTTCAGTAGTAATCATTTCTCATTCATTCAGTTGTCTCTTGTGATATTTACCTACAGATTTCTAAGTAACATGTTAATGTCATTCTTACTAATTTGTATCTTTGTATAATATATATTGACTTCCTTTTATGGCAGGTAAAGATTTTGTTTCCTTGTGTTCTTGCTATTCCCTTTCTTCCACTCAATATGGAAATCATAAGTTTTAGCTTAATCAATATTCAGTGCTTAGATTATATGGCTATGTAAATGTTAAATGTTATTCATTGTTGAGTATATTGTGATTTATATTTCCTTTCTTGAATATCTTTTTATAAAGTTAATAACTTTTTTATTTTTTCATAAATTTGTTATTGTTTTTGAATTCTCTGGTGAAAGCCTATAATCACAAAGATGATAAAATATGAAAGGGTAATGTTGCAGAAGACACACCAATGGAAAGTTTAAAATGCCAAAAGTTCATCATATTAGTAGAGTTTCGCAGAGAAAGAGAACAAATAGGATGCGTGTATATATGTAAATATGTATATCTATCTCTATCTATCTATCTATCTATCTATCTATCTATCGAGAGAGATTATAAGGAGCTGGCTTACACAATTATGGAGACTGGCAAGTCCAGATCTATAATGTGGACCTGCAGGCTCAAGCCCCAGGAAAGCTGACAGTGCAGTTCCAATCTGAGGGCCAACAGATGAAGACTTAGGAAAGCAATAGATACAGATAAACTCCAAAAATAATCTGCTGGAGAATTTGCTCCTGCTCAGGGAGGCCATTCTTTTTGTTCTATTTAGGCCTTCAACTGATTAGATGAGGCACACTCACACTATGGAGGGCAATCTGGTTACTTACACTTTACTGACTTAAAAGTCAATCTCATCCAAAACCACTCTCCAAGTTGATACATAAAAGTAAACATCACATCCATGACTTTATTTAAAATTATATCTCAACATAATCAGGTTTTCCTCCCAATTTGCATATCTTAGGAAAATTTTGAGAAAAAATATGGTCTCCTCCCTACATGATTATTTATTTGAAATAGTAGTTGGCTTTGTTGCATCCCCTGGGGATACAAAAGGTCAAATAAAGAGAGAACATGAGTTTTCAGTGACTAGAATTGAAGCAGAGAGAAAGAAATAAACTATAATTTTTTAATACTTATGCTGCTGTCTCGCTGTTCTTTTTTTTTTTTAAATTGTCTCTTATACTTCTGTAGACCTGTGCTCTACAGTGTGGGAGCCACTAGCCACATAAGCCTCTTTACGTTTAAATGAATTAAAATTAAATACAGTTAAAAATTCATTTACTTGGTCACACTTGCTACACTTCAAGTGTTCAATGGCCACATGTGGTTACTCTACTGCACAGTGCATATATATAGAACATTCATATTACCACGAAATGGTCTATTGAACAGCACTGCCCTAGACAAATAATATAGAATTATTAATCATGAACAAATACATTGTGCCTGTCTTGTGAGAAGACTGAAGCATGAGTTGGGCTTACAAAGGCTGCTTGATTCTTTTTACCATTAATAAAAGATGCTTGAAATCCAAAACTAATAAAACCTGAAAGAAATCTTATCTTTAAAACACTGCATTAGGATTTCTTGGTTTTTATAACTCAGCCTATGACTCAATTGATAATAAAGGCCAAGACATGAGAAAGAACATGACATATTAGAGGAAAAGCAATGTGCTTCATATTTGGGAATATGGCACATGAGGAAGAGTGCTAGCCTGTCAGGGGCAGGTGAAGGGCTAGGTTCTGAAGGCGTATGTGAAACATATTAAGAAGTTTAGTTTTAGTCCCAAGGACAGTAGAAAAGACATTCAAAATTCTTAAACATGGAGGTAGCATAAGCAGATTATTTTCTTTAGAAGCAGCTCTGTTTTATGAAGAAAGCAAGCTAGAAAGCAGATAGGATTTAGAGTTAATCTTTTCTGGATTCACATTATTTTTTTGTCTGTCACAATCTGAATGGTCTGGTACAAGTTCCTTAAATTCCATCTATCCTAGTTTCTCATTTGCAAAATGGAGCTAATAATACTTCATGAGTTGTTAAGATAAACAAATGGAATAAAATACGTAAAGTGCCTATTGAATACTTGATATTTAATAGGAATTTTTTAATTTGCTAGTGCATAGTCCTTCCCTTATTCACAAAGATATGAAATGGAAATTATGCAAGTTTATATTATATTTGAGCCCATAGCTCAAGAAGATTTATACATGGTTTAATTGCTGGGAAGTATAAGAAGTTTGAGATCAGGTAATAGCTTTTCAATCAACCTGTGACAGCTCTGAGTCCAGCAACATCATGATATAAATGAACACCTCATATCAAGTGGAAGCAGACATCTTGCTGATGTACTGAACACCTAACTCACCAGCTATTCTGAGACCCATCGATATAGCATTAGGCATGATCACAATACATACAAAGGAGAAAATAGTTTTTATCATATCAAAATGTTTTTCAGTTAGCGTCATGGTTCACTGGGTACCACAACCCAGAGATGTGCTTTCAGTCTTCAAGAGATGTGTATAATTTATATTTTCTACAACTGAGAATACATATTATGAATATACTTATTTGATCCCCTCATATGGCTAGAAAGCTTTCCTCCTAGAGAGTCACATAACTTGTTTTTATGCTTCATTCAGGAATGTGCTCAAGTGTCACTCTTCCAAGGGCACTTCCTTGACCATGCCACCTAAAATAGCATTTTTCCACACTAATTTGAAAAGAAACATTCACCCCAATGTTCATAGCAGCACTATTTACAATAGCCAAGACATGGAAGCAACCTAAGTGTCCAAGCACAGATGAATGGATAAAGAAGATGTGGTACATATGTACAATATAGCCATAAAAAAGAATGAAATTTTGCCATTTGCATTAACATGGATGGACTTGGAGGGTATTATACATAGTGAAATGTCAGATAGAGAAATCCAAAACTGTATGTTATCACTTATATATAGAATCTAAAAATATAAAACAAACTAGTGAATGAAACAAAAAAGAAACAGACTCATAGATGTAGAGAGCAAATTTGTGGTTACCAGTGGAGGGTGGGAAGTGGGGAGGAGCAAGATCAGGGTAGGGGATTAAGAGGTACAAACTAATATGTATAAAATAAATATACTGGGCTTCCCTGGCGGCGCAGTGGTTGAGAGTCCGCCTGCTGATGCAGGGGACATGGGTTCGTGCCCCAGTCCGGGAGGGTCCCACATGCCGCGGAGCGGCTGGGCCCGTGAGCCATGGCCGCTGGACCTGCGCGTCCGGAGCCTGTGTTCCGCAACGGGAGAGGTCACAAGAGTGAGAGGCCCGCGTACAGCAATAAATAAATAAATAAATAAATAAATAAATAAATAAATATACTACAAGGATATATTGTACAACACAGGGGATATATTTTTCTATAATAACTATAAATGAAGTATAACATTTAAAAATTGTGACACTCCGTTGTACACCTGAAATTTATATAATATTGTAAATCAATTACACCTGAATAAAATATTTTTTAAAAATAAAATTCACAGAAAAAAATAATAATAATAAAAAAAGAAACATTCAACTAGTGAATACATTAGTAGTATTGATAAGACTTGGTCCTGTAGTCTTGCATTTATTTATCTTGGATTGTTTTTAAACTTCAAATTGCCACATTTGAAATCTCTCACTGAATGTCTTGAAAAATGTTTCCAAAGAGGTTACTTGAAGGAAAACCTAACTACTAATTATCTTGTTCTCACATGTGACCTCTAGCACATGACAACAATGGACAAAAATTGTGTTTGTACCAAATATTTTCATCTTTGTGTAGGGAACCTGGAAAGGCTTGAGTCTAGATATTTCAAATAGCCTGGGTATAACAGTCAGGAAAGTAGAATTAAAATGATAAAGTACTCATTTTAAGAATAAAGAAAAATTTATCAAACCTACAAGTCTACTCCACACTTTCCAAGAAGTCATTGTCAGGCATTAGTTCTGTTTTGTCTGGATTGTTTTATTATCTGTATAGCATTGTTGGTTTATGCAATGATTTGGATATTTTATTTATTGTAAATCAACTATACTTCAATAAAAATAAAGAAAAAGGAATAATGTCACTAATGATTAAACTGGTATGAACTCCTAAGAATATTACGTAACACTTATTAAATTTCTTTTATTTCCCATTAAAATATAGCCATATAATTTGGGAAAGATGAAAATTACTTACAACAATTTAAGCAGGAGCTGGGAAAATTGATAATTTAAATCATGCTAAATGTGCCTCACCAATTTTTTGGAAAAATGTTTCTTACCTACTGTTTAAAAATTTCTGTAGCAAAAGGTTTTTTTTTTTCTTGGAGTTTTCCATTAAAACAAACTTTGAACATTCCCAAAAGATTCAAACTTCTTATTTCTTGATAGTTATGAATAATCTGATCTGGAGCTACAATGGATTCATAACTTGAATGCTTCACTTGGAACTTTTCTGAACTCCAAAAGGCATGTTGGATTAGGAGGTACAGCCTCTAGTCCCAAAGGCAGAATATTTTTGACACAATTTATGTCACAGAGGTTGCAAACCGGATGCCCACTTGTCACATCCTGCTTGAAGTCATGTTTTCCTTGGCTTACATGATGTTTCAAAAATGTTAAATTATTTAACAACAGTTTAAAATGTTTCATTTCATAGCAAACTGAAATTTGGGATTCTGGGTTCCATTATTGCTACCCTGCATGACAAAAATCTTCTGGAATAAAGCAGCCGTGGGGCTACCAGGATGGGGCTCTCACACTTAAGTTTGCCACACAATATCTGCATTGCTCATTGTCTTACTTGTCCAAATACTTTATAGAAGTTGAATTTATGACCACTTCTTTAGGCTATGTCCAAAGTCTTGCCTGACAGAAAATGATTTCCCAAAGTGCTTGCTATGTCATCAAATTCCCAAAAATAAAGACATTTTTTGGTTTATGAAACTCTACAAAATTTCCAGGCAGAGAGCAGACATGTATCATGGGAAAGATTAATAATTTCATTCTCCTGTTAACAAAGATTGGTTTGTTAATGCCCAAGTGGGGAGGAGAGTTCTAAGTGAAGGTCATATATAGGATATGTAAGTGTTCATGAGGGATGCAATAAACAATGGGTACCAAATGTCTATAAAAGTCTGAGTGGTCAGGCTGTGGAGAGGAGAGTTAAAATGACAGTTCATAAAAAACAAGAGAGTTAATTTACTTTTGAAGTTAATGGGTAAAAATTCCCTGACCTGTGATGAACACAAATAGCAGGTTAAAAAGATGCTCACATTGGCTTTTGAACTATTTTGAATAAGTTGCAGATTTTGAAATATGTGGTTAAATATACATATTTTTAAAAGAAGAAGACCAACATATGTTTAATATTCTATGGTCCTTGATCTCAGAAGTGCTTTTTAATTCTCATGCTTTTCTTGCTTTTCATGAAAAACAATTTTGAAATCTGTTGTCTTCTCTTCAAGACACATGCAATTAGTTTTTTTTGACATTGCTCTAAGAGTAAACATGGTTAAAATGGTAATGAACCATTCATACAACCATTAATAAAATGTGTATTAAATCCAAACTTAAAATTTCCATGTAGTTCTTTCTGTAAATCTATTCAACTTTTTGAATTTTGTCTCATGTAATTTTGGAACTGAGATTTACCACAGTCAGCCATTATCAGGATTATTTGCTGCCGTAAGGGATGATAAAAACTGGGTCAGAGAATACAGGTCTAATTTGAGGAAACAGAGTATATGCTCTTTTTACTTATTCAAAAACATTTACTAAAATCTGATTACATGTTACTTAACACTAGTCCTTGCTGAGGAGATTCCTGTTCATAAGGAGCTACCACCCTAGCCAGGCAGAAAGACAGCTATTGACAGAAAGACAATATCTAGTACAATGTGATAACGGTTTAATGATCTGAGGCAACTGCAGAGGGAGCATAGGAGAAGGATAGATTAATATTGCTATGAGAATAGGAGAGTTTGCCCCAAAAAAGCAATAACTGTGAACTGGACTTAGAAGGATATGATATTATCACATAGCAAAGGGATACAGAAAAAGCACATGGTAGGTTCAGGGAGCCATAAGTAAACTCATGATTGAAAAATAACTTTGATGAGAGATAAGACTGCGAAAGGGTATTGAGACCAGATGGCATGTTTCATACTGAGACATTTTCCAAGGAAAATTGAGGACAACTGCAAAATATATACCAAGAGTCTTGGAAGTTATATATACCTTGAACAATTTCATGTATCGCAGTTTTTTCTAAAAAAATAACGTGAAATAGACTGTGATATAGTAGTAGGGATGCTCCTCACAGCAATATCTAGAATACAAAAATTTGGAAGTATCTTAATAAATGGGCAACAATAGGGGCCTGAAATAGGGGTAGAGCTTCAGAATAGATCTTTAGAATTACCTACATTTTGATATTTAAGGATAAGATTTTATAGTTAAAGCAAACTGAGTTATACAAAGATCAACTTCCAACCTCTCTAATTATTTCAAGACTTGAACTATTTCTCACATCCCCATCTGCAATATTCCCATTGACTTTAACGACTTGCGAAGAAGTTAATAGATTCAGAGGAGGCCTGGGGGAAATGGTTGTTTGGCAAAGTGAGTCTGATGGAGAGAGAGCCAGGTTTCTGCATTGTATCCATTTATTCACCCTCACCCTTTGGTACCTATTGTTCACGTTTCATTTACATTTTTGGGGGACAAATTTATCACTTTTCCCTAAAATGTGATTCTTAGTATGTCCAGTATATAAGAAGACAACCTCTTATCAAAGGCAGTCTTTTTATTCATTCTAACTTCTAAATTTTTTTTTACTTCCTAAATTATTTCTTTATTTTTATATAGCAGGTTCTTATTAGTTATCTGTCTTATACATATTAGTGTATATATGTCGATCCCAATCTCCTAATTCATCCCACCACCACCACCCTCTTCCCCCCTTGGTATCCATACGTTTATTCTCTACATCTGTGTCTCTATTTCTGCCTTGCAAACCAGTTCATCTGTACCATTTTTCTAGATTCCTCATATATACGTTAATATACGATATTTGTTTTTTTCTTTCTGACTTCACTCTGTATGACAGTCTCTAGGTCCATCCACGTCTTATTTAACTTCTAAATTAAAGAATGGCATATGAAGGCAGACAGCTTGACTGCAAATTTTGTCTCCACCATTTTCTTTTTCATTTTTTGAATTATTTATTTATTTATTTATTTTTGGCTGTGTTGGATCTTCGTTGCTGTGCGTGGGCTTTCTCTAGTTGCGGTGAGCGGGGGCTAATCTTTGTTGAAGTGTGCGGGCTTCTCATCGCGGTGGCTTCTCTTGCTGCAGAGCATGGGCTCTAGGTGCGCGGGCTTCAGTAGTTGTGGCTCACAGGCTCCAGAGCGCAGGTTCGGTAGTTGTGGCGCACGGGCTTAGTTGCTCCGTGGCATGTGGGATCTTCCCAGACCAGGGCTTGAACCCATGTCCCTTGCAGTGGCAGGCAGATTCTTAACCACTGTGCCACCAGGGAAGTCTGCCTCCACCATTTTCTACCTGAGTGATCTTTGGCAATAAACTTAACCCTTCTCTTCCTCAGTTTAATCATCTGTAAAAATTTGGAATAAATTAAAACTTACCTGTTATGGCTTGAATTGTGTCCCTCAAATATTTAAATATTGATGTCATAACCCCCAGTATCTCAGAATATCACCCTATTTGGAAATAGGGTCATTGAACATATAATTACTTAAATGATGTCATACGGGAGTAGAGTGGGCCCCCAATCCAATGGGACTGATATCCTTATCAAAAGGGTAAATCTGGACACAGACATGGACAAAGGAAGAATGCTACAGGAAGATGGAGGCAGTGTCTACAGGCCAAGGGATACCAAAGAGTGCCAACAAACACCAGAAGCCAGGAGAGAGGCATGGAACAGATTCTCCCTAGTAGCCATCAGAAGAAACCAAACCTGAGATATTTTGGCTCTAGACTTCTACCCTCCAGAAATGTGAGACAATACATTTTTGTTGTTTAAACCACCCAGTTTGTGGTACTTTGTCAAGGCAGCCCTAACAAACTGATATACTACCTCATGGTACATTTGAGAGAATCAAATGTAAAGCTTATAGAATGATTCTTCTCACATAATAAGCTAACATTTTTAGCCATCAACTAAAAGAGAAATAGAAGTCTGGGTACAGTTGTTCTTTGTGGTACTCCTCAATTATGACAGCTACCTAGATCTAGTCTGCTCTCTGTAAGTCGGGTAAACTAAAACTTAGCACTTAAATAACCAACTCACCATTTAAAAAAAAAATTTCAATGTGAATCCTTCAGCTAGACTGCCCCCTATCCAAAGAATGCTGCCATCTTTTTCTTTTTCTACCCCTTCAATTTGATGCAAAAACTTCAACTCATTTTTAGCTTTTCTATTTCCTTCATGATTGGTCACAAAATCTTTTTTTTTTTTTTTTTTTTTTGGTGTATGTTCAGGTTTTCATAACATAACATTTAGACTATGTTAATGGTCTCCATATTGTTTCCCTGTATATAAACTCTGCTGTTCAGCACATTATCCTGAAATGTCTTTCTGAGCATGTCATCACCTTGCTAGAAAATGTACAGTGTTTTCAGAAACTGGTTTAAATTCTTTAACTTGACATTCAAGACCTTTTATGATTAGACTAACATTTAATTTCCCAAACTCATATTCCACACTCAGGAAGTTGATTTCCATTTAGCAGGTATGCCCAGGTAAGCCTCCTGTTTTTGCATTTCATCTTCTGCCAAACAAATATTATGGCTCAATTTTTTAATAAACTGTCTTCTTTGTTCCCAGAATACTTCACTGCTATTATTTTATTTTAATAACTATGTTAGACTTAGGAAAAAGTTTATAATATGGTGAATACTTATTTACTAATTACCCAGAATAAAATACATAGCCTTAAAAAATATCCTCAGAGGTTCATTATGTGCTCTTCCCCAACATAACCTTCTTTTTAAACTTCCGAGAAAACCAGGTTCATAAATGTCTTTATATTTGTACTATGTTTCTACCTTTAAAGAATACATAGTATTATTTTTACATTTAGTATTTTATATTTACGCTGTATGTATCCCTCTACAACTTCTTTTTTACTCCAAATTATGCCCTTGGGACTCATCCTATTGATTCATGTAGCTCTAGTTCACTTATTTCTCCTTTTGTATGGATTTTTATGTGTGACTATATCAAAATGAACCCATTATCCTGTTGGTGGACATTTAGTTGGCATCTGATTTTATTCCATTCATTTATCATACATTAAAGAAATATTTATTACGCATCAAAGATACAAGAGGAAAATGAATTACCCATCCTCCTGAGGCTTATGTTCTAGTACAAATCCATCCTCTTTTACAAACAAACATGAGTTTATCTAGAGTAAATTTCCAGTGATGAAATTGCTGGGGCATTGGTTATACGTATCTTTAACATCAGTAGAAACTGTCAAATTTTCCTCCACAGTGATTATACCACAATATTAGAATGTTATTTGATCTACATCCTCATTAATACTTGTCGTTGTCAAACATAAACTTTACCAACCTGATAGTTGTAAAAGAGTTTCTCGTTATAGTCTTAATATGCAATTCCCTAATTACTATAGATATAAAATTTTTTTAAAGTTCATAGGCCATTTGTGTTTCCTGTGCTTTTGTCTATTTTTTGTACTGGAATATTTGACTTTTAAAACTGATTGGTAGGAGTTCTTTATATTTTTTTGCATGCTAATCTTAATGCCTTTAAACAAAGTTTTATAATTTTCTCTACAAAAGTCAACACTTCTTTTGATATATTAGTCTTACCCTATATATTAACTTTTTAAAATGATGTTTATAAATTACATTTTCTAATTGTTTGTGTTTGTAAATGGATTTTATTTGGGGATCTAAGTCAGGGGTTAGCAAATCTTTCTATAAAAGTCTAGTTAGTAAATATTTTCAGCTTTGTAGACCAAGGATCAAAATCCAGCAACTGTTCTCACCAAAAAGCTAAGAAATTTTTTACATTTAAAATCATTTTTAGCTCATGGGTCTTAGAAAAACAGGCAGCAAAATGGATGTGGTCTACAGGCTGCGTAGTTTGCCAATCCTTTTACTAAACTGTAGCACACTTACCAAATTCTATTGTTAAGTGTAATAACTTGTAGATTTGTGTGAATGTTCTAGTTAGGCAATCATATTGTCTAGGATGTGGAGTATTTATACTTTTCTTTCTAATCATGATAAAATTACTTATTTTTTACTGTATTTGGTTAGGACTTCCAGAAAAATATTTAGTAAAAGTGTGTTGATCATGTTATACTCTTGTTTTTTGTATAAAAGGGACCATCATAATATTTCACCATTGGGTATGGTATTTGTTATGGGCTTGTATTGGAACATTTGTCAGCTTAAGGGACTGTCTTCTATTCCTAGTTTCCTGAGAGTTTATTACTATTATTATTCTTATTTTATTATAAATGCATATTTAATCATTTTTAATTATTTTTCTTCTTTTAAATTAAAATTATTTTATTTTCCCCTTATGACTAAAGCAAAGCATATGAAGATATTTTCTCATGTTAAACTTTTATGATTACTTACATTAAGCTTTGCTGAATAAGATTTGCTGCTATTTTACTGAGAATTTTTAATCTATGATAATATATAAGATTAATCCATAAATTTCCTTTCTCATATTGCCCTTTTCTGGTTTTGGTATCAACACTATATTAGCTTCATAAAGTGAATTGGAGAGTATACTCACTTTATGATTATTTGAAAGTATATGCATGTAATTGAAATTATCTGTTTCTTGAAAATAGGCTTCACCTGCAAAAACATCTGAGCTCAGTAGGTTTAGGTATGTACGTCTGCAGATTTTAAACTATTGATTCCATTTCTTTAATGGTTCTATATCTTTTGAGATTTTTTTTTTTTTTTTTTTTTTTTTTTTTTTTTTTTTGCTGTACGCGGGCCTCTCACTGCTGTGGCCTCTCCCGTTGCGGAGCACAGGCTCCGGACACACAGGCTCCGCGGCCATGGCTCGCGGGCCCAGCCGCTCCGCGGCATGTGGGATCTTCCGGGATCGGGGCACGAACCCGTGTCCCCTGCATCGGCAGGCGGACTCTCAACCACTGCGCCACCAGGGAAGCCCTCTTTTGAGATTTTTATTTCTTAAAAATGAGATTTGATAAGATATGTTCTAGGAAAACTTTCTCCTTTTACTTAAGTCTTCAAGTTTATTGGCATAGATTTGTATTACTTTGAGTTTTAAGACATTTTATTATGGAAAATTTCCAAACATTCATCAAATAGATTAATAAAATAAACTCCCCTGTACCCATTTGCCAACATCAATTATATATAATTATATAAACATTCTACTGTTTAATTTCACCTATCTTCCTGACACACTTTTTATGGCACAAATATTTTAAAACAAATCCAATAAATCATATAATGTTTTCTGTGAATAATTCACTATGTATTAATTTTAAAATTAATAATAATAAATAAATATCTTCTAATATCCGTCTGCATTTAGCTTCCCTCTATTTTTTTTTTTTTGAATGCATCCTTGGGGGAAAAATTTACACTTCTAAGCTCAGTCTGGTTTTCTCTGTAGTTTCTCTCTTAGAATGAATTAGTTTCAGTGCTCATATGGCCTTGTTAGTTATTTTATCTTCATGGTTAAAAACTATTCTGTAATTATAACATTGCATATAGAAAAACTATGCAGCTTGAAATTAGAGAATCTGAATTATAGTTCCCACTTACTATCTACATGCAATTTGCAAGTTATTTAGGTCTCCTGCATCTCTGTTTTCTTAATTGGTTCAACAGAGCAAAGTATTTTATTTATCTCCTACAAGAATTTAAATATATATTAATATACTTGTAAATTTTTAAATGTTATAGAGAATGTCATTTGCAAAAGCAATATGAAATGCTGTATTAATCAGTGAAAATTTCTCTGGACTTCTGAATGGAGAACTCAATGTGCATGATCTACTGATGGCATATAAGTAGCCCAAACTCTGTATATTAGGGATCAAGTTTTAAGTTTGTCCTATAATATTTGATATGAGCAGAATTCTGCAGAGGAACATAATTTAATAATAATCCTACTGCTGCTCGTTTGGAGTTGGGTAAAAGAGGTGATGGTATTTTCAACTCTTAAAGATTTATGTTCTATCCAATGGCAAAAGGAATTCTCTTCTGTCCCAGTATTTATATTTTGAAAATTATAGCAGAGGTTCTAGGACAGTATGTCTCCATACATTTTCCAGCTACCACTTGCAATCTGTTTCATTAATTCTCATACTCATTTTCCTAACCCTCATATTAAAATTTTATACTGGATTCTAGGCTTAAGCCAATTTTTGGTTGTTGATATATAAATGAGCAAGAAGTGTAAATGGAAAATGTGTTATGTTGTCTTTTTCTACATGCTTGTTTAATTGTGGTACTTGGATACATTTGGGTGATGATGGAGTTAATTTAGTTTAGTAAAGAGGAAGAAAAAATGGAGGCAACAAGGGTAACTGGGTTTCCTGAGCTTGTATTAGGACATTTGTAATGCTGAAATATGAGAATCTTGTTCCTATTTCCTGCCTTCCTCCCAATCAGTTTGCATATATACAGAAATGTGTTAGTTCCCAAGGGCTGTTTCAAACTCTTACTGTATGCAAGTATCTATATGTACATATGTTCACACACACACACACACACACACACACACACACAACCCTTTGGCATTTGCAATTTTGCCTCTGTAGCAAAAGATACGGTTTTAGTCCAAAAAAGATATGATGAAATTGTCTTAGAAATAAAGGACATGGATGTATTGTCTCTCTATTCTTCTGTGTTTAGGGTGATATTTGAATCTTAAATGTCTACTTTGCACAATTGCTTATAACATAAATCAATGTGACAGTGGCAATAACCTATGTCAGACTTTTCATGCCAGCTGATGTCCAGTCATTAAATAACTCTATCAGCCACAATGATGCTTGGAATTGAAAAAGTTATTTTATTACACATTAGTCTGGCAATGAATAAAAGGCCAGTGGCCATTTTGAGTGTTAGACTTTTGTTTCTACAGAATATATAAAACTATAAAATCGATCCAACTAATAAATGCTTCCACTTCTGCAGATACTATAAAGTTGTAACTTTTCTTTTTTTTACTAGAACTATAACTCACTTACCATCAAAGTATCAAAAACTTCTGAGTGCTTATTTTTGACAGCACACTGGAGGATAGATATTGAACCATCAACAATGACGAGAAGAAAACTATGCAGGAAAAGATATTGACAACCTGCTCAAGCCACCCTAAGATGAAACCTAAATTTACTAGAGCTTATACTACTGCTATTGTATGATTCAGCACGTATATACCAGTGTGACATACCACCTGGGTGTTCTGATTTTTCAGGCAGTTCTTATGACATACAAGTTGCTAACAATAGTGAACTTTATCATTGTTTAGAACTAACTTTCTTATTTTAAAGTGATATATGATCAGGAACAAGATGTTACTTAATGTGGGGGAGAGAGAAGAAATTTTGTGAGAAGTGTCTGGAGGAAGTGAAAAATTGGATGTGGAGAAGGAGAGCACAAGATGGTTTATGCTTAAACTTCCTTCCATTTACTAGTTTTGAAATCTCTAAAAAGAGTCCTATAATTAAAAAGTGAAGGTAAATGTTTTCAAAGTAATTTTGGAATACAGAGAATATACAGTGTCATCTCAGGGCTTAGGAGACAAAGTGTGATCTTGAGTGGTTGGTAGTCTTTTTTCAATATCCATGAGGATCATACTGCAGCTCTGACACCATGAGAACTGAAACATTATTAATGTCCAGGAGAACTTCACATCTAGATGGAAATGAGTAGAAAAACTTGAGACAATGTCTTTGGAATCATATAAAATACACATTGGTGACCTTCAAAAATAATTGGAGATTGGGGAAATGGTGGAATGAGTGTTATGGTGCTGAAGTCATTCTCTTTAAAACTAGACAGTGGCAAAATAGGGTAATACAAATAACCTAATATACATAAATATAAGTTACATAGGTAAGAAGGGATGGTGTCTCATGATCTTAACAGCCAGTGGTATAGAGGGAGAGAATTTTTTTTTTTTTTCTTCACGGTACGCGGGCCTCTCACTGTTGTGGCCTCCCCCATTGCGGAGCACAGGCTCCGGACGCGCAGGCCCAGCGGCCATGGCTCACGGGCCCAGCCGCTCCGCGGCATGTGGGATCCTCCCGGACCGGGGCACAAACCCATGTCCCCTGCATCGGCAGGCGGACTCTCAACCACTGCGCCACCAGGGAAGCCCGGGAGAGAATATTTTTATGTATTGCAAAAGGTTAATGAATTATCTCATAGTCATACTGTATTGAGTACTAAGACAAAGCAAAAACAAAATTCTGCTTGTGGGACTTTCTGCAGACTGTTTGAAAATAATTGATATGTAGCTGTTCTAATATCTGCAATTAAATCTCTTTATAGTTGAACATCTAAATCTTTTTGTTCATTGTTTCATCTAACTTTGACTTATAGTGGCTTCGCTTCTTTCACATTTGGTGATCTTTGATAGACTTTATAGCTGCATCTTATCAATTGAGAATCTAGCATAACACAAATTGGGAAATCTTTTTTCCTAAGACAATTTTCTTCTTCATTTACTAGTATCCAAGCTGAGATAGTTTCAGCCTCCTGATGATCATAGTCAGTGGGGAAATCACAGACTTTGTGTCTCAATTTCATTCCATCTAAGACTGAATATCCTCACGGCAGTGTTATTGTTGGAAAATGTCCTCAGAACAACCATTTTTAGGGCCATGTACCGTTCTAGCGCTGGATCTTTTTTTTTTTTTTTTTTTTTTTTACTATGACAAGATAATTAAAGACCACCTTATATCTTGTGAAACCAACTATGCCTTCTGGGAAGTGTTCTATTTAGGATATAGTTGGACTGTTGTAACAATGGTCTATCAATACACTTAGCCACTTGTAAACATAATGTGTGAAGCACAAGTAACAGTAACTATATACAGACATTTGTCATCACTATCTCCTGGAGCTTTTATTGCTAGAATCTACAAAATAATCTGAAATACTGATGTGCTATGTTTCCTCTTTTACCTGACATTACTCTTTGCCTTTTTAAAAAAATCTTGGAAGTCACCAGTTGGAGAGTTTTCAAACATGGTAAAACACTTTATTTCTGGGGTTTTTGTTGTTGTTAATCTTAAAGTTTATGGTTTTCTCATTTTGAAAAAAATTTATACTTGAATAATTATTTGGAAAAATATATTTTAAAAAGAGGAAAAATGACAACTGTAATTCCTTCATATAGAAAAATAGCATTATCATTTTGAATTATTCAATTCTAGCATATATATGCATTTTTACTAATATATTTTCATTTAATATGAATAATTGATAACATATTTTCATTTAGGGAACAGATTTTAAAAAAATAAATTTATATGATCAATCTAGAAGTTCAAATAAACTTTAAAAATTGAAACAAAATATGGCATAAAATTTTAACACCCTAATGTAACCACTCTAATACTTTAATAAACCCTATCAAGATCTCTAAGTATACCCCCACACACACGATTTCCATATATAGCATATTATGTAATATCATGTTATACATGTTGTTCTATAACTACCCTTTTCTCTTCATAGTATGTTCTAAACTGCACAAAAACAACTTTTAAGAAAAACTGCAATAAGGATACAGCTCAAGATAATAGTTTAATTGAGACAGTGAAAGCTTAGATATGTAACATTTATTCTCATCTTTTCATGAGATCTTTCAAATATGTGCCTTTATAAATCATTGCCATCTGTGATTTGGTTCGTTTCCATTCATTCTTGCATGTATGTATACATTAGGCATTAATTTCACTATTGAGAGTCCATTATTTTGAGTGCTAGAACTAGATGCTGGGAAACAAACATAGCTCTGCCTTTGAGACATACCAACTCAGTGAAGAGGAAACAGAATTAAATACATATAAAACATATTCATGACCTATATAAAAAACACTGGGGGTACTTAGAGGAGTGGGCAATTCTTCATAAGGGGGAAATTAGTTTAAAAACCCTAAAGAAGAATATCTTAGTTGAGTCTTGAAGATAAAAGATGCTTGTTTAACTTATGGACTTGTAAGACTCAGGGTGAAGGAGAAGAAATACGAAATAGTATCTGGTATTCAAGTAACAGCAAGTTCAATATAGTCAGTAAGTCAAAAGTGTAAGATTATTAAATTATAGGTAGTAGTGGTAGCACTAAGCAAACCTAATTAACAAGAAAGTTAATCAGGTAGAAAAAGACATTTTTCCAAATTCAATTCTTTTTTTTTTTTTTTTTTTTTTTTTTGTGGTACACGGGCCTCTCATTGTTGTGGCCTCTCCCGTTGTGGAGCACAGGCTCCGGACGCGCAGGCTCAGCGGCTGGCCATGGCTCACGGGCTAGCTGCTCCGCGGCATGTGAGATCTTCCCGGACCGGGGCATGAACCCGTGTCCCCTCCATCGGCAGGCGGACTCTCAACCACTGTGCCACCAGGGAAGCCCTCAATTCATTTTTAGTGATATGTACTCCTTGTATTGTCAGACACAGCAATACATATGTATTATATGCTCTCCTGCTATGATGGTGAGATTAGATATTCATTTCAGTAAACACTTGAGTATGTTTTAATTAAAATGCCTTCTGAGAAAATGGAATGTCGCATTTTTAAATAGAATTTCAGGTTGCTATAGTAACTAATAAAACTGCCACTATTTATTCAAAATAACATAAAAAGCATCTTTAAAGATGGTAAATCACTTTCAAAGTATCCTGACCATTAGTTACTGATATTAAATTGAATTGTATTCACAATTAGTTGAATGTTTCATGTGTGAGAAACTGCAGAAAATGTATATAGAAAAACAGAAAATAGAGATACCCTTTAAAAGCTTATGTGTTAGATGGAAACAAATGTTTAATGCACCTTCTACAAAAGAGAAGATGGTTTCTCTTCACTGATCAGATCATCTGTTAAGTTCAAATCATCCAGTAAAATTATTTTTTGTTGTTGTTCCCATGAAAGTATGCAAGCCACTGAAGCATAAGGGTGGCTAAATGAGGGAAACAGTGAGTGACGTAAGTGAGTAATGCATCCTGGAAATATGTAGCTCTTATGGTAAAATTCCTGCAGGAACACCTGTCTCTATGTTGCAGACCTTCCGACATTGGAAACAAAAGGCCAACTGCAAAAAGGTTTAATATTTAGTTTTTTCACAATATAATGAATGCAATTTGAATCTAAGATATTTTCTGACACAGTTTGAAAGTTAGTTTAGTCAAATTAATACATAATCATGTTTGTATTTACCTAATAATGGCAGAGACTGTTAGATTATTAAAAAAATTAAGTCAGGAACTTGAGGTCAAGAATCCAAGTATAAAAGTTAAGAAGAATGCCAGCCAAAGATTTCAAAGACACACTCAAGGCTTGAAAGCAAATTCCAAAAATTACACGTGTGCATACTACTAGTGGACACCATGATGCTTTCTCTTCTTTTTTGAGAAAGCAGCATATTTGCTCTATTGTTCTAGATGGTCTTTCTCTGGCCTTAGTTTCCTCATTTTCATTTTCAGCATGGTGAAAATAATGCATACTGAAAATGGAGAAATAATTTTAAGGATTCTAGCACAGTGCCAATAATCTTTGGTTTCCTTCTTTTGCCCACTGTCTTCAAGTTTCATAAGATTTTATAAATCCTACTTTGCCATGGAAATTTACAGAAGAGTGTTTTCACTGAAGGCATAATTTTGAAATTAAGGAAGAGTTAAAAAGTCCTGCATTTTTTTTTTAAAAAATGAGCAAACCACGCATGGCAAAGCAAAGTAATTGGTTTCATCGATAAAAAGACGCAAACAGATTCTGAGATCCTTTGTCTTATTAGTGCTGACATGATTCATTACTTACATTTAAGAATCCCGTCCATATTGTTTTGCTTCTATGTCGTTGTATTTCCTAGAATAGTAAAAGAAAAAAAAAGTATATTCTTTCCTTTATATTGTTTTATTTTTCTGTTTAAAGAATTTGAAAACTTTAGCTGAAATCCTCCTTACATCCTAATGTCTTTCAGGGTTAGTCATTTATCTGTGAGGGTTTCATGAATTTTTTATGGAGTAATGGAACAGACATAAGCATTTCTTATTAAATGACTCCATAAAATTTTTTATGATAATTTGGAATCAGAACTTAATTTTTAAATGTAATTTTCATGAATTAACTATTTTCCTCATTTGTTCTAGCAATATTTGATGGATAGCACATGTTTTCTTTGAGAAGACAGAGTTAGAAGGTATGATCAGAAGAAAAACTTAAACCCTACCAGAGAAAAGAACTGCTAGGCATTCATAAGAAAATAATATTTTAAAACTAGGACTGGATATTTAATTATTTCTTTTAACAGTAAAATGAAATAAAATGATGTCTATCAGCCAAAAATTATCCAAGAAACAGATGGCAAGAAAAAAATGTTTTGTGTATCATCAATTAGTTCATGTTAGTTCTAGCATTCTAAGGAAAGAAAAACTCTTTTCTTAAAATGTATTTATTTTTCCAATGTTAAAGGTAATTACCCTGATATTAAGGTGGTGAAATCAAAGCATGAAAATTAGGTGCTAGAATTAGAAAATTCTGAGTTTTCATCCCATATCCGTTGCATATATATTGGATATATTACTTAACTTCTGTAAGACCCAGTTTCCTCAACTATGAAAAGGAGAAAATAGTAAACAACTGTATGTAAAATATGAGATTATATGTGTGACACCTTTAGCAAACACTGTGGGTTGTTGATGGTAAACAATCAATAAATGTTATCATTACACTTATATTTATTTTTCTCTCAGCATACAGTGTTATACTCAACATAATTAAAATACATTTACTTCATACTTCTACTCCCCTTGCACGGTTAACTCACTGTTGATCAAGGTAAAGCTAGTGGTGAAGCTTCAGGAAAAATATGGTTTTCAACGCCATTTCTACATTTCCCTCAAATTTTAATAATCATTAGAAAAAAATAAAAATATATTGATATATTTATACTTTTTCCAAGGAATACTATAATATACCAAATAATCAGTTTTTGTTCTAGTATCATATTTAAGTAATTTTTTAAGAGGTGGAGGAGGGAACAAAATGACTACGATTTCCTCGAGTACCTTAGTATTTAACATATTTTCACATCCTGAATGCATATATATTTAAGACATAGTAGTGTATATTTAGGGCATAAAATTCCCTGAAAAGCATAATGACAGATATTTAAGGATTAAAATATCAAAAGTAATTTTACTACATTATAGGAATGTTCCTGAATTCCATCTAATTTTCAAGTAAGTACTTACATCAAGTAACATGAATAATTATATGCTCCTCTAAATTTGTATAAAACCATTTTCATGTATGCACTATATGACTTTAACATAACAGAGGAAGTGCCTACAAAATGCAGAATGTTTTAATCAGTGTTTTATAAACTATTTGGGGAAAAGCTTGACAGTCAATCGGAGAAAACCAGTTTAGAAAGAGTTTACCACACATTGTTCACTGCATTCAACCCCTATCTGCATGTAATAATCACAGTGGTTTTCCATTTTTTCTATATATAGGGCTTTATATTTAAAAAATTTTATGTCTCAGAATGAGTTTCTGAATTATATTATCCAATTTGTAGATTTCTTTTCTCAAACCAGATTATACATTCCTAAAGGATAGAATTCCTTTTCATCTAACTTTGAATGAACACCAATCAGTACCTGGTACTCATGGCTGCTTGACTGGATTAAATTGAATTGCATGAAAGACTTCTGGAGTCTGATTTTAGGAGACTTAAATTCACATTCTAGCTCTTCTGTAAATAATCTGTGGGTTACTGAACTAGTTGCAAACACTTTTGAGTCTCTGATTCCTCAGCTGTGAAATAGGGATCATAACATGCTCTGCCCTGCTGTCCTCAAAGGTCTATTTAGTACAATAATATGAATAAAAGTGTGTTGGTTTACCACATAAGCATTACTTCCTTTCTAATCAGGCAGGAGCTCTCCTTTACCAGCGGATACTAAATTATAGAGCCCAGATTTTACAAGGCCAACCTTGGGTGGCAAAATAAACAGTCCTATTCCTGCTTCCTTTCTCATCAAAAACAAAATAAACTATGTCCCCAAATATCAACTGATATCCTTTTCTATAGAACCAATTATCCAGTAAAATTAAGGAGGTTGCCAAGGACAGGAGTACGGTTATGTCTATTAAGACGCTGAGCCTAATAACAGATCTGGACAATTTTATTAATTTGATTATTCATTTTTAATTTGCGTGTGCTTTGTCAGCTTTGATTTGTGTTTGAATTGGATATTTATGCCTTGCCCCGAACTGGATTTGCGTCTCAATTGGGCAAATTTTTTTTAAACATAAAAAAACCTCATAAACCAATTACAAACTTTTATCAGTGCTTTTATGATAGTGTTTCTGGCAATTATTCTACTGAATTGTTTTCACTATGATACTTAACATATATTTGACACTTTTATTAAACTGTCTATAATCAGCTGTGTGAGTGTACCGTTTCCTGATGGACACTAGCTGATACAGAGTATAAAGGATAGTACCTAAAAAGAGAAGGAAGCTACTGTATGTGAAGGATTTTCATTTCAGTAAAGGAGTAATGACTTTGTCCTATAATCAGGGTTTTAAGCAGAAGAATGGTATTTTCAAATTTCCATGATTCTCCTAGTAGTAATAACCTAAGGTCATGGCAACCCAATATATCGAGAGATTCTGAAATTTCAGTATTGAGCACATTCAGATCCTGTGGTTTAATAAAAAGCAAATTAACAAATAGCTTGCTTACATCAGTTTATTGATTGCTTTAAGGTATATTTAACCCAGATGGGACAAGATACTGGAAAGAAGGCTTAACAATATTAGTCTTCTCTCAAAAATACCTTCAGACTCCTCACACAAACATTTATGAGCCTCCATTCTTAGCCCACTTTGTTATTATCATTATTTTTTCTTTGTTCTACTATCTCAAAAGTACTAATTGGCATGCCCCTGACATCTTACCTTAACTCGATTTGTATGTTGTTCTCATTTCTGAGAAGAAGTCTCAGGAACTTTACTATCCTGTATAATGTATTATGCAATTTTTCTTACTCCCTTTTGTCAAAGTCAGGAACAACTTATTAAAAGAAATGTTTTTGTTATTTATTCTTTTCAAGGCTGCTGGCAAATTTCCACATAAAGTTGTTCAATCTTAAGTAAGTTGATGAGGGGGAACAAAGATTTCCATTTAAAATTGTGTGTCTATGGTATGTAGGGGGGCCAAAGAATCTATTAAATGTCAGATTTGCTTTAGAAAATCATGTGGAGGTTGGATGGGGATGAGGCAGGAAGACCACAGAGGATGCTATTTCAATAGCATGAATAAGAGAAGTTAAGTGAATGAGGATAGAGTGTAGGGAAGAGATTTAAAAATTAGTCACCAAATGCAGAAGATGATATTAATAGAAGAGTTGCTGAGTAAATGTGGGAGATAATATAAATAGAAAAGTTGAGGATGGTTGTAACTTGAGCGAAGCTTGGTAAATGACATGACTATTTCTGTCATTCTATGTAGGATCTCATATATCGCTGGTGGGGTTATAAACTGGTATTTCTTTCCTCCCATTCTCTCTTATACAATTTTAATTAGGTCTTCACTTCCACTACTCCAGTGAAAGGGCTCTTGGAAAGGACACCGATGACTTGTGTGTTGCTATACCCAGATGGTCAATTCTGTTCTCATTTTATGTGACGCCTTAGCAGCATTTGACAAAGTTGGTCACTATGTACTCTTTAATATACTTTTGTCACTGGTTTTCTGGACACTAAACTCTTGATCTTTTTCTTTCCTCTCTAATCACTCTATTTTTTACAGTCCATCCTCTTGTGAACTTTTAATGTTTGAATGTCCCAAGGGTCACCTCTTGGTTCTATTTCCTTCTCTACATACAATCACTTCCTTATAGTCTTATCCAGGGTACTCTAACTTTTCTCAAATTTGTATCTCCTGCTAAGAACTCACTCTCAAACTCCAAACTCCTAACAGAGTATAAAACTTTCTTTAATATAGAAATAGCTCATATAACTCAATAACAAAAAACAAAAAACAAAAAACAACCCAATCAAAAAATGGGCTGAAGACCTAAATACACATTTCTTCAAAGAAGACATACAGATGGCCTATAGGCACATGAAAAGATTCTCATCATTGCTAATTACTAGAGAAATGAAAATCAAAACTACAATGAGGTACCACCTCACACTGGTCAGAATGGCCATCATTAAAAAGTCCACAAATAACAAATAATGGAGAAGGTGTGGAGAAAAGGGAACCCTCCTACGCTGTTGGTGGGAATGTAAGTTGGAGCAACCCCTATGGAAAACAGTATAGAGGTTCCTCAAAATACTAAAAATGGAGTTGTTGTGTGATTCAGCAATCCTGCTCCTGGGCATATATATGGACAAAACTATAATTCAAAAAGATACATGCATCCCTATGTTCATAGCAGCACTATTTACAATAGCCAAAACATGGAAACAATCGAAATGTCCATCAACAGATGAATGGATAAGAAGATGAATATTATTCAACCATACAAAAGAATGAAATAATGCCTTTTGCAGCAACATGGATGGATCTAAAGATCATCATAGTAAGCCAAATAAGTCAGAAAGAGAAAGACAAATACCATATGATATCACTTATATGTGGAATGTAAAATATGACACAAATGAACATATCTACAAAACAGAAACAGACTCACAGACATAGAGACAGACTTTTGGTCGCCAAGGGGGAAGGGGGTGGGGAGGGTTGAATTGGGAGTTTGGAACTAGCAGATGCAAACTATTATATATAGAGTGGATAACAACAAGATCCTATTGTATAGCCCAGGGAACTATTGATATATTCAATATCCTATAATAAACCATAATGGAGGGACTTCCCTGGTAATCCAGTGGTTAAG
Source organism: Hyperoodon ampullatus (assembly GCF_949752795.1). Classification (NCBI taxonomy): domain Eukaryota; kingdom Metazoa; phylum Chordata; class Mammalia; order Artiodactyla; family Ziphiidae; genus Hyperoodon; species Hyperoodon ampullatus. The sequence continues at coordinate 8,189,578 of NC_136924.1, read as the reverse complement.
AATCTGCCTTCCAATGCAGGGGACGCAGGTTCAATCCCTGGTGGGGGAACTGAGATCTCAAATGCCACGGGGCAACTAAGCCTGTGCACCGCAACTACTGATCCCACGTGCCACAACTAGAGAGAAACTCGCCCGCTGCAATGAAGAGCCTGCATGCCACAACTAGGACCTGACACAACCAAATAAATAAATATTTAAAAAAAACATAATGGAAAAGAATATTAAAAAACCTGTATATTTGACATATTGACTTGGATGCCAAATAGATATTTTAAACATGTATGAACACACCCAAAACTACGCTCTTGGTCTTTCTTCAACAAACTTTTCTTGCTAGACTTGTCATTTTAAGTGATGGCAACTCAAACTTCTGGTTGCTCAGGCTAAAAGTCTTGGGGTTATATTTGACTTCTATATATCTTTACACACCATATACATTCTCTTAGAAAATCCTTTTCTGCTTAACCTTCAAGTGCAGGTATCCTCCACTTTCTGAAACTTCACTAGTCCATCTCACTTTTATGAAAGACCTATATTAGTACGTATTGGCTTTTTCCATAAAAGCAAAAATCCTCTTCAAATTTCTTCTGGCTAATTAAAACAGGTACTAAGTTCTTACTCAACTGAATTTTCAATGTAATTAAATTCTTCCCTGTCCCTGCTCAACAGTCCTTCCAATACTCCTAAACCTATTATACCTTTTTCCCCATAATGCTTATCACCTTCTAGCAAACTCTGTAATTTACTTATTATATGTATCATCTGTAGTCTACACCTGAATGTAAACTCTATGAAGGGAATATTCTTTGTTTTAATTTATTAATATATTATGGCTACAAAGTGATGCTTCTCACAATATTTTTTCAATAAATACTTGCTGAATGAATAAACCATTTCACATATCATTTTGACATTGTGTTGTGATATAGAACATTCACATACTCTCCAATAATTCCACTTCAAATTACATATACCCAAAAGAAATTATAGCGTATTTGCACTAGGAGGTATATACAATCCAAAATACATATGGGACTCCTATAACTCAATAGCAAAAAAGCAAATAACCCAATTTTAAAAATGGGCAAAGGACTTGAATAGATGTTTCTCCAAAGAAGTCATCCAAATGGCCAATAAGTATATGAAAAGATGTTCAACATCACTAATCATCAGGAACATGCAAATCAAACCACAATGAGTTATCACCTTACATTTTTAAGATGGCTATTATCAAAAAAACAAAAGATTACAAGTGTTGGCTAGATTGTGGAGAAATGGAACCTTTGTAGACTATTGGTGGGGCTGTTAAATGGTACAGCCACTATGGAAAACAAAATGGAGATTACTCAAAAAATTAAAAATAGAACTGCTGTATAATCCCATAATAGCACTTTTCAGTATATATCCAAGAAATTGGAATCAGTATCTAAAAGACATAGCTGCCCTCCCATGTTCATTACAGCACTATTTACAATAGCCAAGATATGGAAACAACACAAATATCCATTAACAGATGAATGGATAAAGCAAATATGGTATATACATACAATGGAATATTATTCAACCTTAAAAAGAAGGAAATCTTGCCATTTGCAACAACAGGGATTAACCTGGAGGACATTATGCTAAGTGAAATGAGCTGGTCACAGAAGGAAAAATACTGCATGATTCTACTTATGTAAGGTGTCTAAAAAAGTCAAGAAATAGGAATAGTAGGAAATAGTCAAGTATAATATGCAGGAAATAGTCAAGGAAAATATGCAATGAATCTTAGTAAAAATGTTGAGTGAAAAATGCAGGTTCAAACAAACTATATATGATGATGATAAATATAAAACTCAGAATACAGATTTGATTAGGAAAGGAATTCAGAGTAAATATAAATTAAGGTTAATGTTATAGTTTTTAGTTGGTGTTGGATTTATGGTACCGTTTGTTTTTATAAAGAAAGAAAATAAGACAGAAAGAAGACTATATATGAACCAATGCTAATAGTATATCATGAACTGTATGATATTTTATAATAAGCCATGAATCTAATTCTCTGCACTTAAGTTCCAATTGGAATTTGGGGAGAAATTGTTTATATTTCCCTTGGTTGTGCTTTAACTGGCATTTTATTCTCATGTCATTAGAAGGCCTAGGACTCTTCAGGGCAATTATCTTTTACTTCCCTGTCCTGGGTGTCTCAGTTCTTATAGGAGCATGCTCACTAAGCTATTTGAATAAAGTTGTATCTGTGTCATAGAATTAACAAATATTTAAGCGTGATCCAGAATACCAGAAGTTCAAAATACCACCCTATTCATGTGGTTTCAAAAAGTGGAAATGTATTCTCAGCATATAGGTAGGGGAATTTTGTTCAGCAATGTACTCTCCTTAAAAGTAGTCAAAAGCAAAAGTAGTTTAGTTTTAATGAAACCAGATACTCTGGTTTTTGAACTAATTTAGAAAAAAAAAGCAGAAATATGAGTAATTAACTACATGGGTGAATTAAGATGAAAACAGCTACAAACATGATGAAAGCAGTATTTAAAAATCAATTTCTTTGAAATATGGTCAAATTTAGTTTGGGATGTTTTGGTCACTAAGAACTCTCACTTGGCTCTCTAAATGCAAATGTTCATTTTATTGCTTTTAAAATATTTATGTGTATTTTAAAATTCAGCAGTATCTTGGTTTATGAATTTATTTTATCCTATAGACATAATACAGCAAAGGTGATGATGATGGTGAAGATAATATACTGTTTAGCTATGACACTTTCTGAAAACAATAATTAAAAAATATTATCATGAATGCATGCACTAGAAAATAAATGAAAAATAAAATCCAGATCAAATAATTGGCATAATTTAGCAAAGAGCCTAGAGTTTTAGTCTTTATTATTAGTCATATTTTTCTTACTGGAAGAGACTTATGAAATATACCTCTAATATTCAGAATAGTTTCAGGAGAATAATAGGAGTTTAATGTTTCAAAACATGCTTAGCAATACATGAATAATATGCTGCAAATTGTGTAAAAACAGTTATAATTATTTTAGAATCAAAGGGTAGATGATAAATAGGAAAAACCAAGGTTTTTGGCTGGGAAATATTTTATTCTTTATTCTAAGGGGATAGAAAGTTTACTCTATCACTTTTCTGGTTCTTTACACTGTAAAAGGACTAGATAAAATGAACATGAAAAATTGTTTCTAGTGATAAAAATATAAATGCCATACTAAAGACTTAGTAAAAATTTCTAATGGAGCAATGGTTTATGATTTTATTAAGTATGTTAATTTTATGCAAAAATTTCTATCTTTATGTTAAAGTATTAGTTAAATTAAAGTGGGTTTATATTTTAATATTTAAAAAAATACTCTTACATTTCACATGGAGTCAATGCCCCAAAATAAAGTGGGTTTGTTCATTTGTTTTTTCCTAGAGATGTTAGTCAAAATTAGCATTGACCATTTTTATAATCTAATTAATTCAGATGACAGTGGCCAGCAAAGCAGCATTTAAATCATTTATCATATTAAAGAAGTATTTTCTCATGTTTAAATTAAATATAGGATACCTGAGTTATTATAATATACTAGAAGTTCTTACTCTATCAGCTCAAAACTCCCTATATCTTCACAGTGCATAATCTGTTTGATATTTATAAACAACTTGCTGATTATTTCTTATATTAAACATAACTACATTTTGGATCAATAAGAAAGCCGTAGCCCACTGGAAAAGAGAGAATAAAACCAAATCATAGTGGGTTAACTGATTTGCATGCTCTGAGATGTTACCAGCTGCTGCTCTTAATAATAAATGAAGTCATCACTTTCAGCAATCTGGAAAATAAAATGAAATAATTATGTTTTCAATTTTGATTTAACTGAAAAACAGTTATTGGGAGGGGAAAGAACATTCTCCCAACTGAAAAAACTGTAGTTCACTGACAGCCAGGTCAAGAGTGTATTTTTTACAGTGGCCTAATTTATTGGGTTGCCTATCCACTGAAGTGAAGGCAACCTCAGAGGGCCTTAATGCAGAGGTCCAAGAATAAAACTCAAAAAGCTCTATATTGACAGTCACCAGATATTACTTAAAGGCACTGTTTTTAGATTAATACTCATTTCTGACCTTACTTTATATAAATAGCTAACATTATTAAACACTTTAACTTGCTTTTCTGGTACAGTAAATATCACATTTAATCACCAAAATATACTTGAAAGAAGGTTGATGCTATTATGATCCCTATTTTAAATGTAAGGAAACAAATTTATTCACTTGCCCAAGGTCACATAGTAAATGACAGAACATGAATTTCTACAGTCTTTCTGATTCAGACCCTGAGATTTTTTTGTCCCTGTGATGCTGACTTCCTATGTGCTCATTATTAAACCACTGTTTACGCTGAGGAATTAATATATAGATCACATATTTGGTTTAAGAAATGTTTTCAAGAGAAACAAAACAGCTCTTTATATTGGCACATAGCATAGTAGCCACAATCTAGTACCATGAACATTTAAGAGCCCAGTATTCCAGAAGACAGAGCTAGAAGTACCCAGTAGATAAGTTAAAATATTTATTTTATTTGATCTTATAAGTTAGTAGTTAGATACCAAGCTATAGCAATTCAGGGTTACAATGTGCAATTCAGGGTTACAATGTACAATTGTGGTGTTGTACACCCACAACTCTAGTGAGCACTATTCATGTTGCAGACTATGTAGCTGAGATGATGCACTGGAAGTATCCAACTTCTGTACACATACTTCCAATACTTTTTAGACTTTTGATTTCAAAGAGCTAACACTGGAACACATACCTTTTCTATGTATTTCACTAAGCATAAAATAACTAGGAATTAGTATTTACCCTCTTCTAATCAAGGAACTAAAATACAAATAAAGAACAATATAAACTTACATAGTCAAAGCCTTAAGTATGTTCAAAGACAGACCAAAAGCAATATGTCAAGAGTAACAGGTTAGATTTTTCTAGGGAAGTATCAATAGTAAGAGTTCTGGAGTCTGTTTTAATCTAGATTCTGTTTTTCCTTACTAACAGTAGCACATATCTCATAATTAGCTTTGCAAATTTAATGAGCTAGTGTATGTAAACCCCTAGGCACAGGGGTTGTGACATAGACTAGTTCAATTAGTGTTCAATAAATGTTAACTAGTTTTAAAACAAAATTGCAAATATGGCAGAAATAATTGCTTGTTTTATAAATAATTCTTACAAATTAATGAGAAAAAATAAAATAAATTATAACTAAAATAGAAGTAGGCAAACAAAAGAGGTAATATAATTATTACATAAATAGTTATTTTAAAAAATTCAACCTTGGTCATTATCAAACTAATGCAAAGTAAGGCAAAATGAAAAAGCATTTCTTGTTGTACTCATTAAGCATAATATAATAAATAATATTTATACTGGACAATGTGATATAAAAGTAGTTTTACCCTTCACTGATGGTGACATTGTAATTATACAACTGTATTAGAAATATATTAGGTAATATGTATTAAAAGGAATCTTTATGTTAATAATCTTTGATCCAGTAATATCTGTACTGTGGATCTTATCTAATGAAATAACCCTGATATAAAAATAAATACATAAATATACTCTGATAAGGGACTCTTACATAAATAATAGTTTATATAAGAATATTGCATACTATTAAAAATAAACATTATGAAGAATCTGTAGCAAAAAGGAAAATCCTTGGAGTTTTAAGTGAAAAAGAGAGTAGAAATTATAAGTATGTAAAAAAGATAAAAGAAATACTAGCTTGAGATACAACATCACATCACAGTAGTTGTATTAAATTGGTAACATTCTGAGTGACTTTTTTCTTGCCTCTTTCTATATTCTGTAATATGGCTACAATACTTTTATAATTTTAAGATACATATTATAATACAAATGATATTAAATAAATTTGTGATTATTTACATTGTCTACATTGGAAAGTTATATTGAGAAACTATGGTGGCAGCCCAAAGAGGAAATATATCAAAATTGTCTGAGAAGTAATTTTTAAAGCCTCAAAACAACCACAAATAAAAAGCAGTTTCTTTGACTATATTTAGGTATAAAAATTTATAAATTGAAAACATTAAGAAGAAATACCAGGCCTCCATATGAGTTAAAAGTAGAAAGACTAGACAAGAACAGCACAACATATATTATTTCATATATGAACAGTAAACAATATAAAAGAAGATTTTAGTCTTTGGGAACTCTGTAAATAAAAATAGTACCTACATTCCTTTATTATCTATCACAAATCAGGCATTATGCTCCACACGGGGGATAAAAATTTAAAAGATTTAAACATAGAATGTCCTTTCAATAAGTCTGAGGCACATTTAGGGAAAAAAAGTTAGTTGAGTTTAGGAGTTTAGAAAACACATTGTGGAGGAGTTTATATCTTAGGCAAATTTTGAAGGATGAGGAATGTTTGATAAACCAAAAATGTTAAGAGGAAGAGAATACAGCATGAGCAGAGATATTATAGAAAAAATATCATAGAAGAGGTAGTTTGGTATTATTATAATGTAAATTACCAGACAGGAGTAGCAAGAGAGGAAAACAAGGAGATAGGTCATGGAAAAGCGTATGTGAAATATTTAGGGAAATAAGCTCACTAGTTCCTCTCTTGCTCTGGGCCATGGACCTCTGATTACCCAACAAAAGTAATTACCTGACTTCCTTTCAAAATTGTATATATTAATAAATGCACTCGATTATTTTGCATACAATTTTAGATAGTTCACTGAGCACCCAAAATCGATTAACTAACTCTGAATCCTGTGACAAGTGAAAAACAAAACAAAATAAAGCAGCAAAAACTAATCTCATTAATTAAGCAAAAATTATGTCAGAAAAAAAGGAGCTATAATTTCTTTACCAGAAAGTCTACCAGTAAATCTTGCTTGTTCTAATTTTGAAATACATTCCAAATCAATCCACATTTTCTCACTTCCAAAGCCCCCTCCCAGACCTAAACCACTGTTTGGCTACCTAGAAGACCTCTTAGTTGGTATCATTGTTTCCGTTTTGCCTTCCTATAATCTATCTGTACTCTGCACTGCAGCCAGAGTGATCTGTCTAAAAGGCATACCAATTCATGGTACCGCTGATTAAAACTCAAAAGGCATTTTATTGCACTTTGATTAAACCCACAGCAAGTACCAGCATCCAGAAGACTGGTGCTCTGGCCAGGACTGACTTCCCAGCCTCACCTGATACCCTCTTTCCTGCTGTGCCTGAGCTCTAACCCACTGGCTTCTTCATCCTCTTCACCTCCCCAATTTTTTCCTATCTCAGGACTTTGAATCTGCTCTTTCCTCTGCATTATACGCTTCTTCCAACCTTATCATGATTGATTCCTTCCTAGAATAAAAATCTCAGCTCAAATGTTTACCCCTGAAAAAGAATTCCTTAATAACCCAATCAAAAGTACCCTGCTACCCTCCAGTCACTATTTCAATAATGTATTTTTATAGCAATTATTAATATCTGATATACTGTGATTATATGATTATTTACATTATTAGTCATTTTCTCTCTCCCCCCACCCCACACACCCTTAAGCAGAATTTGACTGTTTTCTTCTCACCATTCCTATCTGCTTGGCACACAGTAGGTAGTCAACAAATGTCAGTTAAATCAATTTCTCTAAATAATTGAGACTATGTATAGTGCAGTATTTAGACTAAGTCTAAAATATTAGCGTCCATGTGTGTCCTGAACAAATGTGTTAAAGGAATGGATGATGTCTTTTAGTATTGTTTCATGTTGACATTTCTGAGATGAACAATTAACCTTTGCAGATGGATTTAGGTTTACATACAGTACCCTAATTTTTTTTTTTTTTTTTTTTTGCAGTACGCAGGCCTCTCACTGTTGTGGCCTCTCCCGTTGCGGAGCACAGGCTCCGGACATGCAGGCTCAGCGGCCATGGCTCACGGGCCCAGCCGCTCTGTGGCATGTGGGATCTTCCCGGACCGGGGCACGAACCCGTGTCCCCTGCATCGGCAGACGGACTCTCAACCACTGCACCACCAGGGAAGCCCACAGTACCCTAATTTGTTTTTCAGTTACCCCTTTTAAAGAAATGACTTAAGCAATTTTGCTTAAAAGTTTGAAATTTCTATATATCTAAAGGGAACATAAAATTATCTGTATTTTTCCTAAGTCCTCTGCCAAGCTGTTTTTCTGCTTATTTGAAGTATAAAACAAACATTGCTGAAAACTGTTTCTCAACATTGCTACTTAGTAGGTACCATACATTCAGTCCCAAATATTTGGAACTAGTGAAATAAAAATTTGGAATTGTAGATATTTAAGTGCTAGAAAAACAATGATTAACATGTAGCATAACTTCTATTTTTTAAAATGCATTATGAAATATGGGTGGGATGACCATATGTTTTGGTGTGCCTGAGATAGTCCTAGTTTATGTTTGCTGTCTTATCTTTATTATTTATACTTTTATTCTCAAAGTGTCTCAAAAATGATGTTAAGGTATATACTAACTATAACTATGGGTAATATTTAGCTTTGGTAGCATTATTTGTCAAACGGTGAGGAAGGATAATAATAGTCTCTACTTTTATAGGTTGCTGTATGGATTAAAGAGTTTAGCGCATGTAATGTGCTTAGAAAAGTACCTGGCATATGATGCATGTGAATAAATGTTGGTCATTATTATCTAGTTCTGTTGGAGAGGATGGACGAGCAAAAGCTGCCCAGTTAGGCAGAATGACACCATTTAGTGGATCCAGAAGCACTGGCCCTTCACAGATATCTTTTCCTATTTAGTTGTGTTCAATTTTTCACCTGATTTTTCTATGTAAATGGAAGCCAAATAACCACCCAGATCACCTGCAGTCCTTTAAAATGATTGCTTCCCTTGTAGGTAGATTTTCCTGGTGTTTGACTTCAGTAGGAACAGGTTATGCTGAACAAAAGACTTTGAAAAAATATAACATATGGACATTATTTGGTTAGGAATATAGTAATACAATTTTTTTCATGTGGGGAAGGAACTGGACTTTGGATTGTGTAAGAACTGGAAGACTGAGGTAATCTGTTTGAATAGAGATATAGTGCATTAGTTAATATAGCAATTCTAGGCCTCTTGTTTTAGAACAGCATTCATTTATTTACCTTAGGTAAATCACTATCAGATGGAATAGACTCACAACTGAAATGAAAGTATATGTATTACATTCACAGCCAAAACCAGAGGGCTGTACTATTCATGTGTTCAGGTCCTGTGTTTTAAAATAAAAAAGGATTTGGGGATTCCTCTTTTAGAATCTTCAAGAAGCAAAATTTAAAAAATATAACTCTTTTGTTTTTCTTTAAGGGAAACAATTTTTGTCATTCAATTTATGCATGGAGAATTCAATCCTAATAAATATGAATCAGTTTACATAAATTTCTCAGGAAACATCTCTAGTAGAAACAAAATTGGTCAGGAGATCTTCACTCTTGAATATGTCTGTGTGAAAGTTCATCATTTATTTCAGAATGCTAGGTTACCATGGTATTTATAATTCTTCTTCATTTATAAATTAATTACAAGAGGATTTTGGAAAAATTGCTGACTTATATTTGTCTTTTTATATTCATTGGTCCTTAGTTTACATTGTTATCCAATTCTAAATATATTCTTCTGTAAGCAGATCTTTTTGGGAAATCTACAGGTAAAACCATCTTGATCATTGACAGAGAACAGCTGATTCTTCTACTCCCAAATTTTGTCTCAGGACAAAGAACATTCAATGCTGATTTTTAGTCCACATTTCCTCAGACTATTGTCTTCCTTGCTCAGACTACTGTATTTGTGGGAAATGTTTTAGTTTTATTTTTTAATTTATAAAAAGTGTCAAAGTGACAAATATGGTGCACTTAAATGGTTCACTACAGTGCAAAAATAGATCCTTAATATGAATTTACAGTCAGTATCAGTGGCTTGGATTTATAATACTTCCTATAGAATAAAACAAAAAGTAGAGATCATTTGCCAATTAATTGGCTGTGAAATACTCTGAACCAGTGGAAAATTACCTGGTTTGTGGATGACAGAAATCCTATATGATTGTAAGGAGCTGGAGGATGATGGCTTATCACAAAAGGATGCTACTGTGAAAAACAAGAAACTGATGACAGATATTCTGAAAGTCACTAAGAAAATGACAGCCAAGGCAAAGAGAACTCCTAAGAAATAACATGTCTGATATAAGCTGTCAAATAGTAACTTCTACATGAGGTTGGATTTGTATTGGGTTAGCCAATATAAACATCTTACGGAAAATCCCGAACAAACTTTTGGCCAACACAATACATCCAGCAAAATTGAGATTGTTGATTGTGAAATGAATACTGAAGATTTGATTAGACTCCATTGAAAGAGCAACCAGGAAAAATGTAGTGTTACCGCTTTGTCAAATTAACCATTGGATTATTTTAGATATTGACTCTCCTACATACATGAAGGCTGAAAAACAATTGTTGAACCCCCTATCCAGTCATTTTTGGTGCATTATCTGAGACCAATCTATAGAATTGCTACATGCTAGTTTTGGAGATGATTATCAATTTGGATCATGCATTTGTTCATTTATCAAATAATTATAATAATAAACATAAAAGAGCAAGGATTTATTGTGCAAAACCCTGGAGATTCACTATTGACAGAATAACTTGTTTTCTTTGGATAATATGAAATACTTTTTGGATCAAATGGCATACTGGTAACATGGGCTTAAAGAGTTGGGTTCGTTGTTTAAATCTCTCAAGTTAGAGTTGATTGACATTTTTTCATCTATCTTATAGAAAGAACTAATTGATAAGGCAACTAAGAAAATATCCAGAAATATTTCACAGTAAAAACACTACCGATAACATTTATTGAGCTTTCACCACGGGTGACGCTATTTAACACCGTAAGGTTGTTAAATCGTTCCTCACAACAACCTTAGGTCAGTTGTATCAGAGTAGGGTAATCTACTTTAACAAATGGCTCATCCCAATGGTTCAGTTAAATAGTCAAAGGGGATTATTCCTGGTAGATGGGCAGAGGTATGCCCACATTCACCTGCCATCAGCTGGTGGAATCAGAAAGAAAGCATGAAGGAAACATACTCTCTTCTTAATAATCTTGGTCCAGAAGAGACAAACATTACTTCTGTTCAGATTCCTTCAGGAAGAGCTAGTAACGTGACCACACTTGGCTACAATGATAGCTGAGAAATGGAGTCTATAGATGGGCAAATCTTGCCCAGCAAAATCTGACTAACATAGAAGGGGAGAGAGTTGAACAGCTAACCTACCTGCCTAATATGTGTTAATGTGATCCACGTTTTACTGATGAGGAAATTGAGTCATAGAATTGTTGAGAAACTTGCTCAAGATTACACAGCTAATAAGTGGTATATTTGGGAATTTCACTGAGAATGTGCTGTCTTTCATTTCCCATCTCTTAATTCTCAACTACTAATTTAATTAATTTATAGTAAATTGCAAGTTGCTTTTTAAATTCCCTTAGTTTTCTCATGTTTATATTTTGTTTTTCCCTAACTAGCATTTATACTTAATAGAAGAGACTCTGCTTCTTTCTGTTTTTGTAACACTCTAATATTTTTGAGGCTCTGAGATCACTTCAACTCATAATTAATGTTCAGTAAATCTTATCTGAATGTCAGATTACAGATTAATGTTTAACCTAATTTAGAAACATAGGGCATGATGTAGGAACTGATGTAAGAAAGGAATGGAAGTAATGGCTGAGTTCAGTGTCTTGGCAAATTTTCAGAAATAAATTACAATGTAAAGTTAAACTACTAGCACAATCTCTGATCTAACCAAGGAAATGATGCATGTGACATAAACTATAACTAAACTTTTCTTTTCTTTTGGTATCATTTGAAAAGGTCTTTTCTAAATAAGCTGTTAATATTGTATGGTAAATAAAGGAATGGTTGCTATACAATGCTTAACCTTATTTTTATATGCGTCAAGGTCTGACTAAATGAATAAAAGCCATACATTTATGTCAAATTTTTTCAGAAACAATAGAAACATTTTTCCAACCCAAAGGAACCAAATTTATTATGCAGGTAGTATTAAAAACACACCATAGTTAAAAGTACTCTGATGGCCAGGCATAATTGTTAACTTACTGAATAATCTTTAAAAATATTTTATATAACGTTTCCCCACCAATTTCTGTAGAATATTTTAAATCTAGACTTAAATAGGCAAATGTATTGAATATGTTCTTCTGGTAGGGAAAGGCCAGATTCCAGACATGATCATATCACAATTGTAGAATTCATGGGAAATATTCAAGAAAAATTATATGAACCACTCTAAAATTTTCCAGGTTGACTACATGTTGAAAGATAGAGATAAACCTTGGAATTAAATGAATGTTGGATTTTATATAGGACATCTGGAAAAGCAATGTCTTTGTAAAAGACAAATTTAAGTGGTCCTTATTTTGACACATTGAAATGCCTGGTCATTATGTTGGTGAATTTAGAATTTTCTTTATAGATTGCTTTCAAATCTTGAACATACTATTTCCCCAAATTTAGGCACTTTGACCTTTGAAATTTTTACCATTTTGCAAACTGCATTAACTATTATTTACTAAATACTATATTTAAATCAAGTTTTCTTTTTTCACTTAAAGAAATTTATTTTAAAGGAAAACTTTATAGCATGGCTTTAAATAAAAAAGCATCAATTTTTACAAATAAAATATAAAAATTAATAATAAAAATAAAACAGTTTAATTAATTAATTAATTAAACTAAAATTTATTAAATTTTTACTTTAACAAGTATGCAAGTTTTTCCAGATAATTATTACTTGAAAAACATATATTATCCAGTCTAGAAAGGTGTTAAATAAAGACAAATAAGCAATAAAGTGAAATATTTTTGAAATAATTAGAAAGATTGAAGAGAATATTTGTCTCAGTATTTGATTTAATTTTTTTAACATTGTGTTCACATAAATGAAATCATCTTTTACCATCAGTGGTATGATCCACAATTGGGATGTATCAAGAAAATGTACTGAATATTTTATTGGTATGAAAAGCATTAGTGTTTCTAAGGGGATTTGACTACATCGTGAGCTTTTGTGTTACTGCTACAAAGAACAAGAAAATTGGCTTACTTATTGACAGTAAAATAGGTCGTGAATTTTTGCTACAGCCATCCTCTCTGCCTCAAGTATCTTCACTCCCATTTCTGCCTGTTAAACACTTCTTCATCTTTTAAATCCCAAACTTAGTGCCACCTCTTCTAAGAAATCTTTCATGATCACAGTCAGCAAAACTTTTCTTCTTGGTTTATGACTATTGACCTAGAATCTCATCTGGTTTAGCGTATGTCCCAGAGTTTTCACTTTTTAATTATTACCAATAGTGCATTAAAATAAACTGACATGCAATTGGTTGACTCCACTCTGCCCATTTTTTACCGTCATATTTTCTAGTAGTTTCTGAAATACATGTGCAGTGCACAGAGTTTTCACTTGAAAGTGCACACAAAATGGAAAAACAACCAGTATCAATATATCTCTTTTCCACTGCTTTTTCCAGGCACAAGTTAACAAACACCTCTTTTCATGGGCAGCATGAAGAGCAAGACCTTCTGGGCCTCTGCTGGGCACTGATGTGACCATCAGCTGTGTCATGGCCCATTCACAGCCTGTAAGATACATGAAGCTGTGTGAGAACAGTTAGCATTATCAGTGGGAAATTATAGGTTAGCTGTACAAAATGTGAGCAAGAAAAAGAGCCTGAGCCCCATGATTTAGAGAGCATAGAGATTCCGAATGTTCTTGCTTCTACAGTTTTGCCATTTATTATTTGATATAAATACATAGTATTAAAATATGCATCTATTTTATGTTTGTTAACATTTTGAAATTTGGTTTGCTTACATTTAACATCTGCCATGGGCCTCATGATGATATCAATGGCCCATGAAAGTAAAAAAGTCATAAAATCTGCTTAAGAGGCATCAGCATCTACTTCAAATGTAAGTCTTCATTTTAAGAAGATAGTGCCCCACAAGATGAATAATTAACTCACGTAGCTGTAGAAAATGTGTTATGGATTTCTCTTGAACCATGACTTTTATTTAGAGCAAATAACTATTCTTCTAAATTAATTTCACATTTTTCCCCAAATTTCTTCTACATGTACAAAAGGTAAAACAGTCAGTCACTTTTAATGTGTTGCTCCGTTAGCAGAACTCTGGGAACAAGTAAAGGATAATTGTTTCATATCAACGATGACTTTTTCGTCAGTGTTATCTGATGCTTCAGAGAGAAAATCAGTTGTTGAATTAATCTACTGCTTTCATTTCATGAATTCAAAGTAAAGCATTGGGAAGTTCATTTTGTACAAAGTGAAATACTTGACAGTGTTATGAATACTACTGTAAATTCAGTTTAAAAATTCAACATTGAACATAAAATTTGTGGTTTTGTAGTGAAAATTCAAACACAAATTTTGATGCAGCACAATGTCATGGAAAACCTGTTTTCTTATCAAATTCAGAACCCTCAGAGGAGTAATGTGGTTTGATTTTGATTGTGGTGCACACACAAATTTATAATTGTGTAGAAACAAGCTGTGATATTCTACCAATCAAAATAAAATTGTCCATGTTCACAAGTATTTTTTTATTATACACTTACCTAATTAAACTATTTTACAGTGAAGCTGATATTAAATACCAATATTACAGCATAGCATCATATGCTTTCCTTCTTCATTGCCCATCAGCAACTGGATTTTTAAGATGTTGAGCCTTTGATGAAACTACCTTGTAAATTAAGTGCCTTAGAATAATATTGAGTTTATTTTATGAATTTGTGTTCTAAATTGGTTGCATTTGGCCAAAATCATTTGGAAGGCTAAAACCAATAAATAATGCAATAACAATCTACAGCATTTAGAACTCTTAGTAAGTTACAATTACTGAAAATGACACTTGCAAACAGGAATTCATTTGTTTCCTACAAAAGCAAGGGAGGAAGTAAACAAATTAGATGATGGAAACATAAATAGTATATGAGATATAGTTTTGAAATAGGGTAGTTATTATTATATATTGATTTGTCTTAAGACTCTTTGAAGGAATTTGTATACTTGATTGAATAAACTTACATTCTATGCCAAAACTAAATTAACTCGAGAAGCCTAATGGTTTTGCAGCATCTAAATTTTGTGACATTTAGAAAAGTAAATATAGAGTTAATTTATTGTTTAGTTTGCTGTAAACTGTAAGAAAAAGTTTCTCTGAGTTACGGCAAAAAAGACAAGTACATTTGAAAATATGTGGGTTGAAATAATTATCTATTTCAGTATAAAAAAATAGAAGTGAGAGTATCCTCCATTTACCAGAATATTCTCTGAGTTTCCTTTACCTCAGTACCTATCGGGAGATTATTTCCTCAAAGAAGATTACGGTCTCTAGAAGAGGTTTAATTAAACACGTCAACTATTTCAAATGTACCAACCATAAATGCAATTTTGAAGATAATTTGCAGACCACTTTATGCAAAAAGAGAGACAATTTATTCTTCAGAAAGATAGAAGACATGACATTAGAATAAGATATGTTTAAAGATCTCAGTAAAGTTTATGCATGCTTACCAAGAATAATTTTGCTTATGGAGTATATCAGTGATTTAAAAAAACTATTAATTGAAGCATATGTGTACATCTCCAAAGAGTTTCACTAATTGAACCCAACGATGTAATCAGGAAACAGAACGCTACCAAGAACACATAAACCCTCTTCATGCCCCTCTCTACTTGCTATTAAGCTATAGATCTGTTTTGCCAGTTTCAAATTTTATATAAATGGACTCATACACTATGTAGTCTTCATGGCTCACGGGCCCAGCCGCTCCACGGCATGTGGGATCTTCCCAGACCGGGGCACGAACCCGTGTCCCCTGCATTGGCAGGTGGACTCTCAACCACTGCGCCACCAGGGAAGCCCTGTAGTCTTATTTTGGCTTCTTATCTCAAAATATTGATAAAAATGTTTCCATATTCCCTAATATTTATAGTTCTGGTTAACACATTCTCATTACTCTGTAGATTTCCATTATGTGAACAAACAAAATTTACTTACACATTCTAATTTTGATAGACATTTTGGTAATTTCCAATTTGGGCTATTGGAAAAAAGTGCTTTATGAATATTTTAGCATATGTTTTGGTGTATTTTAGTTATAAGGTCATATGATTATAGTTATGATTATAACTATTTTATATATCCATCACAAATAATAAAACAATTTTAAAGTCAATACATAAATATTTTAAATTATGTGATTTAATTTTAGGTCCCCTTACCCTCTCAAAACTGTCCCAGTTTAAACAATAAAATAAATGATCACATTAATAATAACATGTTCTACTTTATATTATGAGGCTGCAAATAAGAAACTATTCTGTTGTGTGTGCTTTTTGTTCCCCAAATAAAAGGACACAATTATTTACTATGAATAAAACATTTATGCAATTTGCAATTTGCTTTGACTGTAATTCAAGTTGAATACAGTTCAAGATGGAGCATTAACAGAAAGTAAAATGTTCCTTACCATTACTAAAATTTTTTTTCAAATAGTGACCAAATCCAATTTCGAGTGAGTAATTAGAAGCACAAAAAATAATTTAAAAATGAAAATGATTCACTTTTAAAAGCCATTTTATTTAATGGGCAAATGACAATAGTGAAAAAGAAATAATAACATAATTCAATATTTTGAACACTAAAATTTTCCATACTTGAAACTACAGCTTAAAATATTATTGTGGCAAGTATAACTTAACATTTTGTTATTAAAGGGAACATTCTTGCACTGTTGGTGGGAACGTAAATAGATACAGCCACTATGGAGACCAGTATGGAGATTTGTCAAAAAACTAAAAATAGAACTACCATATGACCCAGCAATCCCACTACTGGGCATATACCCTGAGAAAACCATAATTCAAAATGAGTCATGTACCAGTGTTCCCGTCTTACCCCTAGGTTCTTCATGAACTTTTTTTTTCTCCCTTAGATTCCATATATATGTGTTAGCATATGGTATTTGTTTTTCTCTTTCTGACTTACTTCACTCTGTATGACAGACTCTAGGTCCTCCACCTCACTACAAATAACTCAATTTCGTTTCTTTTTATGGCTAAGTAATATTCCATTGTATATATGTGCCACATCTTCTTTATCCACTCATCTGTTGATGGACACTTAGGTTACTTCCATGTCCTGGCTATTGTAAATAGAGCTGCAATGAACATTTTGGTACATGACTCTTTTTGAATTATGGTTTTCTAAGGGTATATGCCCAGTAGTGGGATTGCTGGGTCATATGTTAGTTCTATTTGTAGTTTTTTAAGGAACCTCCATACTGTTCTCCATAGTGGCTGTATCAATTTATGTTCCCACCAACAGTGCAAGAGTGTTCCCTTTCCTTCACACCCTCTCCAGCATTTATTGTTTCTAGATTTCTTGATGATGGCTACTCTGACTGGTGTGAGATGATATCTCATTGTAGTTTTGATTTTCATTTCTCTAATGATTAATGATGTTGAGCATTCTTTCATGTGCTTGTTGGCAATCTGTATATCTTCTTTGGAGAAATGTCTATTTAGGTCTTCTGCCCATTTTTGGATTGGGTTGTTTGTTTTTTTGTTATTGAGCTGTATGAGCTGCTTGTAAACTTTGGAGATTAATCCTTTGTCAGTTGCTTCATTTGCAAATATTTTCTCCCATTCTGAGGGTTGTCTTTTGGTCTTGTTTATGGTTTCCTTTGCTGTGCAAAAGCTTTGAAGTTTCATTAGGTCCCATTTGTTTATCTTTGTTTTTATTTCCATTTCTCTAGGAGGTGGGTCCAAAAGGATCTTGCTGTGATTTATGTCATAGAGTGTTCTGCCTATGTTTTCCTCTAAGAGTTTGATAGTGTCTAGCCATACATTTAGGTCTTTAATCCATTTGGAGTTTATTTTTGTGTATGGTGTTAGGGAGTGTTCTAATTTCATACTTTTACATGTACCTGTCCACTTTTCCCAGCACCACTTATTGAAGAGGCTGTCTTTTCTCCACTCTATATTATTGCCTCCTTTATCAAATATAAGGTGACCATATGTGCGTGGGTTTATCTCTGGCCTTTCTATCCTGTTCCATTGATCTATATTTTGGTTTTTGTGCCAGTACCATATTGTCTTGATTACTGTAGCTTTGTAGTATAGTCTGAAGTCAGGGAGCCTGATTCCTCCAGCTCCATTTTTCATTCTCAAGATTGCTTTGGCTATTCAGGGTCTTTTGTGTTTCCATACAAATTGTGAAATTTTTTGTTCTAGTTCTGTGAAAGATGCCAGTGGTAGTTTGATAGGGATTGCATTGAGTCTGTACATTGCTTTGGGTAGTAGAGTCAGTTTCACAATGTTGATTCTTCCAATCCAAGAACATGGTATATCTCTCCATCTATTTGTATCATCTTTAATTTTTTTCATCAGTGTCTTATAATTTTCTGCATACAGGTCTTTTGTTTCCTTAGGTAGTTTTACTCCTAGATTTTTAATTTTTTTGTTACAGTGGTAAATGGCAGTGTTTTCTTAATTTCACTTTCAGATTTTTCATCATTAGTGTATAGGAATGCCAGAGATTTTTGTGCATTAATTTTGTATCCTGCTACTTTAGAAAATTAATTGATTAGGTCCAGTAGTTTTCTGGTAGCATCTTTAGGATTCTCTATGTATAGTATCATGTCATCTGCAAACAGTGACAGCTTTACTTCTTCTTTTCCAATTTGGATTCCTTTTATTTCTTTTTCTTCTCTGATTGCAGAGGGTGGAACACTCCCAAACCCATTCTACGAGGCCACCATCACCTTGATACCAAAACCAGACAAAGATGTCACAAAGAAAGAAAACTACAGGCTAATATCATTGATGAACATAGATGCAAAAATCCTCAACAAAATACTAGCCAACAGAATCCAACAGCACATTAAAATGATCATACACCATGATCAAGTGGGGTTTATTCCAGGAATGCAAGGATTCTTCATTATATGCAAGTCAATCAACGTGATACACCATATTAACAAACTGAAGGAGAAAAACCATATGATCATCTCAATAGATGTAGAGAAAGCTTTCGACAAAATTCAACACCTATTTATGATAAAAACCCTGCAGAAAGTAGGCATAGAGGGAACTTTCCTCAACATAATAAGACCATATATGACAAATCCACAGCCAACATCATCCTCAATGGTGAAAAATTGAAATCATTTCCACTAAGATCAGGAACAAGACAAGGTTGCCCACTCTCACTACTATTATTCAACATAGTTTTGGAAGTTTTAGCTAAATACTTATTAATTCCAAAAGCCCACCAGGATTAGGCATAGTAACAGCTTGCGTGAAAAGAAGGAGGAGTTGGTGAGGCTCATATCCCATTTCAAAGCACTTTATTTGGTATTGTTTGGAATATGGAAGGCATCTGGCATTGTATTCCAATTAGTTTGTTTCACTCAAGTAATTAGCTGAATGTATATTTCTGAAAAAACTATACAGCCTGTAAAACATTGGCTTTGTTAGGGACGGACCAAATGATGCAGACCATGTTGAGGATTTTGAATTAGATCCTAGAATCAAAAGAAAGACATTGAGGACCTTTCAAGTGACATGATCTTATTTGCATTTAAACATGATTTTTGGGGAATAGATTGGATTGAGGGAAAAATAGTGAGCTGAAGGTCAGTATAAAGGTTCAGCTTACTATTTTCCCCTCATTTTGATTACAGATCTCCTTCCTTGCCTGCTCTCCCATTTTAAGCAGAGAATCCTGAATCACTCTCCACTTCGTATGAAAGTAACATTCATCAAGACCAAACATCAAAAGAGAAATAATCAAGAAGCAGACTCTCAGTGTAGGGGAACAGGAATCACTTATAGGCAGGGGCATAACCAAAGGGAGCATGAAATATGAATGCAATGGTGGTAGTCAGTGAATGTTTGAAAGCCCAGAGTCTTAAAAATCACTGCTCAAATCAATTTTACTTAATTTCTATTTTTTGGCAAGATTGTTGGCTATGTAATAAACAAGTATGATAAATGTTAGGAATTAATACTATCCTAATATCATATTTTAAACTTTTGACTGAAAGAGAAAACAGTCTGAAGAGGTAAGGAGACAAATAGGACAAATAGTAAGAAAAATTGTTTTAAAATGATAATACTTAATCCTGAATGATAATTTGGATGCATGAATTTTTGTGTTGGCTCACAAAGCTGAAGATAAATCATATTTGAGTTGATTAATTATTTTTGCTAAACTCAGATTATATTTGATATTCAAATGAAATTTATCATCACTTTTGAAGTAACTTGCAAATTAAAAATGTATTGCTTACTTTCGACTCATCTCATGTACATTATGACCAAATAGAAGTAATGTTTTAAAAGAAAAGAATAATTATCCTTTAAATTATATTTATAGTTTTAATTATTTTCTTAAAATTGTTTTATTATGCAAAACCTTTTGCTTTGATTGTATCAAAGAAAAAGATTTATTAAGCCATACATTTTATGTGAGATAGAACATATAGATTTTATATATATCTAAGAAATTCAACATATTTCACATGATAATTGACACTCATGGTTCTAAAAGTTTTTCTTACACAATACAGAAAAATAAGTACAAATGTAATCAGGTTAATAAATTATCTTTTATTTTTATTTCTTTTTTTGTACATAGATGCTCTCTAATTTTAAAATCAAGTATTATGGGAAATATGTTCAATTCATTCATTTGTATCACTTAATTAGGAGCCTATTAGTACTACAAAATTAAGTATGCAACAAAATAAACTTATGTAAGCATTTTCAAGAGATGTCAAAAATATGGGAGCAGGTGGGAGAATGGTAGGCATCCTGGAAACTATAGGTTACTGAAAAGACAAGCTCTACACTACGTTCCTATTTGAAAACCACATCCAGATTAACTATAGCCTCATATTTTGAAGGAAAAAGGAGGTAACAACTTAAGAATACTAGTATTACAGGATAAAGTTATTAATCATTATGAAGAAAGAAAAACATTTTCCTTAAAAACCCTTCCATCTTCAAATGTGATTCATTAGGTCAGAATATTAATTGTAAAAGATTCAGGATCTTGTCAGCAAAGTCTCACAAAGCATGAAGAAAACAGAAGGAGGTCATTATGTATCAGCCTAAAAAAATTTAACCAGACCAAGTGTTTTTCAGACTTGCTTATGCTTAGTCATGGGCATGAAGCATGTGACAGGATGGCTGGGCACCTCTTCAGCTGAACGTATCACAAGTAAAAGTAATGACTTTCTCCTCTACATTTTCAGAGCATTTGATCATACCTATTCTTGTGTGAGTCTCAGTGTGAGTGTGTGTGTGTCTGTGTTTATTTTATAATTGAAGTCTACATCTATACAGTTAATTGCTCTAATTTTAAGTGTATGACTGCAGAAATTTTAATATATGATTTTTCAATATGAATACACTTATATAACCACTACTCAGACCAAGATATTGAATTCCAGAAGATTCCCTCATTCTGTGTTCCATCCTAGGGTCCTTCCTCTAGAGATAACCAATATTCTGATATTTATCATATTTATCACCATAGATTTGTTTCACCTATCCTTGAAGCTAGTATAAATAGAGTCATATACTATACATGAGTTCTTTCAATCAACATTTGTGAGATCTATTTATGTGTGGTTATCGCTAATTTGTTCTTTTTTATTGCTGTGTAGTATTCCTCTAAGTATGCATAATACATAATCTATATATCCATTCTATTGTTTATGGCCATTTAAGTTTTTTCAAGTACTTGGGTACTGTAAAGAAAGCTCCTATGAATAAATGATTTGTAACTCATATGCACTCTTAGGAATATCCAAGAGTAGAAATAATAGGTCTAAGGTAAATGTACGTTTAATTTTCCTAAATACTATCTAAAAGTTTGCCGAAGTGGTTGTACCAATTTACACTAAAATCAGCAATGTATGAGGGTTTTCCTTACTCCTTCTCTGTTCTAACACTTGGAATGTTCTCTCATTTTAATTTTAGCCACTGTGGTGGGTACTCTGTGGTTTTAATTTGCATTTCTTTGATTAATGATGTGAAACTTTTCATATGCTTATTGACTATTTGAACATCCTCTTTTGTTAAATGCTTGGTCAGTCTTTTGGCCATTTTCATTTAAATAGACATTTTTTTTCAAATTGAGTTTTTTAAAATATTTGCTTTCAAGTGGACTCAAGTAGAGTCCTTTATATTCTCAGTATGAATCCTTTGTCCAGTATATTTATTGTGAATAATTTCTTCAAGTATGTCTTATTTATTAACTCTCTTAATAATAATTTTTGATGAACAGATAATTTTAATTTAATGTTGTACAGTTAGAAATTTTCAGTGAATTTTTTGTATGTCTTACTAAAGAAACCTTTGCCTACTCTAAGGTCATGAAGATATACTCTTATGTTTCTTTCTATAAGTATTATTGTTTTACCTTTCTCTTTTGCATCAATAGTCATAATTGAATTTCTTCTTTATTATGGTAAACATAAGAGTACAGATTTATTTCTTTCTAATTTATATTTAATTTTCTAGTACCATTTATTGAAAAGGCTACCCATTCTCCACTGATTGGCATTGGCATGTTTATTTATAAATAAAATGACTCAGTATATATAAATCTACTTCTTGACTCTCTAGTCATTGGTTTATTTGAATAGTTTTATGCCAGTATCACACTGTCTTAACTATTATAGCTTTATAGTAATCCTTGTAATCTGATGGTGTAAGTCCTATAAGATTTCTTTTTAAAAAATTGTCTTTGATATTCAAAGTCTTTGGATTTTCAATAAATTTTGTTTGGGAACTCTAATTGTGTTAGAGAAAGACAAATTCATGTTTTAGTCTATAAATCTTTATGACAGTAAGCAAGGCTTTGTTATTTTATTATAATATTATTTTACTGCTCTTTCATTAGCAGAAATTCTTCCACAGTGAAACTGGAGAAAGCGCCAGCGAGATGCAGTTTTTATTATGGGCAATTACAGATTTTTTAATGTGCCGTTGGAAATTTTCAGAATATCTAGACTTATCAAATGATATGCAAGAATGGGAAATTCACAGTATATCTGACCACATATTGAAAAAATTTCGAGTTAAAATTCCAAACAATTATCTAGGAAATTTATAGTTTAGCAGTTGAAACTTTTCGAAAAATACTGTGATAGGATTGTGATTTTTTTAAATGCAGTTTGATAAGATCCTTTATGTAGATTTTAAGATTCAACAACGTTTTTTTTTAAATTTCAAAACTCCTCCATATCTTCTTAGCAAAAGCAGGAAGGAGATGGTTTGTTAGCTAGAAAAGTTTGTTTGATTTAGGAAGGTTTTGTGCTTGTTTGTTGTATTATAGGCTTGATCATGCTTTAATGCAAACACTTGAAAGGGAAAATTTGAATGTAAAGGAAAAAGAAATAATAACCAGTGGTGTGAGTTGAGGTTCTTGAGAGGGCAGGAAGGTGTAGGTTAGAAGCTCAGATAGAAAAATTGGGCTTGGATGTGATGAGGGACACCTCTATTGAAAGGGAAAGAACAGAGAGGAGAATGAGTATACATATAGGCTTGCAAGATTGGTGGAAGGAAGCTGAATGACTTCCTCTTTCTTTTCTTCTGTCAAATAGCAAGGGAGATCATTTGCTGACAGGGAGGGGCACAGAGGACAGGATACAAGGAGTGGAGAAGTTTGCAAATAATTTATAGAGTGAGAAAGCAATTTGGCCAGAGAAACTTAGCAGGTCAGCTGTTGGGTGGGACTGAAGGTTAATGTTAGTTTTGTTATCATAAATTTGCTTATTGTAGAATTCTTTCCAGAAGTAAGTGTAAAATTGTCCTCTTGTGTCACCACAAGCTATCGTGTTTCTAAAAATCTTTTCAAAATATGTTATCTCACAGAGGCTTATTTCAGTACAAGTCTAGATATCTGACTTCATTGGGAAACATTCTTTGATACAGAATGTTAGTTATTATGCTTGGAAGTTTTAAGAAAGTCTTTATTTTAATTTCCCTAGATTACAAAATTTTTTGTTCTGTCTGTGGTAAAGAAGGAAAATAACTGTCAACCATTACCTGTATGATTGATCATCAGCTACTTAAAAGTCATTATAAGGTCAGGTTATGTTATATAGATAGATATAGATATAGATACAGATATAGATAGCTCCCCCCCACCTTAGATGAGCTTCCCTCCTATCTTCTGTTCTTTATATTCCTTTTAATTGTCAGGTTTACAACTATTAACACCTTACATTTGCATAAAACTTTAAAGCTTGCCAAATATTTTCTCCTTTCTTGCCTAAGTTCGCTCAACCGTTATGCTACACATTTGGCTACAAATGCAATTCTTATGAATCTAACTCTAGTTCTGTTTCCACTATATTACAGGAGGAAAAGTAATACACTTTTAGCTAAACTGATTTAATTGTACTGGGAGGAATGACTTGTATTTATTTCTGCATATGTTTTTATTTGAACATGACTATTCAAATACATGATTTTCTCCTTTTACGTTTCATAAATATCTCGTACAAACTCACTATTAATTAGTCAGATGATGATTAAATCCAGCGGACAAATGTTTTAAAAGAAGCTTGTAATCATTTCTTTCTTACTTTTCTTGGCAAAAGAAAAGAATACTTTATAGTGTATATATAATTTTACCCTAATTTATTAGTTTTGTAAATGTAGAGCCTTTTATTCCAGTATTTGTTAGAGTGGGGCATACTTGGATTTATAAAAAGGAACATTAAATAACACTCAATAACCAAGAATTTGAATGTCTGTATTTCAACTCTATGTATATTTTACGGAACAAGTTTGAGCTTTGAAGACGTGGTTCATGGTTTAAATCAACACTGGTTGAGATCCAAAAATAAATAGCATGACTAATAAAGAAAAAAATGTTTCTATTTCCTCATGATCCACACGAAATTTTTTTTGGTTTTTCTACATATATAACTGCACAAAAATGACAACTGAAATGTCCCTTTGAAAATCTTCTCAAACTTGAAAAATCAAGACAAGATCACTTAAAGTTTAGATCTATGTAAAAGATTTGAACAGATATTTCTCCAAAGATGATAAGCACATTAAAAGATGTTCAGTTTCATTAATCATTAGGAAATGAAATCAAAACCTCAATGAAATACCATTTTACAACCACTAGACTTGCTGTGATAAAATAGATAGTAACAAGGGTTGGCAAGGGTAAGGTGAAATTTGAACCCTCATACATTGTTGGTGGGAAGGAAGAATGGTGCAGCCACTTTGGGAAACAGTTTGGCAGTTATTCTAAATATTACATAAGAAGTTATCCAGCAACTTCACTCCTAGGTATATACCCCCCCAAAAATGAAAAAAATATCCACACAAAACTTGTACATGAATGCTTATGCAGCCTTATTCATAGTAGACAGAAAATGGAAAGAACCCAAATGCCTATCAACTGCTGAATGAATAAACTAAACATGCTATAGCCATCACAATGAAATATTATTTGGCAGTAAAAAGGAATTAAGTACTGAAACATGCTACAACATAATGGAACTTGAAAGCATCATGCCAAATGAAAGAGGTCAGTCACTTCAGTATTATATGATTCCACTAATATGGAATGTCCAGAATAGGCAAATACATAGAGGTAGAAAGTAGATTAGTGGTTGCCTATGTGTAAAGAAAATTGCATGAGACAAGTTAAAGAAACAAGGAAGACTTTCTTCAAGACTATCGTAACAGGGGAGGGAGATTGAACTCAACTTCTCTAAACAAAAGGTGAGAGGACTGTTGAGTGACTAAATGTGTAGGAATGCTAAAGTCGATCCCTTCTAGGAAACACAGGACTCTTGACCAACTTTGGTTCAAGCGCACAAATGGCTTTGCTGAACCTCCTTGTCTCCATCCAAAGTTCTCCCTCTCTTTCACTGATTTTCAACACAGTCTGAACAACTTTCCCACCCTTCCGTAGCTCCTTCTCTATTTTTTCATACACAAACATTTCAAGGACTGTGGCAAATAGAATCTGAGTTGGCATCAACACCCAGAGACCCAAAGCATTGTCGTGCTCTCCTTCTTTCTCTCTTGTTCAAGTGAGAACCTATGGGAGCCAGGTAATAAATTGAGTTTTGGTGAAAGTCTAGCCCATAGTGAATCTACTGGGTCTGCACACCCATTCAGTGCTCATTTTCTCAATTCGTGACCACATAAATGGAATTGGTGTACTTGGCAACAGGGGTGACTCTACACTGAGTCCCTGGTCTATGGCATAAGAGCTAATGTACTTTGGAAAGCCAAATGGAATACTTTGAAACTACTTCCCCAACCTCAACTCCATCCAAGAAAACAATATTTTTTTCCTGAGGAGTATGATGAAGATCAGTGCAACCATTAAACACGTAAGAGATGCAGAGGTAATGGGGTCCTATCACATATCCATTTAATTTGCTGTTGTGGTCGTTGCAGAAATTAGAGAATTACCCATAGTCTATTTCAGGCTCTACCAAGTAGTAACTCCAATAGTAGCTGTTGTGTCACTGCTAGAGCAGATTAATAATACCTCTGGCACATGGTATGTGTTTTTTAATTTCACACATGCATTTTTTAACATTCAATTTATAAAATAAGTCAGAAACAGTTTGCATTCATGTGGGACAGACAAAATTAACTTACAGTTTTGTCTCAGGACTATGTCAACTCTCCTGCCCTGTATCAAAGTAAAGTCAAAAAGATTTGGGCTACAGAGAAATCCCATATAAACCATATTGAACCACACTGATGGACATAATGCCAATGTGACACAGTGAGCAAAAAGTGACCTGAGTTAAAAATATATATATAGATCCATGTTACTCACCATTGTCTTGGTCAACTGGTCAGAGGCTTGGATGAAAAAAGACTGAAAGGTCAGAGACAAAATCCCTAATAGAGGTGTGCAAATGGACATATGGCACAGGACACAAAGTAAAAATTTTGTATTTACTTTACACCAGAAAGCACTCATCATGGAAGAGGCACTGAACAATGAAGTAGACAAAATGACTTAGCCAACTTTCTTCAGTGACCACCCCCAAAATGGGATGAAGAGCAGAATAAAAAAGTGGCCAAAATGGCAGACATGGTGGCTATTTATGGCCTCAATTTCATGAAGTATTTTACCAATGAATATCTAGCTATAGCTGCCTCTGAATGTGTAACTTTAAGGAACAGAAGCCAGTACTGAGCCCACCATATGAGGCTATTCCTTGAGAACCATCAGGCTATGACCCTAATCAGCAGAAGGCTATAAGGCAGTTTTACACAATGAGAGCAGGGAATAATGCATGTGAAACCCATATGATCCACTTGGGGTTCCTCCTGATATTCCCTGGTGGTCCCCTGGTAACTGTGGATACACACATGAACTACACTGAGAAAGGTATGACTATCAAGTGTCCAGACCATACAGAGGGGGTGTTTTGGAAATGAATTTTTTTACTTAATATTGGTTAATTAACTCAATGTTGATACGTTATACTTAGGCTAAAAAACAAACTAACTCTTCTTAGTTTTAGACAAAATTGGTCTTCTCTATAGACTTTCTCCATAGACTTCTGAATACACTATCCTATATAAAAGGGATAATGAAGGTTACCTTGAACCCAAGGTGGTAATAACTCTGTAATACCTTTGTTGGAAATTATGAAAATTTTATCCATTATCATACCATTCTCAGTATATTTTCATCAGTTGCTTCCCATCTTAATTTAGACTGAGATTGATTCAAGAATATTTTATTTAGAAACATATTTCAAAGATAATGATTAATCTATGTGTTTTCACTTTCAATAAAGCAACAGACAAATTTTAGAAAATATCTCCCTTTTGTTGGTTATCCTTAAACGTTATTGTGTTGAATAGCATCTGTTTACTCCTCCACCTTTTTACACTCTGCTCTCTGACCTAAGAGGCTGACCTGGATAGCCTATATCAATGGTTACCATTTCTGTATAGCTTCCAGTTCAGAAAATTGGAAACTGTGGCAAGAGATCAGAAAAAAGTAGGAAAGTAAGGTTAGGAAACTTGCTAACCTGAAGTCTTTCCCAAAGGGGTTCTTTAAACTGGTTGTTTTTCTCAACAAAAGGTCACATCTCCTCTCAAATTGGTCATTTAAATATGGGTATGTGCTTCCAAGTTCTTTTAACTGTTTCTCCTTCTTGTCTCTGGTACCTACCCTCAGGGTATCACACTTTCCTATTTGGTTTTCCAAGATCCTACCCGTACTTTTGTAAATAGTGTTTTAAATGAAAGTATATAGTAATGCAGCGTTTCTCAATATTTTTTTCATAGTAATTCAGTGTTTCTCAACATTTTTTTTGCTATCTATCTCCTATAGAATCTTTTTAGACAATGCTTTTCTAATCGCGCCAACCCCCCATCTTGTCCTTCTCCTTCTATTAAATACTATTATAATATTCCAGATTTTTTACACTCAAAACCCAATATCCCCCACTTGGGGGTACCCCTGTTGAGAATGCATGGAAAACTGATAAAAGAAGAAGTAGCCTAATGGGATTTAAGGGTTGCATACTCATACCATCAAGGACCTCAATTTTGGGGAAGAAATACGACATATAGGCTTACAGGAGATGTGATATATGCCTTAACTCTCAGCTCATATATGCCAAGAATGGATAGATGTGGGAACCAAGAGATGACAGTGAAGGTGGTTCCTCTCAATATTACATATAGTAATATTTTGAGGAATTTTTCTTCTTATCACTACAACCTTGAACTTGGTAGGTATGGGGGTTCTAGTACCCAAGGAAGGAATATTTGCTCAAAAAAATACATTCATGATTCCAACAAATTGGAGGCTAAATCTACTCCTGGCCATTTTGGGCTTCTCATGTCTCTAAATCAACAAGAACAGAACTAACTGGCCTTATTGATCCCATTAGCTGGAATGTATTGGGCAAAAAGAAGACTATTATCGGAATCCAGGAGGTTCATGGGCGCCTCTTTTTACTTCTTTGTGCTTGTTAATAGCCCTGATCAGTGGAATACTGTGGCAATGCAAGGTGTCAGATTCTGTAGGAAAGATGATTTGGTTTACCACACTAAGGAACCCTGTCCAGAAACTTACTGGCTAAGGGTAAGGAGAATACGGAATGTATTGTGGATTAAGGTAGTTATAATCATCAACCAAGGTCTTTTGACCAGCTAAAGAAGTGGTGACTTAGCCATATTTAACATTATTTAACTCTTTATCCCTCTTTTTCTTCCACTTTCTTACATGAAAACTGGTCGTGGTTAATATTTTAGATGTCAGATAGGAGTATGACTGAATGAACATGCTGTGGGTCTCTATGTGTCTCCTGTATTGGGAACACATTCAGGCCAAAGACAACAGTGTATGCTGAGAAACAAAAGGATGAACAGTGCCATATATCTTCTGTTTGTCTTTTTAGAGTCACTCTTCACTCTACTTTCCTTCCTGAAAAGTACACCTATATTGACCATCTCATCAGGCTCTCCTGTCCTCTTCCAATTGAATTTGGCCAATAAAGAATCTCAGACAGATGATCAGAAGGAAGGAAGACAGATAAACTGGTTATTTAGTGCACCAGCCATTTCCCTATGGAATTCTTCAAGGGTTGCCACACTACTAACTTTAAAAATAATCTCTTTAATAAACCCTCCTCAATTTATCCTAATTGAACATACCATCTTTATCTTGCTGAGACCTTGACTTATACATTACTTCTGATATATTTTTGTTTATATGAGCCTAATTCCCAGATTATATACTTATGTTAGTCATATTACCTATAACATGATATTCAATAAGAAACTAAACTGGAGGAGTATTTTTTGCCAAAGAAAGTAATCTGAATCTTGAAACCTGTAAAATTAATTGCTACTGTGGAAAAAATAGAAAACAATCTGACCTGATAAATTCAACTATAATAAAGTGTAACATCATTCCAGTGAAAACCAAGTTTTTTTCAGAAGACTGTATGGTAATTTACAAACTATTCTATGGATGGGCAAGAAACCTAATTGAATTATTCTCTATATTTGCATTTTTTTGTGCTCATATGCAGGTAAAAATCATGTATACACTTAATGTGTCTTAACTGTATTTAGCTTAGTATGTGATTATTTTTAAAAACTAACACTTCTATTTATAAAAGTTACAACCCCAAATATAAAACTAGAGGTCAATTCAAGTATTTTTTAAATGTAATTAAGATGATGTTCGTTTCTGATTAAATGGATTAAATGTATCATCTTCACTGTTTTGTCCCCAGGGTATAGCACAGTGAATGACCTACTTTTCATGAATTACAATAAACTATCAATATTTATTGAATGAACAAAACCTAGTTTAAAAAAAAAACTGCCAAAAATATCCCATAAAAATGCCAAGGGTCTTATGTAAAATCTAAGCTGAAGTCAAAATAACAGGAAAATGCATTCAATGTGACATTGTTCACAATTCTCGAATTTCTTTTATATAATCTTTTAGAGATATAAAACAGAAAAAAGTTACCATTATTTTAATAACAAAAATATGACATCATTTTAGTCAACTCTATCAATTAAAATAATGAGTGACCCAGATATTTAAATTAATACTCACAATTTTCCAGAATGGGAAATGAACCACTTCGATTTTCCTCCTTGTAGTCTAATAAATTTTGTTGACTTAGGCCTTTTTGGAGATTCACATCTTTCAAATTTGCATTGTGGCCCATCAAATTAAAAAGGAGAAATACCTATTCTATGATTCAGAGTGACCTCTGTTCATAATGATGTATTTCTACACACCTCATATATGTGTGTGTTTATTGAACCAGCTATTGAACAATTTTAATTAATTTATACCCTCTAAGAAATTGTTGTTCATACAAACCGTGTCCATGTCATGACTTGATTGCCCATAAAACAGAAAGATAAACTATAATTCAATAAAGGGAAATTTCTAAAATTAACAACTAAAACAATCATCTAATAAATTCTATTAAACTCCTCTCCAGTGATTTTAATGAAAATTACTAAGTTCCTTAAAGGAAAAATAATTCAAATCTCCAATCTATGTGCTTCAAAAGCTTTCATTCAAATAAGAGAGATAAAGAATAATCGTCCTTCCCAGTTTCCTCAGGGCAGTCTGAATTTATACCTGTGTTCCTGACTTAATTAATAAGATGCCCCTTTCATTTTCAAAGGTGGCCTTTTTAGGTCAATAAATCATGTGATCACCCTAGAGATAATGCATATAAACCAATAACTAAAATATAAAGTGGTAAGTAATTAGTATCTGGAAATAAGAAATGTACAAAGCAAGTACAATTGGAATTCATAATTGGGTGAGTTCAGTTCTCCCTAGTGATCAGGGAAGGCTTCAAAGCAGAGGTGGCAGTTATGTCAGATCTTAAAGAAAGAGGAAGATTTCAATAGAGATAAGATGTAGGGCAGGAAGCTTATTCAAAATATGTATATATTTAATGTAAAAAATTCACATTAAAGTTTGAATGTAGATTAAAACGTAGTTTTTTAAATAACAAATCTGTTTCTCTTTTTTTTTCTTTTTTTGTTTATTACCCGATTTATTAGGGATCTCTTCCAAGTAAAAAGGGGGGGGGACGGCGGGGCTGGGGGGTGGGGTCCCGGGGCTGCATATGAGTGTTACGGGGCCAGCAGTGGCTGCGGTTACAGAGGCGCCCATGGCTCTGGGTTTGAGCGGGATGGTGTCCTGTGCCCGAGGAGGCTGTGCCCCGGATTGTCACACACCAGACCATGGGGGCTGAGCACACGGAACCCCTGGTGAGAATTAAGACACACAAGTTTTGCAGTTTCGTTGTGTTTGGAAATCAGTTCGGCCATAAAAACGGGGTTGGGATGGGGACAGGCGATGCAACTGAACCACCAGAGAAGGTGGCCAAGGGTGCTTGTCCCGGGGTGGGGACCGAGGGGCTGCGGCGACAGTACCATGGCAGGGCGCCCCAGTGGGACGGGAGTATTGCACTGAGCCAGGTGGTGGAGGGAGAGGGTGAGAGGAGACAGAGGCCAGAGGCCAGCAGGGGACACACTGGAGGTTCCACCTTGTCAGTCTCAGAACATGCCTTTCATTTGTACATTCTGTTTCTCT
Source organism: Hyperoodon ampullatus (assembly GCF_949752795.1). NCBI lineage: Eukaryota > Metazoa > Chordata > Mammalia > Artiodactyla > Ziphiidae > Hyperoodon > Hyperoodon ampullatus. Next base: position 8,157,267 of record NC_136924.1, on the reverse strand, counting down.
TTTTTTACTGACCTTGCATCCACCATTCAGTGGCAGAAATTTCACATTTTAGTTTTATCCAGTTTTAACCCTCTTCCATGAAGATAATTTAGTCAAGAGACATATATAATAAAACAAAATGTTTAGTCTCTCATATATTTTGAGTCTTCCATTCAGAAGAGTATTTACTGTGCACTATTTGCAATGTTTTAGCATTGTTGATTTTTTATAAGAATTTTAAGAGTAATACTATATTTAATTCTAATTAGTTAAGACTGCTATATTTTTCACTCCAACAATATATCCATTGCACTTTTCCTCATCTTGAGTGAAAGGAGAGTGGCTGCTGGTATTTTGGGGTTCCATTGAAAATGTTAGGACTGTTTAGTTTGGGTCAAGGGTGACATTTTTTCTTTTTTTTTTTGCGGTACGCAGGCCTCTCACTGTTGTGTCCTCTTCCGGTGCGGAGCACAGCCTCCGAACGCGCAGGCTCAGCGGCCATGGCTTACGGGCCTAGCCGCTCCATGGCATGTGGGATCTTCCTGGACTGGGGCACGAACGCGTGTCCCCTGCATCGGCAGGCGGACTCTCAACCACTGCGCCACCAGGGAAACCCAAGGGTGACATATTTTTGAAGGTCACCAAGTACTGTCATGTAGAGTTCTGTTATGCTAGCTATCTCAGTGTAGCAATGGCCTCCCAGAACTTCTCCTACTATTGTCTACTCTGATAACTCACTCTACTTCATGACATGAGGATGCAGAGCAAGAGGATTTAATATCATATGAACATGTTTTATGGCGTCAGAGACCAGAAGTATGTGGGTAGTGATGGAGAAAAAAAAGTCTAAAATGAATGAAATGTATGGAGCCAGAAATTAATCTGTAAACAAATTCTTCCAATTATCAAATTATCAAATTGCCCAGGTAGTCTCTCTCTGTCGCTCTATCTCTGTCCTCCTTTCTCTCTGTCTGCCTTTCTTTATCTCTGTCTCTCTCTCTCAATATGTATGATGGGCATTGCTTGACATAGAATTAATCAGAGTTCAGTTTTGTAGGGCACAAACCTGTAGCAATACTACCGAGAGTTAGGTCTGAAATCAGAGACCAGTAACACTCATAATCCATTTCCTTTCAGTTTGGTTAAAGCATGATAGTGCTTTCTGACAGACTTACTCTCATCTCAGCACTTTCTGTGACTCCCCACTTGGGTAGTTCACCTGCCTAAGTAAGCTTGAAACAACTCTCAGAATCTAGCAGCCAGCACCCTCACTATCTTCCAGGTCCCACATCAATTTATGCAAGAATTTTGGGGAGTCAAACCCTACCATTATTGCCTAACTATGTCATATGACCACTTACTCTGATATGGGAACCCCAAGATTGATGTGGGAGAAGATAACACCTGGGAGATAGTTTTATTCCATAATCCAAAAGGAAATGAACCAGGACATCCTCTCTCTTTCTCATTATCTGACTCTTCTTTCCATGGCAAAGGCTGGAAAGAAAAATCAGAGGAGGAGTTTTGCCGATTTCACTTTCTTCTCTCTCCCTGCTTCCACAATCCCACAGGACAGAGAAGGACTGGCTTATCCCCATTCTCTATGTCCTAATTTCTTTCTACTAAGAACAAAGAGCCTTAAAGCCTAGCTGTCACAGGACGAAAAGGTATCTTCTCATTGCTATGGCTGTGTTATTACTACTCTTCAAAATGTTAAGCGAGAGATGAAACAAACTGCTAATTTTTTTTTTTCTCTCCATAGAGCTGGTTCTTCATGTCCAATGTTCTTGCTAAAAAGAACAAAATCCTACCCTTTCCTTCCCAGGAGCTATAAACTTCCTGGCTTAGTTCTGGAGGTGGGAGATGGAAAACTCAAACATGATTTAAAGGGGAAATTAAAATGCATGTGGGTCATCATTTGCAAAATATTAATCATGATACACAACTTGTATCTTTTAGCAGCTTTTCTTTTTCCCTTATCTTGGTCATAATCCTTCTTTTCAGAATGGAATACAGAAAAATGATAAAAACAGATCCTGAAGCACTTTAAAAGTATAGAAAATTGATATTTTTAACTTAAAAGAAAAGTTTTGCTCCACCCCTTGTTAGTACCCTTTGAAACTATGAATTTTATTTTCCTGGGATAAAAAAACTTTCATGACCAAAGTTCAAGAAGCAATACCTATATGAGTATTGAAACTTTTATGCATACTAATAAAAGTAATGTGAGGTTACATTTTTATCAGCACTCTGTCATAACTTACAGCATAACTCTCAAATCACATACCTGATTTATTGTTTTAAATACATATTTAATAAAAAGAAGTTAAATCATGTAGGCTAGACTACCAAATGGTAACATAGAGTCCAAACCTAACAGGAAATTCTGTTATTCTGATGCCTAAAAGTAATATAATAAAAACATCCTCCAGTTTGTCATATTTTCTGTGCCAGGAAGAAAGGGAAGAATTCAGTCTTGTCTTTAAAATCACTTTTAAAACTACTTTTTTCAATCACTGCAACTATTTATATTAGATATTTGCTGTATTAGGATAATGAGGCTGTTAAAATAAAAAATCTGGAGGTTACATAGTCCAGGTCTAGCAGAGATACTCAAGAGTGTCTTCAGGAAACCCTGCTTCTTCTATCCTTCTCTTCCACCCTCAACATACATTTTCTTCCCTGACTTACGAAGGCTCTGAACTTCTGATCATCATGTTCATGTTCTAGAGATGAGGAAGGCGATAAGAGAAGGTCAAAGGCAAAGCCTAATTTTCAAGAGATTTTGACATTTCATTCAGGAGGTAAAACCTGGGGCATCCTTCTACATTCTACTGGCCAAAACTCTATATCCTGACCAATCCTGTAAGGAGGTTGTAAAGAGACTGGAGTAATGAGTGTTTTGCTTCCCAGTCTCTACAGAAAAGGAAGGAAGAGAGGTTTCCAGTGAGTTGTGAGTGAGCCAACTGCCAGCATCTGCCACACTGACATAAGGCTGTCTTTTGGCATGAGTTCAAACTTAAAGGAACTTTGAAAATACCATTCCCTATTTACATTCATGATTATAAATTACATTTCTATGATAAAGCTCTATTTATAGTAAATGTTTATGATTTGGGATAAAGAGTCCATTAACTAGAAACTATACCATTTTACATGCTATGTAGCATCTAGTATAATTAAAAACTAATTCTGATCTATCATGGCAAAGTTTCTTCATGACTGAGACAACAATTCTTAGTCAAAACCACAGTAGGCTGACAATATTTTAAGTTATAATAAAAAGTCAAGGTGTTCAATGTTAATTTTTCCACAGGAAACAAAAGCAACTGATTTTCAATTGAAATTCTACTTGAGCCTCGGTGAAAAAATCCTTTGGTCACCACATCCAAAGGTATACAAAAATAAAAAGGAAAAGGCAAAACTCATGAATGAGGATGAACTTATTCAGGAGAACATCATATTTAGCTCTTTTATTTTCTTTAGGTAAAGTTCTTTATCATTGCTACAGTTTAAGTTATTATATCTGATAATGCACTATAACTATGGCAGAATGAGAAGTTTGAGGATAAGGGTCAGATGGCATCTTGAGTTTGTATGAAACAACTTACTGTATAATGATAGACACCTGGTATATGTTTAATAAATAAGGAATTTGTGTAAATGGAGGGATATATGTAATTCACACAATTTCTATGGCAGAAAATGCCTAAAACCAACTTCTGAAACCAAGGTCTCATAAGAAAATAAATATCCTAAAATAAGACTCATGATGGACAGTTTTGAGAACTTTTAGATAAATATGCAGACATTATCCATTCAGGAAATACTTACAGAGCATCTATTCTATGCTAAGGCAAAGTTTTAAGTGATGAGAATACAATAGTAAATGAGAGAGATGTAAAGATGTCTGAACCATACTTTAAAATGTTCAGCCTACAGAACATGATATTAGTTTAAGAGCCAAAAACTAGAGGCCATTAGCTGGTGTAATCAAGAGTTACAGTCTAGGGTGGTCAATCTCCATTGTTTTAGAGGACCAATGCTTTAGTGGTGGTTACAATAAGGGCTTCAGATATCAGTGTGTTGAAAAACAAATGGTTTTCTAGTTGGCATACTGGACTTCAGAAGTGGATTTATATTAGTGAAAAGTGTGGCTCTTGCCTATTATGAGGAATACTACACTTGGGGATTAGTGGAGAACTTAACAATATTCAAGAAATATCCATTCGTTAAAATGTCTTAGAACTACTTCCTTCCTTTACACAATAGAGCATTAAAAGATAGCAAATCATGAATCTTGTGTCCTACAGTCAGCCTCAGGCAGGGTGATAACTTGCTGCCTGAAGATGACCGTAACTATGACAGAACATTGTTTTATCTGCCCTTTGTGCAAAGTGTGGTTGGTGTCCCTGAAAGGACAGAGAGCTGGGAGAAGAAAAGGAATATAGAGGAGAAGGGCCAGGCCACCCCAGACCTCTTTGCCAATTGCTGTAATCTACAAATATAAAACTAAAAAAATAAAAATTTAAAAATTGTGCATGACCAAAGCAACTTAGGTTGTATTACAACGAAAAAGATCCTACCTGACAGAGCTTATATTCTGGTAAGAGAAATGAACAGTACACAAATAAATATAGTAAAATGGTACAAGGCCCTATGGGGTATTCCCAGGACAGACTCCCCCTCCCATGTTCTCAGCATGCCTTTTGTCTGCAGAAAAACTTTAGTCAAAGAACAAATTTAACCAGAGAAGTGAGGAAATGCAGAAACAAACAAACAAACAAAATGCAGTCAAATAGGGCAAAGTAATAATAGTTTAGTAGTTAAGCAAAGTCAAGGACATTTAGTTCCTCTCAAGGGCTATAGGTAATATTCTGAGCCATATCTTTTGAGCTGTTTTGTAGATACGGAAACCCTCACAGGTGGAAGAAGTTAACTACATGATGACCTGACTGTAGCCATGACATAAGCTGCCACAGTTCTGAGAACTGGCTTCAAAGAAATGGGAACAAACCAACTCTGGAACTGCAGATTAACTATACTTAAAACAATCAAGATGATGCTGATCAGACCACCATAGGACTAATTTCAAGATAACTGTCAGAGCTGACTATGCTGTTCTGCATGTAGCTTTCTCTCTCTGCCTATACAGCCCTGAAATTCCCATTTAAAAGCTCTTTCCCCCTGATCAACAGGGGGTGTTGGCCTTTGGACATGAGTCTACCTTCTCCCCAGGTTGCTGGCTTCCTAAATAAAGCAACCTTTCCTTTCTACCAACATTTGCCGCTTGAGTATTGGCTTTTGAGTGGCAAGCAACTGGACCTGAGCTTGGTAACAATAGTACATATTAAACTACTTTATTGAGTATTCACAGAATGCCTTTGAGTAAGTGGTTGAGCCAAGATCTGAATGAAATGGACAGAAGCAAGTTTTTTTTAAAAAAATTACATAACATAGTTTTGCTTTGGGTTTTTTTTTTTCAGGTATCATCAAGATTTTGGAGCTCTTCTCCCTATACTGTACATAAACCAATGTTGTTGGAACTAAGTGTCTGCTAACGATACAAAATGAGTGCTAGGTGGGAGAAAATAATCCTCAGTACTAAAGAACAGTTTGAACATCTAGCTATGTCATCTGGGGAGAGAAAGTGACTATTTTGTAGTTTATGATACATAAACTGAGATTGGAATGTAAAATACCTAATGTCTCTTTCAACTCTAAAATTTAAGTGATTCTTATTCTAAATAGTCTAGGACTAATTGACATTGTAGGCTTTGATATTAGTGAAAGTCAAGATAAGTATTTTTTATAAGAACTTCATTGTGATATAACTCACATAACTTACAACTCATGCATTTATGGGCATACAATTCAATCATTTTCAGTTGATTTACAGAGTCATGCAACCATCACCACAATTTTTATCCACCCCCAAAAGAAGCCCTGTACCTATGAGCAATCTCTCATCACTTCCTCCCAAACTATTCCTCCAGTCCTAAGCAATCATCAATCAAGTTGCTATGTCTATGGATTTGCTTACTCTGAATATTTACTAGAAATGGAATCATACAATACAGTATGTGATCCTTTGTGACTGGCTTCTTTCACATAGCATAATGCTTTCAAGGTTCATCCATGTTATACCATTTATCATTACCTCATTTCCTTCATTGCCATATAATAATATTCCATTGTATGGATATACCACATTTTATTTATCCATTCATCAGTTGATTTACATTTAACGTTTTCTTACTCTTGCCTACTATAAATCAAATGCTGCCATGAGCATTTGTGATCATGTTTTTGTGTGGACTTATGTTTTATTTTCTCCTGGGCATATATCTAGGAGTGGAATTACTGGGTCATATGGTAACTCTATGTTTAACATTTTGAGGAACTACCAGACTATTTTCCAAAGTTGATGTAACATTTTACATTCTACAAGTAGTGTAAGAGGTTTCCAATTTTCTACAGGATAAGCATTTAAAGGTAAGCTTTTAAAATTCAAAAGTTAATCTTAGGATAGAATAGCAGATCATAGCTCTCCAAGTTTGCACTTAGTAACCTCAAACCTTCATTTTATTGTGACTCTCTGAATGGACCCAAGCAGTTTTATCACCTACTGTAACTACTAAATAGTGTGCACTTATTTTGCCTCTCATTCTTTTAGGCTCTTATTTCATTATCTGCTATTCTATTCACTGAAAGTGGTCACATTTCTCAGGTGTGGTAGGCTGAATTATGGACCCCAAAGATAACTAAGTATTAATCTGTGAGACCTTTGTGACATTGTGTAGCAGAATAGACTTTGCAGATGTAATTAAATTAAAGATCTTGAGATGGAGAAATTATCCTAGATCGTCCAAATGGGCTCTAAATGAAACCCCAAATTGGGAGGCAAAGGTAGATTTGACACAGAAGAAAGCAACGTGACCACTGTAGCAAGATGCTACACTGCTAGCTTTGAAGACAGAGGAAGGGGCCACGAGCCAAAAATTCAAGGAATAAATATCTAGAAGCTAAAAAAGGCAAGGAAATGGATTGCTTCCTAGCACCTCTGGAAGAAGCACAGCAATGGCAACATCTTGATTTTGACCTAGTGAAACTGATTTCAGACTTCTGACCTCCAGAATTCTAAGAAAATAAACGTGTGTTGTTTTAAGCCAGCAAATTTGTGGTAGTTACAGCAGCCATAGGAAATTAATAGATCAGGTAATACATTCACATTTTAATAGGGTTCTTAGGGGACCTGTACTTTCTTACCTTATAGGAATAATTTTTTTAATTTAATTTTCTTAAAGTTTATTTATTTATTTTTTATACAGCAGGTTCTTATTAGTTATCTATTTTATACATATTAGTGTATACATGTCAATCTCAATCTCCCAATTCATTACACCACCACCACCACCCCCACTTTCCCACCTTGGTGTCCATACATTTGTCCTCTACATCTGTGTCTCTATTTCTGCCTTGCAAACCAGTTCATCTGTACCATTTTTCTAGATTCCACGTGTATGCATTAATATACGATATTTGTTTTTCTCTGACTTACTTCACTCTGTATGACAGTCTCTAGGTCCATCCACATCACTACAAATGACCCAATTTCGTTCCTTTTTATGGCTGGGTAATACTCCATTGTATATATGTACCACATCTTCTTTATCCATTCATGTGTCGATGGGCATTTAGGTTGCTTCCATGGCCTGGCTATTGGAAATAATGCTGGAATGAACATGGGGTGCCTGTGTCTTTTTGAATTATGGTTTTCTCTGGGTATATGCCCAGTAGTGGGATTGCTGGGTCATATGGTAATTCTATTTTTAGTTTTTTAAGGAACCTTCATACTGTTCTCCATAGTGGCTGTATCAATTTACCTTCCCACCAACAGTGCAAGAGGGTTCCCTTTTCTCCACACCCTCTCCAGCATTTGTTGTTTGTAGATTTTCTGATGATGCCCATTCTAACTGATGTGAGGTGATACCTCATTGTAGTTTTGATTTGCATTTCTCTAATGATTAGTGATGTTGAGCAGCTTTTCATGTGCCTCTTGGCCATCTGTATGTCTTAGGAGGAATAATTCTAATGGAGTAGGTAATCCTAGGAGTATTTGGGGATAAACAAATTTTTTGTGTCTCATCAACCACAGATTCTACATGGTAGCTTATTCTTAAACTTCTGTAATTGGGAAAGTACACAAAGATCTTTAACCTTTGTATAAATAACAGACAGGATTCCAGGGAACAAATTCTATGTTCCACTAACTCAATGTGTAAGTAAAAATGTATATTTATTCTTAATTTTTTTCTTTACTCCCAAATCTATGATCACTAGAGGTATTGTCTTGACTTTCTTTGACTCCAGTAGAAGGAGGTGTAGCTGAGAGGTTTGCAAACTCAGGCTTTGGGATTTGATTACAAATTGTGCTAGAAGATACAATGCATGTATATCAGAGTTCATTATGTGAAGAATGAAGGAGACAAGCTTTATAAAGTACTTAGTACAGAGCCTAGTGTATAGTAAACATTCAAAAGTGGCCATTATTATTGTTTATTACTATTATTATTATTATTATTATCAATGAAGTTATCAATGAGTGACAGCTGCACACTGATAAAGAGCTCAGATTCTGAAGTCAGACTCCCAGGATCTGGGTCCTGGCTCAGATAGGTATTAAGTGTATTAACCTGGATAAGTCATTTATCATCTCTGTCTCAGTTTCCATCTTTATAAAATGGTTTTAATAACAGAACCAACTCACAGGGATGTTGTAACTACTGGATGAATTCATGGATGGATGTGTGAAGAGTCATGCGTAGCACCTAGAGGCTTGGTAAATTTTAATACTTCATATTATTTATTGAAGAATTACTTTAAATTCCCTACCTTAACACATCTGAGGGTCTCACCTTTTCTGTCTGTAGAGTCTTATTTGTTTGTATGTGGGTACTGTAAACAAAGAATGTTGGCCGCCATTCTAGTTCCACATGGATCAAGCCATTAGCCACTGCTAATGTTGTCCTGCAATGGTGCACCTGAGGGGAATTCAGGATGGAGAAAAACAGGAAGCATTCTGTGCTATGGATACTAGCCCTAGATACTTAAGATGCATATCTAAGGAATAATTATGAACCCAGATTCTGGCATCTTCCCACATAAAATAAAGCACTAAAATCATTATCTTGAGATGTTTGTTCTTTGTGATTAGCAGTAATCATTTGATGTTGGACTACATTTTTTTTTTTCCAGCAAAAAAACTCATGAATATCCTGGCTTCTCCCTTACCTCTTTGGAGTAGCCTCAGAGCTATCGGAGAGGCTGTTTCCCAGGCTATAGCCCTAAGTTAGGTCCCTGAATAAAACTTAACTTGCAACTTTTAAGCTGTGCATTTCCCTTTCAGTTGGCAGTGGAGAAAACCTGAGTAATCTGATGTTGTGTTTCTGTGTCTCCCAGCCTGTCACATAGCTTTTGTCACAACACTCTGTGTACCAAACAGTGTTGCCTGGAAAATCCCCTATTAGGTGGCCCCTTTACTCAACCCACTTACACAGTGCTTGGTGATAAAGAGGCTTCTGCAATTCCAAAAGCTTCCTTGGGGGCAACATCCTCAGGCCTGCCACTAGGGTGCAAATTTGTTTCTACTTTTGGGAAAGGAGCCTTTTTTGCCATGATAACTCCCAGGCAAATACCTAATGGAGCTCAGCTTACATGGAATCTAGGCTCTAAGTTCAGGTTAGGCATGGGGCGGGAGCAAAGCACCCTGCACACGCATACCAGAATCAAGGTCAGAAGGGAACAAACAAAATAATACCCTGAATTTTATGGATGAGTTTTTCTTCAAAAATGTTCATACAAATTCGTATAATTTGATTCCACAAACACTATTTTGATAAATTTTCTTAAGCACAACATTCTTATATTGCACTTGTGCAGAGCATCATCATATTTACTCTTGAAAAAATACCCTGGAATAGATACTATTAACCCCATTTTGCATTTGAAGAAACAAAGATTAAGATAAGTTAGGTAACTCAGAACAAGTCACAGATAAAGGAGAGAATCAGGACTTAAATCTATGCCTACCCATTCTCCCAACAGCAGATAGATGTGACAATGTGCTTTTAATCATTTTCCAAACACTGAACATGTAGGTTGTTTCCAATATCTTGTTATTAAAAGTAATGCCACAATGAATATACATGCACATTAATCTTTGTCAGGATTTTTATTGCCTCTAGATAGAATAGCAGGAAGTAACACACAAGGTCAAAGGGTATGTAATATTTTTAAAGATTACTTTTTAATACATGAGATTGTTTCTCAGAAGGGTTGTTCTGGGCCTTACTCCCAGCAGGTGAAAGAGTGCTTAATTTGTACACTTTCACCCATGCTATTATTCTTTATTCTTTGTGAATTTGACAGGTAATACAGAATATTAATTTAAGCAATTCATGATGAGGATGAAAATTTTTGTATGTTTATTAGCCCTTCATATTCCTTCTAAGATAAGTTAGGTACCTCAGAAAAGATATGAGTTGTCTACTCATATCTTTTTTATGTATATAATTCCCTGTGCTATACAGTAAATCCTTGTTATTTACTTTATGTATGGTAGTTTGCTTAAATTTCCATGCTTAGATTTTCTTTATGGTGGTCTTGTTTTAATAGATAATTATACCTGATATTAATATATTCAGATTAATTTTTCCTTTATGAGTTATTTCATGATTTTGTGCTTAGAAAACTTTATTATCTCTCTCCCCTAGATCATACACACATGTTCCCCTGTATTTCCATCTTGTTCCTTTGTAGTTGTATGTTTCACATATAATTCTTCAAACTGTTTGGCATTATTATATTATATAGTGTAAAGTTAAAATATGAGTTTATTTTTTCTCCTATAGCTAAAAATTTGTAGCTACATCATATGTTTATTTATCCTCAGTAGTTCTTATTAAAGTTTTTAATTAAGCCTGTATTACAGATATTATCCTCTACTTTTCTTTTTGCATTTTTGTACTATCTTTGTAAATTTTTTGCATCATTTTAGTTTTCCTTTATTATCTACAAGGATGCTTATGATTCTATAACACTAAATAACAAAGTAAAATCATAGCATTAATAAGTGATGTGGCCAAGCCTGGATTTGAATGCAAATTTTCAAACTCTAAATGCCATGTAGCTATCATCCTGCCAGTCTATCCCCATTTTATTTCTCCTCCTTTTTTTCTTATTTCAGATAGCATGTATTGTTCTTATATTTTAGCGATAACACATAGTAAATGCAGTCTAACATTTTCTTACATTTCTTGTGGGACTACATTTCAAGAGTCAACTTTGTGCTACATTTTTAAGGCAATATCCCCATTACACTCTGCAACAGTCTTTTCATTAGCTTAAGGCCACTTCCTTACCTTAACACTTCCTCTAGTTTCCTTTTCTTGAATAATGAATACTATATCTTAGTAGTTTGCTGTTCAGCATAGATAAGATGTGCATTTTCTCCTTGGAATCTTCACGTCCACCTGGATGCTGCTAGAATACTCCTCTCAGATCTTCTGCTTGAGGACAGTTCAATGTACAAATTTCTCCTGTCTGGCAGCCTTTAGCCAGTGTGGTTCTGCAAGATTAAGGAATTATCTTGTCCTTCTCATTCTGCCTGTTCTTCCAACACTGAAAGATGGTATTTTCCTCCCCTGGATACTTTGAAATAAATGGTATTTGTTTTGCTAGCCTCAGAATGGCTGCTCCAACATACAGTGCCATTCACGTCCCAGGACTGACATCCCTGTTTGGAAATTTTCTCAGTTGGCCAAACTACATCGTGGGTGCATAGTGTCCAGGGCAAATGCTTATAGAGAGGGATAGTAATGACATAAAACTGAAGAAAGCAGGTTCAGTTTTGGTACAGATCTTGTTGTTTCAAGGGCACCATCCATGTGATTTTACCTGAATCTCAAACTCATGACTTCCCTGTGTGCTGGTGTTTGTTTCATCCACCAAAATATAGAGCAGGTCTGAGTATTTGCAGAATGTGGCACATCTGCTGTGTAGCAGAGGAAATACCTCCCACAGTTTGGCAAATCAGAATTAGTACTCTCCCTTCTAGGGCCATGGAGACTTGGACACTTGTGATTTCATGAGTAATTTGAAGAGAAAGCAGAGGAGGTGGAGGAGTCAATCATTGAGAAGTATTAGTCACCAACATAAGACAAAAGCCATGCTTGTTTAAGAATTCTAATATTACACAAACTACAAAGATTTAAAGACTTGTGACACCTCATTTCAATCCATTTCCCTGAGAACTGTTCTTGCAGTCCATGATTTCAGGCAAGCTAATGCAAAAGTTCTGCCTGCTTCTTGCCCATGCTTTGTACTTTTTCCTATCTATTCCTTTTCATGGAACCCAGCTATGTGATGTCTTTGTGAGACATGATAAGTGGTTGTAAGTTGACTCTGACAGGTTTCCCTCTCTTACCATTTTGCTCTATTGTTTCCAAGCACCCTTACATAGTTGCTAGGCTTTTCTTCATGAAAATCCAGATAAAAGTTACACTGGCCCTGAAAACCATCTGAATCATTTTCCATTCCTTCTCTACTTCACTTATCTTTAAGAGGCACACATAATGAAGTCCTGTTCCTGTTCAACAATTTTTGGTTCAAGAGTATCTTCTATTTTGTTTCCTCCTCCTCACTCAGTTATTATTTTGTACTTACTTGAAACAATTTTTCAAAATATATAAGACAGATTGTTAGGAGTATTTTCAGTGGCTTGCTCATAGTCATATACCTGATAATCAGTGGTAGAGCCCAAAGTGGATGCAAGGATGTTAATCTTGTGGATTTACAGTTTAAAATTCTTTCTAATATATTCATTACCTCATTGGAGGTTATAATTCATATTATAGCTAATGATTACAAACTAATATGAAATATATATATATATATATATATTTTTTTTTTTCCGGTATGCGGGCCTCTCACTGTTGTGGCCTCTCCCGTTGCGGAGCACAGGCTCCGGATGCGCAGGCTCAGTGGCCATGGCTCACGGGCCTAGCCGCTCCGTGGCATGTGGGATCTTCCCGGACCGGGGCACGAACCCGTGTCCCACGCATCGGCAGGCAGACTCTCAACCACTGCACCACCAGGGAAGCCCTGAAATATATTTTTGATGCACTATGACGTAATGTGAATCCTTCATAAAGCTAAAAAGAATTGCCTTGATCATATTTGATTTTATAACAATTGATTAAAGGGAGTAAATGAGAATAAATATAAGTGGTTAGCACAGGGTCTGGAACATAGTACTCAATAAGTCTTTGCTATCATTATTTATTAAGTGGCTAATAGATGTCAAGTAAGATGCTATTCACTCTATAGCTAAGGAAGCTTTTAAAGCAAATTATTTAATTGTTCTGGATTTCTTTTTGGGCTTTGACATTTTCCTTGGGTTTATTGTATCTACCCACTATCATTTCCAGGATAATTGAAATCTCAGTATATCATTAAGTGATTTAGAATTTACATGTCAGAGAGTGGTATGTTTTCTTCATTTATTTAAGTTCCTTTAGTTGTATGTTGTAATGAACCAGCCAGGTCCAGAATTGTGTTTGTTGGAAAGAAACACACTCTCATAAGTCCAGTTATGACTATTTGTCATAGTTTCTGTTTGAAAAAAATATTAAAAACCTTTAAGATATTTTTATGCTCTAATATTTCTTACATAATGAGTATATCAAATGAAACCTTGTGATTGAAAATAAGCAATTGCAATGTAATAACATGGCTTCAGTTAATACCAGATACACATTAAGGCCATAGTTAGGTAAGGGTAGTTTCTAAATCTCTAATGTTTAAAATTAAAGTGTGTAATAATTTATTTCATAAATATACAAAGGCATTTTTTTTTTAAAAGTGTGCCTAACAATTTCCCTGTATGAAACACTATCAGGCTGTATTTCCATTAGCAACCTAGGATGAAAACGACCACCACAGCAATGTCCTTAATACCTCCTTTTCACAGAAGCCATATTTATGGTTATGATTGGGATTCCAAGACTCAGATCCTTCTATTTTCACAGTCTTCAAAGACAAGATCTTTTTATACATTGTTTCTTGTTCTTTCAATTGTCCAAAGTTAACCTTCTGTTCCTTCTGTTGGTTGTGACACTGATCTCTATTCTTCCTCTGGTCTGTGTGAATGATTCAGAAACAAGAAGAAACTGAACATATGTGTATTGCTTACCATCAGTCAGGGCTTTCTGCCTATGCATTATCCTCTTTTGCCCCAATATAAAACAAACCCACGTCAGAAGAGGTACCGTGTCTGAATATGAAGTGAGATAAATCAGAGCAGCATAACATGTAGGATGTGACATATCCCTTGCGGAGAAGCAGAGCCCCAGTTTTCTTTGAGAAGGAAAGGCTGAACCTGTCAGGAACACATAACCTTCTGCATTGTTTAGTTGCTTGCATTGAGAAATGCAGATGAAGAAGCTTGATTACATTTGGAAAGAGGTACACCCAGGTTTTGGAGTTTGCTCATGGTAAATCTCTCTTTTCAGTATTCCATGTTTCCATTTTTTGCTCTATCCTGTGTCCCAGTCTAAAGAAAATCTCAGTTATCTGTAGGTCAATCCCACTAAAGCATTGATCTGAGAGTAATATAAGGGAAAGGTTTTCAGACTAGATGTGTGTATGTGTGTGTGTGCCAAGAGGTAAAAGAGAGAATTCGAAGCTCTTGAATAAACACAGTATATTTAGTTAGGAGTGCAGTCAATTGCATGTTAAAGAAACCTACCTACATATTCAACTAAATAGAGGTATAATCTAGTTGTGCTATCAAATATAGTGGCCACTAGCCGTACATGGCTCTTAGTTAAATTTTAAAATACATTACATTAAAAATTCATTCTTCAGTCTTACTAGCTGCATTTCAAATGCTCTATAACTTTGTGAGGACAGTGGCTACTGTACTGGGCAGCACACAACAACACAGAAATTTCCATTGGACAACAATGGCAATCACAGCACTGGTGACACTCAGGCTCCTTCTAGATTCTTACTAGGTTGTTCATTGTGTATACTTGTCCATGAGTCCAAGCTTAAAGTGACTGTCCAATCTCCAGGCCTCATGTCAATGCTCCAGGCAAGAAAAAGGGAAAGAGTAAGAGCCAACAAGCTGATTACAGCTGATTCTCTCCTCAATTATTTTTTCCAGAAAAATAATAACTTTTCCAGAATCTCCAGCTACTAGGCTCTTTATAGCACATGGAACTGAAATGGGTCATATGGCTTCCCCTGACTGTGAGAAGGTATAGGGTGGTGGATATTTCTATTGACACCTTGCTACTACAAACAAAGTCAGAGTTGTGATGTAAGACAGAAAGAAAGAATCAAAACTGAGTAGGCGGGCTTCCCTGGTGGCGCAGTGGTTGAGAGTCCTCCTGCCGATGCAGGGGACACGGGTTCGTGCCCTGGTCCGGGAAGATACCACATGCCGCGGAGTGGCTAGGCCTGTGAGCCATGGCCGCTGAGCCTGCGCATCCAGAGCCTGTGCTCCGCAACGGGAGAGGCCACAACAGTGAGAGGCCCGTGTACCACAAAAAAAAAAAAAATTGAGTAGGCAACATCAGAGTTTGAAACTCATGGGATACCTCTTTTACAGCATCAATTTTACTCAACTTTAAGCAATTTAAAATATTTGCTTTAAATTTTTGATAAGCAAATTTTAAGTAATTTAGAATATTAAAGTGCACATTAAAAGAAAGATGAATATGATATACTGTACAGTAGAATATAAAGTTATCATGGCTTTTTAGATAGAGCTTGATAATACAAAGAAATGTTGTCCTTTGGCATGACCACTTTAATATATATATCCACAAACTTTGGGGATCCTTATTCTTCCTCTTCTGCTATTAGGAGGATTTTAGTTAATTATTTTTAAAATATCTATCTATCTATATATATATATAATATACATAGTACTTCCTTTATTAGTAGATTTTTCAATTTCGTAGGAGGCTGTAAAGAACTGATAAGTCTTCAGGATGTCAGGAAATAACGAACTCTCCACCATGGTGAGAGTTGAAAAGATTTTGGTTGTTTGGGCTTGTGTGGGAACCAAAGCTTTCTGCAGTCCCTCAGATAAGCCTCAGTGACTATTAAGTATAACTCGTGATACTAATCATCTCCCTTAAAATACCCTTTAAACTTTATATACCATCTTCTTAAAATTAGAAATTAGATTTTGGATTTCCAAATAATATGGTGATGGAAAGAAAGCATCAATCTAATTCTTCTGCCATCAAATGATTACTCTCATTTACACAGGATGTGACTGTGCATTTACAGGCACCTTTGTTTTAAAAGTCCTGTAGAAGGTCTTTTCTAAGGTAGCATTTTTGTGTGTGTTTGTGGGGAGAATGATACCTTTTTCCTTTCCTGCAAAATAAGTGACTTTTTGGAATGGCTTGTCTTTCTTTATTCCAATCACATTAACTTTCTTAAAAAGTATGATTTCTTTAATGACCATTATAGATCTTCCAGGACCTGAGCCCAATCGACTTCCCTGATCATGATCTTAGGACACTCTAGGTCTTTTCCTAAGCCTCTACTTTGAACAAATCTGATGACTCATATTCCTCGACAATGCTATTTGCTCCTTCTTAGAGTTTTAATAATGCTGTTCCCTTCACCAGCATGGACACAGGCTTAATGTACCACATGGGTGGTCCCACCGAAGGCTGGTTTTAGTAGGGAAGAGCTATGATTTTGTAGAAAAAGTGACCAACAGTGGATCAACTGTCCATAATTTTCCTGACTGCCCCCCACATTCCAAAATTTTCAATTAAAAAATGGGATTTTGATACATCATCATTCCTTAATGACTTCATCCTGAAAGCTGCATATTAGTCACAAATATTAAAAACAGAAATGACCCTTCATTTTTTCTCTGTGATGGTATGGTTTATGTAATAATTTAAAATATTTAATATTCCTCAAAATGCAGCATCTTATTCTGTAGCATGGACAAACTTCTACATGTTGTTGTGCTTGGCACTCTTCTAGGTAAAGAAAAGAAGGAAAGGAAATAACAGAGGGGACTCTGCTCTCTCCCTTATACTTACAATTTCAAATGGATACTAGGGCATAGATAAACGCAACCAATAGCAACGAGTGAATAAATTGAAGCATTTATGTCTTAAACACGTGAAAATTGAAGTAGTAGAGATTTTACACTTGCTTTTGTTGGAATGACAAGACAGTAAAGAAATTCAAAAGGTCACTGAATTCATTGTTTTAAACTCTTAAAACTAAACTATACGGTACATACATAAAAGTGCACAAATCATAACTGTATTGCTTGATTAAGTACTAAAATAAACACACTTATGTAACCACTACATATATCATCATATAATAGAGACCCTGCACTTTGAGAAGACTCCTTCATGTCGCTCTCCAGCGCTCTCTGCACAGATAACAGCTATTCTGACTTGAATCACAAAAAACTATTTTTGTTGCCTTTTTTGCATTTTACAGGAGTGGAATCATACACTGTATATTCTTTTTTGCATGGACTCTTTTGTCCAACATAATACATCTGAGATTACCCAAGTTGTTGTGTGTAGCAGTGATTTATTTATTTATTTATATTTATTTTTTATACAGCATGTTCTTATTAGTTATCTATTTTATACACATGGGTGTATATATGTCAATCCCAATCTCCCAATTCATCCCACCACCCCACCCCTACTTTCCCCCCTTGGTGTCCATATGTTTGTTCTGTACATCTGTGTCTCTATTTCTGCCTTGCAAACTGGTTCATCTGTACCATTCTTCTAGATTCAATACGTATGCATTAATATATGATATTTGTTTTTCTCTTTCTGACTTACTTCACTCTGTATGACTGTCTCGAGGTCCATCCAAGTCTCTAAAAATAACCCAGTTTTGTTCCTTTTTATGGCTGAGTATTATTCCATTGTATTTATATACAACATCTTCTTTACCCATTCGTCTGTCGATGGACATTTAGGTTGCTTCCATGATCTGGCTTTTGGAAATAGTGCTGCAATGAACATTGGGGTGCATGCGTCTTTTTGAATTATGGTTTTCTCTGGGTATATGCCCAGTAGTGGGATTGCTGGGTCGTATGGTAGTTCTAGTTTTAGTTTTTTAAGGAACCTCCATACTGTTCTCCATAGTGGCTGTATCAATTTACATTCCCACCAGCAGTGCAAGAGGGTTGCCTTTTCTCCACACCCTCTCAGCATTTGTTGTTTGTAGATTTTCTGATGATGCCCATTCTAACTGGTGTGAGGTGATACTTCATTGTAGTTTTGATTTGCATTTCTCTAATGATTAGTGATGTTGAGCAGCTTTTCATGTGCTTCTTGGACATCTGTATGTCTTCTATGGAGAAATGTCTATTTAGGTCTTCTGCCCATTTTTTGATTGGGTTGTTTGTTCTCTTGATATTGAACTGCTGAGCTGTTTATATATTTTGGAGATTAATCCTTTGTCCATTGATTCGTTTGCAAATATTTTCTCTGATTCTGAGGGTTGCCTTTTCTTCGCCTTTGTAGTTTCCTTTGCTGTGCAAAAGCTTTAAGTTTCACTAGGTCCCATTTGTTTATTTTTGTTTTTATTTCCATTACTCTAGGAGGTGTATCAAAACAGATCTTGCTGTGATTTATGTCAAAGAGTATTCTTCCTATGTTTTCCTCTAAGAGTTTTATAGTATCCGGTCACACATTTAGGTATTTAATCTATTGTGAGTTTATTTTTGTGTATAGTGTTAGGGAATGTTCTAATTTCATTTTTTTATATGTAACTGTCCAGTTTTCCCAGTATCACTTATTGAAGAGACTGCCTTTTCTCTGTTGCATCTCCTTGCCTCATTTATCAGAAATTAGTTGACCGTAGGTGCATGGGTTTATCTCTGGGCTTTCTATCCTGTTCCATTGATCTATATTTCTGTTTTTGTGCCAGTACCATATTGTCTTGATTACTATAGCTTTGTGATATAGTCTGAAGTCAGGGAGTCTCATTCCTCCAGCTCCTTTTTTTCCCCTCACGATTGCTATGACTATTTGGGGTGTTTTCGGTCTCCATACAAATTTTAAGATTTTTTGTTCTAGTTCCATAAACAATGTCATTGGTACTTTGATAGGGATTGCACTGAATCTGTACATTGCTTTGGGTTGTATAGTCATTTTCACAATATTGATTCTTCCCATCCAAAAACATGGTATATCCCTCCATCTGTTTATGTCATCTTTGACTTTTTTCATCAGTGTCTTATAGTTTTCTGAGCACAGGTCTTTTACCTCCATAGGTAGGTTTATTCCTAGGTATTTTATTCTTTTTTTGCAATGATGAGTGGGATTGTTTCTTTAATTTCTCTTTCAGATTTCTCATCATTAGTGTATAGAAATGCCAGATATTTCTGTGCATTAATTTTGCATCCTGAAACTTTACCAAATTCATTGATTAGCTCTAGTAGTTTTCTGGTGGCATCCTTAGGATTCTCTATGTATAGTATCATGTCATCTGCAAACAGTGACAATTTTACTTCTTCTTTTCCAATTTGTATTCCTTTTATTTCTTTTTCTTCTCTGATTGCTGTGGCTAGAACTTCCAAAACTATGTTGAATAATAGTGAACATCCTTGTCTTGTTCCTGATCTTAGAGGAAATGCTTTCAGTTCTTCACCATTGAGAACAATGCTGGCTGTGGTTTTGTCGTATATGGCCGTTATTATGTTAAGGGAGGTTCCCTCTATGCCTACTTTCTGGAGCATTTTTATCATAAATGGGTGATGAATTTTGTCAAAAGCTTTTTTTCTACCTACTGAGATAATCATATGGTTTTTATTCTTCAATTTGTTAATATGATGTATCACATTGATTGATTTGCATATATTGAATCCTTGCATGTCTGGGATAAATTTCACTTGATCATGGTGTATGATCCTTTTAATGTGCTGTTGGATTCTGTTTGCTAGTATTTTGTAAAGGATTTTTGTATCTATATTCATCAGTCATATTGGTCTGTAATTTTCTTTTTTGTACTATCTTTCTCTGGTTTTGGTATCAAGGTGATGGTGGCCTCATAGAATGAGTTAGGGAGTGTTCCTTCCTCTGCAAATTTTTGGAAGAGTTTGAGAAGGATAGGTGCTAGCTCTTCTCTAAATGTTTGATAGAATTCACCTGTGAAGCCATCTGGTCCTGGGCTTTTTTTGTTGGAAGATTTGTAATCACAGTTTCAATTTCATTACTTGTGATTGGTTTATTCATATTTTCTATTTCTTCCTGGTTCAGTCTTGGAAGGTGATAACTTTCTAAGAATTTGTCTGTTTCTTCCAGGTTGTCCATTTTATTGGCATAGAATTGATTGTAGTGGTGTCTCATGATGCTTTGTACTTCTGCCGTGTCCGTGGTAACTTCTCTCTTTTCATTTCTAATTTTATTGATTTGAATCCTCTCCCTCTTTTTCTTGATGAGTCTGGCTAATGGTTTATCAATTTTGTTAATCTTCTCAAAGAACTAGCTTTTAGTTTTATTGATCTTTGCTATTGTTTTCTTTGTTTCTATTTCATTTATTTCTGCTCTGAGTTTTATGATTTCTTTCCTTCTACTAACTTTGGGTATTGTTTGTTCTTCTTTCTCTAGTTCCTTTAGGTGTAAGGTTAGATTGTTTGAGATTTTTCTCATTCTTGAGGTAGGCTTGTATTGCTATAGACTTCACTCTTAGAATTCCTTTTGCTGCATCCCATAGGTTTTGGATTATCATGTTTTCATTGTCACTTGTCTCTAGGTATTTTTTGATTTCCTCTTTGATTTCTTCAGTGATCTCTTGGTTACTTAGTAACGTATTGTTTACCCTCCATGTGTTTGTGTTTTTTATGTGTTTTTCCCTGTAACTGATTTCTAATCTCAAAGTATTGGTGTCGGAAAAGATGTTTAATATGATTTCAATATTCTTAAATTTACTGAGGCTTGATTTGTGACCCAAGATGTGATCTATTCTGGAGAATGTTCCATGTGCACTTGAGAAGAAAGTGTAATCTGCTGTTTTTGGATGGAATACCTATAAATATCAGTTAAATCTATCTGGTGTACTGTGTCATTTAAAGCTTGTGTTTCCTTATTAATTTTCTGTCTGGGTGATCTGTCCATTGGTGTAAGTGAGGTGTTAAAAGTCCCCCACTATTATTGTTTCATTGTCGACTTCCTCTTTTATAGCTGTTAGCAGTTGCCTTATGTATTGAGGTGCTCCCATGTTGGGTGTATATATATTTATAATTTTTATATCTTATTCTTGGATTAATTCCTTGATCATTATGTAGTATCCTTCCTTGTCTCTTGTAACATTCTTTATTTTAAAGTCTATTTTATCTGATATGAGTATTGTTACTCCAGCTTTCTTTTGATTTCCATTTGCATGGAATATCTTTTTCCATCCCCTCACTCTCAGACTATATGTTCCCTAGGTCTGAAGTGGGTCTGTTGTAGACACCATATAGATGGGTCTTGTTTTTGTATCCGTTCAGTGAGCCTGTGTCTTTTGGTTGGAGCATTTAATCCATTCACATTTAAGGTAATTTTTGATATGTAAGTTTCTATTACCATTTTCTTAATTGTTTTGGGTTTGTTTTCGTAGGTACTTTTCTTCTCTTGTGTTTCCCACTTACAGAAATTCCTTTAACATGTGTTGTAGAGCTGGTCTGGTGCTGCTGAATTCTTCTAGATTTTGCTTGTCTGTAATGTTTTTGATTTCTCCGTAGAATCTGAATGAGAACCTTGCCGGGAATAGTAATCTTGGTTGTAGGTTCTTCCCTTTCATCACTTTAAATATATTGTGCCATTCCCTTCTGGCTTGTACCGTTTCTGCTGAGAAATTAGCTGTTAACCCTATGGGTGTTCCCTCGTTTGTTACTTGTTGTTTTTCCCTTGTTGCTTTTAATAATTTTTCTTTGTCTTTAATTTTGTCAGTTTGATTACTATGTGTCTCAGCATGTTTCTCCTTGGGTTTATCCTGCCTGGGACTCTCTGCCTTTCCTGGACTTGGGTTGCTATTTCCTTTCTCATGTTAGGGAAGTTTTCAACTATAATCTCTTCAAATATTTTCTCGGGTCCTTTCTCTCTCTCTCTTCTCCTTCTGGGACCCCTATAATGTGAATGCTGGTGCATTTAATGTTGTCCCAGAGGTCTCTTGGGCTGTCTTCATTTCTTTTCATTCTTTTTTCTTTATTTTTTCCATGGCAGTGAATTCCACCATTCTGTCTTCCAGGTCACTTATTCATTTTTCTGCCTCAGTTATTCTTCTATTGGTTCCTTCTAGTGTATTTTTCATTTCATTTATTGTATTGTTCATCTCTGTTTGTTTGTTCTTTAATTCTTCTAGGTGTTTGTTCTTTAACTCTTCTAGGTCTTAAACATTTCTTGCATCTTCTTGATCTTTGCCTCCATTCTTTTTCCAAGGTCCTGGATCATCTTCACTATCATTATTCTGAATTCTTTTTCTGGAAGGTTGCCTATCTCCACTTCATTTAGTTGTTTTCTGGGGTTTTATCTTATTCCTTCATCTGGTACATAGTCCTCTGTCTTTTCATTTTATCTATCTTTCTGTGAATGTGGTTTTCATTCCACAGGCTGCAGGGCTGTAGTTCTTCCTGCTTCTGCTGTCTGTCTTCTGGTGGATGAGGCTATCTAAGAGGCTTGTGCAAGCTTCCTGATAGGAGAGACTGGTGGTGGGTAGAGCTGGATGTTGCTCTGGTGGGCAGAGCTCAGTAAAACTGTAATCTGATTGTCTGCTGATGAGTGGGGCTGGGTTCCCTCCCTGTTGGTTGTTTGGCCTGAGGCAACCCAGCATTGGAAGCTATAAGTTCTTTGATGGGGCTAATGGCAGACTCCATGAGGGCTCATGTCAAGGAGTACTTCCCAGAACTTCTGCTGCCAGTGTCCTTGTCCCTGTGGTTAGCCACTGCCACCCCCTGCCTCTGCAGGAGACCCTCCAACACTAGCAGGTAGGTCTGGTTCAGTCTCCCATGGGGTCACTGCTCCTTCCCCTTGGGTCCTGATGTGCACACTACTTTGTGTGTGACCTCCAACAGTGGAGTCTCTGTGAAAATCCTACAATCAAATCCTGCTAGCCTTCAAAGTCTGATTCTCTGGGAATTCCTCCTCCCGTTGCTGGACCTCCAGGTTGGGAAGCCTGACAGGGGGATCAGAACCCTCACTACGGTGGGTGAACTTCTGTGGTATAAGTGCTCTCCCGTTTGTCAGTCACCCACCCGGCAGTTATGGGATTTGATATTATTGTGATTGCGCCTCTTGTACCGTCTCATTGTGGCTTCTCCTTTGTCTTTGGATGTGGGGTACCTTTTTTTGGTGAGTTCCAGTGTCTTCCTGTCAATGATTGTTCAGCAGTTAGTTATGATTCCAGTGCTCTCACAAGAGGGAGTGAGCACATGTCCTTCTACTCTACCATCTTGAACCAATCCCCCTAGCAATGATTTTGTTTATCATTGCTGTTCTGTACTCCATTTTAAGAACGTAACACCATTTACTTATTCTACTGCTGATGGTTATTTGGTTTTTTTTTTTCCAGTTTAGTGTTATTATGAAGAGTACTATAATGAATATATAGCATTGTGTTCATATTACATGTTTCTGCTCACAATTCTACTGTACATTGTATATCGTATCTACCTGGGGGTGGAATTGAAGAGATGATTAGAGTCTGATTTGTTAGAAACTACAAAACCGTTTTCCAAGGAGATTGTACCAATTTCTGCCCCAGCAGCTGTACATGAGAGTTCAAATTATTCCTCATCCTCACTGACACTAGGCATTGCCAGCTATGCCCGCTATTTTTTAAGGCTTCCTTTTGGGTGTAGTGTGGTATCTCATTGTTGGTTTTCATTTTACTTTTCCCTGATGATTAAGGATGTGAAACACTTCTTCACAATGTTGAAGTGAAAATAGAAATGAAGTTTTCCCTCTAATAAGAGCAAAGAAAACAAAGCGAACAATGAACAGGCTAGAGAAGAAACATAACCTGGCCTGAAAGAGTTAATCACTCCTAGTTTTATTTTAAATGTTACTAATCTGTAGTGCCTGTAGTTAGATTTGTCCTTCACAAAGCTAACCTGTCACCCCTAATCCTATGTAATTTAGGTAATTTCTCTTGTAGCAAATCACACCTTGTAGCTGTTTGCATTTCAAAAATTAGGTCACAGACAGATAACCCAGAGATGAAGGGACCCATTTACCAGGCTGCCTGATTCCAGCAGTGACTGTTTTAAAATATTGCAAGAAGAAGAAGAATGTAATACCTTCACCGCTTTGATCTTTATCACTCACCCTGGATTGTGAGTTCCACCTATAAGACCCCCTGTAATTCCCCTGGACAGGGGGGGCACAGCTTTTGAGGCACTGGCCTGCTGTGTCTTCCCTTTGCCCGGCAAAGAAAATAAAAAACCTCTCTATTTCTTATCCTCCAAATCTGTCTCCTTATTTCTATTCAGCATCGGTGCACAGGGAGCCAAAATTTGTTGGCAACGATATACCTAAAGGCAATTTGGATTTCCTCTTTTGTGAAGAGCTTGATCAAGTCATTTGTCTTTTTTTTTTTTTTTTGGAAAGGGTCATCTATCTTCTTTTTCTTGTTGGATTTTTTGAATGTGAAATATTCTGAATGAAAGTTCTCTTTAGATATAAGTATTACAAATATCATCTCTCTGAAGCTTGGCTTTATATAGTGCCTTTTGATAAATAAGTTTTAATAAAAATGTATTGCGACTGGAGAGACATTGGTACCACGAAGCAGAACTTAATTAAAATTTCTATAGGACTCTTTCTGTCTCATTCATCAGTATTTCCTTCCCCCCCACCTTTTTTTGATGGTCTATTTAATCAATTTGTGCCTATAAGTTCCTGTAAATCTGTGCTATAATTCCCTTTACTCTCCTGTTCCAATCCTTAAATAGCTTTTATTTTCACATATTTATTTTACTTGTGAATAAAAATACATTTGTGACAGGAAAATATTAAATATTTCAAGACCCCAAAGCTTTATAAGGAACATGTGTTGCTTGCTGAGCTGGGTGATAAGAATGAAGAAATTTGCAAGACCTGAGAGGCTGAGGGATAACTGCATTCTGCTGAAGAAGAACCCTGAGGGCAGATTCCAGAGGTTGAAAAGCTGTAGTCCTGAGGCTAGAGAGGCCTGTGTGGGAAGAGAGAGCTACAGGAGGAGGAAGGAATAGAAGGTGCTTAGATTTTTCTGAAGTTCTGCTATGTGGTTGCAGTAAATCTCCATTTTCATTAAAATCTACATTGCAAGTTGCTGCTTTTTAGAATTGTACTTTGGGGAAGGGTGTGCAAAAAGTTTCTTACTCAGGATAGGAAAAATAAATGAGATGCTGACCATGGTAACCCCACCACACTTGGGTTACCTGCAATTCTAACTTAATATCTGCACAGTGTAAATATGCTATTTTTCGGTTGCATTTTCAGTTAACAATAGAAAAATGATTTATAGCCCTACAGCAATGTATTTATTACAACAAATAAAATTATATAATATTTTTCCAATCCACTATACTTCTCTAAAATGTAGACATGTGAGAATTATACCACAATATATTTGACTTGGGCTTACCTTTGAAAATTAGTCTTTTTTTTGCTACATCATATTCATACTGTTAATTAAATTACATTGGTAATATAGAAGGTCACTTGCTATTTTGTATTTACAAAGTAGGTTTTATCTTATTTGATGTACTTTAGCCATGTCCTTGTTCTTCCCTCTCAATTACGTAATTTAAGAGGAAGTGTGGTTTTATTGTATCCAGAAAAAAGAATACTGAAAAGAATGAACAGTAAAAGTAATAATTGCCTGTCTCTTATATTGACATTTCTTTTTGAAAAAAAAATGAATGCTGTACCTTCAGAGGGTACTATCAGTACTATTACGTTTAAAAACCATATTTTATTATGGTATACCACTAATCTTTCCTCTTCCACTTGATTCTCTAATGTTTTCTCTTCTATAGCATTAGAAATTGATAAAATTAACTGAACTACTCCCTGACAGATGATAACTCCTGCCCTCCTTCCCACAAAACAAAGACTTTCACCTAAGATTACTGTCAAAAGAATTTCAAGATGTCTACAATTTTGTATGCATGTAAAATTCTTGTAACATGTACATTCACAAAGGCATGTACATTTACTGCTAAAATTATCATTGGCGAGAACTGATATAATGGGGAGGGATGCCAATGCTCTGGCAGGTGAAAAAGGGAGAAGATGATTTCTACAAAGAACCTGAGTGTCAAAACGAGAGTCTTGATGGAATGCTTTGTTTAGACTTTCGACAGAGATTTTCAAAGTCATGAACTTTAAATGTTGTTAATTCCAACATTTTAAAAATGACAGATAACTCATTTTGTGTTATATCTTCTACCCCCAAAAGTTAATTTTTTGTCTTTGTCTGGTTGTCAAGGGCTGATTAGGTAGCACAGACACTGATTACTAAAAGATTCCTTTTTTAAATTAAGGAATTCATGTCTACAACCTTCCAGAATGAAAAAGATTTCTACTCTTTTGCCACTGGGATGAAGAGATTTTTTTTTTGTTAATGGAGTGCACATGAAATCAGGCAAAACGTTCAATAGACACAAAGGGAATATCTGTTGAAGTGCCTCCTCCTTTTTAGAGTCTGGACATAGGAAAGTACTATTTCTGTACATTCTGCCTTCCATGTGTCTATGGACAATGACCATCAAAAATTCCCAGCAGCCAGTGGCACCTCCTGTTGGAAAAGTTACTCTGCATGAGTTTCAACACTCAAGGAAGGTGTCCTAAAGATTATTTTACTTCTTTCATTAGTCTGGAGAGAATGTTACTGCACAGGTGCCAATTCTCCTTGTGGCTTTTTTTTCTCCTAAGTTGCCTTAAAACTGGTGTCTAAATAAGGCAGGCTATTACTCTTTCTGTATATTTTACTGAATCAGGGGACATGTGTCATACAAGAGCAATATAGAATGTCCCCAGTCCTGCTGAATGTTTTCCCTGCCATCAGTTTCATGATTCTTCACTTTGCTTCTCTTACTTAGCTCTAATAAGCAAACAGGGAAGGTAGCAGCCATCTCTGGTTTTTCTTTCATCCAGTATGTATCACCCTGTTGATAATTTTGTTTTCTTGAGGCCAAATATCATTAAAAGTAAAAGCAAATTACTAAAGGCAGTATGTTGTCGTATGAAGAGAGGGTTTTGGAGCCAAGGGTTTTCAGTTTAAAAGTGGCTGTATCATCTACTCAGGAGTGGGGACTTAGTCAAGTTACACATCTTCTGTGACTTAGTTTCCCTAATATAAGATGGTGAAAACAACACCTAGCAGGAGGTGCTATGTAATTAGATATATGAGATATATAATGTTCTTATAACACAGCAGGCATGATTTAAATAATAGCCAGAAGTCAAAAGTAAAATTCAATTTCTCTGTCTGTAAGCAGCTTGGAATATAATTGGAAATACATCACACACACACACACACACACACACACACACACAATCAGTATTACAATATAGTATATAATTTTGCCAGATGATTGATAGGGATGATTACTAGGGAATTTTAGAAGTCCAAGAAAAATATTCTATGACATTCATAAGCTAGTGACCTTTTCTGAGCCAAAAGCACCACAGTGAAAACATTGTCTTAGGCAGGTTCTTTTGACAGCAGTTGCCCCAAGACACCAGATGTGGCTGTGTAAAGTTAGAAAGCTACTGCATAAATTTAACAATGTGCTAAAGGCCAGAATTGTACAGACAGATAATTCTGTTCACGCTAAAATTAAAAACATTTAAGTACTGAGGGGAGTAAGCAGTACAAATAGGTAATTCACTCACCAATGTTAAAAAGAGATGAGCATAATTTTCTTCCGCAGATAGATTGGTAGCACCATTGATTTGAAATGAATTAAATTGTACCGAGCTACTTATTAATCCATAGAAAACCAACTGGGGTTGTGAATAAGTACCTTGCCAAATTTTTTCCCTAGCAACTTTACACCCTGGTGTTAGTGTTGAATTTAATAAAACAGGGCCAAAGAAGCTGTGGCAATTGAAGCATGAAGCTTAGCTGCAGAGCTGAGGGAGGCCACACAGGGCTTTATCCCGACCATTTCCCAAAGATATGTACTATCCACAGAATGTACCTCAGGATTTGCTCCCCTCCAAATTCTTAGTCCTCCCCTTACTCTTGGCCTCCTACATACAGATGTAGAAAAGATTCAAATCCTAGTGCCTAATAGAGTAATAATAATAACTGTATTAGTCTCCATTTGCTTAGTACTTTACAGTTGTCAAAGTGCAGTCACATATATTTTCAGTAGTTTTTATTGTTTGTGTTTCCTAAATTTCTAAAGATGTTTAAAAAATACTTTATTTTTTAAAAAGATGTATAATATTCACATATTATTGGAGGCTTTTCTGAGAATTAAATTAAAAAATCATTTAAGATGTCCCTATTTTCAAATAACTTTAGACATATAAGATGAATGGAAATATAAGAAATTTAATCAGAATAATTATGTTTCTCGGTAGGAAAGGAAATGGAAGTGTGAAGAATTTGGATTTTGCTTAACAAATCAAAATGAGATGTTTGAAATGGGGCCTTGAAGATTCTGGGCAAAAGAGAAAACAGTAACATTCCCCCTATATCTCAGTTCAGCTTCTTTAATGCATCTGTGTAGCATTAATATGGTTTTATAAGTCTTTAGAGAAAGAGATTGGAGTTTCCAGGACTGTAAACTTAGACACTGAGAATAACAAGTATTCTCTGAGTATTGAAAGTGACTCTTAAACACAGCACGCTCAAGGACAAATACCCAAGTCGACAAGCATGTCTTGCTCATCATCAACTCTAATAAAGATGAGCTGGGCAAGTTGCAATGTATCTACCAGCGTTTCTGACAAGGAAATGAATATTTTTAAGAAGTGTTGCCCTGAGTGGATGATTGGATGATTCAGCTCTTCAACTACAGGAAATCAGTAGTAAAGCATAAAAAGCCAAAAACAAGTCAAATAGAGAGCCTTTTACTCTGTGGTGTGTGTGTGTGTGTGTGTGTGTGTGTGTGTGTGTGTGTGTGTAAGGGAAAGAAAAGCATCTAGTTTAGGTAAAAAGTTGAGGTTAAAAAAAAACATTGGAAATGATTGTTTAAGTGCTATAAAACATTGAGTATTTCAAAGCAATGCTTCTGAGGTTTCCATTAATACTATGTTTTCTAAGAGTTTAAACATCCTATTTGGGGAGGGTGCAGAAATAATGAGACTTAATCATGCTATCTCTGTCTTTTGGTCTGTTCAAATATGTTGTGAATATAAATTTAATCTACAGCCAATATGAGACTCTGTCCAGGGATATTTTAATATGACAATATCATAATAATAATGTTTATAGTATTATTAAAATAAGAAGTCTGGGCATTGCTCATGTTTTTCACATGCTAGGTAAGGTCACAGCAGAAGGTAGACATTTTAAAACAGCAGTTTACTGAATACAACTTGCCATACTTAATGCAAGAGTTAAAAGTTAGATTTTACTAAAAAATGAAAAGTCTTGGACAAATATAAAACTGGATGTGACACCATAACAACAGCAAGCATAATTCAAGTCTCTCCTGAACAAACCAAGAAATACTGTCATTCTGGTTATATAGTGTCAGGGCTTCCCTGGTGGTGCAGGGGTTAAGAATCTGTCTGCTAATGCAAGGGACACAGGTTCGAACTATGGTCTGGGAAGATCCCACATGCCGCGGATCAACTAAGCCCGTGCACCATAACTACTGAGCCTGCGCTCTAGAGCCTGGGAGCCACAACTACTGAAGCTCACATGCCTAGAGACCATGCTCAGCAACAAGAGAAGCCACCGCAATGAGAATCCTGCACACCGCAACGAAGAGTAGCCCCTGCTCGCTGCAACTAGAGAAAGCCCACGCGCAGCAACAAAGACCCACCTCAGCTAATAAACAAACAAACAAACAAATAAATAAATAAGAGTGTCAAATGCCCATTTGGTTTAGCAACATGAAGCTCAAAGTTGACATTAGCTAGAGAATATTGGTGTGGGTTGTAGAATGAGTGGGAGCTAATGAAATGAAGAGATTACAGATGAATATATCAGGGAATTGGCTATAAATGGGAAGAGATCTAGAGTAGTAACTGGGAGAGTAGATGGGTCCTAGGAGGGATTTAAAAGATGGATGAGGCTTGAGCAGGTTTATATGTTTGAAATAAGGAGTCAAAAGAAAGCAAGAGGTTGATAACAAAAAAGAGAAAGATGAGTAGAACAAAACATGGTGAGCACTACAGAGCACTGGCATATATTTGAAACCAATTTAAATGAATTTTGAACATTCTATAATAAGTTCATTTTTACTTGTGTGAAACAAACCTAAAGTGAATTAGAACCAACAGAAATAACAGAAAAATTACTTATTAAGAAGGGATAAAATAATAAGCTATGAAGACAAGGCTTCAGTAGTTTGAAATGAATTTCCTTATAAAATACATTAAATAAATGAGAAAATATTAAGAAGACTGATCATGGTAGTAATGGGTTTTAAGTTTCATGAAATGCTGTGATAACTAGGTTGGAACTTTCAAGTGGAAATTGAGTGATCATCCTTAGAGATGCAAAATATTCCTGGAACTTATAACAAGGATGTTATTAAAGTGCTCAGATAAATATAATTCTGGCTCAAAATAATAAGCTTTCATTTATCATCTTAACTCTCAATAAAATTTGCCTCCAAATGTTTTTATGGAAAGTAAAATTCTTTCTTATAGTTTTTACAGTTTCTGGATGAGAACTTCTGATACCCTTCTAGGATTTAAAAAAAATGTTTTAAAGAGTTGAAAACCAGTGAAACTGCTGCTATAATGAGATATAATTATAGAATTCATCTGTTTAAAACTTTGGTTCAATTCAGTCATTACTTCATTTCTCACATAACAATTTAACTCAATAAAGGTTGAGTTTATTGCCTACATTTGGCTGTGTCATTCCATCCTTTTGTTATTTATGCCACTACTGGAAAGAAATCAATATCTGTTTATATGCGATAGCTGATAAAATTAAGGTTTCTTCATTATTAAGGTACATAATACAGTGACTCTAGTAAAAATCTAAAAATGAGAAATACTATATTGTATTATAAGATTGTGACTTTCTCACTGGGTAACAATACAAACATCAGTCTATCTTTTTTGATATTTCACTGCTGCAAGTGGAACTGAATGAGATAACATTTCTTTTCTACAAAGATATAGCCATCCTATCCTCCATAGCATTTTAACAATACTATGACTATTAATGATATAGTCTATTATTGTTACTATTTATTTTATCCAATGTGTTCAAATATATATATATATATATATTTTTTTTTTTTTTTGGTACACGGGCCTCTCACTGTTGTGGCCTCTCCCATTGCGGAGCACAGGCTCCGGATGCGCAGGATCAGCGGCCATGGCTCACGGGCCTAGCCGCTTCGCAGCATGTGGGATCTTCCCGGACCGGGGCACGAACCCGTGTCCCCTGCATCTGCAGGCGGATTCTCAACCACTGCGCCACCAGGGAAGCCCTCATTTTTTTTTTAATGAAACAGTTTCACCTGCCATCAGAGTGAATCAACATAATTTAACTGATTTTTACTTGTAGTGGTGAAAAACTTACAATGTGGGTAAGAAACTAATATTTTTATCATGCAGTGAAAGAATGCACATGAAAGACACCATATTTGCAGACACTTTGAGAATAACAGACGGATTTCAAAATTAAACATGCCTTTTAATTGAAATAAAAAAATGTTTGTGTGTGACTTCAGTTTATTTTTTAAAATTATTCCAAGAAAAGGTAATGTGAAATAAAGAAACATAAATTTTGACTAGTTTTACTCTCTTTTTTATTATATTGGTTATCCATATGTGAAAACCCTTTGTAAACTGTAAAGCCATATACAAAGATTTTCTTATTAGTGTATTCCTATTCTGGTAATTATTAATAGATTGATTCTTTTTATCAAAACTTGTGGTATCAGGAGAGTAAACATTAAGGATGGGGTTTATGAAACTGTGAAATTTTATTTTCATTTGCCATAAAGTTTCATAATTATATACCTACACATCCTGGCCCCAAACACTTTTGAAGCAGCATACTCTGCATATTCATTATTTAATTAATACATTGTTAATTAACTAATTTGATATTTTATTATTTTTATTATAGACTAGGCGCTATATAAAATATAAATTGTAGCCCATCATTTAAGTCACATGCACTTAATTAGGTTTTGAAAATCCTAATTACAAAATGATTCAGTGACTTAGCATAGAATTAAAGAAAAATTTTCCTGTATTACTGAAACAGCTTTTCTTAAAGCATCTTTTTGTTCTTCACTGTGAACTTTAGCCATACAATGTAAAGGTAAATGGAAAAAAATAACTTGCAAGATAATTCAGTATGGCATGTGAAGTGGAATAATTAATTCTTCCACACTATACCATATTAAGGGAAATGTCCTATCTCAAGTGAACTTGGGAGTGAGAAATGCAGGGAAATTAATTAGTGTAGAGGAGGGCATTTATCCTAAAGTGGGGATGAGGAATGAAGGGTGATTGTGAACAAGAAGTAACTGGAATGGTGATGATATCCAAAGGACAGAGCTTGTCAACAGGAACTCTTAGCCCATAGCATTGCTTCATGGCAGGCAAGGGGCATTTTCTGATTCCTAGAGGTCATCTAGCTCCCTGGAGCACATGAAGAGAAGCTGGCATCAGGGAGAAGGAGCCACTCTCAGGAGGGTGGAAATTAGAAGTACTAGGCAGAGTGTCACCAGCTACACGGACAGAGGTTCAGAGGAAAACTCCAACCCTATGAAGGGAATTGGAGACATCCGGGGAACTACAGTAGAATCATCAGACTATGCAAATATGACAGAAGTAGGGGGAAGATGCAGCTCACAGGGCCCTAAGGTACTCAGGAATCTCTTCTAAACTGTAGCTCCAAAACATGTCTTGAGGAGGCTGATTCCAGAATCATACTGCTGACTTCCACACATTTCAATGGAATAAGTAAAATATAATGGAGGCATCAGTGACTGTAGCTGAACCATGAAAAACTCTCAATAACTTCAAAACACTAGAAATTGTACAGAGCACATACTCTGGCCAGACTGTATGTGTAGTGAGGTGGTTGCACCCAGAGTCTGTCATACAGAGTGAAGTAAGTCAGAAAGAGAAAAACAAATACTGTATGCTAATGCATATATATGGAATCTTAAGAAAAAAAAAAAAAAAAAAAAAAAGAAAGAAAATAGTAGTGATGAACCTAGTTGCAGGGCAGGAATAAAGAGGCAGACACAGAGAATGGACTTGATGACATGGGGTGGGAGGGTGAAGCTGGGGCAAAGTGAGAGTAACATCGACGTATATACACTACCAAATGTAAAATAGTTGCCTGGTGGAGAGCAGCCGCATAGCACAGGAAGATCGGCTCAGTGCTTTGCGATGACCTAGAGGGGTGGGATAGGGAGGATGGGAGGGAGGCTCAAGAGGGAGGAGATATGGGGACATGTGTATGCACATGGCTGATTCACTTTGCTGTGCAACAGAAACTAACATGGTATTGTGAAGCAATTAGAGTCTAATAAAGATGTATTAAAAAATATATATATAGGGGCTTCCCTGGTGGCGCAGTCATTGAGAGTCCGCCTGCCAATGCAGGGAACACGGGTTCGTGCCCCGGTCTGGGAGGATCCCACATGCTGCAGAGCGGCTGGGCCCGTGAGCCACGGCCGCTGAACCTGCGCGTCCGGAGCCTGTGCTCCGCAACGGGAGAGGCCACAACAGTGAGAGGCCCGCGTACCGCAAAAAAAAAAAAAAAAAAAATATATATATATATATATATATAAAATATAATAAATAAATATATAAAAATATAATCATGTAAAATGAGATACACAAAATAATGATAATTGGGATCTGTTGGTTCAGAAAGGAAATCAGTTTCAAACTTGCTGAGTACTGACATGGAGAACAGACTTGTGGTTGCCAAGGGGGAGGGGAGTGGGAGAGGGCAGGACTGGGAGTGTGGGATGAACAGATGCAAACCATTACGTATGGGATGGATAAACGACAAGGTCCTACTGTACAGCACAGGGAACTATATTCAATATCCTGGGATAAACCATAATGGAAAAGAACATGAAAAAAAAAGAATGTCTCTATGTGTATAACGAGCCACTTTGCTGTAGAGGTTGGCACAACATTGTAAATCAACTATACTTCAATAAAAATTTTTTTAAATTGCTGAGTCTCTAGGAAATAATAATAAAAGTCAAAAACCTATGTGTGGACTTCTGCTTCTGGCCAAGATGAAGTGACAGAGACTCAATTTACCCTACTACCTAAAAACAATGAAAAAATAAATGGACAAGATCTGTAAATCAAAGGTATTCAAAACAGTGGACATAAAGCAAGGAAGGACAGTGATCCCTAAGAGACATGGCAAAAAAGAGGTGAGCTCTTCCCAGCTTTTTGACTTGAGAGAGCTTCCATGCTGTGTGGCACAGGGAGGGGGTACCTAGGTAGAGACTGCCATGGTCCCTGAGTTAAGGAGTCTGAGCTGAGGTCTGGAGAAACCAAGGTGGAAAGAATTCGGCAAATCCCAACACCTGAAAAGAGAGCTGCACAGAGATCTGCAGTGGATTCCTTGAGTATTGAAGAGAATACTGATCAGTGCATGACTGTGAGAAAACTCCTGGAGGCTGGGGAAGGCTTAAACGCCCTAAAGGATGGGGATGTTGTTTATAAGCATGACATGAAATAGAGGACCCCTAAAGTAGTAGATTAAACCCAATCCAAAAATGGGCAGAAGACTTAAATAGGCATTTCTCCAAAGAAGATATACAGACTGCCAACAAACACATGAAAGAATGCTCAACATCATTAATCATTAGAGAAATGCAAATCAAAACTACAATGAGATATCATCTCACACCAGTCAGAATGGCCATCATCAAGAAATCTAGAAACAATAAATGCTGGAGAGGGTGTGGAGAAAAGGGAACACTCTTGCACTGCTGGTGGGAATGTGAATTGGTACAGCCACTATGGAGAACAGTATGGAGGTTCCTTAAAAAACTAAAAATAGAACTACCATATGACCCAGCAATCCCACTACTAGGCATATACCCTGAGAAAACCATAATTCAAAAAGAGACATGTACCAAAATGTTCATTGCAGCTCTATTCACAATAGCCCGGAGCTGGAAACAACCTAAGTGTCCATCATCGGATGAATGGATAAAGAAGATGTGGCACATATATACAATGGAATATTACTCAGCCATAAAAAGAAACGAAACTGAGCTATTTGTAATGAGGTGGATAGACCTAGAGTCTGTCATACAGAGTGAAGTAAGTCAGAAAGAGAAAGACAAATACCGTATGCTAACACATATATATGGAATTTAAAAAAAAAAAAATGTCATGAAGAACCTAGGGGTAAAACGGGAATAAAGACACAGACCTACTTGAGAATGGACTTGAGGATATGGGGAAGGGGAAGGGTAAGCTGTGACAAAGGGAAAGAGAGGCATGGACATATATACACTACCAAACGTAAGGTAGATAGATAGTGGGAAGCAGCCGCAGAGCACAGGGAGATCAGCTCGGTGCTTTGTGACTGCCTGGAGGGGTGGGATGGGGAGGGTGGGAGGGAGGGAGATGCATGAGGGAGGGGATGTGGGAACAGATGTATATGTATGACTGATTCACTTTGTTATAAAGCAGAAACTAATAAAAAAAAAATCAAAAAAAGAAAAAAAGTAGTAGATTAGTGAATTTCTTTACATAATAGCTGAGAATACTCTACATCAAAAAAGTCAAAAGACAATGATAGATAAAAATGTATGCAATAAATGGAACAGATGAGAGCCAGTTTTCCTTAATATGCAAAACAACTCATAATTAGTTAAGGAAAAGATTAATAGTCCAATGGAAAATGAAAAACACTGTAAAGGTGCAGAGTATGTGGAAGGGTGATTATTGCAGGGTCATTTGTAATTAAAAAATTTTTTTTCTATATTCTATCAAGAAAAATGTGGTTGAATATATTTTGGTACACTCACAAAATGAAATATTATTTAGCATATAGAAAGAACAAGGGAAATCTCTATATCCTGATATGAAGAGAATAGGACAAGTTATTTTGGAAATAAAATTACAGAATATTAATATAGTATAATCCTACATTTGTAAAAATTATAATAAATGTGTTTGTAATACAAAAAGAAAATAAAATAGAAAAAAGTTTATAAAATGACATTAATAATGAATAAATATAAGAAAATAACATACCAAAGGCCAATATATCTATGAATATATGGATGTATTAATAAAAATACTATCAGATTTGTAAAAATATAAACAGTTGATAAACAGCAGTGTTCATATCTGCTATGTAAAACAGAAATTATCAAAAAGTTAGTGTTACAGATTCTGGAGTCTGAGCCCGAGTCCCAGCTATACCATTGACAAGAGTGGCTATGGGAAAATGGCTTAACTTCTTTAAGCCTTAATTCCACATCTCTAAATAAAGCAGGTATTGTCTGTTCCATTGGGCTATCATGGGAATTAAACGAGAGGATGAATGTAACATACCAGCCAAAAAGATTTGGGTCATTAGTAATGAAAGGCAACATGTACTGATTGTTCACCATGTACCACATATTCTAAGAACTCTGTATGAACTATTTTAGTCTTCAATAGCTCTATGAATGGAGACTACTACATAAGTTGATAGGTATATATTTATATCGTATATAGTGTCCAGAACATAGAAAATATTATGTAGACGTTTGTATCATTGTCATCCTAATTTCCAAAATTTAAAGATAAGGGAGCTGAGAGTTTAAATATTAAAGGTTAGTTTATCTATCAAGGAATTTACCTTGAATGTGAATTTAGAAGTGTGGCTCTAGAACATAATCTTTATTTTTTGTGCACTTATTAGGTAAATAATACCTATGATTGCTATTGTTAAATTATTTGATTCATGTAAATATGAATATTTGTATGTTCACAGACTATGTCAAGGAAGACTATGCATCAAGCCATTAATTTAAAAATACAGATATATGAATTAAAAATAAGTTATGTAAGTATATGTATATCTGTGTGTATATTTGTATACTGTCTACCTCTATACATATGAAGTATCTGTCTATAAATGTGTACATATATATCACATTAAAATGTAACAACTTATATATGTACAACAAAAATTAGCACGTGCATTGATTATTTTGCTTGTAGTTCCTAATATAAAGAACATAATTTTTTCTTGTAGCTAATGAACAATAGTCAAAAGTTTGAAGCTTGTTTCATTGAATAAAATTGCTAAATATATGTTATGTGTTAAAAATGTACAGTTATAATATATTAGAGAAAATAGTGTTTGTTTTCTATGGATATGAAGAAGAATATCTTCATATATGAGAGGTATGAGCGGTACTTTTGCTTTTGTGCTATCACCAACCTTATAAGATGATTATTTTTATCTGCAGAATGCTATTTCACATGTTAATGAAAGAGTATACTTTGTTCATTTGTTTTATTTAGAAGCCTCTGATATTGTTTAATATAAGTAGTTGATCTTTTAAAATCCTGTCTCTTATTGTATCTCCCTCATGAATAGAGGCTGCTTCAAAATACTGAAATATGCCTCATATGATGGACATAACACAAATTAATAGAATCTCTTACTAATGCAGAACTTCTAATGTAACCATGGTTTCAACATTGAACATTTCTATTGTTAGTTCCCTATTCTAATGGAGAAAGGCAAAACAGCAGGACTTTTTGATATCAGGATAATCTGAATGTAAAATGACAGAATAAAATACAAAAGGAAGATAGCTGAGCTTTATGTGAGTATGGATTTAAATATATAATCTTAATTTCCAAAAGGTAAAATGGATTCCTATGCCAAAGCAATGCCTCTAATTTAAATTACAATTTATTGTGAAGAATGAAGTGCATGATGAACCATTAAGGCAAACTGTCAGTACTGATGCTTAAATGTTGTGATTACAGTTGCTATTTGAGGGTAGAGATCATTTTGCTTGAATTACTTGCTGGTAAGTTTATTGTTCAAATAATATGGTCCCTAAAATGTGGTATAAAATGGATAGCTACAATCAATAGACTTGTGATTTACATATCTGTTGTAGATATTTTCATTGTTAAGTTGCTGTGTATAAAAAAAAATAAGGACGGCAAACCTGTGGGGAAAATGTTGAAGATGGAAATTACAGATTATGCTATTAATTCACTCAGTGGCAGGGAAAGTTTCAGGCATACACCAGCTTCACAGTGTTAATTGGAAGAGAGTAAATGTTCTAAAAATACGTAAAAAAAAAAATTAGCTTCTTTGGTAAATAATATTAAACAATACTATGTGATAGTGAAGTTAAATTGTACATCATTTATATTGATGGATAGATCTGTGACATAATTGATTAAATTAATAGTTGTAATGTGAAGTTTAATTTCAAAAGCTCCCAGAGCAAAATATTCAAAGAAAATAAATTAAGTTTTCTTTGACCTGTCAGCCAAACATTGATGGACACAGGAAAGGATACTCCTTTTTCGATAATTTTGCCCTTACCCTCATCAAATTACATTCCACTAAACAAAACCCTCCTACCTTATCCTTTAGAATACTGTATCAGAGTTCCTAGTTAGGTTTTGGCAGATTTTTAAAAACATGTATACATTCTTTAAACTGAGATATAATAATGATGATCTAATGACTGACAGTTAACTCCTTGAAAAAGATCTCAGCATGGCATTTTAAAATTTTCATGACTTATTTTGAGCTACTACAGACTTTCCATATCCATTTTTTAATTGTCTAGTATTGGAAAACATTTCCTAACTAATCAGAGATGCAGATTACAGGAGTAAACATTTTATTTTAGCTCTAGCTTTGATTCTAAAGCACTGTATAAAATGAAAAGAGTAATTTAATACCTATGGCCTGATTACCTTATAGGACAGGTTTTATTATTATTTGTGTTAGTATTACTATCAAGGATTAGTGTTTTTTTTAGTTCACAATGGGATCATGAAATGGTGTCATTTATCGTGGTAGGCAAGAATTGGTCTTACTATGGAAATCATATATTATTCTCAAATTCCTTACATGTGAATAAATTGTTTGCACATGGAGGAGTTAGAAACTTACAAATGTATTTCAAGCCTCCCATACTATACCTACTACTGAGCATTTAATCTGGTCATACTTGAAATTCTTTGATGAAATGCAATATAATTAGCTTTCTTATCTTCCACAAATATAAAATGTGTGTTTGTATATACATGTGTTTTTATATATATATATATATATATAATCTAGGTAAATGTTTTTAATCTATGATACAAAGATAAACAAGCAATTTGTTTTATTCTGTGTGTTTTGAGCATTTTTAAGTTAAAGTTTTTTAAAGTAACTTTACTCATTTTCAGAGATCTAAATGAAAGTGTACTGGCAGCACTCTGTTTAAAGGTGTCATATAATGACTACATTTTAGCATGTTTTCCTTTTACAGTAGTTAAATTGTGAAGTGCATGGCCAGAATAGCTCCTGATGTGAAAAATTCACACTACAGTCATATCATTTAAAATTGATTTATCTTAGAAAACTGACAGTATAATGGATATAATGTCATTAACCTTGAAACCAAGATCTATAATTATCCAAAGTTGAAAGGAATAAAGGTCACCATCTAAAGGTTATCCTCAATATCTTGATCTAATTTCTAAAGGACAAACTACTTCATCTAACATCCACTGTCTAAGTGATCACAAAATAATCATTGTAAATTAGTCTAAACTAAATCACCTTGTCTATCTGTAGAGTTCCTTTGTCCTATAATAGGTAAATGACAAAGGAAGGGAATATTGGATTACTCTTGTTGATGCCTACATGGTGCCTGCCCCATAAACGTATGCAGCCTATTAAGCTCGTGGTGTTTTATTAATCTCAGCCAGATTGGCCAGCGTGGTTAGTCCTTTCTAAAATGTGTCCTTCCTTCATCAAATAAAGGTTTTTCTAAAGTTTTTCAAGAAGATGACATCACTGCAACCCTGGAGTCTTGAACAGGGTCTTGAACCACGTGAATAAGTTAAACAAATCTTGAGGTTACAGAAAAGCAATTAATCCAGTCATCTGAAGGACTTTCAGGCAGAAACACTGTCTTCAATTTACATGGTAAATACATTATTCCAGTAAAAGACAAGAAAATAAATAAGTACAAATATTATTTCGTACAAATATTATTTCAGAAACATTTCAAGTAATGTAATGTGGGTATGTAAGATAATATAAAGCAAGATAAATACTTAATATAAGTACGCATGTAGGAAATAACTATAAATAATATGAAGAGACTGGGTATAAAACATTTCATGGAGACAGTAATTGATAAATGATAAATGATAGTAATTGATAGTAATTGTTAAATGATAGTAATATACCTTAGTTGTAGGCTCATTTTACAGTGTTATGACTACCTATTTTATTAGTCATATCTTCAACTATTTGGCCAATTTTAAATGTGCATAATGCCTTATGTGCAGTTTGAATTTACATTTAGAGTACATTCGTATGGAATATTATAATTTATTCATTAAAATTAGCACTTTTGATATAAGTATAAACTAATGTCTTTCCGAAAATGAACCAAAACATAAATTAAACATTTAAATTTTTTTTTTTTTTTTTTTTTTTTTTTGTGGTACGCGGGCCTCTCACTGCTGTGGCCTCTCTCGTTGCGGAGCACAGGCTCCGGACGTGCAGGCTCAGCGGCCATGGCTCACGGGCCCAGCCGCTCCGTGGCATGTGGGATCTTCCCCAACCGGGGCACGAACCCGTGTCCTCTGCATCGGCAGGCGGACTCTCAACCACTGCGCCACCAGGGAAGCCCGACATTTAAGTTCTTAAAATGTAATGTTTATGGCAATAAGCATAACAGGATATAATGATATTCTTAAACACTGACTGACAGGAATATTGAGTTTATTCTTGGAGTAAAATGGAGAAATTAAATAATATTTTCCCATATCAGGAAAACTAACTCCCAGTTTTAATCTCAATATAATTTTAATATTCAGTTTTTGATAATAAGAACCCAAATATTCAAATTATCTTAAAGTACTTAAGAGATTTTCCTATAATATGCCTCCTGTTTGGAAAAGTAGTA
The DNA here is from genome assembly GCF_949752795.1 of Hyperoodon ampullatus. Classification (NCBI taxonomy): domain Eukaryota; kingdom Metazoa; phylum Chordata; class Mammalia; order Artiodactyla; family Ziphiidae; genus Hyperoodon; species Hyperoodon ampullatus. The sequence goes on along the minus strand of NC_136924.1, from coordinate 8,115,923 downwards.
TCTGTGAGGTAATTATTTTTAGTAGCCCACATTTTTTTTTTTTTTTTTTTTTTTTGCGGTACGCAGGTCTCTCACTGTTGTGTGGCCTCTTGCGTTGTGGAGCACAGGCTCCGGATGCGCAGGCTCAGCGGCCATGGCTCACGGGCCCAGCCGCTCTGTGGCATGTGGGATCTTCCCGGACCGGGGCACGAACCTGCGTCCCCTGCATCAGCAGGCGGACTCTCAACCACTGCGCCACCAGGGAAGCCCTTAGTAGCCCACATGTTACTTAACATTTTGAAAATGGTTCCTTCTAAGAAAATGCAAAATCCCAATATTTGCAGATGAAAATATTTTCTCATAACTGCTATCCTTGACAGTATCAGAAATTAGCCTGAGACTATTATAATGCTCCATCAAATAAGTGACATCTTGGTGAAGTAGGAGGAATAAACAAACAAATAAACCTGAGTTTGACCTAGAGTAAAGCAATTATGAAAAGTTATTCAAGTGAACAATCTATCTTTGCATATTTCAGTTTAAAATTCTAAAATGTCACTTTTTTTTAAGTTCAGTTTGTCAGCCACTTTCTGCATTATTAGAGTGATATTTAAGCACATACAAGTTTTTACCCTTTCAAAGCAAAAATAATACCTTAGGATAGTTTAACTAGATGTTGCTTGCTTTTTAAAAATTGAAGTATAGTTGATTTACAATGTTGTGTTAGTTTCAGGTATACAGCAAAGTGATTCAGTTATATATATTATATACATATACATATTTTTTCAGATTCTTTTCCATTATAGGTTATTATAAGATATTGAATATAGTTCCCTGTGCTATACAGTAGGTCCTTGTTTATCTATTTTATATATAGGTAGTGTGTATCTGTTAATTCCAGACTCCAAATTTATCCCTTCCCTGCCCTTTCCCCTTTGGTAACCATAAGTGTTTTCTATGTCTGTGAATCTACTTCTGTTACGTAAATAAGTTCCTTTGTATCATTTTTTCAGATTCCACATATGAGATGTCATATGTTATTTGTCTTTCTCTGTCTGACTTACTTCATTTAGTATGACAATCTCTAGGTCCATCCATGTTGTGCAAATAGCATTATTTCATTCTTTTTATGGCTGAGTAGTATTCCATGGCATACACTACATACCACATGTTCTTTATCCATTCATTTGTTGATGAACGCTTAGTTTGCTTCCATGTCTTAGCTATTGTAAAGAGTGCTGCTATGAACATTGGGGTGCATGTATATTTTCAAGTTAGGGTTTTCATCTTTTCCGGATATATGCCTAGGAGTGGGATCACATGGTAACTCTATTTTTAGTTTCTTAAGAAACCTCCATACTGTTCAAATGCTTATATTCTGATACAAAGACAATGACAATAACTACATTAAAAAGCATTTTATAAATTCATTAATAAACTAAATGGTATATTGGTGGCTTAAATGATAACATAAATTCTATATAATTTAGTTATTTATTTTTTAGATGAAACCTCAAAATTGAGAGGGTAAAGCAAGGTATGTTTATGTATCAAGACCACCCCTGACTTTTACCTGCTTGTACAAATTTGCTCTACTGTGTGTGACCTCTACTTCTTATCTCAGCTGCAAATACTAGGTTTTGCCTGATTTCTCAGGTCTGGAATTACTGGTGCTAAGAATAGCTGGCATTTATTTAGCTCTGTATATAAATGATCTCCCTTATCCTATGATATAGATACTATTTTATCCCAATTTTATACATAATGAAATGGGAAACAAGAAAATCTAAATAATTTTCCTAAGGTCAGCTGTCATATGAGAGGACTTGAAACCAGGCAGTCTGCTTAGATGATGCTTTTAGTACTATATTTTATTTCCTTACTTAGGGCAGATGTCCTCCCTTGCTCTTTCAGCCTCTCATGGTCTGAAATTCGGCTCCTATCTATATAGGAGTAAAGCCCACATGCTGTCAGGCATTCTACTTGCCCCTACTTGACTGCTGGATTGTGACCTATTATGTATAGACATGATGATTCAGATGCTCTGCCTGCTGAAATATTTGTGTATAATTTATCAGTATATCTCAGTGGTACATCTCCCTGCCTGCTTTTAGTTCCAAGACTCTCTTTATATCCTGACTTCCTCCTACACTTGCTGAACTTCAAGATTATTAAAAACAACTCAGATGACTTCTACAATAATGTGGAGTGGAATATGGAGTCACAATGGTAAAAAAGAGAAAGAAAAACAGGAAAGTTTTGTAGTTAAAACTCAACAAATCTTAGTATCGTATTAGGTACGGGATCAAAATTAAGAATTAAATGGAGATTCCAAAATTATGAACCTTAGTTATTGGGAGGATGGATGTGTCATACAGAGAAAAGGGACACCAAGAGGAGTTAGGAATAAAAAAGAAAAGAAATAAATTTGATTTTGGCTACATTAAGTTTGAGGCAAAGGAGAAACATATGAAGAGTATCTTGACATGATGTTCACATGTTTATTCAATCACTTTGCATAATATCATGTGGTTTTTTTTACTTTTTAAATATCTCATAGTGAGACGTAGGAGCTCAGTAACTTGCACTAAGAGGCACATAATTTTCAGGAATTTCATTGTAAATTTAATTGTAATTATTAGATGAAGGCATAGATTGATATCTAAATTTGCCATTTTCAAGGCCAATTCATTTTAAGTTGAATGTGCTACACTTAATTGATAATAAATTTTTAAAAATATCAAATGATCTCACTAAGGCAGAATCTGCTTTACAGATATATTCAATTAATCTCAAAAAATTTCAGTGTTAAATTTGAAAATACTCTTAATTTTTATTTGTGACCTTAATAACTTTAAAGTGAAATAAAAAATCAGTCTAAAAGTTTCTGATTAATGATGCTTAAGTTTTCATTGCAGGTAATTTTTAAGGTGTTTTAATAAGTATCTTATTACAGAATTCTATATTATAAAGGAACAGAGGTTTGAAGGAAGAGATTATAAGATTTATTCCTGATAATCTGCTTAGGCAAATTTATTTAATTATTACTTACAATATTTAAAATATTCAATGAATTAATGTATTTATATTTAGAGAGCCAAGAATATTTTTTTCTGTTTTCTTTGACTTTTTCTGTTTCTCTTTTTTTTTGGACTTATTTAATTAGAATACTGAAACCCAATTCAACAGAAATTAATTAAAGGAGAATTGTATTTTTTGCTATATCTTTAAAACTGATTGCCCTTAGGTTCTGAAGGGGTTTAGATATCATGAATACAGTTTTGTGTTTTTTTAAATTTTCAAATATTATTCCAAATTTGTCAACTTTATTATAACCTGGAAGTATCTTTATAGTCATAAAAACCACACATGATAAAAAACAAATGCAATGAGGAAATAAATAAGTTTTGTAAAGAAGTACATTTTGTATTTAAGCTTCTCTGTAACTTAATAGGAATATAGAAGTGAAGTGTATTTTTAATTGAAGTAGTTGATTTACAATATTATATTAGTTTCACTTGAATAACATAGTGATTCAATATATATTATACTGTATATGAAGTTATAAAATGTTGGCTATATTCCCTGTGCTGCACATTACATCCTTGTTTCTTATTTTTTTATACATAGTAGTTTGTAACTCTTAATCCCCTACCCTTATCTTGCCCCTCCCTGCTTTCCTCTCTCACTGTATCTGTGAGTCTGTTTCTGTTTTGTTATATTCATTTGTTTGCTTTATTTTTCACATTCCACATATAAGTGAAAACATGATATTTGGCTTTCTTTATGTGACCTATTTCACTAAGCATAACACCCTCCAGGCCCATCCATGTTGCTGCAAATGGCAAACTTTCATTCTTTTTTATGGCCGAGTAGTATTTCATTGTATATATATATATGGCTTCTTCTTTATTCTTTCATCTCTTGATGGACACTTAGGTTGCTTCCATATCTTGGTTATTATAAATAATGCTGCAATAAACACTGGGATTCATATATCTTTTTAAATTAGTGTTTTATTTTTCTTTAGATATGAACCCAGGAGAGGAATTTCTGGATCACCTGGTAGTTTTATTTTTAATTTTTTGAGGAACCTCCATACTGTTTTGCATAATGGCTGCAACAATTTACATTCCCATCAACAGTGCACTAGGTTCCCTTTTCTCCACATCCTTGTCAACACTTATTATTTGTTGTATTTTTGATGAGAGCCATTCAGACAGATGTGAGGTAATATCTCGTGGTTTTGATTTGCATTTCCCTGGTGATTAGTGACGTTGAACATCTTTCCATGTGCCTATTGGCCATCTGTCTGTCTTCTTTTGAAAAATACCTATTCAGGTCTTCTGCATTTTAAAAGTAAGATATTTGTGACATGCTTCTAGGGTCAAAAGTTTCTCCCTCTCTCTCTCCACACACAAACACGCACACACACTATGGGTCTATGGTTTGAAAAGTACCATACAATAACTGATATTTATAACCATAATACTGATGAATTGTCTAATGAAAAGAAGATCTGTAATAAATATTCTGGAATGAATGAATGAATACTAGAATGTAAATTCCATGAGCACAGGTTTGTTTTGTTTTGTTTGTTCACTGCTACATTTTCAGCATCTATAACATTGTCTGGCATATCATAGATGCTTAATAAAGCATATATAGGATGAAAGAAATGAAATTTATAAATAAAATTAATAAAAGCAGTGAAAAATTATATGAGCAGAAAAATGTTTCTGGCTACTTGGATTAACACTGCCAATCCCTAAAATCTTAATTCCCAACCAAGCATCAGGTATCATCTTGGATTTCTAATTTTACTTCTTGTTCTTCCTCTGTTATTTATTTCCATATAAAATTAACATAATGCCAAAAGATCTTTACTCCAAATGTCCTTTGGTTTCTTAATCACTAAAATTTTAGGGCCATCTATTTGAGCAAGCTAATAATCTCATGTCTGATAATTTAGATGTCTCACTCCTCTGTATGCAGGTCATCTCTCAGTCAGATGATCCTTCTCATCATTTAACCCTTTTTCTCTGCTTCTCTCATGCCCCAAATAAACTCTGTATATTTGTTCAAGCCATTTACTCATACTTTTCCCTCCTAATATAACTCACAAAGAACATTTAAAACCAAATTCATATTCACTTAATTTGAGACACTACTTGTTTGATTTGCATAAAACTTCACTGGCTTATAATTTTACTTTTCCATGCTTAAGTCCATTGTGATTTTGTCTTATTTCCCCCTTAGGGGCCCAAGGAGTGAGGCCCCAGTTTTCTTCCTGCATAGTTAATATTAAGCAATATACTGTCATCATTCAATATATACTTGTTCTATGGAAAAAAAAATTCTTGATGCAGTCCTTCTTTTTCATTGCTTATATAGAATGGAAAAGGGGGAAAAACCTGAAAATGGCAACAATATCCAAAGAATAGTGATATGTGAGCATATTAGAAAAGATACTGTTTTGAAGAGTATACTTATGTACTAGTCAGGCTGAAGGAATAGCAACTATTGTGGATCTGTGGCAGAGGGAAAAAAGCCACAGCAAATTGTGATGATTCTTCACATTTCTGTTAGGTCTTGGCATGGCCACTTCTGCTCACATTCCATGAACAGAAACAAGTAACATGACAAGGTCTATGTCAATATGGAAGGGACACATGCTCCTTCCACAAAGGGCAGTGAAATGAGCTTTGCAATAGGTGGCGATTTATAACCTTCTTCAGGGAATATTATGAATAATAGCAAACAGTAAGAAAATATACCACAATAGGCATTATAATAAAGTAACGAGATTTGTTTTCCTGTCCCAAACAAAAACAGTCACAATAATATATTGTCATTGTATATAAACTCAGGTCTATGCAAGTTATAAAGATTATACAAATAGTGTATAAAACTAATGGGTATCTAATACATCATATACAGCTCTGATTACTAATATTTTGATCTCTGATTGCCTTAAGAATCTCATGCTATAAATATTCACCTCAAAGAAATGTACTTATGCATATACTTCAAAGTTTGCATACAATTTTGGGGGGGATTCTGGAATTTTCTAATGCCCACCTAATGACCACTTAGAGCACTACTGACTCCCAAGACAAGAACTCTTATTATATCTTTTCAGCTTGCTTCCATCTCTTCCACACCATTAGTAGCCACATTTTATGGATAGCTACTATTTCTACCTGTAATCTTCTTAAGCAATTGTGATTTGTTTTCTGCAATTATCACTTCAGTGAAACTTCCCTTGCTAAATATTCCAGTAATGTCTATTGCTAAATCTACAAAATGTTTTCCAATTTTCATCATACTTGATTTCCAGGAATATCTGACACTGGTCACCACTCACCTCTTCCTTCAAATGCTTGTTCTCTTTCCCTGGTATCCATGACATATACCCTCCTATTTTCCTTTCTTGCCTCTGCATATATCTTGTTAGAATTATTTCTTAAATACTTGTGTTAATTGAGGTTCTGTGACTCTACCCCCATCTTGTCTAATTCTATACTCTCTTCATTGTCAATGTTGTTCACTTCCATTGTTTCAAATGTCACTAATGATTTCCAAACATTTATCATAGGCCCAGATTTCTCATTTGATAGATTAGCATTTCCAACTCCTTTTGAATATCTCTAATTGGATGGCTCACAGTCAGATAACAAAATTCAACATGATCAAAAGTGAATTCATTCTGTTTTCACTGAAATGCACTCCTGCCTGCTTTGTGTCCCACTGAAGGATGGTTCAATCGTCATATCTTACCTATTGCTTTCTTTCCTAGTTCCCAATTTTTATCCTGTCCCTTCCAAAATGTGCTCTAACTTTTCTTGATTTAAAACTTTCCTAGGCTTCCTATTCCCCTCAATAAATTTTAAGCTCTAACAAGATTTACATGTTCTTTCACATATGGTGCTTAGATTTTCATTCTTGTCTTTCAGTCTAAGCCTCTCTTATCTCTACACAGTAGCCAAATGGGCACTTTCCCCTGTTTCCTATGCAAGCTATAGATTATCTGCCTCTGGTTATTTGCCCTTGCTGTTATATTTTCACACTGTTTATTCACAGACTTATTTAGAAAACACTTCTCATCCTCAGCTCTGATCTCCCATAAGTAGATTAGTGGTTCTTTTCTGTGCTCCTATATCACCTCCATTATATCTCTTGTCATATTGTGTGACTCCTGACTCCCTACAGAGCTGGTTCCTAGATGATGCATGGGCACCTAAAATTATGAATAAAACACTTATTTACAAATGTATAATATTATAAAATAAGTTTCAATACCCAAAGACCCATTTTACAACCCCAAAACTCTAAAATTCACTGGGAAATTAAATGAAAATAAAACACTGATGTACACCACAACAAATATTTACTAACCATGTTAAAATGGTTTCCCTATACAAACCTAACCTGGACCCAGTTACAGTTTGGCATTATTTGATGATAGTTGTCTGCCACAACATACGTATCTGTGAGATGATTTTGCATTCTGTGCTGAATAAGATTTCAGGGAACATCCAGTAGGCTGGCACTTGGTTAGTATCAGGGTTTTTTGTTGTTGTTGCTCTTTTTTGTTTCTTTGTTTTTGTTGTGAGCCGAATCCAGAGAGATAACACAGGAAAAAAATATGTGGGGTTATAAAGGACCCCAAATTTCCCTTCCCACTTCCTACGATAAAGTGTCATATGGGACATCACCTTGAGGCAATGGGAGCCTCAAAGTACATTACCAGCAAGGTATATCAGAGGTCATGGAATTGAAAGCTCACAAAACAAATGAAAATAGTCAAATCACTCATTTTATCAAGTCTGTTAAAAACACACAGAAACAAGGGAAAAGAGATAAGATATATTAACACAGATGGGATAAGGTGCAGTGGGGAAGGACCACACTATCTGAATGCTGGGGTAATCTATGTTCAAATGTCCTGTTCCTCTTTCTGCCATATCAACCGTCCTCACTGATGATGTGGTTACAAAGGCCAGAGTTAAAGCTTGAGCTGGGGGTAAAAAGGCAGAAGATGCTCTGGGTAAATGACACACACTTGTTCTACTAGAGAGATGCAGGAACAAATACACCTGGCCAATATTTCTAGCTCTCCTATTATCCTAATGGACAGCTATGGATTTTATATGTGTTACTTGGGCAGAAGGCATATAGGGTGATAACTGAAGTCACCAATGGGTGGCCAAATAAATACTTCATGAATGATAATTTTCATGTGTATCTTGTGTATCCTGAATACTTAGAGACTCTTGTATATTTGTTCTTACATATATTTACATATTATAAATATATGGTACCCAGATGTTTCATGAGCATTAAGTATCTCTGATCTTTCCATCTTATTCTGTCTATTGTTTATTTTATACTTAGCAATTCCCATGAATGCTGCCCATGTCTAACAAACATTTTACTTACCAGTTACTAATCTATTCTTAAAACATTTTAAATGTAAAACATTTGCCTACATTTTGCAAACCACAAATTTATTCATCTAATATAACTGAATAGTTTTAATAGCAACTGTACATCTCACAAAGGTAGATGGTGTGGTTGACTGCATTTGCCAAAAATGGCTTCAAGAATACTCTTCTTACCATGTGATTTTTGATGCTTCTCCCATTGAGAGGTGGGGGTCAATATTTCTTCCCCATGAAACCAAGTTGGCTTGTGACTGTCATCCAATAATAGGTGGAATTGACACTATGTGACCTTAAAAGCTAGGTCATAAAAAGTGAAGGAGCGGGTCTCCCTGGTGGCGCAGTGGTTGAGAGTCCGCCTGCCGATGCAGGGGATACGGGTTCGTGCCCCGGTCTGGGAGGATCCCATATGCCGCGGAGCGGCTGGGCCCGTGAGCCATGGCTGCTGAGCCTGCGCGTCCGGAGCCTGTGCTCCGCAACGGGAGAGGCCACAACAGTGAGAGGCCCGCGTACCACAAAAAAAAAAAAAAAAAGTGAAGGAGCTTCTACCTTGTTCACTACTTCTTTTGACTTTGGTGTAATATCTGACTGCCCTTAGGCTGCCATGTTGTGAGGAAGCCCAAATCATTCTATTTAGCAATATTACAAAAAGAAGCCATGGGATTAGAGAGAGAAAAAGAGATCTCCCCTGTCAGCCCCAGCTGCTTTAGCTGCCTACACCTCCCCTCTTCCAGATCTAGCCACCATCACACTACAACCACATGAGGAATTCCAAGCCAGAACTACCCATGTGAGCACTTTCCAAATTCCTGACCAACTGATACCATAATAAATAAGAAAATGACTGTTGTTTTAAGTTACTAAGTGTTGGAATAATTTTTCACTCAGTAATAAATACCAAAACACTTGCCATTTCCCCACATGGTCTTGAACTCCCTTCCACATCTCACCCTCCATATTCATGGGCTATGAACTTGAGTCCACCCCATTTAAGACTGAGCAGGATATAAGACTCAATTGCTAAAGACATTACACGTAACTGTCATTTTGAAGAGCGTTTTCTACATGACTTCAACTATCTAGGACTTATCATTAAATTATTCTTAGTTAGTATGGAAGATGCTGTCTTCTATTCATATTCTTTCTAAAGCATACATTTGTATTCTTCATTGCTCTGTGAATCTTTAAACTATCTAAAATGAGGATTACCCATATCAGTTATTTTCATCATTTAATTTACTATCCATAACTGCTTGCACATGTCTTTAAATGGTGAACACTAAGGAAAAGCTCATTTTCACATTGGTGATTATTTTTCCGATGATTTCTCAGCCAAAGAACAGCAGTGATCACTAATCTCAACTTCATGCAGTTTATTTG